>NC_062223.1:1982500-3182500 GCF_902686445.1 Sciurus carolinensis
TCCACTAGTCCAGGCCATCTTCCTTCGCTTGACCCATGGGACCACGGGTGTCCCAACTCTCAGTGAGGCTCCCTGGGTTGGAGTAGATGGAGGAAGGCCGGGAACGCTCCCGGGAGACGGCATCAGGTCCCCTCCCCCAGAGCCTAGGGACAGCACAGCAAAGGGCCTTCTCTGTGCCTGGTTGGCAGTGTGGAGGGAGGGGGCACGAGGACACACGGGGGGCCCCAGGCGGAGCAGCCGCAGCAGAAGGGAGCCGCGCGCGAAGGCCTGGGCCCTCCCATGAGCCCCATCGCCGTATCTGGGGGCTTCAGAAGGTGGTTGGAGCCCCTCCTGGGTTATGGTGCACAGCAGGAGTTCGGGGGCTGCTGGGTGAGTGAACAAAGGACCCAGGGAATGGACCAGTGCTCAGAGCAAGAAGAAGGTGGAGGACGCCTTCCTGGTTTGGATTCAAGAGGGAACAAGGGCCTCTTCCTGCAGCCAGGCTGATTGTTCCCGGCCCTTCTGGAATCATCTGGAAGTTGATCCTTTGGAAAACAAATGTTTCAGACATCTCAACAACACAGGCTCTCCAAGCGGGAGCCTGGGCAGATGGCCGGAGGCCTGGAAACTCTCCCCCACGCCCAGATGCTTAAGCCCCCCAGTCCTCCTCAGCAGCGTCCGTGGGGGACGAAGACCACGGCCAGGAAAGTGTCAGAGCCGCCGGCCACCTGCCTGGGCCCCCGCTCCTGGGCCCCGTCCATTCTGCTTGGCAGCTCCCGCCATGGACAGGACATTCCTGAAGGCTGAGGCTGTGCACTGGGAGGTTGGAGTCGGAAAGGCCAGAGCAAGGTTCCCCACCACCCCGGGGCCTCCCTGCTCCTCTCCTGCCCACCCCAACTGACCCTCTCCCATTTGGGGCTCACCAGGAAGTAGGCCCTGTCCTTGTTTTCCTTGCCCATGCTGAGGGACCCATCTGTTTCTTCCTGCTGGGGGCCTCTGTCCAAAGTCCTGGACAGCCCCAGTGTCCCCCTGTCCTGGGGACCCAGTCCTGGATTTGGGCTGTCCTGTTGCCTCCCCGTCCACTGCAGCCTTCCTCCCACGCAGCCTAGAAGCTCCTAAGGACAGTCTCTTCTTGACCACATCTGTCCCCAGGAGCAGGCACCCCCGACTGTGGGGCGAAAGCGGTTACCAGCCTGAGCAGGTCACCATGCTTGTGGTCTGGTGGAGAGAAGGGCAACCCGGGCTTGGAAGCGGGAGGCGGGCACCCCTTGAGGGCCATCTTCATGGACACACCCTCCAGCCCCTGCACAGAACCTGGCCCCTGCTGGGAGCCCAGGTGATCCTGCCATTTTGGTGTGGCCCACCAAGGCCTCCAGGAGCAGCTCCCACTATCCCAGCAGGAAGACAGGATTTCCAGAGGCTTCAGGGAGCAGAGCCACAAGGTGGCAGGAGCCTGGGTCCCCCCAGCACGCAGAACGGAGCCCTCTCCCCAGGCCAACTACCCTGGCCGTGGTTTCCAAAATGCACCCTGGGTGGCATCCTGCTTCCTGGTGATGGGTAAGGAGACAGGCGGTACTGGGGTCAGGAAGGCAGAGTTCCTCATCAGCGGCGCGTGGGCACTGGCACCCATGGGTGGGCATCCCTGGAGATCCCGGGCAGCAAAGCCAGGCACGGCTGGGGCAGGACTGGAGAGGGACGCCCTGTGGAGGTGGCTGTCCTGTGGCCTTGCTGCCCCCCTTGGGTCTTGGACCTGGACCCCGATGGACCCTCCCATGCCACTAGGAGCTGGGCAGCCAGGAAGAGGGTGGGGGAGGGTGCAGGCTGCACTGGGGGTCCTGTGGGGAGGGGCTCGTGGTGCAGAGCCTGGTGTCTGTCTGGAGGAACCCAGGCCTGTCCTTTATCCCACGCTCACGTTCCCATTCCCACAAAGAAGTCACTTCAATTCCAACGGCTCCAGGGGGGCAGCCTTTTCCGTCCAGGCCCTGCTGATGAGCCCTCCTGGAGGAGGCGTCTGCGTTAACTCCTCGCCCTCCTCTGCGCCACCGGCAGGGCCAGTTAGGGGAGGCAGAGGCAGTGGGTGGTGCCTGGGAGCCGCTTGGTCTGCATGCCCACTCTGGCCTTGCAGGCAGCTCCTGTCCCTTCCCAGGCAGGTCTCCACCAGAGTCTGGATCCCTGGGGGCCAGCAGGATCCGGGTAGATGGCCCACGTCTCTGCACGTGCAGCTCCTCTCCTGGGTCTGCTCTCGCATCCGGCTCTGGCGAGGCTGTTTCCCACACTGTGGCTTCCAACAGATCAGCCCAGACTCCCCTCCCTCCTTCCCATGCTGAGCTGGCTGCAGCCTGTCTCCCACTGCGGCCCCTCCTGCCCGCCCGGCCTGCGCCTCACCCTCACCCTGCTCCTTCTCAGGTCCCACTGGCCTGGCTCGGGCTGGCCTTTCCCACGTGGGGCAGGTGGCTTGCAGCAGAGGTCCGTGGCTCTCTTCTCTTCCTGTCACTCTGATCCCTGCACTTCCTGGCCATCTGTAAATGTCCTTGTCCCCTTCATGTGTCCCTGCTGCAGCCTGCTCCCCATGGTGACACTTTTGGGCACTTGACTGCCATGGGCTAGAAGGTGTCCCCAAATCAGTAGGCAAAGTCCACCACCAGCACAGTGGAATGTGCACAGCTGGAGGTGGGGTCCTTGTAGAGGTGATCAAGTTAGGACGGGGCCCTAGGTGGCCCTTGTCCCATCTGACTGTGTCCTCATAAGAAAAGACCATTAGGACAGACGGACACAGGGAGGTGATGGGCAGGAGAGAGGGCTCAGGAGGAGCCAGCCTGTGGCACCAGGATCCTGACTTCTTCTGGAGCTTGGCTGTCTGCTGTTGAAGCCTCCAGACTGTGCAGCTGGTTCAAGCAGCTGCAGTCCTGTGTTGCCTCAGTGTCCCCAGCGTCTCTCGCCTGCTCTGCCTTCTGGGCACGTCACCCCTCCTCCCAGCAGGAGGCGCTGACGACGCCTGTCCTCGCAGGACTCTCCGTGGACTCTGCGAGCCTTGCCTTCGGGGTGCCCACGTGTGGCCTTGGCCTCTCAGGCCCCCATGCTGTGGCGCTCATCCCTGCGGGCCTGCCCTCTGAGTTCCCCTGTGGGCACGGCATGCCTCGGGACACAGTGCCCAGTGCCTGCTGCACCCAGCTAGCATGGTGGATGTCCAGGCAGGAGAGTGGTCTGGCTGCTGGGCACAGGGCTGCAGGCCCCATCTCTCGAGGCGGAGTGGGCTGGGTGGGCCGGGGAGCAGCTGAGGTGGTGTGAGGTCCCTGCCTCCCTTTCCTTGGGACGCTGGACCCAGCCGGGGCCTGGAACGGGCAGCACGCGTGGTTTGAGCCACAGGGAGCGGTGGCCTCCGTGGCCCCTCCTAGCCCCATCAGGCTCAGAGGTGCCCACTGGACCAAGGGAGGGTCCCCAGTCCAGGGGGCCCAAGGTCTGAGTCATGGGGCACCCCAGGGGACCTCGCTCCAACTGGCTTTGGAGCCCCACTTTGGGCCAGGTGCTGGGTGTGCTCTGCCCGTCTGCTCACTCAGCTTCAGCCTGCCCTGCCGGGTTCCCTGGCCCCATCTCCCTTGTCCCTGGAACACAGCAGTCCCCTCCCCCTGAGGAGAGCTCGGTCCCTGAGGGTGACCCTGGCCTCTCGGTCCCGCTGCCTGGCCACCCGCCCCCTCGCCCTGTTTCTCTTTCCTGCGGGGCTTCCTCTGGCTTTATTGTTTTAGGTTGGTGGTTGGGCCAACAGCCAGCTTGAATGTCACCCCTTGCCCCCTCCTCCTCCTGCTTCTCTTTCTCCTCCTCCTCCTCCTCTTCCTCAGCCTGTTTCTGCCTAAGGTCCAGGGGTGGCCACTGGGGTAAATCTGGGCTAGGGAGCTTGGTGCCCAGGCAAAAGAGCCTTGGAAAAATGAGAAGAGAAAATAATAAATCTCTCCCCTTCTCAACTGCCCCCCTTCCCCTCCTGTCATAAAAGAAGGAATTTATTTTTCACATGCGCTCGGGGTTGCAAACCGCTCAGTCCTCCTGCGGCGCTGGGCTGGCCGACTGAGCTCTGGGGTTTATTCTGGGGGTGGGCGGTGGAGGTGGGGGATGGAAGGAAGGGGTAGGGAGAGTGTTTGTTTTCTATTGCTTTTGCAAGAGAGGAGGGGGAGGGCTGCGTGGAGGCCAAACTGGGACCCCTCCCTCCCGAGTCTGGAAGGCCTGGAGAAGGAGCAGAGCCCAGGCGCCGCATCTCCCCCTTCAGCTCCTGTTCCCTTTTAGGGCCTGAGGTTAAACAGAGGGCAAGAGGGGCCTGTGACCTGTGCTCTCTGGCACCTTTGAACTCTGGAGTCTTTGATGTCCTGGCTTGCCCACACCCTCTTCCAAAGCCACGCAGAGTCGGACCCTCCAGGATTGGCCCTGGGAGCCCTCCAGCCAAGCCAGGAGCCTCTCCCTTGCTGGCCTGGAGCTCCAGGCGCCCATCCCTTCTGCCCGCATCCCACCTGTGCAGCTGTCCTTTGCTACCTTCTCTCTGGACTTGCGGGAAGGCTGAGCCTCCATGGGGAGAGGCCTGCCCGGGCCTCCTTGCTCCGGGTCCTGGTCTGGCTCCAGCACTTCTGCAGGACAGCGCTGGCCCTGCTCGGGCTGGGTGTAGGGGATGTGGATGGGGGCCCAGCTCCCCTCTGCCCTCACTGCCCTCTCCAAAGCCAGAGCTTCTCCTGGCCTTCAGGTGTCCTGTGGGCCTCCCCGACTGGGGCCTCCTCTGCCCAAGGGGGAGCACAGACAGACTGGCTCCTTGGGGTTGCCAACTTTTACCTTCAGACACCAGAAGAGGGGCCTGAGTGGCCAAAGAACCAGCCTGCACGTTGGGGCAGGATCGACCCTGGCCTCGCGCGGCCTCGGCGTGCCCGTCGGCCCATCGGCCCCATCCTTCTTGCTCCCTTTCTCCCCTGCTCATGTCCCCTTGACCGAGCAGGCTCAGTGTGGGGACAGACAAGCCATGTGCATGGCCTCATGGGCTGGGCTGCAGGATCTCTCCTGGATCCTCAGGGCTCAGCCAGCTTGGGGTGGAGAGGGCTGGACAAGCAGGGAGGACCTGCTCCCGCCCAGTGTACCCTGCTCCCACCTTTCCCTTTTCCTGCCCGCTCCCCCTGTGGCCTCTCGGGGCCCCTCCTTGCCCCACTGTCTGTTCCAGTCCCACGTGGACCAGTGTTCTGGGGTCCTCCTGCTGCCCCTTTCCCCTGGGTGTGTGCACAGGCCTGGGGAGGGGCCGGGTCCTGGTGGGCTGCAGCCCTGCAGGGTGGGCCCGAGTTGCCCCGATGCTCCCCCTCCCCCAGGCTGCCCTGAGTAGAGACGGCCCGGTGGGCACGCAGAGACTGGAGCAGGGCCCCTCGGGCGCAGATCGCCAGCGCAGCCCCCTGCCCCACCCATCCTCACCGGCAAGCCCGGCCTCTGCCAGGTTTCCGAGGGGCATTGTCATTGATTTTATTATCACAGTTGCTGCAGAAACACAGCTCTAAGCCCCTCGAGTGATTGATTCAGCGTGCGGCCTCATCGATTCGGGCCAGCTTTCCATGGTGGGGGCCAGCAGCGCCTTGGCCTCCAGGAATCTTGGGTCTAGGGAGGCAGCTGCCTGTCCAGTACCTCTGGGCAGACCTTGGAGTCTACCTCACCCCTCCACCAGGGGTTCCTTGAGAGGAGCCCTCAGTCCAGGGGAGGCCCCAGTCTAGTGGGGAGGCTGTGCTGCCCTAGGAGGGGTCTGTCTGAGGGAGAGGAAGTCCTCCTGTGAGAGGTCTGGGGACAGCCTGTCTTAGGGGAAGGTAGTCCCTGCCCCAGGGAGACCTGAGCAGAGGCCTGAATGGCCACCAAGCCTGTGTAGTGCAGCGGACTGGCAGCAGGGCTGGTAGGCAGAGTGGACACAGGACTGTGAGCCTGGGTGGGCCTGGGTCTCCCTCCCTGATTGGCCTTTCCTCTGCAGAGAGGCAAGTTGGGGGCTGCCGCGAACACCCAAGGAGCAGCCTAGAGACCCGATGGGCTGGGGTGTGGCACTTGGCCCAGGTTGCTGCCCCTCCCCAGCCCCACGCCAGTCCTTCCCTGTGAGTATCTGGTGGCCCCACCTCTGACCACAGTGAGGCAGAGGCCAAAGAGCCCTGCTGGTTGTTCTGCCACCTGTGCTGGCCACTCTACAGCTCCTGGGTCGCAGTAGCTCCTGAGAATGGCTACCAGCCCTGTCCACAGTCCATGGATCCACCCCTATCCCAAACCAGGCAAAGATGACGAGGAGGGGAGGGGACACAGGGCAAGGGCAAGTCCAGGTGGGGATCAGTTACCTGGGGCCAGAGACTCTCCCCATCCCGGCAGGGCCCCTTTCCCTGAGGACAGTTTTCCCCTCCTAGAGGACAGGCTTGGGGATACTGCTAATTTCTGGGGGTCACCTGATCACAGACTCCAAAAGCAGACTGGCCATGGTTTCCTCGGGGGGCCACCAGGATGCATCTCTCTTCTCTACCCCACCCCAGAAGAGGATCCCATGGCCCCAGCGTACAAAAACCAAGACACGTGGCATTTTAAAAGAGAGGGCTCCTGTGGGTAAGGGGCAGCGTGACTGTGGGGGTGGACATGGGCAGCATGGGGAGGAAAATGTTCCCCCAACCAGGTGCTGAGGCCAGCTGCCCTCCTGGTTGGCCCTCCCAGGCATCTGTCCCTCCGGCAGCCCCTGACCTTCCCTCCTGCATCCCTGCCTGGACAGCTGGTCTTGGAGGAGGTGTGGCGCTCACTCTGGGATGAGGCAGAGGTGAAGAAAGCCGGCCCCCACCAGGGCGAGGCCACTGCAGAGCTAGTGACCAGGCTGGAGAGCCAGCGTGGGTCCTCCTCTGGCCCCCGCAGGCCTCTGGGCTGCAGTTGGTGAAGCAGGGAAGACCGAGGGTGATGGGTGGTGGTGCTTCCTGGCCTGTGAGCCTCGGACCAGGTTGAGGGAGGACGCACGTGCTGACAGGGCAGGCCTCCGAGACTCGGAGGTCCAGGCAGCGTGAGCCACCCGAGGACTGGGCCCAGTGGGAGGCCCTTTGGGGTGCAGGGCAGACTCGTTACCTCTGCTAGACGAGGTCCCGCACAGGGGCCCTCCGGGTCTCTGGTCACCCTCCACTCAGACAGTCATGGGGCCCAGAGCCTTCCTGACATATCTTGAGTACGGTCCTCCTCCCTGGGGTTCCGGGAGCAGGACTGGCCAGGAGAGCCGGCCAAGGTGTCTGTACTGCCCGGGGTCTCGCTTTCCAGCCAGAGCAGCAGCTGGGTGCTAGCCCCTTGCAGGGCTGGATCCCCTCCCATCCCTCTTTATGACTAATAAAAGGGATTGTAAACCTGGTGTGCACAAAGTGCACCCTGTGAACGGCTCCTGGTAATGGTGGCACTTGCAGAGTTGCTGCTCGGCCAGGAGTGTGGGCAGAGGGAGCCGCTGGGACGCGCGCCGCTTCCCGTCCACCAGGGATGAGGGCAAGCCCAGCGTGCACCTCACTGCGGGCACCACCCTCTCTAGGACCAGCAGGGGCTGGATCGGGAGGCCCTGGGCGGAGGAGAGAGGAGCCCTCCGAGCAAGGCCACCTGGCCCTGGCCTGCCCTCTCCCCGGCTCTGACTCCTGGATGGACACCACTCCAGCATGTGGCTCTGGGTTCAAGATGTCAATGACTTCCTGTTGCCAACCTCCTGGGGGTGCCTGGGTTGGGACACTGGCCTTCTCCCTGTGCCCTGTGCCCTTGAATCTGGGGACTTGGTTTTCTCACCTGGCTCTTGGGTGTCAGGCCTGCAGGGCCAAGAGCAGCCCATTGTTCCAGGCTTGCCCCTTCCTCAACCAGGCCCCAAAGGTGCAGGCGGCTGTGGCCCTGTGCCCACCCCCACCAACTGCCAAGCCAGGGCAGGGACATGTCAGGCCCCGGGGCTGCGGACGGCGTGGGAGGTGGGAGGCCCAGTTGGGCCGTGAGCCGTGGCGAAGCCCACAGGAAGGCTTTGGGGATTAACTCTTGTTTTCCTCCTCCCCAACATGCTCTGTCTCGCACAAGGTGGCCCCTGCGAGGACGCCGTCACCTTTTAAGGTGACTTTCTTGTTAAGATTCTTCTGTTCAGAGAGTGCCCCATGGAATGTGCTCTTAGCTAATCCCACCAGCAGAGCCCGCAGGTGCCGGCCTCGCAGGCAGAGTGACAGGCGTAAGGGACCTGCCTGGGGCTGCGGCCTCCAAGGGACTTTTACCAAGAGTGTTCCCTGTCCTGACGCATCCGTGAAGGGGCGGCAGGCCCCTGGCATGTCAGGTCTCCTGCCTTGTTTAAACAGAATGGAATATTTTCTTCTTAATAAGACCCATGGGAAGAACTGCCGGTTGCACCCCCTCCAGGGCCGCATGCTGGCCATCCTGCAGGAAGAGGACTTGCTGCCTTGGGCGTGGCCCAGCGTGGTCCAGGGTGTCGGCCATGGGCTCTGAGGAACATGCTCCATGTGTGGTGTTTGGGGATTGCCCTGGTGTAAAGATTCCCATCGTGGCCGACAGTGCTCAGTGTAGGGAGAGGACCGGCCACTGGGAATCCTGGGCAGCTCCAGGGGCGACGAGTAAGCAGTGGTGGATGGGGTGCTCTGTGGGACTAGAGGCTCCCTCATGGTGGCCAGTCAGCCCTGCTGTCTCGCTTGGCCCCTTGCTGCCTCCCCATGCAGGTCACTGTTCCTCTGTGACCTAGCCCTGGTCACTCGTCCAGGGTGGGTTTCTCCCAGGGCCAGTCCCCTTGGCCTGCAGCTTGGAGAGCAGTCTGGTGGAATCCAAGCAGGGAAAGGACTTGTGGGGACTTCTTGCCCTACCAGACACAGGCCCTTGGGGGCTGACCAGGCAGTTGCAGGGCAGGGGCTCCCCAGGAGTCCCCTATGGGGGCCATGTCCTGACCCTCCTCATAGCGGTTACTGGCAGCTCTGGGCCCCTCTGGGCCTGCTGTGAGGTACAGGGTGCCTGGGACCCGGTCTGCCCCAGACTTGCCTCTCATCTGCCTACTCGGCCCGAGGTGGCTTCCAGCCTCAGTGACAGTGAGCAGGATGGCACCTGGGTGGCTAGGGGAGAGCGGCCAGCGGGCATCTGTGGCCGGTCAGTCTTCCCCTCCCTGCTCAGCACCCAGCCCTGTGCAGCCTGGGAGCAGCCACCGCCCGAGTCCTGGGGTCCAGGCACAGGAGAGTTCCTGGGGCTGCCCAGGGAGGCGGCTCTGAGCGGGGTGCCGGGAGGAGGGGCGGCCGACACTCAGGCTGGCAGCCTTCCCGAGTCAGCGCGGCCCCCTCCCCTTCCGGCCCCCACACCCGGCTTTCGTCACCTCACACCTGGGCTATTGTGGCAGCGCTCGCCTCCGGCCACACTGGCTCAGGGCTCTGCACACAGTAGGCACGCTCTGCACGGCACAGCGGGGGCACGCACACGACTACTCCAGGGACGGTGCTGACAGATCCCGTCCTGGTGGAAGGCGGGCCTCTGGCTCGGACGCAGGCTGGCTGTCCTCCCCACACCAGTGTGGAGAGAGTCCGCCGGGAAGGGGTCCCAGGAGCAGTGGCTGGCCACTGTCCATCCACAGCAGGAGGCCTCCTCTTGACCCTGCCTGCTGCCACTCGGGGGGGCCCTCCAACGGTCCTCTATGGGCAGCTCCTCAAGGGACGGACCCCAGAAAAGGCGGGTGTATCCAGGGACCCGGAGGCCGTAGAACAGCGTGGGCCCAGCACATCCCTCCCATTTGGGGACTGCAGACCAGGGCTGTGCCAGCCACCATGCCCAGGCTCCACAGGGCCAGGAAGCTTCTGCCACACAAGTCCCGGGGAGCAGCCTGTGGCAGATGGCAGTGTGGGCTTGGGAGTCAGGCCCGGCACAGGAGCCCTGGTGGAAAGGCTTGTGAGAACTGGGAGCTGCCGGCCCGTCAGGGCACCTCAAGGACCGGAGGGAGCTTCTGCTCAAAGCAGCACCCAGCAGATCACCAGTGTCCAGCAGGAGCCCCAGCTCCAGAGACCCTGGAGTGTGGCCAACTTAACTTCAATTCAACCTAAATAGCCAGTGGCTCAAGGCCATGGCTGGGTGGCAGACCTGACGTGGGAGCAGGAGCAGGCAGAGGAGTGGCGGCAACAGGCAGGTCCTGACGCAGGTTGCCCGGCTGGATCTGAGCGCAGTGGGTCCCCAGGGTTCTTAGTGTGCAGTGGGCCTGGTCACCTCTGGGCATGACTTACAGTAGACAGTTGTGGGTTCTTTATCTGAAGTTCAAAATTTTCAGGCAATCCTATTTTTGTTGGTGAATCTGTTCACCCTATTGGGTGAAGTTGGTCCACTACCCACAGGACAGCCTGTGTCAAGACCAACCATGTGGTGGGTGGTCTGCACAGTTGGCCTCTGGTGGTCCTGAGGACAAAGGATGCCTGGCTGAGCACATGGAGGGCAGTGGTCCTGCCTGCTCTGGACGCTGTCAAGCACTGTGCCCTGGCTCCCCCGGCAGGAGAGTGTGGCCCTCCCCTCCAAACACGCTGGCACTCGGGCTCTGTCTGCCCATGAGCCCCACCTCTGCCTGCCTTCCACCCTTCCAGAAGCCACGGACGCTGGGGAGCATCCAGGGCTGGGTTCTGCATCACCACATGGAAGACTGCTCAGGAGACCAGACCCCTTGGCACTGCACTGGGTCCGGGGCCAGGGACGTCACCTCTCCTTCCTAGGCTGGGCTGATGGCAGAGGGGACCCTCAGACGTCAGCTCTGGCAAGCTTCTGAAAGGGGGACGTGTCTGGGTGCCTGTGTGCACACGCTCTCCGAGAGAAGCCAGGTGGGCTGCAGAAGCCAGCGGCTGAACCAGCCCCTCAGTGGTCTCCACATTTTCTGCCAGTTTCTGAGCCGAGTGAGAGGAGAGACTGAGACCCAGAGGGGCCCTGGGAGCGGGGCTGGCCTTGGTCCCCAACTTTGCTGGAGGCAGAGATGCTGCCAGGACCTACATGGTGGAGGGCCCTGGGCCGCCCACACAGCACGTCGGGGCTCACCCGGGGCCAAGACCAAGGCCAGGCACAACTGGGCGTCCGACCTGTCTAGGGGACCTGGGGGCTCTGTGGTGCCCCCTTTCCTGTCCTGGGGAATATATCAAGCATTTTAGGTGCTGAAGGTCCCCAACAGGGGCAGGCGAGGCGTAGGATGCAAGACCAGCTGGCCTGCCTGCTCCCCAGGGCCCTCCTCCCCCAGGTCCTGGCTGTCCAGTGGTGAGTAGTCCCCAGGCAGCAGGCCACCACCTCTGCCCTTGTCTTGGACACCTCCTGGCACTTGGACCCTAGTGCAGCCCACCACCCACCACCCGACTCCAGCCCACCCGCCCCTGCCCAGCCGTCTGGCGGAGGGTGAGAGGTGTGCCTGTCTCGCCTGCCGGGCGGGCGGGAGGATTCCTGAGCTTTGCCGGCTGAAGGTTCCAGTCTGATTTGCACATGGAGACCGTGTTTGGTTACAGCTAATGGAGGACAGGAGAATTTCTTCTCAAACCACCTCGTTGGCCCTAAACCAAGTGTGGAAAGCAAGAAGAACATCAATCTTTCCCCTTTTAAACAAGTTTTCTTTTTTCAAAGGAAAAAATTCCAGGCTCCATATTTCCTTATGTGCCTTCCACATAGGAACCCCACTCGGGGTGGGGAGAGCCCAGTTAGGCCTCCAGAGCTACCAGGCAGAAGGCACCCGGCGCCTGAGGGGGGCCTGCCACCTTCCTCACAGGCACCCTGGGGCTGTGGGGTGGAGTGCACCCCAAAACTACCTCTGAGGATTGGGGATTCTCAATGCTGCAGGACACTCGCTTTCACCCCAGGCTGAGGGGCAGGAGGACAGGCGGCCTGCTGCAGAGGGGCTGAGAGGCCAGCTGGCTGGCAGACGCCTCCTTGCAGGCGGTGGGGCTTCCGGAGGGGCTGCCCTGCCCGCAGCCCACGGCAGCTCTCCAGGCCGGGCTCCGCTCTCTGCCATGCACGTCCTCCCGCCACGGGGTCCCCGCATCCAGGCTTGGCCTCACTCCTGTGCCCTTGCTTCTCGTCCTGGCCACCACTGCACGAGGTGCCAGGGGTCCTGGCACCTCCCAGTCACGACATGGACAATTGTAAAGGGCACGAGGTCCCCTGAAGTAGAAATAACTCCTCCTGACAGACGCCCAGGCCGGTACAGCCATAGCACCTGGACAGTACATGTTCAGGTCCCAGGCATGCTAGCCCCACCACAGGGGTCCCCCGCTGGGCTCAAGGAGCGCTGTCGCCCTGGCAGCAGGTGCATCTGAGGGGTGGCTGAGCTGTGCCTAGTAGCCAGCCCTCGAGGCCTCCACCTACCCATGTGCAAAGGGGACATGGGCTTGCTTGGCCTGCAAGGATGGCCCACCAGCCCCACCAGCCCCAGAAAAAAACCCACTCTTGGGGAGCCAGAGGCTGCCGGGCGCAGGCTCTGCAGGCCCTGGGAGGGATGCGTGGCGGAAAGCTTGGGCCCACCCTTCTCTTGTCCACCCTGTCTGCATGGTGCTCTGGATTTCCTGAAGCCCATCTCCCCTGGGCTCTTGGGCCAGATGGCCTGTGATCTCTGAGGGTGGACACAGCCCTGTCTTTTCTCCCTTTGCCCGACTGCCAGCCCTTGCCACCTGGTTGAGCATGAGTGACATCATCATCAAGGGGAGCCCATGAGCAACCCAGGGACCCTCCACAACACCTCCTCCCTCCCACTCCAGCACCCTGATCCCTGGCTTCTGAGACCACCTTCTGGTCCCCAGGCAGATGCTGAAGAGAGAGGATACAGCTGGTTTGGCCCTGCCCTCTCCTGCAGGGTGGCCATTTCTGCACCCTGGCCCCAGAACCCCCTGGCATTTGGCTTCAGGAAGGACCCTTGCTAGGTATGGACAATGGTCACTCCCTCACTGGGCTGACCAGCTGTGGGCCAGGAGCAGGAGGTTGGGCACAGTAGGGGATGCTTGTCTGTCACACGCAGGTTCTGCTGGTCATCCACGAGTGCCCACCCCAGGAGGGGTTCAGGAGGGACCAGAGGGAGAGCAGGGCAGGGCTAAGGTGTGGTCTCAGGTTGTGGGGATGCGGGCAGGTCCTGTGCCCTCACTGGTGGCCAGGCTTAGAGCTGGGCCTGGGGGTCCCTCAGGGGAGGGTGTCCTGAGCAAAGCCTGGAGTGGGGAGGGGAGGGAGCCACCTTGCTGTGGCTCGCTTCCTGAGCCAGGTGGTTTCTGCTTCTTTCTGGGTTCCTGACCAGGACTGCGTGGGTGCTGCTTCACCCGCCCCCTGCCTCATCGGCACAGCCCAGGGCCCTGGCGCTGCCATGGTGGTGGGCGCCTGCTAGAGCGTGAGTGGGGCTGGCAGGAGGGAGAGTCACCCGCCCAGGGGCCCGGCAGCTCCCAGGGCAAACCCGCCAGGGGTTCCAGGAAGCGTCTCCCCCAGAAGCCAGGCCTCTGCCTGGACCAAGGAAAGCAAACACGGGAGGAGAGGCCGTGCAGGCGAGCGCAGGAGGCCCAGGGACGAGAGGAACATCACGCGCAGCACCTGGCCCGGGGCCGGGCCACCCGCAGGCGCGTTCTTTCCATCTGCCGCAGCTGCTCCGGGGGCCCTGAGCCGGGCTCTCTTCCCCAGCCCACCCGCCCTGCTCCCCACCGGCCAAGGCCCACCGCCTGGGCAGGGGAGAGAGGACGGCGCAGGCAAAGCCAGAGGCGGGGGCTCGACCCACGCGGCATGCCAGGGGCGCCCCTTGCTCAGGGAGGGGCACGCTGGCCCCAGAGGCCCAGGGTTCCCTGAGGGCCTCTGAGGGCACAGCTATTTCCAGCCTCAGAGCTCAGGCCTCCCCAAGAGGCAGGGGATGCGGGCACTGGAGACAGCTGGACAGGCAGGCGCTGAGACCCCAAAGGGCAGAGCAGAAGTGGCGGGACAGCTGGCCCGCTTGGGTCCCTGTGTCCCTCTCCCCGGGCCCCACCCGTACATGACAGAGAGGCGCCTGCCCCGTCCCTGCCCCCAGTTCACAGACCTGCAGGAGGAAGGGGCTCCAGGGGGCTCTCGGTGTGAGCCGTGTGTTTCTAACATAGTGTGACCTGGGTGGGCAGCTCCAGGAGCTGGGGTCCTCCTGGGGATGCACCCACCCAGCCAAGGGGCCCACCTAGCATCTACCATTGCTCAGGCAGTGGGAGCTGGTGGTCAACAGGGGCTGACCAGCATCTCTCTGCTTCCTACCCTAGACCCTCTTCCTCACCCCACATTCTGCTTCACCAGGGAGCTGTCCCCATTGTCCCTTCCTACCCAGCTGTCCCCTCCCATCTCCACTGGTCTTGACCGGTGGTGAATGGCAGCCCCAGCTGCCATGCTGACGGGCCCAGGCCCACCAGCAGGTACCGCTGCCAAGCAGTCCCCACCTCAGGCCCCACCCACAGGGTGCAGCTTGCCCAGGGCGGCTGTTGGCCTTGTTTGGGCCTGTCCACTGCAGGGCCACCTATGTCCCAGAAGGAAGGTCTACCAGTGCAGCTGTCCTCACAGCACTTGGGCCATGGACATGGCTATTTCCAGCTGGGCATTGGCTCCCTGTCCTCTTCCTCATGAGGAAGGGGATATAGATAGATATCCTGCAGGCGCCAGCCAGGCGCCTGAGACCCCAAAAAGGAAGGGAACAGGGAGGTCAGCTCAGGCCTGCCCAGCTACCCTATCCGCTGGTGAGCTCATACGTCTTGGCTCTCGGGTAGTTCCAAGTCCGTCCTCCCACCCCCGCCCCCTTTCAATGTCCCAAGCCCCATTCTGGGACCGCCTGGGGAGCTGACCCCTCCTGATCATGCACACTGGGATTGACCAGAGGTGTCCATGGCTCTTCAGTCCTTCCCTGCGCCTTCTCCCTGCCCCAGGGTCAAAGGGGACCTCACTCTGAAAGACCCCGCCAGGGTTCTAGATCCTTCTGGTGGCCACTCCTGTGCCTTGGCCCACCAGGTCTAGGCACCTCCCCTGTGCAGGCCTGGCTTTGGGCTGGACTGTCCAGGTCTTGGAAGACAAATCAAATCCCTCCTTCCTTGCCAACTAGTGGGGTAGCAGGGTCGGCACAAGATAAGACTGAGCCCCAGAGTGCTGGAGAGGGGCTGGCCCAGGCCGTGGGGAAGGGTGGCCTCCGTGGTGATAGCTAACAGGCTGTGTCACCCAGGACTCCAGCCTGAGTGACAGTAAACCACTCCTCTGTTCCCACGGTGTCTCTGCTTTGGTCACCTGCCCTTCACCCTGGAAGGCGAGTGGAGCCAGCTCTGCCCCATGGTGCCCCACCCCTAGAGAGGTGGCCAGTGGCGGGGCAGCCTGGGGGGAGGGCAGAGACAAGGGGCTGGAGAATGCCGCCCTGCCAGCTTCCTCAGGTCTGCAGCTTGGGCTTCTGGAAATGTCTGGGCTCCCTCAAGGGCTGATGTCCCCCCGGAGAGAGGCCCTGGCTGGAGCTCAGGGCTGAAGACAGCCCGTCACAGGCAGTGTGGACCCCCCAGGGTGCTGCAAAACGGGCCTGTGGTGTTCAGAGGCGGCCAAACCGCTCTGGTCCAGGGCACGAGGAACTGGTGTGGGTGCCCACCAGGCGACTGGGGCCCTGGGTGCTCTGGAAACTTTACCCAGGTCCTGGCTTGAGCACCCCCAAAACAGATCCAGGGCTACCCAGTCACCCAGGGCAGAGCTCTGGCAAGCCTCGGACTTCCCACAGCTGGGCAAACCTGCCTGATACCCATCCTCCTTGTACGTGGACCTTCTCGAGTGGGGGGAGGCCGGCTCACCCGCTGTGGCGGCGGTGGTGGGGGCCAGTGGGCACAGCAAAGCTAAGGCTTCAGCACTTTCTGTGTGGCCACAGACCAGAGAACTGGGGATGGCAGGTTCCCCACTGGGCCCCAACTTTGGTCTGATGGGGGTTTGAGAGGTTGGCCAAGGCCATAGGGGCCCTGAAAGCTCAGCTGGGTGCCAGGGATAGTGCTGGCCACCCTTGGCAGCCTCCAGTCTAGAGGCCAAGGGAGCTCTGCCTCAGGAGCTTGTGGTCTCTGGGCAGCGGCCCAGAGCATGTGCAGCTCAGGTATAGAAAATAGGATTTGTTCCCCTCTTGGGAGTGAGGACTGGTGTGGGGTCCAGGCTGCTCCGAGGCAGAGGGCTTTGGATGATCATCCTTACCATCTCTCAACAGAGTACGGAGGGGGTCCCATGGTCCCAAGCAGGGACTGGACCAGGGCCCGCTGCGTCTGGAACCAGACTCAATCCTGGCACCGCTGCCACCAGCCTGGGCCCAAGTGCAGGGACAGGCTTGGGCCACAAAGCTGGTCATGTGCTCTCAATGCTGCCCATGTCCGCAAAGGTGTGTCCAGCTGGAAGCGTCCTAGGCTGCGGGCAACCCCAGTGCCAAGCGCCCCTCCAGGCCAACGTGGAGCTTTGGGGCCTTACCCTCCTCAGTTGCCAAATCTTTCCATGGGTGCCCCAGCCCCTGGGGGTCCCCTCCTCCTTCCCACAGCGTGGCAAGGTGGCCTGGTGCATGGGAGACAGCACAGAGTCACAGGAGGCCCTGGAGGGGACACAGCCTCGCCCTTCGAGGGGCAGACGATTGAGTTGGAGGGTCCCATGGGACCTCACTGTGGAAGGACTCAAAGCCGTGGGGGCCTCTGGGTGGGTGGGGCCGTATCTGGCCGCATCAGCACAGTAGGCGTGTGGGCCAGGCCTCGGAGATGGCTTCCCTTGGAACTGGGCAGCTCTGCCAGGGGCAGAGTCTTCTGAACTCAGTCTTGTTGAGCCTGAGGCCCAACAGGGGCCCTTTGTGGGTGGATGGGGTGGTGATTTGGGGATGACTGGGCATGGGGTTCCTATGGGCAAAGCTGGCACTGGGGCCCAAGAGATGTCCAGGTAGTCCTGCCAGCCTGGGTAGGGAACTCAACCTTGGGGAACAGAGGTCAGCCCGGCGACCCTGGATCACATAGCCCAGGGGTTCTGGTCTAGGAGGGCACAGCAAACTCGGAGCCCTGTGCTGGAGTTCAGGGAGGAGACGAAGCTTTGCCAGCTCAGCGTTCAGTGCCCCCTGACCCTGCAGGAAGTAAAGGCTCCGGGGTGCCTGGGAGACTAGGTGTGAGCAGGGGTCATTCCTTATGGGCTTTGGACCCTACTGAGTCATGCACGGAAGCATCCATCTCCAGACCCAGCCTCAACACCTAAGGGTGGGGAGTGTCCAGAGCAGTGTGCTGGCAGCTGATCTGGCCTCCCCTGCATCCTGCCCCCCCAGCGCTACCCCACAGAGAGGTTCTGATGGGCCCCTCAACCCCTAAGACCTCACTGGTGTGCCCCCCCAGCCCCTGCACTTGGCAGACCTTTCACAACTCACGAGGGGTGAGGCTGTGGAGTATTTGGAGTGAGATGTCCCTCTTTCCACCTCCTCCGGGGAGACCCTGGTTCTGTTGGCTCTGGGAAATGTCCATGCAGGGCTCACCCACTAGCCAAAGGCAACAGGCCTCCGTTCCCCCTGCTAAACCAACAGTCCTTCCCCAAGGAGGCGGATACCAGGCACAGGCCGTGAGCCTCATGGGTACATGGGACCCTGGACGTGCACCCTGTGGCCAGGGTCAGCCACGCGTCCCGAGCATCTGGCGTGCTCTCTGCCAGGCTCTGGGTCTGTATCATCCGCACACACAGGCCCTTGCAGCTGAGGGCAAGAAGGTAGCTGTGGAGTTTGGGTAGGCTGGCAGCCCGCATCCTTGGCTCCCTGGGGCCCTTTGGTGCTGCAGGACAGGGAGGAAGCCCTCTGGGCCTGCCCTGGAGCCACTTGGACCTCACAGGGCCTGTGGCTCGCTCCAATTGCTCTTGAAATTCCTCAAAGTCTTTCAGGGAGGGAAGGCCTGGGAGGAGTGGGCCAGGGGCCCGAGAGACAGGCTGGGCTTGGGAAAGGCTGGGGTGCCTTCGCCTGCACTCCAAGCTCAGTGGCTTCGGCCTGAGCAATGAGCTTCCTGGAACCCCAAACTCTGGTTCTGGAGACTGGGTGCCCGAAACACCTCCTCTTCAGCAGCTCTGTCTCTGCCCCCTTGCTGGACTGCCCAGTCTGAGTGGGATACACGGCCACTGAGCCCCAAGCCCAGGCCTGCAGAGGGACACGCCTGCCCTGGGAGTGGCGGCCAGGAGGCAGGCACTGTCTGTTGGCTGATGATGGGCTGCTAGGCACGCTCAGAGGGACTTCAGGACAGAAGTCCATGGGAAGGGGTGACCGGGACCGGCAGGCTGGGCTGGGTTGGCCACAGGAGCCTCCAGCCCTGTGCATTGGTCCGGGCGGAGAACAGTTGTGGTGCAGGAAGCACCAACTGCCTGCTGTGCCCCCTGTGCTGGACCAGCTCTGCCTCTGACAGCCTCCCAAAGCACAGAGCGCAGGCTGGGCCACAGGGCAGGGCTGGGGCTCCTGATCAGGCCATGGTTTCTGTCCTTATGGCACCACATTAGAGGCAGCCATGGCGGGAAGTGGGGCTCGGCCCCAGAGGATGTGGAGGCCGGAGGCTGGGGCCTGGCCTCTGGCCCCTGCAGCACTGGAGAGGCGCCTGGGCAGGGGCTCTTGGGAGGTGTTGGCAGGAGGTGCGCTCAGTCACTGTGGACCTACAGGAGGGTGTGGCTGGCTCTGGGGCCCCAATGGCTGTGTGGGGCCTTCCTAATGGTCACCTGCCACCTGGGGACTTGGCACTGATCCCTGGGCACTGTCTGGTGCCTGGTAGGAGCTAGTGCACTGCTCTCAGGGCAGTAGTCTGAGGAGGGACAGCCCTGGCCCCAAGGAACGTGGGAAGGCCATGGGAGAGGGCACTAGCACCCCACCAGGGAGCAAGCCTGAGGCCTGGAAGGCGTCCGTGGCCTCTGTGCACACGGCTGGCTTTACCAACTCAGACCAGGGCTTCTGGCCACACGCCCGGGTGGATGCCGCAGGGTGGAGTGCCCGCACTCTCTCCTGCCTAGCTGTGGCTGGCCTGCTGTGCGGAGCCTGCTCTCACCATGCCCCTCCTGCCCTGGTGGCCACCAAGACAAGTGGGCAGAGCCCATCTCTCAGGGGGCCGGCACACACGAGGAAGGCCCCACAGTGTGAGGCCACATCAGAAGTTTCTAGAAGGACCCAGAGGGGCAGGAGGGGGCAGGCTGCCCACGTGGAGCAGTCCATGGTGGCTCTGATGGGCCCCTTCAGGAGGCCATGCTCTGGGAGGGGCTCCCGCCTGAGGCTGAGAGCACAGCTGGGGCCTTGGGCAGCTTGGTCCAAGCATGTCCACGCCTTTGGGGTCAGTGGGCAGGATTCCACCACTGGCCCACGGGGAAACTGACCCATTGGGCTTGAGAAAGGACCTTGCTCCAGAGCGACTTTGTTTTGAACCCTGGAGGGGCAGCAACCGTTTTGGGGTCTGGACCTTGTGGAACGGAGGGTGGGGCATGAGTGGACGCAGGTGCTTTGCTGTGTGACCTGCCACACTGGTACATCTCTTCCCAGGGTGGCTATAAGGGGAGGACAGTGGGTCCTGGAAAGACGGGGGCTTAGCCACAGACCACCACTGGGCCGGCAGAACCTGAGCTTCTCCAGGACTGGGACTCCCTCCTTCCACCAGGCGGCTGGTGGCACCTTGCTCCTTGGGGGAGTTCTGAGCCATGCGGGCCTCTGGTTGCTGCCCGCCTCTGAGGTGGAGCAGAACCCACAGCACCCAGGCCTCCTTCCTGCCTGCTGGAAACCCTTTGGCTCCTGCCTCAGCCCCAGCTGACCCTGCTGGGCTCTGGCATGACCCAGCTCCTCCTTGCTAAGCCTCTGCCTGTGGCCTGCAGCCTCCTCCTTGGGCAGAAGCACAGGCCCCCACAGCCGTCACCCACCCTCATGGCAGGCTGGTCCACATCTCCTTGGCCAGCCACTGGGAGAACAAGGCCACGTCCTTCTCTGGTCCCCAGACTTGCTCAGGCCTCAGCGAGGCATTCCCAGAATCCTCTCCATCCTGGCCCCCACCCTGCATTCCCTCTGTCCAGATACAAGCTGCTCACAGCGGGGCAGGCAAACCTCAGCCTAACCCCAGATTCCAGGCTCGGGGCTGGCCGCCGGCTGCAGAGATAAATCGAGGAAGTCTCCCCTGACCCTGGCCCCGGCCGGCCCCTGTGGCGGCAGGCGAGGGAAAGGAGAGACCCCAGAGGCCTGTTTGCTGTCCCAGCTGGGCTCCCGCATGCCCCTTCCTCTGCCCTGGCTCCAGCCCCATCAGATCTGAGGATATGATTCCCTGCTCAGGACACGAAGCCCGTCAGGCACTCGGCCGGGGGAGGAGGGGCCTGAGGTTGGGACAGACAGCCACTCTTCTGTGAGGGGGAATGTGGCTTCCACCCCCATTTTCCCAGGGAGGACCCTGGGGACAGCAGGGGGCTCCTGGGTGCACCTCTAGCCCACCTCAGCCTGGCCTAGGTGCTGACCATGACTTGACCTACCGTCGTCTTTCAGAGAAGGAATCTGACGGGGTGAATTAGCACCCTCCCTGGGGCTCCTGCACTGAGCAGTGGGGACCCTGACTCTGCTTCCAGCTGGCCCTGGTGTAGCACGCTGTGTCCCCCAAATCTTCAGCAGACGTGAGAGCCAGCCTGGGACAGGGACAGTGGGGTTCAACATCCCGGGCTGTGGCCAGATGCTCCGAGTGAGGCCAGATTTGGGGTTCCCTTGGGCTGGGCAGGGGTGCCCTCATGGGGAACCCGGAGTCTGGGTGGGCTCAGAAACAGAGGGGCTTCCATCTGCTGGGATGAGGGTCTTCATGTCAGAAGGAGGAAAGGAGGCAGGGGTGGGGTTAGCAGCCCCTCTCACTGCCACCCGGGAGGCTGAGCCAGACCTGGACAGATCTGCCTTCTTCTCAGGCCCCTGGAGAACCTGGGGAGAAGAAGGGCTCAACCCTGGGGGTAGTGGGGAGGGGGGCTGGGGTCACTTCCCACTGGCAACCCCCCCCAGAAGCCCCACCTCAGTGGCCAAATGGGTGTCATGCTGGCCACTGACCTCAAGGGGGCGCAGGAGACAACAAAATATCACCCCTTTGGCAGGGGAAGTCCTGCAGTGGCCAGTCTCCAGGGTTGAGCGGGCTCAGTGGGGCTCCCCTGTCCCTCCCGCATGCCCCTGCAGCCCTGCCAGGGCCCACCCGCCCCTCAGCTCCCCGACCCTGGGCAGCCTCCTGATGAGCGTCCCAGTCCTTGTAGCCACTTTGGCCCCTGGCCTCGGCCTTGGACCTCCTCCCAGTCCCCTCCTCTCCTTTCTCTCTGGCTCCCTGGTCCCCTCCCTGCACTCTCCTCTCCCAGGCCTGGGAGGAGAGGACCCTTAGCCCACCCAGACCAGGCTGGAAGGGGACTCCCCAGGCAGGCAGCCCCAACCATCTGTGCTCGGGGCAGTGGGTTGGGGGAGTTCCAGGGTGAGTGCTTGGGTGGAACTGGGTGTGGAAGCAGGGGCTCACATCTGGGGCTCGAGGGGCAGCAAAGGGCAGTGGGTGGCTTTGGAAAGGCTTGCAAGGGAGGCATGGTCACTGCCCAGGAGCCTGGGAGAGGATAGAGAGTGGTCAGGAATTTCAAACTAGGTGGAGACAGGGATTCGGGTTTCACATGGAGTCGGGGGTAGGACACTGAGTAACAGACAGAGGCAAATGGGTGGGGACAGGCAGGTGGCCATCCATAGTCCTGGGCAGAAGATTCCAGGCACATGAGGAGGTGGAATGGGCCCAGAGGTCCACCTCTGGGCAGGAGCAGTGCTTGGATGCCTCCCCAGCGAAGCAGGGGCTCCGGCGCACACTCAGGCGAGTGTGCTGTCCAGGTGTAGCTAGAGAAGTCCTCTTGGGTCTGCGGCTGATGGGTGCAAGGCGCAGAAACACATCTCCACTCCCCTAGGTACTGGGGAGCCATGGAAACTGCTGAGCAAGGGCAACTCAGAAGCTGCCTGGGAAGGGGAAGATTCACCCCAGGGTCTCTGTCCCTGCAGCTTCACCTGAGACAGGGCCCCTGACATAGTCCCCAGGCTGGCTTGTCCAGGTGGGGGCCAGCTCACCCACCACCACTGACCCTGTCACTCATACTGAACTTTGTGCCTCCTGCAAGAAGCTGCCTGAGTCCCCCAGCATGGTCTGCCATGCTCTGGACTGGCAACCTATTCCCGGGGGGCTTCCAGGAGGCTGCAAACACCCCCTGGGACCAGGGAGGGCTGGCTGCCCTGTGTGGGGCAGTATGGTGGTAGCAGGCCTCCCCTCCCTTCCAGCCTGGATGCTGGGACTCAGTGTGGAAGGAAACTCCAGTGGGAGGTCAAGGGGTGAGGGGAAGGGAGTGGACTCAGTTACCTGAGCCCTGATTCCCCACCAGCCACTCTGATCAGCTTCCTCCCCTCTCAAAAGGCCTGCCCTGAGCAGCTGCTGCACAGCTGTGAACTCCGGCTGGTGGACTCTACCTCGACGCCGGCTCCCAGCCTCTGCTAGCCTCTGCCAGCGTCGTGCACAATGAAGCCACGGGGAGGGGAGGGCATGGCAGAGAGACACCGGCTGAGGGTTCCAGGGCGGGGCTCACAGGCCCACAGCCCATCTCTGGAGCAGTAAGCACCTCAGGGCGCCTTCCCTGCCCCCTGCAGGTCCTCCCCTCCTGGCCTCAGTTTCCAAGGGCTCTCAGCTCTTGGCCTGCCGAGAGGGACTGTCCTATGAGCTCAGCACTGCCAGGAACTGAGAGGCCCCAGGTGGCACGGAGTGGACTGGGAGAAGGGTCCCGGATATGTGGGGCCCCTGGGTCCTCGCCCCAGGCTTTGCTCTGCTCTGAGTGCTGGATCCGTCAGGACAGTGCGGTGTGGCCAGGGGGACGGCAAGCCCAGGCCTCCTCTCCCTGGTTCCTGGGTGGGCAGGAGGGGCACAGTGGTGGGGTGTGCAGACGTGGCAGGCTTCCTCTGGCTGCCAGGCGGGGCCAGGAGGCCCTCTTCGGGGAAGAGGCATGGAAGCTGCCGTCCAGTTTGCTTTCCTCTGACCTTTGCTTTGCTTGTGCAACGTCCCTCCTGCGGCCTTCACCTCTGCCCGGCCTCAGCTCGCCGGAGCCCCTGGCACAGTGGCCCTGAGCAGCTGGGGTTGCTCGCCGAGCCCCTCGCTGGGCTGCGAGTGGGGAGGCCGCAGGGCAGCCACCACCTGCCTGTGTCAGTCAGCCCAGCGGCGGGCGGGGTGGGCAGAGCGGGCGCCAGGCAGGGCCTGGGTGGACCCCCTTGCCGGCTTACCTCCGCCGGCCTGCGGCTGGGGCTGGGCCCTACGTGTTTGCGGGCTGGGGTGGGGAGGTGTGCCCAAGGTCAGGGCCAGGCGGAGACATGCAGGCGCGTGTGCTGGCCCGGTGAGAGGCCGCGAGGGTCCTCTGCGTGCTAACACGGGCCGCATCAGACTCTCCTTAAACCTGCCCTCTTCATCCTCCTGTCAGGACTTGGCTGGTGGAAAACACCCAGAGGCTGTGGGAGCCAGCTAGGAGGAGACCCAAGGTGAGGGAGAGGCCCAGGTGGGGCGAGGCCGGGGCGGTGAGGCGGCCATGACGGCTCAGGGTCAGGAGGGTGGGCCCAGGAACTCCAGAGAGGCCATCTTGGGATAAGGCCTGGAACTCGGGTCATCTGGCAGGTCCCCTTGGAAGGCCATCAGTGGCAGCTCGCCATCCCCAGGCTTCATGGGGTCTCCTGGGGAAGGGCAGCCTAGAGCCCCTGGAGGCCCCTGCAGTTTTCCCCAAGGACACAGGTGGGGACCCAGGAATCCCAGCACCCAGCCCTCAGTCCCTGACGTGCGCTTTGCTTGGCACTCTTGGGCACCCGCGGACCATTCTCTGGGGACATCCCTGAGTTGCCCAGTACCCCTGAGGGGTGGCATGTGTGGCCCCTGCACAGGTGGGGCACTGACACCTTCCCTCGCGCGTGGCCCACAGAGGCACCAATCCGTGGACGGCATGCGACACAGGGTGGGCGAAGCCACCAAGGTGGAGCCGTGAGCGCAGCCAGCCCAGGAGACAGTGGATGCAGGTAAGGCCCAGCACCGAGCCTGGCGTGGGGTCGGCAGGTCCACGGAGCGCGTCAGCATGCAGGTGTGCCCCAGCACCCGCACGCCTGGGCCTGGAGGGATGCACGGTGTCTGACCCGAGAAAGTGTCCTCAGACTGGAGCAGGCGGGCAGTGCAGCGCAGGACCCGGGCAGACGGCCACCCCACTGTCCACGCCCCTAGGCCACACCCACATACACAACTCACCCAGGGGCCTCCCATGAAGGCTTCGGCTGCACCTCCAACTGACTATCCACTACCATGCCCACACCCGCCTCCCCGCTCACACCCGCCTGCACACTCACACTACACCTCCAGGACCACACTACACCTCCATGTCCACACCTACCTCCATGTCCACACTACACCTCCATGTCCACACCTACCTCCCTGCCCACACTACACCTCCATGTCCACACCTACCTCCCTGCCCACACTACACCTCCATGTCCACACCTACCTCCTTGTCCACACTACACCTCCATGTCCACACCTACCTCCCTGCCCACACTACACCTCCATGTCCACACCTACCTGCCCAAACCTACCTCAATGACCACACTACACCTCCAGGACCACACTACACCTCCATGTCCACACCTACCTCTATGTCTACACTACACCTCCATGTCCACACCTACCTCCCTGCCCACACTACACCTCCATGTCCACACCTACCTGCCCAAACCTACCTCAATGACCACACTACACCTCCAGGACCACACTACACCTCCATGTCCACACCTACCTCTATGTCTACACTACACCTCCATGTCCACACCTACCTCCCTGCCCACACTACACCTCCATGTCCACACCTACCTCCCTGCCCACACCTACCTCAATGACCACACTACACCTCGAGAACCACACTACACCTCCATGTCCACACCTACCTCCATGTCCATACTACACCTCCATGTCCACACCTACCTCCCTGCCCACACTACACCTCCATGTCCACACCTACTTCCCTGCCCACACTACACCTTCATGTCCACACCTACCTCCCTGCCCACACTACACCTCCATGTCCACACCTACCTCCCTGCCCACACCCGCCTCCACGCTCACGCCCGCCTGCACACTCACACTACACCTCGAGGACCACACTACACCTCCATGTCCACACCTACCTCCATGTCCACACTACACCTCCATGTCCACACCTACCTCCTTGTCCACACTACACCTCCATGTCCACACCTACCTCCCTGCCCACACTACACCTCCATGTCCACACCTACCTGCCCACACCTACCTCAATGACCACACTACACCTCCAGGACCACACTACACCTCCATGTCCACACCTACCTCCATGTCCACACTACACCTCCATGTTCACACCTTCCTCCATGTCCACACTACACCTCCATGTTCACACCTACCTCCATGTCCACACTACACCTCCACAACCACACCTACCTCAGCACTCACACCCGCCTCCACACTCACACTATACCTCCAGGACCACACTACACCTCCATTCCCACACCTACCTCAATGACCACACTACACCTCCATGCCCACTACACCTCCATGCCTACACTACACTTCCACGCCCACACTACACTTCCATGCCCACACCTACCTCCACGCCCACACCTACCTCCATGTCCACACCTACCTCCACGTCCACACTACACCTCCACAACCACACCTACCTCAGCACTCACACCCGCCTCCACACTCACACTACACCTCCAGGACCACACTACACCTCCATTCCCACACCTACCTCCCTGCCCACACCTACCTCCATGCCCATGCCTACCTCCATTCCCACAACTACCTCAATGCCCACACTATACCTCCATGTCCACACCTACCTCCCTGCTCACACTACACCTCCATGTCCACACTACACCTCCATGTCCACACCTACCTCAATGCCCACACTACACCTCCATGTCCACACCTACCTCCATGTCCACACTACACCTCCATGCCCACTACACCTCCATGCCTACACTACACTTCCATGCCCACACCTACCTCCACACCCACACTACACCTCCATGCCCACACTATACCTCCACGCTCACACCTACTTCCAAGACCGCACTGTACCTCCATGTCCACAGTGCAGTCCCATGTCCACACTCCACCTTGTTGCCCACACTCCCCCTTCCTGCCCACTGTCCACCTCCAGCTATACTCCACCTCCATGACCCACACTCCAGTTCCATGCCCACACCTACCTCCATGCCCTCACTCCACCTCCATGCCTCCATCCCTCTCTCCTATATGTTCCTCATTTTATCCTTCGTGCTCCACACTTTCCTGCATGCTGTCTTTCATTTCATTTTCAACTCCATACTCTGTCCTGAATTACCCACACTCCATCCTCCTCCTCCATACTTCATTTTTCAGACTCCAGACTTCCTCCTGGAGGCTCGACACTCTCTCCTCCATGCTCCACATTCCGATCTTCATTTTCTAATCCATTCTCCAGGCTCCACACTCCATCCTCTTTGCCTCACACTTTGTCCTGTATGCCCAAGACTCAGTCTTCCATGATCCACACCCCAACCTCCATGTCCCACATTCTGGCCTCCAGGTTTCTCACCATCCTCAATGCCCCATGATTCATCCGTCAGTCTCCACACTCCAGGTCCCATGCTTCATAATACATCCTCCATGCTTTACAATTCATCTTTCATCCTTTGTACCCACTCTCCAGGTTCCATACTCAATTCTCCATGCTTTGCACTCAGTTCTCCTTGATACTCACTCTGACCTCCATGTCACACACTCTGGCCTCCAGGTTTCTCACCATCCTCAATACCCCATGATCCATCCTTCCATCTCCACACTCTACCCTCCATGCTCCACAATCCATCTTCCACACACCACACTCTGTCTTCACACCCACACTCAATCCTCCATGCCCCAAAATGTTTTCTCCATGATCTATATGCCATCCTCCACGTCCAGCACTCTTTCCTCTGGATTTGTCACCCTCCTCCATGCTCCATCCTTCAATCTCCACACTGCATCCTTTAGTCCCACACTTTGTCCTCCATGCCCCACACTTCATAGTCCAGGATCCCCACTCCATCCTTAATGCTACACACCCTATCCTGCTTGCTTCACACTCGACCTGTAGACTCAACACTCAGTATTCCAGGATGCACACTACATCCTCCATACTGCATGCTCATCCTTCACTCTCCACACTCCATCCTCCCCACCACATACTTTATGCTCCGGGCCCCACACTCCATCCTCAGTGCCCCACATCCATACTCCAGGCTCTGCAATTCAGGCTCCATGCTTCACTCTCCAGGCCCCACCCCCCACCCTCCATGCCCAACTCTGTCCCGCAGGTTCCACAGCTCATTCTCCCTGTTCACACTGTCCTGCATGCTCCATGCTTTGTCTTCCATCCCCCACAATCCAATTTCAACTCCACACTGTGTTCTTTAAGAACGGTACTCCATCTTCCAGGCTCCACACTTCATTCCCAGACTCCAGACTCCCTCCTGGAGCCTCCACACTCTGTCCTCCATGCTCCACATTATGATCTTCAGTCTCCACACTCCATTCCCCTGGCTTTACACCCTGTCCTATATGCCCCACACTCTTACTCCAGGCATCACACTATCCTTCACAAGCATATGCCATCATCCATATCTCACACCCCATCCTTCATATTCCATACCCTCCTCCATGCCCCATACTTAATCTTTCAGTCTCCAAACTCCATCTTTCATGCTCCAAAATCCACCCTCCATGCTCCACACTCCATCTTCTATCCTCTCTACTCCTTTCTCCAGGTTTTACACTCCATCCTCCATGCTCCTACTTAGTACTCCATGACCCACACTCCATGCTCAATGTCTCACACTCAGTCCTTCAGGTAACATCTCCTCTCCATGCCCATGCTCCATCCTCCAGCCCCCATACTCCTTCCTTTATGTGTCATACCCTGTCCTCCAGGATCCACACTCCATCTTCCATGTCCAACTTTCTGTCTTCCTGTTTCCATACTGTCTATGCCCCATGCTCCACCCTTCAGTCTCCATCCTCCACAACCCTATCTTCCAACCTCTCCACTCCATTCTCTATACTCCACACCCCATCTTCCATACCTCACACTTAGTCCTCCATGGTCCACCCTCTATCTTCAATGTCCCACACTCTTGTCCTCCACGTTCCACATTGTCTCCCATGCCCTATGCTCAATCCACAGTCTCCACACTCCATGTCACACACTTGATCCTCTATGCCACACACTCTATTCTCTGTATTTTACAATCCATTGTCTATGCTCTGCACTCCATCTTCCATCCTCTCCATTTCATTCTTCAGGTTCTACACTCTCCTCCATGCCCCACACTCCACCCTCCATGTACCAAACTCTGTCCTCCAGGTTCCACACCCTCATCCAAGCCCCATGCTCCATTCACAGTCTCCACACTCTGTTCTTCATGCTCCACAATCCACCCTCCATGCTCCTCACTTCACCTTTCATCTTTTCTTCTCCATTCTTATTTCACACTCTTTCCTTCATGCCCAACAATCTGCCTTGCATGCCCCATGCTCAGTCCTACATGATTGGTACTCCATCTTCAATGTTCCACCCACCATCCTCCAGGTTCCATAGCCTCATCCAAGCCCCAGGCTCCATTCACAGTCTCCACACTCTGTCCTCCATGCTCCACAATTGGTTAATCATGCTCCACATGCTCTCTTCCATGGCCTATATTTCATCCTCCATGCCCCACACTCCAACCTCCATGCCCACACTCCACGCTCCAGGCCCACGCTCCACCCTCCAGGCCCACACTCCACCCTCCATGCCCACACTCCACGCTCCAGGCCCACGCTCCACCCTCCAGGCCCACACTCCACCCTCCATGCCCACACTCCACCCTCCAGGCCCACGCTCCACCCTCCAAGCCCACACTTCATCCTGCATTTTCCACACTATGGCCTTCAGGTGTTTCACTGTCCTCAGTGCCTCATGATCCATTCTTCAGCCTCCACACTCCTCCCTGCATGCCCCACACTCCATCTTCCATCATCTGCACTTTATTCTCCAGGTTCTGCACTCCATCCTCCAGGCTCCACACTACTTTCTTCATGCTCCACAGGCCATTTTCCGTGCCCCACACTCCATCCTCCATGTCCCAGTCTCAGTTCTCCAGGTTCCACACCTGCCCCTTTGCCATATGTTCCATCCTTCAGTGTCAAGAAGTCATCCTTCGTTCATACTCTATCCTTCATGCTCCACCCTTCATTCTCCTTGCCCAGCATTTTTTCGTCCACTCTCCACACTACGTCTTCCATGACCCACACTCCATCCTCCATTTCCGACTTTGTCCTGTTTGTCCCACACTTCATCCTCAACGCACCACACTCTGTTCTCCATGCCACACACTGCATCTACCATTCTCCACACGTTACTCTCTAGGCTCCACACTCCATCCTCCATGCTGCACACTCCATCCTTCATACTCCACAATCCATGCTCCAGGCGCTGTACTGTTCTTCATCCTCTGTTCTCCATTCTCCACATTCTTCATATTCTGTTCACCACACTCCATTCTCCATACACATACTTCATTCTCCACTCTCCTTTCTTCTTACTCTGCCACTCTCCATTTCCTATTCTCATATTCTGTTCTCCACATTTTATTATTTTTACCCCATGATCTGTACTACATATACCATTGTCCATTAATAATGTATCATAATCCATTATCCATATACTATTATTATTTACATCATTCTCCATACTCCAATTCATTTTCCATACTCCATTTTCCATCCTTCATACTCTATTTTTCTTTCTCCATTTTCCTTATGTTATTCAAAAACTCTATTTTCTGTTTTCCATACTCTGACCTCCATTCCCAATAGTCCTTTTTCTATTTTCCATACTCTGTCCTTCATATACCCGACTTCTTTCTACAATCCAGTCACCATACTGCACACTACAGTCACCATACTCTATACTCCACTCTTTCTCAGTACTCTATTTTTCATATTATATTCTTTGTACTTCAAACTTCATTGACCATATTTTTTACTTCATAATCCATATTCCATTCTTTACATTACATTCTCCATTCTCTTTCTATCCCTATTACTCCATTTACCATAAGCTATTCTCCATTCTACAGTCCAGAACTCATTCCTCACCCTTCATATCTACAATATACACTCCATTCTCTTCTTTAACTGCTTAATCCATACTCTATGGTCTTTTGTCTATTTTAAATTTTGCTTGTCCTTACTCCATTCATCTTTTCCATTCTATAGTCTCTATTTCATATCTCATACTCCATTGTCCATTTTACATACTCCATCCTCCTTTTTCTTTTTCTACAAACTTCATACTCCAATACCCAAACTCCATATCGCACTTCATTCTCTGTTCTATTTTCTCTGTACTATATTATTCACACTCCATACTCCATTCCCTGTATTTCATTTTCCAGTCTTCATGTTCTATACACCACAGTCCTACCTACATAATCAGTTCTACACTCTACTTGCCAATGTCCATACTGCATTATTGATATTGACTTTTAATTCTTCCTTTTCCATACTCCATTCCCACTCACCATACTTCTACTGCATTCTCCTTATCCCCATCCATTTTCCAGTCTCCATTATCTACATTCCATTCTTCATAATATATTCTCCACACTCTGTTTTCTATTCTCCAAACGTGATACTTTAGTCTCAATTCTTCTTACTCCTTGCTCTATATGCTGCTCTTTATACTCCATTTTACTTTCTCCATATTCCATCTCTTTTCTCCATTTAATTTACTACATATTCCACTTTCTACTCCAAATCCATAATATAAACTCCATTCTTTATTTTCTATATTCTGTACTCCATGCTGTATCACACATGTTCTAGTCTTCATTATGCATAATTGTTCTCCACATTCCATCCTTCACATTCTGTACTTTGTTCTTTACACTTTATTCTCCATACTCCATATTCCATACATCATCCTCATAGTCCCATTCCCCATCTCATTCCATTCTCCATAATAAATTTCCCCTTGTTTATTCTCCAGATGGTGTATACAATACTATGTGCATTTTTCCATTCTCATCCCCTATTCCACATTCTCCAATCTCCATTTATCATATTGCTGTTCACTCTCCATATTCTACTCTCCTTTCTCCTCACTTCATTCCCTGTGCTCTACTCTACGTTTCCTGTGCTCCAATTTTCATGATCAATTTTCCATTCTCCTTTCTGAAGAGCCCATTTCCTGGTCTGCATTTCTCATTCTCCACACTCCGTTGTCCATATACCACATTCTGTTCTCCATTCTCCATGCTCTGATGTTCACCTCTGTCTCCATAGTCCAGTCTCCATATTTGCTACTCCATTATCTTTCATTGTCCATACTCTATATTTCTTTTTCCACATTATATATTCCATTATTATCCTTCATCCTCCTTTCTTTTTTTCCTTACTCTGTTTTTAAGTCTCCACACAACATTCTCCACTCTCCAATCTCCATACACCATTCTTCATTTTCCAAACACTATGCTCCATTGTCTATCCTCTGTAATCGCTTATCTATATGCTGTACTCCATTCTCTCTTCTCCATACTGCACACTCCATTGTCTATGTTCTGTATTCCATTATCCATTTTATATAAAACATAATCCATCTCCATGCTTCAAACTCCTATCCAGATTTTATACTCCATTGTCTAATCTTCATAGTCTATTCTACCTTCTCTATTCTGTGCACCCTGTGCTCCATTATCCATTCTGTATATTCCAACTTTATTAACATTGTCTATATTCTGTTTCCATACCCCATATGGAATATTCCATAGTCCATTCTCCATATTTCATTTCCTATACTCTCCATTCTACTTCCTCCAGATTCCATACAACATTCTCCATTCTTTATTAACCATGCTCCATTATCAATTCTTCAAACTCCATACATCATTCTTCACACTGTTTTCTATTCACTATATACCATACTCCATTATCTACACACTTTACTCCATTCATCATACTCAGTACTCCTGTTCATTCTCCATACTCCATTCACCATTCTCCATACAAAATTCATTTTCCATAATCATACTTCTTATACCAGTCTCCATTATCAGTTACCAATATATCAATTTTCTCCACTTTGTTCTTCATACTTCTGACTTCATTCTCTGTATTCTATACACCATTCTTCATCCTATATACTTCATACTCTGTTCTCTGTATTACATTCTCCAACCCATTATTCATTCTATTACCTATACCCCATTCTCCATTCCATAAACCATTTTCCAAACATCATTGTCCATACTCCATACATCCTTCTTTATACACTATGCCACATTCTCCACATTCCATATTCTAAACACCATTCTCTATGCTCCATATATCATGCATGCTATTCCTTATTCTACTCCATCCTCAAAATTCCATGCTTCATTCAATATATTCTATGCTTTGTTTTCCATTTTACTTTATCCACACTCTATTCCTGCATTATTCACACTCCATAACTTATTTTCCATACTCCATTCTTCATACTACACAGTCCATATGCCCTTTTCCGCTTCATAAACCATTCTTTATAATCCATACTTCACTTACCATTCCTCACACACCACATTTCACTCTCCATTCACTGCACTTCCTGTCATTGTCTATGTTCTGTAATCTATTCTCTGGTCTCTATTCTCTCATCCATTCTCACTTGCCATGCTCCATTATTCATATTCTATTCTGTATTCTCTATTTTCCAACTCCACACTCTATATAACCTACTCATTTTCCATGGGTATTCTCCATAGTTTGTACTCCATTCTATGCTCTATTATCCATTCTATTTATTCCATGCTCCGTTCTCCATATTACATTATCTCGTGCTATAGTCCATTCTACACAGTCTGTTCTTCATATTCCATACTCCATTCTCCATTCTCCACACTTACATTCTATTATTCATTTCATTCTTCTTCTTCCATTCACTGTACACCATTCTCCCTCCATTCTCCACATTATATATTTGTATTCTCCTTAACTTCACTCTCCATAATTTATTCCCCAATCTTTCTTCTGTACTGTTCTTTTCCCACTCACCATCATCCATTCTATATTCTCCACTCCATATTCTATACTCTATTCTCTATGCTTAATACTCCATTCTTTCTTCTCTATTCCTTACTACATTATTTGTATTCTATGTTGAATATTATATTCCATTATCTATTCAACATATTCCATTATCCATTCTCCAAAATGCAAACTTCATAGTTTATAACCACATTCCATATCCACATTTCATTCTCCCTATTCTATTTCCCGTATTCCCATACTCCAACTCAGCACTATTCTCCACGAACATTTTTCATATTATGGACATCATCCTCCTTATTCCACATTCCATTCATCATTCCATAAACTGCTCATTACACTCTATTTTTCGTACTTGATACTCCATTTATTTATTATTTTCTATTCTCTTTACTTCATTTACCACACTCCAATCTATATTCTCAGTATTGTGTACTTTATAATCCATTATCCATTCTACATACTTCATTCTCCCTTCCTCATTTCAGAAACTCCAAATTCCATGCTCTATAACCCATATTCCATATTCTAATACTTCCTTATTCACTGGACCTTATTCATGCTGCATTTTTCATTTGCCATACTCCTACAACATTCTCCACACTCTCTCTCGTACAATTCCCTTCATAGGCCATTGCCAGTATTTCTTTTGCATACTCCCTATATTCCATTGTCCATGTTCTATATCACATTTTCCATTTCCACACTCCATATTGCACGTCATTCACCATATTCTATGTTCCATTTTCAATCTCCATTCTCTATTTTCCACTGTCCTTACTTAAATCAACATATTCCATTTTCCATCTTACATAGTACATACACCATGATCTACTCCCACTCCATATTCAGTACTCTATTTTTCATACTTAATTTACCTTTGTTCGTTCTCCATAGTCCTAAATCTACACTCTATTCTTTTCCATATTCTCCATATACTTCTTACTCCATATATCAAACTCCATTGTCAACTCTATTCTCCATAACACATGCTTCATTCACCATATTTTGTATTTGGTCTCCTTTTCTAGTTTGTCCAAATTCTATTCTCCATGCTACATTCACCATAGCCCATGCCCAATACTTTGTACACCATTTGTACATATTTTATACTCCTTTCTCCACTCTTTTCCTGGTAATTTTTTTCATTCTCCATACTTAATACTCATTGTCTGCTGTCTATATTCTGCATTTTCTACACTTTTATCCACACTCCATTGTCTATATTTCTGTAGCCATAATGTATACTTCATTCTTCATTCTCCATTATGAATACGTTCCATTCTCCATAATTTATGTTATTTCCCATACTCCATTATTCATATTCTCACTCCATTCTTCATTCTTCCTTCTCTATACTCTACTCTCCACACCCTATATTCCATTCTACATATTACCTACCTTATACTCCACTCTGATGTTAAATATAAATTTTACATACTCCACTATTTATTAATACTCTACTCTACATTTTATATACTCTGCACAGCCAGATTCCATTCTTCACTCCATACCTATTCTCTCTACTGAATTCTCCATACTCCATTTGTACAGCTACACTCCATTCTCAATACTACATTCTCCAATCCATTCTTTCTTCATACTCTTTACCATATCTAAACATCATGGATCATTCTCCATATACCATGCTCAGTACTCCATTGTCCATACTCAATATTACTTGCACCATTTTCCATACTTGTTTCTTCTTTCTACATTTTCCGTATAATATTCTTCATACTACATTCTCCATACTCCACACTTCATTCTTCATACACCATAATATTCCATTTTCCATTTTGTTCTTCATTTTTCTTTCTAATTTTTCCATACTCTTTTCCCTACCCATTGCTGTAAACTATACTATATTCCCCACTCTGAAGTCTTCATGCTTCATATTCCATCATAGATATCATATACTCAGTTATCTATATTGCACTCATTCTCCCTTCACCACACTCCACTCTCCGTTCTTACATCCATTCTTCTTACTCTTTCACTATACTTCATTCTCCATTATCTCCAACCCATACCCCACTATACATTCTCCATACTTCTTCATTCATTCCCTATTTGTTTTTTCCATATTCTGAACTCCATACTCTATACTCCATACTATTATTCATATAATCTCCATCCTTCAGATTCTATGCATTATTCTCTAGCCCTCATTCTCCAATTCCATACTTTATACTTCAATCTTAATTTTCCATTGTTCTATCCTCTACCATATTCTCCATATTTTACTATCTATTCTTATACACCTTTCTCCATTCTTTATTGCCTACACTCCATACTCCAATCTCCGTGTTCTTTGTCCATTTTCAGTGATACATTTTGCATAGCTTATGCTTTATTCTCCAAATACCATACCCATTCTCCATTCTCCCTTCTCCACTCTCTATTCTCTATCCTTCTTTCACCACATTCCATACTCTCTGCTCAGTTTTCCATTCTCCATGCTACCCTCTCCATATTCCATTCTCATCCTCTATTCCGCACTATCCACTCTCCATACCCCATGCTCCTCACTCTGTAGTCCATACAGCATTCTCCCTACTCCATTCTCATTTTTCTATACTTCATGCTGCACACATCATGCTCCATTGCCCATTCCATCCCCCATTTTCTATTCTTCACATGTCATTCTTGATAATTAATTTGCCATATTTAGACTTTATATTTCATACTCCTTACTACTTTGTCTGTTCTTCATAGGCCATTTCCATCCTTCATACTCTTGTCTCTTTGTCCACTCTCCATACTCTATACATGATTCTCCATTATTGTTCCTCCACACTCCACTCTCCATGCTCCCTCCTCTGTAAGCCGTACTTCATTCTCCATGGCATTCTTCGTTTTCTTTAATCAGCTCTTCATTCTTCTTTCACCATGCTTCTTTCACATTATTGTAATCTTTACTTCTTATTCATACTCCGTTCGTGCTCCACTCTTAATTTTTATAGTCTATTCTTGATACTTCATTCTTCCTTCTTTATAATCTTACTGTATTTTCCATACCCACATTCCATTTCCCGTTCTCCATGCTCTATTTTCTACTCTGTACACTCTCCATACTCGATTCTCACTCTCCCTTCTACATTCTCTATCCTCCAAACCTTATAGCCCTTACTTAATACTCTGTACTGCATTATCCCTAGTCCATCCCTTCCCCCTTATACCCTATACACCTTCATTCTTCATTGTCCACTCCATTCTTTATTCTCCATACTACTTTGTCTACTCACTATATGCCATTGACAACCTCCATACTTCATTATTGTCTCTATTTTTCGTTCTCTACACTCCATATACTCTTCTCTATACATTTTTGTTCACACTTCAATTATCCATGCTCCTTGACTCATATCAGATACTTTATTATTCATATTCTGTTTTTCTGTTCTTCAATCTCCTTTCACTGTTCTTCATTTACATTATCCATGATCTGTACCTTCATCCGTACTCCATTCTTCAGTTTTCTGTATGTCATATTTCATTTTTCTATTTTGTATTCCATTTTCCATTCTCTATTCTCCATAATTCTATGACATTCTTCATATTCACACTCAATTTTCTGCTCTCCATTCTGCACTCTTCAAACTCTACCTTTTTGTCCATATCCTACACTCCATTCTCTATTCTCTTTATAGATTCTTCATACTCCATTATCCATAATCCATATTCTACTCTCCATTATCCATACTTAATACCCTATACCCCAACATATGTTTTCCTTGCTACATCTCCTGCCTCCATTCTGTCTACTCTATATTCCATACGTCATACTCTGTTCTCTACTCTAAGCTTCATTGTCCATGCTCCATTCTCTAAATTCCTTGCTTTATTTTTCATATTCTATTTTCTCCATATTGAAGATTAAACGCAGGGCCTCACACATGGTAGCAAGTGCTCTGCCACTGAATCAATCCCCAGTGCTTTTTATTTTTATTTTGAGATAAGTTCTCACAAGTTGGCCAGAAAGATCGAACTTGGGGTCTTTCTGCCCCCAAGTAGCTGGGATTTCAGGTGTGTGCCACCATTCCTGGCTTGTTTCCCATATTTTATATCGTGTTCCCTATATTTAATCTCCTTTTCACATTCTCCACTGTCCAACCCAATACTCTATTGCCATAATCTATATCCGATTTTTCGCATTTTCTATTCCACATAGCATTCTCCATTTTCCTATCTTCATACTCCATTCCCCATACTCTGTTCATTACTATTACTGCTCCATACTCCATTCCTCATTTTCTATGCTTCATTTTTCATTTTTGTTCCCTATGCTTTATACCTCTTTGTATGTTTTCCTGTACCATCTTTCATAGTACATAATCATTATTCACATTCTACACTCCATTTCTCCATTCTCTGTACTTGATACTTTACTATCCTCCACCCTCCATTTTCTTAGCCCATACTCCATCCTCCTATCTATTCTACATTCACCATGCTCCATTCTACATTTCTACATAGTTATTTTCCATATTCCATACTTAATTTGTGATTCTCCATTTTCCATGCCCCATATTTTGTGCCTTCATTCTTCATCCATTACATTCCATACATCATGCCCCATTCTTCATACTCCATGGTACAATCTCCAAACACTACATTCCAAACTCTATTATCCATACCCCATTCACCAAATCTATGCCTCATTCAAACTCCATTCTCCATTCTATTGTTTAAACTCAATTCTATACCCTATTATTCAATCTCCATACTCCTTTGCCCATTCTCCATACTCTAAACTCTGCATTCCATTATCTATTCTCCATTCTCTAGTTTATACAATCATTTCCATACAACATTCTCCATATTCCATTTAATTCTTCATTCTATGACCCATTCTCCATTATCCAAGCTCCATATTCCAGAATCCCTTCCTCTATCTACTATACTCCATTCTTCACACTCATTCTCCTTACTCTTTTCACCACAGTCAGTTCTCCAGTCTTTGGACTTGACACTTAGTACTCCATTCCATCTGCAACATTCCTTTCTTCTTTCTTCTTTCTCCACATGTCATGCTCTATACATAATATTCTACTCTCTAGTCCATACTTTATTCTCTGCTGTTCATATTCTACACAGCATTCTCCACACACTAATATTCATATCACATTAATCATACTACAATCTCCATACTGAATTCTCTGTAATCTATTCTCTGTTCCATATTCAATACTCCAGTCTCCATCCTCTTTTCTTAAATGCCATTCTCTATTCTCTATATTCCAGCTTTCTTCTCCTCTCTCTAACTTAAATCTTTACATCCCAATCTCCTTTATCCATACTCCATTCTCTAGGCATCATTATCCACACTTTATGTATTCTATACTCGTACTCTTCCATCTCCATAGTCAATTATCCATACTCCCTTCTCCATTCTTTATTATTAGTACTTCATATTCCAATCTGCATATTCTATACTACATTCTCCATTACATTTTTCCCTATTCTACATTCCAGTCTCCAATCTTTATTCTTCATACTCTATTCTCTAACTCCATACTCCACACTCCTCAATTCTCCATTCCCAATACTCCATTTGCTATACACAACCAATCCTCTAACTCCATTCTCAGTACATTTCTACAGTCTGCATACTCCGTACTCCAAACAGCATACTACGCTTCCCATTCTCTGTACTCTATACTCAACACAACGTACTACATTGTCCGTTCCACTCTCCATACTCTAAACTTCACACTCTGTCCTCCATGTTATATTCACCATAATATTTCATTCTCTGTACTCATTTTCACCCCAGTATTCATTCATTCTCCATATCCTCCGTCCGTTCTTTATACTCTTTTGTTAATATTGTACTTTTTAGTCTCCATTTCCTTTTCTCTATAATCTAATATCCAAATTCTCTATGTCATATTACATTTTCCATTCTTCTTATGCCATACTTTATTCTCCACTGCATTCTCCATACCCCACACTTCACACACCGTAGTCCGTTCTCCACTCCATTGTCAATTCTCCATACTCCATACTTCCCACACCATACTGCATTCTGCCCTCCAGTATTCCACTCCGCACTTCATTCTCTATTTTCTACATTACATTATTCGTTCTTCATTCTCCACGGCCCATTCTCCTTTCTTCATACTTCATAATTCATTCACTGTGTTCTCTTCTCTGTTCTCCATACTTCATACTCTGTTCTTCATTTCCCTGCTCTATCCTCCTCTATATTCCATCTTTCTTCATTCTTTATTCTCAGATCCCATACTCTATACATTTTTCTATATTCTATACTCTGTTTTTGGTATTCTATTCTCCATTCCCCTTACTTCATTCAATATGCTCTACTCTCCATTCTCCATACTCCATACTTCATACACCATACTCCATTCTTCCCTTCAAGTCTTCACTCCACACTCCATTCTCTATATTCTGTTACTTATTATTCATTCTCCACAGTTCATTCTCCATACTCCATTCTCCACAGTTTGTTCTACAACCAGATTCTCAATATTCCATATTCTATTATTCATAGTTTATTCTCCATTCCCATGGTTCATACTCCATTCTGAATATTCCAAGTCCTTTCATCAGTCTTCTATCTCCAGTTCTGTACTCCATACAACAATCTCTTTTTTTAAACAGGCTCTCACTATGTTACCAAGGCTCATCCCAAACTCATGATCCTTCTGCCTCAGCCTCCTGAGTAGCAGGGATTATAATACCCCAAACTTTATAAGCAACACTCCATTCTCCATACTCTATTCCAATACCATTCTCCATTTTCTATCTCCATACTCTATTCTCCACATTCCATTCTCCTCCATTCCTCATACTTCTTTCTCCATTCCTTATTGCCTCTACTCCACACACACTGTTCTTTCTATTCTATACCCCATGATCCATTCTCGATTCACCACACTCTTTTCTCCATATTCTGTATTCCATTCTCCATACTCTAATCTCTTTCTCCACTTTGCATATTCCATGCTCTTTTCTCCATACTTTAATTTCCATTCTCCATCCACCACTCTTCATTTTCCACATTCTGTCCTCATTCTCAGTTATTTATATTCCATACACTGTTCTTCACATTCTGTACTTTATGGTCTATATCGTATTCTCAATTCCTTGTACTCCATAACCCAATCTCCATGGCATATTTCATGTGCCATTTTCCATTTCTATTCTCCAACATTTATTTTCCATATTCCACACTACTTGTTTCAAACTCCACTCTTTGTGTTCCACACTCCATTCTTCACATTTCATTCTCCATACTCCATTGTCCATCCTCCACACCCCACATTTCATGTTCCATACTTGTACTCCACAATGTCCGCTAATGCGTTTCCCTTTTAGATTCTCCCTCCTCTTGTTTCTCATTTCTCTGATTTCCAATCTCTTTGCACCTTCCTTTACCACTAATGACCTGGTTTTCCCAGTTCCCTAGTGCACATCTCTCCAGCACATCCCTTTGCCCACCAACTTGTCTGCTCACTCAATGATATCTTTGTGTTTCCCTCAACATTGGTCATAAAATCTTCATGGTCCTTCAAAGGCCACCCATCTATTGGAGAGAAGTTCCAGGCTCTGCAACAGTTTCTTATTTAGGATCCTTCAATATGCCAATAGGCTGACATTTCCTTGATCCTAAAACAAGCAAACAAATGGAGAGTCTCTTCTGACTTTTCACTGCCTCTACTTTCTCTCTTCCCATTCTCTCCTTATGCACCCCAGCAGGCCTGCTATTTACAACCAAAGAAATTTCTTACATCATTGCATCCTTCCCATTGCTCAGGGCAGACACTTTGTTGCCATGTTTGACTACCCTCTTTCTCTGACACTCCACATCATAACTGTTGGGATGCAAATGTTTTGGGAGAGTCCCCCACATACCTCCACCCAACTGAGAAATAGGAAGAGCTCCTGATGAGACTAGAACCTTCATTCACTCACCCTCAGACCTTCATCTTTCCTACCCTTTTAGCTCCAGGATTACACACTGAAGTTCTCAATGATCCTCCTCCTTCTGCCACGTTCCCCTGACGTCCACACTCCATGGAGCAAATGGGATGGAGAGTCCTGTAATAACATGGGGTCGACCTCATGAGGACCTACGAGCACCTATGTCCTCTGCTCAGAGCCTAGTACAGCCCCTTGCCTCACTCAGAGTAAAGGCCCATATGATCACTGTGGCTCACAGGTGTCTCTGTCCTCTGACACTCCTAGTTGCACCTTTGTTCAATGTCCATGGAGGATTGGTCAAGGGATCCCTGCAGATACGCTCAACCCCTCATAAAAAATGTGGTATTTGCCTTCTGTATACTTCAAATCATCCTTCTGTATACTTCAAATCATCTCTAGAGTGCCCGTAACACCCCAAAAATGCAGATGTTCCTTAAGCAGTTGTTGTGCTGTGTTGTTTAGAGGTTAATGACAAAGTCCTCATATGTGCTCAGTGTAGAAGTAGTTTTTTTCCTGAATACTTGCAATCTGTTGTTGATTGTGTCTCAGATGTGGAACCTACATGCATTAGTCTGTATTGCACTACTATAACCAAATAGGAGGCAGGTTAACTTTATGCAGAAAAGAGTCTTATTTACCACACAGTTTTGGAGGCTGAAAGTTCAAGCAGTACAGCGCCAGCTCTGACAAGGGTCCCCGGCACACAGCAGGAGTGAGAGATCACATTGCCTGAAAGGAAACCAGAGAGGCTGGGGTCCTCCAGTTCTCTCAAGGGCATGCCCTCCGTCAACCCAAGGACCTCCCCATAGACCCTGCTTCTGCAGGTTGCACACCTCTCCTATGGCCAAACCGAGCATCAGGCCTCTGACTTGTGAATCCAAACCACAGTGCCACCTCTGTGGAGAGCCGACTGTGTACATGTGCGGTATACACATGGAGATTCATCGTGGACAATTGGCTCTCGTGACTCCGGGGGCTGAGAAATCTCACAGTCTGTCATCTGCAAGTTGGAGACCCAGGTGGACAGAGTTCAGTCGGAGCCTGAGGCCTTGAGAGCCAGGGTCTGATGGTGGGAATCCACACGCGAGGGCAGGAGGGGAGAGGAGGGTCTGGCTCGCGCTGGCCAGCAGGCCCAGTGGGCAGATCCTCCCTGCCTGTGCTTCTGCTCCCCTCAGGCCCTCGGTGGAGTGGAGGATGGCCACTCATGCTGGGCAGGGCCACCTACCTTTCCAAGGCCACTGATTCGAATGCTGGTGTCACCTAGCAACCTGGGCATCGACCCACCCAGAGGCAGTGCGCAACCTGGGCACACCAGCCTCCAGGCTGACAGGCACTGGCCACCACACCTTGGCCCTGGACTGGTGGGGGAGTCCCCACTGACTCCAGGGTGTGGTGTGGCTTCTCGTTTTCTCGGTCTCCTTTTCGTTTCGTAGAAAGAGCTTCGTGGGGGTACGATTGGGTCGCTACCTCAGCAGACGCTTGAAATGCACACTTGGATACGTTCTGGCTCCTGCGTATCCCACGACCACCCCCGGCCTGGAGGAGGAGAGGCCCTCGCCTGCCGCTTCCTCTGTGCCGTGGCCTCGCCCACCCCCAGCCCACGGCGCACCTGCTTCCCTTAGCCACCTCCTAAGTGGATCCACACGGTGGTCTTGCCTTTTCCTCTGGCTTGTTTCATTCAGAAAATTAGTTTGAGATTCATCCATGTTGGGTTGTATCAAGAATTCAGGCTTTTTTAAAGTCCACGGTCAGTCTTCTGTGTATCGCTGGACCACCATCTATTTTTACCCATTTACTGAGTTGTTTTTAGTCTTTGTTACACATAAATGTTCTAAGAATATCTGTGAAAAAGTCTTTGCATGACATAATTTTCTTGTTCTCTTGGGTAGATACCTTGGAGTGGAAGGGCCGGGACACAGGATGGGTGTCGGTTCAAGTAGCTAAAAAACTGCCCAGGTGTTTTCCAGAGCGGTTGAACCACCTGCGGCTCACGGTGTGTGAGAATTCCAGTTCCGTCCCCAGCCCACCGACACCAGCCGAGGCTCTCCCCAAAGACTGTCTCCCGGGCTAGTTCCCGAGTGTCTTCCCACGTCCTGATTTGCCAGCAGCATGTCTTCCTTGGTCGAGTGTCCCTCAGTGGCTCGCCGCTGCTGACTGAACTGTGAGTTGGGAGGCTCTTTACGTCCTTCATCAGGTTTGCCGTCTGCCGAGGTTTCCCGTCTGTGGCTCCGGCTCTTGTTCTCTTGACTTCATCATGTGGAGCAAAAGCTTCTTGCTGTCATTTGGGGATTGAACCCAGGGCCTCACGTTCACATGCACGTCTTTATTTTGAAACCGAGTCTCACTTGGTTGCTGAGGCCGACCCCGAGGAGCGGGGTGGTCCTCCTGTTCAGGCTCTGGAGTCTCCAGTGTTACAGGTCTGACCACCACAGTTCTTAATTTTGATAAAGGCCAAGTTATATTTTGGCCGTTACGGATTGTAAATTTGGGGCTCTATCTAAGGAATATTTGCTTAAATCAGGGTCACAATTTTTTTTATGCCTTCTAGAAATTTTGTGGTTTGGGGTTTCCCACTCGGTCTGTGGGCCATTTTGATCGTCTGCAGGCGGGTGTGCCGCGGGCTCAGGGATGGGTGCTTTCCAGTCTGCGCACCCCACCGGCACGTGTCCCATCTCCGCGTGAACTCACTCGCCGGCCGCCTTTGCCACAGCACTGCCTCTGTGTCCTCGGCAAAGACGAGTCACACACCTACACATCCTGGACCCAGGGCCTGTCTCAACGACCTATCCGTCCACCTTTTGCGGAAGCCACACTTCCTGATTCTTGACCTGTGGTCCGGCCTCCCGTTTCCTCCTTCTTGGGCGATTCGATTTCTGCAGGATGTGAGCCTTTGGTGTGGATCTTGGGACGGGCGTGTTGAATTCCACATAAAGACCTGCAGCTTGGACAGGACTGCGTCCGTCAGGAGAAGCCCACATCCCCACATCTGATACCCAGCACACAGGAAGGAAGGCACGTCTGTCCCGGGCTGCCCGGGTCCTCCTCTTGGTGACGACGGTGACTGGGCCTTTCTCACCTCTTGTCGGTGATCCCGAAGTCTTTCACAGTTTTAGTGCCAAGGTAGATGTCACTTTTAATCTGATCCTTCCATGCTGATATCCATCTGTTTTGTTTGGAGTGCTGGGCCGATTGGCTTAAGGGTGTTCAGGCTTCGTCCTTCTCCCTCTTGTGCCTTCCGGGTGGATCCAGGTCTGGGGCTTCATGTTGCCCTGTGGTCGTGGCTCCAGCTGGAGCTTCTCGTGGTCGTTTCAGGAGCTGCGTCCACTCCTGGACCCTCAAGACCCTGGCGCAGCCCTCCACGCTCCCTTGGCCGTGGGCACACCCCTTACCACAACAGCATGACTCCTAAGCGTCTGCCCCACGCTCTACGCCTCTCAAGGAGAGTCAAGGAACGAGAAGGAGATGCTAGCATCGCCCTGTGGTCACCATTTCCAGCGCCCTCGTGCCGGTGGCCTGGACTTCCACCACCTCCCCCGCGGAGGCTCCCCCACGCTTCTCGGCCTGGTGTGTGCAATGTCTGAGGCTGAGATTTCCTCTGCCAAAGGTCCCTCTCCCAGGCGAGACGTTCCTCGAGAACTTCTTCGTCTGAAGTGGCTGCCTTGCGTCTGTTGGTTGCTCCGCTGGGCGGAAGCCCCAGCGCTCCTCCGTTTGCTCCTCTGGACATGCTGGGCCTTTTCCCTCCGGTTGCTGCTGGATTCCTGCTCCTCCCAGGTCCAGCACCGCGTGGCCTGTGCCCTGAGTCTCTGTGGGGTCTTCACCTCCTGTCTCGGGGGCGCACCGAGGCTCTTGGGTCTAGGTTTTGTCAGGTTTGGAAGGTTTTGGGCCGTGGTTTCTGCAAACATCTTTCCCTTCTCCCACATGTGTCTCTCGCTCAGGAACATGGTGGCCCCTCCAGGGGAGCCTCGGCTCCAGGGCACACTTGCTGTCCACCTCTGTGCACTGCTTCCTGCCTCCTGGCTTGCCAGTGTCCTCAAGTTCACCCACCCTCTGTCGTCTTCTTCTCCTCCTCCTCCTCCTCCTTCTCCTCCTTCTCCTTCTTCTTCTCTTCCTCTCTCCTCCTCCTCTTCCTTCTTCTTCTTCTTCTTCTCTTCCTCTCTCCTCCTCCTCTTCCTTCTTCTTTTTCTTCTTCTCTTCCTCCCGTCCCCCTCCTTCCTCCCCCTCCTTCCTCCCCCTCCTCCTACCCCTCCTTCTTCTTCTCTTCCTCCCTATCCCCTCCCCCTCCTTCCCTCCTCCCCCTCCTCCCCTCCTCCTCCTTCTCCTCCTCCTTCTCCTTCTTCTTCTCTTCCTCCCCCTCCTTCTTCTTCTTCTCTTCCTCCCCCTCCTCCTCCTTCTCCTCCTCCTTCTTCTCTTCCTCCCCCTCCCCTCCTTCTCCCCTCTCCTCTCCCTCCTCTTCCTCCTCCTCCTCCCCTTCTTCTTCCAGGGATTGAACCCAGGGTTGCTAAACACTGAGCCACATCCCCCGCCTCTTTTATATTTTTTGCTTAGGGTCTCGCTAAGTTGCTAAGGCTAGCTTTGAACTTACAGTCCTCTTGCCTCTGCCTCCTGACCATCCTCTGTATTCTTCACCTCAGATTCTGTAGTTTTCATCTCTGTAAGTCTCGCGTCTTTAAAGAGCTGTTTTCCACGTTGCCCACCTTTGTAAATGTGTGACACAGTTCTGAGCTGTTCAGCAATGTCTCGTGTAACTCTAGCTGGGATGTCCTTCTCTGTTGGACTTGCTCAGTCTCCTCAAAGGGCTTGTGTTCCTCTGCTTCTTCGTTGCTTGGTGATCCTTGGTGACCAGAAGTGGTGCACTTCGCTTGGGCGTCAGACACTCCGTATTCCTGTGAGTCTCTTGAAGGCTGTTCTGGGCCCAGTGGGCACCATCATGGAAGTGGTTTGATCCTTTCAGTTCTTCCTGTAGGACTTGTCCAAGGGCCTCAGGGATACCGAGGGCACATGCACCCCACCTCACAGTGCCCCCCAGAAGGGAAACCCAGGCCTGCGGCAGAGCTGCAGCCCAGGAAGCCCAGACATGGTGCCAGGGCTGCCCCCGTGAACACGGCCCTGAGAACAGGGCACGTGGCAGGAGCAGGCACGGAGGGCGTGTGAGCCTTGGCCCTCAGCCCCCACTCTCAGACGCAGCGAGTGGATGAGTGAGGGGCCATGGAGAGGCTGGGTGAGAGCGGGCGGGTCCTCTAGTGTGGGCCTGTCCCTGCGTCTCTGCTGGCTGGCTTCTCCCCTAGCTGGGCGTGCACGAGGGCACGGCCTGATACCCAGGGCCCTGGACGGATGAGCCCCTGGACTTTGAAGGACCGTGGTGTGGTGGATACTGCCTCCTCTGTGACTTCCCCGCCTCTCCCAGAAGCACCTGGATGGGCCCTGCCAGGGAACCAGGGGAGGGAGCACAGGATCTGCAGGGCGGCTGTGCTGGAGCTGCCCAGTCTCCCACACTCCCTGGGCTCTCTGACCCCTGAGAGGGCCTGGGATCCTGTGTGGACCCTGAGGTCAGAGCCCGCAGGACTGCGCCCCAGAGCTTGGGGCAGGGCCAAGCAGAACAACCCCAGGCAGTCTTCCTCGTGGACCTGTGTGAGCACCGGAGGACGCCAGTCAGCCCCTCCAGGTGAGTGCTCCTCGGGAGGGACGACCGACAGGACGGAACCTTCCGGAATGGGCCCACACCTCCTCCTGGGGCTCGCCAGCCTCAGGTCTGAGGGTCCCGCCCAGGCCCTGGAGGGCGGCTCCTGCCCCACGTGCAGGGGCTCCAGTGCGGTCACACATTTCCAGGGTCTCGGGAAGGGGCCTCTGTGGGAAAGAAAGGGGACTCTGCCTCGTCCCAGTGCCCGGCCCAGGAATGGCAGCGGGCAGAAGCCCCCTGCGGCCACGGGGTCTGGGCTCAGAGCACATGTTGTCCTGAACCAGTTCTGGGGTGCGCCTGTGTCCAGTTGTGTGTGTGCGTGTTTTCTTTGGGAGCCACTGCGTGGATTGTGGCCATTGGCCAGCACTCACAGAGGGATGTGGTGGCTGGGCGTTCATGCCTGCACCTCACATCTGGCTCCGGTTTACATCTGGGGCTGTCCATCCCCTGTCAGCTTGTACTGACCAGGTGTCCTTCTGAAGGCCCCTGAGGTCCAGCTGGGGACTGAGTCCTCTGACCAGAAGTGAGTGCAGACAGAGAAATGGGTCTTGCAGACCTCACCTTGGCCCCTGTGGTCAGTTGTGACCTTTTGTTCTTGGCTTGTTGTCCCCTGTGACCCACAGTGTTGGCCACCAGGCCTGAATTGTCCCGGGCAGGGCTGTGGGAAGGTGATTTCTGGGGAGAGGCAGAGCAGCAGGTCATTTCCTCTGGGCCCCTGGTTCCCCATAGGGCCAAACTGGTCCCCAACCAGCCCACTGCAGGGCCGGAGGGTAGGAGCTGGGGAGGAGCACAGGGCTGGGCCGCCTGCCATTCCTGGGGTGCAGGAGGACAGGGTTGATGGGCAGAGCCCATCCCCACTCTCCTGATGTACAACCAAGGGACTCGGCACACCTGGTCACTTGGGGTGGCCAGAGGAATGTGAGGCAGAAACGTCGTCAGACTTCGGCCCCCACGATGGGCAGGGCCAGGCAGGGCAGCCACAGGGCAGCAGATGGCAGAAGCTCCTTGGACGGAAGGACCCAGCCAGAGCCCCTCCTCTCAGGAAACACTGGAAGCTCCTGTTCTGGGATGGATCAGGTGGAGACCGGCCAGGTGTGCGGTGGGCCTCCAGGGAGTGCAGGGTCCAGAAGACACCATCTGCAGCCCCCGGGGACAGGGATGTCCTCTGTCCTGGGCACCTGGTGTGCTCAAGCCCAGCCACACGCCAGGAACGCTCTTTGCTGGCCCTGTCCTGCCCTCGCCACCCGGAAAGGCTGCCTGAGCACCTGCAGTGCGCGGGTGATGTTTGTTGATGGGCTGCTGGGTGCCGCGTGGCTCCTTGGCCCCGTGTAGCCGCTGGTGGGCACCTCCCTGGAGTGGGGGCCCGACTCCCAGCGCAGAGCCTCAGAGAGTCGGGCTTCCGCCCTCTGATGTCAGTAGGTCCTGCTGCTCATTGCATTCCCAGCCGCCGCCTCCTCCCCAGGAGCCTCCACCAAGCCCCTGGTACACCGTGGAACTTGGCTGTGGAGCCCTGGCTGGAGGGTCGAGTTCTGCCTGGCCCCTTGGGGGCCCCTTGCACCCCATTTTTGCAGTCACTGGCGGGAACTTCCTGGGAACTCAGGCATCATCCCGCTGGGGTGGACGTGCCTGATCCTAAACCTACCTCTCCTAGGTGGGATCTGTCATGCACCGAGGTCAGAGCAGGGCCCTTGGTGGGCATCCAGATGGGACAGGGCGTGCAGCAGGGGCTCACGCACCTGAGCCGGGCTCAAGCCACCAGCCCTGCAGGGAACAGCAGGTATGGCCTCTGGGACCGACCAGGGCTGCGGGGTTCGGAGCCACGGCCTGCAGAGCAACAAAGCATAGGAGGCGGAAGGCAGGAGGGGCCTCAGGGGCCAGGAGAGGAAGGGCCTTCCCCCTCACCTTGTGCCAAGACAACCAAGAGGCAGGGCACACCTGCTCCTGCTCTGCCCCAGCTGCCTGGAATGGGAAAGGGGCAGGGGAGGGCGAGGAGGCCGCTTCCCCACCACGGCACTGTGGAGGTGGGACGGGCCACTTGGGGGCAAGAGGCTGTTGCCCAAAATGGAGGAATGGGTTCGGCCCAGGAGAGCAGGTGGCCCAATCCCTGAGACTCGAACCCTGGCTACGCGCTGGCCTGACTGAAGGAGCTGGGCTGCCCTCCTGCCCTCCCGGGAGGAAAGCCTCGTGCCTTCGGGGAGAAATTGAATTCACGCTGATTTTACACCAGGAAGATCTGACTGGTCCCCAACCACAGGGGCAGTGCAGGGTGACCTGCCGGAGGAGGCTCCAGCCTGGCTCAGGTCTGGCTCCGAGGGACTGCGTTCTTGCTGGTGGTGGTCAGGGCTCTGGTCCCTCCCTAGGTGGAACTGCATGTCCCTACCGTCCATGGCAGGGCTCCAGGGGCCAACGGGGCCACACAGAGTGCAGGTGGCTCACCAGGCGTGACTCGGCTCCCACATGCGAGGCTGCTCCAGACTCCTCTGAGCTTGCTGTGCCTGAGCGTGCGCTTCTCAGACCCAGGAAGGCTCCTGAATATGGGGAATCCCCCTGGGTTCAAGGGAGGAGCAAACGCAGGGACCTGAGCAAGGGAATTTCTAACCTGTCACCTGATCATCACCCCTCAGCCTCTCCACTCCACCCTGTGTTATTTCAAAGCAAAGCTTTACTCCATTTTGTTGTGTTCTTTGTTCCTTTGTTTTTGGTATCAGAAATTGAACCCAGGGGTGATTAACCACTGAGCCACATCCTCAGCCCTTTTTATTTTTTATTTTGAGACCAGGGTCTCACTAAATTGCTTAGGGCCTTGCTTTTGCTGACACTGGCTTTGAACTTGTGGTCCTCCTGCCTCAGCCTCCTGAGTCACTGGGATTACGGGTGTGTGCTACTGTACACACACACACAAAAAAAACTTTGTTTTTGTCGTATTTTTTAATGCTATGTTTATTATGACCTAAAGAAAGGTTTAATTAAAATTAAGAAATATGAAATTAAACTTGGTTGAGGTAGTGAAATGATTTTATATCCTATGTAGGAGCAGGACTGAAGTCCATTGGCATGGAATGATTTCCACACACATATCAGCCTTCAGGGAAAGTCACTCCCAGCAGCAATGACAGAACAGATTTAGGTAGGCTTTACGTATTAATTTAAAATATGGACTCTCCATAGTGTCCCCTCCCAAAATCTTTCCTTCCTCCCTCCCTCCCTTCCTCCCTCCCTCCTCCGTCCTCCCTCTTCTCTCCCTCCTCCCACCCTTCTCCCTCCCTCCCTCACTTCCTCCCTCCCTCCTCCCTCCTTCTCCTCCCTCCCTCCCCCCTCCTCCTCCCTCCCTCTCTCCCTTCTTCCTTCCTCCTTCCTCCTTCCCTTCCTCCCTCCCTTCCTTCCTCCCTTCCTTCCGCCCTCCCTCCCTTCCTCCCTCCCTCCTCCGTCCTCCCTCTTCTTTCCCTCCTCCCACCCTTCTCCCTCCCTCCCTCACTTCCTCCCTCCCTCCTCCCTTCCTTCTTTCCTCCCTCCCTCCCCCCTCCTCCTCCCTCCTCCCTCACTTCTTCCCTCCCTCCCTCCTTCCTCCTCCCTCCTCCTTCCTCCCTTCCTTCCTCCCTCCCTCCCTCCTCTTCCCTCCTCCTTTCTCTCTCCTTTCATTCTTTATCTTCTGTACACAGATGGAGTGGGTTTTCCATTTCTCTGCTTGCACATGATGCAGAGCCACGCCATTCTATCTAACGTTTTGGGAGTACCTTAGGGATGCGATTCATTTCTCACTGGTGCACTGTAACCACACAAGCAGTGGGACTCACTGTGATGTCCCTGCAGATGCCCGTGGTCAGCTTCCTCGCCCAGTCGGCCCCTTGCCCCTCTCCCCTCCCCTCGACTGCCCCTTCTATTTCCACGGGCCCCTTTCCCTCCACTTCCACGTGAGGGAGACGTGCTGGAGCCCGACTCTGAGGCTAGCAGCTCGGTGTGTCCCCCGCCGGCCGCATCTGGCTTCCTTCTTTGTGGCCACCTGAAGCTCTGCTGTATCTCTAACCACCTTACTTCCTGCATCCTTGGACAGGAAGGTTTCTTCACCCTGACAGACTGAGAACACTGTGGGACAGGTCACGGCGCCCGGTCCACCCTGGCCCACTCCAGTCCACCCTGGGCCACCCCAGCCCACCTTAGCCCACCCGGCCCACCCGGCTCACACACCTTCTCTTCTCTTCCTCTAAGCAGAACGCAGTGGGGCAGCCAGGACAGTGGCTGGAGGGACCATCGACGTCACAAGCACAGCTGGGACAACAGGGTCCTGGTGTGGGCTTCCTCGTGACAGCCTCAGAGGTGGGTGACCTTATTCTCCCCATGAGGAGCGAGTCACCTCCCTGGCCTTCTGGCTGCCGGTGCAGCCCAGTGCAGGTGGCCTCGGGCGTGGGCGACATCGGCAGCCGCTGCAGATGCAGGTGTCCGGCTGCCCCTTCTGCCCACTAGCCTGCTTTCCAGTGCCTGGCACCCTCCTGTCCTTCAGGAGGCTGGTGGTCAGTCTGCTTTACATGGTTGACCTCAGGCTAGCCCAGCAAGGGACAAGGCCTCGTGTGTGCATGGCCTCTGCCACTGGTGGCCCTGGTGGCTTTGTGTCCAGCCTGTTGCTCCAGGGGCCTCACCCTGCGACAGCACACAGTGGGCTCTGTGCCCAGGGGCGTGACGAAGGGGACAGCACGGGCGAGATGAGCCCAGGAGAGGGCGGCGAGCGCCGTGCATCAGCGGCCATCCACAGATGGCCTTTTTTCCCCTGTGGTGCTGAGGATGGAACCCAGGGCCTCGTGCATGCCAGGCAAGTGCTCTACCCCTGAGCCGCATCCCCGGCCCTGATTTTTATTTTTCATTTTGAGACTGGGACTTGCTAACCTCCTGAAGCTGGCCTTGAACTTGTGATCCTCCTTCCTCAGCCTCCCGAGTTGCTGAGGTTACAGGCGTGCACCACTGGGCATGGCAAACTTCTCTTCTTTACAACTGAAAGAGCTAGACTCTGAATGACAGTTGAAAGCAGTGTGGGAAACACTTAGCCAGCAACGGGTGCCCAGCGTCCTCTCCATGGCCCTGTGTGCCTCTCAGCACTGGCCTGAGTGGCGAGCGTTCGCACCACACCTGGAGCTGCTGCCATGGCCGTGACGTCACGGGATGCTGTGGGTTTTGCACACGCCATCCACCACTGTCCAAGATGTCGTCCTGTGGCTTATGACTGCCCTGGTGAGTTGCGCCTTGGGGGCCTGCTCTGTGCTGGACCTGTTCCTGGGCTGGCGGAAGTGAGTGGTGCCCCGCCCCCCAGTCTGCCTTGCTGGGCAGGAGGGAGCATGCTGGGCAGGCTGGGGACCCCTGGCTCCCTACGCAGGGGCAGGCAGCACAGGTCCCTGGGGTGACCAGGAGGATGACTTGAGCCCCCAGCCAGCATGAAATGGGTGGTGTCCACGCCTCTCTGTCCCTCTCTTGTCTCTAGCTGGGGTCAGACACCGGTCTGCAGGGCCCTGTGTCCCTTAAGTTCCTCCCAGCCTCTGTCTAGACCCAGCTGCTGATCAGGGTTGGGTGCCCTGAGTCCAGGAATCCAGGGGGCAGGAGAGACGCCGTCTGGGTGTGGGGCCGAGCACATTCTGCGGCCGGCTGGTGCGGCAACTGGGGTACAGATCAGGCCTCTGCCTTGGAGCCTGGGGTGCGCTTGCCTGCATCATGGGCAGCTCCCAGGGAGGGCCAGGAACAGGGGCAGCTGTTACTGTGGGGTCAGAGGTCCTGGGTGTGGCCGTCAGCGTCATCAGTGACCTTCTGGGGGAGTCAGCGGGGAGGAGGGCACAGGGCTGCAGGGTGGGAGTCAGAGTCCTGCCTGGAGAGAGGAGGAAGCCCTGCAGGTGGAGGCGGTGAGGGCCGCACAGCCGGTGGAGCGCCTGGGGCCCTGGACCAGCATGGAGACAGCAGTGGGGGCAGGTTTCATGTCAAGTATATTTTGCCACAATAAAAAAATGTTAAGTTCATTTTCCTCTTGATCTACTTTTAGACTGCCATGTAGCGACTGGCCCTGACCGGAATGTTCCCTTTGTGCAGGTGGAAAAGCCTATCAGGTTTAAGCAAAGGGAAAGTTGTTCATGCTGTCCAGCTCTCGGGAGCTCCTTAATGTCTTTGAAACGCTCTTGTTCATTGTGTTTGGAAGTGGAGGTCAGGCACCAGGACTGCCTGGTCCACGGGCCTTGCCAGGTTCCCTTTGGCAACGAAGACCCTGTCTCGCCTGTCTCCCCGGGTGAGTCCGGGGCAGGTGGCCATGGTCCACTAGCGCCCTTGGCCCTTTATGCGTGGTCTGCGGCTGCTTCTGAAGGCAGGGTGAGCAGTCACCTCCACCCTCTGCAGGGAAGGTCTGCACCCGGATCTCCACAGCCCAGACACCACAGAGCCCCATGTCCGCCGGAGCTCTAAATTCCTTTCCTCTGCTTTACAACTAAAATGCACGGTAATGAAGCCAAATAAAATCAATTTTAAAAATCAGGACATTTGCTGTGAAGAGAAATGGCCCTGGGATCTGGGCTGGGTGGCTAAATCAAGGTGGCATTGCCAGGGGGAGATGGAGTGGCCTGGGAGTGGGGCAGGTCCCAGAAGCTTCAGACCCCTGGGGGCCGCGGAGATAACTGGGCACCTGAGAAGAGGTCAGGGGAGGGACTGACGGCAGGGTCAGTGTGCGAGTCACCCACCCACCAGGGAGGGACTGCCCAGGGACCAGGGGGAGGACAGAGAGCCCAGGGAGCAGCAGGGGCCTGTGGTAGGTGCTGAGAAGCTGGGAGCCAAGATGGGACCACTGGAGGTCTCCACCTGGTCGCCACCTGGGTGGCGAAGGCCAGCTGCTGTGGGCTGAGAGAGGCTGGAGAGGAGCCCCTCCCCCAGGAGGGGGCAGGGCAAGCAGAGAGGCCCCAGAAACATGACCACCCTCAGAGGAAGGGGTCTCTGCGGCCGTGACAGAGGGCAGGGCTGAGATGGCGAAATGGTGCTGGATTGACTGGGGTGGGGGACACAAATGGCAGAGAAGAGACTGCCATGTGACTTGGAGGCTACGTCTGGAGTGACCTGGCCAAGCCCCAGACAGCTCGAGTCCCCAGGAGTCCTTCCTGGGAGGGAGCTCAGCCCCGGGTTCGCCTTGATTTGGTCCCAACGTGCTGATGTGGACCTCTGACCTCTGACCTCTGCAACGGGCGGGAGGAAGCTCGCGTGTTTTAAGGGTCCTGTGCGTGGCACCCATGGTGGCCAGAGGACAGTGACGCAGGCAGTAACCAGGGAGAGTCCCTGCCACCGTCTCTGCAGAAGGCAGGCTTGAGGTCAGCAGCTGGCCCAGGTTTCCATTCACGTTGTTGGAGGGCAGCTGCAGTGGGGCCAGCAGAGTGGACCCACCAGGCTGTGCAGCCGGCTGGACTCCCCACTTCCCGACACAGACACGACGCTCCAGTTTCCCAGTCAACAGGTCAGGATCGTGGACTGGTCCAAGCAGGTGTTTTGACTCCATGGTCTCCAGGGACTGAGGAGCCAGGGCCTTAAGCCTTGGGGACTGGGCCCTGGAATCCAGGAAGCAAGACCACCCAGCCCCCTGCAGCCCAGGGGCCCAGCATGCTGCCCCCTCCCCATGCCTTGCCCCAACCCCAGTTGCCACAGACGCTGCTGCTCTGGACCACCTAGAAGCACAACCCAGGCGTCTCAGAAAGTCAGTACGAGGCCCCGAGGCCCCAGGCAGGCAAGGACCCTTCTGCTAGGGGGATGAGGCAAGGGGCTGCCCAGTGATGGACAGGGAGCAGCCGCATTCAGAGCCACCTCAACCCCTCTGCCCTAAGAGGACCACGGACCAAGCAGCCCCTCCAGATTTGCCCAGGCAGGGGACACTGTCCCAGACCCCAGGACCAGACTAGAGCCCATCCCCAAGCAGGGGTCCCGAGGGTCAAGGGGAGGCCGAGCTTCTCATTCCCCTGTTACATGACCCCATGTCAAGACAGGAAGGAGCCGGAACCCAGTGCACTTGCCCGGGGTTGAGAAACCAAGGCGCACACCCAGCCCCTCCTGGGGACCTTCCCTGCTCCCAAGGACTGGGCTCAGGACTGCAGGACAGGCCTCCCACGGGCAATCTGCAGGCCAGCACTCTAGAGGGATAGTCGGGCAGGGAGGAGCCAAGGCCCACTTGGGTCCCCCAGTCCCCTGAGAGATGTCACATCTCCCCGAGGGAAGCCAGGCCCACCTCGACCTTCCTCTCCTCCAGCACCTGCCTCCATCCAAGCCTTCCCATCCCACAGAGGACCCCCAGCCCAGGCCCCCGGTTCTGCGCTCGGGCCCTGCCCTACACCACCCTGGACCCGGGCGGAGCCCCTAGGACCACAGTCCACCAGTACCTCCCAGGCTAACACTGACCTTTCAGAGCCTTCTCTGGCCAGCCCCAGCCAGACTAGGAGGCCACCCAGACCCGCCCTCACTGGGTATCCACAGCTGACCCCTGGTACCTACCCACAAACACCCACCCCCTTTCCCTCAGCTTCTGACCCAGTTCCCCGGAGCCCTGCCCGGCCACCCCTTACCTGGCAATGGGAACCCGCAGGTCTGGTGTCATGGACTCCTGCCACCGAGGGCTGGCACCTTAGCGCCAGGCCTGCCAGCAGCTCCCATGTCTTGGATGCTTCTTCTGGTGGGGAGCTCAGCGGACAGCCAGCCCTTTGGAAGGTGCTGGTCCTTAGGAGTCCTTGCTCCGCCCCTCACAGGGCGTCTCCGGCCCATGGCTCCAGTTCCTGGGGAAGCAGCAGCATGGATTTTGAAATCCTTTTGAAAATGTTTTTCCTTTGTTTTGTTTTATTTAGAAATTTCCCAAATTTTTACCATGTTAAAGAGACAACCACAAGAATGTGCAGCCTGGATGGACGACTGGCATAAACAACCCCTCCCCCACCGCCCAGCCTCCCCCAAACCACGGCCCCCCACTCAGCAGCAAAAAATGCCAAACTCAAATAGGAAAACAGGCAGCCACATGGACAGTGCTTGGCGAGGGGCGCAGAGACCATGCCATGACCGAGGCACACGCGTGTACACACACATGCAATAGCCCGCACATGCGTGTACATGCATGTGATTGCATACACGCATGGCTGCAATGCATACGTGTGCATGTGCGTGTGTGTGCACACGCCTCACTCATGCTTGTGGACACGCCAGACTGCAGCAGATGACCCTCCTCCACAGGTGGAGGTGCTGGGCGGGGACAGGCTGCCGGGTCCAACCCCTGACACGTCCCTCCAGTCATCATGCAGTTTTCTTGCCCTGCTTCCTCTTCACCTGCACCACACCACCCCGAGTCCTTTGGAGAACACGGCGGGACAGTGGTGGCAGGATCTGCAGGCCAGCCCACATGGTCTCAATGACGGGGGCCCAGCTCCATATCCCTAAGAGGTCCTGGGACCCGGGGGTGACTCCAAGGCAAGGTGGGCACCCCGAGCCATAGCAGTACCACCCTAGACAGAGCTTCGACCTTCAGAATGTGGAGGACCCCTTCCCAGAGGCCACTGGGTCTGGAGGAGCCCTGCGATGGTCAGTGGAGATGCAGGGATGACCCCAGGGACGGGCCGCGAGGCCTGCCTTTAGAGCCACCTGGGCTGTGCCTCAAGTCTGCTCCTCCAGGGGGCAGTTCCCCAGAACTGCTTCTCCTACCAGAAGACGCCTGGCCACAGAACTCCCCCAGAAGTCAGAGGTCAGAGGGCAAATTTCCCCACTGGTTCACTGCCTTGGGGTCCTCCCTAGAGAGATGGAACTCCTCAGTCTGGGACACGCAGTTTCAAGAAACGGTTGGGATTGGAACCCAGAATTTCCTGCCCTGCTCACCCAGCCCTGGCAGCTCTGTACCCCAGGAACACCGCCCACAACAAGCCCTGCCAGCCACGGGGTCCCACCCACCCCAGGGGAACCCCTCTGATGGACTCTTTCCACACACTGGGGAGACTCTAGGGAGCCAGAAGGGTCTCCGAGTCCCAGGAATCTCACGTCCAGGAGGATGGTCTCCTGCGCTCTGCAAAAGACAAGCTTGGCTTGCGGAATTTTGCTGGCACAGAGACAGGAAGGAGAGGATCTTGGCCTTCCAAAATGTTTACTACATCAGGAAATTAATTCACTACGCACGGGCTTCAGTGACGATAATAAAAACACTCATGCTGGCTCAGGACGAATGGAGTCTGACCAGCCCAGAGCTCCCTACTTTCAGGAGAGGCTAGGAGGACTCAGGCAGGCTGGGGTCACAGACCCCCTCTCCCTGACCCAATCCTGTGACCACCACACTGCTGGGCAGGGAGGGGTGCACTCTTGTCTTCACTGGTGCCCGACCCAGGGGCCCCACCTTGAAGCCTCGGAAATGCGCACAGGGGGCTGGAGACGATGCCTGCAGGGTGGGGGCTGATCTGGCTGCTCCCTGGCCTGCCACGGCTCTCGCTGCACTGGCCAGACTGCCCAGCCCAGAGCCGCAGGAGGTCAGGGCACTTGTGCAGGCACTGGGCAGCTCTAGACCAGGCTGGGACGTAGATGCTGATGGGGGAAGGGAAGGGAGCCGAGTAGGGAGGCAAATGCCAAGGAGGGGCACCCCACGGGCGCCCGCCTCCTTTGCTGGCAGAAGCTGCTGCCGGAGCCCTGAAACACAGCTTCCAGCCCTGGCTGGTGGCCTCCGGCAGGGAAGGCCCAGGCTGTTACCTCATCACGGGGCAGAGCCCCATGAGAAGCAGACTCAGGGGAGGCCCTGGGCTCTCCTGACCTGCTCCACCCTGAGACAGTGACCCCTTGGTGCCGCCTTCCCACGGTCCCCTCACTTGCAGCCTGCAGCTCTTTGACGCCCACTCTCACCCAGTCCTCTGTGGCCCTGTGCCCGGGGGACTCCCATTCCGCATGTCACAGCAGCCCTGCAAAGGGCACGTGTGCCGAGGGGCCATGGGCTGGCCACTCTAGCAGCGAGAGACCCACACGTCCTACTAGCTCCCACTCTGTGGACAGCAGACCACCCCCACAGCTCAGCGAGACCACGCCTGCAGGACCTTCCTGGGTGACCCGCAATCACCCACCCAGGCACCTGGGCTACCCCTCAGTCTCCCCCAAGGTCCAGGGCCCTGTCTCAGGTGCCCAGTGTCTGCTCAGTCCCCTGCTTGGCAAATACTGCTGAGTCTCAAGGGCTGATCCACAGACTCTGCTCCCTGAGCTGTGAGTCCCTGGCGCACGCAGACCCCATGGATGCCTGCGAGGCCTGCCGGACACACACTCCTGGGCCTGAGGCCATCCGCATCCTGAGCACTGCATTCTGGGGGTTTGGAACGCTACATGGCCCACAAGTTCCTGAAGCGCAGGGTGGTGGGGCAGAGCCTGGGTGCAGAGTGTGAGGGAGGGGTCCCAGCTGTTCTCACACCGGGGCAGCCACAGTAAAGACTGCAGGCTCTGGGCGACGAGGGAGGCCCCCGTTGGCCTTCATCCTTGCGCTGCTGTAGAAGGAAGAGCTGAGCACAGGAAGCATCAAGGCCAGGGAGAGGCCGGGTCTGACCCAGCCTAGGACTCGGGACATCCTTCCTCTGACCCAGGCCAGGAGGCAGAGGGCCCGAGCCCTCACAGAAGTGGGGGTGCTGGGCAGGGGCATAGAACCCAGTCCCTGCACTCTGTATTCCCAGGGGAGTCCTTGGAGAGACCCTAGGTTGCTCTCTCATCCCTCCTGCCACTAAGTCAGCTTGCTTCCAGTCCAGACAGATCCATTCCTCCTCCATTCATTCATCTATGCGTTTATTGGGCACCTACTGCATGCCAGTTCCGTATGCCCAACCAAGGATGACTGAGTCTCCAGGTGGAGTGAGGCTGTGCCCCACCCTCACCACAAGGACCCCTGTGCCAGTTTTTTCCAAGCCAACCTGAAGCCCCCTCTGTGGGGAAGTTTTTTTAGAGCCAAGGTGGCCCCTTAGTCCCAGGCTGCTCAGAATACCAGGGAATATGCTAGGGCAGGTGCCAGGACCGCTGCCTTGTTATCCTCTTATCGCCATCTGTGCGGGTGGAAGGGGTCACTTCCTGGGGCCAGACAGGAAGCCTGCCTAGTACAGGAGGAGTACCCGAGGCCCATTTCTGAGACTGCCGAGTGCAGGGAACTGGGACCCTCTGCACCCTTCCTGGTCCTCCTGGGCCATTCTGGTCTACCCCACCCATTCCATCCACCCTGGACAGCCCTTCCTGAAGCTCAAAGCCTCAAAGACAAGTGCCCAGCTGCAGCCAGCCACCCAGCCCCATGCGCTTTGCTGAGTTCCTGAGGTTCAGGTTTTGGGGATCAGCTAGCTACAGGCAAGGGGTCAGAAGTTTATTTCACAGGACTCTTTTACTTCTGGATGCCCAGTGGCCACTGAGTGGGAGACTGGGAGGCAAGTTTTGGGGACCAGTAACAAGGGAGTTCTAGAGTACCATCCCCCTGGGTTAGGCCCCTACTTGCCATGGAGGTCGGAGGCTGGAAGGAGGGAGAAGCTAGAGGAAGTTGTTCCCTGAAGACTCAAGGGGGCCGGGGCAGGAGGTTTAGGATGACCTGAGAGGCTGAGGAGCTGGAGTCCAAGACGGGGGCTCAGGCCAGATCCAGTAATGCAGGCCGCCCACCCTGCCAAGCTCAGGGCTACTAGTGACCTCAGGGAGCAAGCTCCAATGCTGTCCAACACTTTGCACCACAGAAACCCTCCTTGGGCCCAGATGTCTCAGTGGGGGCTACTGTGGTACTAGGGACTGGGCCCCCTGGAACGCACCACCTTGACTCATTGGACCCCTTGACCCCTTCTCCTGTCATTCCAGCATTTGTGTCCATTCCAGTATTAGCCACATCAAACTCCTTATGTTTAGGGCTTAAGGGTGTAGTTTAGCCTCAGAGGTCTTTAGATCAGGTCAGAGAGAGGAGAGGAAATTCATCAAACGTATCCAGTAGAGCCTTTCTCTGTATCAACCCTCATGACAATCTTGAGGATCCATTGTACAGACACAAACGGGACCAGAGAATAGTACTTTTCCAGGTCTTACAGAACCAGAAGAGACCCTTCCCCACATGCCATCACTGGGGTTTCAGCCTCTTGGAGTGCCTGTGTGCTTACATCATCTCCAGTATGGACAATAGAAGGTCCTGAAGGAACAGTCCTACGTCCTGACCCTGGTCTGACATGCCTGCTAATGGCTCAAAGCTGCAAGTCATAGAAGCAGGAGGCGAAAATGAGGCAGCATTGTATTTCATGGCAAAGGAATTTATTGAAGTTTTCTTAGCAATGGGCTTCCAGTTATCAAATAGGGAAGTTAAAAACTTGTGGTGGAAATGGAGGTGGGTGGATGAACAGATAGATGGATGGATGGGTAAATGGATGGCTGGGTAGGTGGGTGAATGGATGGATGGATGGATGATGGGTAAATGGATGGTTGGGTAGGTGGGTGGGTGGATAGATGGATGGATGGATGAATGGATGGGTAAATGGATGGTTGGTTAGGCAAGAAGGTAGTAGGTAGATAAATGTATTAGAGGACAACTGAAAAGTAGTGGAAGTGAGGATATATGGGCTGTTTGCTGGGTGGTGAGGTAATGGTGCATGAATGGATGTGTGGTGAATGGGTAGATGAACAGAAAAAAAGTGAGCCCGGATGAGTGGATGCTAGGGTGCTAGGGAGATAGGGAGGTAAAGTGCCAATGAATCAATTAGTTGGTGCAAGGGGGCAAATGATATGGATGGATGGAAAGGCAAGTAATTAGATTAATAAGTATATGGAAGGACAAGTAGATGGCATGAGTAGACAGGTGGACAGAAGAAGGAGTCTGTGATAAAGTAGATGAACGAGTCATGAAATGGTGGATAGAGACAACTAGAAGTACAGACGATAGGAAGGGTGGGTGGTTGAACGTGTTCAAGAGGGTGCCTTGAATGCACACTGAGAGGGAGCTTGGGTCGTGGGTGGGTGGGTGGAAGGATGGATAGATGAGTGTATGAATGGATGGGTGGATGGATGAATGGGCAGACAGATGGGTGGATGGATGAATGGGCGGACAGATGGGTGGATGGATGAATGGGAGGACAGATGGGTGGATGGATGAATGGGTGGATGGGCAGATGGAGGAGTGGAAGGATGAATTCAGGGATGGATGGATGAAAGAGGAGTGGAAGGGTGGATGGGTGAGTGGCCGGGGAACGTGGGAGGGCAGTTGGAGAGCTGGGTGGAGAGCACGCAGATCCTGTAATGGCATTTCTTTTGGTGAGTTCTAGTGGTGATGAATGGCTGCAGAGGCACTCTCCACCCTCAGAGCTGTAGTTCCAGACTGCGATCTCCAGGCCACAAGGCAGCATGGCTTCTCAATCTCCAAATAAGGTGACAAAGTCCGCTCCGGCAGGGCTAGGGAGCAGGAAGTCCGGGTGGGGTGGGAGGCCCTGCTCCCGGAGCTGAAGTCAGTTCCTTCTTTTCTAAACAATGGGGCTTGGCTTGATCCCTGCGCACCTCCACCCTGCTCCACCCAAGTTCCCGCCTCATCTGATGGGGTCCTGGGGCCCTAGAGCAAGATGCAGGGAGCTGGGGGCAGGGGCAGACCAGGGCCTGGCAGGGACTAGAGGCCCCCGTGTGAAAGCTCTTCCTCCTCTTGGGCCCTGCTCCTGTCTCCTCTCTGAGGGGGGCAGAGTGGGGAGGGTGATCCTCCCATTCCCTGCACCCGCTGTCTTCTTCAAGACCCTGACTGCAAGGCCCAGCCTCCCTGCTCCGTCCTCTTCCCTGAGGTCTTCCTGTGTGTCTCCCCCGTCCCTCTCCCCACCCCACACCTCAGCCAGCGAGGGAGGAGAGGAGACAGGGTAGAATCAGTTGAGTTGGCCCCACCCAGATGCCACGGGGGTAGAGGGCGAGGAGGAGAAACTGAGCCAGCTTCTTGTCCAGGGGCCAGGCATCAGGCTGTCCAACAGGGACCACAGGAGGAAAGTTCGGGATCTTTCTGGCCTGACCCAAGGCCAGGAGGCAGCCTCTCCTCTGCCTCCAAAGGCCACTGTGCTCGGCACTGTCCCTGCCAAACATCAGAGGCCAAGGGGCCAGCCACGAAGGTGCTCCTGGGCCACCCTGTCCTTTCTGCTTGGTTCCAGCCCACCACATCTTTCTGCGGCTCAGGTCTCCAGGGTCGGCAGGACAGCTGAACGCCAAGGAACCTCAGAGCTCCAGGACCGTGGAGACTCGGTCTTCCTGGGGCTGCCTGGGAGCCCCGAGATGGCGTCGGCAGCACTTCCCACCTCTGTGGTCTCCAGGACCCACAGAGCCCTGACAAATGCAAACAGAGGCTCCCCGGGCAGGGGCGCCGCAGCGCAGGACGGCCGGAGACCCACAGCTGAACAGACGGGAGGTGGACTAGGCTGGTGCAGCCTCCTCACCTCCTGCTCCCACCCTGCGCTGCTCTGGCTTCTCAGAGGGGCGTCCAGCGGTGCGATAGCTGTGGTGCTTGAGTGTCAGGCTGCCCTGGTGGCTAGGCACCGGCTCCGGGTCCACAGCGCCCCTCTCGAGGTGTCAGGACTGTCTTGCTGCAGGCGGAAAGTATTTTTTCTCAGGTGAGTGACTTTCCCACTGTCACATGTAGGCTGTGGGAGAGCCGCAGCTCCAGCCCAGGCCTGGCCAAACTCCTGGACCCCACCAGGCCACCACCTCCTCCGAGACCTGCATGGACCTGGGAGCACCAGGTCAGGCAGAGCCAGTACTTCTTAATCATCATCAAATGAAAAAACTACCAGATGTTGGGGAGGTAAAGGCCCGTGGGTGGGCCCAGAGCCGTCTGTGAGGCCGGGGGACAGAGGCCTCCACACACCCAGGCACCCACAGACATGAGCAGCAGGCCTCCTTAGTCTAGGCCTCCAGAGCTCTGTCCTTGCTCAGCATCCCAGTGGCCCACAGACCTTCTGTTGCTCCCCTACCCCAGCATGGGGTCCCCAGTGAATGTGCCAGGGTCCCCAGCCCATCCCAAATTCCCCCAGGTCTCTGCCTGCTCCCAGCAGGGAGCCAACCTGCGTGGTGATGGCCTCTCTCACCCGCTAATCTCCTCTCATCCTGACAACCTCCAGCTGGGACCTCTGTAGGGACCCCAGGCAGCCTAGAGGTGGCACAGAAAGAGGCCAAAGACAGGGCTTGCTCCTGGGACCACCTCCAGCCAACGGCAGGATGAAGAGCCAGCCAAGCCCACAGGGTCCAGCCCCCAGGCAGGAGGGTCTCCAGAGCCTGCTCAATGTCCCTCAGCCCTGGTGTGGCTGTGGGCCCAGTTTGTTGCTAGGATTAGTGCCGGATTAGCCCCCCAGCTCTCCAGAGCCTTGAGGTCCCGTCACTGGTGCTATAGAAACCTGGCTGCGTGCTCTCTGCAGGGGACTGGCCCCTCCTTGGCAGGCTCTTCCCTGCAGGCCCAGCCTAGGCTCCTGGGAAGGGCCAGGGACAGTGTGGGCCTGGGCCTGAGCTCCCAACCTGCCCAGTACCATGCCCTGCTCCCTCCTCTGCAGAGCACTGTGCCCTGGTGACTTTTGGGTTTCTAGAATCAGCTATTCTCCAGACACCAGAATGGAAACGACAGCTGAGTCATTTTGTGCTCCGAGTGGAAAGGTGTAGATTTGCTCTCGCCCTCACTGAAGCTGCTGAGTCAGGAAGCGTTTCGGCTGGTGCATCCGGTCCCAGAGTACCCCTGAGAATTCCCTGCTGGCTCAGCCCAAGCCATCTCCTTGGACCCCTTGCCTCTGTCTCCACTGCTCCTCTGCCTGGACACCTGTGTGCCTCCACTCTGGGGCACAGCACGGCCTGGGACCTGGGTCAGGCCTTGATTAGGAGACAGCTCAAGAGCCCCATGAGCCCCTGTGGATGCCCAAGAGGCTGGCCAAGGAAGAAGGAAGGGATGTGACTGCCTGGGAGGGCAGACCAGCCCCAGATGGATGCCACCCTGGGCCCCAGGTGCCCTTCTCCCCAGGTGCCCTTCTCCCCAGCCCCCCTCCATTCCTCCGGCAGTTCTGCAGACCGGGGAGTGGTTCCGAGTTCTTTGAAGTTGCTCAGCTCCTCAACACCCATCCCGATCTAACCGCCTGTCCTCTTCCCTGCCACCTGGTACCAGTGGCTTTCCTGCCGGGCCAGGTGCCCCACGTCTCCTGCCTTGTGCCCTGGCCCTCCCAGTCTGTTCGCTGGGCAGCACAGGATCCCTAACATCTAAGTGAGGCTCTCCATGGCCCTGGTCCCGCCTCCTTTAGGACTTATGGGTCTTCCAGGGCAGCTCCCCTGGGTCTCTCAGACATGCTGCAAACCACCCCTGCTTGCCCCCCAACTCACCACGCTCCCTCCCCAGAGAGGCATGCGGCTTGCTTCACATTGGCTGCTGCTGCCTGGACACTTCCTGAGATGTCCACCCGGGTGCTTAGTAGGGGAGTGGATGATAATGTAGATGAGTGGGTGATGAATGTATGTATGCGTATGTGTGCGTGCACATGGGTGGGTGGATGGATGAATGAATGGATGGATTGACAGATGAACTGATGGATGGGTAAGTGGGTGATGAATGTATGTATGTGTATGTGTGTGTGCCCATGGGTGGTGGGTGGGTGGATGGATGGATGGGTGGATGGACAGATGGGTAGATGGTAGTGAGTGGATGCATGGATGGATGGATGGATAGATGGATATAAGTGGGTGATGAATGTATGTATGTGTATGTGTGTGTGCATTGGGTAGTGGGTGGGTGGATGGATGAACGAATGGATGGATTGATGGATGGATAGATGGATGGGTAAGTGGGTGATGGATGGATAAACAGATGGATAAACTGGTGAGTGGATGCATGGATGGATTGGTGGGTGCCCCTTCCCTGGATGCCAGTCAGGAGGTGCAACCAAATGGAAAGACCGAGGTGGGCATCTTTCTGCCCAGACCACCCAGCCTGGCCTGAGGATAACTACTTGGCCCCAGATGGTGAAGGGCCAACATACAGGTGCACAGCAGGACTCAGCTGCCAGATGTGGGCCCTTTGAGCTGTGTTCTGCTATGTTGCTCCATGCCTCATCTGGGGACATAGTCACTCTGGACCATCTGTGGGCTGTCCTGGTGATCTCCGTGGGCCAGGCCTCAAGCCAGGCCCTGCTCTGTCACCCTGATTGTGTCCTGTGGCACACTTCCTGTCCCAGTGGGTTGTTGGCTATCTGCCTGTCACACACCAATTCTGCTGCGTGGGAGGGGTGGACTTACCCAGCATGCACAGCCGTAGAAGCTGAGCTGGACAGACTCGGCAGAGTTGCAGAGGCGACCCCTCAGCCTTGTCACCTTGCTCTGCTCTGGTGCTCTGACCTCTTGTCTTTCTCCCTCCACCCTTTCCCCACTACAGTAGTTCCTAGTTCATACCTGCCAGAGACTATTAGTTATCTATTGCCGCATGTTGAATTGTCCCAAAATGTAATCCAATAAAGACTTGGAGCTAAGCACCCCTGCTCTCAGCTTCTGGGGATCAGGCATGCAGGAGCAGCTTGACTGGGGCAGAGTTGCCCAGGGTCTCAGTCAAGCTGGGTCGGCTACGGCCACAGCCACAGAAGCCTCAGCTGGACTGGCACAGCCTCTTTCAAGGTGGCTCGCAGTCGCCTGGCAGGGTGGTCAGTGCGGGTGAGAGGCTTGGCTCCTCCCGTGGACTCTGCCCAGGGCTGCTTGGACGCTTTCACAGCACGACAGCTGGCTTCCTCCAGAGCATGTGAGCCCAGAAAGAGAGAAGAGGACACTATCCTTTATGCCCCAACCTCAGAAGTCACCCACCACCACCTGTAGAGCTGGTGACACAGTTGGGACCTCATGATTGGGTAGGAGGCTACACAAGGGGGCGCATCTGGAGAGGAGGCTCCCCCACAGGGGTCCTGGGGCCATGTTGGAAGCTGGCTGCCAAGATCAGTGATGATCTACAACAAAATGTTGTGGAATGAGGGACAAATCAGCCAACGCAGCCCTGGGTCAGCCAGGGCTGACACCAGGTGACATTGAGCCAACTCCCTTACCCCCATTATTTTCCTCTCCCAGGAAGCCTCTCTCTCCCCTGTGCTCCCCCATGCTCTCCCCCGTCGCCCTCCCTGACCCTCTCCTACCCTCTCCAGACGAGCCCCTCAGCCCAGTGGAGCCAGCCCACCTGCTCCTCCACCTCCCACTTCCTCTGTCCGCTCCTTCTGCTGTCCCCTCTCGCTCTCGGCCTCTGGTCCTGGCATGTCCCCGTGGGGGTGACTGCGAGGAAGTGCTGCGGGCAGGGTGCTAGGAGCTCTGAGAGTGAGGCTGTGATGCCCAGGTGCCACTGGGCCCTGGAACCCTTGGGTGCGCTATGGAGGAGAGGTGCCCACTATTGTCCGTGCCCTGTGCATGGCGGACTCTTGAGCCACGGGAGGGGAGAGCCCAGGGGTCCTTGAGTGGGAGGCAGAAGGATCCTGGTCCAGCTGCCCTCCCACACTGAGCCGGGACCCTGGAACTCTAGAACCCCTGCTCAGCTGCCAAGGCCTCTGAGAGAAGGGCGTCAGGGAGCAAAGCCACTGTGGGGTCAGTCTGGCCTTCCCCAGGCTTGGGCCCCTGACAGAGGAAGGAAGGAGGGGACTTGGGCAGGGGCCCAATGGAAGTCAGGTGACCCAGGCCCTCCAGCCCTGCCTCCCTTGCCCCTGCCAGGACCCCTTGGCCTTGCCTGGCACTTCAGAGTCCTGCTGCCCTGTGCTGCCCCAGCGGGAGGGCCGGGCTTTGCTGGAGCTTCAGCTACAGGGCAGGGGGCAGCCTGCGGGCTTCTCCGGCCTTGCCCTGTCCTGGCTGTGGGCAGGCCTGGGTCCCCAGGGCCACCACTCTCCCCTGGGAGCTCCTGGTTCAGCACTGCCGGCTGGAGCAGAGGACTGAGGGACGCCTCTCATGCAAGCAACGTCACAAGGCCCCAGGCTGGAGCCCAACAGGGCCATTTTTTTTTTTTTTTTTTTTTTATTATTAAAAAGCAAAACCTAAACCAAGAAAACAAAGTGATTAAATTTCTTCTCAGAACAGCAGGCCCTGAAAGTCAGGGAGTGACCATCTCGCTGGTGCTCGGGACCCTCAGCTGCGGAGCAGGAAAATAACACAAACAGGAAACAGCTGGTTTTCCTTAATGGGCGGGGAGGGCTGGGGTCCCCAGGACTGGGGTCCTCAGGACACAGCGGCCTTCATGGGGCCCTGGAGCCTGGTGCTCAGCTGGGCCGGGCTCTCCCAGCCTCAAGGAAACCAACATGCTGGACGCCCCCGCTCTGACCCCTGTCTTTCCTCCTGGCCAGGTGAGGCTGGGGTGGGTCCAGGAGGAAGCCCCAGCACACAGACCCCCACTGCTGTGGGGTCCAGCTGCTCTAAGGGTGCTGCCACCAACAGCCAGGTTCCTGCCGGGGCAGGAGAGGGGGTGAGTGGCATGGGGTGGGCAGCAGGGCCAGGCAGGATCAGGGGCTGTGGCCAGGAGTGCGGGGCCCCAGCTGCCTTTCCCTCCCGTCGACTGGATCCTGGACGTGGAAGAACTGGAGCACCCTGGAGCGGCAGGGCCGTCTCGTCAGGCCTAACTCTGGAGTGAAGCTGAGACTGAAACCTGGGAATGAGATGAAGGAGGGAAGAAGGCCCAGAAGGGCACTCCGGCAGGGCCTTGTGTGGTCAGGAGCCTCCCAGCCCAGCCCAGCAGGGCGCGGTCCCCGAGTCCCAGCTAGCTGATCTGAGGGGGCGGGGTCTCAGGAGGGGAGCCTGCCTGGGCAGTGGCAGCTGTGCGCCTTGGCAGTGGCTCATGCAAGGAGAGGCCCCAAGCAAAGTGACCAGGCAGACGGCTCTGCAGGGATCCGGGAGGAAGCTCCCACAGGCCCTCGTAAGGCCAGAGCCTCAGGGGCAGTGGGTGCAGTGCTGGTCACAGTGGGGACCCAGAAGCGGAGTATCTGCTGCAGTGACAAAGTTAAAAACCTCACAGCCTGCTCTAATGCTGGTGAGGATGCAGGGACGGCCCTGCTCTGACTCTCAGGTTCAGGTGGGCTCATGACAAGCGGGGTCTGAGCCAGGAGTAGGTAGGTGAGGGGTTGGGCAAGACAGGCCAGCTTTACCAGACTGTCGTAAACAGAAGGTGTTTAAACAGTAAATGCTGTGTTCTAGGCCTGTGGTGGTTAGAACTGCTTGGCAACTGTGTGAAGCTGGAGGTGCAGGTCAATGGGGAGAAAGGACGGTCCCCGCAGGGAACAGCAGCGCTGCAGGGAACACAGCGCAGCACACTTTGCCCGGGGCTTGGACCCAAGAAGCTGTTGCAAGGAGTTGAGAAGAGATAGCGTGCAATTGCCTTGAGACCGCTTGTTCACAACGAAACCAGACTCGTGAGGAAACTAATACCCACTCTGAAGCCTGCCCACAAATGTGTGCGGTGGCTTCCTTCACGATCGCCAAGTGGGAAGCAGCCCCTCTGCCCTCCAGAGGGCGGGTGGAGAGACACGTGGCAGGACGTCCACGTCGGGAGTGCTGTTCAGTGCTCCCAAGAAGTTAGCTCCCAACCTGAGCACCCGGGGCCCCGAGTGTGTGGTACCCAGTGCAGAAAGCCATTCTGAAAGAAAAGGCACAAACTGCTTGAATCTCCTGTGGCATCCGGAGAAGGTCACTAAGTGGACGGCGAAAAGATCCGAGTTGCCAGGGCTTGGGAGGGAGGGGTGAGCTGGTGCAGCCCGAGGGCTTCCGGGGCAGGGGAGCTGCTCTGCAGACCGCCGTGGGGGCGGGTCCGTGTCCTCACACACCTGCCCTGTGCGTGGAAGGTGCACGTCCAGGAGTTCCCTGCTGCAGACTCTGGGCCTCAGTCAGCAGCATCCACACTGATGCCAGACGGGCCACAGGAAGCAGGCTTAGGGTGAGGAGGGCGGTCCCGGGAGCAGGACTTTCTGGGTAGTGCTTCTGTAGCCTTAACGAGCTTCTGCTCTTGCCCAAGGACTGTGCTGCTGCTCTTCAGTGACACAGCCCCAGTCTCCTCATAGGTGCCCCCGTGCTCATGGAGTCTCTGTGGCACAAGGGGGGCTGGGGCAGGGGGAGGCTGGGCAGCATGCCAGGACTTAGACCAGTGAAGACAGTGTGCTCCGCGGCACAGCTGGTGGCCCCTGAGCCCCGGCTCCGGGTCCTCAGCTCTCAGATATTCTGGCCCCAGGACCCCTTTACGTTCCTGAATTTGTTGAGGATCCAGAAAGAGCTTCTGTTGATGTGAGACTGCATCTATGGCTATACACCATGTTACAAGACCATTGGATGCTTAAGTTATACGTCTTAAGAAAATTTTAAAGCAGGATAAATGAACTAACTGAAATTCAAAATGAAAATTCACTGCATATTAACATCTCTTTGTAAAAATAGCCAGGCTTTTCAAAACAAAGCGAGCTGGGGGGGGGGGGGGCGGCGCCTGGCTGAGCTCTGCACACCTCTGGGTGGCCAGGCGCGGATTCCCGTGCTGCCTCTGCCTTCAGATCACCCGAGAGCGCCTGCTCCACCTGTGGAAGAGTGTGCAGGACACCAGGAGTGCGTCTGCGTGGAAGGGTGGCTTCATGTTTCTCCACAAACACCTGCGGATCTTCCTCACACTCACGGCCCCAAACTCCACCAGCGAGTCCCTGAAGATGAGCTGCACTCTGAGCCCCATCGGGGAACTCCCCAGCCTCTGTTGTATTGGAACCCGCCAGCTCCCGAGAGGAGGGAGATGCCTGAGATGCAGCCACTGGAGGGTCCCAGGACGGCAAGAGGACAGGGACGGGGCCGCGGTGCAGTCCACACACGCCTGGGTTTTGCCTCCTGGCCAAGGGCCAAGGCCAGGGTCCCAGCTGCCAGAAACTTAGGTTGGCCAGGTAAGATGCCAACAGGAGACCTAGTCTAGGACAGGGGCAGCTTGACTCTAAATCTGAAATCATTGCCACAGGAACAGGTCGCCAGGGGGACGTGCACTGGTTCAGCTGGACATCTGAAGGGGCTCTTCCTGCATGCAGCATCCTGTGGGGAGGGTTTGGGAAGTATTGATCTAGTGATGGTGCAGAGCCTATGAAAAACTCCCCTTCGCCACCATCTTGACCTCTCAGAAAGGTCCGCAGGGACTGGAAAATTGCCTGGATCAAAGGAGGGTCAGGGCACGATTTCTGCTTGGAATTTCAAAAGCGACCACCACAGCCGACTCCTCCAAGGAGCTGGGGAGCCCGCTCTTCCCCAGGGAGACCGCAGTTTGGAAGCCCTTTCAATCAGAGTGTGGCGTGGGTCAGTTGAGCTTGTAACTCAAGCCTCTACACGCGGCCCGCGCGGTGGGGGAGCCTCCTCACACAGGCTGTGGAAAAGACGCACGGCAGGGTCCAGATTTAATGGAATTAATAAAGTTTGCCACTCCGTGAAGGACATTCTTCAGCGAAGCCAGCCAATGTCCCAGCCCCGCGGCTGCTTCCCAGGGTGAAGCCCCACAAGCGGATTGCTGCACGAGCCCCTGGGCCCCCACACAGCCCACTGCCCTTCGTCAGGAGGCATTGGTGGGAGCATCGTCCAGTCCCATGGACCTGTCCTCTCTGCCCCTGCCCCCCACTTCTCCAGACTCCCCTGGCTCCTCCTCCTCTGGGGCCTGAGCTCACCGCCCTTCCTTGCCTAGCTGGGCCTCCTCCAGTCAGGAGGGCATCTCTCTGCAGCAGAGCCCCCATTCCAGGCATGGCCTCTCACCTGGAAGTTGCCTGTTTCCTGTTCACCCAGCTGGAAGTGCCCCACGGCCCATCCCACACACCTGCTACTATGTGTGGCAGGCACCCCTCTTCCTCAGATCTGGGGTCCAGAGGCAAACCTGACACTGCTGAGGGCAAGCGGAGGGGCAGCAGCTGCGCCCCGTGCTGTGGGGGCTGCACAGGTGCTTTCTCAGCCAGGGGCTCCAGCTCCCTCGAACGTTGCAGGAAATTAGCCTCCAGATCCCAGCGCTGCCCTGCCGCAGGGAGTTTCCATGGAGTTTGCAGTGGCCTAAAGTTACCAGGATGAGGGGGCATCCTCTCTCCTTCCGGTGCCTTCTCAGGGAGTGCAGCCTGGCAAGGAACCCTGTGCCCAGCCCAGGCCCCACCTCAGCAGCTCCTCCCCTCCTGCCAGCCTGTGCTGCCAGAGCCAGAGCCCAGGAGCTGAAGGCAGCTCCAGTCCAGGACTGTGCCAGCCACATTCCCACTCATCCTCACCCAGGAGAGGAGGCACAGGGGGCCCAACGCCACTGCTGAGCTCAGGGAACCCCAGGCGCCCCCGGGCACACAGGGCCTGACCTGTGTGAGGCATCTAGATGGAGTCCCAGGCATGGTGGGAGGGCCTTGTCCAGCTGAGCAGCCTGGGCAGGGCAGGCCTGGGGGCCACGAAGCCACCCCTTTCTCAGAACCTCTTCTTCCATCCTTCTGCCCCAGGGAGGGACTTGCCTGCTTTGTGGCTCCTAAGGAAGGAGCTGACACGGCACCAGCTCACATCCTCCCAGCCTCCCCTTCCCTTTCTGCAGCACCTCCAAGCTCGGGGCAGTATTTCTTGGGTCCAGAATCTAGGAGCTTCCTGGTTCAGGGGTTGCAGGGGCACCGGTGCCAGAGAAGTAGGAAGGAGAGACACAGCGGCTGACAGGCACCCTGAGTGACCTAAGCTTGCCTGTCTCCTGCTGGAACCTCAGTCTTCTCACCTGAGGGGTGGGACTGGGTGGGCACAGAGCCTGCCACAGGAGGGTGCAGATCATTCTGGGGGTATGTATGGAGGGCTTTGCACCTGGGAAGATGTGATGACAAATCCCACTCTTCACACGAGGAGTTCGTGAGGACCTGGGGAACTGGGCACCAGGTGCTGGTCACCTCTGTGTTCATGGTGGGCATGTTACCCCCAAATGAGCATGGGGGTGGAGCCCCCTCCCAAAGCCCTCTGGAGACCCGAGGGGGCCTCTGGGGCTCCCGAGCCTTAGAACGCCTCTCCCTTGGCCGCAGGGAGGCACACAAGGTTCTGGTGCCAATCCCAGGAGTCTCCCTTCACAGCACCTTCCTGAGGCTGCCTGGCCTGTGGGATTGCCTGCCCCATTCTACTTGTACACCGGGAGCCTGTGGCTGGTGGAGGAGGGTGCAGAGGAGATGCCAGCGAGCCAAGGAAAGGACTTCCTGGACAACACAGGTCCACAAATATCTTTGGTCTTGGGAGGCAAGAGAATCTGGGCACCACCCCTCAACCACAGGAGGAGTGGGGAGCATTACAACCGGCAGATCCATGGCCCTGTTATTCTCTGCAGCCCGTAATTATGTAATCAGCTCATTAAAGTCCTTGTTAGCTGCCAGTGCCTCCTCCAGACGGTGTTTGCAGGGGCAGGCAGCTTGCCCGTCTGTCCTCCTCTACGTGACCAATGCCCAGCCCAGTGCTTGACCTGGGGTGCTCAAGAACAACTAAGTGACTGTTGACAAGTCACTTTCTCAGTTGACCATCAAGAAAACGGGGAGGATTAGCTCTGCGTTTGGGGAGGAAGTGACAGAACAGATGTGCAGCAGGTAGCACAGAGTGACCCTCAGTCCAGGGAAACTTCCAGGTGAAGATGGCTTGTAGGTGGTAAGGTGGGCCTAATGTGATGGGAGGCAGGAGAGAAGGAGATTGCTGGCTCCCAGAGTCCCAGCTCAGACAACTGTGCCTCTGGGTGGTCACTCCTCGAGTGGGGAGCCCAGGAGGAAGAGCAGGTTGCCAATGCAAAAAGTCTCAGGTACCATTGATAAGGTGAGCAGACAGGAGTCTGCCCAGATGCAGAATCACAGAGCAGGAGGTTAGCATTTGGGGGTTTCCAGGATGTATTCCATCACTGAAGCTGTGGGAGTGGGTGACCTCATCCAGAGACCAAGTCAGGAAAAGGGAAAGAAAGAAGGTACCTGGTCAAGACAAGGCACACTGGCCCTTAGGGAAAGGGGGAACAAAAAGGAAACCGAGAAGATGGGGCAGGAAAACTAAACCAAGTGGCCACAACAGTGGAGGGAAAGCAAATTCCAGGCTTTAATAGACATTGTTCCACCGTCTCCTGGTCTCCACGGTCTCCAAGGAGAAGTCTGTGATCATTCAATTCATCATTCCCATTATGTAATATGCCATTTTCTTCTTTCAAGATTTTATTTTTGAATTTTCATTTTATCACTTTGACTTTGATGAATTCAGTCACAATTTTCTTCATACTGATCCTATTTTAATTTCAATGAACTACTTGAATCTATAAGTTTGTGTTTTTAACCAACTTGGAAAGGTTTTAGTCATTACATCTTTAATATTTTTTGGCCTCCTTCTTTCTCTTCTCCTGTTAACCATATATTAAATTGTTCTACATATCCTTGAGTCTCTGTTCATGTTTTTAGAATATTTTCTCTTTGTCTTTTTCACTTTGGACACATTGTACTAATCTTCACATTCAGAGACTCTTCTTTCTGTCTTCATTCTGTGGTTAATCCCTTCTAGTAAGTTCTTTCTTAATTTCATAAATTGCATTTTCACTTCTAAAAATCCATTTAGATATTTTTACCATGTTTTACTTGTCTGCTGAAAAGTCTTTTCTTTTCATTCATTGTAAATATGCTTTCCTTTATCTTCATGAGCATAGCCATAAGAGTTGTCTTAAGGACCTCTTTTGATAATTCCAGCATCAGGGTTGGCCTCAGTTCTTTTCCCTTAAGAATAAAACATACATTCTGGCCCTTACATATGCCGTGTGATGTGGGATGGTATCCTGCACTTGTGACACTTGTGTTGCTGAAACTGTGGAATGTGCTGCACTTCTCTGGCAGGCACTCAAGTGTTTGCTTCAGCATGCAAATTAACTTGATCAGGCTCCAACTGCAAACTGTGCCACCTCAGCTCCAACTGCTTTCAGACTGTCCCATGCCAGGAACTTGGGCAGAGTTGATACACAAATTTGGATGCCCCCTTCTCTGGCCAAGTTTGGGATTCTTATCTCATTCTCCAACAACTTCGATTGCCCTGGGATCCTTCTTCTGGTTTCTGTAGCCAGAAAAAAATGGCAGGATTGCTATAGGAAATTTGGTACCCACATTAAAATCCCAATAGAAACCCAGACTGATCCTTAAAGTCTACCTGCTTCACTTGATTTCTAGAGTCCTTTGGGTAGTTTTTTGTTTTCTTGTCGTTTGGGGTTTATCATCATTATCTGCAGGAGTGCTATCTTGTTAGAAGTTTGCTAACTTATACTGGAAGTGAAACCCAGAGATATTTCTGGGTGGTGGTAGTGGGTCAACATCAGCAAATGCTGCTGAGAAGTCAAGTCTGAGAAGGAAAAAGAGTGTCCACTGAATTTGGCTATAAGAAGTATGGTGGTGGTCATGGGCATGTTTTCTTAGGGGGTGATGAGAGATCAGGAGACCGAGGACTGAAATCTTCTCTTGGGTTAAGGAGAGTCTCTTTTTAGTCCTAGACTACTAAATAGCATTATAACTGGGAGTACATTTTAGATTTTGTTAAGTATGTTGACAACATTATCATATGGCTTTTCTTCCTTGGACCTATTAACATGATAATATTAATGGATTTCTTAATGTTGAGTCACTCTTGCATTCCTGGAAAAAACTTTACTTGGTCATGGTGTATTATTGCTTTAATTCAATACACTGCTGGATTTAATTTGCTAATTCCTTTATTGACAATTTTTGCATCTATCTTTAAGTGTGTGACCTGGGACTGTGGATTTTCCACTTGTGCTACCATTATTAGATTTTGGTATCAGGGTTGCACTAAAACAGAACACATTAGAATCTTGTCCTTCTTCTATGCTTGAAACATTTTGCACAGTGTAGGAATGATCATGAGGAATGATCATGTCCATAAAACTCTCTGGGCCCTGTGCCTTTTTCTGGGGCAGGATTTGATAACTTTCAGTTGACACCTGGTTATTAACATATTCAGATCTTCTATGTTCTCTGGAGACAAGTTCCAGATAGATGTTCACTTTAAATTCCATTTAATCAACAAATATCTTTCAAACTCCAATGTGCCAGACCTTAAAAACAGGAAATACAACAACCTGAATTAGCATATGGTCTTCTGATGAGAATAAGCACTCGGTAAGTTAGAGTCACTTTGCTCTCTTCCTCATTCCCCACTAGGACTATCTCCAGTGAGAACCAGGTAGATACTTGTTGATGTGCACCTATTACCAACCCTTACAGCTTTGCATTCATCCCTCCGTTCATTCACAAAGCCAATCATTCACCCATCAATCCACACATTCATCCACTCATCTACCCATCCATTCACACATTCATACATCCATCCACCCACATTCCACTCATCCATTCAAGGTATTATTCTACATAGTGAGGGTCCAAGACGGGAGATAAAAGCCAAGTGTTAAAGATCAAATTGAGATTCAAAATGGCCCAGCAGGTTAAAACTGTTGACAGAAAAGAACATGAGATGCTGTTCTAGGATCCAGTGGACCAAGAATCCATAGTGGCAGATCGGAGTGAATAATTCTCACTGGGTGAATAATGTGCCATCTGTAAGCTCCTAGCAGGACTGGCCCACTGTAGGTCTCCCCCAAGCAGTGGGAGGTGCTCGGTCACTGCCTGTGGAGCAGCCTGGAGTGGAAGGAATGGGGGTGGGGGGAGCCCAGGGCAAGACTCTAAGTGCTGGTCTGGGGACCTCCTCCCTGCGATGACGAGTTGCCTCTGATCTCACTGTGGTGGACCTGAGGCCAGAATGGAGCATGATTCCTTTTCGTGGTTCTAGGGGATCCTGTAGGACTGACTGGGATAAACGATGGAGGAAGGACAGACCCGTGGCTGGGAGGCGATGACCTCTCAGTCCTGGATCTTGCCGTGTGCCCACACCAAGCTGGGCTCAGACATGCAGCCGCTGAGGGCTGAGGTGTGCTGGGAGGGCAGCGGTGACTTTATCTTCACAGAGGGCTCTTTCCCTCCCACCAGGCCCTGCACTCAGGTCCCGGATGGGCAAGTTCCCCCAGCCTCAGCCTGCCCCTGCCTGCTGGGCACCAGCAGGCCCTCTGTCACTCCAGGGCCTACAGCAGGAGAGGCTCTGGAGCTGGCCAGGGGCCTGGCTGGGGGGAATTCTAGGCATGAGAAAGGTGGGGGTGGGCATCACTGCCCTTTCTCCTCCCCCTCCACCAACTCTGCAGAGAACCAATTTGCCTTATCAGAAAATCCCAGCGAGTGGCTGGCTAACCAAATAGCTAGAATTCCTGCTCAGAGGCACATCTGTTCCTGATCGAGGGGAGGCCAGGGATGACAAGGCAGGGGAGGGGGAGGCAGAGGTACGGGCCAGACCTTCCCCAAGCGATGCTCCCGGCCAGGCGCAGGGGGCTGGCCCGCCTGGCAGTGGGCTGCCCTGATGGCCTCTAGCCCTGAGGCCAGAGCTCTGCCTCCCTGCCCCTCCCCCAGCGGGAGCCAGGGCCTGCGCTCCCCGGTGGGGAGGCCTGGAAGGACCCCCCACTGCAGGCCCGCAGTGATGCTGGCCACGCTGAGTACTGCCCAGGGGGAGCGCCTCTGCTGCTCCCGCCTCTGCCCAACGCTCCTGCGTCCTCTTAGCGCTGGTGTGCCCACACTCAGAGCATCTTTCCAGAACTTGCCTCTGACTCGCTGTGCCCTGAGAACCCTGTTCATTGCTCAGAGTCCTCACAAGGTCAAGCTCAGCTTCTTGGCTCAGCACTGGGGCCCTTTGCCCTCCGGGTGCTTCCCTTTGCCCAGACGCCTCAGCCTCCTGTCCCACTGACTCCTGCACATCCCTCAGATGCAGGAGGGCCCCACATCTTGTTCCCACTGGCCCCCACGATGCCCCAGGGGTCCTGACCCAGGAATCCCTCCTTCTGAGGTCCTGGCTTCTCAGCATCCTGGGTAGCAGGGGCCAGCGTGTGAGTGGCAGAGGGGAGGAGACGGAGAGTCCAGGAAGAGGTGTGGAGGAGGGGAAGGGCATGGAGGGGTGGGAGGCTGAGGGCCTGTCACCCAAGTGCCAGCAAGAAGGCAAAGGTCTGCCGCACGTTCTAATCTCCCCGGAGGGCTGGCTGCACAGATAGCGTGTGGATGGGGAAGCGGCCCAGTCCCTCTTACTGGCCAGGGGCTCCATGGGGTCCCTCCTGCCCCCACCATTGGGCTCCAACAGGGGTCCCAGTCCCCCACCCCAGTCAGCTCCTGGGGGGCTTGGCTCCCGGGGTGCTGAGCTGCAACACTGACCCAAGACCCCACGGCAGAGGACGCACCACTCTGTGCTCCGCACTGGACTGGGCGGGTTTTGTGGCCTTGGGCGATGAGGGGGTGAGGAGGGGGTGATGGTGTAGAGGGAGAGACCGCTGGGTGTGGGGACTCCCATCACCCATGGCTGCAGGCACCTGTCCTTGGAAAGTGGAGGTGGCTGCTTGGGGCCAAGCAGACCTGCGAAGGGGTCCCTTGGCGGGAGACAGCAGGGGACAGTGGTGGTCCCACAATCCTCCCCTGTCGAGGGCGGGTTGAATGGCCGTTCTCGCTTCTAGATGGATGTGTACCAGCGCTGGATTTGCATCTGGGTCCCCAACAGCCCCAGAAGGAGCAGGCCGTCCCTCCTGCCGGCCCCTTCTCCTCCACTTCGGCCAGGCCCGGCAATGCTTCCACCAGGCGCCCAGCGCCCAGCGCGAGGGCACTGCACTGAGGAGAGGGCTGGCCCGGAATGTGCTGCAGCCAGTGTAAACAGATCGCTTCTGTCTGCCTGGGGGAGGGCGGGGGCGGGGAGGGAGTTGTCTTGGGCTTTGTTATGTTCTGAAAAAAAGGCAAAAAATTTGGGTCACAAACCACAACTGTTTTGCTTTCGGCATAACTGGCATAAACAGGCATTTTCTCTTTGGTTTCTGGCCGGTGGAGGCCTGGGCTGGCTGGGGCTGGGAGCGGGAGAGAGGCTGGAGGCTGCACTAATGAGGCCTGAGGCTGTGGCCTCTGGGCCAGGAGGGGGCTGGGCAGGGCCAGCGCCCTGTGGAGCAGGTAGAGGCTCCAGGTGCATTGGACTGTGGCCCCCACCCTGGGCCCAGCTGCCCCCAGCCTGGCTGCACCTGTGCAGAAGCACCTACTGGGTGGCAGGCCTGGGCGGCTGGGAAGAGTGGGGAGCCTGGGAGCCAGGGTCATCCAGTCGTCGATACAGGAGTCTTGAGGATGAGACCTGGGGCGCATTCAGAGAGGACGTGGGGAGGGCCGGGATTACCCTCCAAGTTCAGGGGCAGCCAGAGGGCCCAGAGAGAGCGGCCTCTGGCTGCACCGTAGGGTCCCTGGAGGTGTCCTCTCTGACCAGTCTGCTCTGGGGGCTGCAAGGAGAGCCACCCAACTGCAGACGTCCTGTACCCAGGGGTGCCAGGGGTTGCATGCCAAGCGTCTGACAAGGAGGGTGTGTGGGGGTTACGGGGTGAGGAAGGGACAGGATGGGGAGCCGAGGGCCATGAGGAACCAGGGCGGAAGGCGACGTGATGAAGCTGAGGGCTGAGGAGGGCGGGTTTCCAGGAGCCAGAGCGCCTGGCCCAGGGACCCGGGGAGCCATGGGGTTCCCGGGCAGCGTGGCAGCTCCGAACATGTCACTCTGGCCCCAGGTGGAGCATGGCCGCCCTGGCTGCCGGAGCCCTCTTATCAGCTCAGTGTGGAGTGTAAGGAGGGCGGAGGACCCAGAGCAGGTTGGGGTGGGTCCAGGGAGACGGGTCTGTGGACCTCCGGGGCAGCTGGGCCAGTGGGCTTCGGAGCCTGTCCTCTTCATTACTGACCCTTTATGGGGCGCGTCAACCTGGTTGCCACCGTGCAGAGGCCTCCCAGCGCAGGCCTCGGGGAGCAGGGTGCAGTTAAGCCACGCTGGCCAGGCAGGGACTCAATGGCAGTGGTCTAGGCAGGCAAGGCCGTGCAAAGACCTTGTGGCACTGGGACACAGGGCCGTTTTGGCTGGGGCAGAGGTCAGAGCTGGTGATGGACTGGATGGGCCAGGTTGGACTCTTGGTCACCATGAAGACAGTGGCCTGTCTCCAGGGCAGGTTCAGGAGACCAGGCAGATTCTGAGACTGAGTGGTGGTCTGACGTTGAAGACCACCCTGGCACTCCAGGGCTGCTGGGGATGGAGGGGAGACAGGCAGGAGCGGCTGGAGGCACCAGGGCACGGGCGCGCCCAGGAGCTCAGGGTAGGATCCTTGGTGCTTGGGGCAGGGCAGTGTATCCTGCCCAGTACAGTTGTTCTCCCAGCAACCGCAGGGCTTGTGACAGGGATGCATCCTCTCAGCCTGGAAACCAGAAGCCCAGGCCAGGATGTCAGCAGGGCCTTATTCCCTCAGAAGGTCGTAGGCCCCTCCTGCCTCTTCGAGCCTGTGGGGACCCCAGGCATCCCTCGGTGGTGGCGGGGTCACTCCAGTGTCTGCCTCTGGCTTCACGTGGCTGTGCTCCTGTGTGAACTTCCCTCTTCTGGCCCAAGGATGCCTGCCATTTGAGTTAGGCCCTTTCTAAATCCTAGATGACCTGATCGCAAGACCCTTTCTCTAAATAAGGCACATTCACGGGCCTCAGGGTCAGGAGGTGTGTGTGACTTTCTGAGGGCCACCGGCCAGCCCACTGCGGGAGGGGTCCACAGGTGTTTGCCGAGTCAACGGCACCTGGCCCGTGACCTGGGCTGGACGCCCTCCTGCTGCAGCCCCAGCCTGCCCAGTGCCACTCTGGCACTCCAGCGCCTGCAGGGCCTCCAACTGCCTCGGGCCGCTCCTCCAGCGTCCACTGCTCCCGGGGCCTACCCCGCACCTCCAGAGCACTGCCCATCTCCCAGCCTGGAGCATCCTGCAGGGAGGGTACGCATCCCATCCTGCGGATGGATGGGTGGTGGCTGGGTGGCTGGAAGGATGGATGGACAGATGGAGGAAGGGAGGGAGAAGGAAAGACAGTATATGGCGGCTGTGGATGGTGGGGTGGATTGGTAGGTGAGGGAATGGATGGGTGTGTATGTAGGTGGGTGAGTGGTGGACGGAGGGATGGGTGAGTGGGTGGGCGAATGGTTAGATAGGCAGGTGGGTGGATGGGTAGGTGCAGATTCTGGGATAAACCAAGAATTTGCAGAGAGAGGGGAGAAAAGAGCAGGTCACCCTAGAACACCCTCAATGGGGCTGAGCCGAGCACAGCAGGTAAGGGGCAGGGCTGGCCCTGAGGATGCTGTGGAGAGAAGGGGACTAACCCAGGGAATTGGGCAAAGGGGTGGGTTGTCCCTAGGATTTGGGGGAGGTCAGGGGATTTCTGGGGTCTTGAGGAAGGTGGGTGCCAGTCTGAGTGGGGTTGGAAGTGAGTAAGCTGCCAGGGGAGCCCTAGAGAGTGCATGGGATGCAGCCAGTGACAGTATGGTGGACCCAGGGTCTTCAGGTCCAGAAGAAACAGGTCTGGGGACAAAAGGCTAGAGGTTGGAGTCCAGAGATCCTGATCCCAGCTCTGCTTGGGCCCAGGTAGCTGCAGGGGCTAAGGAAGATCATAGGGGCAGGACTGAAGTGAGTCATCTAACCTGCTGGTTTCCAACCCTCCTCAGCTTCGAGGCGGACCCTGTCACCCTCCAGGCAGCCCCCTCCGGCCCCTGCTCACCCGAGGGGGTCTGAGTGGAGTTCCTGGGCAGCAAGCATGCCACCGCCAACCCTGGCAGCTCCCAGCCAGGGAGAAATGCAGAGGCAAGTGAACCCAAAATGAGATGTGGGAAGGAGCTCCCAGGTGCCAGGTGTGCAGCCACCCTAGCCAGAGGCCCCGAGGGAGGGGGAACCCCCTTCCCATGCCGCCCAGTCCCTCTCCCACCATGGTGGGCAGAGGCCCTCTAGCCCTCAAGTGTCTGGGCGCCAGCTGCAACCCCCTCCTGAGCTTGGGGACTGCTCCACTCTGGTCTGTGGGCAGGGTCCGGGAGGGAAGTGTGTAGGAAGCTTTTCCAGGTGCTAGCCGAGTGCTTGGGCTCAGGGACCCTTTGTTCTGGAAACTTTAGGAAGCAGCCCAGTCTCTAGTCTCCCAGCTGAGGGGTGGTCCTGGGTTGGCGTGACTGGCCCTTGACTCTTCCCTTGAAGATCCCCACAGTCCTCTCCCACTTTGTAGCAAGCAACTCTCCTGGGAGGACGTGGTGCCTCCCACTGTCCCAGCCCCCAGATCCAGGGGGAGTCCCGCCCTGATCTCCTGTGATTGTGGGGGGACCAAGGGGTCCGCACCTCCAAGGCCTTCCCGCCCTCCCAGCCCCCTGCCCCGCCCCTCCCAGTTGTCCACACCTGTCCCTCCTGCTGCCCTCCCCAGTGAAAAAGGGAAGAACTCAGAAAGTAATTTTAAATGCTTTATTGGGATTGCGAGCGTTAACAAGTTAGAGACAAAACCCAAGCACTGGATTTTGCCAGAAATATCAGCATGTTAAAGGGGTTAAGTTGAGGCAAACACAGGGGCGCCGCGGGTGGACGCGCGGGCGCTCGGGTGACACAGGTGTTCGTCGCGTGGGGGTCTTCAGGTGATGGCAAAGGGAGGGACCCAAGAGGGGGTCCTGCTGAAGACAGTTGGGGGGGGGATGTGGGGGAAGAGACAAGATGGAGGGCCACACTAGGGCACGGGAGGCCAGACGGCGCCCGGGTCAGGATGGCCAGTGACCCAGGAGAGCCATATGTGGGGGGACACAGAGGGCAGTATGCAAGCGCCCGGGAGCACCCATCCCAGCGAGGCAAGACATAACACTGTGGGTGGGTGTCCCTCCGAACGGGCGGGTAATTTGGGGTGCCCCGCAGTCCTTTGGATCTCAGGCCAATCTGTGTTCTCCAATTGTGACCACTTTGCTCTTTGGTGTCTGCCCAATGTTCCTAATAGCCCGTTCTCCAGGCACCTGCTGAGGAGCCCTCTGTGCTGGGGTCGGGCTGGCACGGACCGCCCCCAGGGTCCTGCCAGTCCTGTCGCCAGGGCCCAGAAGCCTCGGGCCCCTAGACTGCTAGTCGGGCTGCCGTGCAGGGGGGCTGCACTGGAGGCAGAAGCGGGGGTGAGGTAAACCTCCAGCCGCCCGGTGTCCCTGCCGCAGTCCTAGGCTCTGTGGTGGTGGCTGCCACAGCACTGCCAGACCCGTGGGCCTCGGGGCCCAAGCGACCCCATGATGGTCAGCTCTCCTGCTCTGTGGGCTCAGAGCTCCTGACCTCCCCTGCTCCCAAGCCTCACCCCACCCTGCCCAAAGGAGATTCCACAGAGCTCTGGACCTCCTGGGGACAAGGCGGGGTGCTGAGGAGCGGGCAAGGTGTCACAGAGGGAGGGGAAGAGTTCCCCAGGTGTGCGGAAGGCGGCCACTGCTCCCGCCCGGTGGAAACCTTTACACAGCGGCAGCCCCTTCCCCCCCAGCCGGCCAGGCCAGCCGGGGGCCCCATCCCTGTGGCCTCCGAGCACCTTCCTGACACCTGGGGAGACCCTGCCCCACCCCTCCTCCGTCCCTCAGAACCTCCGGGGACCAGCCACAGTCCCCGGAGGCCAGGCCGGGAGCGGCCTTCTCGATTCCCCTCTGGCTTCTCCATGGGGCACAGTGGCCAGCACCCCATGGAGGCTCCACTCTCAACTCAACCCAAGCAAAAGGGACAGATTAAAAACAAAACTCAAGATCGAATCAAGGGCGATACATGGTGGAGAGCAGGACGAGCTGGTGCTGGTGGCCGGCCGTGCTCGGTCCCTATCACTGCTCCCCGTTTCATGGGAGGGGTGTAATTTGGTTTACGAGCGCATGAAAAGCTAAGGAGGGATCAAAAAAAAAAAAAGGAAAATATGCCCCAAGAAACAAAGGGGGGGATAGATCAATTGACGTGGAATTTGGGCTCTCATTTCTCTGTGATTCTGCAAGTTGGCCTGCTCTTCCTCCTGACGTTTAGCCGAAACCTCCCGGACCACTCCTCTCCCGGAGCTCCCCCCACCCAGCCCCCACTGCCCCCCACCCACCCCTCCGACCGCCAGACTTCCCACTCTCCCCACATCAGGGCCGACTCCGGACACAAGGGGCTCCAGCCTCTCTAGGGGCGCAGCTGCTGACTTCTGCGTCCCCCGTCTGGCCAAGCTCGTGCCTCACTCGCACAAGTACAGGGCATGGACGATGGTGGCGTCTGGGGACCATGATGGCTCATGCTGCAGGGGCCACAGGAACAGGCGGATGTGCGGCCCGTAGTGCTGGCCCCACAAGTGGTGGACGGGAAGGGAGCTGGTACCATGAAAACACTTCAGAGAATTTGGGATGGACCTCGGCCTGATCTGTGCAAAGGGCACTGGGCAGCGATTCTCATGGCTGCATCTAGTTTTGCTGGAGCGTGAGGGTGTGCGTGTGTGCTATGGGGCACTGTATGTGTGTGTGTGCGCGCGTGTGCCGTGGAGCACTGTGTGTGTGTGTGTGTGTGTGTGCACGCGCACACTGTGGGGCACTCTGCTTGTGTGCATGTGTGCTGTGGGGTACTGTGCACGTGTGTGTGAATGTGTGTGTGTGTGTGTGTGCTGAGGGGCACTGTGCACGTGTGTGCGTGTGCTGTGGGGTACTGTGCACGTGTGTGAGTGTGTTTGTGTGTGTGCTGAGGGGCACTGTGTGTGTGTGTGTGTGTGTGCGCACTGTGGGGCTGTGTGAGGGTGTGTGTGTGTGAGGGTGTGTGCGTGTGCACATGTGTGCTGAGGGGCACTTGTGCACGTGTGTGAGTGTGAGGGTGCATGTGTGCCTGAGTGTGAAGGTGGGCCTGTGTGTGTGCGTGTGTGCGTGTGCTCTATGAGGCAGGGAACGAGATGTGAGATTTTGAGGGGGGTGCCAATTAAAATCTGTCTGCAGGGTTTTGGCTTCCATACTCCCTTCCCGTCCTCTGGTCTCACGGGTCCCTGTGCCCAGCTTCCTGGTGACACTTGATGGTAAGCCGGGTGGAGCTCGAGCCTGGGGCTGCTGCTGTGGGCAGCAGGGTGACAAGGGCACAGGCTGCCTGGGAGCCCAGGCCCCTTCCTTCCTCTGGCTGGTGTAGGGACCCAAGTCCAAGCCAATTCGACTCAAGGTCCAAAGGGAAGAGAAGGAAGGGGGGGGGGGCGTGCCAAATTCCTTTATTTTGCCAATTGTTTCTAAGCCAATTAATTTTTAGTATTTTTTTCAGCCAATTGTTTTTTTTTTAAGTACTTTTTAAAAAAAGCTGATTAGTGTTTCTGAACAAGTTGATTGATTTTAAGTGGGGCTATGCGTGTGTGAGAGAGAACAATTTAGGGGCTTATACTTTCAATTTTTGAGGCCTATGTATAATTTGGGGGGAGGGTCTGTTTGAAGACGTTTAAAGCCAATTAATTGGTTTTGGTTTTGAAGGGGGTGTAATCCCTCAGCCCGGTGGAGGGGGGCTGAGGAGGAGTCTGATGTGGGGAGGCGGGGCCTGGGGGCTGGGGTGGGGGAAACCCCAGGGTGGAAATGGAAGAGAGGTCTCAGTGTGGGACATGATGGAAGTGTCCCTGGTCAAGAGGAGGTCACAGAGCTGATGGTACACATTACAGAATCACAACAATTTGGCTCACTTCTGATTGCTGGACATCTCCGAAGAGGCACCCCCGTGGGCCAGATCTTTGGAGGCCACGGTGATCAGGGGACGGTGACGCTTGGCCTCTCTGAACGCTTCAAGCTCCTTGGCTAGCATGCGACCCCGGCGGGCACGCAGGAGGGCAGGCAGGCCTCTGCGCAGGCGTTGGGCGGACTGTCTCCAGGTGTCATATTGGAAAAACTTGCCCACGGGGTATCTGGGGAAGTTGTCCTGAGGAGGAAGGGGCCAGTGGTGGGGGTCTGCTCCAAACCTGCCTCCCCTGGTGCTCTCCATGCCCCCGCCCACACCCCTCATTGCACCCCTGTCCCTTGGCTAGGAGGTCCCAGTCGCTGAAGCAAATACCTAACGTCCTGTCCCTGCCTCTGGGGAAGCAGAGGTGCCAGGCTCACCGGAAGCACGGTCGTAGAGGTAGACACGTCCCTCTCGGACTTGGCGGGGGTGGCACAGTAGGTCTCCAGGAGGGCCAGGTCACAGCTGCGAAAGCAGCACTCCTCCACAATGCCACGGCTGCGGCGGTTCACACGGCTTGCGGGCCTGCCTGGAAGTCCCACAGGACAAACGGGGGGAGGTCAGCACCCACTGGCAACCCCGTCCCCCCCAGAGATGGCTGCAAGAAGAGACAGCCACCCCTGTCCCCAGGCTAGGCCTGGACAGATACTCAGTCACCCCGCGGGCACCAGGGAGAGAAGCGAGAGCCCGGCAGGCGAAGAGCCCAGAAAGGAGAGGTGAGAGAGGCGTGCTGCGGGACCAGCCCCGGCCCCTGGGGCCTCCTGCCTCCCGTCTGAAACGGGCACAGCTTCTCTGTCCCAAGGTCAGACTGTGACCACCAGGACCAGAGGCCCAGGTGCATGCAGGTGGTTGGAAAACGGGTGGGGCGTGAGCCCAGCAAGGGGCACAGCCCTGGGGTGCACAGGAGTCTGGCCCCTGGTCTCGGGGCTCTGGCCAGGCCTGGCCTCAGAGCCTGGAGTCCCCCAAGCGCTGAGACAAGGAGGATCGGGCAGGAGAGAACAAGACGGGAGGGGAGGAGTGAGGAGCCGCATAACCGCTCTCTTCTCTTCTCCCGTCTTCCCCCTCTCCCCCACGGGACTCAGGTCCGAGGCTCGCTGGGAGGACGGGGTCGCTGGGGGCTTCACCTCGGAGCGCCAAAGGTCAGGCGTCATCTGTGGGGGCAGGGACAGGGAGCCCCATCTTGGGGTCCCACCAGGGGTTTGGCCCAGCTCTCTGCTCAGGAAAGCCCAGTGCAAGGAAGCAACTCCCAGAGCAAGGACCACTGCCCCCGCAGCGCCACGCCCGTCCCCTGAAGGAGGCAGGCAGGCGAGAGGGAGCACAGAGGGGCCAGGCAGCAGGGGCCTCAAGGGCATCCAGGAGCAGCAGCGCCTTTCAGAGAGAAGCTTTGAAATGCAGGTACATTCTGTGAGCCCGTTTCCCAAGTAGGTAAGTAGAGGCTGCAGAGGAAGAGACCACCTGGCCAGTGCCGGGTGGGGCAGACAGGACGGTCCATGCCAGCAAGAGGAGTCGCATTCCTGAGGCCCCTCCCCTCCTGCCCCACCCAGGAGTCCCCCAGTGCCCCAAGGCTGGAAAAGGAAGAGAGAGAAGCATGAGTGAGCAGGAGTCGAGGCAGGTGGGCACCCCGCCGCGCAGCCCCCCAGCTCTGATGGCAGGGGTGCAGATGTCTTCCTGCCTCCCACCCGCTGAGTGCACACAGCCCCGCCCCCGCCCCGCCATGTTTGCTTCATTCTTATGGATTTGAAATCTATCAGATTTGACATCTGCAGCCATGAACACATGTGTCCCTTGTCAAAATGGTGCAGGGAGGAAGGCAGGCACCCCTGTTCCTCGGTGAGGTGGACCCTGTGAGCTCATGGCAGCCCGGGTCCCCCAGCCTCCTCCACAGGAGGCGCCTTGCGCACTGTGGCTCAGTAAATGCTGGCTGGAGACGTGACCCTCTAGAGGGGTCAGAGCCAGGGCGGGGCCCTACACCTCCGGTGTCCCCCTGCCCAGCCTCAGGCCAGGGTCCAGTGCTGCCCTGGGGGAGGGGCTGGCTCCAACACCGGTGGCGTGCCTGCTGTGGACACCCCCTGGCCGGCCCCACCCCTTCGAGCTACTTACTGAAGTAAAAGCCGCGGTCCCCACAGACGAACTGGAGGGTGTCCACCAGCTCCCCGCCACACAGGGTCTCACTGGGGCGGTAAGCAGCAATGCAGCACGAGGCGAAGGCCAAGAAGGTGAGAAGCACCAGCATCGACTTCCCCATCGGGATCCCCATTGGTATCTGTGGGAGGAGGGAAGGGTGAGTGCGGGGTCCTCCCAGCCAGAGGAGCCCGCCATTTCTTAAGCTGAAATCCACTGAAATCCAAAAGCCCAGCTTTCTCGATGCTATTATTTCAATTACAAAAATAACGCACATGCTTGGAGGGTTAGAGGAGGCCACGCGCTGCCTGGAGGAGGGAGAGAGGCCGCCAGCCACGCAAGCCCATGGCTTTGAGTGGCAGGAAACGGCAGCAGTCTTGTGTGGGGACCACCAGACCACAGTCAGCATGCAGGGGCTGAGCCACACCCACAGCCACAGGGGCCGTGCTGGACACTGAACCAGGCCTCCCTCCTGTGACATCATGGGGGTGGGGCCGACCCAAGGTCACGTCACCACTGCTCCCTTCCAAGGCCTGCCAAGATGGCAGATGGCTCCACCCCGCTGGGGAGCATGTGCGTCCAAGGGGACTGGTCCCTGTCCTCCCCAGCCCCCAGCAGGGCAGGGGGATCCAGGCGGACCAGCCCTCCTAGCCGCAGGCATGTCCTGCTGGGCTAGCCCCTCCTGCCCTCTCCCTTCCAGGCCGCACTAGCGAAGCTCAGGTCAAGGACCCAGTGGTTAGAGCCACCAAGCCACCCACACTCTGGGGAGCCTTGCTCTCGAGATCACACAGCCCAAGTGCAGCCCGTCATGGGTGCCCCCAAACTCACGAGAAAGCCACAAGTCCCCTTTCCAGGTCTCGAATCACACCACCCAGTGCCAGGGACCTGAGTCCCTCCAGAACCATCAGACCATCTCCCGACTGGAATACAAACTCCTCAGAGGGAGCTGGAGAGGGTGGGTCAGGCCACTCGGGAGGCCGGACGCCAGGACCCTCCAGGCCCAACCTGGAAGGGGCAGCTCATTGCAGGACACACCCCCTCCCAGCCCAAGGCTTCGAGGGTAAGGGCACTGGTAGGAGGCTGGGAAGACACAGCAAGCTGCCCTTGCCCCTGCGGAAGGTAGAGCCCGCCAGGCCGGTGGCCCCAGCCTGCTCTCCGCAGGCCCAGGGGATTCCGTGATGCAATAAATCATGTGCAGGACGCAGCGGGGAATAAGAAGGAAACTACCTCTCCAAGCTCCCTGAGGAGCAGTGGCCAGTTCTGCAGGAGGCTCTGCGAGTCACCTTGCCCACCTCCTCCACGGACCCGGCTTGCCTCCCCACTTCCCCTCTACCGCCCTTTCCAGTTCCAGCAGGGAACCGGCCACAGTTCTTCCAGAGGCAGCTCCACCCTGCTGCCCATGAAAACCCCTCGGCAAACCCAACCGCTCTAGTTCCAGGTCAGCCCAGGGTGACAGCAGAAAGCAGGGGATGTGTGGAGGTGCCCGACAGGTGAGGGCCCGGAAAGGCCCAAAAGCTGTTGGAGGAGGGAGGCAGGGGAAGGAAGAGAAGAGAAGGAGCAGGTGAGGAGACAGGGACACAGGTGGGCGTGCAGGGCAGAGGCTCCGGCAGAGGAGGGCCTGTGAGAGCAGCAGGCCCGGCTGCAGGGCCCAGGCCTGAGGCTGGGCAGTGCCCTGGGCCACCCAGCCGGCCGAGCAGGATGGCAGCGGGGCCTCTTCCACAGGCCTGTTACCTGCGTCTGGACAGGGTTCGCCGAGGCTGGAGGAGGAAGAGGAGGAGGCTGGAAGTCTCTCTCAGGAGAAGCCAATGTCCAGTTTGCAAGCTGGTCAGTGCCTCAGCTTTTATGTCTGAGTCGGCTCCGCCCAGCCCCGGCTCCACCCTACCCCACCCCCTCCCTGCTGACCACTCCCCCCGCCCCCTTTGCACCCGCCCCCTCCCTCCTTCCAGCCAGTCCCTTCTCTCCTGCACCCCCAACGCCCGCCCTGGACCATCCCTCATCAAAGTACCACGAGGGGGGCTCATCCTGCACCCCCAGACCATCTCCGCACAGGGCAATGGGGGCGGGGGGCTCCTTCCCACCTCCTTGCATGGAAACTTCCATGCTGCCCAAGGGCAGGGCAGTTACCCCTTTCTGGGTAGTACACCCCTGTCCTTCTGAGATTGAGACCGGCCTCTCTCCCCAGACTCCCCGCTGGAAATGTTGGGGGCAGAGATAGGGGGTGTCGGGGGAATCTATTGCAAATGTGGCGGCTGGCATGACTGTTCTGCCAACTCGGCGCCCCTCCTGGCCCCACCCACCCAGCTTTCCTCTCAGTCTTGCTGGCACCAAGTCAACGTGCCAGGGTGGGCTTTGGGGACGTTGCCCCCTCCTCATTACCCAGCACCCTGGAGCAACAGGGTCCCGCACGGCACAAATTGCACATTTTCAGCAACCCCCTGCACCCACAGGCCAACCAGGAAGTCGCCCGAGCGGACGGCTCACACCTCCCCGGCGCTGCCCGACGCCCCCTCCCCCTCCCCCACGCAGCGGCGCGAGCGAGAGCGAATGGGACCCCCGCCCCACCCTTGTCCCCGGCCGGGCCGGCGCCCGCCGAGCCCCGCGGGAGGAAGGGCCAGGCGTCCCGCGCGCCCGCGCCTGCCCTCCCGGCCGCGGCCCGCGCTTACCTGGAAGCCGCGAAGCTGCCGCCCACCTCCCTGCTGCTTTAGCGCAAGCCGAACAGCGGGCGTAGGCCCTCCTGCCGGACACTCCTCTGCCAGCGCCGCTCTGGCCGAGTCGCTGGGGCCGAATGTGCGACGGGGCAGAACGGGGGGATGGCTTTTTTTTGGGGGGGGGACTCTTCTGCTTCGTTAGGGAGGACGGGCTGTCTTCGGGCTGGGGCGGGCCAGATGTTGTACTTTCGGGGGGGAAAGGGTATCGGGAAATGAGGTCAGCTGTTGTACCAAGGATAGAGGGGGGCAGAGATAGTCGGAGAGACAGAGTGAACGTGAAAGGGGGGGGCCAGAGAGAGGGCGAGAGGGAGAGAGGACAGAGAGAGGCGGGCAGGCTCGCAGCGGGAGAGAGCAGCACGGAGAGAAACAGAAAGCGTATAATTAATCCACTTTGGTAGGCGAAGGCAGAGGGCGGGCTTGAGGGGGGAGGGCGCTGGAGGCGAGGAACTGGGGGGGGCGGGAGGGAGCCCGGGAAAGGTGGCGGTGGGAGAGCGGGGCCGCGCTGGGCGCGGAGACGGGCGCGGGGCGGAGAAGCCAAGGGAAGAGCGCAACGTCGAGGGCCGGGGACGGTGCTGACCGGGGCGGAGTGGAGGCGTCACCCAGGCCGCGGGCGCCCAGCTCGGTATGGGCCGACGGAGCCCTCGGCCGTCGCGAGCCCGGGCCTTCGGGGGGGGGCAGGCGGTGGCGGCGCCGGGGCCGCTCGGGACGCAGCGCGGAAGGGGGAGCGGCCGGGCTGCGCGCCGGGGGAGGGCTGGGGGGGAGCGCGGGGGATGACAACGCCGGCGGCCTGCGAGCCGGACTGCCTGCGGGGGGGACCGCCTCCTCTGGCGAAGCGGGGACGGGGGTTGAGGTAGATGGAGGAGGAGGCGGCGGGGAATCCGCAGGCCCGACGGAGCGCGGCCCCGCCGACGGCGCCCGGGACGGGAGTTAGCAGCGAGGCGGCGGACGGCGTCGACGCGGGGCCGCCAGCCCGGGTGGAGGCGCTGGCGGGCCGAGCGCGGGCGGGCGTGGGCCAGGAGGCGGGGGCGGCCGGAGGGGGGGGGCCGGGGGCCGGCCTGGCCTCACGCAGCTCCGCCGGAGAGCAGGCGAACTGCGGGCGCCAACGCCGGCTCTTATAGCCGCGCCACCCCGCGGCTCGGCGCCCGCTCGGGCCCCGCTGGCCAAGCGCCCGCGCCAATGGGCGCCCGAGGGGCCCTTGCCCCGCCCCGGGACCGCCCCCGCAACTCGAGCCACCGGAGGGAACGCGGGCTGGGGGCCCCGGGCCCGGGGGGCTGCGGTTGGGGGGGCCGTGGGGTGCGCGAACGCGAGGCCGGGGTGGGGGGCTGGGAACCGCAAAAGTTGAGCGAAACACCGAATCCCCGTTCTAAAGAATTTGGGGCCTCATCCCTGGTTTCCGGGGTGCTAGGGCACCCTGCTTTCCTGCGCAGCGGGCGCGGGGCGAGCATCCCCAACCCTAGCGGGAGTGGGCTTCCCGTGTCTTGCCAGGGTTCTACGTGGCGGGGGCGTCCCGTCAGAGTTCCGGCGCAGGTGGTCCAGCTCTGGGTTTGGGGTCCCCGCTGGGAGATGCCCGGGGAGGGGAGAAACCCCAGGCTCGGGCGGGGCGCACAGCCGCCACCTGCCCGAGCAGGCGGAGCGGGCTCCGAAGCACCTCGAGTCGCAGTCGAATCCTGAGCGCCCCCCGGTGCCGCGCGGGAGCCCCGAGCAGTCAGGGCGGCTGCCAGGTGCGGGACACGGCGCAGGCCGGTTGGGCCCGGAATCTGGGCCAGGCATGGAACTTGTGTGCGGAGGCTGCGCCCGCCAGGAGAGAAAAAAGCAGGGCGGGAAAAGTAGCTCAAATCCTACCTGCATGACCGAGCTCACCGGGGTGCGTCTAAGCAGCTCGCCTTTGGGGCCCACCCAAAATATCCGGATAATGGTTCCCCCGTCCTCAGTGCGTTGGACTTGCGTAGCCTCGGGTTCGGCCCCAGGGGCCACCACGATAATTTGGGGGTCTGGGGAAACCATCTCCTGGAGAGTTTGGACGATGTAAGAAGGCATTGTGATTTTTGCCAAGTCAAAACCACTCACAAGCCCCTGCACTCCGCCCGCCCCCCGCAGCCCGCGCTGCCCGCGACTCGCCGAGAGGAAGGGGCCGCGGGCGGCGGAAACCCGCGCGCCAGCTAGCCCCCTTACTCCGCCATCAATCACTGCGCCCGCGCTCCGCGCGCGCCTCCCCAAATCCTCGGCCTCGCGGCCTGGAGGCGCTGCGCCGCCGGGGTGGGGAGCGCCTCTCCTCCGCATCCCACCGACCGAGGGCCCTGCCCACACCGGTTCGGGTCGGCCAAGCCGCTTTCCCAACAGTGGTGATCTTTGCAAAGAGTCAACGAAAGTGGCGCCAGTTTCGGGGCGCGCAGCCCGAGGGAGCGCGGCCGCCGAGCGGGAAGCACGCAGCCGGTTCCCGCGCCCCTCATCAGCCTGGGGGTGGCCGCCCTAGAAAAGCACCAGCCGGGGTAGGACGGCAGCGGGTGCGGGTAGGAGGCGGGCTGGGACCGCAGAGTGGCGGGACCAGTTCGGCGGGGAGCTCACCGCGAAGCTGGAGGCTGCGTCTGCGGGTGCACGAGGAGCCGAGGCAGCAGGCGGGCGAGCGCTCTGTGACGAGCAGTGGACTCTGCTGAAGGTGAGCAAGACCCCGGGGGCAGTCCCCAATGTCCGGGGGCAACGCCCAGTCCGTTGGAAGACCCGGGGACAATGCCCAAATTTGGGGGAAACTGGGGGCAATGCCCAGTCGTTTCCCTGGACGCGGGAGAAGCACTGCCCACGTCCTGGAGGTCGCACGGCCGTCCTGAGTGTGCTTGGGGCACACACACAGAAATTTCCAAACCCCCAAGTTGCTCTTCGGACTCTGTAGGAGCAGAGAAGAGGCCAGAAACCAGTGCCCACCGTTTGCGGGATTGAGGAAGCTTAGGGTGGCTGTCAGGGCCGGGAACAATGCCCAAATTTCGGGGATCTGAAATCAGAGCTCTGTCTTATTTGCAGCCCAGAGAATGAGTGTCCTGAAGCAGGGGAACCCAGAGGAGACTCGTTAATGGGGGGAACCATGATTAATGGCTAAATTTGAGACTCAAAGAAAAAAAAAATCCCCAAAAGCGTCCAAGTTTGGGGAGTGAAGGAATTCCTCCATGCAACTGGGGGACCTAGTGATCCAAGTCTAAAATGGGGGAACCCAGCATTTTAGCAATTTGGGGGCCCTTGAAATCCCAGATCAATGGTAGGGGGCAAGGCTTTTTGGTTGAATCGAATAAATTTCTCTACATGAAATTTGGAGGAATCTAAGAGGCATATTGCCTAACATTTTGGGATGAAAAACAGATGCATTTTGGGGATCTGGGCAAATTCTTAGTGGGTCAGAAGAAAGTGGGAATTTATGTCCACATTTTTAAGAATTCAGGTCGTGGCCTGGGTATGGGCAGCACTAGAATCTTCCTAATTACTGAGGCTTTGGGGAAAATCCTCAAAGTTCTTTAGCCACTTGGGAAACATCTTCTAAATTTTGGGGAACCCGGATTGTAAGCAGTATATTTGGAGAATGCAGAAAATCAATGTCCTTTTATATTTTAATTTGCAAAATAGATTTTAATTAGTTTATTTTTGTTGAACAAGGCGAGGGAATACTAAGTGTTTTCCTGGACAATGTTTGCATTTGGGGAACCCCAGTAAAACAGTCCAAATTTGGGTGTCCATGGAAATTACCCAATGGAAACTGGTATCTAAATTTCAGGTTACCAAGTTAGTAGCTAAAAACTTATACAACACAGAACTTTAAATCCTAGGATTTGTGGAACCCAGGGACATTTTCTGGTGTGCTTTGGGGCCCAGGGAACATTGCTTAATTTAGGGGGACTCAGGCCATGGGGCATAAAGTTTATTAAAATTTGATAAAATCTCAGTTGTTCGGTGAAGGAAAAAAAATTTCAATTTGTTTTGAAGTACCTGGATTTTGGGGTCTCTGGAAAATAATTTTTGAGTCCAATAATTAATGGAAATTTCTCAGGCTCCTTGGATGATTTGGGGGGTCAATATCTGTTTTAGGGAACAGTGATTAAGAAACTCTAAATTATAGGGCCTGGAGAATTGATGTCCAAAATTTGTGATCTACGGGCAGTGTGCAATGTGTTTGCAGAAAATATTGCTTAAATGTGGATACTTTCCAGCCGGGAGATCTATACTTTCCTGTAACTCAGGATAATACTGAGTGCGTTTGGGGGCTGGAGGGTATGCCTAATGTTTGAGGGAACTCAGCATGTGCAAACAGGAGGAAAAGGGTCCAGTGTCACCCTGGGATTAGGGATTGGTATTGGAGTTTCAGAAAATCGGGTTCTTGTCAGTCAGCTAGGAGGACCCAGGGAGTTTTTTTAATATTTAAAATGTTGTGGATACAGAGAGAAAGTTCAGAAGTTTTGGGGACTGAGACTTTCAATAAAGCCTGGAAGAACAAGAAATAGACTCTGCGCAAGGGTTGATTTTGTGCACATTGTGACCCCAAGTTGTGGGCCGCCATGAGTGGTTCGGGAGAGGGTAAAAGACCCTCTTTCACACTTGAACACATCTTAGGTAATCACTCAGCCTGTTTTTGGTGCCTGGGTCACAGTGTCTACGTTGCAAAGAATCTGATGAATGGCCAGGAAGCTTGCAGAGCCTTGGAAATGAAGGTCCCAAATCCTTGTGGCCCTTGTGGGGTACTCAATGAGTCTGGGGGATTATTAGTGAAAGTGTTCTTTAATTTTATGGAGTTCGGGGGGATTATTGGTGAAAGCGTTCTTTAATTTTATGGACATCAGGGAATCAGAATAGATTGTTTTAGAAGGGGCTTTGGGTATAGTGCCTAAAAGTGGGGGAGAAGGCATAGGAAATAGTGTTCAAGCTTTGAGGGGTTCAGGAATATTGCTCAGTGTGCTGGGTAGACGTGGGATTCAACATGTAACATGTAGGGAGACAGGTTGGGGACAAAAGACTGTGGAACTTGGTGGACAGGGTTCCAGATAGTGGTAAATCAGGAACAGGGCGGAAATATGGGGAAGTCAGAAAAGTAAATTTAGGAGACCCTGTAATTAATATTTTTAAATTTAGGGAAATGGAAACATTCTACTTGTTTTGGGAGAATGCTGTCCACATTCTCGGGAGCCAGGAGATTTTTGTCAGCATGACCACAGGACCAAGGGGTTGCAGTATAAATTTGGGGGATCCGGGTTGTCGTTCTGTAAATCCGTAGGATCTTGGGGTGGGGTGTATGTAAAATCGTTAGGAACCTAGGAGATAGCAAATTTGGGAACCCAAACCATACAGTGTAAATCTGGGGAAGCAGCGGGGTCTTTTTTTTTTTTAATGTTTGGAAATTAATACTCCAAAAAATTCCTGTGAGCTGTACAAACGCTGAATGTACAGGACCTGGGGCGCAATGCTTAAATTCGGAGGATCCCAGAAAAAAGTCACGTCCGAGTTCGGGGAAATCAGGGAAGCCGTTAGTGCGCGGGGGCCCTGGAGCACTGCGGGCGTCCGGGAAACCACGCTCGGGCGGGAGGGGAAGCGCCGCCCGAGCGCCGCGCCTCGGGACGCGCGGAGCAGTGGCGCCCTCCCCGGGGGACGCGAGCGGCGGCGCGCGGCGGCGCGGGGACCCGGCGCGGGCGGCCGGGCAGGTAGCCCGGGCGGCCTGGAGCGCACGGCCGAGGGGACGTAGCTTTCCCTTCTCTCCGCTTCTCGCCACGGAGAGGGCGTCGGTGGCGGGCGCCCGATCTGAGCCCGAGTCTGGGTGACACGGGACGCTCGAGGGCCGCGAAGGCGCTGCCCGGCGCGCTCCCCGCGTGCTCCGACGCTCCCGGCTCCCCGCTCGGCCGCCGCCGAGGAGGCCGGCCGGCTCCCCGCCACCACCGCGCCCCACGCGCTTCCGCGCTGCGAGCCTAGGCGAAGCCGCGGCCCGGCCGCCGCCGGGGGCAGGCTCGTGCCTGGCTCGGCGTGGGGGCCCCGAGCACCCCGGGCGTCCGCCCCCTCCCGCCCCGGCGCCCCGCGGGCGCCGTCGGGCCTTCGCCAGCCCCGAGACGGCGGCGAAACCAGCGTCGTTTGGGTAACGAGAAAGGAGAGGAGACAGAAGCAAAGGAGAATATGGGGGACGAGCAGGGGCCCCGCTGGAGGTGGCTGGGTGCTAGGGCTCTCCTTTCGTTTTCTCAGACAATTTCACGAGCCTCTCACCCCGGCTGGGAAGCGTCCAGTTCTCAAAGGCGAATATTGAACCCACCGCAGCCTCATGGTGCTGCTGCTGAGAACAAGGTCACCCCTCAGCACTGGGCGGTCTTGGAGGTCAGGGGCAGAGACCTTAGGGGGCCTGTGTGTTGGGGGTGCCAGAGAGGGTGCACTGCTGGGGGCAGCAGGATGGTAGGAATCCTGGGCGCCAGGACAGCAGTCGTTACCCTTCCCGACCGGACCCCCACAGAAAGACCCAGGATAGAAATCGGGGCATCCCAAACCCTGACACTTGGGGGAGGCAGGGGTTAATGCCACTGGACAGGTGTGGGGACCCAGGCAAGGCCTAGGCATCTCCACATTAGCTTGGCAAGACAGGGAGACCCCCGCCCCCGAGAAAAGCAGCCCATTTTGCACCCAGGCACGTGGGGAATGTTCCCCCTTCAGATTCCACATCAATCACCCCTGTGTCCCATTCCAAGAACATCTGGCCCCGTCTCCCCCCACCCATCGCTGCCCCCCTTCCCCTTCCCACCAGCCTCCTGCTTTCTCCAGTTCCAGGCGCTGGCCTGTCAGGGAGTGCTATAGACAGGAGGGAGCCTCCAGCTGAGAACACGCTGTGGTGCCCAAAAGCCCCCCACTCCAGAGAGACTTGTAAATTTGGGGATGAGGAGCATTAAAAAAAAAAGTCTCTCTGCGCCCCCAGTCCCTGCAAGACCAGACCGGATTCCAGATCCTTCCCAGGGTCTCTGTTAAGGGCAAACCTAGGGCTTCCTTTGGCCCAGCTCTGGGCTCTCCAGTTTCCTCAGGCCTGCTTCCCAAGTTGGGGATAAGCAAGGCTGGAGCGAAACTCCATTTCAGAGGTGAGCTTTGCTCCTTTTGGGGGGTCCCTGGGGGACAGTCACGTCAGTGGCGCATTTGGAGACCCACCCTCTGCTTTCTGCCCTGGCAGAAGTGCCTGCTGGAGGAGCCACCACCGCAATCGAACACGCAGCTCGGACTTTTCAGAGGTAGGAAGCAGCTGAGGTCACCTTGGGGTGCCCACTGTAGAGCCACCAGGGCACTGGGGCCATGCCAGGCCAGTGGGGGGCACGCATGTTCTCCCTCCCCCCGGGACTGCTCAGAGAGCCATCGCCTAGCCTTATTTAGTCAAAAGTGTGGCTCAAGGGACAGGCGGGAGGCTGGGGCTGATCCGGGTCACCCTGAAGCTCAAAAAGTCCACCAGCTGTGCCCCTAGCTAGGACAGTGACTAGGTTCTCCCCCAAAGCCCTCTCCTTCCCCCTACTTCTGGCCCCCCAATGTGGAGGGGTCCTACCAGCAGCCTGAGAATATCCTGGGGTTGGGAGAGTTTGGCTGGCAGTCACTTCGGCCCCAAGCGGCGACCCCCACCACTGCCTACTCGGCACTGAGGCAGCCGCTGATCTCTCTGGACTACAAGACCCATCTGCTCCGAGATTCGACTCGCCCACCCGGCCTGGCTGGTGCCCCCGCCTGCGGGTCCGCTGGCTGGGCTGCCTGGCTCCCAGCGCTCCTGCCAGCCGTCCTGGGCCTTTCCTGTTCCTCCCGGGCTCTTGCTCTGAGCTGGCCGCTTCCCCCTTACCGGGACCAAGCCCTGCTCCGTTCTCGAGGGTCCTCAGAGCCCTCCCTCATCTCTGCAGGGTCCCTGCAGAGGCACAGATCCTGTGCTCCAAGAGGACACGGTGCCTGGTGTTAGCCCACGGGCCTGGGAGCCAGGAACCCAGGTCCCTGAAGGAACCAGGACACAAATACCCAGCAGCTGATCAACAAGACAAAAGCCAAGGTATGTCTGGGTCTGTGTGGGGTGGCCAGGGGGCTTGTGGGGAGGGAGCAGTGCACTGGGGAAGAACCAGGCTATGCCACTGTGCTGCTGCTTCACGCAGCCTCTGAACTGAAAAGACACCTTTAAAAGAACATGCCTGGCTTCTCTCCGTGGTGGGCATAGCGGCCTTGAAGGGGACTACCTGCTGGGTCCTCCCGCAGGCTCCGGAGGGAGGCTGTGTCCCTTGCCAGTCAGGCACAAGGACACAGGCCCATGTACCCCCCACCTCCAGTGCTCCCCAGGACCCAGGCCCTTCTCCCACCTCCCACCCCAGTACCTGAACAACGAAGTGGCCACCACCCAGCTTGCTGGCAGGCAGTCAGAGGCAGCTCTGGCCCCAGGCCCTTTCTAGCCACCGCCCCCCAGCCCCCACTCACACACAGGAAGCCCTGCTGGCCTCCAGAACACAATGGAATCATGACAAGGCCACTTGTAAGGCCCCTCACGGTGCTCAGAATGCCTCTGGTCATTGTCTCACCTGCTGTTCCCCAGTCAGCCAGGAGGCTGGAAGCACACTTGACAAGTGGGTAGAGACAGAGTCAAGCCACTGCTGGTGGCCCTACGGCCTGGCAGCTCCAGAAGGCCGGGCCCAAGCTGCACACCCCCAGCTGTCCTTGGATCTCCCAGTTTCTCCCCCTGATGATTTCCCTGCTGTCCCTTCTGCCCCTTCCGTGTTCTTCCTGCCTCCTCAGGTCTGGGCTCACTTGGAAGCCAGCCTTCCCCCGGGCTGCCTGCCCGCTCCCTCTGACTCCTGCACACCTTTGCCCCTCTTTCTTTCTCAGGAGTCTCCAAGGACCTCCGTGCTGCAGGGACTTCAGGGAACCTGATGTGCACACACCCCGCTCCCCAGGAGATAAGCACCTGGAGCCCACACCTGACTTCCAGATACCAGCAGTGCCTGAGCTACCCCCTCAGCCTGGGCTGCCTGCAAGAGGGCGGATTCGCACTTGTGCCTGGAGGGTGCAGCCCTGCAAGGGGGCCTGATACGAGGAGAGCTGCAGCAGTGGACACCTCTGCCCTGCCCAGGACACTTACCTTTTCGGGGCTGGTGCTGGCTGCCGGCTGGCCTCAGTTCTGGGAGCGAGGAGACCTCCTGGGCCAGAGGCCGCAGCAGCCCACCTCTGGACTGGGCTCCCGGGCTGCTCTGACCTGCTGGGGCTCAGGCTGGGGCGCAGGCTGGGCAGGGGGCAGAGCCGGAGGAGATGCAGGTCCCTCGGGCTGGGGACTGGGCTCCGCCTCCTCCCTCACAAGCTCAGTGGTGACTATTCGGCCCCTAGGAAAAGCAAAGTGACATCTTTGAGATTACTTTTCACCCCTAAGTGCTAGGTGGTGAACCCAGCTTTGCTGTACCTCCAAGCTGTACCCCAGCCCTTTTTACTGTTCATGTTTGCAGATCTCTCTCTAGCCAGTGCACGGGCCCCATTCTCCTGCCCTGGCTGCTGAGCGTGGGGAAGGCCTATGGGTCACCTTCTGAGGGTCTGGTCACTGTCTCTCTCTTCTGTCTCTTCGACTGTCTGACTCCCCCTTTTCAAAACACAAGGGAGGGAAAGGTGGCAAGAGGACACTTTGCCAAGTCTGTCACCTGCGATGGAAAGGCAGGAGTCCCTCCTGGTGAATGGGCAGCACCCTTTCTGGCGTGGGTGGATTTCTGCTGGGCATGGGAGGGGGCTGCACACAAAGGATCTGCCTCGAGAAGTCACAACACACAGGAAGGTCTCTCTTCCCTCCCTGCACAACCACTCTGAATGGAAGGGAAGAGCTCCCCAATGAGGGGCAGAGATAGAGGCACAAAGGTTCTGCATTCCCAGAGCCACTGGGAGAGGGGAGGGAGACGGGCACAGGGGTGGGGAGTGGGGGGCTGGGCTTCTCTGGGAAATGAGCCCCCTTCCCATAAACACCACACTGGGTGAATCGAGTTGCCTGGGATCCAGCGTGCAAAACACTTGACACAAACATGCTCTCAGAGAAACGACCATTGCCCAACACTCACTTTGCGGGCAGGGGAGGCTGAGGTGGGAGAGAAGCTGGACGTGCCCCCCCGGGATAAAGCAGCTTTCCTTTTAAAACTGCTGGGGGGTCATGGTCACTGTCCTTTCAGGGCCTCACCCCCAAGTCCTCAATGATGGGTGAGAGGTGTAGAGAGCAGACAGAAAGGGAAGTTTGATTTTAAAATGGTATAAAAAAGAGAGACAGCTTCAGAATCTCAGGCCCTGGCCCCTACACAGTGTCCTGATTGTCTTTGGACAATTCAGGTGGGGGGATTCAGCAAGAGAAAAAGCCCTGCCTTTTACGTTTGCAAAAACAACTGTATATTCCTGCTGACAAGAGTAGCTCTGCCCCCCTCCCCAGACCCTCCTGTTTGGCCTGGCAGATTAGTAAAGGGAAACCTATTTTCCTTGCAAAAGGCTCTATGCCTTTGGGCAGCTTTGTAGAAGAGGCCCCTCTCCAACTCTTTCCTGTCCCCTCCAAATTTGAAGCTACTCTTAGAAAACTTACCCTGCTGGGCCCTCCAGTGACAGAAGGTTTTCCCCTCTTTAGGAGTCTAGGCCCTGGCTGTCCCAAGCCCCCAGCCCACCTATGCCCAGACATTACAACTGCAACTTTCCCCCACATGGAGGGTGCAGCACAAGGGAGGGAGACCCAGTTACCTGTACTCTAGTCGCTGCGTAGTCCCCGCAGCTCCCGGACGGTGGATAAAGAGGACTGGGGAATCACTGGTGCCCAAGACTCTCTGCCGAAACTGCCCGGACGATGATCCGCTGGCTGGGCCAATATTAGCAGTCGCCGCCAAAGCAGGGGGTGTTCTGGTTGTGGTGCCCAGACCCTCCAGCCGGGTCGACGTGGAGGAGGAGGTGGAGGGGGACGAGGCCGAGGCTGGAGAAACGATGAAAGGCTTTTTTAGAGGGCGCATGATAAAGGGGCCCCTAGAAGCAGGGTAGCCTCTCCACTGTTGAGCACGGCACCCGCTCAACTGAAACTGGCTTTGCCCTCACCTCCTCGTCCCCTCCACGCCTTTCTCCAAGCCCCTCCAAATTTGGAAGACTTGCGCCAACTCAGTAGTACTGGGGCAGCTGACTATGGCATTTACCCACACCAGGGCATGGGTGCATTGGGGGGTGGAGTTTTGGCCCATCCCTGAACCCATGGAAGGACATATGTGGGTGTGGGTATAAGCCGGAAGCACTCCTTGTTAGCTAGGAGGTGGGGACTGTGTGCAGGGGGTAAGGAGGGGGTGTGGCTTCACTGGAGTGACAGTTGGCAGTCACTTGACACCCTGGAATGTGTGGGCGTGGCACTGGTAAAAAGGGGGCGGGGACTAAGAGGAAAAAAAAAGATCCGAAAATAATAATAATAAAGTAGTTTTTCGATTGTTTCCAGCACACCTGTGGCACAATGTAGTTATGTTTTTCCATATTAAATGGGTAGAGGACTCAACTGGGAGTTTTTTCTCATTCACTGGTCATATCTAACCTAACCCCCTACCCCCCACGTGTGGTCCCAGGCACTAAGTACGCTGCTGCAAGTGACATGCACTCAGCACTGGCAACTCATAGTCATTTGTGGGTAGGATGATTGGCCAGCCTCACAGCCTTTTAAGCCTGGCCAAAACTCCAATTAAGGCATAAACTCAGGGCTGGCAGCAGGAGGGGTAGAGCTCAGATAGAGATTCTGCCTGATTGGACTAAATCTTACTGGGAATTTGAAACCTCTGCTCACAGCCTTGATGGACAGCAGAAAGCAGAGCAAAGACTTCCAAAGAGACAAAGACGTGCACTCCCCAGAGATCCACCAACCCACCCTCCCTACATTCCAGCAAATCAGCCACTCACTCTCTGGGTATTTATTTTACTACCCAGTTTACTAGACCATGTTGGGATTTAATTCTCCCTTCTCCCTATGTCTTTCCAAGACCTTGCCTGAACTCCATTTTTAAATGGGAAGGATAGAATAGAGACTCAGACTTGAGGGGAACTCAGAAGTGAAGGGAGGGTGCCCCAGGAGAATGTAGATGCTTCAGAGCCAAACTATCTCATGGTTGGAGGGCAGGTGGGACTCCATTAGGTTTTGGGTGAGGAAGGCTGCAGGGATGCTAGTGACTGGTTCAGGTCTGGGGCACATAGCAGCCTCAGGTTCCCATGAGGTATGCAGGAAGTATCCCACTCTTATTAGGGTGAAGCAGTCATTTCTCATGCTGACTCTCGCTCTGCTTTGGGACTCTGTGGGCTAGAGGTTCTGCAGCATGTGCCTCCCCCTAGTGTCTGCTGCAAAATGCTGGATGTTGCAAGGAGTTACTTTCAGGCCCATCTGTCGACATTGGTTGAGACTTTCTAAGCTGAAGTGGGGGTAGAGAGGTTGAGGGACTCACTCCAAACCAGTCAAGGCTCCATGGGAGGCCTGCCAAAAGGGGTGCCCTCAGTTTGAGGAGGTGGGCTGCTAAGAGGTTGAAAGGGAGAGCAACCCACATCCCATAGATTCATACCCTGGAATTGTGGAGCCTCGTAAATGAGTCCACGCTGTGCCCTGAACTATACTCCCACCTCTAGACAAGTTCGGGGCTATTCTATTCTATCAGGATCTTGGAACCCAGAGTGTTTAAGCAAGAGGAGGGGAGCAAGGCAACAAGGGTGGCATAGGGAAGAGCCAATTGAAGCAGCCTAGCCATGGTACCACTGAGCTAGAACTAGAGGCACTGGCATTGGCAAGCTGGGGTGTGAGAACTGGAATATCCAACATTGCATTGTATGGATTTTCTATAGGGAGACAGTCTAATGGGTCCACAGGTGGGAAGGACCATAAAAACAAAAACTGGGATGCAGGGGTGAGGGACACGACATGATGAAACCTCATTACTCCTCTCCCTCTCAGACCTGGTAGAGTAGGCCAATCCTGGTATCTGGAAAGAATTGAGGTAGCTCAGAAATCCCAGTGCCAGATTTTCTCCATTTGACTGTTTAAGTGGCCTTATGCTGACACCTTGTGGCCATGTTCAGAATTACAACCGCACAACCCAAATCTCTTACAGTCCTAGGTGCAGGGATTTACAGCACTCTGGGAGGTAGCTGATGGGTGGGCAGTGAAGCTGTAACCCTTCTCCTGACAGGAGAGAGGCCCCTGCAGATTTGTGGTATGTATGAACTCTGCAGCCTTGTGCTCGGGTCTGAGGCTCTTTTCTGCTGCTATCCCAGCATTACAGATTTGGCATTCCCCTGTCCCAGGGGTGGCATTATGGGCACCCAGAACCACAGATTAAACTGAAATGCTTTCCTGAAGCATCCATTTTGAGGGAGGTGAACATATTATATTTGTATCAAAGTAAAATTTGATATATTATCAAGAGGATCTGGAACTGAGTGTTGAAATCCGGGTTCAGTAGCAGCTTCCCCTTTGCGGGGTTCCATTTCCAAAGTGGGAATTTCCAAATCTGGCGCAAGTGTGCCACCTTGTGGTCACTTGGGAAATTGCACCCGCAGCTTCATAAAGTACCTTTCCCCTAAATTTACACTGCCCTGGTGTCACCGCTGGGCCCTGGGAATGGGGAGAAGAGGAGGAGCGATTCATACCCACTTCCAGCGTGAACCAATTTTGTCCCTAGGACCCCAAGTCATTGGGGTACTAGATGGTCCGGTGACCTCCACTGTGGTAGCCCGACAGGGGTGAGGCTCACTCCTCAAAGGGTACAAGGACAGAGTCCAGGGTCTGGGAAGCCCTGTCCTTCAGGACCCAGGGGCCCATTCTGCACAACTCACACCACTAGGCATTCAGACCAGGGGTAGGAGTGGGCATGAGGGGCTGGAGTCTGACCTGGTCCAAATCCCTGCTCTGCCCACCAACCTTGGACAGTGGGCCTCCCGGGTCCAGTCAGAGGTGTGGGAGCCCCAGGGAGGAGCACTGGGCACCGAGAAAGGCTGAGGAGCACTCTGCTTTACCCCTGCATGCCCGGAGGTTGTGTTTGCCCCGGCTCCCCCGGCTTCTCTTGGGCCAGATGGAAATACAGACTGGACAGCCAGCAGCCATGTGACCCTGGGGGGCCTGTCTTAGAGACTCCTCCACCTGCTCAGGTAAAACCTGACACCTGAGAGGACTCTGGAGTTTTTGATGAAGACCAGCTGAGCCAGGGAGCGGGATAGGCCCCAGGGCACAGGCTCTGTGGGGGGCCTGGAAGTTTCTTCCCCGGTCTGGGGTGCTTGGTTCAGAGAGCCATGAAGACCTCTCCCTGGCGAGGGCCTTAGGCCCAGCTTGCCACCCTCATCTGCATCTCGCAGTGTGGGCCTTTCCTGAGCACCTTCTCTTCCTCTTCATCCCGGGATGGGCGAGGCCTCCGTGCTCTGGCCCCCAGGGTGCTGGCCCTCCCTGCCTGGTCCCTCTCTCCTGCCCTGGGCCTTTCTGGGAGCCCTGGAGACTCTGCGTCCCAGGAAGGGAGGGTGCATCTACAAAACCAGAGCCAGGTGGGATCCCAGACTCAAGGTGCTGGCCCACAGCCAAGGCCCAGAGAGGGCTGTCTACTTGCCAGAGGCGCAGAGTCTGGACGGGACATCCAAGGGTGCAGCCCTCTGTCTCCCTGAGTCCCTCACACACATCTGGAAGCCCCCTTCCCCGCCCCAGGTGGACTGGCCCCACAGGACCATGCGGTGTGCCTTAGTTACAGAGGCAACCCCATGCCGGACCCTTGTGACCTGGGCCTCCGGGGCAGGTCCAGGAGGGAGGGCACTCACACCTGGGGACACTCAGCTGACCCACCCTGTGGCCTGACTCTTGTTCCCTCCCCTGCTCGTGTGGGCAGGAGGTGACAGCCTTTGCAGGGCCCGCAGGGCTTATGCAGGCTGGCCGGGCTCCTGGGTGGGGTTGGGGCCTCCCGCGGTTCCCTTCTGAGGAGGAGAGCGGCCCAGGCACGTTCTCAAGACCACAGAACCTTAAGTGGCGGAGCCAGGAGGCGAACCCGCCTGCCCAGCCAGCTCCCTCACTGCAGCCTCGGCTGGCCCAAGGGGACACGGCCCTGGCCCCGAGGATATTGGGGTGCCCTGGGAGGTGAGGGCCCAACCCTTGGCACCCCAGGACATGGCCCCTTGCAGATCCCTGTACCACGCCAGCCTTGCTTTCTGCCAGGTCTAGCCTGTGCCCCAGGAAGGGCACAGCCCCGCGGAGCCCTGCCGCTGTGTCCTGACCAGGTGGGCAGGCTGCAGTGGCCCTGGGGTGCCTGGCTGGCCTGCGGCCTGGCCCAGCATTCTCAAGGCCACCGTGCCTGTGGGTCAGGGGACACCTCCTCCAGCAGGCCTCCCAGCTGCCCGTGTCTGCCTCCTGGGTCCTGAGTTCTGTGTGCAGCTGGGGGTAGGGGCCAGCGGCTCCTCGCCAGTTCTTCCTCTGCTGCCCGGCCTCTGCCCGCCGTCCCCATGGCAGAGCCTGGTGGTGGGCTCCTCTCCACGGGCCACAGAGGAGGCCGCCTCCTCTGCTCCCATCTCCGCCTGCTGAAGCTTCCCTTGGCCCTCACAGGTCAAGCCTTGGGAGGCTGGACAGCCGTTCCCAGAGCTCACATTCAGGGCACCCAGTCCACCCGGGACCCACCACGCAGCCGCCACATGTGGCTGACAGTGCCGAGGACCTGCAGCCCAGAGAGGGAAGGGACTTCCCAGAGGCCCTCAGCTACCCTGGCCATGCTGGGCCTCGGGGTGGGCAGGAGGCAGGGGCTGGAGGCTGGGCTGGAATGGGCCCGAGTTCTAGCGAGGGTGGACTTTGAAGCACAGAGGGGTGCGCCTGGAGGCTCAGCATGAAGAGCCACAAGCTGCCGGCCTGCCGGCTCCGGCTGTTTCCACAAACACAGATGGACAGCGGAGGTCAGAGGAGGCTGCAAGGAATGTGGGCCGGTGCTGCATCAGGTTCCGAGGCTTCCAGAGGCCTGAGGTCTGCAGTCCCGCAGGCTGGGCAGCCTGGAGGCTTTCCCTGTGGCTGGGAAGGGCACCTCAGAGAGGCGGGTATGGAGTCTGGGGTGGCAGCGGGGTTTGGCCAGTACCTTGACCTTGGTCAGGGTCAGGGGCCTGGGTCTGGACGTTTGAGCATCTCTGGGAGAGGAGGGGGCTGCACTGCCACCCAAGGGGCCCTGACTTGGAATAAGTTGAAACACAGGGCACCCGAGACCCCTTCTCTCACCCCCCTTGGCATGTGTAGCTCGTGGAACCCCTTTGACTCGGACTAGACCCAACTGCTGGGGGCAGCCTGGTGACAGGGACAAGGACCCATAGCAGCAGCTGGGAGGAAGTGGGGAGTCTGGGCCAAGGAGGGAGGGGCAAGGGGCCACCTGGGAGCCGTGAAGGAGCCAAGGACTCCCAGGAGCCGGTGGGAGGGCCAGCAGGGTGCCTGGCGCCAGCACAGCGTGACTGGGCCACATGGGGACGAGGAGGCCACCTCCGGCCGGCTGCACTTTCGAAGGAATCTGCCTTGCTGTTCCTGCGATGCAGGCCAGAAACAATAGTGGGCGTGGGAGGGGACAGCGCCCGCCCGCTGTCATCTCTGCGGCTCCCAGACCCCGCCACCCCCACCCCAAACGTTCTTTCCGGAGTTCACCTCCCTCTCCTCTCAGCACTGGGCAGCATGTGGACATGGGAAAGGACTGCCTGACCCAGCTGGGCCTGCTTGAGGCCTACTCAACCCGGGGCCCCTGAAGCCCCCACTGCCCAGGCGAGCGAGGACCCAGCCTTCTGGCTTCTTGGCTGACGTAGCTCCAGGCAGAGCGAGGTACCACTGGACTCACAGGGACAAGTAATCCCCCCGAGCCCCTGACCTCAGCATCCCCCAGGCCCCTGAAGACCCTCCACAAGGTCCTAGCTGGGGGCGAACAAACAGCCCACTCCTCTGGCTTGTTTGCTCAGCCTCAACACGGGGTGTTGGAAGGAGTCATCCTGAAGTCTCCCCTAGGTCTCCATGACTCTCAGAGGCAGGAAATGGGGCTGGACTCTAGCTTGAGACCTCCTCAAAGTACTGGAGACCGTGACATTTTCCCAGCTGCTCCCTGTTCATCTGGGAGGCCAGCCTGGGGCTGCCCCTGGGGGCCGGGATTGTACCCCAGCACCATCAGACACCTTCTCTCCTCCAAACACCGCATGCCCCAGAATCCAGGGTGGCTAGCCTGCCAGGCAGCCCCTTGCCAGGTGCTGTCCAGGTGGAAAGCAGCGCCCAAACACAGTGGATCAGAGGCTGGACCTGCAGAGCAGAGCACCTCAAAAATGAGGCTTTGGCGCCATCTGCTGGCTGTGCCCACAAATACCTGCTCCTGGCTACATTGGTCAGAACGCACAGGTTTCTGCCTGGAAAAGAGCCACCAACAGGTGAACTGCCCAGTAGGGTCTGAGGGCAGCTCCCCTCCCCCTCGCAGACCCTCTAAAGATTCATTGCCCGGTGTTTGACCCTGTTTAGAATTTGGGCCTCTTCCGGAAACCCAGGCTTAAAGGCCACCTGGTCCTGGCTGGATCCTTGATCTTGGGCAGGACCCTTACTAAGCACAGAGCCCGCAAGGACAGGGGGTCCACCTTGGTACCCCTGCATCCATGCCTTGTGCCCCTCAGGGTCTGCTCAGGCCTGGAAAACAGGGAGGACAGTAAATATTTACTGCTGGCAGGAGAAGGCAAATACTGCCCTGGGGTCAGGCAGAGGTGCCAGTTTGTCTGTGCCAAGAGCAGATGCAATCAGAGAGCCAGCCTGAAGGCAGCATCACTGACAATGTCCCTGGTGGGGAGGGACAGTGCTGCCTGCCCACGCCAAGTCCAGGCCTCAGTCTCCCCTTGCATGGCATGGTATAAGAGTTCATTCCCGAGCGTGGGCAGGTAGGACGCCTAACCGGAGGCCGAGTGCAGGACAGGTGTGTGGGCTGCTCTTGGTGATACCCCTGCAAGGGCCTGGGCCTCCAGACGCTGGGCAGGGGTGTGAGGGGGCCAGGGGCCAGCAGGGCAGGGGATCCAGCAGGGAGCCTTTGGCAAGCCACAACCCCAACACTGGCTGACAGGCACACCTGGAAATGGCTGCCCACGCTGCCAGGGGCCCGGTTCCCAGGGCAGCAGTTCCCACATGCCGGGGGCTGTCCTCAGCTTCCCAGAGCCAGGTCTGTGGGCCCGGCCTAGGTGACCTGACCTGGGGGCTCCAGAGAGTTTCCACGCCCCCGCCCCCCGTTGGGACATCTGGGTCAGCCCCCCAGGATGGTGCTGTGGAGAGTGAGCTGATCTTGCCTCTGCCACATGGGCCCTGGGTCACCTTGGGCAGCAGCTTCCCATCCCTGCCCAGGGCAGGGGTTGAGAGGTGACTGCTCACCTGTCTGGTCTCTGTCCCCCTCCTTTTCAAGGACACACTGGGGGAGCAGGGGGCTGTGTGGCAGGCCTCAGGGAGGAGGGTCCTGTGTCTCGGGGGTGGGGAGGTCTCAGGAAAGGAGAGGGGACGGCCCAGCTCAGGTGGGTTGGGGGTTGTGCGCCACATGAGGGCTCAGGCCAGAGTCCCCAGGGGTCAAGTCTCAGGGCATCTGGGCCCTAGGACCAGGTTCCTGAGCCCTGCAGCCACCTGGAACTGGCCACAATTTGTGTCCCACCAAGCTGGACTGGCCCCAGGAGTCCTAGGACCCTCCAGGGTTCCCTCGGTCCTGACTCACACTCCCTCCAGGGAGTTTGTGGGCACCTGGGGGGCATCTGCCCATCAACCCACAAGGTCCAGGCCATCATGGCCAATGGCACACTGAGCCAGCCCACTTCCTTGTCCAGTTTGGCTGTCCGCCCCAGCAGCCCTCCCACGTACCTCGACTCCAGCAGGACGCCCCTGCTTCTAGCTGTGCGAACGAGACAGCAGGGTATTCCCACGAACCGATCCCAGCCTCCTGCTCCCCTCCTCTTCCGGGTCCAGCGTCCAGCCGTCCACCCGCCTGTCCAGTCCTGGCTCCCTCTCCAGGGGCGGGGCTTGCTGGGGGCCTCGGGTGTCTCCTCTAGGTGGGGGAGCTGGTGGGGTCATGAGGAGAGGGGCGGCCTGGGACGGGGAGGCTGCCTGGCAGGCTGGGTCCCACGGGAGGGTCTACTCCCAGCCCTGTGCCAGCCTGCAGGTGGTCTGCAGCCTGCAGGCCCAGGTGCCAGCCCTGGCCCAGCCATCCAAGTCCGCTGGGTGGAGCTCTCAGGTCAGGTGCAGATTGGTTTGGCCTGGGTGGCAGGCAGGCTGGCCAGGCCTTGGGGTGACCAGGGTCACTCACTGACCTTCCAGGCCACTGCCAGGCCCTGTAGCCCCTGGGTTCTTATCTGACCAACAGGTGGCACCCAGACTGGGAGTGTGAGGGCGCCATGGGTACTGAGGGTCCGCATGAAGGGTCCCCACGCCAGACCCCCTCAAATCATGGACCCAGTGTGGCCTTCCTTTGGGGCCTGGGGCACTTCCTGGGGTGACTGCCAGGTCTCTGGCTAAAGGAACATGGAGCATGTCCTCTCCAGGATCATTGTCCTGGAGAGGGAAGAAGGGGGATCTGGCCCTGTCCCTGGCCTTGTGACCTTGTGCTCCCCAAGGCAGCCAGTCTCATGGCCTCACAGCTGGGGCCCTGTGGTGGGGTTCTGCCCTGCCCAGTGCCACCTGGTTCTTCACTCTGTCCTTGTCCTAGTGGCCACCTGGCTTATCCTGCTCCCCCCAAGGCACTGGTGGCCCCCTTAGGGTGTCTGATGGTGTCCAGCAGGGGCTAAGGCTGTCCTAGCACTCCCAGAGGGAGGCGCAGCCTCTACAGCCTCTTGACCCTTCTCCATCTTCACTCTGCAGGACCCCAGCCCCAGCCCAGCTTCTCCCGGAACAGGGACTTCATGCGAAATGTCTCTCAACACAGCCTGGGGGGCTAGGTGGCACAATTGCTGGGACTCCTGGCCCTCTCTCCTCAGAAGCTCTCTGGGGGCCTGGAGGGTGTGCAGCCGGGAGGAGGTGGCTCCCTGCCTCCCCTTCGACTCTACCTCCAGGGACCCTGCAGGCTGGCGGGCGTGGTCCTCCCACACCCAGGCCTCGCCCTGCTGCAGCGGGGAGCAGCTTCCCGGCCCTGGGCCTGGGCTGTGGGCCTCTTGGATGCCCAGTGAGCAAGGAGGACGCTTGGCTCCGCCGAGAGCCCTGGGAAGGGGTCCCCCAGGCCCTGAGGCCCCCCGCCCTCCCACGCCCTGTGTACCCTCCCTGCCAGCCAAGTCCCCAGACACACGGACACGCGGGTTCCTTGCAGGGTTTATTGGGCGGGAGGAGCGCGGGCGGGCCGGCGGCGCGGCGCTCTAATTGCAGTAGTTCTCCAGCTGGTAGAGCGAGCAGATGCTGGTGCAGCACTGCTCCACGATGCCGCGCTTCTGCGGGGCCACCTCCAGAGCTGAGAGCTGCGGGAGGCCCCCGCCCAGCTCCGCTGGGCCCCCTGCCGGCGGCGGCGAGGTGAGGGAGACAGCACAACCCGGTCAGAAGCAGCAGGGCGCCGCCCCGCCCCGGGGTCGCCCGCCCAGCTGCGCTGCGCCCCGGCAGAGGCCGGGCGCATGGACACAGGGTTCGGGGCCTACACATTCTGTTTCCCGGCCCCAGGGCAGTGCCACACAGGCCAGAACAGGTGCTCCTGGGCTCCCACCCAGGGCCTGCCCACACGTCCTGCGTCCCCTCAGCTCAGGGCCCTGGGGCAGGACTCCTACTCTAATCCACAGGTTGGTACTTATAGGCGCCTGGACAGACACCCCATGCCCTCTAGTCACCCAGAGACCTTCAGCTCCCAGCATGTGGTCTATACAATAACATTTGTCCCTGAGTTGATGTCCTTTTGGAAGGGTGGAGAAAGGGCTGGAGGTGGGCATTCATCTGAGGAGCAGAGGGAGACATGCCTGGCCAAAGGCCCTGGCCAACGTGCCTCCATCCTGAGCCTCCAGCCAGGAGCCTGTCCCCTCCAGGGAGTAACCAGGAGAGCCTCCTTTTCCTTTGCAGCAAGTCCACTGACACCCTCTGGACAGCAGCTCTCTGCCCACCTGTGTCCCCCCAGGGCAGGGTCACTGAGGGTGGGACAGAGGCTCACCCTGCTGCTCCTCTGCCTCTCGGCGGGACTTGGGTGTGTAGAAGAAGCCACGCTCCCCACACACCAAGTAGAGTGCCTCCACCAGGTGAGAGCCGCAGAGGTGCTGGTTGACAAAGGCCTGTGCAGGGTCGGGCCCCCAGAGGGCCAGCAGGGCCAGCAGGGGCAGAAGGTGTGTCCACAGGGCCATGGTGGAGAGACAATGACCTGGTGGGCAGGCAAAGTTAAGGCAGGCCAAGGGACCTCCTGGTGCAAGAGAGAAGCCCGCATCCTCCCAGCCACCCTGGGGCCCCAGCATCGGGACACAGACCTGATTACTGACCGCCTTGGATGGAGTGCAGTTGGTCCCACAGGGGTGAGGGCGGCTGGCTCCCCGCCTGCTTTATAGCCCCAAGTTCACCTCCCCTGTCCCCAGCCCCTGCTGCCTGGCCCACTAGGGGTGCAGGGGGGTTGGCAGATGGCCGGGGGGCTGAGCTTGCAGCTTCTGGATCATTTCCCTGGTGCTGGGTCTGCAGGAAGAGCCGCTTGATCGTCAGCACCTCTGCTCAGGCCCTGGGCTCCTTAGTCTTAACGAGGGCTTGATGGCGCAAGCTGGCCCTGCTCGCAGCTGGGGGCCAAGGTCTCCAGGGAGCAACACTGCTGACCTAGGCTAAGCGTTTTCCACATTAGCCCAGGAGGGCTGGCAGCTGCCTGGGGGGCCCTTGTGCCTTTGCCTAGGAGCTTCTGTTCAGTCCCCAGTGAGTGACCAGGTCACAGGGGTGGGGAATCCAGGGAAGTGTCCACTCCCTACAGCCTGCCTACTCCTCACCCCACCCTAGGACCTCAGGCCACCAGCTGAAGCCCCCAACCCCTCAGAACCCAGCAGCATGGCCCCGTTTCCCATCTCCACTCTGAGGGCAACAGAGCTTCTGCCAGTCCAGCCCAGGCTCCTCTCCCCTCTCCCCTCTTCCGAGCGCCCCTGCCCATCTTCCCCATCAGGCCAGGCTATTGCCCCGTGGCTCCCTTGGGGTCACCTGGGCTGAGACGATACAGTGCCCAGTCCCAAGGAGGCCAGCCAGGCCCCACTTGGGATTGTAAGACTCTGAGCCCCTCTGCAGCTGTCTGCACACCCCTCTTAGCAGCAGGTTTGGGACCAGGGAGTCCCCACCATGGGACCCTCACAGCCTGCACTTAGGGGTTGTGGCATCCTGTGCCCCACCTGCTGACTCTGCTTCCCCTGCCTCGGCATGGATCCTCTTCCCCAGTTCCATCCTGGTCCTAAGCCTTGGCCTCTACCACCTCCTGCTGGCTCCTGGAGACGATGGGTGGAGCTGACTGGGGGCTCTGCCTACCCCTGCCCACCGGTAGTTCCATCCCGTAGAGCCACGACACCCTGCCATAGAACACCTGACTCTTAGTACACCCGCTGCGGTGGGGAGAGAGGCAGTCAGGCAGGGAGGCTGGATGCTGGAGGACCAGGGAGGCAGGAGGAACAGGAGGCCTTGCCAGGACCTTGCTGGGCTCACAGTCTGCTGGGACTCCTAAAGGGCTCAGGGCCATTGTCAGGGTCTGGATGTGGCCCAGGGTCATCCCTGGGGTCTCAGTGGGGCTCAGGGCCATCCCTGGGGTCTCAGTGGGCATCAGGTCTCCCCCAGGTTCTTGTTGGGGTTGGGGCCCTGTCATTAGTGAGCTATGTCATTAACATAGACCAAACACGTCTGTGTCTCTCTTCAACGTCAGAATGTATTGAATAACAATCAATTCACAGCCTACCCCACTCTCATGGTGCAGTTCCCTGAAAACTCATGGGTCACCTGGTAGTAATGAGTCAGACAGTTGCAGGTTCGTTTATTCCAATACTAATTTCTCTATTTGTAATACTCAAGTCACATGTCAAACTGCAGGCAGTGCTATATAAGGAGATCACAGAAGACTAAGAAGGGGCTAAGTCAGCCACAGGGTGCTGAGCCCCAAGCACAAGGAGAAAGTGAGAGGGCACAGTCCCTGCAGGTATCAGGTAGGAATCTTAACCACTCAGTTCTAGAACCGTCAAAGCAGAGGGTCCACGGGACAGTGGTTTCAGTTTCACAGCGTCAGCTTGGAGTAGCAGCTCTAGGTGGCAGCTTGAAGCAGGCCATGAGTGGTCATCATGGGCAGGAGAAACCACACTCAGGTGAAAAATCCCAGGACGGGGATTTGGAGGTTCCTTACTGTGGCGATTTTCCTGGGCAAGGCTCATTATGAGTGGCAAGGCGATGGGGTCAGGAAGCCACTGTGTCCAGTCTTGTGCTCCTTCTGTTTTGGGGCTTTAAGGAAGGAGGTTGCTTCATTCAGTGGTCTGGTGTGTTTGATAAGTGTGTGGGCCTCGTTTTTCTGATGAATTTGATATGCCCATCCACCCACCATATGCTTCTGCTTAATCTGATAAGTTCACAGGAGGTCATTTTTATTAGCATACTTAATTTATTTACCAGTTTGTGCCTTATGGTTGTGCCAGGCAGATGGTAGTTGTTTACCTGTACAAAGTGTAGTGTCATCCATCTCAGCATTCAAACTCAAAATGGAAAAGCTCATGGCAAACTCTCGCTTTACAAGAGGGAGTAACTGAAGACAGACAGCCTGAGAGCTGCTGTCCTATACACCATGGAGTTGCTTCAGGCAGGCACAGCCTGAGAGCTGCTGTACTACACCATGGAGTCACTAGGGCAGGCACAGCCTGAGAGCTGCTGTGCCACCCACCATGGAGCCAGTCAGAAAAGGTGCAGATTGAGAAGTGCTGTTCTACACCATGGAGTCACTCAGGGCAGGCATAACCTAGAATTGCTGTTCTACACCATGGAGTCACCAGGGCAGGCACAGCCTGAGAGCTGCTGTTCTACAGACCATGGAGTCACTAGGGCAGGCACAGCCTGAGAGCTGCTGTGCTACACACCATGGAGTCACCAGGGCAGGCACAGCCTGAGAGCTGCTGTTCTACACCATGGAGTCACTAGGGCAGGCACAGCCTGAGAGCTGCTGTTCTGCACCATGGAGTCACTAGGGCAGGCACAGCCTGAGAGCTGCTGTTCTACACCATGGAGTCACTAGGGCAGGCACAGCCTGAGAACTGCTGTGTTCTATACCATGGAGTCACTAGGGCAGGCACAGCCTGAGAGCTGCTGTGCTACCCACCATGGAGCCAATCAGAAAAGGTGCAGACTGAGAAGTGCTGTGCTACACACCATGGAGTCACCAGGGCAGGCACAGCCTGAGAGCTGCTGTTCTGCACCATGGAGTCACTAGGGCAGGCACAGCCTGAGAGCTGCTGTTCTGTACACCATGGAGTCACTAGGGCAGGCACAGCCTGAGAGCTGCTCTTCTGTACACCATGGAGTCACTAGGGCAGGCACAGCCTGAGAGCTGCTGTTCTACACCATGGAGTCACTAGGGCAGGCACAGCCTGAGAGCTGCTGTTCTACACCATGGAGTCACTAGGGCAGGCACAGCCTGAGAGCTGCTGTGCTACCCACCATGGAGCCAGTCAGAAAAGGTGCAGACTGAGAAGTGCTGTTCTACACACCGTGGAGTCACTCAGAAAAGGCACAGACTGCTATCCACACAGTGTGACGCAGAGCCTTTCCCAGGGCCTCACTGGAACTCAGGCTTTCCTAGGGTCTCAGTAGGGCTCATATCCTACTCCACCATCCCAGTGGTCCTCATGCCCTCCCATGATGGTTCAGTTGATCTCAAGGCCCTCCCCAGGCACTCACTGTGACTCCTGGTCATCCTAGGGGTCTCAGTGGTACTCAGGTTCTTCCCAAGGGCCTTAGAGTTGCACAAAACTAATGCCATTGTCTCACTGGGGCCCACAGCATTCCCCAGAGTTCAATGAGGATGTCAGCCATTTGCAAATACTCAGATGTGGAAAACCATCTTTATTTAGCAGAATCAGACTAAGTTGAACAATGGGATGCAGATGCCTGGCTTCTAGGAACTGCTGGGAAGCATGTGGTGCTGTGTGGGAGTAGTTCCCTGTTTCCTTCTGGAATATTCCCACTAAGAGAATGGCTCCCCTAATTCTGTCTATCCTGTCTATCACAGTAAAGCTCCTCCCAGTCCTTGCCCTCTTTACCTGTGTATTATAAATAAAACAGAGTTGGGCAAGTTGTTGTAAGAGGCCAGAGCTGGAATGGCCAGACCCGTCATGCTCCCCCTGATTTCAAAAGAGTATTGGCTCTTATGTGTTTATTGAGTAGGTAAGTTTTTTGGCTAATAGATAGAAAAACTGCCAATGTCCTCCTCTGGCAGTTAACCCTTTTGTCTTTCATGCGGGACGTGGCAGAGAGGCCCCCTACATTTGGTGCTGCTCAGGGTCTTCTCCAAATTTTCAGTGGGACTCACCTCTTCTGCTGGGTCCAATAGGGCTCAAAACCTTTCTCAGGGACTCAGTGGGGCTTAGAGTAATTCCCAGTGTCTCCCTGTGTCTAAGAGGCTTCATCAACATCTCCTGGAGTTCACAGCATGCCCCCAAACTTCGGTAGGACTCTTGTTCTCCTTCAGGGACTCACTGATTCTCAGAATCTCTCAATGGCTCACACAGCATTCCCCAAGATCTAGTGAAGCTCAGGGGTTCTTAATTGTTGTTCAGAGCCTTGTTCAGGATGTTAGTCAGACTAAGCTATTTTCCAGGATCTTAGTGGGGCTCAGGGTCTGGCTGGGGGATTCTCAGAGGGACATTTGACAAGGCCTAGTGGAAATGAAGTTTTTCCAAGAGATCTCAATGAAGCTGAGGCATTCACCAGGGACTCCACAGGACTCAGGGATTCCCAAGGGCCTCAGCAGTGCACAGAGTCTTCCCCAGCATCAGAGAAGGGCTCAGAGCCTTATCCAGAGTCTCAGCATACCTCAGGGCCTGCCCCCAAAGTCTCAGTGGGGCTCAGGGTCTTCTCCAGGGTCACGGTGATGCTCAGGACTTTCCCCAGCATCTCAGTAGAGTTCAGTGCTATTCCCAAAGTCCCAGTGGGACTCAGAAACTTTCCTGAGGACCCACCCAGGCGTTTCAGAGCCTGTGACAAGGTCTCAATGAATCCAGGGGCCTTGTCCAAGTTCTGAGTGTTGCTCAGTGCCATTCCCAGTATCACAGTGAAGATCAGGGGTTTTCCCAGAGTCTTAGTGAGGATCAGGATCTTCCCCAGGGTCTGAGTGGGATTCAGGTCACCCCACTCACAGTTCTTCTCAGGGTCTTCTTGACACCTCAGTGGCCTAAAAGCCTTCTGTAGGGTCTTCCTGGGGTTCAGGGAATTCACAAAAGTCTCACAGATGCTCAGGGCATTCCCTAGGGTGTCTTTGAGTTTAGGATGTTTCCCAGAGTATCATAGAGACTCAGGGCTTTCTGCAGATGTTCAGTGAGGCTTGAGGTTGCCCACAGGATCTTAGTGGGGCTAAGATCCTTTCCCAGTGTTCCTGTGAGGCTAAAGGCTTACACTAGAGTATCGGTGGTGTTCAGGGCATTCACTGGAGTTCAGGGCCTTTCCCCGTGTCTTACTGGGTCTCAGGGGTATTTTAGGTCATCAATGGGAGTCATGACCTTTCCAAGTGTTTCAGTGATATCCAGGGCATTCACTAGGTTCACAGGAGTTCTAGGACATTCCCCATGGTTTCAATCAGACTCAGGGCCTTCCATAAGGTCTCATTGAGGCTCATGGCTTTCTCTCAGGTCTCAATGGGATAAGGGCCTTCCCAAAATTTTCAGTGGGGGTTGGTTTGCTCTCAGGATCTTAGTGGAAAAGAGATTTATTTCCCAGTGTTGCTGTGAAGCTAAAGACCTTTGCTAGAGTCTTAGTGGGGTTCAGGGTCCTCGCTGTGGTGTACCTTGGGTTCAGGGCATTTCCCTGGGGTTCAGTACTCTTGCAGGTTGTCAGTGGTTCACATGGATTTTCCAAGGGTTTCAGAGTGGCACATTGTCTTCTCCAGGGTCACAGTGGAGCTCAGAGCTTTCCCCAGTGTATCAGTGGGGCCTCAGGGTCTCCTGCTATATCATATTGCTTTTCAGATTCTTGCCCAGGTTCTCAGTGGGGCTCAGTACCTTCACCAATATTTTGGTGTGGCTCAGGGCCCTGTGAGGTTCTTGGTGGATGCTAGAGCCTTTCCCAGAGTCTCACTGGTGCTCTGGCCTTTTCCCTGTATCTCAGGAAGTTTTGTTTCTTCTCCTGTTGTCTTCATGGGGCTCATGATATTTCCCACAGTTTCACTGGGGCTTGGGGTGTCCAGATGTTCTTAGTGGGGCTCATATTCTTAACAAGTATCTCTGTGGGACTCAGAAGTTTCCCTAGAATTTTACTGGGACTCATAGCCTTCTCTATGATCTCAGTGGATCTTAACACCTTCTCCAGAGTGTCAGGGGAACTCAGGATCTTCAATAGGGTCTCAGTGGGGCTCAGAACCTTCCCCAATGGTGCTCAGGGCCTTTTCCAGGGTCTCAGTGGGTCTCAGAGCTAATCCCAGTGTCTGGTTCCCAGTGGAACTAGAAACTTCCTCAAGACCTACTGGATTCAGAGTCCTTGCCAGAGTCTCATTGATTCCCATGGCATTGCTAAGGTCTGTGTGAAACTCAGTGCTGTCTCCAGTTTCAAGGTGGTGTTCAGGGCCTTTCTCAGTATCTTAGTGGGGCTCAGTCTCTTCCCCAATATCTCAGTTGATTTTAGAGCCTTTCCAGGGTCTTGCTAAGGCTCAGGTCCTTCCCCAAGGATTCAAAGGTCTCTGCATTTTCCCTAGGTTGTCATTGAGTTCCCCAGAGTATCACTGAGGCTCAAGACCTTCTGCAGAATTTCAGTGAGTCTCAGGACTATCCACAGGATCTTAATGGGGCTGAGATTCTTTTCCAGTATTTGAGGTGTTAGAGATGCCAGAGTACCACAGGAATCAAACACATGCTTGGAAGTAGCTTGGTCAGGCAAACTCCACTTCTGCAGAAGTGGTGTTACTAAAGAATATCTGGTGAGCAAGTGCACCTGGCTGGGTACTCTGCCTGTTTTTACCCTTAATGCAGCAATGCTTCTGTCTCTGATGGGAGCTCAGTTACGATGTCTAAGACTGGCCAATTTTAAAATTGGGGATGGTAAAGGGAAGAGGTATAATTAAAATGGCTATGATTGGATCTTATATCCAAATTAAGGCTAAATCTACATTTTGAAAATGGACCACTAGACTTTCTAGTTCTCACAGAGGGTGAAGGCAGTCACTGCAGTGTCAGTTGTGCTGATGGCCTTCACTGGGTTCTTGATGGGTTTCAGGGCCTTTTCCATTGTCTCAATGAGTCTCAGGGCTTCTCCAGGTCATCACTGGGGCTCAGGACCTTTCCCAGGTTATCAGTGGGGCTCAAGGCCATCCCCATAATTTCAGTGGAAATCAGCACCATCCACAGAATCTTAGGGGAGCTGAGATCCTTTCCAAGAGTTTCTGTGTGGTAAAGGTCTTCACTAGAGTCTCAGTTGGGTTCAGGGCCTTCGCTGTGGTCTAAATGGGGTTCAGGAACTTTACCAGTGTCTCAATGTGTCTCAGGGCTTTTTCAGGTAAGCAGTGGGGCTCATGGCCTTTCCAAGTGTTTCAGTGGGGCACCGGTTCTTCCCCAGGGTCACAGTTGTGCTCAAGGTTTTCTCTAGAAACCTATAAACTCATAGTATCTTCCATGTACTAGGTGAGGTTCAGGAAATTCTCCCTTGTCTTTTTTAGGGTCTGATTGGGGTCCAGTCCCTTATCCAGTGTCTCAGTGAACCTCTGGGCTTTCCACAGGATTTCACTGGGGCTAAATGCTTTCCCCAAGTACTCATATGGTCTCAGGACTTTCCCCAAGATGTCACTGCATTCAGGATGTTCCCCAGACTATTGTTGGGTCCAGCGCCCTATGCAGAATTTCAGTGAGGCTTGGGGCAGTCCACACATTTAAGTGAGGCCACAAGTCTTTCCCAGTGTTTCAGTGAGGCTAAAGGCCTTCATTAGATGGTCAGTGGTGTTTATGGACTTCACTAGCTTCTCAATGGACATTAGGCCTTTCCCAGTGTCTCACTGGATCTTAGGGCTTTCTATGTTATCAGTAAGTCTCATGGTCTTTCTGAGTGTTTCAGTGTGTTCATGGTCTTTCCCAGGGTTACACCAGTGCTCAGGACCTTCTGTAGAATCTTAGTGGACTCTTAGCCTTCTTAGTGGTGCTCAATGGGGCTCATGGCTAGTCATTCTGTCTCATTGGAGTTCAGGACATTCCTTAGGTTTTCCATTGGTCTCAGAGCCTTTCCCAGGTTCTCGGTGAGACTCACAGCCATCCCCAGGGTCTCAGATTTTCTCAGGAAATTTTCTAGGTTTTCAATGTGGCTCAGTGCTGTTCACAAAATCTTAGGAGGCCCAGAAATTGCATCCCAAACCTACTGGGTTCAGGGTATTTGCCAGTGTGTTAGTGAATCCCAGGGCCTTGTCCAGGTTCTCAGGGAGCCTAGCAATATTACCATGGTCACAGTCATGCTCAGGGCCTTCCCTAGAGCCTTTGTGAAGCTCCAGGCCTTCTCCAGCATATTGGTGTGACTCAAGGTCTCCCAGCAAATCATTGAAGATTCTGGGTCTCTTAATGCATTTCGGTTCTTTTCTAGAGTCTCAGCGGGACCAAAGGCCTTGACTAGGGTTTCAGCAGACCTCTGGTTTTTCCGTAGCATCTGTTCATCTCAGGGCCCTCCTAAGTTCTCAGTGAAATCTCAAGGCCTTGACCAGAGTCTCACTGGTACTCAGGGATTTCTCCAGCATCTCAGCAACTTTTAAAACATTTCTCATGATCTTTGCAGTGGGGTTCAGGATGCTCAGAAGTTCTCAGTGGGGCTCATATTTTTACCAGTGTCTTTATGGAACTCAGGCCTTCTTCAAGTTCTCAGTGGGCCTCACTACCTTGTCCATCATGTCAGTGGGGATCAGTGCCTCCTCCAGGGTCTCTGTGGGGCTCAGGACCTTGCCCAGTGTCTCATTTTGTCTCACGGCTGTTTTCAGGGTCTCTGTGGGTCTCAGTGGAGTTCATAAAATCCCAAAAGCAACCACTGGGTTCCAAAGCTTACCAGGGTCGAAGTAAATCTCACCCCTTGCCCAGGGCCTCATTGGAACTCAGGGTCATCCCCTAAGTAATGGTGGTGCTCAGGCCCTTCCTCAGTGTCTGAATGGGGCTCTTTCTCTTCACCAGTGTTTAAGTTGAGCTTGGTGTTTTCCCCAGTGTCTCACAGGAGCTCAGAGCCTTGCCCAAGTTCTCATAGAGGACCAGAACATTACCTAGAGTGTTAACAAGTCCAGGGCTTTCCCCAAATTGTTATTGGGGCTTGAGGACTTATGAGAAATTTTAATGAGGTTCAATGACATCGACAGGACAGTCATTGGGCTGAAATTATTTGCCAATGTTTTTATGAGGTTAAAGGCCTTCACTAGAGTGTCAGTTGTGTTAATGGCCTTCACTGGGTTTTTCAGTGGGTTTCAGGGCCTTTCTCAGTGTCTCACTGGGTCTTAGGGTCATTCCCAGGGTCTCATTGGTTCTCAGTGCTGTTCCCAGTGTCTCAGGGTCTCAGTGAGACTCAAGGCCATCCACGTGGTCTCAGATTTTCTCAGGAAATTTTCCGTATTTTCAGTGTGGCTCAGTGTTGTTCCTAGAATCTCAGGGAGGCTCAGAAATTTTGTCCAAAACCCACTGGATTCAGTATCTTTGCCAGTGTGTCAATGAATGCCAGGGAATTGCCAAATTTCTCAGTGGAGCTTAGTACCATTCCCAAGTCTCAGTGGTGCTCAGGGCCTTTCAAAAGTCTTGCTGGGACTCAGAGCCTTCTTCAAACTCTCATGAGGAGTATAGGACTTTCCCCAGTGAATCACTGTAGCCTGGGGTCTTTTATTTGGTGGGGATACAGGGGTTTGATCTCAGGGGCACTCAGCCACTGAGCCACATCCCCAGCACTATTTGGTATTTTACTTAGAGATAGGGTCTCACTGAGTTTCTTGGTGCCTCACTTTTGATGAGGCTAGCTTTGAACTCATGATCCTCCTGCCTCAGCCTCCCGAGTTGCTGGGATTACAGGTTTGTGTTACTGTGCCTAGTGCTTGTGACCTTATACAGGATCTCAGGCTCCAGGCTGTCTTCAGGATGATAGTCAGACTGAGATTCTTTCCCAGTGTTTCTGTGAAGCTAAAGGCCTTCATTAGGGTCACAGTAGGGTTCAGGGCCTTTCGCAGTGTTGCATTGTGTCTCAGCCTTTTTCCAGGTATTCAGTGGGACTCATGGCATTTCAAAGTGTTTCCAGGGGCTCAGTTTATTTCCCAGTGTCAAAGCAGTGCTCAGAGCCTTCCTCAGGGTTTCAGTAGGGCTCAGAAGCCTTCTGACTGATTTTCAGTCAGACTTAGATGGCCCATAGGATCTTACGGGGGTGCAGATTCTTCCCCAGCATTACTGTGAGGCTAAAAGACCTTCACCAGAATCTCAGTGGGGTTGAGGGCTTCTGCCAGGGTCTAAATGGGGTTCCAGGCTGTTTCCAGGCTCTCCTTGTGGCTCAGGAATTTTTCAGGTCATCAATGATATGCATCGCCTTTGCAAGGGTTTCAGTGGGGCTCAGGGTTTTTGCCAGGGTGACAGCTACTCAGGATCATTCCCAGTTTCTCAGTGTGGTCAGGTCCTTCCACAGGGTCTCATCAGGGCTCATGGTAATTCTTAGGGACTCACTCCTTTTATTTTTATTTGTTTCTCTTAGGTATGCATGACAGTAGGGTGTATTTTCACATATTATACATACATGAGGTGTGACTCGTTACAGTTTTGATTCCATTCTTGTGGTCGAACATGATGTGGAGTTACACTGGTTGTGTATTCACATATGAGTATAGGAAAGTGATGTCCAACTCATTCTACTATCTTTCCTATCCCCATCCCCACAACCTTCCCTTAATTCCCTGTTGTCTAATCAAGTGAACGCCTCCACTTCCTTTCCCTATCCTCCCTTGTTATGGGTTAGCATCACATATCAGAGAGCACACTTGATCTTTGGTCTTGATCAGGACTTTTGCCACAGTGCTGCTGGGGCTCAGGCCCTTCCCCAAGGTCTCACAGGGGCTTAGAGTATTTCCTAGGGTGTCACTGAGTATACTGCATGTGGTGGTGTCCACAGGACTGCAGTGGGCTGACATACTTCTCCAGTGTGTCTGTGCACCTTTGGGCCTTCACTAGAGTCTCAGTGCAGTTAAGGGAGTTCACTGGGGTCCAACTGGGGTTCAGGGCCTTTCCCAGCATATCTTTGTGTCTCATGGCTTTTGCGAGTCATCAATGATATTCTCGAACTTTCCAAGTGTTTCAGTGGGGCTCAAGGTTTTTCAGTGTCACAGGAGAGCTCAACCTTCCCCAGGGCCTCTGTCAGGTGCGAGGTCTTCCACAAGTTCTCATAAGAGCTCATGGCACTCCCTAGGAATCCAGTGGGGAATCAGGCTCTTCCTCAGAGTATCATTGGTATTTGGCGCTGTCCCCAGAATATAAGTGATGTGCAGAATGTCCACATGATTTCCATATGGCTCAAATATTATCCCAGTGTTTATGAGAGGTTAAACAACCTAATAAGTGTCTTAAAGGATTTCATTTCCTTCCCTTTGTCTAAGGGGTTCAGGGGATTCAACAGGGTCTCAATAACTCCCTGAGCCTTTCCCAGTATCTCAGTGGAGCTCAGAATCATTCCCAGGTAGGTCACAGTGGGGCTCATGGCCATTACCAGGGTCTCAGTTACTGTGTCTATCATGTTTAGTTCTATTCTCAGAGTCTCATTGGGCCTCAGATATTTCCCTAAGGACACACTGGGTTCAGGGATTTTGCCAGGGTCTTCGTAAATTTCAGCATCTTTCCCAGATTCTCAGTGGAGTTCATTGTCATTCCCAGGGCCCAGTGTTGCTCCTGGCTTCCCGAGAGTGTTATTGAGTCTCAGAGCATTCCCCAGCATCACTGTAGTGCTCAGGGCTTTCTCCGGGGTTTCATGGGGCTCATTGCCTTGTCCAGGAGCTCAGTGGAACTCAGGACCATCCTCAGGGTCTGTTTATCTCAGGGTCTTTATCAGAGTTGCACTGGGTCTCAATCGTATTCCCAGTCTTAGTGAGGCTCTGCATATTCCCCAAGAAAACACTGGCTTTGTGTCCTTCCCAAGGTTCTCTGTGAATTCCAAGGACTTGCCCAGGTTGTCCATGGACCTCAGTGTCATTCCTGGGGTCACAGTTGTGCTCAAGTTGGGTCAAGGTCTTTCCCAGAGTTTGATTAAGGGTCAGTGCTTTCCCTAGAATCCCAGTGTAACTCAGGGTCTTTCCAATTGTCTTAGTAAGGCCTACGGCTGATCCCACATTTCGGTGGGTCTCAGAACTCTGCACAGAATCTTAGTGATGCTGAGATTCTTCTCCAGTGTTTCTGGTAGGCTTATGACCTCCACTAGGGTATTAGTTGAGTTCAATTTCTTCACTGGGGTCTATGTGGTTAAGGGCTTTCCCCAGAATCTCCAAGAATCCCAGGGCCTTGCCCATGTTCTCAGTGGAGCTCGGCACCATTCCCAGGGACATAATGATGCTCAGGGCCTTCCACAGCATCTAAGTTGTCTCGTTTCCTCCCCAGGCACTCAGTGGAGCCCACAGTACTTCCCAGGGTGACAGTGGTGCTAGTGACCTCCCCCAGAATCTTTGTGAGGCTCAGGGCCTTCTATATAGTCTCAGTGGGGTTCAGCACCTTGATCAGGGTTTCAGTGGGACTCAGGACCATTCCCATTGTCACCGTTATGCTCAGGGCCTTCCTCAGTGTATTAGTGGCACTCAGGGTCATACCAGGTTTCTAGTGGACCTCAGGGTTTTCTCCAGGGTCTCAGTCTGTCTCAGCACTTTCTCCAATGGCTTATACAGGCTTAGGGCACTCCCTAGGGTCCTTTTGGGGATCCTACCTATTCCCTGAGTATTATTTTTGTGAGAAATAGAAAGTCCAGTGGTCCATTTTAAAATATAGCCTTAGTTTTGGAATCACTTGTAACCACGTTAATTATAGTACTTCACTTTGCCCATCTCAGTTTTACAATTAGCAATTGCATAGATTGCCTGTAGAGTGAAGGGCTATGCAGCATTTCGTTTGAGATATAAGCAGGCTGACTCTCCCCACCTCAGCCTTCTTGCTAGCCAGGTTCTGGTAGCACACCCTACTGGCAGGAGTAAAAGTGCCTTGCCCACTCACTTTCAAGCACATGTTTGAAATATATATACATAATATATTTTTTTTGTGACACTTAAGTATTTCTAACAATTTTAGTTTCCAATGTGGGGCCCCATACGTTGCTCAGGGGTTATGGGGTTGCCCATGTTTAGTAGAGATGTGTCCTACTACCTTGTTGAAGTGGCCTCAGAATGGGGTAGCAGGGGATTGTGATCCCTGGGTTTGACAATGGACTTCAAATCTGGAAGTGGATCAGCAAAGTGGGTAATGGGTCCAGACTAAGGTAGGAAGATCTATTCTCAAGCTCAAGAGGGAAGTACTACCTTAGTGATCAGGCCATCCCCAAAGTTATGTAAGCATAACTGAGACATGAGTGCAAGAACCTCACCCCCCAAGGGAGATTGACACTATTCAGAAACACAAGATCATACCCAGGAAGGTGGAATGGAGGTGTGCAAGAAATTTCTAATAAGTACGATTGAGCATACCGGGCCCAGGGTATACAAGAAACCTCCAACAAGGGGTGTTAAATACATAGGGAGAAATTTAATTACGAAAACCTCCCAGAAAAAAATGGGGAATAAATTGTGTTTATACATGTGCTTGCATCTAAATCATGTACATAGCATCAAAGCTGGCTTATAGGGTTGGGGATATAGCTCAATTGGTAGAGTCATTGCCTCCCATGCACAAGGCCCAGGGTTTAATCCCCAGCACCATCCCCCTAAAGATTGGTTTATAGATTAATGAGTACTCGTAAGTTTAATGAATGGATCCAAATTCTTCACAGTTCATATAACTTAAATAAAATTTTAACAAAAGGGGTTAATCTAAATTGATGAGAGTAAGGATGCCTTTGAAATTACTAACCCACTTGTTTTTCTAGTTGGCCAGTCAATCAGAGAGTTGATGAATAAAAATATTTAGCAGTCAGCAATCAGAAATGAGGAGTCTGAATCGAGGTCTTGTTCAAATGCAGAAAACACATCAGGAGGCTAATCAGTAGAAATATTAATGGGCACCATCAAGGCCTTTTTCAAATCTAAGTAATGATGAGACTCACCCGTGGGAACACTCCAACCAGGAATAATCAAAAGTGGGGATGAACCCAGATGGAGTTACAGGAAGGAATGGAATTCAGGCTCAAGGACACCACTATAGCCCAGGTACCTTTTCATGCTCACACCCCAAAACCATATCAGCCTCTAATCTTGCACACCAAAATGGGTATTTCCTGCTATATGGCCCCTCCCACATGGTGGGAGTTCTATCTCTTCTCATTTAAATAAATCCTACTCTTTTGACTCTTCCCTTCTGTAATTGTCCATGGATTTTATTCTTCAAATTTGTGAGGAAGAGCCCAGGAACAAATTCGTGAATCAGGGAAGGCAGTGTCATCTGAAAACTCTGGCTTCATCTTGGAGTCCGTGAGGGGATCTTGGGTGGGGTGAGTGAAACCGACTAGTGTCCAGCACTCTGCTTTTCTTCCCAGAGTCCTACACTCCATTTTGAATGTTCTGTCTCTATCCAAATTGCCAGGACCCTGTCAGCCAGTTAAAAGAGGACAGCAAGGCTGCCAGACTCAAGACGGGGAAAGACTTTGCTAGAGTGAGACTCGCCGATCCCTCGCTGCCTTTGATGGAGAGAATGATGGTCTGATCTGCCTTCGGGATCCTTTCTTGGCAACCCACCTGATTAAGAAACTGAGCTCTCTCTTAGAAGCACCAAAGACTGGCCAGGACGTCTCTAGAGAGTCAGTGCAGGATCTCTAGAGAGGCTGAAAGTCAATTGATCGCACGTCTCCACTTCAATCTCCTGTCACGGTCTCACCCAGTGGTGGAGGGAGGGCCTCACCTGGACAGCTCCTTAGATCACAGGAGGAGGTACCTGCTCAGCACGACCTGACGACTCCAAGAAGGACCTTGCCCGTCTGCAGGCATCTCCAGCTGTGTGAATGAGTTGCCCTTTCCTTTCCTTTCTCTGCTTTGCAGCCAGCTCCCCTTGGAGCTCAGTCTCAGACCTGGCCCCACTGGCCCTAGGCTTTGGCCATTAACACTTTATCAGACTGTAGGGGAAACGTTCTTAACCTCCGAGGAAGGATATGGGTCCTCTTTCTGACCCCGCCAGTTTCCCCTATGAAACCCTCTGTGGCTCTCATTTTAGTTTCTCTAAGACCTTTTGTTGACTGCCCCTCTACATACTAAGTTAAGAATCTCAAATTTGGGGCCTATTACAATGAGGACATCATCCCTGGTGATATAAATTAGATTTCTTTATACAACAACTAGGACAGAACTTTGGTGGCCCTAATAATGAGTATGATGGCAAATGCAGACACCAGGAAAGGCTTAAAACCTGTCCAGGGATGTGGCTCTCAGGAACATGTCTCTCCCTGGAACATGTCTCTCCCTTAGCAGGACAGCCAGGAAAGCTAGTGGCCTGCCTCCTCCGGGATGTTCAACCCAGTCTACAGTGCTTCTGTTGCTGAAAGCTTGGTCCTTGTCCCCCATGCCAATTATGAGGACACAGTTTTGAGAAAAAGGAAAAAGATGGTTTATTGCTTTGCTAGCAAAGGAGAAACACAGGGGACTCCTATCCCAGAGGCTGGGATTCTGCCCATCAGCAGAAACAGGGGCTTTTGAATATTCAAAGGCCACATTTGCGATTTTTGTGATTCAAAGGCCACATTCCATGTGTTCTCTGTTGGAGTTGCAATGCACTCGTTAATTTGGGAGATAGTAATTTCTGAGATCTTCTGGTGCCAATCCCCAAGTCTGGATTACTTTATTCCTATGGTGGGTGAGTGCTCACGACAGATCACTCTGCCTAGGATGGGGAAGAAAGGTGATCCTGTTTCCCCTGAGATTAGGGAGGGGGAGAGATTAGGTTGAGAGGAAAAAAAAAGAAACATGTCCACTTTAAAATTAAGTTGCAGTGGCAGAGCTGCGAGGGCTACATTCAAAGCATAAAGTGGACTCCTGTTATACTTCCATAGTTGGGCGTAAACAGTGCAGGAAAAATCAGGGTTTCTTCATTTTAAGAGAGAAAGGACACACATACACAAGCACACACAAAAGAAATTGTAGGCAAAATGTGTTGGTAAAACAGAACTAAATCCAACCTGCCCAAATTCCAGTCAGGTCTCAATATGTGGTTACTAAAATTTTAAGGATTATAGGAGATAAGGAAACTCTGAGTGAGGGGAATTTGAGGGATGTGTCAATAAGGGGCAACTAATCTAGCCAACTCAGGAGTCCTAGTCTGACCTCAAGGGATGGTCGCCAGTGACTTTGAGATCAAGGTGTGACAGACTTGATGGGAGAATCACAGACTCTGGAACAGGAGTTCCCTCTGCTTCTCCTTTGCTAGTAAAACAATAAAACTTCTTTTTCCCTTTTCTTAAAACCTTGTCTTTGTTATTGGATTGGTGTTGGGGATGAGGACTGAGTTTTCAGTTCAAATTGGCAGCCATGAGGAACCTGAGAGCAGACCCTGCTCCAGCTTTCTTGGGTGAGTCTGGCTCTCCAAGTGACCCCCATTTCCATCCTGAGGAAACAAGGTGGCTGGCGAGTTTGTTTAGAGCTGACTTCTGCTGGAGAAATTGGGAGATAGTGTGTTTGCCTTGGACCAAACCGAAGAAGCTGTTCCCATGAGTAAAGGGAGGAACTGAGGGACCGTCCCAGCAGCTGCGGAAGCTCTTTTTGCTTCAGGGAACTCCTGCCTTCTCATCCTGAACTACAAAAATTTCTCCATCAGTTGCTCTAATTTGAGAAAAAGGAAACTGAACTCAGGGAAGTCATGATACCCTTGGCCATCTGGTAAGTCCCCTGGTGTGCACACCAAGACCCTTGATTCCACACATCTAGTTCTTCTCCATGGGAACGTCCGGTCCCTCTTCATGGGGTCATTTCTGTCATGGTTGGTGTAGGGTCCTTGACTAAGTGGAACTCCAGAACCTAGGGATTTCACTCCCTTCTGGTCTGCTGTGGGGTTTCATTTATTTGTTGGCCTTGGGTTTGGGAATTCTCTCTGATTATCTGTATTGTTGTTTGTCTGTGTTACTGGCCCCTTCAAGGCATGGGCAATACTGTGTCTATTTCTGCCAGTAGTCCCTTGGGAAAATTCTGGCTGATAGGGCCACATATAGCTATAAACCTATGACTAAAAAATGGTATTTTACTGTAACAAAATCTGGCTGATGTGCGTTCTAGAAGGGAAGGAAAGGTGGCCATCGTCTAGTACTCTGAATTACTGTATGATCTTGCAGTTGGAGCTGTTCTGCCCAGCGGTCAGGAAAATGGGAAGGAATCCCATATGTGAAGGCTTTTATGCTGCTACATAATGAGGCATCTGAATGCCCAGGGGCTAAGTTGATGGTGCAGAGAAAGGCTCTGCCCTAGTGTGTGAGGATAGTAGAAAGTGGGTAGAGAAAGTTGAGGCGGATTTGATAAACTTAAATCTAATAAACTTTTCCAATCCTAATTCTAGCCTGGTGCCTGACCAGCTGTCTTGTTTGGCACTACTCCTGCCTCCCACTAGATCTCTAGTCCCTTAGGGAGCAGTTCATATGAAGGGAAGGTGGAAAAAGAGGAGCTCCCACCTTTGGCATGACAGGGCTATGACAGAGGGTTAGGGAGGATCTCCCCATCTAAAACCACAAGGGCACTCCTTTTGGTCAGGGAGTACCCATTGCTGGGGCAGGTCAATTCCCCCTCAGACAATACCCTATCAGCATAAATGCACAGGGCCAATCAGTGGGGTATTACTGGCTTATAACCCCTTCTCAACCTCTGACTTGATGAATTGGAAAAATTCAAACCCAACCTATTGAGACAACTCAGAAAATGGCTGAGTTATTTACTAACATTTTTGCCACTCACTGCCCCACCTGGGAAGACTGCTTAACATGTTACTCATGTCTGATGAGTGCTGAGTAGGGGTAGATAGGGCAAGGGAAGAAACTCAGAGTCTCCATGATGAGGATCCCAATCAAACCTCTGCACCAGCAGAACCTTTTCCTAGAGGAGCCCAACTGGGACCCAAATGTGGTGGCAGACAGTGCAATGATTAATCATTATTGGAAATGTCTTTTGGTGGGACTCGGGAGGGGAGTACCCAAGCAAAAAAGTTGAAATAAGATTCAGGAGTTATAGCAAAAGATCAATGAGGATCCGTCAAATTTTTAGAGTGAGTTTATCAGGCATACAGGAAATACACAGATGCAGTTCCTGAAGCCCCTGAAAAACTTTGCATAGTCAATATGATTTTCACTTGGAAAAATAGGAGGAAGGAGCACTTGGTATGAACCCCCAGAGCTGGTTGATATTCCCTTTAAGGTGTACAGTTCCTAAGAGGAACAGAAACAAAAATCAGCATGTTTTTTATTGGTAATCTCTGCAAAGGGAGCCTTAAGAAAATCTAAAGGAAGGGACCATTCATTAAAGCAAAACCAGTGTGGAAAAAGGATTGTCCAAGGAAATGAAGGTCCCCAGGACCGGATCATGCCCCTGAAAAAGAAATGGTTTCCCAAATCCAAGGTTCAAGTGATGAGTGATGAGACCTGGGGCTCCAGACCTTGTTGAGGCCTCTATACCAATAGTCCCAGAGGAGCCCTGGGCACAATTGGTAGAGGGGACCCAACTGTTTGACTTCCTGGTTGACACTGTTATTCTGTTGTAAATTCTAAATTGACCTCTTTAAATACAAACACACTGGCAGTAGTTGAAGTAACAGGTCGCATTCAGCATCGTCTATTGCTCCAGCCCTTGAATGTAAACTGGGAGAAAAAAATTAAGGCACAGTTTTTATGTATATGCCAGAAAGCCTGATCCCTCTCCTGGGATAAAATTTGTTATGTAAATTAAATGCACAGATAACATTCTCACCCCAAAAGCAACAAATTTATGTGCAAGTACCTTCTGAAAATGCACTCCGGTTCTAGTTTTTGCTAACCAGGAAAAGGAAATTGAACTCATCCCACTGGAGGTCAACTGGAAAGTGAATAAAACTATGTGGGCGATGGGACCCCAGGGAGGGCCACCAATGTTAGTCTTACCAAGATCTTGTCTAAGGAGGGGGCAACCTGCCTCAAACAAAACAAAACAAAACAAATCAAAACCCGTACCCCCTTAGAAGAGAGGCACTATAGGAATTCAGCCACTTCTAGATAAGTTTTTGAAATAGGGGTTGGTTCAGGCTTGTCAGTTTCCCTACAATACACTTATCCTGCTCATTAAGAAACCTCACACTGATGAATACTGATTTGTGCAAGACTTGAAAGCTACAGATAATATTTTTCAGGACATTCCTCTCACAGTAAAAAATCCATACACCCTGTTGACTGCAATGCCAGGTAACTTTGGCTGGTTCACAGTGCTGCATTTAAAGGATGCATTATTTTGTATCCCCCTAGAAAGAAAGTCCCAATTACTATTTGCTTTTGAATGACAAGACCCAAATACCAAAGAAACTACCCAGTATTGCTGGGCAGTCCTACTTCAGGAATTTAAAAACTCCCCTACTCTGTTTAATGAATGCCTGGCAAAAGAATTGCAAGGGTTATAGATGGATCAGGGAATCCTCTTGCAATATGTGGATGATCTGCTTATAGCTATCCCAAAAACATTGCTTTTCAAATACTATTGCTGCTCTAAACCATCTAGCCTCATGTGGACATAAGGTATCCACTAAAAAGGCCCAAATTTACAAACAAAAAGTCACTCACCTGGGATTTCAGATTAGCTAAGGGACCTGAAGTCTGATCCCAGATCAAAAGCAGGCAATCTTAGACCTTAGGGAACCCAGAAACCAGACGTAGTTATGTGGGTTACTGAAAATAGCAGGATTCTGCCATATCTGGATCCCTAACTTTGATTTAAGGGTTTAATAGTAAAACCCTTGTATGAGGCATTAAAGGAAAAGAAGTAGAACGTTTGATTTGGGCACCAGAATGCCAAGCTGCTTTTGAGAAGTTAAAACACAGCCTCATGCTAGCCCCTGCCCTGGGACTTCCTGATTTACAGAAGGAATTGAGATTGTATGTGCACAGGAAGCAAGGTACAACACTTGGAGTTCTCTTACAGACACTGGGAGATGTACAATGACCAGTGGTCTATTTATCAGAACAGCTTGACCACACAGCAAAAGGATGGCCCTCCTGCTGTGGGCAGAAGCTGCCACTTATGATTTGCTACAGGAGGCTGAAAATTTCACTCTAGGGCAACCCATTACTGTGTTTGACCCTCACCAAGTCTTGGTCCTACTAGAACAGAAGGGTGACTACTGACTGATGCTGGGAGGATGGGAAGCTATCAGGCCATCCTACTAGACACCCCCAATGTTAACCTTAAAGTTGTGTCCACATTAGACCCTGCAACACTGTTGCCATTAGATGATAATGGGACCATAAAATGTAATTGCCTAGAAATCTTAGAAGCCATCGACTTTAGTAGATCGAACTTGTCTGATCAGCCTATCACAGAGCTGGTCTGAAACCTCTCCACAGATGGGAGCAGCTTCATGGAGAACAGCCAGTGAGTAGCTGGATATGCTGTGGTCACAGAACAACAGGCACTGGAAGCTAAGGCTTCGGCACTGAGAGCATTGGCCCAGAAAGCAGAGCTAATTGCTCTGACAAGAGCTCTCAGGCTGTTAAAATGGAAGAAGGTAAACATTTATACTGACACCAAATATGCTTTCATGATAGCACATGCACATGTGGCTATCTGGAAAGAAAGAGAGTTCCACACTGCTGAAAACAAGGACATTAAACATGCTCTTGAAACACTAGCATTTATACAGGCAGTCACTGAACCAAAGCAGGTGGAAATCATGGACTGTTCCAGTCACCAGGAGATAGACACTCAGGGCCAGGGGAAATTAAACTGCTGATAGGGCAGCTGAAAGGGCTGCAAAGAGTAAGACATTTATTGAGGCTCTGATGCCTCAGCTTGAACTGGGCCAATACAAGATCATTCATATTGAAGAAGATGGAAAATGGATGAAGAATGGGGTTTAGATTCCTGAGATAGTGCTGCCATGTGGAGATAATTCCCACAGACTCATCCTCCAGCCTGAAAGACTGGCCTGGCCCTTGGTGAAACATCTACATGAGAACATGCATTCTGGGAGGAATGTCTTGGTGAATTTTATCCCCATTTGCAGGGACCACAGCTCCAAAAAAGCCATCCAGCAGGTGATGGAGCTGTGTGTTATGTGCCTGTAATAATCCCCCAAATGAAAGGCGTCCTACTTTAAGAGGAACACAACATGGGGGAACACAGCCTTTTGGTGACTGGCAAGTAGATTTCCCCAAGTGCCCTGTACCACAGGAAATTTCAGATATTTGTTTGTTCTCGTAGACACCTTCTCTGCATGGGGAGAGACATATCCTACCAAAACAGAAAAAGCTTTGGAAATAACTAGAGTTCTCTAGTTGAAGGAGTTGATCCCAAGATACAGGCTACCCTCCTCCATGCAAAGTTACAATGGACCATCCTTCATTGTTAAAGTGATCCAACAAGTGAGCAAAGTACTGGAAATCCAGTGGAATCTATATACCTCTTGGAGACCCCAATCTATAGGAAAAACAGAAACAAATTAACCACACCTTAAAACAGTGGCTAAATTATGCCAAGAAACCCACCTGCAGTGGCATAAGGTGTTGCCAATTGCTCTCCTCTGAATATAGGTGGCCCCCAGAAGTAGGCTTAAATGGAGCACCTATGAAATAGTGTATGGGAGACTCTTCCAGGCACCCAAGAGGAAAGGGGAGGGGCTACAACTGTAGCAGGAGAAACTAGGCTAAAACAGTATGTACAATAAATCAGTCAAATATTAACCACTATGATTCTTTCAAGTCCCCTGCAAGTTTGGAATCACCTCTTCATCCCTTCCAGTCTGGAGACCAGGTGATACTTAAGATTTGGAAAGAATAGGGACTGGAACAATAACTGGGGGAAAAGTGGATGGGACCTTATGGTGTATTTCTGATGACCCACACATCCCTGAAACTTGCTGGAATAAAACCTTGGGTCCATCATACTAGAGTGAAAAATGTCCAGAGGCTTTCAAGAAGTTACCTCCCCTGCATGGGCATCAGAACCATTAGGGGATTTAAATATTTGTTCAAGAAAACATAATGAGAAATATAATGCTTTTACTAACTTCCTTGCTTATCCTTATTCCCTCTCTAGGCTGGGAGAACAACAATCTCTTTAGATTAGCACAGACCTTGGCTATCTTGACTCAGGCAGTTGTTTGCTGGATCTACCTTCCAAGAGCCCAATCCTTTATGAACCATGCTGACCTCCTTGTATGTCCAGTTACAAACTTTACTCAGATCCTGGAGGGAGACTGGATGCCAACATAAGTCCTCAGAGCCCACACCATTATGTATTATTTTCAAGTAATGCATTATTCAGCTGAAATGGTCTTCAATCTTCCCTATCTTAATCTTCTTATTATTGCATCTAATACCACTTACCTGGCCCATAGGAGAATATGAATTCCAGAATATCTCAAAATGAACAAGAACAGATACCTTTGTCTGTACAAAATATCATCCAATTTCCTGCAGAGAAAGTTACAGCAGTAACTGATTACTCCTTCCCAGGCCATTCCTGCACAGAATGCATGGGATTTAAAGTTGGGGATTATTTCCTCATTGGGGACCTACTAGATTTCTTTGATACCAGGGATTGAACTCAGGGGCAGTCAGGCACTGAGTCACATGCCCAGTCCTATTTTGTATTTTATTTAGAGACAGGGTCTCACTGAGTTAGCACCTTAGCTAATCACTTTTGCTGAGGCTTACTTTGAATTTATAATCCTCCTGCCTTAACCTCCTGAGCCATTGAGATGATAGGTGTGCACCAATGTGCTCCACTCTTACTGGATTTCTTTAAAAAAAACAATGGTTTTCTGTGTCCCTGCAGGACATGTGTTCTTCTGTAAAATTAATAACTATCCCTGGGCTACCAAATGCCTCAGAAACTTCCCAACTCCCACCCAATGTTTTCTAGGGAATTTAGTGGCACCATTTTCAATTCATTCCTTAAAGGAATCAGCACACTGGGCAAGCTCCCTAAAGTTTTTTACTTGACTGGACTAGGACTTCCCTGGTGGAATTCCTGATGGCAATGAATACTTTTTTGGTTATTCCTTATTACCCTAGTGGGGAATTGGGGCACACCAGTGGGTCCTCTTAAATCTGTCAAAAACTTTGATCACAAGGGAGGCTGGGTTCCTTGTCACTCCATAACTCAGGTTTCAAGCAGAGGATATGTTTCTTGGTGAGGCAGTTTTTGCAGCTTATTGATCCCCTGCTGTTTACCCCATTTGTCTGCTGCAAACACCTGCAATCAGCCAGCATATCAATGCCTTTTTGAGTGCAGATTACTCACTGTCAGGTGCCTATCATCCACATTTGCCTGCCTCTTGCCTGTTCATTGCCTGCCTTTCACCTATACATCATCTACCACCCAAGGTTCACCTCCTGATTGTCCGACAGCACTCAGCAAACTGACCGCAGACCACCAGTGGAGTGGCAGTGGCCTGCTGTTGCCCAGAAGTTCACTGTCACAGTACCGCAGGTTTGGGTATACATGGTTGCTGCCCTTTTGAGACAACAGCCAGACCTCATAGGACTAACTGAGCCCCATCCCCAGCCTGGACTGACTGAGCCCCATCTCCAGGATCCCTCAGCCTGACTGATCACTCCCTGCTTCCGGGGCCCTCACATAGACTGACTGCTCCCCATTGCAACAACCCCCAGACCGACTGACTGCGCCCTATCACCAGGACCCCCAGAATGACCACAACAACCACACCTCACCTCCAGGACCCCTGCCTGACCAACCACACCCTCCAGGACCTCCAGCTGACCATGCCCACACCCCGAGCGGCAGTTCCCCATTTGCCAACACATTTGGAAGCCAGAGTGGCCATCTTGGATAATCCTGGAAGCTGTAGCTCTGATCCTCTAGGTGGAGCAAATCCCATCCTGAGATGCCTGCTGGAGACTTGAAGCTCATTGTCAGGTACCTCTCATGCATCAGGTGACTGATGACTGGGAGGTTTGAATACTATATAACGGTTATAGTGTAGATTTTCTTTTTTCTCCTTATTGAACATTTTAAAATTTTTATTTCTTTACTTTTCTTGTTCTCTTTTCCTTTTGTTTACCTGTTCCCTCAGAGTCTCTTTCTCCCTTTTTGCATGCTAACAACCAACTTCTTTTGATTTCAGTCTCACTCTTTCTATTATCTAGAACTTCTATATGTTCTTTTCTTATCTCATTAACAGCTACATTCTAACACTGCTCTGCATCCTCTTTGTCCTCCATTAGAAACTGCAGAACTTATTGCAAATCTGTTTGTTATACTGAAGATAATAATTGAACTCATTCTGTTTATTATAACAATATTGTTATTGTCCTCATAGGGGCTATTTGGTCTAGGGTTGCATACTGTCTGAACGGGGCACTGCTAATATTGATCTCCCCCTTAAAGAAAAGGTTTTGAAAATCTGTAGGGTCACTATGAGCCTATAAGGGGGGAAACTGCAATACCCCAGATCTGCACTGCTAGAGGGGAAGATACATGAACAACATGAAAAAAACAAGGGAAGAAAATGATCCAAAAAAATCTAGATTCTATATTAATAGAATCCAGTGACAGTGTGGTAGAAGAAATGTCAGAAAAGGACTTCGGATTATACATGATTAAGATGATTAATGAAGCAAAGGATGAGATAAGAGAGCAAATGCAGGCAATGAATGATAATATCAATAAGCAGTTGAAAGAGCAACTGCAGGAAGCAAAAGATCATTTCAACAAAGAGATAGAGATTCTCAAAAAAACAAAACAAAACAAAACAAAACAAAAAAACAAACAGAAATCCTTGAAATGAAGGAAACACTAAACCAAATAAAAACTCAATGGAAACATCACCAAAAGACTAGACCACTTGGAAGACAGAACCTCAGACAATGAAGACAAGATATTTAATCTTGAAAATAAAGTTGCCCAGAGAATATGGTAATAAATTATGAACAGAATCTCCAAGAACTATGGGATATCATGAAAAGACCAAATTTAAGAATTATTGGGATTGAGGAAGGCACAGAGATACAAACCAAAAGAATGAACAACCTATTCAATGAACTAATATCAGAAAATTCCCCAAGTCTTAAGAATGAAATGGAAAATCAAATACAAGAGGCTTACAGAACACCAAATGCACAAAATCACAACAGATCCACATCAAGGCACATTATAATGAAAATGCCTAACATACAAAATAAAGATAGGATTTTGAAGGCTGCAAGAGAAAAGCATCAGATTACATATAGGGGGAAACCAATACAGATATCAGCAGATTTCTCAGCCCAGACTCTAAAAAGCTAGAAGGGTCTGGAACAACATATTTTGAGCACTGAAAAAACATGGTTGCCAACCAAGAATCCTATACCCAGCAAAACTAACCTTCAGATTTGAAGATGAAATATAATCCTTCCATGATAAACAAAAGTTAAAAGAATTTTCAAATAGACTGCATTACAGAATATTCTCAACAAAATATTCCATGAGGAGGAAATGAAAAGCAACAATGAGGATCAGCAAAGGGAGAAACTACCTTAAAGAAAAATCCATTCAAAGGAGAAACCAAGCCAAGTTAAAAACCAAAAATAAGCCAAAATGACTGGGAATACAAATCATATCTCAATAATAACCCTGAACATTAATGGCCTAAACTCATCAATCAAAATACATAGACTGGCAGATGGGATTAAAAAGAAAGACCCAATAATATGCTGCTTTCAAGAGACTCATCTCATAGAAAAAGACGTTCACAGAGTAAAGGAGAAAGGATGGGGGAAAAACATACCATGCACACTGTAGAGAAAAATGGAGTCTTGTTTAAGAGTGCTTTCAAAAAGTGAAATCAGGGCAAAGAGTAAACAACTTGCATGAGAAACTTAGTGGTCTGGCAGTGCCCCTGTTCAAGGACAGATAAGCTCTCTGTCCGAGAACATTAAAACAAAACAAAAACAAAAACTTAAAGACATCTGATTTCTGCTCTCAAATCCTGGCTCCTGGCCAGATCCAGGTCTAGAGGCCAAACGTACTAATGGCACTGACCCCGGTGACTCCAGATAATAACTTTTTATGTTTACTCCAGTGTATTTAAGAGAGATGAGAAGAGCTCAAAGGTGACAATACTGCTTTCTTTGGTTATGTATGCTGCAAAATGCCCATGATGTCTCTCTGGTGCTGAGTTGGTATGCTACCTGGGATGGTTTTCCTTTTGTATATGCTTTATATGTCTTAATAAAGACTATCTTTTCCTATACAGCTTGTGGTGATATATTCAGTGAATCAACCCATATAAATTATAAGTCTGTGCACAGCAATGGGAAATATGTTCCTAGACACACACAGACTTAGTAAAAAAGTGGGGGTTTCCATTCTTATATCAGATAAAGTGGACTTCAAGCCAAAGCTAGTCAGAAGGGATAAAGAAGGACATTTCACACTGCTTAAGGGAACCATAAATCAGGAAGACATAACAATAATAAATATTTATGGCTCCAAACAATGGTGCATCCATGTACATCAAACAAATCCTTCTCAATTCCAGGAATCAAATAGACCACAACACAATAATTCTGGGTGACTTTAGCACACCACTGTCACCACTGGATAGATCTTCCAAACAAAAACGAAACAAAGAAACCATAGAACTCAATAACACAATCAATAACCTAGACTTAACAGACATATATAGAATATTCTATCCATCAATGAGTGAATTCACTTTCTTCTCAGCAGCACATGGAACCTTCTCAAAATTAGACCATATGTTTTGCCACAAAGCAGCCCTTAGGAAATGCAAAAAAATAGAGATACTACCTTGTGTTCTATCAGATCATAATGGAATGAAATTAGAAATCAATGACAAAATAAAAAAACAGAAATTACTCCAACACCTGGAGACTAAATAATATGCTATTGAATGAAACATGGATAACAGAAAACATCAGGGAGGAGATACGAAAATTCTTAGAGGTCAATGAGAATGATGATACGATGTATCAAAATCTCTGAGACACTATGAAAGCAGTACTAAGAGAAAAATTTATTGCATGGAGCACATTCAAGAAAAGAATAAATAGTCAACATAAAGAAAAGAATAAAAAGTCAACAACTAAATGACCTAACATTTTACCTCAAAGCCCTAGAAAAAGAAGAACAGAATAACAGCAAAAGTAGTAGAAGACAGGAAATAATTAAAATCAGAGCTGAAATCAATGAAATTGAAACAAAAGAAACAATTCAAAAAATTGACAAAACAAAAAGTTGGTTCTTTGAAAAAGTAAGCAAAATAGATAAACCCTTAGCCACACTAACAAAGAGAAGGAGAGAGAAAACTCAAATTACTAGAATTCATGATGAAAAAGGTAATATCAGGACAGACCCCATTGAAATACATAACATAATGAGAAGCTACTTTGAAAATCTATATTCCAACAAAATAGAAAATACCAAAGACATTGACAAATTTCTAGAGACATATTCTCCTCCCAAACTGAACCAGGAGGACATAAATAATTTAAACAGATCAATATCAAGCAATGAAATAGAAGAAGCCATCAAAAGCCTACCATCCAAGAAAATCCCAGGACCAGATGGATTCTCAGCCAAGTTTTACAAGACCTTCAAAGAAGAACTTATTCCAATACTTCTCAAAGAATTCCAGGAAATAGAAAAGGAGGGAACCCTTCCAAACTCGTTCTATGAAACTAATATCACCCTCATACCCAAACCAGGCAAAGACACATCAAGAAAAGAAAATTTTAGATCAATATCCTTGATGAATATAGATGCAAAGATCCTTAACAAAATATTGGCAAACCGTATCCAAAATCATATTAAGAAAATTGTGCACCACGATCAAGTGGGGTTCATCCCTGGACTGCAAGGATGGTTTAACATCCATAAATCAATAAACATAATCCATCATGTCAATAGACTTAAGGATAAGAATCATATGGTTTTTTCAATTGACATGGAAAAAGCATTTGACAAAATACAACACCCCTTCATGCTCAAAACACCAGAAAAAATAGGGATAGTAGGAACTTACCTGAACATTGTAAAGGCTATCTATGTTAAGCCCACAGCCAACATCATTCTTAATGGAGAAAAACTGAAAGTATTCCATTTAAAAATGGGAACAAGACAGGGATGTCCTCTTTCACCACTTCTATTCAACATTGTACTTGAAATACTAGCCAGAGCAATTAGACAGACTAAAGAAATTAAAGGGATACGAATAGGAAAAGAGAAACTTAAGTTATCACTATTTGCTGATGACATGATTCTCTACTTAGAGGATCCAAAAAACTCCTCCAGAAAACTTCTAGACCTCATCAATGAATTCAGCAAAATAGCAGGTTATAAAATCAACATGCATAAATCTAAAGCATTTTTATACATAAGCGATGAATCATCTAAAAGGAAAATGAGGAAAACAACTCCATTTACAATAGCCTCTAAAAAATTAAAATACTTGAGAATTGATCTAACTGAAGAGGTAAAAGACCTCTACAATGAAAACTAGAAAACATTGAAGAAAGAAATTGAGGAAGACCTTAGAAGATGGAAAGATCTCCCTTGTTCTTGGATAGGCAGAATTAATATTATCAAAACGGCCATACTTCCAAAGGTGCTATACAGATTTAATGAAATTCCATTTAAAATCCCTATGGCATTTCTCATAGAAACAGAAAAAGCAATCATGAAATTATTCTGGAAGAACAAAAGACCCAGAATAGCCAAAGCAATCCTGGGCAGGAAGAGTGATGCAGGAGGTATCACAATACCAGACCTTAAACTCTACTATAGGGTAATAGTAACCAAAACAGCTTGGTACTGGCACCAAAATAGACAGGTAGGTCAATGGTACAGGATAGAAGACACAGAGACATACCCACATAAGTACAGTAACCTAATACTAGACAAGGGTGCCAAAAACTTACAATGGAGAAAAGATAGCCTGTTCAACAAATGGTGCTGGGAAAACAGGAAATCCATATGCAGTAAAATGAAATTAACCCCTATCTCTCACTCTTTACAAAACTCAACTCAAAATGGATCAAGGGTCTAGGAATTAGACCTGAGACCTTTCACCAAATAAAAGAAAAAGTAGGCCTGAATCTCCATCATGTTGGCTTAGGACCAGACTTCCTTAACAAGACCCCCATAGCACAAGAAATAAAAACAAGAATCAATAAATGGAATAGATTCAATCTAAAAGTCTTTTCTCAGCACAGGAAATAATCAACAATGTGAAAAGAGAGCCTACAGAGTTGGAGAAAATTTTTTCCACACACACTTCAGACAGAGCACTCATCTCCAAAGTTTATAAAGAAATTTAAAAACATTACACCCAAAATACAAAGAACCCAATCAATAAACAGGCTAAGGAAATGGGCAGATACTTCACAGAAGAAGATATACAGGTGATCAACAAATATATGAAAAAGTGCTCATCATCCCTAGTAATTAGAGAAATTCAAATTAAAACCACCCTAAGATTTCATCTAACTCCAATTAGAATGGCTATTATCAAGAACACAAGCGATAATAAGTGTTGGTGCGGAAGTAGGGAAAAAAACTCCACATTGCTGGTGGAGTTACAAATTGGTACAACCACTCTGGAAAGCAGTATGGAGATTCCTCAGAAATCTTGGAATGGACCCACAATTTGACCCAGATATCTCACTCCTTGGTTTATACCCAAAGACTTAAAATCAGCATACTACAGTGATGTGACCACATCAATGTTCATAGCAGCTTAATTCACGATAGCTAGATTGTGGAACCAACCTAGATGCCCTTCAATTGATGAATGGATAAAGAAACTGTGATCTATATACACAGAGGAATATTACTCAGCCATAAAGAAGAATACAGTTAGGGTATTTGCTGGTAAATGGATGAAGCTGGAAAATATCATGCTAAGTGAAATAGGCCAAACCCAGAAAACCAAAGGCTGAATGTTTTCTCTGATAAGTGCATGACAGTATATAATGATGGGGGTGGCAGGGGGAAGAGAAGAATGAAGAAAAAAAAAAAGAAAAAAAACTTTGATTACTTTGGTCAATGAGACAACCTTGTCCCTAAATTTTCAGACTTTTCTGGACTCCTTGGACAAGGTAGTTCTAAATAACCTCATGGCATAAAACTATGTCTTAGCTGAGCAAGGGAAAGTTTGTGCTATAGCTAATACATCTTGCTGCATTTATATTAACACATCCTCACAGGTGGAGACCGTATTTAAAAGGTTAGGCAAGGAGCTGTGATGGATTGACATATGTGACTCCATGGAAATTTTATAGGCCAGGGTATATGGGCAATGACTAAAAAGACTCCATTTTATCTTGAGACTCTTTGTTATGTAGGAAATGCTTCTCCCATGGGAACACTCCACCTCTATACCCATCAACAGTTACTTAACATAATATGTTTAACAATGAAAAATGACAAATCTTACACGATGAAAAATTATTCTCTTTTTTTCTTAACCATGTCAACAGTGACTGTCTAGAAGTTAGTGGCCATTCTTTAACCTGTACCTAAGTAAGTTCATTTTGACTCACTTCCCCCTCTGCTGATGATTTCATGATGTAAGTTTGTAATTTTGAATCATAGCAAAGGACAGTTATGATTGATGTGATTTTTGGTATAAAAACCATTGCAACCCTGTGGTCAGAGTTGTTCTTCCAATAGCCATTTAATTTAGGGCCTTGTGTGAAACAATCAGCCATCTGGCTTAATAAAGACTCTTAATTTTGGATTTCTCAGTGGTGGTCTGTCTGTTCTTAAGTTGGGCCCCTTAACAGAGCAACCTGATTACAACAGACTCTTGACCACCCCTTGTCTCTTTTGGATGGGATGGGGATAGGCCTAACTCACTGGTTCTCTAGCCTCTTCTCTTGGATGCCAAGAGATGTTAAATCTATTTTTCTAGGTCTTCTCTATCTCATTGACAATTCTGTTCATCATTGCCCTGGGTATGAGTCCATCCGTTTACTTCTCTGTTGCCATTACACCCTTTGCAACTATGCCACAAAAACCCAGAAGAGAGAATGGCAACAAGTAAAAACCTTCCATTCTAAAGACCCCCGTTAGGGTTTGGATGTGAGGTATCCCCAAAAAATTCATGTGTGAGACAATGCAAGAAAGTTCAGAGGAGAAATTATTGGGTTGTGAGAGTCTTAATTTGCACTCTTCTGCCTTGATGTTTCGCCTCATCTTTAACCCTGAGGAATGGTGCCTGCTGTTCATGGAATAAAACTTCTGAAACTGGGAGTCCCCAAATAAACTTTTCCTCCTCTACAATTGTTCTAGTCTGGTCTTTCAGTCACAGCGGCAAAAAAGCTGACTTAAACAACCCCCTTTGTCACCCATTTTCAGCAGGAAGTAGTTTAGAGATGTTGATGCCCACTTTTCATAAAAATAAAAGATAGAAACTGACAGCGGGGAAACGTAACAAGGGTTCACTTTATGTTTTGACTATATCACTTGTTGCTTTACAACATATTTTTTTTCTCTTTTCCCCAACCTTATTTTTCCTGATCTTCTCCCTGGTCTTCTTTTCCCTGATCTACTCCTTCCTGATGCTTCTTCCCTAATCTCATTTCTCTGAATCACCTCCTTATACCACCCCCTGCTCCCCTTGATGGGACAGGAGTCCCCTGTGCTTCTCCTTTGAAAGCAAAGCAATAAAACTTCTTTTTTTGTTGTTGCTGTTATTTTGTTTTCTCAAAACCTAGTCTTCATTACTGGTTTGGGGTCAGGGATAGGTCTGAGCTTTTGGTTACATTTTCTGTAACATAGGGATGCCTTGATCTGGTTCAGACAGTGGAGATGTTGCTGAAAACTTGGTTTTTGTCCTTCATCCCAATCCAATAACTAGGACATGGTTTTGAGAAAAGGAAAAAAAGTTATTGCTTTCTAGGAAAGGAGAAACACAGGGAACTCCTAGAGGCTGTGATTCTGCCCATCGGCAGGAACAGGGTCATTTTAAAGAGGTGATTCGAAGGCCGCATGCCACAGGTTCTCCATTTTAGTTGTAATCACTTGTCAATTTGGGAGATTGTAATTTCTGAAATCTTCTGGTACTATCCCCAAAGTCTGGATTACTTCATTCCTATAGTGGGCGTGTGTGTGTGTACTCAAGTAAAGAGAAATCTGTATAAAATGGGGAAGAAAGGCAATCATGTTTCCTGAGATTAGGGAGGGAGGAGATTAGGGAGGAGCAGGGAGAGAGGAAGAGAAAGAAACATGTCCATTTTAAGAATCAGTTTGCAGTGGCAGAGCAGTAAGGGCTACATACACAGCATAAAGTGGACCCTGTTACAGCGTGAAGAAAAGGGAGGCCTTCTTCCCCCTTCTCTTCTGGATGGGTAACACTCCATCTGGCTCACGCACTCAGACACTGAGGTTCTGCTGACCTTCACACCCGAGGAAAAATGCCCAATATCTTCTATACTCAGTTCTGGTCCAAATACGACTTGGAGGACAGGGAGAGTTAACTTTTGAGGGAAGATAAACTATAACTCCATCTTACAGCCAGAGTTGCATGAGCTATTACCAAATTGTCTCCAGACACCCTCCCCCCCAAAAAAAAAGTGTCACTTTTAATTCCAAACTGCTATGGCACTTATCAAATTCTGCTGGGGTCTTACTCTCTCAGTAAGTTTCAGAAAAAGAGATAAAAAGAAAAGATGAAAAGGGATTCCTTTCATCCTTGAATATTAATATGTCTAATGTTAAAGAAAAAAAAAAAGCCCAACAGGAGTCTTTGGGTACAATTGAAACTGGGGAACTCACTTAAAGTTGGTGATGCAATAATTATAATAAGGGAGACAGCTGAAAGGAAGATTAAGGCACAGTTTTTGTATATGCCAGATTGTCCTATCCCTCTCCACGCGTGAAATTTGTTGTGTAAATTAAATGCACAGATAGTATTCATATGAATTGTTTCTAAATATAAACTTAAGAAAGGGTCTGAAACTAAAAAAAACCCTATAGATATGGAAATATATTTAATATGAAAAATTAAAAAGAAAGTGTCTCCAGATGCAAAAGTATTTTGTATGGTAAAGTAATATTTTTGTGCTAAAGTCCAAGATGAAATAGGGGACAAAATTAAAGATGTAAAAAAGTTGCAGAATGTATAAACTGCAGAAGGTTTGTGGAAGGTGAATCTCAAAAATTTTGTGTATGTCATTAAACTGGCTACAATTAGCACCATAGTCAAAGTTATTAGAATTTTAATGTATGATACGAAGCAAAGTGTGAATATTGATCTGTTCTTATCTATAAAGATAATTTCTTGTGTCCATAAGTTTTATTATTTAGGAATACTAAGTCTTAAAGGAAAGAGTTTGTACCTATTTTAGTCTTTTAAATGATTGCTTTATAATTGCTTAAACAAACAACTATTATTTTAGGTTATTATAATATATTTGATACTCTAAATGTAGGTGACCATGTTGTAACAGTGGTCCACTTTATGCTAATTGTGGAGTGCAGCCTTTGAGTCACCTCTTTAAAAGCCCTCTGGGGAGTTTTCAAGATGGTGGACTAGAGGGTGACTGCATCTCCTGGTGCTCCAGAACTCAGGATCCAAGAAGGGGAGGTATTGAGAGACTCAGACGAACTCAGAGACGCTGGGTGAGTGGCTTCCACAGGGTGAAGCTCAGCCTGGGCAGCAGGCTGGGACAGTGGGCAGCTTCTCGGAGAAGGACAGCCCGGCTCCATCCGGCAGCAGGCCCGTTCCACAGCCAGCTTCTCAGAGCACACCCACCCAGTGAGAGGCTTTCTGCGCACACCCAGCCCCAAGCAGCGGACCCAGGTCCGGTCTGCAGGCAGCTCCTCGGACCAGGGCAGGAGGGCCAGAGGCTTTCCTGAGCAGCCGGGCTCCATCTGGTGGCAGGGCTGTTCCACAGCCAGCTTCTCCCAGCAGACCCACCTAGTGAGAGGCTTTCTGAGCACACCCATCCCCCAATCCTGCACCCAGCAGAGGGCCAGGGGCAGCTTTCTTCGGAAGCACTGCATTATCAAGTTCCTCCAAGACTTCAGGCTACTGAAGGTTAAGAGGTGATATGCTGGAAATCTACAGGGACACTATAAGTCAATAGAGGAAATCTGCAATATCAGAGTCCCACTGATATCTGACCAATATGAGAAAACAAGGGAAGAAAATGTACCAAACAAACCTAGATGCTATATCAATAAAACCCAATGACAGCACAGAAGAAGAAATGTCAGAAAGGGAGTTCAGAATGTACATAATTAAAACAATCAGATAAGCAAACAAGGAGATGAAAGATCAAATGCAGGCATTGAAGGATGAGATGAAAGAGCAAATGCAGGCATTAAATGATTACACCAATCAACAGTTAAGAGAGCAAATACAGGAAGCAAAAGATCATTTCAATAAAGAGTTAGAGATACTGAAAAAAAAAAACAGAAATACTTGAAATGAAGGAAACAATAAACCAAATTAAAAACTCCATAGAAAGCATAACCAATAGGATAGAACACCTGGAAGACAGAACCTCAGACATTGAAGAAAAAATATTTAATCTTGAAAACAAAGTTGATCAAACAGAGAAGGTGGTAAGAAATCATGAACAGAATCTATAAGAATTATGGGATATCATGAAAAGGCCAAATTTGAGAATTATTGGAATAGAGGAAGGCACAGAGAAACAAACCAAAGGAATGAACAATCTATTCAGTGAAATAACATCAGAAAATTTTGCAAATCTGAAGAATGAAATGGAAAATCAAGTACAAGAGGCTTATAGAACTCCAAATACACAAAATTAAAATAGACCCACACCAAGGCACATTATAATGAAAATACCTAACATACAAAATAAAGAGAGAATTTTAAAGGCTGCGAGAGAAAAGAATCAAATTACATTCAGGGGGAAACCAATAAGGATATCAGCAGATTTTTCAATCCAGACCTTAAAAGCTAGAAGGGCCTGGAACAACATATATCAAACCCTTAAAGAAAATGGATACCAACCAAGAATCTTATACCCAGCAAAACTTACCTTCAGATTTGATGATGAAATAAAATCCTTCCATGATAAACAAAAACTAAAAGAATTTACAAAAAGAAAGTTGGTATTACAGAACATTCTCAGCAAAATATTCCATGAGGAAGAGATGAAAAACAATGATGCAAATCAGCAAAAGGAGGAACTAGTCTAAAGGAAGAGCCAAATAAAGGAGAAACCAAGTCATGTCAAAAAACAAAAATGAGCCAAATGACTGGAAATACAAATCATATCTCAATAATAACCCTGAATTAATGGCCTGAATTCATTGATCAAAAGACATAGACTGGCAGATTGGATTAAAAAGAAAATTCCAACAATATGTTGCCTGCAAGAGACTCATCTCATAGAAAGAGATACCCATAGACTAAAGGTGAAAGGATGGGAAAAAACATACCATGCACACGGACACAGCAAAAAAGCTGGAGTATCCATCCTCATTTCAGATACTGTGGACTTCAAGCCAAAGTTAGTCAAAAGGGATAAAGGACATTTCATACTGCTTAAGGGAAGCATAAATCAGCAAGACATAACAATCATAAATATCTATGCCCCAAACATTGGCTCATCCATGTACATCAAACAAATCCTTCTCAATTCCAGAAATCAAATAGACCACAACACAATAATACTAGGCAATTTTAACACACCTCTCTCACCACTGGACAGATCTTCCAAACAAAAACTGAAAAAAGAAACCATAGATCTCAATAACACAATCAATAATTTAGACCATATTTTATGCCATAAAGCTAACGTTAGCATATACAAGAAGATAGATACTACCTTGTATTCTATCAGATCATAATGGATTGAAATTAGAAATAAATGACAGAATAAAAAACAGAAACCACTCCAACACCTGGAGATTAAATAATATGCTATTATATGATGAATGGATAACAGAAGACATCAAGAGGGAAATAAAAAATTCTTAGAAGTAAACAAGAACAAAGACACATCATATCAAAATCTCTGTGACACTATGAAAACAGCACTTAGAGGAAGATTTATTTCATGGAGTGTATTCAATAAAAGAAAAATCAACAAATAAATGACTTAACACTACAGCTTAAAGCCCTAGAAAAAGAAAAACAGATCAACACCAAAAGTAGTAGAAGACAGGAAATAGTTAAAATCAGAGCTGAAATGAATAAAATTGACACAAAAGAAAAAATAGAAAAAATTAACAAAATAAATAGTTGGTTCTTTGAAAAAAACAAACAAAATTGATAAACCCTTAACCACGCTAACAAAGAGAAGAGAGAAAACTCAAATTACTAAAATTTGGAATGAACAAGGAAATATCACAACAGACACGACTGAAATACAAAACATAATTAGAAGCTATTTTGAAAATCTATACTCCAACAAATCAGAAAATTTTAAAGACATCAACAGGTTTCTAGAGACATATGAATTACCTAAACTGAACCAGGAGGACATACCACAACTTAAATAGATCAATTTCAAGTAATGAAATAGAAGAAGTCATCAAAAGCCTAGCAACAAAGAAAAGTCCGGGACCAGATGGATTCTCAGCCAAGTTCTACAAAACCTTTAAAGAAGAGCTCATTCCAATACTCCTCAAAGTATTCCATGAAATAGAAGAGGAGGGAACCCTTCCAAACTCTTTCTATGAAGCCAATATCACCCTGATACCTAAACCAGACAGAGACACATCGAGGAAAGAAAAGTTCAGACCAAGATCCTTTTGAACATCGATGCAAAAATTCTCAACAAAATTTTAGCAAATCACATACAAAAATATATTAAAAAGATAGTGCACCACGATCAAGTGGGTTTTATCCCAGGGATGCAAGGTTGGTTCAACATATGGAAATCAATAAATGTAATTCATCATATCAATAGACTTAAAGTCAAGAATCACATGATTATTTCGATAGATGCAGAAAAAGCATTTGATAAAATACAGCATCCCTTCATACTCAAAACACTAGAAAAAAATAGGGATAGTGGGAACATTCCTTAACATTGTAAAGGTCATCTACGCTAAGTCCATGGCCAATATCATTCTAAATGGTGAAAAACTGAAAGCATTCCCCCTAAAAACTGGAACAAGGCAGGGATGCCCTCTTTTACCATTTCTATTCAACATTGTCCTTTAAACTCTAGCCAGAGCAATTAGACAGACCAAGGAAATTAAAGGGATACAGATAGGAAAAGAAGAACTCAAACCATCCCTATTTGCTGATGACATGATTATATATTTAGAGGAACCGGGAAATTCCACCAGAAAACTTTTAGAATTCATAAGTGAATTCAGTAAAGTAGCAGGATATAAGATTAATGCTCATAAATCCAGTGCATTTTTATACATAAGTAATGAATTTTCAGAAAGAGAAGTTAGGAAAACTACCCCATTCACAATAGCATTGAAAAAAATAAAATACTTGGGAATCAATCTAACAAAAGAGGTGAAAGTCCTTTACAATGAGAACTACAGAACACTAAAGAAAGAAATTAAAGAAAACCTTAGAAGATGGAAAGATCTCCCATGTTCTTGGATAGGCAGAACTGATATTGTCAAAATTGCCATACTACCAAAAGTGCTATACAGATTCAATGCAATTCCAATTAAAATCCCAAAGATGTACCTTACAAAAATAGAACAAGCAACCATTAAATTCATCTGGAAGAATAAGAAACCCAGAAAAGCTAAAGCAATTCTCAGCAAGAAGAGTGAAGCAGGGTGTATCGCAATACCAGATCTTCAACTATACCACAGAGCAATAGTAACAAAAATGGCAAGGTATTGGCACCAAAATAGACAGGTAGATCAATGGTACAGAATAGAGGACATGGACACAAACCCAAATAAATACAATTTTCTCATACTAGACAAAGGTGCCAAAAATATGCAATGGAGAAAAGATAGCCTCTTCAACAAATGGTGCTGGGAAAACTGGAAATCCATATGCAGCAGAATGAAACTATCTCTCACCCTGCACAAAAATCAACTCAAAATGGATCAAGGGCCTCGGAATCAGACCAGAGACCCTGCATCTTATAGAAGAAAAAGTAGGTCCAAATCTTTACCTTGTTGGCTTAGGATCAGACTTCCTTAACAGGACTCCCATAGCACAAGAAATAAAAGTAAGAATCAATAACTGGAATAGATTCAAACTAAATAGCTTTCTCTCAGCAAAGGAAACTATCAGCAATGTGAAGAGAGATCCTACAGAGTGGGAGAAAAGCTTCGCCACTCATACTTCAGATGGAGCACTAATCTCCAGAATATATAAAGAACTCAAAAAACTCTACACCAAGAATACAAATAATCCAATCAACAAATGGGCTAAGGAAAAGAGCAGACACTTCACAGAAGATCTACAAGCAATCAACAAACGTATGAAAAAATGTTCACCATCTCTAGTAATAAGAGAAATGCAAATCAAAACTACCCTAAGATTTCATCTCACCCCAATTAGAATGGCAATTATCAAGAATACAAGCAACAACAGGTGTTGGCGAGGATGTGGGGAGAAAGGTACACTCATACATTGTTGGTGGGGTTGCAAATTAGTGTGGTCACTCTGGAAAGCAGTGTGGAGATTCCTTATAGAACTTGGAATGGACCCACCATTTGACCCAGCTACCGCACTCCTCGGCCTATACCCAAAGGACTTAAAATCAGCATACTACAAAGATGTAGCCACATCAATGTTCATAGCTGCTCAAGTCACAATAGCCAGATTGTGGAACCAACCTAGATGTCCTTCAATTGATGAATGGATATAGAAACTGTGGCATATATATACAATGGAACATTACTCAGCCATAAAGATTAATGAAATTATGGCATTTGCAGGCAAATGGATGAAACTGGAGAATATCATGCTAAGTGACATAAGCCAATCTCAAAAAACCAAAGGAAGAATGATTTCGCTGATAAGCAGATGATGACACATAATGGGGGAAGGGGCAAGAATGGAGGAAGGAGGGACTATATAGAGGGAAAAGAGGGGTGGAAGGGTAGAGAAAAAATAATAGAATGAATCAAACAACATTACCCTATGTAAATGTATGATTACACAAATGGTATGCCTTTACTCTATGTACAAACAGAAACAACATGTATCCCATTTGTTTAAAATAATAATAAAAAAAGCCCTCTGTTCCTGCTGATGGGCAGAATCACAGCCTTTGGGACACAGGAGTCCCCTGTGTTTCTCCTTTGCTAGTAAAGCAATAAACCTTCTTTTCCCTTTTTCTTAAAATGGTGTCCTTGTTATTAGATTGGCATTGGGGACAAGAACTGAGCTTTGGCAACAACCAGAAATATGTATATACATTAAAAACCAAACTAATGTTCTCCAACTGAAATTGTCTGTAGCAGGTCTCCTTCAGATTTATGTTGTTTAATGTTCTGTACCTGGGTAAAGGTAACCTATTATCAATAAGTTGCATATAGAATTTTGTGTTACTTCTTACATTGGGGTAGAAATTCAAATGTGTTTTTGGAAGAAAATAAGGAGAGCCAGATTTGTTTAGAGGTTGACAATGTGATCAAGAAAACATTTCATCACATATTTCATAAAAAGAAAGTTAGGAGATCACTTAGTTTTTTGATTCATGTTTCAGATGTAATCTTGTTGGTGTCATTTGTCAAGAGCTCCACCTTACCTGAACTAAGTCTCTGCCTCTCACTCTACACCATGTTAGGTTGGCTCCAAACTTTAAATAAGCTAGAATTAAGCTTATTTAAAGTCATGTTCAAAAGAAAAACTTTTATTGTAAAGTTTATTGTGAACTCAAAATAAATAAGGAATATATTACAGAAGTAAAGGTTTGGGTAAATTATAAAAAATATGTAAGATTATAAGAGTTTTAAAAGAAAGTAAAATTTATAAAATAAGTCATGTGATTGAGTTGATAAATTTATGTGTCTGTGGAGGCAAAATAGATACCAAAGATAAATCAGGTTATTAAAGAAATTGTTTCTTGGTTCAAAGCTATTATACAAACTGAATATGGCTTTGGTCTTGTTAATTTCACTTTGTATTTTTCTTACAGAACCTTACAACTTTTGGATGTTAGTATTTTGAGGAACTACTTCTTCTAACAGAACAACCTGAGTTAATTTGAGATAATCAGCCATCACCTATAGGACAGAATAGGATATAAGGCTGACTTCCAGTACTAATATAAAACCCCAATTAAATGGAAGGGGTAAGTATAAGATTATATACATTAAATTTACTGATGAAACTGAGCTGCTTGATGTTTAAACCCCAAACTTGGAAACCAAAGGCAAGGAAGTGAAAGTGCCAAGGAAAAAGTGGCCAATATTTGGCCCTTGCCCTCTAAGGTCAGCTAGGACCCAGGAACACTGGGACTTCTCTAAGGGCTTTGCAATTCTGGGTCTCATGGCCTCCCAATCAGGGACATCAAGGGACCCCAGAGAGCAGGAAGCCAACCAGTGCACTGTCTGCGAAGAGGAGGGTCATAGAAGGAAATGTCTCTGATGATAATAAGTGAAACCAAATATGGTCACAAGCTCCTGATCCATACTGGCAGGTGGCACAACTGCTAGAGGAAATGTTCGAAGAGCTTGAAGGCTTGTCACATGTTCCCATGAATTATCCCTGACAAACCTCAGTTGACTCTTCTGGTAAATATAAGCAAGGTCAGTGTTGACCAACTTAGTCTTAAACACACAACAGGAGAGCACAAACAAAGCACAGCCATACATGGGCATTTAAAAGAGAAGACAATGGTTCTGTTAATCTAACTAGAGATGTACATTTGTGTCAATCCTCCCAAATGTAAGTAAAACTGGGAAGTTATAAAGGAAGGTTTCCTACTGCCTGATACACAAGTTTGTTCTCATTCAATTAAAGATCTACCTGTGCTTTTTTTTTTGTTTTTATTTTTTTAATTTTTAAAATTTGTTTCAATTAGTTGTACATGACAGTAGAATGCATTTATGCACTTCGATATATCATAAATAAATGGAGTATAATTTCTCATTTTTCTGATTATACATGTTGTAAAATCACATTGGTCATGCGGTTATATATGTACCTAAGGTAATAATGTCTGTTTCATTCTACTAGCCTTCCTGCCTCATGTCCCCTCCCCTCCTTTCACTCTCCTCTACCTTCTCTAAAGTAATTCTATTTTTTCCTACCCCCTCCTCCTTATTTTGAATTAGCATCTGCATATCAGAGAAAATATTTGGACTTTGGTTTTTGGGATTGGCTTGTTTTGCTTGGCATGATGTTCTCCAACTCCACCCATTTACTGGCAAATGCCATAATTTCATTCTTTTTAAAAGCTTAGTAATATTCCATCATATATATATATATATATATCTATATCTATATATATATATATAGATATATATATATATATGATCACATTTTCTTTATCCATTCATCTTTTGAAGGGTGACTAGGTTGGTTTCATAGTTTAGCTATTGTGAGTTGAGCTAGAAACATTGATGTGGCTGTGTCTTTGTAATATGATTTTAAGTCCTTTGCATTTAAACCAAATAGTGGCATAGCTGGATCAAATGGTGGTTCCATTCCAAGTTTTCCGAGGAATCTCCACACCATTTTCCATAATGGTTGCACCAATTTGCATTCCCACCAGCAATGTGTGAGTGTTCCTTTTCCCCCACATCCTCACCAATATTTATTTTTGCTTTTATTCTTGATAATTGCCATTCTGACTGGAATGAGATGAAATCTTAGTTTTGATTTGCATTTCTCTCATTGCTAGGTGTTGAACATTTTTTCACATATTTGTTGATCAATTGTATTTCTTCTGCTGTGAAGAAACTGTTCAGTTCCTTAGCCCATTTAATGATTGGGTTATTTGTTTTTGGGGTGTTAAATTTTTAAAAATTCTTCATACATCCTGGAGATTAGTGCTTTATCTGAGGTGCATGTGGTAAAGATTTCCTCCCAATCTGTAGGATCTTTCTTCACATTGATTGTTTCTTTTGCTAAGAAGAAGATTTTTACTTTGAATTCATCCCATTTATTGATTCTTTTTTATTTAATTTTTAATTTGTTCTAATTAGTCGAATAGGACAGTAGAATGCATTTATGCATTTTGATAAATCATACATCAATGGAGTATAATTTCTCATTTTTCTGATTGTACATATTGTAGGATCCCATCAGTCATGCAGTCATATATGTATATGAGGTAATGTCTGTTTCACTCTACTATTCTTCTTACCCCCACACCCCTTCTCCTCCCTTCACTCCCCTTGACCTAATATAAAGAAACTATTCTTCCCTAGCACTCCCCGCATTGTGAATTAGCATCTGCATATCAGTGATAACATTTGGCCTTTGGTTTTTTGAGATTGGCTTATTTCACTTAGCATGATAGTCTCCACTGATTTTACTTCTTGTACTTTAGGGTTCTTGTTAAGGAAGTCATATCCTCAGCTGATATGGTGAAGACTTGGGCTTACTTTTTCTTCTATTAGGCACAGGGTCTCTGTTCTAGTGCCTCAGTCTTTGATCTACTTCAAGTTGAGCTTCATGCAGGGTGAGAGATTGAGGTTTAATTTCATTTTGTTACATGTGGCTTTCCAAATATCCCAGCGCTATTGTTGAACAGGCTATCTTTTTCTCCAGTGAATGTTTTGGTGCCTTTGGCTAGTATGAGATAACTGTGTTTATGTGGATTTGTCTCTGTGTCTTTTATTTTGTATCATTGGTCTATGTGTCTGTTTTGGTGCCAATACTATGCTGTTTTTGTTACTATAGCTTTGTAGTAAAGTTTAATGTCTTGTTATGCCTCTTGCTTCACTTTTCTTACTAAGGATTACTTTGGCTATTCTGGGTCTCTTATTTTTCCAAATGAATTTCATAATTGCTTTTTCTAGTTCCATGAAGAATGTCATTTGGATTATAATAGGAATTGCATTGGCTACGTATGACACTTTTGGTAGTATGGCCATTTTGACGATATTAATTCTGCCTATCCAGGAGCATGGGAAGTCTTTCCATCTTCTAAGGTCTTCAATTATTTTCTTTAGTGTTTTGTAGTTCTCATTGTAGAAGTCTTTCACCTCTTTTGTGAGATTGATTCCCAAGTATTTTATTACTTTTTTAAAGTGTGGCTATTGTGAACAGGGTAGTTTTCCTAATATCTCTTTCAGTAGATTCATCACTATGTATAGGAATGTGTTTGATTTATGGGTGTTGGGTGATTTTATATTCTGCTATTTTGCTGAGTTCATTAGTTCTAGAAATTTTCTGGCAGAATTTTTGGATCTTCTAAATATAGAATCATGTTATCAGCAAATGGTGATACTTTGAGTTTTTCTTTACCTATTTGTATACCTTTGATTTCTTTCTTCTGTCTAATTGCTCTGGCTAGAGTTTTGAGGATGATGTTGAATAAAAGTGGTGAAAGAGGACATTCTTGTCTTGCTTCAGTTTTTAGGTGAAATATTTTCAATTTTTCTCTGTTGAGAATTGTGTTGGCCTTGGGTTTAGCATATATGGCTTTTATGATGTTGAGGTACGTTCCTACTATCCCTAGGTTTTCTAGTGTTTTGAACATAAAAGTGTACTATATTTTGTCAAATGCTTTTTCTGCATCTATTGAGATGATCTATGATTCTTGTTTTTAAGTCTGTTGTTATGAGGAGTTATGTTTATTGATTTCTATATGTTGAACAAACCCTGAATCCCTTTATCATGGTGCACTATATTTTTAATATGTTTTCTTTTGTGTGTGTGTGTGTGTGTGTGTGTGTGTGTGTGTGTGTGTGCATGCTCAGGGCTGGGGATTGAATCCAGGAATTTGCACATGCAAGAAAAGCACTCTACCAACTGACCTATATCCTCAGAACTTTAATATGTTTTTATATGTGATTTGCCAAAATTTTATTGAGAATTTTTACATCTATGTTCATCAGGAATATTGATCTGAAGTTTTCTTTCCTTAATGTGTCTGTGTCTGGTTTTGGAATCAGGGTGATACTAGCTTCATAGAATGAGTTTGGAAAGGTTTCCTCCTTTTAAATTTCATGGAATACTTTGAGGAGTATTGGTGTTAATTCTTCTTTGAAGCTCTTGTAGAACTTATCTGAGAGTCTCTCTGGTCTGAGTCTCTCTGGTCTCTCTGGTCAGTAGGCTTTTGATGGTGTTTTCCATTTCATTACTTAAAATTGATCTGTTTAAATTGTGTATGACCTCCTGATTCAGTTTGGGTAGGTCACATGTCTCTAGAAATTTTCCCATGTCTTCAATAATTTCTATTTTATTGGAATATAAATTGTCAAAGTAGTTTTTAATTACCTTCTGTATTTCAATCATATCCATTATGATATTTCCTTTTTTATCACATATTTTAGTAATTTGAGTTTTCTCTCTTTCTCTTTGTTAGCATTGCTATCTCTTTTCATTGATTTTTTTCAAAGAACCAACTTTTTGTTTTGTCAATTTTTTAAACTGTTTCTTTTGTTTCAATTTTATTGATTTCAGCTCTGATTTTAATTATTTCCTGTATTCTACTGCTTTTGGTGTTGATTTATTCTTCTTTTTCTAGAGCTCTGAGATGTAATATTAGGTATTTTATTTGTTGACTTTTTATTCTTTTAATGAATTAACTCAAAGCAATGAACTTTCCTTTTAGTACTGCCTTCATAGTGTCCCAGAGACTTTGATATGTTGTATTGGTAGTTTCATGTACCTCTAAATATTGTTTTATTTCATCCTTGATTTCTTCTACTATTCATTTGTCATTCAATATTGTATTATTTAGTCTCTATGTGTTAGAGTGTTAGAGTAGCTTCTACTTTTTGTTTTATCATTGATTTCCAATTTCAGTCCATTATAATCTGATAGAATGAAGGGTATTATTATTATTTTTTGTATTCATCAAGAGTTGCTTTGTGGCATAAGATATGGTCTATTTTAGGGAAGGATTCATGTGCTGTCAAGAAAAAAGTATATTCACTCATTGATGGATGAAATAATCTATATATGTTTGTTATGTCTAACAATTGATTATATTATTTAGTTCTATAATTTCTTTATTTAGTTTTTATTTGGAAGATCTGTTCAGTATTGAGAGAGGTGTGTTAAAGTTACCCAGTATTATTGAGTTATGGTCTATATTTTTTCTTGAAATTGAGTGGTTTGTTTGATGTACATAGATGTTCCATTGCTTGGGGCATAAATATTTACACTTGTTATGTCTTGCTGACATATAATTTCCTTAAGTAGTATGAAATGTCCTTCTTTGTCCCTTATGGTTAACTTTGGCTTGAAGTCCACTTTATCTGATGTTAGAGTGATCTGAGGCAGCTGGATGTGGGCAGGGCATCAGACAACGCGCACACACCAAAGAACAACCAGACACTGACAGATAAACCCTAGTGGCATCTCACAACCACCCATCAATCAACAGAGCTCCCAACCAACCCCAGGGGGACCTAAACCCTCAAGCCTTCCCCCCATCCCAGACTACAAAAACCGCCCCACCAAAGCGACATGCGACTTACCCAGCCTTTCACTCTGACAGGCTGGTGAATCTTGCCTTTTGTTCAGTCACTTGTGGTCTGACTCCTCTTTGGCTACCAGTATTCGATCTTACGTTTGGTGCTGAAACATGGGAGGGTCCCCTTCAGGTTTGAGGTTTACCCTCTCCTTCAAGTGAACCAGGAAACCCCTGCACCACTCTGTTTCTCTTCATCCAGGCTGACAGAAGTTGGGTAAATTCCCTTATATTTCCCTTGGCCTTCCAGTTGCACTCTCCATTATGGAGGTCTGTCCATAAGTTGCATGTGCCACAGACCCCTGCCCATTCCGTTTAGGCCCCAGTGGACTGAGAAGATGTTCCAGTCTCTGGCTAGCCCCACCTTCCATTCTGGGCCCCCATAAACTGTGCAGGCGTCACAGCCTCGGGCCATTCCTCTGGTGAACACAATCAGAATTTGGGATGACTCTTTTTGTTCCTGTTCACCACCCCCCGGCTAATACTAAAAGGCCATGGGAAACACCGGGTCTTCCCTAGACCCCAAGACTCTTTTGGGCTGTCTGTACCTTAGTTTCACTAAATTAGGACTTGCCCAAGATTTACGCCTTAAGCAGCTGGTCTTTTACTCGACTGTGTCCTGGCCCCAGTACATGTGAGAAAATGGCTCAAAATGGCCACCAGAGGGAGTCTTGGATTTTCAAATCCTCACTGATTTGGACAAATACTGTCGCTGGACAGAGAAATGGTTATAGGTGCCTTATGTCCAGGCCTTTTGGGATCTGTGCTCTTGCCCCTCCCTTTGTTCTACTCCTGCCCAAGTTCTCCTTGCCAGGGACAGTCCCAAACCTCTCCCCGACTGTTCTCCTGTATCTTCTTCCTCATTTTTAGATCCACTGGAACTGCTTTCAGCTCCACCCTCCCATCTTCCCCCTCCTTACTCAGGCCAATCTTCCTCTTCCTCCTATGGCTACAGCTTCTCCTTCCGAAGGTCCCTCCTCCTCCCCACCTCTCTCCTCTCTGTCTAGCACCCACACCTGATCTCACCAGGCCCCACACCATCCAACCCAGAAATCCTCTGTCCTCTCTGGGAGGTCGCTGGTGCAGAGGGCATTGTGTGAGTCCACATACTGTTCTCACCTCAAGATCTTTTCCAGATCAAAAAGTACCTAGGGTCTTTCTCTGCTTACTCCTCTACTTATGTTAAGGAATTTAGATATCTTTCTCAGGCATATGACCTCACCTGGCATGATGTTTATGTCATTCTTTCTTCCACTCTCACCCCAGACGAATGAGCCCACATCCAGCAGGCAGCACAAGATCATGCCAACCAGGTCCATCTAACAAATGTAACTCTCCCCACAGATGCAAAAAGAGTCTTTTACCTGAACTCCAGCAAAAGTAAATTGTATGGTGCTTTACTAAAATAATTAATGGTCATGTCATTCTTTCAGGACTCTTTTTTCCCTAAATTCTTTAATTTTTGAGCTCATAACATTAATGTTTTTTGATCAGTTCTATTTTTATTCAACTCAAGTTTTTGAACATCTGTTATATTGCAATGGAGATTCACCTATAAAAAGTTACAAGACCTTTGCTTTTGTGTTATGTATATATCATGTTGTCTGTCCATTGTGTGTCCAAAAATCATGTGAATAATATTATAATTAACATAATGAGGCTCAAGAAATTAAAATTTAAAAATGGATCCAGATACCTTTAATTCACATGATTTTAAAAGGTTCAATTTAAATTAGATAAACAAATGAAAGTAAGATGTCTTTAAAATTACTTACCTCACACGTCTCCAGGTGGTCATATTAACAAACTGTTAATTGATATTAATCAATTGTTTCTAGGACTTTTCTTCAACAGAAAAGAGATGGCAGATACTGTTCAATGCACTTATCTAGTATCTTGTTTTTTACAGTAAAATAAGTAAATTGGATTTGACAGGTGTGGGATTACTCAAATATGTTTCTTGGCAACATATGATTAATTTTCAGGGTTAAAATCAGGCTATTGGATAACATCAAGTACTCTTGGCTCCTTGGATTCCATGGGGTAACATACTTGAACATTGTTGGTGTTTTCATAGATCGGTAAATGAAAAGGGTTTAAAATTGCTTTGTGTCATCACTGAAAACAAGGTTGCTAAAAATTGGGTCCTAACAGTTGCAATTCTGTGTACAGAGGGATCCAAAAATTTCAGCTGTGTTTCAATTGAAGTACTGTAAATAACATAAGCTATTTCATCTTATTAAAATGGAGTATTTATCTAAATTCAAAAATTTCCTAAGAGTTGTTCCACAGTGTAAACAAACAGGTGTCAGCAGGTAGAAAAGAGAAAATAAAAGGTTCTAGGCATGAAAATATATTTAGTTGGAGGAGGTTTTTCTGGTTAGGAAAGTGCTTAAATACACAAGGGTCTAAGTAAGTGTTAAGAAAGTCTGTGTGTAAGTAAAGGACAAATTTCAATAAGTTTGTATGTAATTAAGTTGGTTATATGTATGTGAGATGATCAATTAAAAGCTATTTAAGGTTTTTTCTTAAGGTCAAATATTAATGTGCTGATATAAGTCAGAGTTTAATTCATATGTTAAAATGAGAAGGATTTTTAAAAAACACTAATTTACTCTTAACTTTATGTCTGTTAAGTTTTATTCTTTAGAACAATTAGTCTTAAAAATTGGGGTTTATACAATTATGGTTAAACAACTGGTTAAAGTATTGTACTATGTTACGGAGTCTAAATTTTTCTTTGAAAACTAAACTTGGTTAGTGGAGCAGTCACTCTTCTTTGTATATTAAATGTGTCCTATCTTCCAGGTACACAAGTCTTTAAAGCAGAAAATTTATCAAGTTGCTATTCTCTAAACTAAACTTGTCTGTAATGGTAATTTTAAACTTAAAAGAATAGCAAATTTATTGAGGACTCTTTCATGTCACTTAATGTTCTATAACAGGACCTGTTATCAATAAGGTATATGGTGTCTTTTTATACTGAGGTAAAAACTTAAAATGTATTTTTAAAGAAAGATGAGAGCCTGATCTATTTAAAGGTTAATATTATAAATCATAAAAGCATTTTGCCACTTTTCCACACAAAAGGAAAGTTAAAAGCTCTCTCAGTCTTTCTTTAGTTTATATTTTACACATAATGTTACATTATGTTAACTAATACACAGGTAGGCTTAATCTATGTTTGCTACTATGATTATCTAGCCCTAAGTCACAGAAATATAGAGATCTCTATTAAACACAGTTATACTAACAAGAGTGTATTTTACAGAACTCAGATGACATTAAGTAGCTTAACTATATATTTTGGGGACATAAATGATATTAAAAATTAAATGTTGCATTTATATTCCTGATAACTTTGACAATGTTAAAGTTCCCAAATAAAGACTTTGTCCTCTCCAGCCTTTGTTAGGCCTTGTTATGGGAACAACTTCTCAGCTCTTCCACCTCCTGGTGAGAGATTGACTTCTGTCATCTTCATGGTATGCATTGACATGTTCCAGGTGCTGCAACATTTATTCTGTATTAATCTCATTTCAGTACTCATGTCTTTTTGTCTCTCTCTCATAAAAAGCACCCACCCCCAGGTGACTTTACAATGGACTATTTTCCAGTGGTGGTTGGACTCTCCCGAGCCTCCTCACTCATGACCTCCTGGTTGGGGGCAGGAGGACTTAGCTATGCAGTCACTGTCACACAAAAGCTAGAACAGCAACTCCAAGAGGCAGTAGAGGCAACTGCTGCCTCTCTGGCATCCCTACAAAGACAAATAACATCCATTGCCTCAAGTTTCCTTGCAGAAACACTGAACACTGGATCTCCTGATAGTGGCCAAAGGAGGAACATGTCTGTTCCTAAAAGAAGAATGCTGACTACATCAATGAGACTGGGCTGGTCAAAAACAAAAAAAACGTGGAGACTCTCAGACATCTGAATGAAAGGCTGAAGCAACAACAATCAAATGACCCTTGGCCAGGATGGCTAAATCCACTCTTGTCACCTGGTTGACCCCTACCCCGACTCTCATATTAGTGATAGGACTCCTACTAACAATTGCACCCTGTCTTCTCAGGTTTGTCTAGAAACACATGAGCGAGGTCACCAGAGTAGCACAACCAAATGCTCTTGCACCCTTACAGCCGCCTCACTACCAAACCCACACCTGAACCTTCTCTCCACGATGCCCCCAACAAGCAGGAAGTAGCCAGATGGACTCTGGCACCCTATATCATCAAAAAGGTCAGAATGTTAGAGTGGTCTGAGGCAGCTGGATGGGGGTAGGGCAGATGCCGACAGATAAGCCCTAGTGATGTCTCATAACTGCCCATCAATCAACAGAGTCCCCAGCCAAGCCCAGGGGACACTAAACCCTCAAGCCTTCTCCCACTTATTCTGGACTACACAAATGCCACCTCATCAAAGCGACATGCAATTTCCCCAGCCCTTCACTCTGGCAGGCTGGTGAATCTCGCGCGAGAGCTGAGAACCAAAAGCCAATCCCAATAAAGCTTTGTCCAGCCACTTTTGGTCTGACTCCTTTTTGGCTACCTGCATCCGATCTTACATCTGATATGAGGGTGGAAACTCCTGCTTGTTTATGCAATCTATATAAGTGATATATTTTTTTCCCCATCCTTTCACCTTCAGTCTGTGAATGTCTTTGCCTATGAGGTGAGTCTCTTGAAGACAGCAAATTTTTGGGTCATGTTTTTTAATCTGATATGCCAGTCTATGTCTTTTGATTGATGAGTTTAGGCTGTTTACATTCAAGGTTATTATTGAAGTATGATTTATATTCCTAGTCATTTTGGTTTGTTTCTGGTTTTTAACTTGACTTAGTTTCTCCTTTGATTGGCCATTCCTTTAGTGTTGTTCCTCCCTTTGATTATTTTCACTTGTTTGGTTCACTTTATCCTCTTGGAATATTTTGTTGAGAATGTTCTTTAGTGCAGGCTTTCTAGTTGTGAATTTTTTAACTTTTGTTTATCATGAATGGTTTTTATTTCATCTTCAAATCTGAAACAATTTTTCTGGATATAAAATTATTGGTTGCCATTCATTTTCTTTTAGAGATTGACATATATTATTCTAGGACTTACTAGCTTTGGGGGTGTGGGTCATAAAAATCAGTTGATATCTGCATTGGACAGGGCATCAGGCAGCCCACACATGCCAAAGAACAACTAATCAGATGCTGACAGATAAACCCTAGTGATGTCTCATAACTGCCCATCGATCAACAGAGTCCCAAGCCCAGAGCCAAGCCCAGGGGACACTGAACCTTCAAGCCTTCTCCCACTTATTCTGGACTATTTCCCCTATATGTAACTTGATTTTGTTCTCTCGTGGACTTTAAAATTGTATCCTTGTTCTGTATTTTAGTCACTCTCATTATAATGTGTCTTGGTGTGGGTTTGCTGTAATTTTGTATATTTGGTATCCTGTAAACCTCTTGTATTTGATTTTGCATTTCATTCTTTAGATTTGGGAAATTATATGATATTATGTCATTGAAAAGATTGTGCATTCCTTTGGTTTGTATCTCAGCACCTTCATCTAACCAATAACTCTTAAATTTGGTCTTTTCATGTTATCCCAAAATTCTTGGAAGTTCTGTTCATGGATTCTTATCATCTTCTCTGCATGGTCAGCTTCATTTTCAAGATTATGTAATTTGTCTTCATTGCCTGAGGTTTTGGCTTCCAAGTGGTCTAGTCTGTTGGTGACATTTCCATTAAATTTATAATTTGGTTTATTGATTCCTTCATTTCAAGGATTTCTGCTTGTTTATTTTTTAAATCATAAGCTGTACTTTTTTTTTTTTTGTGGTGCTGGGGATTTGAACCCAGGACCTTGTGCTTGTGAGGCAAGCACTCTACCAACTGAGCTATCTCCCCAGTCCTTGTCTATTTTTTCAAAGTCTCTAACTCTTTATTAAAGTGATCTTTCATTTCCTGTATTTTCTCTTTGATGTCACTCTTTATACCATTCTTTACTAACTATGTACATTCTAAACCACTTTTTGGGCATTTATTCTACCCTGTTGTCAGTGGATTCTGTTTTGGGGCATCTTGGTTTGCTTGAGGTGCTTTGTTTCTTTGTTTTTTCATGTTTGTGTTTTCCCATCTAGCAGTATGGGTCTGAGGCAGTACAGATTCTATCATGTAGACTTATATTTTCCCTGAAGATTTCCAGTACCTCACCTTTAAAGGGGAGACCAATAGCAACAGCACCCAGTGTAAACAATGTATAGCCTTAAACCTAATAGCTCCCACTAAGGCATATTCTGTTTTCTCACAATAAACAGAAATGATGAGTTCAATCACTGTCTAAAATATAAACAAAATTTTCTAAGAGGGTTTACAATTTCAAATGGTGGACAAAGAGAGAACAGAAATAATGTAGGATGTGATGTTCATGAGGGAGAAGAGAGAAGCTAGAAACCAAAATCCACAGGAAGAGTGGGAGAGGAACCAACAGAGATTGACTGTTGTTGACTGGAGAAAAGATAGGAAGAGAATCCAGGAAAATAGATAAGTGAGAGAAAGAATGTATACAAAGAAAAAAATTTAAAATATAAGAATATACAACAAAGCTGCAAAACACCATTCATATATCACTGTCTTCAACAAACTGATGCATAAAAAATAACTTGCTCCAAATATAGTAGAGATGCTAGAGAAGAATAAAATAAAATATATCTTAATGGAACATTGAACAACTATCTCCATTGGTATTAAAAAGTTTCTCAGCTCTGTCTTTGAATTCTCATGGGGTTGCCAGGCCCAGATTGGCCTTTGCAGACCCAGTCACTATCCCACACATCTGGGCTTCACATGCCCCAGGCTTGGCCATATTGCAGTCCCCAGATTGCAATGCCACTCCAAGTTGCAGGGAGACCACCAGGGATACACTCACACAAAGGAGTGACCCTGAGATGCAGAAGCAAGATGGCAGTCACCAGCATTCCCAGGTGGAAGATCCCAGGTGCAGCCAAACCCATAGGCACCCCAACACTGAATCTTCAGGTCCTGGCCAGCGTTTCCAGAAAGAGGCAGCTGTGCACTGAGATGGTGGTGGCAGCTGACCTACTAGACCCCTGGGCCCTCCTCCAGGCCCTGGCTGGCATCCAAAGATAAATGTGGCCCTGTGGAATCAAAACGGCTCTCTCCCTGGTAGCAGACCTCTGGGTAGCCATGGCAGTGGTATTGGTGGGGATTGGTGGCAGTGGGTGGTGGGTCAGTCGTAGCTGCAGTGGGTCAGCAGCATTGGCAGCAGGTAAGTGCCAGCAGCAGCATTGATGACGTCTGCAGCAGTGGTGTCAGTGTCAGATATTTGTGCCATTTTCCCAGAATTTTTATTATAGGCATCTGCTTAGACTCCCCTTTCAGAGGCTGCAATTCATCACTTTCAGCCTGGGGACGTGATTTTATCAAGACCTATAAAGGAGACAAGATTCGGCTGAGGTGGAAAGGACCCTACCATGTGCTCCTGATCACTGGGATGGCTATATATACACTGCTAAAAAGAGGAGAACTTATTACCATGGGGGATTTCCACCTCAAAGATTTAGTATATCTAGGATGGAGGGTAATAACAAAGGGTACAAAGAAAATGAAACCAAAATGTATAAAAAGGGAAAACTTGGAAGAAACAAAGTCTCGTGGTTCATTTTCAGATTTTAGTCTTAATTAGATCCAATTATATCCATTTTAGTTATAACCCTTCCCTTTACCTGCCCCAACTTAAAATTAGCCAATCACATAGATCGTAACTCCAGAATACTCCAATCAGAGTGAGAGGCAAAGCTGCCTCAGGTTAGAGATATAAGAAGGCAGATGGCTTCCCAGGCACATTGCTACCCAGGTTCCAGTATCGTGCCTTCTGGCAGGAGTAAAAGTTCACCTTGCCCACCCATTTTCAAGCATGTGTTTATTTTAAAAATTTATTTATTTTTGTGGCACCTGGGTACTTCTAAAAATAGGGTCTCAGTTTCTTCCACAGAATTTCAGTGGGGTTTAGGTGTGTCCTCATGATCATAGTGGGGATTGAATTCTTTCCTAGCATTTGTGTAAAGCTAAATGCCTTCAAAAGTGTCTCATTGGGGTTCAGGGCCTTCCTGGGGACTAATTGGAGTTCTGGGCTTTTCCCAGTGTATCACTGGATTTTAGGGCTTTTCTAGGTTACCAATGGCCTTTCATACTGATTTAGTTGATTGCTGGGCCTTGCCCAGGGTCTCAGTGGGCTTTGTGGCCTTCTCCAGTCTCACAGTGATGTTCAGGACACTCTACTATGAGACCTCTTAGGGGTCTCATTCCCTTCCCCAGGCATTCAGTGGGGGCTCTTGGACATTACTAACATCTCAGTGTGGTTCAGGATATTCCCCATGTTTTCAATGGGCCACAGCTCTTGTCCAGTATCTCAGTTGGACTCACAGTCATTAACAGAGTTTGCTATTCTCAGGCTCTTTTGCAGTGTCTCAGTAATGCTTAGTATGATTCCCAGAGTCTCAGGGGCTCAGATTCTTCCCCAAGGAGACACTGGGTTTAGGGACTTTGCTAGGGTCTCAGTGAATCTCAGAGATCTCAATGCCATTCCCAGGGTAACAGTGGTGCTCATAGCCTTATCCAGAGTCCTAGTGACACTCAGAGCCTTCTTCAGGGTATCAGAGAGGCTCAGGGATTTCCCCAGAATCAGTGGGGGCTCAGGGCCTACCCTAGCATCTAAGCAGATCTCAGGGCCTTTTCACAGTGTCGTTGGGGCTAAAGGCCTTCTTCAGAATTTCAGTCACACTGAGGAATGTTCATGCTCTTCGTGGGACACAGATAAACCCCCAGTGTTTAGGAGAGTTTAAAGGCCTTACCAAGAATCTTAGAGGTTTTAGTGCTTTTATTGCTGTTCCAATAAGGTTTATGGACTTTTCCAGAGTCTTGGTGATTCCCAAGGCCTTCCCCAGGGTCACAGATTTTTGTATGGTCTTCCCAAGACTCTTCGTGGTCTCAGCCACTTCCCATGCATTCAGGGGAGCTCAGCACAATTCCCAAGGTCAAAGCTTTGCTCAGGCCCTTCCCCAGGGTCTCAGCAGGGTTCATTGTCTTACCCAGGGGCTCAGTTGAACTTAGGTCCATCTTCAGGGTCTCAGTTTTTCTCAGGGTCCCTTTCAGCCTCTCAGTGAGGTTCAGTGCTATTCCCAGAGTCTCAGTGAAGCTCCAAATATTCCCCAAGAAAAAACTGTGTTCAGGTCCTTCTCAAGGTTCTCAGTGATATATTTGCCTGGGTACTCTGTGGACCTCAGTGCCATTCCCACTGTCATAGTGGTGCTCAGGGTCATCTCCAGAGTCTAGTAGGACAGTGCTTTCACTAGTGTCACAATGTTTCTCAGGGCCTTTCCCATGTGTCTTCATGAGGCTCATGGCCTGTCCAAGTATTTCAGTGTATTTAAGGACTCTGCACAGAATTTTAACTGGGCTCAAATTTTACTCCAGTGTTTCTGGGAGGCTAAAGGCCTTCACCAGAGTCTCAGTGAGGTTTAGGGCCTTCATATGGGTCTAAATGGTGTTCATGTCTTTCCCAGTCATCTTCCAGGTCATCAAAGGGGCTCTTGGCCTTTCCAAGGGTTTCAGTTGAGCTGAGGTCCTTCCTTAATTTATCAGTGGAGATGAGCCTTCTTCAATGTCACAGTGGTGCTCCAGGCCTCCCCAAATTCTTAGTGGTTTTCTTGCCTTCCTCAGGAACTCAGTGGCGCTGCATGTCACTCCAGGGATGTCAGTGTAGTTCCAAACGTTCCCTATTTCTCCATGGGACACAGGTCTTGCCCAAGTGTCAGTGAGACTCTAAACCAATACCAGAGTCTCAGAGTTTCTCAGGGTCTTTTGTAGTATCTCAGTATGTTCAGTGTATTCCAATTGTCTCACTGTAGCTCTAGAACATTCCCAAGGACACACCAGTTTAAGGGCATTTGCCAGTGCCTCAGTGGTGTTTGGTGTTATTTCCAGAGTCTCAATGTGACTCAGAAAGTTTTTGAATGACACACTGTGTTCAGGGATTTCTTCAGGGTTTCAGTGAATCTTGTCCATGCTCCCAGTGGAGCTCAGCCCCATTCCTGGGAACACTGTGGTACTCAAGTCCTTCCCCAGAGTCTTATTAAACTCAGGACCATCCTCAGGTTGACAGTGGTAATCAGGGCCTTCCAGAGAATCTAAGTTATCTCATTGCCTTTAAAGACACTCAGTGGAATTCAGAGTATTTCCCAGAATGACAATAGTGCTCAGGACCTCCCACAGAGTCATAGTGAGGGTTAGGGCCTTCTGTACATTCTCAATGGGGTTTAGTGCCTTTCCCAGGGTGTCAGTGGGACTCAGGGCCATTCCCATTGTCACTGGGTGCTCAGGGTCTTCCCCAGTATGTCAGTGGCATTTAGAGCCATCCAAAAGTTTTGTAGAGTAGCTCAGGGCTATCTCAGGGTTTCAGTCTGCCTCAGCATTCTCCCCAATAGCTTACAAAGGCTTAAGGAGTTCCGAGGGTCTCCTTGACCCTCAGAGGAGGATAAGTTGAGGAGACTAACTTTACCATGAGTATCATCATGTCCCAGGTCCTTCTTCAGAATTTCAGTGAGGCTTAGCAGTGTCCACAGCATCACAGTGGGACTTAGATTCTTACATAGTGTTTTCTTGAGGCTAAAGGTTTTAACTAGCTTTTCAGTGGGGTTCAAGACCTCCACCCGTATTTAACTGGAGTTTAGGGCCTTTCACAGTATCTCACTTTATCTCAGGGATTTTCCAGGTCATGAATGGAGCTCATGGCTTTTCCAAGTCCTTCAGTGGGGCTCAGTACCTTTCACAGGGTATCAGTAGGTCTCAGGATCTTCTCCAGGATTTCAGTGTGGCCTGTGGCTGTCCATAGCACTCCAGTGGAGTTCAGTTCATTTTTCCAGTGTTTGTGTGTTCTAAAGGCTTTCAAAAGTATCTTAGTGGGTCCAAATGGGTGTAGGGCCCTTCTCAGTGTCTCATTCCTTCTCAGGGCTTTTCCAGATGATCAATGGTTCTCATATTTTTCCCCAGGGTATCAATGTGACTTAAGACCTTCCCAAGGATCTCATTGTGAGCTCAGAAACTTCCATAGGACCTCATTAAGGCTCAGATTTACCCCAATGTCTTGTGAGGCTCAGAGTGTTAAGTAGAGTCTCAGTGGGATTTAGGGCCTTCTCTAGAGTCTCTGAGGAACTCAGAACATTCTACAGGGTCTCTTTGGAGTTCAAAGGCTTCACCAAACTCTCAATGGGTTTATGGACCTTTTCCAGGGTTTCTTTTGGATTCTATGTGGTTACCAGTGTATCAGTTGAACTCTGCTATTCCCCAGAGATTCAGTGGGGCTCAGAGATTTTTTTCTAAGGTCTTTGTCTCATGATCTTTGGGATGTTTAACTTCCCTAGTGTCTCACTGGGGCTCAGTATTATATCTGGAGTTTCAGTGAGGAGTGAGGTATAGATTATTTCAGATGTTCTCAGTGGGGCTCAAGGACATGTCCAGAATCTCCCTGTGGCTCAAGGACTTTCTCAGATTCTCACTGAGACTCAGGGAAAAACCAAGGGTTATCAGTCGGGACTAGGAGACCTTGAGGCTCAGGCCTGTCTAGAGCTTCACTGGGGCACAGGTACTTCCCCAAAGTTCCAGGGCATTCAGAGAATTTCTGATAGTTTCAGTGGGGCTAATATTCTTTCAGATGTACTCACTGAGGCTCAGGAACATGTCTAGGTTCTCAGTGGTATTCAGGGACTTCTCAAAGGACCCACAGGTATAACATTCCCCAGTGTCTTCATGAATACCAGAAATGTGCTCAGGTTCTTGGTGAAGATTAGGGTCTTCCCCAAAGTGTTAGTGTGGGTCAGGTTCTTCCCAAGGGTCTCAGAAGGACTCAGGGTCTTCCCCAAGGTCACAGTGATGCTCATGACTTTCCCCAGCAACTCAGTAGGGTTCAGTGCTATTCCCAAAGTCCCAGTGGGGCTCAGAAACTTTCCTAAGGACCCACCCAGGGGTTTCAGAGCCTGTGACAAGGTCTCAATGAATCCAGGGGCCTTGTCCAAGTTCTGAGTGTTGCTCAGTGCCATTCCCAGTATCACAGTGAGGATCAGGGGTTTTCCCAGAGTCTTAGTGAGGATCAGGATCTTCCCCAGGGTCTGAGTGGGATTCAGGTCACCCCACTCACAGTTCTTCTCAGGGCCTTCCTGATACCTCAGTGGCCTAAAAGTCTTCTGTAGGGTCTTCCTGGGGTTCAGGGAACTCAAATAAGTCCCACAGATGCTCAGGGCTTTCCCTAGGGTGTCTTTGAGTTTAGGATGTTTCTCAGAGTATCATAGAGGCTCAGGGCCTTCTGCAGATGTTCAGTGAGGCTTGGGGCTATCCAAGAACCTTTCCCAGTGTTTCTGTGAGGCTAAAGGCCTTCACTAGAGTATTGGCATTGTTCAGAGCCTTCACTGGTATATACATGGGGTTCAGGTCCTTTCCCTGTGTCTCACTGGGTCTCAATGATTTTTCAGGTCATCAGTGGGGCTCATGGCCTTTCCAAGGTTTTCAGTGAGGCCCAGGCAATTCCGCAGGATTACCAAAATTCTAGGACATTCCCCATGGTTTCAGTTAGGCTCAGGGTCTTCCATAAAGTCTCATTGAGGTTCATGGCTTTCTCTCAGGTCTCAATGGAATAAGGGCCTTCCCAAGTTTTCAGTGCGGGTTGCTTTGCTCACAGTTTGTTAGTGGAAAACAGATTTTTCCCCAGTGTTGCTGTGAGACTAAGAAATTTTAGTGAGTCTCAGGACTACCCATAGGATCTTAATGGGGCTGAAATTCTTTTCCAGTGTTTCTTTGAGGTGTTAGAGATACCAGAATCAAACACATGCTTGGAAGTGGCTTGGTCAGGCAAATTTCACTTCTGCAGAAGTGGTGTTACTAAAGAATATCTGATGAGCAAGTGCACCTGGCTGGATAGTCTGCCTGTTTTTACCACTAATGCAGCAATGCCTCTGTCTCTGATGGAGTTCAGAGTTACAAAGTCTGAGATTGACCAATTTTAAAATTGGATAGTAAAGGGAAGAGGTATAGTTAAAATGAACTGCAATTAGGGCTAAATTCTGTTTTCTGGAAATGAACCATTGGACTTTTTAGTTCTTAAAGAACTAAAGTAAGTAAAGGCAGTCACTGCAGTGTCAGTTGTGCTGATGGCCTTCACTGGGATCTTAATGGGTTTCAGGGCCTTTTACATTGTCTCAATGAGTCTCAGGGCTTCTCCAAGTCATCACTGGGGCTCAGGGCCTTTCCCAAGTTATCAGTGGGCCTCAAGGCCATCCCCATAATTTCAGTGGAAATCAGCACCATCCACATCCACCATTCCAAGTGTTTCTGTGTGGTAAAGGTCTTCACTAGAGTCTCAGTCAGGTTTGGGGCCTTTACTGTGGTCTAAAAGGGGTCCAGGGCCTTTTTCAGGGTATCAGTGTGTCTCAGGACTTTTTCAGGTAAGCAATGACGTTCATGGCCTTTCCAAATGTTTTAGTGAGGCAAAGGTTCTTCCACCTTCACAGCAGTTCTCAGAGTTTTCTGCAGAAGCTTACAAACTAATTGTCTTCCTCAAGTACTAGGTGGACCTGAAAAATTTCTCTATCGTCTAACTGGAGTTCAGGACCTTTTCAGGGTCTTTCAGGCTCAGTCCCTTATCCAGTATCTCAGTGAACCTCTGGGCCATCTACAGGATTTCACTTGGGCTAAGTCTTTTCCAAAGGACTCATATAGTCTCAAGACTTCCCCTAGTGTATCTTCCAGTTCAGGATATCCCCTAGAGTATAATTGAGGTTAGAGCCTTATGTAGAAGTGCAGTGAAGCTTGGAACAGTCCACAAAATTTTAGTGGGATTAAGATTTTCTTCCAGTGATTTTGTGAGTCTAAAAGTCTTCACTAGAAGGTCACAGGTGTTCATGGACTTCACTAGCTTCTCAATGGGTATCAGGGCTTTTCCCAGTCTCACCAGATCTCAGAGCTTTCTATGTCATCAGTAAGTCTCATGACCTTTCTGTGTTTCAGTGGGTTCAAGGCCTTTCCCAGGGTTACACTAGTGCTCAGGGACTTCTATAGAATCTTAGTGGACTCTTAACCTTCTTAGTGACACTCAATGGTATTGGCATTAGCTGCCGCCAGTATTCTGCCCCCCCTCCACCATTTTACAAGCCAGATCTTCAGTCTGTGAACATCCTAGCCAGCCATTGGTCTGCTCATCAGCCTGCGAACATTTTTGGCAGTCATTGGCTCATATTGTTAACCTGCAAACATTCTCGTCAGTCATTGATCCATTGTTATTAGCCCACAAAATTTGACTACTTAAGAATGGCACCACTGCCATTCTTTCTCTCTCTCTCTGTCCTCCTCACTCTCACTTGCTTTCTCTCTCTCTCTCTCTCTCACCCTGTGGGCACTCTGCCTGTTTGCTTGATAAAATCTCTTGAGTGAGTTCCTGCTTCCAGAGTGGTTTTTCTGGGTGCTTTCAAATGGGGCTCATGGTCAGTTGTTCTGTCTCATTGGGGTTCAGGACATTCCTTAGGCTTTCTATTGGTCTCAGAGCCTTTCCCAGGGTCTCAGTGGAACTCACAGTCATCCCCAGGGTCTCAGATTTTATCAGGAAATCTTCTAGGTTTTCAATGTGACTCAGTGCTATTCACAAAATCTTAGGGAGGCCAAGAAACTTCATTCCAAACCACACAGAGAATTTGCCAGTGTGTCTGTGAATCCAGAGCCTTGTCCAAGTTCTCCGAGGAGGCTAACAATATTCCCATGGTAACAATCATGCTCAGGGTCTTTCCTAGAGTAGTGAGGCCCCAGGCCTTGCCCAGCATATCAGTGTGGCTCAGGGCCTCTCCCAGCAAGTCATTTAACGCTATGAGTTTCCTACAGAATTCTTTCCTAGGTTCTCAGCAGACCTCTTGGTCTTCCCTAGCATTTCAATTGGGCTTAGGTCCTTCCTAGGTTCTCAGTATAATAGCAAGGCCTTGCTCAGAGTCTTTCTAGTGCTCAGGGATGTCTCCAGAATTTCAGAAAGTTTTAAGACTTTTCCCATGAACTCAGTGGAGCTCACATTATTTCTCATAGTTGCACTGGGGCTCAGGATGCCTAGAAGTTCTCAGCTTTATATTCTTACCCAGTGTCTTTGTGGAACCCAGGCCTTCCTTAAGGTCTCAGTGGGTCTTATGACCTTATCTAGCATGTCAGAGAGTATCAGTGCTTTCCTCAGGATCTTTGTGGTGCTCAGGACCTTCCCCAGAGTCTCATTGTATTTCAAGGACATTCCCAGAGCCTCTGTGGGTCCCAGTGGTATTTCTAGTGTCTTAGTGGAGTTCACAAAATTTCCAAAGCAACCACTGGGTTCCAAAGTTTACCATGGTCTAAGTAAATCCCACCCCTTGCCCAGGGCCCCATTGGAACTCAGGGACATCTCCTGCATTGTGGTGGTGCTTAGGCCCTTCCTCAGTATATGAATGGGGTTCATTCCTTTCCCCAGTGTCTAAGTTGAGCTCAGGGTTTTCCCTCCTCTCTCAATGGAGTTGAGAGCCTTACTACAGCTCTGATAGAGGATCAGAGCATTTGCTGAGTGTCAGTGAGTGCTGGATTTTCCCCAAATAATAACTGGGGATCTAGACGTCACGAGAAATTTTAATGAGACTCACTGTTGTCCAAAGGATGTTCGTGGGACTGACATTGTATGCCAATGTTTTCATGAAGTTAAAGGTCTTCCCTAGAGTGTCAGTTGTGTTTGACCTTCACTTGGTTCTCAATGGGTTTCAGGGCCTTTCCCAAAGTCTCATTGGGTGTCAGGGCTTTTCTATGTCATCAATGGAGCTCCTGACTTTTCCCAAGTTATTTGTAGGGACCAAGGCCTTTCCCAGAGATTTACTGGGCTCAGAGCTATCCACAAAATTATTGAGAGTCTCAGAATCTTCCCAGTTATTTTGTGTAGTTAAAGGCCTTTACTAGTGTCTTTGTGGGGTTCAGGGCCTTCACTGGGATCTAAATGGGGTTCAGGGCTTTTCACAGCGTATCATTGCATCTCAGAGATTTTTCAGGATATCACTGGGAGTCATGACTTTTTCTGGGTTTCAGTGGGGTCCACAGTTATCCTCAGTGTCACAATAGTGCTCATGGCATTTTCCAGGGTTTCTGTTGGACTCAGGGTCTTCCACCAGGACTCAGAGGGGCTTATGGTATTCTCTAGGCTCTCACTATGTATCAAAACCTTCCCCAGCGTATCATTGGGACTCACGGCCTTCCCAAGATTTTAGGTGAGGCTTCATTTGCCCATAGGACCTTAGTGGGAACAGATCCTTCCCCAGTGTTTCTGGTAGGCTAAAGGCTTTCACTAGAGTCTCAGTAGGGTTCATGACCTTCATTGGGGTTTCACTGTGTTCAAGGGAATTTCCAAGTGTTGCATTGTCTCTTAGTCCTTTTCCATGTATTTGATGGGACTCATAACCTTTCCAAAGTTTTCAATGGAACTCAGTGTCTTCCTCAGTGTAAAAACAGTGCTCAGAGCCTTCCTCAGGGTCTCAGTTGGGTTCAGAGTCTTCCCCAAATTTTTGGTTAGTTTTGGATTATCCACAGGTTCTGAGTGGGGCACAGATTTCTTCTCCAGTGTTTCCATGTGGCTAAAGTCTTTTACTAGAGACTCAGTGGGGTTCAGGGACTTCATGGGCTTGTAAATTGTGTTCAAGGTGTTTCCAAGTGTTTTACTGAGTCTCAGAAGTCTTGCAGGTCATCTATTGTTCTTATGGATTTTCCAAGTACTTCAGGGGAGCTCATGGTCTTTTGCAGGCTCACAGTGGGGATCATGGCCTCCCCATGTTCATAGTGCACCTCAGAGTTTTTTCTAGGCTATTAGCTGAGGTTCAGTTTCTCTTGCAGTATCTCACAGTTGCTTACATTCTTTCCCATGTTCTCAGTGGGGCTAAGTAACTTCCCCAACACTTCAGTGGGGATCAGGGCACTCCAATTGTCATGGTATGTTCTAGAGCTTGCCCACGGTCCCAGTGGTGCTAAAGGTTTCCCCCTGTACCTCAGGAATTTTTGTAGCTATTTAAAATGTCTCAGTGGAGCTCATGATCTTTCCCATAGTTTCAGTGGGACTAAGGTTGTCCAGAAGTTCTTAGTGGGGCTCATATTTTTAAGACGTGTCTCTTTGGGACTAAGGACTTCCCCAGGATCTCACTGGGACCCAGAGCCTTATCCAGAATCAGTGTCATTCTCTCTCAGGATTTTTCTTGGACAAAGGTGGATCTCATGATCTTTCTTTCTTTCCTTTTTTACCCCCTTTGGTACCCAGGGACACTTGAACACAGAGTCACATTCTCAACCCTTTTTCTGTATTTTATTTAGAGACAGGGTCTTGCTAAGTTGCTTAGGGCCTCACTGAGTTGCTGAGGCTGACTTTGAACTCATAATTTTCCTATCTCAGCCTCCCGAGCCTCTGAGATTACAGGTGTTCACCACCATGGCTGGTCCTCATGGCCTTTCCAAGTGTTTCATTGTGTTTATTGTCTTCCCCATGGTGTCAGTGGTGTTCAGGGCCTTCTCTAGAATGGCAGTGTTACATATTTGACTCCATGGAAATGTTATAGGCCAGACTATATGGGCAATGACTAAACAGACTCCATTTTACCCTGAGACACCATGTCATAGGAAATACTTCTCCCATGGGAACACCCCACCTCTGTACCCATCAACAGTTGCTTAGCATTGCATGTTTGGCAATACAAAATGGCAATTCTTATATAATGTAAATTTTTCACTTTTTTGTTCCTATTTTCCTTGGACAACGTACCCTGTCAACAACGATTGTCTAGATGTTAGTACCCATTCTTTCACTTGTACCCAAATAAGGTCATTTTGATCCCATTCCCCTTCTGCTTATGATTCTAGATCTCATGATGTTAGTTTGTAGTTTTGAATCATAGCAACAGCCACTTATGATTAATGTACTGACATGCTTTACTTATGGTATAAAAATTTCTGCAAGCCTACACTCAGGACTGTTCTCCCAGTAACTATTTTGGGCCTTGTGTGAGACAGTCAGCTGGTCAGCTAATAAAGATTCTCAAATGTGAACTCAGTGGTTATCAGTCTGTTCTTAAGTTGCACCCCACAATAGTAGTTGACTGAGAGCCTTCCCCAGGCATTCAGTGGATTTCTGTGTCCCCAAGCATTCTGTGTCTCAGAGGTTTCAGGACATTCCATAGGTTCTCAATGGGTCTTAGAGCCTTGCCCAAGGTCTCAATGGGACTCGTGGATTCCTCAAGGTCTGATTTTCTCATGAAATTTCCCAGTGTTTCAATGTGCTCAGTGCTATTCACAGAATCTCAGGGAAGCTCAGAATGTTAGCCCAAAGCCTGCTTGGTTAAGGACCTTTATCAGTATGTCAGTGAATCCCAGGAACTTTCCCAGGTTCTCAGTGGAGCTCAGCATGATTTCCAGGTCACAATTGGGCTCATGGCCTTCCCCAGGGTATCAGTGTTGCTCAGGGCCTTCCCTAGAATTCAGAGATGCTCAGGGCCCTCCCAGAACCTTTGGGAGTCTCAGAATTCTCCTTTATATATTGGTGTATCTCAGGGCCTTCCCCAGGTTTTCAGTGCTGTTCAGGGTCTCCTCACAATCTCCTTAGTGTCTCAGTGTTGCTCATTTCCTTGCTAAGAGTTTCAGTGGGGCTAAGGCTTTGCCTAGTGTATCAGTGAGCCTGAGAGCCTTTCCTAGCATTTCAGTGGTGCTCAGGACCCTCCTAGATTTTCAGTGGGTCTCAAGGGCTTTCTCAGAGTCTGATTTGTTCTCAGAGGTTTTCCCACCACCTCAAAGTTTTATAGCCTTTGCCAATGTTTCATCAGAACTCATAAATTTTCCTTTATTTTCAGTGGGTTTCAGGGTGTGCAGAAATTCTTAGTGAGGCTCATATTCCTAACCTCTGTCTCTGTGAGGTTCAGGGTATTCCTGAAGTACTCATAGGGGCTAAAGACATTCAATGGGCTATTGTTGAATACAGGATTTTCCCAAAGAGTATCACTGTGACTAGGCACTTTTGAAAATTTCTGTGTGGTTCAGGGTTTTCCACAGAATATTAGTAGTGATGAAATTCTTTCCCAGTGTTTCTGTGAGGCTAAAGATGTTAATCAAATGGTCAATTGGCGTACGTGGCTTTCACTGGGTTCTCAATCAATTTCAAGGCTTTTACATTATTTCATTGTGTCTCAGGGATTTTCCAGGTCATCGGGGGGACTCTTGGCCTTTCCAAGGTGTTCAGTGAGGCTCCATGTCTTCCTACAGTATGAGTTGGCTCAAGGTCTTCTCCAGAATTTCAGTAGTGCTTGGGATTCCTACAAAATCTTAGCAGGGATCAGAATCTTCCCAAGTGTTTTCTGTATGGCTAGTGGCCTTCACAAGAATGTCAGTGGGATTCAAGTCTTTAACTGGGGTCTAAATGGGACTCATGGACTTTCATAGCATCTAATTTTATCTCAGGGATTTTCAAAAATATCAATAGGACTCATCACTTTTATGAAGGTTTTAGTGGGACTCAGGGTCTTTTTTAGTGTCACAGTGGTGTTTAAGGCTTTCCCTGGGTTCTCAGTTGGGCTCAGATCCTTCCTTAAGGTCTCCTTGGGGTCAAGGCCTTCTATCAGGTCTCACTGGGAATCGGGATTTTTGGCTGGGTGTTACTGGGGTTCAGAGGCATCCCAAGATTTTCAGTGGGGTTTGGATTGCCCATAGGATATTAATGGGCCATAAATTTCTTCCTTAGTGTTTCTGTGAGGATAAAGGCCTTCACTAGATTCTCAGTGAGTTTCAGTCCTTTCGCTTGGGTCTGAATTGGGTTTAGGCCTTTCCCAGTGTGTCAGTGTGTCTTAGAGCTTCTCCAGGTCATCAGTGTGTCTCTTTGTGAATGTTTCAGTGTGGCTCATGCCATCCCCAGGGTCACTGTCATGCTCAGGGCCTTCACTAGATCATAGTAGACTCATAGTTGTAGTCAGGGCTTCAATGGACCTCATAATCATTCTGTGTCTCAGGGGGTTTTAGAACATTGCATATGTACTCAAGGATTCTCAGGGCCTTGCCAAAGGTCTCCATTTGATTCATGCCCTTACCTTATATCACAGATTGTTTCAGGCAATTACCCAGTGTTTCAATATGATTCAGTGCTATTCCCAGAATCTCTGGGAGGTCAGAAACTTTGCCCAAATCCCAATGGGAGTTGGGGACTCCAAACCTTGCCCAGAGTGTTGGTGGGTCTCAATGGAGCCTAGCACCATTCCCAAGTCACAGTGGTGCTCAGGGCCTTCCACAGAGACTTTCTGGGGCTGAAGGCCTTCTTCAAAGTCTCACAGGGGCTCAGGACTTTCCCTAGGTGTCTTTGAGTACAGGACTTTCTCCAGAATATCATTGTGGCTCAGGGTCTAATGCAGAATATCAGAGAGACTTCAGGCAGTTTTCAGGATAATAGTGGGGCTGGGATTCTTTCCCACAATTTCTATGTGGTTAAAGTCCTTTGCTAGAACCTCAGTGGGTTTGAGGGCCTTCGCTGGTGTCTAAATGAGGATTGCAGAATTTCCCAGTGTCTCACTGTGTCTCAGAACTTTTCCAGGACATCAATATATCTCATGTTATTTAAAAGTGCTTCAGTAGGACTCATGGTCTTCCCCAGTGACAGTGGTGCTCAAGGCCTTCTCTACAATTGTAATAGACTCAGATTCTTCCCCATGACCTCAGTGAGGCTCATGATAATTCTGTATCTCATTGGGGTTCAGAACATTCCCTAGTTTCTCAAAGGGCCTCAGTGAGACTCAGTCATCTATAGGGTCTCAGATTGTCTCAGGATATTTTCCAATGTTTCATTGTGGTTTAGTGCTCATCCCAAGATCTTAGAGAGGCTTAGAATCTTTGCCCCAAATCCATTGACTTTAGGGTCTTTGCCAGTGTCTCGATGACCCGTTTTTCCGTGGAGATAAGCAACATTGTCAGGTCACAGTGGAGCTCAGGTCCTTCCCCAGCATATGAGAGAGTGTTGGGGCCTTCCTCAGGGTATCAGTGGTGGCTCTTTGTCTCCCCCAAGGTCTCAGTGTGGCTCATTGCCTTGTTCAGAATTTCAGTTGGTGTCTGGGTCTTGCCTAATGTCTCAGTAGGTCTCAGGGCCTTGCCCAGAGACTCATTGGTGCTCAGAGCTTTCACAAGTATCTCAGCCAATTTCATGGCCTTTTCCATGGTCTCAGTGGAGCTCAGTATATTGGTCACAGTTTCAGTGGGGCTCAGGGTATCCAGAAATTCAGTGGGGCTCATATTCTGAAATAATGTGTATTGGATTCAGGGCCTTCCCCAGAATCTCCCTCATGCTGAGGGACTTCCCCAGGATCTCAGTTGGTCTCATCACCTTGTCCCTCTTGTCAATGAAGATCAGGGCCTTTCCCAGGTCTCAGTGGGTCTCAGGGCTATTCCCAGTTTCTCAGTGGAATTCAGAGTATTCCATAGGGAATGACTGGGTGCAGGACATTGCCAGGGCCTCAGTGAATTCCATGGCCTTGCCAAGGGTCTCAGTGGGACACAAGGCCATACCCAAGGTCTAAGATTTTCTCAGGAAAATTTCCAGATTTTCAATGGTGCTCAGTGATGTAACCAGAATATCAGGGAAACTCAGGAACTTTGCCGAAAACTCTTTGGTTTAAGGCCTTCTCTAGTGTGTCAATGAATCATAAGCTTTTCCCAGGTTCTCAGTGGAGCCTACCACCATTCCAAGGTGCTCAGTGCCTTCCCCAGGGAATCAGTGGTGGTTCTGGGCCTCCTATAGCATGTCAGAGTGCCTCAGTTCCTTGTCCCGGGTCTCAGGCACTTTCCTAGTGTCTCAGTGGCCTCAGGGCCTTCATTGGGTCTCAGTGGGTCTGTGTGCTTTGCCTGGAGTCTCTCTTTTACTCAGGACTTTTCCCATCACTTCAGGAAATTTGTAGCCTTTCTTGTGGTCTCACTGGAGCTCCTGGTTTCCAGAGTTTTTAAGTGGGGCTCATATTCCTAACCAGTGTTTCTGTGGGGCTCAGGGCCTTCCCCAAGTTCTCATTGGGGCTCAGGTCATTCCCTGGGCTGTCACTGAATACATGACTTCCCAAAAGAGTATCACTGGGGCTGGGGGACTTTTCCAGAATTTCTATGAGGCTCAGGGTTGTCCACAGGATGTTAGTGGGGCTGAAATTCTTTCCCAAATTTTCTGTGAGGCTAAAGGCATTCCCTAGAGGGCCAAATGTGTTGCTGGCCTCACCAGGTATTCAATGGGTTTCAGTACCTTTCCCAGTGTCTCAGTGGATCTCTGCTTTCCCAGGTAATCAGTGGGGCTCTTGGCCTTTCCAGGGTTTTCAGCTTGTTCAAGGCCTTCCTAGGGTATTAGTGGGACCCAAGGACTTCTCTGGGATCTCAGTAGGGCTTGGGGCACTCTACAAAATCTTAGCACGGGTCAGAATCTTCCTCAGGGTATCTATATGGTTAAAAGCCTTCACTAAAATCTCATTGGTGCTCAGTGCTTTCCCCAGGATCTCAGTTGGGCTCAGGACCTTCCACAAGTCTTATAGGGGCTCATGGTATTCACTAGGGTCTCATTAGTTATTAGGACCTTTGCCTGAGTGTCAGTGGAGCCCAAGGATCTTCCCAAGATTTTAAGTTGGACTTGGATTGCCCACAGATTCTTAATTGGGCATAGATTTTCCCCCCAGTGTTTTTGTGACACTGAAGGCCCTTACTAGAGTCTCAGTGGGTTTCAGCACTTCACTGGGTCTAAATTGGGGTTCAAGGCCTTTCCCAGTGTCTCATTGGGTTTCAGGAATTTTCTAGGTCACCAATGGTTCTCATGACTTTTCTTTTTTTATTTTTTCTCCTATTTTTAATTTTTAAAAAAATTGTTCTATTCAGTTGTACATGACAGTAGAATGCATTTATACATTAAAAAAAATAAGTTGCAGTGGCAGAACAGCAAAGGGGTATATCCAAAGCATAAAGTGGACCACAGTTACATTTCCCCACTGTCAATTTATACTTTCCTTTTCTATGGGAAAATGTGCAATGACTTCTCCAAGCTGCTTCCTGCTAAAAGAGGATAAGCTAGGGAAAGTAATCCAAAGTCCTTATTCTCTATTAGGTGGGGCATGGATAATTAAGGGTATTCAGCATCAGAGCAGTCCAGTGGTCTACAGTGGCAAATGGCAGGAGACTGGACAAGGCACACTTCGGGCAGGGATCATGCTAAGACAACCTATACAAGATAGCAAAGTGTTAAGTTTTTGTAAACAATTAGTACAAAAGCAATTTGAATAGCAATCATTCTCTGAAAACAATGAAGACAATAAGTCATAATCATATCAGTGAAAAATAGTTCTAGTTTATCATTGTAGGAGTTTAGGAAGATTTGTAGGTCTATGAGATCAGCCTCAAATTAACTCAGGTCAAACTTGTGATCCAAGAGACCTCTGTGATCATTATTATTAGGCACTCCCACACAAGAACCCTTCCTTCATAGCCTCTAGCTTTACTTACTTTTGGTATGACTTACACAAGTGTACATCTTAAATTGCATTAAAATATTGTTTTTACTTTTAAATGTTCATATAGGACTGTGCTCAGGCTATATTCTCCTGCCAGGTGTCCAAGTTGGTCAAAACTGACCTTGTTTCTATCTACTCTTAAGAGTTGATTGAAATTCCTCAGAGATCATCCTTAGGGACATGTGTGAAGCCTCCTGACTCCTTTAGCTTTCCTGTACCAATGGTGACATCTGCCAGGATGGATCAGAGTCTTGCTGACTATACATGGCTTCTCTTGGGAGCATTAGGGACATTTCCCTTTCAATGATCTTTCACTTTGTAGAATGTGCACTGGTTAACTTCCTCTTCTCTAGGATCCTCTCCATCTCCCTGCAGCAGATTGGGTGACTCACCAGATTTGCAGGGCCCAAGAGATATTCCATAATTCTCTGGGCCTTGGCTGACCTTAGAGGGCAAGGTCCAAAAATGTTGGATACTTTTTCCTTGGCTCTTTTACTTTCTTGACTTTTGTCTTTAAGTTTTTGTTTTAAACATCCATTAGGCCAGTTTGCCTGTCTTAAGGTGGGAATAACAGGTTCTAACTTCAATATCTATAATTTTACAGGTATCTCTTTCATTTATCTGGGCTTAGAATTAGTTCTGGATGCCAGGATTATATACTAGCCATACTGTAGTTATTATTATCTCAAATTTACTCACATTGTTTTATTAGAAAAAATACCTTTGCAAAAAACTAGCAGGCAAGAGTTATAAAGTTTACAAGGAAAATACAAAATGAAATTAACAAAGCACAAAAACATATTCATTTGTGTAATAGCTATGAACCAAGGAAAATGATTTTTATAATCCTAAATCTTTACTTTTATATTATATCCCCTGTTTATTTTGAGATCACAGTAATCTTTACAACCAAAATCAATCTTCTGAACACAACTTTAAATGAGCTAAAGTTTAGCCTATTTTGTAGATATTCTAACATGTATTAAGGTAGGAGGCAGAGCCTTATCTAGGTTAGGTGGGGCTCTTCACAAATAACACAATACATTACATCTGAAACAGGAATCAAAGGTTAAGAGAGCTTTTCACTTTGTTTTCTTGGAAAATGTTGCAAAATTCTTCCATGTTTTACAATGTCACCTTTATACAGATCAGACTCTCCTTATTACCTTCCAAAAATACATTTAAATTCCTATTCCAGCATAAGGAGTAACACAAAATTGTATCTGTAAGTTATTAACAAAAGGTTCCCTTTATCCAGCTTTAAAACAAATGACATGAATAAATGCCAACCAAATTTGTTATTTCTATATAAATCTGAAGGACACTATTGCTACAGATAATTTTAATTTGGAAAGCACCAACTTGGTAAAGTGTACTTCCTTAAGCTTAATGTTTAATAAGCTTAACTTTTAAAGTACATTTAGAATTCATAGTATACAATAATAGTAATAACAGGTCTACCAGATTCCATTCAGGGGTTGGAGCACAGGATATTTCTGAGCCTGACCTGCCTCCATTATCATTATCACATCAACTTTAAGTGAATTACCCACTGTCAATTGTACCCAGAGGCTCCCTTTGGATTTTTTTCTCACACTAGAGTATTGATATGCATGGAGGAGGTCCTTTACATCCATTTCTTTAGGCTTCCTGGGAGATCCCTTTGCAGAGGCTGCCTATAAAACATGTGTTGGCCTTAGTTTTTGTCTTTTCCTTTTCTGGGTACAGTTGTTTACCCTGCCAGACTCCCCAGGTATGAATGGGATGCTGTTATAACAAGAATTGCTCTGCCCAGTGATGGATATCTCCTGGTTAAATGAGGTGTCTTGTCAGATCTTATAAGGGAAGACTTCCTGTCTCTAGGTCATAAACTAACAGTGCTGGAACCTACTGCCACATCCTTTTTGACCAGCAAGCTCCACTCCACACAGACCAAAGGGGCAGGAACGAAGGACAGAGGCCAGGTTCTCTTTGACCATTTTCTACAGCCCAGGCATCTTTTCTGGAATTTTTATCCCACCTTATTGATAGTGCACTTGACCCACAGTGAGATAATCTGTGGCTGCCTGGGGCCAGGCTGAGAACAGTGTGAGCACTGGGTTTAAAAGACTGAAATCTTTTTTAACCTTTTCTTCTGGTGTCCTGCCATCCTTGCACACTAGAGGCAGTGCCTTTTGTCACCTTCAACTTAGTTCCCACCTGTTCAGATTCCTTATCATGCAACTGCATACATGCCTGTATGAAGAGAATCTCTTTCATATACTCTACCCCTGACAAACCACCTCAAGATCATATAATAATCCAGAAAAAAAATTAAAAGACTGGCCATATTTGTTTTAGTAACCCTCTTTTTTTTAGATAGGCTTATACCGTAGGTGACCCATTCAGCCAAGATCTCTGCTTAAGAGACTACCATTAAGATCAATGTAGAATAGCCCATGTCTTAAAGGGCCAGTAACAGATACAAAAAACATAAGAGGATCACCAAAACCAGGGCTGACAGATGGAAAACTTTAAAACAGACAGACCTGCATATACATTATTGCTTCCCCTTACTTTACCTTTCAGAGATCAACTCCAACTGCAGGACTGCATAATAATCAAGAAAACTGTAGACATGCCAGATCATTACTCTAAAACATTATCTTAGACAGGCTTATTCATATAGGTAACCCTTTCTTCAACTCACTTTGCCTCTGACAGAGCAACTCCAATTGCAAGATTGTTCAAATGAGAAACACAGAGAGAGAGACAATCAGAAAGGAATCCCAAAACCATGGCTGAAAGATTGAAACCCTTAATTGACCAGCCAAGATCTTTCCCAAGAAACTACCTATAGAATCAATGCAGTATTGGCCATTTCTTAAAAGGTGCAGTATCAGAACCATAGACAATCAATCAGAGGAATTCCCAAACTCAAGGCCAACAAACAGAGGAGAACCTAGGATAGATCAAAATGGAGCAAATATTCAAGGCTTGAGTTCTGCTTAATCATGACTACTACACTAGTGGCACCACACATATGTCCCCACAAAGAGGTACCAGATGTTCCCACAAAGAGGAACTACATGTTTGGAATCAAGGCATGCACACTGGGGGACTTACCAGATGGCTAAGGGTGTAGTGACTTTATTGAATTTGGTTTCATTTTTCTAAAAGTGGAGCATGATGGAACAACCTGTACAATTTAGGGAGAGAAGGTGGGAGTTTTACAAAGCAAAAGCCTTGGCAGCTGCTGGATGGTCCCTCAGTTCTTGCTCTTAATACCACCATTTATCAGTGATGAATTCTACTTCCTCAGATGTTGAAGTGCCAGAGCAGCACACTGAGGCAAGCATATTAAGCAGGTTTTATTTAAGAGTAGAAACACAGACTTCTCCCAGGAGGGAGAAGGGGGCAATGGCTGGTGGTATGGAATTCAAAGAAGTGAGTGTGCCCTGCATCTTTTACAGATTAGGGTCTTCTTTGTTTTCCTGTTCTATTCCCCTTTATCTCTGTACTTCCTGCCTATGTGACTAGGCCTAGGAGATGTCAGTGAGAAGGTAAAAAGGTGAGAAGCAGATGGGGGTGGGATGGAAGGGCCATATGGAGTACAGGGGCATTAATTAGCAACTCTTTGCAGTCTTTTGAAAAAGAATGTAAGGGCAGGTAAATTTGGTAATCAAAGGACTCTGGAGGTCTTTGACATTCCATTCTCCTAGGGGTGATCTCCAAATTCCCAGATTCAGATGGCTTTTGTGACCACCATTTCTCAATTTGACCTGATTTCCTATTTCTACACTAACCGCCTATTGACAATTCTGGCCTTATTCCCCTCTCTAGTTTTAGGAACTCCTTACTTGTCAGGGGTAGGCTCTGAGGGCCCCAGAGCCGCACCATGGCCTGATCTCTAAGATGGCGCCTGGCAGCTTGCCAGACATAGCTGCACTCATAAACAAGTTTTAGGAAGTAACTCTGGTTGGCTGTTGTACATGAGGCAATCCTGGTATCTGCCTGGAGACTGTTTCTTGATAGGCTGACTTTCCTGGTAGTCTACTCTCTGATAGGCTGATGTTCTCAATATAAGTCTGAGACTTGTGGAATAAAGTCCTTTTGGTTCCTGTGATCAAGAAGAGCGTAAGCGTTGTGATTGTCCCCGCGGGTGGTGGGCGATCATAAGTGGTGCCGAAACCCGGGAACTTGAGTTACAAAAAAGGAACTGATCAGGTAAATACAGGGAAAGTAAAGTACAGTCTGGCCAGGTTAAAGTTCGCGGGATAAGCGGCGGAGTTAAAGTTCGCGGGTTAAGCGACGGAGATTGAGTGTTTGTAAGTGCTTTCGCTTTTGTTTTGCTAGTTAAAGTGCTTTGCATTCTGTTAGTTTAATAGAGAAATATGGGCACTGAAATGTCACAAATGCGCATGGAAGGTCCCTTAAAGGATTTGCTCCGGGTCAATGGAATTCCTCTTGAAACTAAAACAGCCTGAAACTTTTTACGCACAGTGGAAGATATTGCGCCATGGTTCTTGGACGAGGGATTACTGAATATCCCTCAATGGCAGCTTCTAGGGGAGGATTTGAGAGCAACAGAGAGAGTAAAACCATTACCCCTGGGAACCATGGCCATATGGATGTTAGTTAGAGGGTGTTTAGATACTTCTAATACCAAATGCAGAGAGGCCATAAAACAAGGGGAAGAGGTTTTGGAGGAAATAAAAGAGGAAAGGTCTAAAGCATCAGAAAGGGCGTCAATAAGATCAGAGACAGACAAGGAAAATGAAACTGGGTGTGAGGATAGTTCAGATGAAGAGGAGGATTTACTATGTAGAACAAAAAATCTTGCTATTACCAGGATCTACTAAAGAAAAGATGGGGCAAACACACACCACACATGGTGACCCTGTGCTCTCAGCTCTTAGACTCATGCTGAAGAGTAGCGGCCTTGAGTGGTCTGATACACAGGCGGAAAAAGCCTGGGACACCTTTACTCGGGTGGCTCCTTGGCTTCCTGCCGCTAATCTTTTTGACTGGTCCACATGGGATCGTGTAGAACAACTTGTTAGGAAGAGGGAAATCGGTTTAGGGGAGGGTCCCCCATTGGGAGTCTACCCTACATTATCCGCCCTTAAGGCCTGCTTCTCTCCAGGACCTCCCAAAGCGGGCTCCCAGCCAGCTCCTCCTGTTGCATCTCCTTCCAGAAACTTGCCACATAGTAAACAACATTGGGAGACCTTTAATGAGGAGCCCAATCCATCTCCATCCGCTCCTCTCAAGGTTGAGGAATCACTAGGGCAGCCAGCCTCTACACATAGGGAAGGCCCACTACCACCCCGAGGAGGATCATTGCTGCCATCTTGTATTCTGGGGCCATGTCAGACTCCAATGAAAGCCCTTACCCTCCTCCTTCCGGATGGCGGGAAATCTTCCCGGTGGCCATTTTATGATACTGGGCAAGAACTCACAGACTCTAACCTCCCCCCTCCCTTTTTGGCCCTCCCGATAAATGTTAAAATGTTAGTTTTGGAAGGAATGACTACCAATCACAAATTGGCCTGTGCAGGGATGAAAGATGGCTCCATGGGAAGGTGGATTGTGGCTACCAAAGATATTGGCACACAGCTTCTGCAAGCGAGCGGGCAGATGGAAAGGGATTCCTTATCTTCAAGTCTCTTCTTTCTTGTGCTTCTCTGCTCTTCCTGCAAACTCAAATGCCTCCTTCTTCTCCCCCTCTTAATCCCTCCTCCTCCTCCAACTTTGACTCAGCTGTTTCTGCTTCCATTCCCTGGTCCAGCCCACCTAGTCCTCCTGCCATGAGGTCCCACGTGCGCCAGTGGGGAGGGAGTAACCAGCCCAACCATCAGTAGCATGTCCTAGTAAGGAGTATGATATAGTAGCCCCAGGCCCCACAAATATTGGGAGATAATTGTTTCATAATTTTCTGCGTCCAAACCTGAATTGATTACTAATCAGGATTAAGGGTTAAAATGCCCTAGGCATCAAGTTTCTGCTGGAACATTTTAGCCCCTTTCAGATCCAGATCTCGGTCAAAGCTTACATTGAAATGTAAATGGAGGAAGTTAGAAGACTCAGTAGGAGACTGGTCTCAAACGGGGGGGGGGGGGGGGGGAGCAAAAGAGTCTTACCTGAACTCCAGCAAAAGTAAATTTTATGGTGCTTTACTAAAGTACTTAACGGCCGCTTCATTTTTCCAGGACTCTTGTTTTTTTTTGAATTCTACATATTTTTTGAGCTCATGACTTTTTTGATCAGTTCTACTTTTTTTAATTCAACTAGAGTTTTTGAACATATGTTACATTGCAATGGAGATTCACCTATGAAGTTTCAAGGCCTTTGATTTTGTGTTATGTGAATGTCGTGCTGTCTGATGTCATGTTTTGTCTGTATCAAAACTGAGCGCTCCCAAAATTAAAATTTAAAAATGGATCCAAATACTTTTAATTCACATGATTTAAAAAGGTTCAATTTAATTTGGGTAAACTAATAGAAGTAAAATGTCTTGAAAATAACTTGCAAGTCTCTAGGTGGTCAAACTAATAAAATGTTGATGTTTATAAAATGTCTAACATCAATTTTTCTAGGACTTTCCTCCAACAAGAAAAAGCTGGCAAATACTGTTCAGGACACTTGTCTGATATCTTGGTTTTTACAAAATAAGTGAATTAGAGTTGACATGCATGGGATTACTCAAATGTGTTTGTACAGAAAATTGTTTTGTGTCATTACTAAACTAAAACCAAGGTTACTAAGAGTTATGTCCTAACAGGTACAATTCTATACACAAAGGGTTCTAAAAGTTTCAACTGTGTTTCAATTAGAGTACTATAAATAACAAAATATTTAATCTTGTTAAAATAGAGTAATTTATCTAAATTCAGAAATTTCATAAGAGTTGTTTCAGAATGTGAACAAAGAGGTCAACAGATAGGAAAGAAAAAAATAAAAGGCTCTAGATATGGAAATATATTTAGTGAAAAACAAAATGTTTCTGGGTAAGAAAGTGCTTATGTGATAAAATACATGAGGGTCTAAATAAGTGCTAAGAAAGTCTGTAAATAAACAAAAAGGGGGAATAGGGGAGACCTTCAGGTCCCCTAAAGATAAACTTTCTCTTTGCCTCTTTATTTTAAATTTTTTAACTCTGGATAATGAGGGTCGCTCTGCCGCTGAGAGAAATGGCAATCATAAACAACATGATAGAGCGACGGTAAAATGGAAGGATGTTCTTACAGGACAATGGAACGGCCTGGACCCGGTGCTTTACTGGAGCTGTGGCTTGGTTTGTGTGTTTCCACAGGATAAAACATCGCCTATCTGGGTTCCTGAGGGACTAACTCGACCAGTGCCAATGCTACCAACAAGTAACTCAGACCAACAAAATGAAGATGCTGAACATACTCCTGATGACCATGATGCTCATAGCCTTTCCCCCCTTGAACTAACTTACAACCTCTTTTTAGTCTCTTAGGAGGAACAGTTCAATTATGTACCTTTCCACCTACCCCAGTTTGTGTGTTTCCCCCTTTTTATGTTTCTGCTAACTAATGAAACAACTGCTTCTCTCAATTGTACTTCAGATTTATGCTATCTCTCTCAATGTTGGAATGCTTCTAGTTTCCCCCTGGCAGTCTTAATGTGTGTTCCTACCTTCCTAACAGTCCCAGTCTCTGTTACAGATGCGGAATTGCCATCAAGAAACAGGAGAGATTTTGGCATCACAGCGGCCGTGGTCGCCACGGTAGCAGTCTCTGCAGCGGCAGCCGAAACCGCAGCAGCAGTATTGACACAACCATACAGACAGCAACAACAATCGCTTGGCCGAAAATACAGCTGCAGCCTTACAGACTAAAGAGACCCTAAACCAACATCTAATAGCAGGCATACTCCTTGTAAATCAAAGAGTGGACTTACTACAAGAACAAGTGGATATCTTGCAAGAACTTTTGGGACTGGGTTGTGTTTATCCTTTAAGAGCAGTGTGTGTCACCCCTATTGCTTATAATAACCTTAGCTCTGTGGTTATGTTATCTAAAAATTTCTCTGTCTACCTTACTGGTAATTGGTCATCTACGTTTGATAATTTAACCAGTCAGCTATGAGCTGAAATACTCAGAGTCTATGCCACCAGGGTTCAAGTTGCATCGGTATCTGAGATGTTCTCTTTGTTATCTAAAGCCCTGGGATTGGCAAAACAGTGGGCTGGAACAGTAGCTGTTCTGATTATTATCTGCTTAGGGATAGCCTATGTTATACGCAGCCAAATCAGAGCTCGCCAAGATGCCTGATGTCATCAATGGGCTATAGTACAGACTTTGACAGCCATTGAGACAGGCACATCCCCCCAAGTATGGCTAAGCATGCTGGACCAGTAGTCAAAGACAGGTAAGATCTGTGGAAATGCATACCAACCTAAGACAGGGTTCTGACGCCTGGAGGTCAGAATTCCAATGACGGGTAAGGATGTAATTTGCCATGGACAACCTAAGACAGGCATGGTCCCAAGTCATGTTTTCTTTTTTTAAAGAATAAGGGGGAGATGTCAGGGGTGGGCTCTGAGGGCCCCAGAGCCGCACCGTGGCCTGATCTCTAAGATGGCTCCTGGCAGCTTGCCAGACATAGCTGCACTCATATACAAGTTTTAGGAAGTAACTCTGGTTGGCTGTTGTACATGAGGCAATCCTGGTATCTGCCTGGAGACTGTTCCTTGATAGGCTGACTTTCCTGGTAGTCTACTCTCTGATAGGTTGATGTTCTCAATATAAGTCTGAGACTTGTGGAATAAAGTCCTTTTGGTTCCTGTGATCAAGAAGAGCGTAAGCGTTGTGATTGTCCCCGAGGGTGGTGGGCGATCATACTTACTGCTGTTAGGTCCAAATTTGGGCGACTGTAGGGGGCAGAGTGGAACACCTGGGACAAAGGCCAATGAGCCAAATGGTGACTGATCAAGTGGGCTGGAAAATTCCACTCACCCTTAACATCTACCTGTCACTCAGCAGGACCCCCTTCCATTCTGGCCTATAAAGACCCTGGGCAACCAGGACCATGTGAGATTTTCTCCAGCTCCCTACCTGACCTGTACCCTGGGGGAGGGGCTGGGAAGTTTTCCTGAGAGCCAAATTTCAATAAAACTTGCTTCTGCCACTTTCTGATTTTATTTGGCTGCTAACCATGCTCCCAAGCTTACATTCGGTACTGAAACCCGGGAGGGGTTTTTGGGCTCCCTGCTTGGGGTTGAAGCCCACCCCGTCCCTCAGAAGAACCAGGAGATTCCATTCTGTTCTGCTGAGCTCTGCTCCATTCTGCTTCATCCCGTTTCTTTTTATCCTGTGTCAGATTGGGGTAAGTTAGGGTTTTTTTCCCATTTGCCATTCCAATTTCCCTCCATTCCGAAGAGGGCCTATCTGCGCATGCCATAGACCCCCTCCCCCCAGTATTCCATTTGCGCTCTGGTCACTGGGAGACATCCGGGCCTCCAGTTAGCCCCCCATTTATTCCACTCTGGACCCCCAAAAGTCAACATCCCGTTTTTCTGGTGTGCAGGGGCTGAAATTGGGACACATTTTCTGGCTTTGGCATTCCCATCTGGGTAAAGTTGGACAACTAATGGGAAATACTGGGAGCTCATTGGACCCCAAAACTCCTTTGGGCTGTCTCTGCCATAATTTAACTAAACTGGGACTTCCCAGAGACTTAAGCCATAAGCGGCAAGTTTTTTATTTGACCGTGTCCTGGCCTCGGTATATTCTAGATAATGGCTCAAGATGGCCACCAGAGGGCACTCTTGACTTTCAAATGCTCACCAATATGCGCAACCAATTGCAAACTTTTCATTTTGGAATTTGGCACTCACCCTGCCCCTTCTTCTACCTGTTCCTCCAACCAAGTTCTCCTCCCCGGGGTGTCCCAAACCCCGCCCCCTCTATGCTCTGGCCAGAATTCTGCCTCCTCTTCCTGTCCTCCTCTGGCTGAAAACCCACCCCCTCTTCCTAGGATGCAACTCCTCCTCTGCTTCCTCCTCAGAGCCCTCCCACTCCCCTCCTTCTCCTCCTTCAGAACCTCCCTCCGCCCAGTCTGTTCCCTCCTCCCCTGTTAGCACTGACACACGATCTCATCAGACCCTCTCACCATCTAACCCAGAGCTCTTTCTCCTCTCGAGGTGGCTGGTGCAGAGGGCATTGTGTGAATCCAAGTTCCATTCTCACTTAGGGTCTTTCTCTGCTGATTCCTCTGCATATGTTAAGGAATTTAAATATCTTTCCCAAACTTATAGTCTCACCTGGCATGATGTTCATGTTATTCTTTCTTCCACTCTCACTCCAGATGAGCGAGCCCGTATCCAACAGACAGAACAGGATCTCGCTGACCAAGCCCATTTAGTGGACATAACTCTACCCACAGGAGCAGCAGTGGTTCCAATAACTGAACCAAACTGGAACTATCAGGAAGGCCAGCAAGGCCACCGTCACTGTGCTCGCATGTCCAATACGTCCTAGCAGGCATGCAGGCAGTCTCCAATAAGGTGGTAAACTTTGATAAACTGAGGGAAAAATTACCCAGAATCCAGATGAGAATCCAGCTCTGTTTCTTAACTGCCTTACAGAGGCCCGTACTAGATACACTAAACTGGACCCTGAATCTCCTGTGAGGCTACAGTGCTAGCAACCTACTTCATTTTTCAATCAGCCCCTGATACAAGAAAAAAGCTCAAAACAGCTGAGGAGGACCCTCAAACCCCTATCCGAGATCTGTTGAAAATGGTCTTTAAAGTCTATAATGCCCGAGAGGAATCAGCTGAATTGGCCAGGCAGGTTTGTTTACAGAAATTGGCGACACTCCAATCCCAAGCTTTGGTAGCTGCCCTGCAGCTGCAGCTCCAGTGAGAACTTCAAAGGGACCAGCAATCCTCTCCGCCAGGGCCTTGCTTCAAGTGCGGACGCAAAGGTCACTGGGCTCGTCAATGTCCTAGCCCACGGCCCACCACCAGGCCGTGGACAAGCAGGACACTGGAAGAGTGACTGCCCTATGGCTGGTCCCTTCCCAGTGTCTCTACACAGGGGTGTGGCCAGTCAGGTGGTCCCTTCCCATGAGCTTTTGGGATTCGTGGAAGACTGAAGGAGCCCAGACTTGAGGATCCCTACCACCCTTTGCAGAGCCCAGGGTAAAACTCCAGGCAGCGGGTAAGTCCATAACTTTCCTTGTGGACACGGGGGCCACCTATTCTGTCTTGCCTGCCCACGCTGGACCTGTGTTTCCTTCCCAGGTTTTGGTTATGGGCATTGATGGAAAACCCTCCTTCCCAAGCAGAACAGCTAGAATAACCTGTACCCTGGAGGGACACCCTTGTGCACACTCATTCCTAGTTATTTCCTCCTGTCCAGTCCCCCTTTTGGAAGAGATGTTCTCCAACTCCTAGGGTCTACACTACAACTTCTTCCCAGGCACACTGCTAGTGCTCACCTTCTTCTACCTCTGTTTTCTACATTCTCTAATGCCCCCCACACCACCTACCCTACTGTTGCCCCCACACCTGGTCGACCCCCAAGGGACACTTCCAAGCCAGTCTGTCATGGCCTCCCACCACAAGCCAGTCCTTATCCAACTGAAACCTCAAGCTAAGTTTCCTTCACATCCCCAGTTTCCAATTTCCCGTACTCACAGGGAAGGACTTAAACCCATTATAGACCTGTTGCTTACTCAGGGACTCCTTATCCCTACTGACTTCCCTGTAACGCCCCCATACTGCTAGTACATAAACCACCAGAAAGGGCAGATTACATTCTCTCCTTCCTGGGTTTGGCTGGTTTTTTCAGACACTGGATCCCCAATTTTACACTTCTTGCCAAACCCCTATATCAGGAAGCAAAGGAGACTCCACATGGGCCCCTTACCTCCCCCATGATGATAGCTAACTCTTTTTACAAGCTCAGGGATGCTCTTACATCCTCCTCTGCTCTCTCTACCCAACCCTAACCGTCCTTTCCACCTCTTCATGGATGAAAAACAGGGTGTTGCCACTGGCCTCCTCATGCAACCAACTGGACCTTCTCACAGACCAGTGGCATATCTCTCCAAGCAGCTTGATTCCATGGTTTGTGGGTGGCTACCATGTCTCTGAGCACTGGCAACAGCACCTGAATTAACTAAGGAAGCTTTAAAACTCACCTTACTTCAACCAATAACTGTGTTTTCCACCCATCAACTGCAGGACCTCTTAAGCCATAAATCCCTTCCACTCCCACAGGTGCTAGAGGCGCTACGTTCACCTCATGAGGACCTCTTCAATTACCCACTCCCCTCTCCTGACCTAACCATTTTTGTAGATGGCATTTCTGTGCTGGGTCCTGATGGAAGCTGTAGAGCCGCTTATGCAGTTGTTACCAACGCCTCAGTTCTGGAAGCCAATTGCCTTCCAGAAGGGACCACTTCCCGAAAGGCCAAACTCTTTGCTCTGATCAGGGCTCTAATTCCATCCAAAGGTAAACAGGTCAACATCTACACAGATTCCAAATATGCCTTCCTGATTGCTCACACACATTGGCCTATATGGAAGGAGTGTGGATTTTTCACCACAAAGTGCTCACCAGATAGGAAAGAAAAACAGAAGGTTCTAAGTGTGGGAATGTATTCAATAGAAGGAAAAAGAGTGTAGTGTTTCTGGGTAAGGGAGTTCTTGTGTGATGGAATATATGAGGGTCAAAGCAAGTGCTAAGAAAGTCTGTGTAAGTAAAGGGCAAATTTCAACAAGTTTGCATATAACTAAGTTGGTTATATGTACATGAGTCAATCACTTAAAGCTATTTAAGTTTTTTCCTAAGGTTAAATACTAATGTTCTCATAATCTATATGTTAAAATGACATTGTGTCTGTTAGGTTTTACTCTTTATTTTTAAATTCATTTTTATTGTAAACAAATGGGATACATCTTGTTTCTCTTTTTGTACATGAAGTAGAGGCATACCATTTGTGTAATCATACATTTACCCAGGGTAATAGTTTTTGATTCATTCTGTTATTTTTTTCCTCCCCCACTCCTCTCACCCCTTTTATCCCTCTATAGAGTCCCTCCTTCCTCCATGCTTGCCCTCTTCCCACCCCCTATATGTGTCATCATCCGCTTATCAGTGAGATCATTCATCCTTTGGTTTTTTGAGATTGGCTTATCTCACTTAGCGTGATATTCTCCAACTGCATCCATTTGCCTGCAAATGCCATAATTTTATTATTCTTTATGGCTGAGTAATATTCCATTGTATATATATACCGCAGTTTCAAGTGGTATATATATTCCAAGTTTTCTAAGGAATCTCCACACTGCTTTCCAGAGTGGCTGCACTAATTTGCAACCCCACCAGCAATGTATGAGTGTACCTTTCCCCCCACATCCTCTCCAACACCTGTTGTTGCTTGTATTCTTGATAATCATCATTCTAATTGGGGTGAGATGGAATCTTAGTGTAGTTTTGATTTGCATTTCTCTTATCACCATCGTGAACATTTTTTCATATGTTTGTTGATTGCTTGTAGATCTTCTTTGACACAAAGCAATTTTAAATCTGAACATTATGGAAAATAATATTTCTATAAGACAGCTCCCCAAGAAAAATGGAGGGACAGTGTGGCTTGAGAGGAGGGAGGGGAAATTGGCCAAACATTAAACCTCTCCTAGTGCACATTTTCCTAATAACAATGGGCCCTAAAGAAAAGGGGAAAATACTGAAGACTGGGCCCTAAACTTTGAACTTTCCCCATTGCAAATTAGTCCTAAATGGAGGTACAGCAAATAATGAAACTCTGGGAAACAATGGATAACCCAGAGAAAGAGAATCAATGGGCAAGATTTGAGTATTCATCCCTCAGGATCTGGACACTTATCTCCATAAACAACAATGGGCTTCAACCTTTTTACAACTACCCTCCTCAATTATAGTTTTAACCTGTACAACTAGCTCCTGATGGTCAAAACTTCACATACACGGCTTCCAATGATTACACCATTGTACCTTATAAAACCCAAATCTGCTGTGTAACTGACAACCATTTTCCCATCCAGAAAATGGGTCCCCTTGGCGCCCAAGTCCACAAAGGAATAAAGGCTTCTCTGAATCTGTTGAGGTCTGCTTCCTGTCCTTTTGCACTTACACACCCTTTTTATTTTCTAATCTATAAAAATACCAATAATGTTTAAGTATGTTACCCTTGGAATTTAAGGAGTTAAGAGTATTTGATGTTTTATTTAACAGTTAGTATTTTAACTTTGTAAATTAATCAGATGTCTTTAATAAACACATTTGAGTAATCTTATACATGTCAAATATGATTTATTAATTTTACTGTGAAAACCAAGATATCAGACAAGTGTATGGAACAGTATCTGCTTTCTCTTTCCTGTTGAAGAAAAGTCCTAGAAACAATTGATATTAGACATTTTATAAACATCAATATTTTATTATTTTGACTATATAGACTTTGTGTTAAGTAATTTTAAAGACATTTTACCTTCATTTGATTACCCAACTTAAATTGAATTTTTAAAAAATTATGTGAATTAAAGGTATCTGGATCCATTTTTAAATTTTAATTTATGAGTGCTCATTATATATCAATTTTGATATGTACATGATATTTGAACACACATATATATAGAAACAACATACTATCAAACAACACTAATACATATAACGCAAAAGCAAATGTCTTGTAGCTTTTATAGGTGAATCTCCATTGCAATGTAACAGATGTGCAAAAACTCTAGTTGAATAAATAATAGGACTGAACAAAAAAATTGTCATGAGCTTAAAAAATATAGAATTAAAAAAAAAAGAATCCTGCAAAAATGACACAGTCATTAATTATTTTAGCAAAGCATCATGCAATTTAATTTTTTGATTTAGATTAGTTGGAGTTCAGGTAAAAGACACTTTTTCCCCCCTTCTGTTTGAAATTGGTTTCTTACTGAGCTTGTAGGCTTCTTCCATTTACATTTCAACGTAAGCCTTGACTGAGATCTGGAAGGAGTTGAGGGAAATCGTTGGTTTAAGCAACAGAAACTTGATGTCTAGGGCATTTTAACCATTTTTTTAGGACAGGTTTGGATGTCAAAGAAAATTATGAGACCTTGTTTTCCATTGCTTTTGAGAATAGAACTACTATGCTAAGCTCCTTATTGAGATATGCCAATGGCTATTGAGCTGGTTTGTCCATTGCTGCCTATCCAGCATTTTTGGGTGAATACTTTTTAGGGTTATTTTCTTTTCAGTGACAGGTTAAATCTTGCTCCACAGGTAAGCTGAGGACAAGGGCTTGAAGTGAGGCCTTGTTTTGATAGCTTAAAAACATTTATTATGTTCTGGTTTCCATATCAGGGCAGTTCCTTGGTGTAGAATTTTTTTTTTTTTTTTTTTTTTTTAAGGAGGATATAACGAGGCTTAGCTAATTCCCCATAAACAGGAATCCAAAGCCTGCAGTATTCAATTATCCCTAGGAAGTCTCTGAGTTGCCTTATGGTCCAGGGCAGAGGATATTGTCCTATGGTGTTAATTTCTTCCTGCCCTAGCTTGTGGGTTTCTTGAGATAGTTGCAATCCTAATTATTGAACCTATTGTTGGCATAATTAAGCTTTCTTCTTTGAGATCCTATAACCCCTATCAGCTAAGAAGTTTAGGAGCTCTGTAATGGCCTTTTGAGATTCCTCCTGGGTGGAGGCACATAAAAGGATGTCATCTACATATTGAAGAACAATGTTTTATCTCTGAGTTTTGCTAAGTCATTAGCTAGGGTTTGTCCAAACATGTGAGGGCTATCTCCAAATCCTTGAGACAACACTGTTTAGATTACTTGGGATCCATCATTTTGTTCCTTAAAGGTAACCAGATATTATAATTGAGAGTTTAGAGTACACAGAAAAAGGCATCTTTTCAATCTAACATAGTAAACCAAGCAGCAGCTGGAATCTAAGATAACAGAGCACATGGATTAAGAACTACAGGGTGGAGGGAAATTACTGCTTTGTTAATTATTTTAAGGTTTTGGACAAGGCACCATTCCCCATATGACTTTTGTACTCCTAAAATGGGTGGAATGAATGAGTTGTTGAAAGGCATTAAAAGTTTATGTCATTTGAGGTTTTGGATGATCTTTAATAAGCCCTTTTCTTGTTTTTATGATCCCTTTCTTTTTATCTTGATCTCTATTATAAAAAAAATGAAAGATGCAAGCTGGAGGAGATCATCTAAGGATTGACCAGGGTCACATACAAATTTCTGTAATTTTCTCTAAGTGTTTGGGTCTGACTAAATGATAAATTTATCCTTTAAAAGTAAGTGACCCTCTATGGATTCAGGATTCAGGGTGGTGTGTTTTCTTATTGCCTTCCTGAGTCTCTATGAAAATAGCAGGACTTTTCTGAAGGCCTCATACAATAGTTTTCAAGGCATCCTACTCAGTATTTGAATCCCAGTTAGGATGATTTTTGGGAACTGCCTGTGCTCTAGATGGTTAAGTAATAGTATAATTTTTCCAGGTGAAGCAAATACCCGGTATAGGTTCTGAAACATCTCAATATGACACCAACCAGTGCAACCAAACTCTCAGGTCGGTGATGGGTGAAGGGGGTTGGAAAACAAAGATTCACAGACACAGATCTTGAAGATTAAGCTGGGATCAGGTGGAGCTCTGCTCTCTAAAGAGTTACACAAGCAATCTTTATTTATATGTCTCATTATCAGGTTATAGACTATGCAACCATTATTCTTTGTATTCGGGAAAGGTACAGAAACTAGGATATCTTATGTAGCTTTTCCACAGTTGCAATCCACAATCGCAAAGTGCCATATCAGGAGTTTTGTGTAACTCTCAATTAAATTCATTGTTTCAAGTTACTGTAAAGCAGGTAGGAACCAGAGAAGTGGAGCTGGTGGAACATTGTGGTTGTCTACCATAAGAATTCCTTTCTATTGCTGTATAGTAGAGTTTAAGGTCTGGTATTGTGATACCTCCTGCATCACTCTTCCTGCCCAGGATTGCGTTGGTTATTCTGGGTCTTTTGTTCTTCCAGATTATTTCTATCAGATACATCAATGGGATTTTAATTGGAATTGCATTAAATCTGTATAATGCCTTTGGAAGTATGGCCATTTTGATAATATTAATTCTGCCTATCCAAGAACATGTGAGATCTTTCCATCTTCTAAAGTCTCCTTCTTTCTTTATTGTTCTGTAGTTTTCATTGTAGAGATCTTTTGCCTCTTTGGTTAGATTGATTCTCAAGTATTTTATTTATTTTTTTTGAGGCTATTGTGAAAGAGTTGTTTTCCTCATTTCCCTTTCAGATGTTTCATCGCTTATGAATAAAAATGTTTTAGATTTATGTGTATTGATTTTGTTCTTGACATTTTGCTGAATTCATTTATGAGATCTAGAAGTTTCCTGGTGGAGTTTTTTGGATCCTCTAAACAGAGAGCAATAGTAACAAAAATGGCATGGAATTGGCACCAAAATAGACAGACCAATGGTACAGGATAGAAGGCACGGAGACATACCCACATAAGTGCAATTATCTCATACTAGATAAAGGTGCCAAAAACTTACAATGGAGAAAAGATAGCTTCTTCAACAAATGGTGCTGGGAAAACTGGAAATCCGTATGCAGTAAAATAAAATTAAACCCCTATCTCTCACCCTGCAAAAAACTCAACTCAAAATGGAGCAAGGATCTAGGAATTAGGCCCAAGACCCTTCACCAAATAGAAGAAAAAGTAGACCTGAATCTCCATTATGTTGGCTTAGGACCAGACTTCCTTAACAAGACTCCCATAGCGCAAGAAGTAAAAGCAAGAATCAGTAAATGGAATAGATTCAATCCAAAAAGTGTTTTCTCAGCACAGGAAACAATCAACAATGTGAAAAGAGAGCCTACAGAGTGGGAGAAAATCTTTTCCACACACACTTCAGACAGAGCACTCATCTCCAAAGTTTACAAAGAGCTTTAAAAACTTTACAACCCAAATACAAAGAACCCAATCAACAAATGGGCTAAGGAAATGGGCAGACACTTCACAGAAGAAGATATACAGGTGATAAACAAAAATATGAAAAAGTGCTCATCATCCTTAGTAATTAGAGAAATTCAAATTAAAACCACCCTAAGATTCCATCTAACTCCAATTAGAATGACTACTATGAAGAACACAAGTAATAATAAGTGTTGGTGTGGAAGTGGAGAAAAAGGCACACTCATACATTGCTGGTGGAGTTGCAAATTGGTACAACCACTCTGGAAAGCAGTATGGAGATTCCTCAGAAAACTTGGAATGGATCCACCATTTGACCCAGATATCTCACTCCTCAGTTTATACCCAAAGGACTTAAAATCAGCATACTACAATGATGCAATCACATCAATGTTCATAGCAGCTCAATTCACAATAGCTAGATTGTGGAACCAACCTAGATGCTCTTCAATTGATGAATGGATAAAGAAACTGTGGTATATATACACAATGGAATATTACTCAGCCATAAAGAAGAATATAATTATGGCATTTTCTGATAAATGGATGAATTTGGAAAATACCATGCTAAGTGAAATAGGCCAAGCACAAAAACCAAAGTCCCAATGTTTTCTCTGATAAGTGCATGACAATACATAATGAGGGAGTGGCAGGGGGAAGAGAAGAAATAAGGAACTTTGGATGGTGTAGAGGAAAAAGGGGTGGGAGGGGGCGAGGGACAGAAAGATAGTAGAATGAAACAGACAGTATTACCTTATGTATATGTATGATTACATGAATGGTGTGAATCTACATTGTGTACGACCTTAGAAATGAAAAGTTGTGCCCCATTTGTGTACAATAAATCAAAATGCAGTCTGTAAAAATAAAAAAGATTTTAATAAAAAAATCCTTCCTTTTCAGGAGTTGTGTGCCTGAGATCAAGGCTGGAGCTGATAGGACTCTTGTACACAGTCTCCTCATGCAGGGCATTGCCACAGCAGTTAAGCACAGAAACATTCCCAGGTACCAGGCATGTCACAGTCATGAGGTCATCAGAGACCCCTAATCTGTCACTGTTCTCCCATCCTCTGTCACTGGTCTCCACATCACTCCCTTTTGTATTTTTTAAATGAAAGTGATGGGTTAAGACTTGGAGTCTTTGGATTTCTCCTTGGAAGATTCAGCATCCTATTGTTACCACACAAAAGAGAATTAGTAGCAAAGACATGATTCCAAAAATGTACCATGCTGTATGTTTTAACATAGTTCAGGGACTAAAGCCATTTAGATGATTAAGTATTTGTTTAGCAAGTCATGCAGGATTCACAGAATTGATTTGACGTTCTTGAATAATCCTGGATAAAATGATGTAACTCCATAAGATCCAGGCTATCCTTATTTCGCTGCCAAATGCCCATTAAATGACATTTAACTTTCTCCAGACCCCATTGAGAAGAATTTTACTTTGCTGCTGTGACACATAATATCAGTAGTTAGCATGGCAGTGGAGCTTTTGTCTAAATTTAAGAGCTGCAAGTTCATTTCCAATGTTAATAACTGTAGCTTCTAAAGCACTTAATTTTTCCTCCAACTTATCATCAATATTTACCTGATTCTGCAAAGCTTAGAAATATTCTCAGTCAAATAATTAATAAATTGAGTATTTTGTATGCTTTTGGATAAAGCTATAGTGGCAGTCATGACAGAGACTAAAGCAGATATCAAGGCAACTACTCCAATTATAACAAGACCAAGAGCACAACACTGTCTTTCTAACTGGGCATGAATCTGCTGTGCAACTTGAACTCCACTATTGGAATACCAGGGCTCTGAAATATTAGCTGGAGTCACAATAAAAGAGGGTTGTCTTAATACAAATGTTCCTTGTCCTCTATTATACCTAATAATATAATTAGTCAAATTACAGTTATAACAAGTTACATGATACTTTTCTCTTATCCTTTTACTTTTATATTTCCAGTAATTAAAACATAAGGGGATTGTACACAGGCTCACAAGCCATTTTACAATCCTTATTCACAAGATTAGGTAGGGGAGTGCTAGTAAAGTTAATAAAATCTAGGGTGTTTATCAAATGCCAAAGATCTCTTTGTATGCACCACCACTGAAGGTCAGAACATTGCTTATGAATCCTCCAGTGGTCACAGATTTTTTAATATAATTTTGATATGTGCTTCTCATCACCTTTGTGAGGCCAAGCCAAAATGTATTCATTACAGCCATAGATATTATGACATACTGACCAACTGTTGGCACACTCCATCCATTTAGGAAGGATACCCAATTCTCTAGTAGTATGATTAGGACAGTAAGGTATTGGTGAATGTGCCAGGGGAAACACGGTTATGTCATCAGGCAGCCCCATTTTTAATAACTGTCGGAATATGTTTAATTATGTACTGGCCAACGGCCAGTGAGTTTGGCTATTTTGGCTCCCCCATATGCTGTCTTATCTTCTGGGGTCACTTTTAAACAACCAGTATTACCATTGTGGGACCAACATCTAGGTAGACTCCCACTGTATCCAGTATAATTTAGTTAAATTGAATGAACGTGTAATATGTTTTTTTGAAAAGTCTCCCATCATGTGCATATCATTAGTAAATATTGGAATAGATTCTCCAGTCCACAAAAATGGGTGTACTAAAGGTGGATCTGGAAAGTAAGTCCGGTAAGTTTCCCCATGAATTCTACTTACCTGACAGCTTAATAAAGCCAGCATGGCCATAAGCATTGTGGCAGGAGATTTAATGTTTCCCTATTGATTTACCATCTGTTTAGCCTATTTCATCAGATGCAACTGTCCCCATGTTGGCAGAGCAACTTTCTGGGGTTGTTGAGTTCTCTTCTTCCTCAACATCTCACTCTTGGGGGGTACTGGGAACAAAACTTCTGATGTGAGCTTCATTCATTTGAACTGTGGTTAAAGACCTTCCATGGTGATAGTGAATAGCATGTTCAGATACCCAAATAGGATAAGTTGTACTTTCTGGAAAGATACAAGCATGAATCCTACCCCACATAATCACTGGATCTGGTTTATTCCATTGTCCTGTTGGTAAGTCTTTCTGTTGAGCCTGCTACTGTATGAGTCATATGTTGCTCAGCTGCAGTGTGACCTTCAGCATCACAGTTCAAAAAATTTAAAAAGATAATGACAAACAATTTTGTGGGGTCCTATTCCCCCCCCTTTTTTTTGATGGTTGTAACTTCAGAGATAAATGAGCTCATTCTACAATAGCCTGACTTTGAAGATTGTGAGAAATGCCAGTTCAGTGTTCAATATAATATTGATCACAAAATTGTGGAAAAGATAAACTAGTATAAGTTGGAGTAAATTATTATCAGTTTTAATTTGTAATGGATGGCCCAGTACTGCAAAAGCAATCAAACAGTGGCAAATAACTTGATGTGAACTTTTTATTGGCCAGGAAAATTAGTAAAATTCACCTGAAAGGCATGTAGGGATTGCCAAAGTTGGTGTCATTAAACTGAAAAGAGCACACACTGAAAGAAGGCTCAGGTTTTTTTTTTTTTTTTTTTTTTTTAACAAAATTATGAAATGGAGTTAAAGATTTTGGAGGAGACTAGACGAGATAGAGCCATTTAATAATTTTGAAGACTGCCATATGACCCCTGTAGGGGTATGAGAAATAGGAAACATCAACACATGTATAGGCTTCTGTAAATTAATTTTAGTAAGTTGTGCAGTCTTGATAGCAGTTTCAACTTTCATTAAGGCAGTTCTTGCTTCTGTAGTAACCTGTTGAGGAGATTTCAGAGAGGGATCTACACATAATATATCAAATAAAGGCCTCAAATCTGCAGTAGATAATTGCAAGCTGGGCCTTAACCAGTTAAAATCTCCCAATAACTTATGAAAATCCTCGAAAATATGTAAAACATCAATTGTAATTTGTAATTTTTGTCGATGAATCAAGTGTTCTATAATTAGGCTGCCCAATATAAAAAGGAAAGGTTTTTTATATTTCTGTAAGGAACTAATAGACAACAGTTATAAAGTTTACAAGAAAAATATGAAATGAAATGTAACAAGCCCAAAAACATATTTAGTTTGTACAATAGCTTTGAGCCAATAAACATGATATTTTTTGTAATCCCAAACCTTTATTTAGCTATATATATTATGTTTTCTATTTATTTTAAGATCACAGTAATTATTATAACAAAAAGCTATCTTTTGAACTGAACTTTAAAAAAACTTGAATGGTTATCTTAACATGGAGTAAGGTGAGAGGCGGAGTTGTAACTCAGATGAGGTTTGGTCTCCTGACAAATATTAGATAAGGTTTATTTCTGAAATTAATCTTTAATCTCTTTCTTAAATATTATTTTATAAAGTTTTTATACATAATTTTTGAGTCCATATGAATCAGTTAACATAGTTTAACATTACATCTGAAATATGAATTAAACAAGTCAAGAGAATTTTAATCCTCTTTTTTGCAAAACTAGCAAAAAAGTCTTTATATCTCATATTGTCAAAATTTAAATAAACCAGGCTCTCCTTATTGTCTTTTAGAAATATACTTAAGTTTACCTCTCAATGTAGAGTAATACAAAATTTTAGTTTGACAGATTATTTTTATCTAATTACAAAATATTAAATCACATAATTTATTAACTAAATTTTTAATTTTTATAATAGACCACTGTTAAACAGAGAACACCAACTTTGTAAAATGTTCTCCTAAACTTTATATTTAAAAGACTTTATATGAATACTTTTAGATATGAAGAAACCAGTTAACAGCACCATAATTACCTTCCTTGATGTTTTTATATTAACCAAGTTTAACTTTTGGAGAAAAATTTAGAATCTGGAAGGTAGCATAATATTCTAAAATAATAGTTATTGTTTAGCCAGAGTTGGACAATCATTTTTTAAAGATTGATTTACCTATTTATTTTTAATAAAACTTCACAGGCATAAGAAATTATCTTGATAAGTAAAAACATTAATATTTCAAGAAATCTTTGTTACTTTAACATATAGAGGGTTGAACTTTGGTTCATATCAGTACATTAATATTTTACTTGTGCCTGGGGGAAGGATCACCTTTACAAACCTTCATATAACTTACACAAACCTTCCTGAGACATACTCAGACCTTGTATCCTTTTCCCTTCACAAACCTTATATCTCTTTCCTAGCTGTTGATCCCTTCTCAAATTCACATTCTGAAACAATCCTTATTAAATTTCTGATTTTTTTCCAATTACTCCTCTTTTCATTTTTCTGCAATGCTAGGGATTGAACCCAGGGCCTTGTGCTTGGGAAGGCAAGCACTCTACCAACTGAGCTATCTCCCCAACTTGATTATGCCTCTTAATAAAATGAAATACTTTTTGCTGTTTACAGTACTTTAATTAAATCACACCTGAAACATTTTGGACCCTTTTTATGTAGGATTACACCTGTTAGAACTTTAACTTTTATAGCCTTGTTTTAGTGAAGACTGAGAAACAAAGCAATCTTACACTCCATTTTAAATTTATCCATTAAAAAAACACATTTATGAATATTAATCCCATTTATGTTAAATTTAATTTACTCATATAACCAGAAAAAAAAAATTGACAAATGCAGTTAGCAGTATTGACCATTTCTTTTCTGTTGAAGAAAAATCCTAGAAGCAATGGATATTACATTACTTTATAGACATTTTATAAAAATGAACACTTTATTAATTGCCTGATCACCTAGAAAAAAATTGTGAGTTAGAATTTTAAAGACATCCTTATTTTTATCTGATTACTTAATTAGAATTAAATTATTTGGATCCATTTCTTTATTTAAATTTTAAGTGTTGAACATTCATTTGTCTAAATGCCAATTTTGATAACATGTACATAATATACAGACTCAACAACACAGTACACAGGTGTGCACATATACACAAAACAGACAGGAGACAAGGATTGTGCAACTGTTTGTAAGTGGAGCTCCACAGGTAGGAGGCAATGTTATTGATGTATATTAAGGCCTCTATTAGATTTAATCTATTCGAAATTAAAATGGAGCCCATCAGAATTTAATATTATGACTTAAAAATAGGACAGGCCTGTCCAATTGAAAATGTCAGGTATAAAATCCAACAGCCATGGTAGACACTGAAATCAAAGGTTTCAGGTAGCTGGCTATTTGTCCTTGATGGTTATCAGACTCATTCCCTACAACACCATGTCTATGTCCTTCTGAGGATTTAGAAAAATAATTTTTGAATATATCTAAGAGCTAATCCTGGAGAAATTGGCTTCTGAACAAAAGTGTTAAAACCTTAATAGTTAGAGTAAAAAAACTGATCAGAAAAATATACATTAATTTATGTAGAATTTCAAAAAACAGGAGTTTTCTTTAAAAAAAAAATTACACGGTTGCAATACTAACATCTTCATCAGGTCAGAGTGTAATTTTAGCTCAGATAAGAGTCACTTCAGATATCTAAACAATGTGGAAGCCTGTGAAGTCATCAGGAAAAAAAAATAAGAAATTTTAGGAAAAGAAAGCTTGTGCATTCAGAATCTTTCACTTTTCTCTTTCCGTGCTGTAGCATTAGGGAGGAACTGGTTCAGAAAGCTGGTTGAAAATAGATAAGATGGCCAGCCAAACAGCTTGAATTTTTAAAGGAACACTTTTTTCCTATGTCTTAACTGGTTTTTGTAAGTCTTGTAAATTTTGCAGGCTGTGTAATTTACATTTTTAAATATAAGCCTAGGAGAGCTAGAGATCCAGCAGAAATTAACAGGTAAGGAAAACTGCTGTATTCATTTTTTCTTTTGTAAGACTATTCTCTTAAAGCATGGTGTCATAGTTTATATTCTCCATGGAGAGCCCCTTTTTTTCTTTTTTGTTCCTCAAGCTGCAAGTCACTTTAAGCAGGGTGCCAGTCACCCATGTCTTTACATTTACTGCTCCTTCTGTAGGGAACCAGGGGAAAGTTTTAGTAATAAAGTTTATAAATTCTAACAACTGTGCTCTCCTAACAGAACTACCACTCTTCCTAAGCATACCTCTAAAATAGACACATGATAATCCCTTTCTTTAGACCCTGTATATCCCATATTTTACACATGACTCTGACTCACTCCCCCAACTTCCTTACTTTTGAGGAAGTTTTTGGCTTATACGGCACGCCTCTGGGAGCGATCCCTCTTCTAATGGCTGAAGAAAGTTCCCCTGTGTCTAGATCCACATCAGTCACCAACTGCCTCAAGCAGGAAGACCAAACTCTTGGGTCTGGTGAGCAGTGAAGGGGGATTGAAAAATAAAGATTCACAGACACAGATTTTGAAGATTAAGACGGGATCAGGTGGAGCTCTGCTCACTGATGGAGATGCAGATCTAAAGAGGTACACCAGCAATCTTTATTTATATATGTCTCATCAGGTTAAAGACTATGCAACCATTATTCTTTGTATTCAGGAAAGTTACAGAAACTAGGATATCCTATGTAGCTTTTCCACAGTTGCAATCCACAATTGCAAAGTGCAATATTAGGAGTTTTGTGTAGCTCTCAATTAAGTCTGTTGTTTCAAGTTACTGTAAAGTGGATAGGAACCAGAGTAGTGGAGTTGGTGGAACATTGTGGTTGTCTACCATAAGAATTCCTTCCTTTCCAGGAACTGTGTGCCTGAGATCAAGGTCAGAGCTGAAAGGACTCTTGTACAGAGCCTCCTCATGCAGGACATTGCCACAGTAGTTAAGCATCCTGTGTCCTTGCACAGAAACATTCCCAGGTACCAGGCATGCCACGGTCATGAGGTCATCAGACCCTATCCCCCTGTCCCAGTCATTGCTCTCCCATCCTCTGTCACTGCTCTCCATATATATATATATCTCATGGTAGAGATTATTGAGGCCAAGCCTGGTAACATATGAAGGCACTTTTCTTGATCATTTGTAATTTTGCAGTATGCAGGCTAGTGATGAACCTGGCAATACTGTGGAGAAAGAAGCTCCCATCTGAATTAGAAGTAGTATTAGGGATGTTTCCCTAAGTTTGAGCTTCCATATGTTCAGAAAACCTGTCTTTCATTACCTGGCTTTGCCAAAGTTATTTCTGGTCTTTGACAAAGTGTGAGGGTCCCAGTTTGCCTTATGTTAGAGATCCTTGGAGGATTCAGACCTAAGGGTGTTACTGCTTTCCTCCCTACCATTATAAATTCCTACTTATGAAAAAATCTGGACCAAAGTAAAAATTGTGCTTTTTTTTTGCCTATTTTTTTGTCCTGTATGCTAAAAAATCTCTGGAGGGTGAGCAAACATCTATTGGTTGTTAGGCATGTAACACCCTTTTCTTGGAGGGTCTCACAGGAGGGGTTGATTTTAAATGCCTCCCTCTAGCAGATTAAAGAGAACACAGTAAGCACATTTACACACAGGAATGGTAATGGGGAGATTCTAGATAGACTAGTGAAGGCTAGCTATGTGAACAAAGGAAACCTGGGCATTTTCTTACTAATCATCCCAGGTCTTTTAATCCTACAATCTGAATTCCTAATATCTGATCAGTGAGGGAAGGGGAGCATCCAGAAGGGAGTGGATGTGGGGGAGTGTTTTACGACCCACACAGAGGCAAAGGTAATTTGTGCTTTCCCTCAGTGCCATTCATCAACTGATCACCCTGACTACCCCTAGGACAGACTGGAGGGGGAGTCTGGAGAAGGAACCTTTGGTATCTGCCTGAGAGTAGCCCAGGCCAGAGAACCTCACAGTTGTTCCAACCCTTCATCCACCTCCACGCATTTGAGGTAGATCAGGACACTGATCTGATGACAATTGCGCTCCAGGCCTGAACAGAAAAGTAGGAAATTGCTTTGGCAGAGATTGAGAACCTCTCACCTGTGTCTCTCAGCTGTGCTAGCTGCATTTAAGTAACCTACAGGTGTCCATTTTTGCCCTCCAGAAAGAAAAAGAGAGAAAGGTGCACCTCAAACAGATGTGTGGTGCATGGAGAGAAGCTTACCTTGGAGTAGGTCTCAGTGGGATCTCATCTGGGATGTCAAATTTGTTATCAAAAGCTTGATCATTTCCCCAGTGCCAATTCAGTAATGCCATGACTTGAGAAAAAGGACAAAGAAGTTTTATTGTTTTGCTGGAAAAGAAGAAACACAGGGAACTCCTGTCCCAGAGGCTATGATTCTCTTCTCATGGCTTTTCAGTGGGGCTCATGGCCTTCCCCATGGTTAAAGTGGTGCTCAGGGCCTTTTCTAGAATCATAGTGGACCTCTCAGTGACCCCAAGTCCTCAGTGGACCTTATGGCCATTCTCAGTGCCTCAGGGGTACTGAGAACGTCCCCTATGTTCTCTAGGGCACTCAGGGAGTTGCCCAGCATCTCAGTGGGACTCATCACAATCCCCAGGGTCTCAGATGGTCTCAGGAAATTACTCAGTACTTCCATGCAGCTCAGTACTATTACCAGACTCTTAGGGTGGCTCAGAAACTTTACCCAAAATGCAGAGGACTAAGGTCCTTCCCCAGCGTCTCAGTGAACCTCAGGGTCTTGCCCAGGTTCTCTGCGGAAACTCGTACAATTTCTATGTCACAGTGGTGCTCAGGGCCTTCCCCAGCATATTGGTATGGGCTTCCAGTCACTGCTAGTGTCTCAGTGTTGCTCAGTGTTTTACCCAGGGTCTCAGTGGGACCCAAGCCTTGCCCAGAATCTCACTGGTGCTAGGGCCTTTCCATAGCATCATGGCAAGTTTCACGGCCTCTCCCATAGTGGAGCTCATAATATTTGCTACAGTTTCAGTGGGGCTCAGGATGCCCCAGAAGGTCTCAGTGGGCTCATAAACTTAACCAGCATCTCTGTGGGACTTGGGGCCTTCACCAGAATCTCACTGAGGCTCAAGTCTTCCCCAGGACCTCACTGGGTTGCACAACCTTGTCCAGTGTGTCAGTGGGGATCTGGCCCTTAGAATATCAATGGGGTCAGTATCCTGATCAGTGTCCCATTGGGTCTCAGAGCCATTCCCAGGGTCTCATTAGTTCTCAGTACTATTCTCAGTGTCTCAGTAGATTTCAAAAAATTCCCCTGGGAACCACTGAGTTGAACACCTTGCCATGGTCTCAGTAAATTTCATGGCTTTGCCCAGGGTCTCAGTGGGACTCAAGGCCATCCCAGGGTCTCAGATTTTCTCAGGAAAACTTCCAGATTTTCAATGTGACTCAGTACTGTTCTCAGAATCTCAGGGAGGCTCAGAAACATTGCCCCAAAGCCACTGGGTTCAGTGTCTTTGCTAGTGTGTCAGTTAATCCCAGGGCCTTGCCCAGGTTTCAGTGGATCCTAGCACCTTTCCCAGGTGCTCAGTCTTCCACAGACACTTACTGGGGGTTAGAGCCTAATCCAAACTCTCACGGGGGCTCAGGGCTTTCCCTAGGGTGTTTCTGGACTATCCCGAGTATCACTGTGGCTTAGGGTCTTATGCTTCCTCCTCTGAGCAGCTGACCTCTCAAGGTTATTTGGACACACTTATATCTTTTCCATCCCCAGACAGCTGCATTTGAACCTAGGGCTGTTTGAACTAATAAGTTCTGTGGAACACAGGGTTCTCTTTGAACAGGGAGTCAGCAGGCAATGCATGGTCCCAAATCAGTGAGATATCACCAAGAGTTCTCAGAAGAGCGATGCCCCTGCCTTGAGATGGCTCAAACAGAGTAACAATTCATTCATGGCTCCTGATACTAATGGTAACAGTGGGACTCAGTGTCTTCTCCAGTGTCAAAGCAGTGCTCAGAGCCTTCCTCGGGTCTCATTGGGCTCAGAAACCTTCCCCAAATTTTCCATCAGACTTGGATTGCCCATAGAATCTTGCTGGGGCACAGATACTTCCCAGGTTTTCCTGTGAGGCTAAAGGCCTTCACTAGAAGCTCAGTTTGGTCAGGGCCTCCACTGAGGTCTTAGTGGAATTCCAGGTCTTTCCCAACTCTCCTTGTGTCTCAGGATTTTTACAGGTCATCAGTGAGACTCATGGTCTTTCCAAGTGTTTCAGTGGTGATCATGATTTTCACTAGGATTACGGAACTACTCAGGGTCATTTCCAGGTTCTCAGTGGCTCAGGACCTTCCACAATATCTCATTGGGATTCATGGCAATTCCTAGGGACTTACTGGTGATCTGCATCTTCATCATAGTATCACTGGAGCTCAGGGCCTTCCCCAGGGTCTCACAGGGGCTTAAGGTATTTTCTAGGGTGTCATCGAGAATAGGATTATCCCAAGTATCACTGTAACTCAGGGCCTTATGCATAATTTCAGAGAATCTCTGGTGTTCATATGATTGCAGTGTGCACTTCTCCAGTGTTTCTGTGTGCCTTAGGACCTTCACTTGAGTCAGTGCAGTTCAGGGAATTCACTGGGTCCAAATGAGTTTCAGGGCCTTTCCCAGCATATCATTGTGTCCTACAGCTTTTTTAAGTCATCAATGGTGCTCTTGGACTTTCCAAGTGTTTCAGTGGGGCTCAAGGTTTTCCACAGTGTCATGAGTGTGCAAAGGCCATTTGATGGGGTCTTGTTCAGGTGCATGGATTTTTAGTCAGTTTTTTTGCTGCTGTGACTAAATGATCTGACCAGTACAATTATGCAGGAGAAAAGGTTTACTTGAGGGATCATGGTTTCAGAGGTCTTAGTCCATTCCTCAGGGCTTGAGTGGCAGAACATCATGCTGGTAAAGTATAGCAGAGTGAAACAGCTTGCATCATCAGGAAGCAGAGAGACTCCACTAGCCAGATACAAATATCTATATCTATATCTATATCTACATCTATCTATATCATCTATATCTAGATAGATAGATATCTATATATATATATCCCAAAGCCTCACCCCAATTCCCACCTCCTCCACCACACCCTACCTGCCTCCAGTTATCACTCAGTTAATTCCATCAGGGTTTGTTTAACTGATTAGGTTAAGACTCTTACAACCCAATTATTTCTCCTCTGAATCTTCCTGCATTGTCTCACATGTGAGCTTTTAGGAGACATCTCACATCCAAACCATAACACATGGTTTCCCAAAAGTTCTCATAAGGGCTCCTGGCATTCCTTAGGATCTCACTGGGAAACAGAACCTTCCCCAGAGTATCACTGATGCTCAGGGAAGTCCCCAGACTAGAAGTGATGCTCAGAATATTCACATAATCTTTGTGGGGTTCAGATACTTCCCCAATATATATGAGAGGTTAAATAATTTAATAAGAGTCTTAACGGGATTCCTTGCCTTCAATTTTGTCTAAAAGGAGTTTAGGGTATTTGCCAGGGTCTTAGTAACCCTGTGAAACTTTTCCAGGTTTCCAGTGGAGCTCAGCACAATTTCTATGTTGCAGTGGTGCTCAGAGCCTGCCCCAGAGTCTTAGTGGTGCTCAAGGCATTCTGCAGGGTATCAGAGGGACTCAGGGCCTTTCCCAGTATCAGTGGGGTCTTGGGTCATACCCTAGAGTCTAAGGAGGGAGGGTTCAAAGCCTTCCCTCGAATTTCAGTATTGCTTAGGGATGTCCACTTGATCTTCTTAGGACTCATATTATTGCCCAGTGTTTAGAAGAGGATAAAGGTCTTAACAAGAGACTTAGAGGAGTTCAGTGCCTTCATTGTTGTCTCAGTGGTGTTCAGGGTTTTCTCTAGAGTCTTAATGAGGTTCAGGACCTTCCCCAGGGTCACAATTGTATTCATGACCTTCCCAATTGTAGTAGTGGTCTCATTGCTTTCCTAGGCTCTCAGTTCAGCCCAGCACCATCCCCAAGGTCACAGTGTGCTCAGGGCCTTCCCTAGAGTCTCAGTATTGCTCACCGCCTTATGTAGGGGCTCAGTGGAACAGAGGACCATTTTCAGGGTCTCAGTTTTTTTCAGGGCCTCCATCAGCATTTCAGAGGGGCTCAGTGCTACTTCAAGTCTCAGTGAGACTCAGCTACTCCCAGTTTCTCAGTGAGTCTCTAAATCTTCCTCAAGAAAACACTGGATTGAGGGCCTTCAAGATGCCTCAGTGAGTTCCAGGACCTTTGCTAGGATCACAGTGGAGCTCAGTGCCATTCCCAGTGTCACATAGTGATCAGAGTCTTCCCCAGAGTTTGATTGAGGGCCAGGGCTTTTCCAAGTGACTTAGTGAGACCTAGGGCCTACCCTAGTATTTCAGTGTGTCTCAGGGACTGCACAGAATCTTAGTGGGGCTCAGATCCTGCCCCAGTGTTTCTGGGAGTCTAAAGGCCTTCACCAGACTTTCACTGGGGTTCAGATCCTTCACATGTATATAAATGGCGTTCAGACCTTTCCCAGTGTATCATTGATTCTTAGGGTATTGCAGGTCATCAAAGGGACTTGTGGCCTTTCTAAGGGTTTTATTGAGTTGAGGACCTTCCTTAAGTTATAAGTGGAACTTGGGCATCTTTGGTGTTAAAGTGGTGCTCCACCTCTCCAAATTCTTACTGGTTTCATTGCATTCCCCAGGCATGGAGTGGTGCTCCCTGTCTTTCCAGGGAAATCATGGTTCAGGGTATTCAGGATTTCTCCATGGGGCACAGGCTTTGCCCAGAATGTTAGTGAGATTTGAGGGCAATATCAGGGTCTCAGGGTCTTTTGCAATCACTCAGTGAAATTCAGTGCTTTTCTCAGTGATTCACTGGAGCTCAAAAACTTCTCAAAGAACACACTGATTTCAGGGCCTTGACCAGTGTCTTAGTGGTGTTCAGAGCTATTTATAGAGTCTCAGTGTGGCTAGAAAGTTTTTGAATGACACACTGGGTTCAGGGACTTTGCCCAAATTTATTGAATTCCAGGGCCTTGTCCACGTTCCAAGTGGAGCTCAGCAGTATTAGAGGACATACTTGTACTCAAGAACTTCCCCAGAGTCTTGTTGAACACAGGGCCTTCCCCAGGATCATGGTGGTAATCAGGGCCTTCCAGAGAATCTAAGTTGTCTCATTGCCTCTCCAGACATTAGGTGGAGCTCAAAGTATTTTTCAGGGTGATGATGTTGCTGAGGGCCTCCCAGAGAGTCTTAGTGAGGCTCAGAGCCTTGTGTACAACCTCAGTAAGATTCAGTGCCTTGACCCGGATGTCAGTGAGACTCAGGGTCATTCCCATCATAACAGTGTGCTCAGGAGTTTCCCCATTTTGTTCCTGAAACTCACGGCCACCCCAGCCCTAAGTGTAAGTTCTAGGCTTTCTTCAGGGTTTCAGTCTGGCTCAGTGCTTTCCCCAGTGGCTTACAGAGCTCAGGGAATCCATTAGCATCCTTTTTAGTATCTCATGTATAATTGGATTTCAGATATTTCCCCAGAGCTTCTGTGAGGTTAAAGGCCTTTAATAGTCTCTGAGTGGGGTTTAGGGCTTCCACCAGGGTCTAAGTGGGGTTGTGGACCTTCCCTAAGACCTCCTGGCATCAAGAATGGGGCTTTAAGCTCAAGAATGGGGCTCATGGATTTTCCAAGCTCTTAAGTGAGGCTCAGTGCATTCCACAGGTTATCAGTAGGTCTCAGGACCTTCTCCAGTATTTCAGTGTGACTAAAGGCTGTCCATAGTATTGCAGGGGTGTTCAGATTCTTTCCAAGAGTTTGTGTTATCTAAAGGCCTTCAAAAGAGTCTCTTGGCATTCAGGGCCTTCACTTGGGTCTAATTGGTGTTCGGGGCTTTTCCAGGTCACTAATGAGACTCATGGCCTCTCATACCAATTCAGTGAATTGTGGGGCCTTCCCAGGGTCTTAGTGGGTTTCATGGTTTCCTCCATTCTCAGTCATCCTCAGGGTGCTCCCCTAGATTCTTAGTGGTCTCCTTCCCTTCTTGGCCATTCAGTGGAGCTCTTGGACATTCCCAGCATATCAGTGTTGTTCAGGATGTTTCCCAGGTTCTCAATGGGCCACAGGCCATGCCAAGAGCTTTACCAGGGTCTCAGTTTTTCTTAGGACCTTGGTAGTGTCTCAGTCATGTTAAGTGCTATCCCCAGAGTCTCAATCAGGTTTAGATAGTTCCCCAAGGAAGCATTGGGTTCAGGGTTTTTGCCAGGGTCTCAGAAAATCTCGGCACCTTTCCCAGGATCTCAGTGGAGTTCAGTGTCACTTGAAGGGTCACAAGGTTGCTCAAGGCCTCCTCAGAGTCTTAATGAGTGTCAGAGCATTCCCCAGGGTCACAGTGGTGCTCAAGACCTTAACAGAGTCTTGGTGGCATTAGTGCCTTCCCAGGTACTCAGTAAAGCTCTAGTCTTCCCAGGTCACATTGGTGGCTCAGGGGCTGACCCAGAGTCTTAGTGACACTCAAGACCTTCTTCAGAGCATCACAGTGGCTCAGGGTTTTTCCCAGTGTCATTGGGGCTCAGGGCCTACTATAGAGTCTTAGGAGTGCACAGGGCCTTTTCAGGGTATCAATAGGTTTCTAGCCTTGCCCAGAATTTCAGAGTTTCTTGGGAATATCCACATAATCTTCATGGGGCTCAGATAACTCAATAGTATTTGAATAGCTAAAGGCCTTAACAAGTATTTGAGAAGGGCTCAGTGTCTTCATTGTATTCTGAATTGGGTTCACAGCCTTCTCCAAGTCTTAGTGAGGCTCAGGACCTTCTGCAGGGTCACAGTTGTATGCACTGTCTTTCCAAGATTCTTAGGGGTTTCGTTGCCTTCTCATGCACTGAGTGGAGCTCAGCACCATTGTGAAGGTCAGAGTGGTGCTCAGTACATTCCCCAGAGTTTCACTGATGCCCAGGTATTTCTGCAGGGTATCAGAGGGACTCAGACCCTTTCCCAAGGTCAGTGGGGACTCATGGCCTATGCTAGCATCTAAGCAAGTCTCAGGGCCTACCATACAGTCAGGAAGGCTCAGGGTTTTTCTCAGAATTTCAGCGTTGTTTAGGAATGTACACACAGTTTTCATGGGGCACAGATTGTTGCCCAGTGTTTAGAAGAGGTTAAAGGCCTTAATAAGAGTCTCACAGGGGTTAAGTGCCTCTGCTGTTCTGTCAGTGGTATTTCAGATTTTATCCCGAGTCTAAGGCTTGGGGTCTTCTGCAGCTTCACAGTGGTATGATGACTTTCCCAAGTGTCTTAGTTGCCTCCCCAGGCTCTCAGTGCAATTCAGCGCCATTCTGAAAGTCACGTGTGCTCAGGGCCTCCCCCAGGATCTCAGTTGGGTTCATTGCCTTGTTCAGCTGCTCAGTGAGACTCAGGGCCATCCTCGGAGTCTCTGCTTTTGTCAGAGTCTTTTGTAGAGTCTCCCTGGGGCCAAGTGCTACTCTCAGAGTCTCAGTGATGCTCGGTGCTACTCCCAGTCTCAAAGCAAGGCTCTATATCTTTTCTGAGAAAAAACTGGGTTCATGGCTTTCCAGGGGTTCTCAATGAATCACAGGGCCTTTTCAAGGGTCTCTGTCATGTCCAGTGCCATTCCCAACTTCACAGTGGTGCTCAGCATCTTCCTCAGAGTTGGATTGACTGTCAGGGCCTTCCCACACACATCTTGAAGGTGTAGGGTCAACCCTACTATTTCAGTGGGTTTAAGTATTCTACACAGATTCTTAGTGACTCAGATTCTTCCCCAGTGTTTCTGGAAGGATAATGACCTCCATTACAGTCTCCCAGGGTATTATTGGGAATCAGGGGTGTTCCCTTTAACACAGTGCTACTCTGGGCCTTCTGCAGTGGGTCATTGGCACTCAGAGTGACCCCATGTTTCTTAGTGTAGGCTTAGGATTTGTCCATGGTCTCAGTCTGGCTCAGTGTTTTCCCTACTGGCTTAGAGGGGCACAGGGAATTCGCTAGGGCCTTTTTGGCATCTCAGGTATGATGGGGTTTCAGATTCTTCTGCCAAGCTTCTGTCAGGCTAAAAGTCTTCAATAGCTTCTGAGTGGAGTTCAGAGCCTCTATCAGGGTCTAAGTGGGGTTGTGGACCTTTCCTAGGGTCTCTTTGTGTCTCAGTGCTTTTTCCAACTCAACAATGGGGATTGTGACTTTTCCATGTTCTTTAGTGGACCTCAGTGCCTTCCATAGGGTATCAGTAACTCTCAAGACCTTCTCCAGGATTTCAGTGACTCGGGGTCTCCATAGATTTTCAGGAGTGTTCTACTCCTTTCAAAATTGTTGTGTGATTTAAAGGCCTTCAGAAGTATCTCTTGGAATTCAGGGCCTCCACTAGTGTCTAATTGGCATTCAGAGTATTTCCCAGTGTACCACTGGGATTCACTGATTTGTCTCATGGCCTCTTGTACTGATTCAGTAGCTGTGGAGCTTGTCCAGGGTCTCAGTGAATTTCATGGTCTCCAGTGTCAGTCATATTCAGGGTGTCCACCCACAGTCATAGCAGTCTCCTTCCAATCCCCAGTCATTCAGTGGAACTCTTAAATATTACCAGCATCTCAAGGTGGTTCAGGAGTTCCCTAGATTTTTGAAGAACTGCAGGCCTTACACAGGGTGTCAATGGGACTCATGGCCATTACCAGGCTCTCAGTTTTTCTCAGAGCCTTTAGCAGTGTCTCAATAATGTTCAGTGCTATTGCCAGAGTCTCAGTGGGGCTCCATTGTTTCCCAAGGACACACTTGGTTCAGGGGTTTTGCCCAGGTCTCAGAAAACCTTACCAACTTTCCCAGGTTCTCAACAAAGTTCAGTGCTATCCCAGGATCTCAGTGTTGCTCAGGATCTCAGTGTTGCTCAGGGACAAGAGTCTTGCTGAATCTCAGGGCATTCCCCAGGGTCACAGTGTGGCTCAGGACCTTCTCCAGAGTCGTGGTGTCATTCCCTTCCCAGGCACTCAGTGAAGCTATATCTTTCTAGGTAAGAGTGATGCGCAGGGCCTGCCCCAGACTCTGTGAAACTCAGGGCATTCTTCAGAGTATCAGAAGGGCTCATGGTCTTTCCCAATGTCAGCAGGGGCTCATGGCCTACTTTACAGTCTCAGGAAGGCACAGAGTCTTTTCATGATATCAGTGGGGTTTGGGGCCTTCCCCAAAATTTTAATACCTCTGGAGAATGTCCACATGATCTTCATGGGGCTCAGATAATTCTGTAGTTAAGTAAAAGTCTTTAACAAGAATTTAGGAGGTACAGTGCCTTCACTGTTGTCTCAAAGGGGTTATAACTTTCTCCAAAGTTTAGTTGAGGCTCAGGATATTCCCCAGGGTCAGAGTTGTGAGCACCAGGTTATTCATGGTTTTAGTCATCTCACGGCCTTCCCATGCCCTCAGTGGCACCATTCCCAAGTTCACAGTGGTGCTCAGGGTCGGCCCCAGACTCTTAGTGATACTCAGATTTTTCTTCAGGGTACCACAGGAGCTCAGACCTTTTCATAGCATGAGAGGGTTTCATGGCCTGCCCTAGCATCTAAGCAGAACAGGACCTACCCTAGAGTCTCATAAGGGCTCAGGCCTTCCCCAGAATTTCAGTGCTATTTAGAAAAGTCCACATGGTCTTTGTGGTGCTTAAATTATTGCCCAGGTTAACCTCAACAAGAGTTTCAGAGGGGTTAAGTTCATTCACTCTTGCCTCAATTGTGTTCAGGATCCTAGGAAAGCTCAGAACCTGCCTTCAGCCGACAGATGTATGTGCAACCTTCTCAAGAGTCTCAGTGGCACATTGCCTTCTCAAGCTCTCAGTGCAGCTCAGCACTGTTCCCAAGGTCACAGTGTGCTCAGTCCTTCCCGAGAATCTCAATCAGTCTCATTGCAATTTCCAAGCACTCACTGAGTTTCAGAGTCATTCTCAGAGTCTCTGTAAACATTCAGTGTCATTTGCAGGTTTTCCATCAGGCTCAGTGCAATCCTCAGTCTCAGTGATGCCCAGTCCTGCTTCCAGCCAGAGAAAATATCTGTATCTTCCAAAAGAAAACACAGGGTACAGGACCTTTCCCTGGTACTCAGTAAATCTCAGGGCCTTGCCCAGGGTCTGTTTGAGGTAAATGCCATTCCCAGAGTTAGAGTGGGCCTCAACTAGACTCATGGCCATTACCAGACTCAGTTTTTCTCAAGGCATTTTGCAGTATCTCAGTCATGTTTAGTGCTCTTTCTCAGTGGGGCTCAGATAGTTCCCCATGGATACACTGGGTTCAGGGTTATGACAGGGTCCCAGTAAATCTCAGTACATTTCCCAGGTTTTCAATGGAGTTCAGTGTCATTTCCTAGGTCACAGTGTTTTTCAGGGCCTCTCCAGAGATTTACTGAGTCTCAGGGCATTCCCCCGGGGTCACAGTGCTGCTCAGGGCCTCTGAAGAGTCTTAGTGTTAGGGAGTTCCTCAGGGTCATAGTTGTGTGCACCGGGTTCTTCAAGATTTCACTGGTCTAATTGCCTTCTCATGCAGTCAGTGTAGCTCAGCAGCATTGCCAGGTTCATAGTGGTGCTCAGGACCTGATCCAGAGTCTTTATGATGTTCATGATTTTCTTCAGGGTATCAAAGGAGCTCAGGCCTTTTCACAATATGAGAGAGTCTCATGGCCTATCCCAGCATCTAAGTAGATTATGGCATACTCAGGAGGGGTTCACCAGAGTTTTAATTGTGTTTAGCATGGTCTTTCTAAAGACATGGTCTTTGGTGCTTAGATTATTGCCCAGTGTTAAAGAGGCTGAAGACCTCATCAATAATCTCAGAAGGGTGAAGTTCATTCACTGTTGACTCAAGAGTGTTTAGATCTTCTTCAGAGTCTTAGGAAGACTCAGGCCCTCCTTAGGTCGACAGATGTATGCACCATCTTCCTAAGAGTCTTACTGGTCTCACTGCCTTCCCAGGCTCTCAATCCAGCTCAGCACCATTCCCAAGATCACCATATGCTCAGGGTCTTCCCAAGGGTCTCAGTAGGTCTCATTTGAATCTCTCAGTAGGGCCTCACTGAGTTTCAGAGCCATCCTGAGTCTCCTTTATCTTTTTTTTTTTCCCACAGTCTTTTATAGGTTCTCCATGAGACTCAGGGTAATTCTCAAAGTCTCAGTGATGCTCAGTGCTTCTCCCAGCCTCACAGCTAGGCTCTGAATCTTGCCCAAGAAACACTGAGATCAGAGCCTTTTGGGGTTTCTCACTGAATCCCCAGAACTTGTCCAGGGTCTCTAAAGAGTTAAGTGCCATTCCCAGCATCATAGTAGTGCTCATTGTCTTCTCCAGATTTGATTGTGTGTTAGGGTTTTCCCAAGAGTATTAGTGGGGCCTATGGCATACCCTACTATTTCAGTGGTTTAAGGACTCTACACAATATCTAGTGGACTTAGATTCTTCCCAGGTGTTCTGGGAAAATAATGGCCTTCACTAGTGTCTCAGTGGGGAATAGTGCCTTGACCAATATGTTTTTGAACTCAGGAACATTCCTATTGTCACAGTGGTGCTCAGGACTTTTCCCATTTTGTCCCTGGCACTCAGGGCAATCCCATGTTTGTTAGTGTAAGCTCTGGGCTTTCTCCAGGGTCTCAGTCTGGCTCAGTGCTTTACCTCTTGGCTTATAGGAGCATGGGCATTCTCTAGAGTCTTTTTTGAAATCTCAGGTATTATTTGGTCTCAGATTTTTCTTTATTGTTTTTTTATGGTTGTACACAATGTATATTCATGCCATTCATGTAATCATACATATATATATATATATATATATATATATATATATATATATATATAGGGTAATACAGTTTCATTCTACTGTCTCAGATTTTTCTGCAGAGTTTCTGTGAGGCCAAAGAACTTCAATAACTTCTCAGTGGGGTTCAGGGCCTCCAAAAGGGTCTAAGTGGACTTACGGAACTTTCCCAGCATTTCCTGGTGCATCAGTGCTTTTCTAGCTCAACAATGGGGCTCATGAGTTTTCCATGTTCTTTCATGGGGCTTAGTTCTTTCCACAGAATATTTGTAAGTCTCAGGATCTTCTCCTGAATTACAGTTTGACTCAGGGTCATCCATAGTATTTCAGGGGTGTTCAAATTCTTTCCATTGGTTTGTATGATTTAAGGGTCTTCAAAACTGTCTCTTGGCATTCAGGGTTTTTGCTGGTGTCTAATTGGGGTTCAAGGTTTTCCCCAGTGTATCACTGGAATTTAGGGATTTTCCAGGTCACTAAGGAGGCTCATGGCCTCTTGTACTGATTCAGTGACTTGTGGGGCTTTGCCCAGGGTCTCAGTGGCTCATATTCTCTTCTAACAGTCATTATCAGAGTGTTCCCTCAGAGGAACACTTAGGGGTCTCCTTTCCTTCCTTGGGCATTCAGTGGAGCTCTTGGACATGCCTAGCATCTCAGTGTGATTCAGGATGTTTCTCAGGTTTTCCAAGAACCATGGGCCTTGCCCAGGGCCTTAGTCAGACTCATGATCATTTGCAGTATCTCAGTCATGTTCAGTGGTATTTCCAGAGTCCCATTGGGGTATATAGGTCCCCATGGACACACTGGGTTCAGAGTTTTGCCAGGGACTCTGTAAGTCTTTGCACCTTTCCCAGGTTCTCAGTGGAGTGTTGTGTCATTCCCAGGTTCACAGTGGTGCTCAGGGCCTTTGCCAGTGTCTTAGTGGTGTCATTGCCTTCCCAGGCACTCAGTGAAGCTACAGTCTTCCCAGGGCACAATGATGCACAGGGACTCCCCCAGAGTCTTAGTGAAACTCAAGGCCTTCTTCAGGGCGTCAGAGGGGCTCAGGGTCTTTGTTAATGTCAGTGGGGACCCAGCACCTACCTTAGAGTCTCAGAAAAGTTTAGGGCCTTTTTGAGTATCAGTGGGGTTCAGGGCCTTCCCCAGAATTTCAGTCTTTCTCAGGAATGTCCATGTGATTTTCATGATGATCAGATAATTTGATAGTATTTAGAAGAAGCTAAAGTCTTTAACAAGAATTTAGAGTGTTCAGTGCCTTCATTGTAGTCTCAATGGGATTTGGAACCTTCCCCTCAGTTATATTGAGGCTCAGTACCTTTCCCAGGGTCACAGTTATAAGTCCCAGGTTCATCAGGATTTTAGTGGCCTCATTGCCTTCACATGCACTCCATAGAATTCAGCACCATTCCCAAGTTCATGGTGGTGCTCAGGGCCTGCCTCAGAGTATTTGTGATGCTCAGGTTTGTCTCTAGATTATCAAAGGAGCTCAGGTCTTTTCATAGAATGAGAGGCCTGGGTGTCCAGGGGTTCCAACAACTATTAAAAAGACCTCAGCAATGATACTTTCAACTAAAGATCCTTCTGATGGCTAGCCCACACCTAAGGTTAGCCACTCTAATTCACAGAAAATACACAACTTTGTGTAGTGAATTTCACCCCATACTCTCCCCTAAAACCTTTTTTAAAGTTTCTCAACATACATTCCAAGGGGTTTAAGAGATTCAGTTTACTTTGGGTCTCCCATGTGTTTCATCTTGCATCGGTGTCATGCACTTATAACAAGATTCCCTTCATCTCTGTCCATTCTGCTCTACAGAACTTAATTTCCTCTTAGCCTTGCAGGTCAGTATCAACCCCCAACCTGGATCTTCCGCCTAGATGTTGGTTGATAGAATACTGCCACAGACTGCATGAGGTACCACAGAACCACAGATAGGGATTCAGCACTCACTTTGGCACTTTGGTCAGGTCAGAACCTTTCCTTTCCTGTCTCATTCACACACTTTCACACAGACATGGTCAGACCAAATTTCTACACTGCCCAAATTCCAAAAATGCCACAACCAAAAAGGTAGTCATGGTTTTCCCTCTGCTTGCTGACCCTGAACAGAGACTACTCGTGCAACTCCCTGAGTCCTTCTCAGCTCCAACTCCTTTTGGAGGTTATTCTGGACTCTTGGGGGTTGATCAAGCCTCTCTTTCACCTGTTTAGGCCTCTATGGGGAAGTCAGGTGGGAGACCACTAATGGATCCACTTCCTACCTGTTCAGTCAGGTGGTGCTCCAAGTTCCCTATTCCTGGTTCCTGCTCCTTGTGGGTTCCATTGTGCTTCAGAATAGAAGCTCTGGGGTGCCAGGTGAGTCATTCCTCCTTCAGGGAGAGAGATGCCTGTGTTGCACACTAAGGGGAAGCCATGTCCTCTGCCGTCCTGGGGAAGACAGACCCCAGAGACAAGAGAGGCAGAAAAGCTGACTTCAAAGATTTCCATCCCATCTGAATGGCAAAATGATGTAAGACAAATGAGACTGGACACCCAAGGAATTAGCAGAAAGAGAGTTTATTGTCTGTAGCCAGTTCAGAGTGTGGCTCCTGCCTAAAATGTCCTCCCCTGAACCCTGAGTCTAGAAATTCTTTGAACTTTTTATCTAATGAGTGGGGGGCTTGGAGATTTCCATTTTTGCTGGAATCTACATAAAAATGTTCTATTTCTTTGAGTTCACAGGGAGTGCTTTTGTCTCATTTCTTAGATTAGTCAAAGGTTTTACATTTTACCACAAAAGCAAAAGTGACAGCATAAAGTCTGCAGCCAAACTAAGTTTTTACAAGACAGAGTAACATGAAATAGGAAGCCTAACCACATTTGGGCTCTTTTGCAGATTTTTTTGCTGATATTTTGCTAATAAGAACAAATATGTTGAGGTATCTGAAAAAACTTAAGATTCATTGGTAGAAGAAGTGGCACCACTACACTCAAGGAATTCAAAGGGTTTCAATGGGTCTTATTGCCTTTTCCAGGGGTTCAGTGAGTTTCAGAGCCATTCTCAGAGTCTTATTTTTTTTTTTTTTCAGGGATTTTAGAGGTTCTCCATGAGGCTGAGTGCTATTATCAGATTCAATAATGCCCAGTGCTTCTTCCAGCATTGGAAAAAGGCGAAAAATCTTTCCCCAAGAAAACACTGGGTTCAGGGCCTTTCAGGGATTCTCACTGAATCCCAGGACCCTGTCCAGGGTCTCTGTGGAGCTAAGTACCATTCCCAGAATCACAGTGGTGCTCAGCATCTTCCTCAGAGTTTAATTTGTGTGAGAGCCTTAACAAGAGTCTTAGTGAGGCTTAGGGCCGACCCTACCATTTTAGTGGGTTTAAGGACTTTGCACAATATTTAGTGATGCTTAGATTCTTCCCTGGTATTCTTCATAAACAATGGTCTTCGCCAGTGTGTCAATGGTACTTAGGGTAACACCATGTTTCTTAGTGTAAGCTTAGGAATTTCTCTTGGGTCTCAGTTTGCCTCAGTGTTTTCCCCAATGGCTTATAGGAATTTGTGGAATCCTCTAGGGTCTTTTTTGAGATCACAGGTATGATTGGGTCTCAGATTCTTCTCCAGAGCTTCTGTGAGGCTAAAGACCTTCAATAGCTTCTAGGTAGGGTTCAGGACCTCCATGAGAGCCTAAGTTGTGTTGTGGACTTTTTCCAGGTTCTCCTTGGGTCTCAGTGTTTTTATAGCTCTACAATGAATCTCATAACTACCCCATGTTCCGCAGTGGGCTTCAGTACCTTCTTCAATGTATAAGTAGTTCTCAGGACCATGTTCAGGATTTCAGTGTGACTCAGGGCTGTCCATAGTATTTCAGGGGTGTTCAGATGCTTTTCATGAGTTTGCGTGATTTAAGGACCTTCAAAAGTGTCTCTTGGATTCAAGGCCTTCACTAGTATATAATTGGGGTTCAGGGCTTTTCCCAGTGTATCACTGGAATTCAGGGTTTTTCCAGGCCCCCTAATGAGGTTCATGGCCTCTCATACTGATTCAGTGGATTGTGGTGCTTTTCCCAGGGTCTCAGTGAGTTTCATGGTCTCCTCTAGTCACACAGCGGTGTTTGTAGTGTTCCCCCAGAGTCTAGTGTTCTCCTTCCCTTCCTCAGGCATTCAGTGGTGCCCTTGGACCTTTTCAGCATCTCAGTGTGGTTTGGGATGTTCCCCAGGTTTTCAAAGAGCCAAAGGCCTTGCCTAGGGCCTCAGTGGAGCTCCTGACCTTTACCAGGTTCTCAGTGTTTCTCAAGATGTTTTGCAGTATCTCAGTCATGTTCAGTGTCATTCCCAGTCTCAACTTGGCTCAGATATTTCCCCTAGGACACACTGGTTTCAGGGTTTCTTCTATGGTCTCAATAAATCTCACCACCTTACCTAGGTACTCATGTAGTTCAGTATCATTCTCAGGGTCACAGTGTTGCTCAAGGCCAGTCCATAGACCTACTGAGTCTCAGGGCATCCCCCAGAATTACAGTGGCTTCAGGGCCTTCCCCAGAGTCTTAAGAGGTGTCACTGCTTTCACAGGCAATCAGGGAAGTTATAGTCTTCCCTGGTCACAGTGGTGCTCATGGCCTATCCCAGAGTCTTAGTGACACTCAGGGCTTTCTTCAGGGTATCAGCTAGGCTCAGGGTCTTTCCCAGGGTCATGCATCGGTGTCGTGCACTTATGACAAGATCCCTTCGATCTCAGGGACTACCCTGGAATCTCCAGAAGTCTCAGAGCCTTATCATGGTATCAGGGGGTTCAGGGCCTTCCCCAGAATTTCAGTGTCTCTCCAGAATGTCTGTGTGAATTTCATGGGGCTCTGATAATTTGATAGTAATTAGAAGAAGCTAAAGTCATTAAAAAGAATTTGAAGTGTTAAGTGCTTGTCTCAGTGGAGTTCAAAACCTTCTCCAGAGTACTATTGAGGCTCAGGACCTATCCCAGGGTCACAGTTGTGAGCACTGGGTATCTTCAGGTTTTAGTTTTCTTGTTGCCTTCTCATGCACTTAGTGGAGCACAGCAACATTGCCAAGTTCACAGTGGTACTCAGCACCTACCCAGGGTCTTAATGATATTCAGTTTTTACTTCAGGGTAAAAGAAACTTAGGCCTTTTCACAGTGTGAGTGGGTCTCATGGACTGCCCTAGCATCTAAGCAGATTAGGGCCTGCATGAGAGTCTCAGGAGGGCTCAAAGCCTTCCCCCAAATTTCAATCTTGTTTTGAAAGGTGCACATGGTCTTCGTGGTGCACAGATTGTTGCCCAGTATATAGAAGAGGACCAAAGCCTCAATAAAAGTCTCAGAGGGGGGCTGGGGATATAACTCAGTTGGTAGAGTGCTTGCCTCGCAAGGCCCTGGGTTCAATCCCCAGCACCACAAAATAAATGAAATAATTAATTAAAAATCTCTGAGGGGTTAAATTCATTCACTCTTGTCTCAGTGGTGTTCAAAATCTTTTTCAGGGTCTTAGGAAGGCTAAGGCTCTTCCTTAGATTGACAAATGCATGTGCAACCTTCCCAAATGTCTTAGTGGTCTCATTGCCTTCTCAGTCTCTCTGTGCAGCTCACTACCATTCCCAAGGTCACCATGTGCTGCCTTTTCCAGGGTCTCACTGAGTTTCAGAGCCATCCTCAGAGTCTCCTTATTTTCAGGGTCTTTATCGGTTTCTCCATGAGGCTCAGTGCTATTCTCAGATCTCAGTGATTCTCAGTGTTTCTTCCAGCCTTAGAGCAAGCAAGTCTCTGAACTCTCCCCAAGACAACATTGGGTCTGGGGCCCTTCCAGGTTTTTCATTGAATTCCAGAGCTTTGTCTAGGATCTCTAGATCTAAGTGCCATTTCCAGCATCATAGTGGTGCTCAGCATCTTCCCCAGGGTATGATTGTGATTCAGGGCCTTGCCAAGGGTCTTAGTAGGGTCTAGGGCCTACCCTACTTTTTCAATAGGCTTAAGGACTCTACACAATATGTAGTGGTGCTGAGATTCTTCTGCAGTATTCTGGGAATATAATGGCCTTCACTAGTGTCTCAATGGGGAATAGTGCCTTGCCCAGTGTGCCCTTGAAACTCATGGACATTTCTAATGCCACAGTGGTGCTCAGGGTCTTCTACCATGTGTCAGTGGCACTCAGGGCCACCCCATGTTTCCTAGTGTAAGCTCAGGACTTTCTCCATGGTCTCATTCTGGTTCAGTGCTTTCCCCAATGGCTTATATGGACTCAGGGAATTCCCTAGTGTCTTTTTTGTGATCTTGGTATGATTGGGTGTCAGATTTTTCCCCAGAACTTCTGGAAGGCTAAAGGCCTTCAATATCTTCTCATTTATGTTTGGGTCCTCCACCAGGGTCTAAGTGGAATTGTGGACCTTTCCCAGGGTCTCCTTGAGTCTCAATGTTTTCCCAGCTCAACAATGAAGTTCATGGTTTTCCCATGTTCCTTAGTTGACCTTAGTGCCCTCCTCAATCAGTTCTCAGGACCATCTCCAGGATTTCAGTTTGACTCATGATTGTCCATTATATTTCAAGGGTGTTCAGATGCTTTCCATGAGTTTGTGTGATTTGAGGGCCTTAAAAAGTGTCTCTTGGTATTCAGGGACTTCACTGGTGGCTAATTAAGGTTCTGGAATTTTCCCAGTGTATCAATGGGTTTCAGGGCTTTTCCACATCACTAATGAGGTTCATGGCCTCTCGTATTGATTCAGTGGATTGTGATGCCTTGCCCAGGGTTTCAGTGGGTTTTATGGTCTCATTCAGTCTCACTGTTGTTCAGAGGGTGTTCTCTCATAGTCTCAGTGTTCTCTTTCCACTCCCTGGGCATTCAGTGCAGCTCATGAACATTCCCAGCTTCTTGGTGTTGTTCAGAATATTCCCTGAATTTTCAATGCTTCACAGGACTTTTCCAGGGTCTCAGAGGGACTCATGGACTTTCCTAGGGTCTGTTTCTCACAGAAAATATTATAATGTCTCAGTGATTTTCAACACCATTGCCCAAGTGTCAATTTTCAGAGATATTTCCTGGAGGAGACACCGGTCAGGATTTTTACAAGGGTCTCAACAAATCTCAGCCACTTTCCTTGGTTCTCAGTGGAGTTCAAGGCCATTCCCAGGGTCATATGTTTCTCAGAGCCTTTCTACAGTCTTAATCTTTGCTGAGCAGTCCCCAGTGTCATATTGGTGCTCATGAATTTTGTCCAATTCTTAATGATGTAATTGCCTCTCCAGACATTCAGTGAAGCTATAGCCACTGTGAGGCTCAAGGCCTCACCCAAACCATAAACCCTAACCCTAACCCTAAATCCTAAACACTAAACCCTAACCTTAAACCCTAACTCTAAGCCCTAACCCTAATCCTAATCCTAGCCCTAACCCTAACCCTATCCCATGGTCTTAGTGACACTCAGAGCCTTCTGCATGGCATTGGATGTACTCCAGGCCCCTTTTCATGTTCAGTGGGGTCTCGTGGTCTCTTGTAGCACCTAAGAATATCCTAGGGTCTTAAGAGGCCTAGGACCTTACCCAGATTTTCAGTTTTGTTTATAAATATTCATAAGATTTTCATCTTTGGATTATTGCTCAATGTTTAGAAGAAGCTAAGTCTCAACAAGGTTCTTAAAGGGGTTAGGTTCCTTCATGGTTATCTCCTGGTTTCTCTAGGGTCTTAGTAAGTCTCATGACTTCCCCAAGTTCACAGTTGTGTGCACAACAATCCCAAGAGTCTTAGTGTTCTCATTGCCTTTTCAGCACATTTCCCAAAGACACATTGTTCTCAGAGCCTTTCAAGGATTCCAGTAGGGCTCATTGTCTTGTACAGTGGCTAAGTGGAACTCAGGACCATCCTGAGTCTCCTTTTCTTTTCAGGGTTTTGCAAAGTATCTGTGGGACTCAGTGCTACTCTCAGAGTCTCAGTGATGTTCAGAGCTACTCCCAGCTTCTGAGCAAGGTTCTAAATACTCTCTAAGAAAACCCTGTATTTAGGGCCTTTCTGGGATTCTCAATGAATTCCAGGAACTTGCCCAAGTTTCTTTGGAGCTCAATGCCATTTCCAACATCATGGTGATGCTCAGCATCTTTTAGAATTTGATTGAGTGTCAGTGCCTTCCCAAGTGTCTTAGTGAGACCTAGGGCCTACCCTGGTTTTTCAGTGGTTGTAATCTTAACTGGTGTCATTGACTTGGTAGGCACTCAAGTGAAGCTATAATTTTCCCAGGTTGCAGTTGTTCTCAGGATCTGTCCCTTGTCTTAGAGATAATCAGGGCATTCCACAGGGATTCAGAGGGGCTCAGTGATTTTTCCTCTTTCTGTGTGAACTCAGGGCCTACCCTAGAGTCTCAAGAAGGCTCAGGGCCTTTTCATGGTATCAGTCGGTTTCAGGGTATTCCCCAGAATTTCACTATCTTTCAGGAATGTCCACATGATCTTCTCCATGCTCAGATACTTCAATACCATGTAGGAAAGTTGAAAGTCTTAACAGAGATTTGAAAGGTGTTCAGTGCATTCATTGTTGTCTCAATGGAGTTCACAACCTTCTCCAAGACTTAGTGAGGCTCAGGACCCTCCCCAGGGACACAGTTGGATGTACCTTCTTCCCTAGTATTTTAGTGTTCTCATTGCCCCCTGTGCCCTGAGTTCAGCTCTGAAACATTGCCAAAGTCACGATGGTGCTCAGGGCCTGCCCAGAGTCTTTGTGATGCTCAGTTTTTCTTTAGCGTATCAAAGGAGCTCAGGCCTTTTCCAAGTAGAGTGGATCTCATGGCCTACCCTAGCATCTAAGCATATCAGGGCCTAAATTGAACCTCAGGAAGTCTTAAGGCCTTCCCAAGAATTTCAGTCAGGTTTAGGAATGACCACATGATCTTCATGGGGCTCAGATTATTGAATAGTGTTGAGGCCAAAGGCCTCAACAAAAGACTTAGAGTGGTATTAGAGTGGTAAAATGCCTTCTCTTTTACCATTTTACCATTGTTGGCTCAATCGTATTCAGGATATTCTCCAGAGTCTTAGTAAGGCTCAGGGACTTCCACAGATTCACAGTTGTATGCTCAAAGTTCCCAAGAGTCTATGAGTCTCATTTCATTCCCAGGCTCTCAGTGCATCTCAGTGCCTTTCCCCAGGTCACAGTGGTCTCAGTAAATCTCAGCACATTTTCCAGGATCTCAGTGGAGTTCAGCATTCTTACCAGGATCACAGTATTGCTCAGGGTCTCCCCAGGTTCTTACTGAGTCTCAGATCATTCTCTAGGGTCACAGTGATGCACAAGGCCTTTGCCAGATTCTTAGTTGGGGAGAGTGGTGATTTGAATCATGGTTTATGATTCCATGATGACTGAGTTGGATTGGGAACTTCCTGTGCAAAAGTTCAGGTTAAGGTTGCCCAGTTGCTATGGTGGTGACACCTAGCCAGAGGAAGCTATGTGTTAAGTCATGCAGTTGTATCAATTGAGATCTTGAGCTCAGGCATCAGCTCTCAGGCATAGAAAATTCTGAGCATAAATTAACCCTAAGGTCTCATCAGTCCTTTGTCCTTCAGATTGCCTGCTTTGTTATAACTTTCTTACAAATAAGTTTTGATTAAAAAAAAAAAAAAACCTATATAATAAAAGTTCTGAGCTAGTTCTAGGTCATTTTTCCCTCACCAGGGGATGAAGATCTACCTGGTCCCAGCTTTTTTCTATGAGTATCTGTTTGTATTTTCTTCATCCTCTGTCCTCTTTTTATGAAGTTACAGCCATGCAGGTTGCAGCATTTAGTGGTGTCTGTGTCTTCCCAAGCACTCAGTGAAGCTTAGTCTTCACAGGTCACATTGTGCTCAGGGCCTTCCCCAGAGTCTTAATGACACTCGGGGCCTTCTATAGGGTATCAGAGGAGCTCAGGGTCTTTCCCAGTGTCAGTGGGGACTCAGGACCTAACCTAGTGTCTCAGAAAGGTTCAGAGTCTTTCCAGTAATCAGTGGAGTTTAGTGCCTTTCCAGAATTTCAGTTTCTCTTGAGAATGTCCACATGATCTTCATGGGCTCAAATACTTCAATAATATGAAGGAGTAACTAATGGCCTTAACAAGAATTTGAGGTGTTTAGTGCCTTCACTGTTGTCTCAATGGTGTTCACAGTTTTGTCCACAGACTTAGGCTCAGGATCTTCCCCAGGGTCACAGTTGTGGGCACTGCCTTCCCAAGCATCTTAGTGGTATCATTGCTTTTCCATGCACTTAATGGAGCTCAGCACCATTGCCAAGGTCACAGTGGTGCTCAAGTCCTGTCACAGTCTTATTTATACTCAGGGACTTCTTCAGGGTATCAGAGGGGCTCAGGCCCTTTCACAGGGTCAGTGGGAGCTCATAGCCTACCCCATCATTTATGCAGATCTCAGGGCCTACTCTAGAAACTCAGGAGGGTTCAAGGCCTCCCCCCAGAGTCTCAGCCTTGTTTAAGAACATCCTCATGGTCTTCTTGGGCCTTGGATTATTGCTCAGTGTTTAGAAGAGGCTAAAGACCTCAGCAAGGGTCTTAGAGGGGCTATGTGCGTTCACTCTTGTCTCAGTGGTGTGCAGGATCTTCTCCAGAGTCTGAATGAGGCTGGGAGCCTTCCCCAGGTTCACAGTTGTCTGCATGAACTTCTCAAGAGTCTTAGTGGTCTTACTGCCTTCCCAGGCTCTCAGTGGAGCTCAGCACCATTGCCAAGGTCACAGTGAACTCAGGGCCTCCTCCAGACTCTTTGACAGGATTCTGCCTTCCATACAGTCTCAATGGCATCAGTGCCTTGCCCAGGGTTTCAGTGGGACTCAGGGTCATTCCGAATGTCACAGTTATGCTAATGCCTTCCCCAGTGTACTAGTGGTATTCAGGGCCATCTCAAGTTTCTAGTGGACCTCAGAGCTTTCCTGAGACAGTCTGGCTCAGCTCTTTCTCCAGTAGCTTATACAGGCTCAGTGCATTTCTTAGGTTCTTTTGGGAAACCTGTCTTTCCCCTGAATATCATTTTTGTGAGAATTAGGAAGTCTGGTGACTCATATTTAGAATATAGCCTTAAGTGGTTCCGATTGTAGCCATTTGGATCATCGCCCTTCATTTTACCTGTCCCAGTATTGTAATTAACCAATCTTGTAGATTGTAACCCTGAAGTCTTCCAATCAGATTGAAGGGCCATGCTGCCCTAGGTTTGAGATAAAAGCAGGCAGACTTCCCACCCAAGCTTACTTGCTGGCCTAGTTCTAGTAGAACACCCTTCTGTCAGGAGTAATAATTTGCCTTGCCCACTCATTTTTGAGCACGTTTGATTTTTTTCTTTTTTTGTTGCACCTCAGTATTTCTAACAATTTTGGCACCCAGTATGGGGCCCTATGCATCTCCTAGGAGTTATGGGGAACACTTTCCTTAGAAGAGATGAGTCCTCCTGCCTGTTGTGGTGGCCTCTGAGCTCGTTGGGGAAACTGTGATCCCTAGGATTGAATGAACTTAAAAATCAGAAATGGATCAGCAATGTGGGTATGAGGCCCAAACATGAACCGTGGTGACCTGTTGAGTCTGCATATACTCATTGAGGGAATTGGGTAAGAAGTGGTAAAGGGCATGCAAAGAGTGGGAGAACTCAAACTTTCTTTTATGCCAGAAGGCCTAGAGGAGATCAGACTCCAAATTTGGAGTACCCATCACCAGTTTTTCACAACATTTATAGGCTATCTAGCGTCATAAATTTTCTAGTCTAAGATGATATATGGTTTTGCACAGGGTTTCAAAAATAATATATGGTCGTATGTAAGGGGTTTCAAGCAGGAAGCATGTTTACAGAAGTGGAATGCTATAAGGACGAACTGGCTCCTCTTACAAGGCCTTCCATAAAACTCTAGCCTAGGCCCAGGGCCTTCACAGGGTGTTTACATTCAAAGGAAAGTATTTAGGTCCTATGTAAAGTCCTTTATAACCCAAAAGATAGGAGTGAATGGTGTTAATTAGGTATCCTGAAGACAAGTTGGCTAGTGAGGGTAGGAAAGGGGACTGTCAGTTTCTCAGGCACTAATTTTCACAGCAGGGTTCTTGGTTTATTGTGCATTCAGGCTTGGGTTAGTTACCCATTACAGTTCCCACTGTCAGTGTGGACTCAGGATCTAGCTCAGCGTCTAAGCAGATCAGGGCCTATCCTTGAATCTCAGGAGAGATACTCAGGCCCTTCTTCAGGGTGTCAGAGGGGCTCAGGGTCTTTCCCAGTGTCAGTGGGGACTCAGGACCTTCTCTAGAGTCTCAGGAGTGCTCAGGGTCTTTCAGGGTATCAGTGGGGTTCAGGGTCTTCTCAGAATATCAGTGTCTCTCAGGAATGGCTATGTGATCTTAATGGGGCTCAGATAATTCGTTAATATTTAGAAGAAAAACATATTTAACCAGTATTTAGAGGGTTCAGTGATTTCACTGTTGTCTCAATGGAGTTCGTAGCCTTCTGCAACTTTATTGAGGCTCAGGATTTCCCAAGAGTCATAGTAGCATGTGCCTAATTTTTCAGGGATTTAATGATCTCGTTGTCTTCCCATACACTCAATGGAGTTAAGCATCATTGCCAGATTGACAGTAGTGCTCAAGGTCTAGCTCAAAGTCTTAGTAATGGTAGGTTTTTCTTCAGGGTATCAAAGGAGCTCAGGCCTTTTCACAGTGTGAGTGAGTCTCAAGGCCTATCCTAGCACTTAAGGCAGTCCCCAGAATTTCAATCATGTTTAGAAAGGTCCTCCTGGACCTCGTGTTTCTCAGATTATTGCCAGGGTTAAGAAGAGGCTAAAGGCCTCAGCAAGAATCTCAATGTGGTTAAGTTCATTCTTCAGAGTCTTAGGAAGGCTAAGGACCTTCCTTCAGTTGACAAATGTATGTACCACCTTCCCAAGAGTCTTATGGTCTTATTGCCTTCTCAGGCTCTCAGGGCAGGTCAGCACCATTCCAAAGGTCAACCTATATTCAGGGTTTACCTGACGGATTCAGTAGGTCTCACTGCTTTTTCCAGGGGCTCACTGAGTTTCAGAGCCATCCCGAGTCTCCTTTGTTCTTAGGATCTTTTATAGGTTCTCCATGAGGCTCAGCAGTACTTTCAGAAACACTCAAAATTTCTTCCAGCCTTGGAGCAAATCTTTGAATCTTCCATAAGGAAACACTGGGTTCAGGCGACTTCAGGGTTTCTCACTGAATCCCAGGGTTTGGCATACGGCCTCTGTGGAGTTAAGTGCTGTGCTCAGCATCACAGTGGTGCTCAGCATCCTCCTCAGTGTTTGATTGTGAGCCAGATCCTTGCCAAGGGTCTTAGTGAGGCCTAGGGCCTACCCTACTCTCTACTGGGTTTAGGGACTCTGCAAAATATCTAGTGGTGCTTAGGTTCATCTGCAGTGTTCTTGGAAAATAATGGCCTTCACTAGTGTGTCAATGGAATAGTGCCTTATCCGTGTGTCATTGAAACTCAGTGACACTCTCATTGTCATAGTGGAGCTCAGGGCCTTCCCCACTGTGTCAGCAGCACTCAGGGCCACCCCCTGTCTCTTATTGTAAGCACAGGGCTTTCTCCAGGATTTGAGTCTGGCTCAGTGCTTTCCCCAAAGGCCTATAGGGGCTCAGGGAATCCTATAGGATCTTTTTTGATATTTCAGGTGTGATTGTGCCTCAGATTTTTCCCTGGAGTTTTGTGAAGGTGAAGTCCTTCAGTAATTCTCAGTGGGCTTTGGGACCACCATCAGTGTTTAAGTGGGGTTGTGGACCTTTCCCAGGGTCTCCTTGAGTCTCGGTGCTCTTCCAGGTCAACAGTCAGTCTCTTGGCTTTTCCATGTTCTTTGTGGGCCTCAGTGCCTTACAGAGTGCATCAGTTGTTCTCAGGACCATCTCTAGTTTTACAGTGTGACTCAGGGATGTCTATAGTTTTCAGGGTTGTTCAGATGCTTTCCACAAGTTTGTGTGATTTAAAGTCCTTCAGAGATATTCTTGGTCTTCACCGGTGTCTAATTGGGGTTCAGGACTTTTCCCAGTGTATTAGTAGAATTCAGGGTTTTTCCATGGTACTAAGGAGGCTCACAGGCTCTCTTAATGATTCAGTGGATTGTGGGGCCTTGCCCAGGATGTCAGTGGTTTTCATGGTTTCCTTTAGTCTCACAGTGATGCTCAGGGTGTTCACTGAATCCTAGGGTTCTCCTTCTTTCTACAGGCATTCAGCAGAACTCTAATACATTCCTGGGATCTCAGTATGGTTCAGAATGTACCTCAGGTTTTCAAAGGACCAGTAGTCTTGCCCAGGGCCTCAGTAAGACTCATGGCCTTTACCAAGGTCTTAGTTAAACTTTCTCAGAACATTTTGCCGTGTCTCACTCATATTCAGTGCTTTTCCTGGAGTCTTGGCTGTGTATAGATAGTTCCCCTAAGAGACACTGGATTCCGGCTTTTTGCCAGGGTCTCAGTAAACCTCAGTACCTTCCCAGGTCCTCAGTGGAGTGCAGTGTTATTCCCAGAGTCACAGGGTTGCTCAGGGACAGCCCAGATCCTTACTGATTCTCAGGTCATTGATCAGGGTCACAGTGGTATTCAGGGTCTTCTCCAGTGTCTTAGTGGTGTCATTGCCCTCCTGGGCACTCTTCCCAGTCTTCCCGGGTTACACTGATACTCGGGGCCTTCCCAGAGTCTTAATGACACTCAGGGTCTTCCTCAAGGTGTCAGAGGGTCTCAGCATCTTTGCCTTCATCGATGGGGTTCAGGGCCTACCCTAGAGTCTCAGGAGGGCTTAAGGCCTTCTCCAAAATTTCAATGTTGTTTAGAAAGGTCAACATGGTCTTCATGGACCGGGAATATTGCTCAATGTTTAAAAGAGGCTAAAGACTTGAACAAGAGCCTCAGAGTGGTGAAGTTTATTCTCTGTTGTCTCAATGCTGTTTCAAATCACCTTCAAAGTCTTAGGAAGGCTAATGGCTTTCCTTAGGTTGACAGAAGGATGCACCACATTGTCAAGAGTTTTAGTGTTCTCATTGCTTTCCCAGGCTCTCTGAGAAGGTCAGCACTATTCCCAAGGTCACCATGTGCTCAGGGCCTTCTGAGGGTCTCAATAGGTCTCATTTCCTTTTCCAGGGGATCACTGAGGTTCAGAGCCTGCCTCAGAATCTCATTTATTTTCAGGGATTTTTTTTTTCCAGGTTCTCTGTGAGGCTCAGTGCTATTCTCAGAATCTCAGTGATGCTCAGTGCTTATTACAGTCTCAGACTGAGGTTCTAAATCTTTCCCAAGGAACACTGCATCAAGGCCACTGAATCCCAGGGCCTTGCCCAGGGTCTCTGTGGAGTGGACTGCCATTTCCTGCATCAAAGTGATCCTCAGCATCTTCCCCAGGATTTGTCAAGGCCTCCGCAAGAGGCTTAGTGAGGCCTAGGGCCTACCCTACTATTTCAGTTGTTTAAGGACTCTGAACGATATCTAGTGGTGCTTAAATTCCTCCTCAGTTTTCTGGGAAATTAATGAAACTCACTAGTGTCTCAATGGGGGATAGTACCTTGTCCTGTGTGTCCTTGAAACTCAGGAGCATTCCCATTTTCATAGTGGAGCTCAGATCTCTCTCGATTTTTTTGTTTGTTTTCTCAGCAGCATTTAGGGTCATCCCATGTTTCTTAGTGTAAGCTCAGGTCTTTGTGTGGGGTCTCATACTGGCTCAGTGCTTTCCCCAATGGCTTATAGGGGCTAAGGGAAATCTCTATGTTCTTGAAATCTCAGGTATGATTTGGTTCAGATTTTTCTCCAGAGCTTCTGTGAAGCTAAAGGTGTCAATAACTTCTCATTGGGCTTTGGGCCTCCACATGGATATATGTGGTGTCATGGACTTTTCCTAATTTCTCCTTGAGTCTCAATGTTTTTTCAGCTCAACAATAAAGCTCAGGGCTTTCCCATGTTCTTTAGTTGATCTCAGTGCCTTCCACAGTGCATCAGTAGTTCTCAGGACCATCTCCAGAATTTCAGGGTGACCCAGGGCTCTCCAAAGCATTTCAGATGTGTTCAGGTGCTTTCCATGAGTTTGTGTGATTTAAAGGCCTTCAAAATGTCTCTTGGCAATCAGGGCCTTCACTGGTGGCTGACTGGGGGTTCATGGCTTTTCCCAGTATATCGCTGGAATCTAGGGCTTTTCTAGGTCACTAAGGAGGCTCATGACTTCTTGTACTGATTCCCAGGGTCTCAGTGGGTTTCATGGTCTCCTCCAGTCTCAGTCATGGTCAGAGTGTTCACCCAGAATCTTAGTGTTTCCTTTTCTTCCCCAGGTATTCAGTGACCTCATGGTCATTCCCAGAATCTCAGTGTGGTTTGGGTTGCTCCCCAGGTTTTTGAAGAGACAATAGCTTTTCCAAGGATATCAGTGGGACTCTTGGTCATTACCCAGATCTCAATTTTTCTCATGGCATTTTGCAGTGTCTCTTCTCAAAGTCTCAGCTGGGCTTAGATAGCTCCACAAGGACACACTGGGTTCAGAATTTCTGTAAGAGTCTCAGTAAATTTCGCCACCTTTCCTAGATTCTTGATGGAGTTTAGTGTCATCCCCATGGTCACAGTGTTGTGCAGGGACAGCCCAGAGTTTTACTGAGTTTCAGATCATTGCCCAGGTTCACAGTGGTGCCCAGGGCCATTTCCAGAGTCTTAGTGATGTCATTGCCTTCCTAGGCCCTCAGTGAAGCTGTAGTCTTCTCAGGTTACACTGATGCTTAGGGCACGCTCCAGAGTCTTAGTGACAGTCAGGGCCCGAGTCAGAAGGGCTCAGGATCTTTCCCAGTGTTATTGGTGCTCAGGGCCTACCCCAGAATTTTAGGAGAGCTAAAGGCCTTTCCCAGAATTTTAATTTTATTTAAATAAGTCCACATGGTCTTTGTGGTGCTCAGAATATTTCCCAGTGTTTACAAGAGGCTAAAAGACTCAACAAAAGTCCCAGAGTGCTTAATTTCATTCACTGTTGTCTCAATGGTGTTAAAAATCTTTTTTAGAGTCTTAGGAAGGTTATAGTCCTTCTTTAGGTTGAAAGATGTATGCATTACCTTCCCAAGTGTCTTAGTGGTCTCAATGATTTTCCAGGCTCTCAGGGCAGCTCAGCATCATTCCCAAGGTGACCATCTGCTCAAGGACTTCCCGAGGGTCTCAGTAGTGCTCATTGCCTTTTCCAGGGTTTCAGAGCCATCCTCAGAGTCTCATTTATTTTTCAGCGTTTCTACCTGTTCTCCATAAAGGCTTAATGGTATTCTCTGAGTCTCAGTAATAGTCAGTGCTTCTATGAGCCTTGAGTGAGGCTCTGTATCTTGCCAAAAAAATATCACTGGGTTCAGGGCCTTTCAGGGAGTCTCACTGAATCCCAGGGTGTAGCTAAATGACATTCCCAGCATCACAGTGGTGCTCAGCATCTTCCCAGTGTTTTGTTCTATGTCAGGGCCTTCCAATATTCTTAGTGATGCCTGGGTCTACCTTATAATTTCAGTGTTTTAAGAACTCTGAACTACATCTAGTGGTGCTTAGATTCTTCCAGAGTATTCTGAGAAAGTAATTGCCTTCACTAGTATCTCAGTAGTGCCTTGCCCAGTGTGTCACTGAAATTCAGGGACAATCCCATAGTCATAGCGGTGCTCAGGGCCTTTCCCACTGTGTCAGCAGCACTCAGGGCCATACCATGTTTATTAGTTTAAGCTGAGGATTTTCTCCAGGGCCTCAATCTGGCTTAGTGCTTTCCTCATTGGCCTACAGGGGCTCAAGGAATCCTCTAGGGTCTTTTTTGTGATCACAGTATGATGGAGCCTCGGATTTCCCCCCAGAGCTTCTCTGAGGCTAATGGCCTTCAACAGATTTTCAGTGTGGTTTTGGGCCTCCACTGGAATTTAAGTAGGTTTGTGGACCTTTCCCAGAGTCTCCTTGTGTCTCAGTGCTTTCAGTTCAAAAATTGAGATCATGGCTTTTCTATGTTCTTGCATGGTCCCCAGTGCATTCCACAATATATCAGTAGTTCTCAGGACCATCTTCAGTACTTTGGTGTGACTCACAGCAGTCTGTAGTATTTCAAGTGTGTTTAGATGCTTTCCATAAGTTTGTTTGATTTAAAGGCGTTCACAAGTATCTCTTGGCTTTCAGGGCCTTCGCTGTTGTATCGTTGTGGTTCAGGACTTTTCCCAATGTATCACTGGAATTCAGAACTTGTCCAGGTCACTGAGGTGGTTCATGGTCTCTCCTACTGATTCATTGGATTGTGGGTACCTTGCCCAGGGTTTCAGTAGGTTGCATGGTCTCCTCCAGTCTCACTGTCATTTGGAGGGTCTGGTTACCCCAGAGTCTTAGTGTTTTTCTTCCCTTCCATGGAAATTCAATGGAACTCTTGCACCTTCTGAGCATCTCAGTAAGACTTGGGCTATTTCCCAGGTATGCAATACTCTGGAGGCCTTGTCCAGTGCTCAGTGGAACTCATAACCTTTAACAGTCTATCAGTTTTCCTCAGAGCCTTTTGGAGTGCTCACTCATGTTCAATGCTATTCCCAGAGCCTCAGCTGGGCTTAGATAGTTCCCCAAGTATACACTGGATTCAGGAGTTTTGCCAGAGTATTAGGAAATCTCAGCACTTTCCCAGCTTCTCAATTGAGTTCAGTGAAATTCCCAGGGTCAGAGGGGTGCCCTGGGCCTTCTCCAGAGTCTTAGTGGTGTCATTGCTTTCCCAGGTACTCAGTGAAACTGCAGTCTTCCCAGAATACATTGATGCTCAGGGCCCACCCCAGTGTCTTAATGATACTCAGGGCCCTCCTCAGGGTATCAGAGGAGCTCAGGGTCTTTGCCAGTGTCAGTGGGGCTCAGGGCCTGCCATGGAGTCTCAGGAGGACTAAAGGCCTTCCCCAGAATTTCAGTCTTCTTTACAAAGATCCATATGTTCTTTGTGGCGCTTGGATTATTGCCCAGTGTTAAGAAGAGGCAAAAGACCTCAACAAGAGTCTCAGAGTGCTTATGTTCATTCACTCTTGTCTCAATGGTGTTCAAAATCTTCTTTAAGGTCTTAGGAAGTCGAATGGCCTTCCTTAGGTTGACTGATACATGCATGACCTTCCCAAGAGTCTTAGTGTTCTCATTGCCTTCACAGGCTATCAGTGAAGGTTAGCAGCATTCCCAAGTTCACTATATGACAGGGCCTTCCTGAGGGTCTCAACAGTACTCATTGCATTTTCCAGGAGTTCAGTGAGTATCAGAGCCAAACTCAAACTCTCTTTCTTTTTCAGGGTCTTTTAGAGATTCTATATGAGGCTCAGTGTTATTCTCAGAGTCTCAGTGATGCTCATTTCTTCTAGCCTCAGAGAAAACCTCTGAATTTTCCCCAAGGAACACTTATTTAGGGCCTTCTAGAGTTTTTCACTGCATCCCAGGGCCTTGCCCAGGGTCTCTTTGGAATTGAGTGACATTCCCAGCATCACAGGCTGCACATCATCTTCCACAGTTCGATTGTGTGTCAGGGCCTTCCGAAGAGTGTCAGTGTGACTTATGGTCTACCATGCTCTTTGAGTGGGTTTAAGTACTCTGCACAGTTTGTAGTGATGATTAGATTCTTCCTTACTCTTCTGGGAAAATAATGGCCCTCACTGTCTCAATGGGGAATAGGGCCTTGATGAGTGTGTCATTGAAGCTCAGGGACATTCCCATTGTCAGCGTGGTGCTCAGGGCCTTCTCTACTGTGTAGAGAAGTCAGGGCCACCCCATGTTTCTCAGTGTCAGCTCAGGGCTTTCTCCAGGGTGTCACTTATTTCAATGCTTTCCCCAGTGGCTTATGGGGGCTCAGGGAATACTCTGGGCTCTTTTTTTGAGATCTCAGGAATGATAGGGTCTCAGAGTTTCCACCAGAGCTTCTGTGAAGCTAAAAGCCTTCAATAGTTTCTCAGTGGGATTTGGTGCATCCACCAGGGTCTAAGTGGGGTTGTGGACCTTTTCCAGTGTACCCTTTTGTCTTAGTGCTTTTGCAGTTCAAACATGAAGCTCACGGCTTTCCCTTGTTTTTCAGTGGGCCCCAGTGCCTTCCTCAGTGTATCAGTAGTCCTTTGAACCATCTCTAAGATTTCAGTGTGACTCAGGCCTGTCCATAGTATTTGAGGAATGTTCAGAAGTGTTCCAAGAGTATGTGTCATTCAACAGCCTTCAAAACTGTCTCTTGGGATTCAGACCATCACAGGTATGTAGATGGGGTGCAGTGCTTTTCACACTGTATCATCAGAATTCAAGGTTTTCCAGGTCACTAAGAAGGGTTATGGTCTCCTGTGCTTATTAGGTTCATTGTGGACCTTGCCCAGGGACTCAGTGGGTTTCATGGTCTCCCCCAATATCATAGTCATGTTCAGGGGGTTTCTCCAGAGTATTAGTGTACTCCTTCCCTTCCTTGGGCATTTGGTCAAGCTCTTGGACTTTCAAAGCATCTCAGTATGTCTTAGGATATTCCCCCAGGTTTTTGAAGAGCCAGAAGCCTTCCCTAGGGCCTCAGTGGGACTCATCGTCATTACCAGGTTCTCGTTTTTCTCAGGGAATTTTTCAGTGTCTCAGTCCTATTTAGTGCCATTACCAGAGTCTTATCTGGGCTTAGATAGTTCCCCAAGGACACACTGAATTTCAGGATTTTGCCATGATCTCAGTAAATTCCATTTAATTTCCCAGATTCTCAGTGGAGTTCAGTGTTTTGACGTAGGCCCCAGTGTTGCTCAGGGTCAACCCAGATTCTTAGTCTCAGGACACTCTACAGTATCACAGTGGTGTCCAGAACCTTCTCCAGTGTCTTAGTGGTATCATAGTCTTCCCAGGCACTCAGTGAAACTACAGTCTTCCCAGGTTACACTGGTGTTCAGGGCCTGTTGCAGTGTCTCAGTGACACTCAAGTCTTTCTTCAGTGTATCAGCAGGTCTTGGGGTCTTTCCCAGTGTCAGTGGAACTCAAGGTCAACCCTAGAGTCTCATGAGGCTCAAGGCTTCCCCCAGAATTTCAGTGTCATATAGCAAGCTCCGTATGGTATTCCTGTTGCTTGGATAATTGCCTAGTATTAAGAAGAGGCTAATGGTCTCAAATAAACTCTGAGTGTTTAAGTTCATTCAGTGTTGTCTCAATGGTGTTCAAAATCTTCTTCAGAGTCTTAGGAAGGCTAAGTGCCTGCCTTCCTTAGGTTGACAGGTGTATACACCACTTTCCTACAACTCTTGGTGTTCTCATTTTCTTCCCAGGCTCTCAGTGCAGGTCAGCACCAATCCCAAGGTCACTGTGTGCTCGGGGCCTTCTCAAAGGGCTTAATGAGTCTCATTGCTTTTTCAGGGTCTCACTGAATTTCAAAGCCATCTTCAGAGTCTCATTTTTTCTCAGGGTATTTTACAGCTTCTCCATGAAGCTCAGTGATATCCTCAGAGACTCAGGGATGCTCAGTGCTTCCTCGACCATTGGATTGATATCCTGAACCTTCCCCAAGGAAACCCTGGGTTCAGGGCCTTTCAGAGTTTAACACTTAATCCCAGGGCCTTGCCCAGGTTTGCTTTGGGTTAAGTGTGATGCCAAGCATCAGAGAGGTACTCTGTATTTTCCCCAGAGTTTAATTGTGGGTCAGGACCTTCCCAAAAATCTTAGTGAGGGTGAGGACCTATGCTGCTATTTCAGTGGGTTTAAGGACTCTGCACAATAACTAGCAGTGCTTAGATTCTTCCACAGTATTCTGGGAAACTAATGGCCTTCCCTCATGTCTCAATGGGGAATAGTGTCTTTCCCAGTGTGTCATTGAAACTCAGAGACATTCACATTGTCCCAGTGGTGCTCAAGGCCTTCCCCACTGTTTCAGTGGCACTCAGGGCTACCCCATGTTTCTTAGTGAAAGCTCAGGATTTTCTCCAGGGTCTCAGTCTGGCTCAGTGTTTTACCCAATGGCTTACATGGGCTAAGAGAAACTTCTAGGGTCTTTATTGTGATCTCAGGGATGATTGGGTCTCCAATTTTTCCCTAGAGATTCTGTCAGGATGAAGGTCTTCATGAGATTCTCAGTGGAGTTTAAGGCCTCCACCAGTGTCTAAGTGGGTGTGTGAACCTTTCCCTTGGTATCCTTGTGTCTTCATGCTTTTCCTGTTCTACAATGAAGCTCATAACTTTCTCATGTTTTTTAACTGGTCTTAGTCCCTCTGCAGTGTATCACTAGTTCTCAGGACCATCCCCAGAATTTCAGTGTGACTCAGGAAAGTCCACAGTATTTTGGGGCTATTCAGATGCTTTCCTTGAGTTTGTGTGATTTAAAGGCCTTCAAAAGTGTCTCTTGGCATTCAGGGACTTCACTGGTGTCTAATTAGGATTCAAGGACTTTTCCAAGTTTAATACTAGAAATTCATGGCTTTTTTCCAGATGACAAAGGAGACTATTGTCCTCCCTTGCTAATTCAATGGGTTTTGGGCTTTGCCCAGGGTCTCAGTGGGTTTTGTGAACTCCTACAATCTCATAGTTGTGGTCAGTGTCTTCCTCAAGTCCTAGTTTTTACCTTTCCTTCCTTGAGTATTCAGTGGAGATCTTGGACATTACCAATATCTCAGTGGGTTTCAGGATGTTCCCCAGGTTTTCAAAGAGCCGAAAGCCTTCCCCAGGGCCTCAGCAGGACCAATGGCAATAACTAGGCTTTTGATTCTTCTTAGGTCATTTTGCAGTGTCTCAGTCCTATTCAGTGTTACTCCCAGAGTCTGAGCTGGGCTTAGATAGTTCCCCAAGGACATACTGGATTCCAGGTTCTTGTCAGGATCTCAGTAAATTCCACCACATTTCCCAGTTTCCCAGTGGAGTTCAGCATCTTTCCTAGGGCCCCAGTGTTGCTCAAGTCCATCTCAGAGTCTTACTGGGTCTTAGGGCATCCCCAGGGTCACAGTGGTGCCCACAACCTTCTCCAAAGTCTTAGTGGTGTCATAACCTTTCCAAGCACTCCGTAAAGCTGCAGTCTTCCCAGGTACACTAGTGTTCAGGGCTTGTCCCAGTGTCTCAGTGACACCCAGGTCCTTCTTCAGAGTGTCATCAGTTTTCAGGGTTCTTCCCAGTGTCAGTGGAACTTGGGGGCCAACCCTAGAGTCTCAGGAGGGCTCAAGGTCTTCCCCAGGATTTCAATGTTGTTTAACAAGGTACACATGATCTTCATGATGCTGGGATTATTGACTGGAATTTAGAAGAGGCTAAAGTCCTCAAGCAGATTTTCAGAATACTTAAGATTGTTCACTTTTGTCTCAGTGGTGTTCAAAATCTTCTTCCAAGTCTTAGGAAACCTAGGGACCTTTCTTAGGTTGAAAGATGTATGCATGACCTTCCCAAACTCTCACTTCAAGTTAGCACTAATATCAAGGTCACTATGTACTCAGGGCCTACCTCCTCCATAGATCTCATTGCTTTTTCCTGGAAGTTCATTGAATTTCAGAGTCATCCTCAGAGTCTCCTTCTTTCTTGGGATCTTTTCCAGCTTCTCCCAGAGGTTTAGTGATATTCTCAGAGATTCAATGATGCTCAGTGCTTCTTTCAGTCTCACAGTGAATCTCTGAACCTTCCCCAAGGAAACAGTGGATTATGGCCATACAGGTTTTGCCCCTGAATCTGAGAGCTGTAGTCAGAGTCTCTGGGTTGTGAAGTGCCATTTATAGCATCACAGTGGTGCACAGCATCTTCTGCAGTGCTTGATTGTGCGTCATAGCCTTCCCAAGAGTCTTAGCGAGGCCTAGGGCCAACCCTACTCTTTCAGTGGGTTTAAGTACTCTCCACAATATCGAGTGGTGCTTAGATTCTCCCACGTTATTCTGGGAAAATAATGGCCCTTACAAGTTTCTCAATGGGGAATAGTGCCTTGCCTTTTGCGTCTTTCAACTTAGGGACATTCCCGTTGTCATAGTGGTATTCCGTGTCTTCCCCACTGTGCCACCATCACTCAAAGTCACCCCATGTTTCTTATTATGAGCTCAGGTTTTTCTCTAGGATCTCAGTCTGGCTCAGTGCTTTCACCAATGGTGTATAGGGGTCAGGAAATCTAGGGTCTTTTTGTGATCTCAGGTATGGTTGGATCTCAGATTTTTCCTAAGAGCTTCTGTGAGTCTTAGAGGCTTCAAGAGGTTCTCAGTGGGTTTGGGGGCCTTCAACAGGGTCTAAATTGGGTTTTGGACTTTTCCAAGTGCCTCCTTGTTTCTCAGTGCTTTTCCAGCTCAACAATGAAGCTCATGGCTGCCCCACGTTCTTTAGTGGGCCTCAGTGCCTTCAACAGTGTATCAGTGGTTCTTAGGACCACCCCCAGGATTTCCGTGTGACTCAGGGTTGTCCATAGTATTTCACAGCTGTTCAAATGCTTTCCATGAGTTTGTTATTTAAGGACTTCAAAATTTTCTCATGGGATTCAGTGAATGCACTGATATCTAATCATGGTTCAGGGTTTTTCCTAATGTATCACAAGATTTTATGGTTTTTCCAGGTGACTAAGGAGACTCATGGTCTTCCATTCTGATTCAATGGATTGTCGGGCCTTGTCCAAGGTCTCAGTGGGTTTTATGGTCTCCTCCAGTTTCACAGTCATGCTCAGGGTGTTCCCCTATATTCATAGTGTTCTCCTTCCCTTTCTCAAACATTCACTGGAATTCTTGGATAATTGCAGGACCGCAGAGTGGTTCAGGATGTTTCCCAAGTTTTCAAGTAGCCAAAGACCTTTCTCAAGACCCCAGTGGGACCTGTAGCCATTACCGGGCTCCCAGTTTATCTCAGAGCATTTTGCAGTGTCTCAGTCAAGGTCAGGGTTATTCCCAGTATTTGAGCTGTGCTTAGATAGTTCCTCAAGGACACACTGGGTTCAGGATTTTTATTAGAGTCTCAGTAAACCTCACCACTGTTCCCAGGTTCTCAGTGTAGTGCATTATTATTCCCATGATCTCAGTGTTGCTCTAGGCCACCCTGGAGTCTTTCTGAGCCTCAGTGTACTCCCCAGGATCATAGTGGTGCCTATAGCCTTCTCCTGAGTCTTAGTGGTATCACCGCTTTCCCATTCACTCAGTGAAGCTGCAGTCTTCCCAGGTTACACTGATGCTCTGGGCCTGCCCCAGAGTCATAGTGATACTCAGGGCCTTCTTCAGGGTTTTGACAGTTCTCAGGGTCTTCCCCAGTGGCAGTGGAACTCAGAGTCAACCTAAGAGTTTGAGGAGAGCTCAAGACCCTTTCCAGAATTTCAGTGTTGTTTATCAAGCTCCACATGATTTTTGGGTTACTCAGATTATTTCCCTGTATTTAGAAGGAGCTAAAGGTCTCAACAAGAATCACAGGGTGCTTAAGTTTATTCACTGTTGTCTCAATGGTGTTCAAAATCTTCCTCAATCTTCCTAAGATAGAGAGATGGATGCATGACCTTCCCAAGAGCCCTAGTGTTCTCATTGCCTTCCCAGGTTTTCAGGGCAGGGTCAACACCAATCCCAAGGTCACTATGTGCTCAGGGCCTTTCCCAGGGTCTCCATCAGTCTCATTACCTATTCCAGGATCTCACTGAATTTCAGAGCAATCCTCAGAGTCTCCTTCTTTCTCAGGATCTTTTCCAGATTCTCTGTGAGACTCAGTGCTTTTGTCAGAGACTCAGTGATGCTCACAGCTTCTTCCAACCTTGCAGTGAAACTGGGTTCAGGGTCTTTCAGGTTTTCTCACTGCATTTCAGAGCTGTGGTCAGAGTGCCATTTCCAGCATCACAGTGGTGCACAGCCTTCCCAAAAGTCTTAGTGAGGCCTATTCTTATAGTTGGTTTGAGAATTCTGCACAATATGTAGTATGCTTAGAATCTTCCATGGCATTCTAGGCCTCGCTAGTGTCTCAATGAGGAATAGTGCCTTGCCCATTATGTCTTTCAATTTAGGAACATTTCTGTTGTCATAGTGGTTCTCAGGGCCTTCCCCACTGTGTCACCACCACACAGAGTTACCACAAGTTTCTTAGCATAAGTTCAGGTTTTTCTCTAGGGTCTCAGTCTGGCTCAGTGCTTTCCCCAATGGTGTATAGGGGTCAGGGAATCTTCTAGGATCTTTTTGTGATCTCAGGTATGATTGGATCTCAGATTTTTCCCAAGAACTTCTGTGAGTCTTAGAGGCTTCAAGAGGTTCTCAGTGGGTTTGGGGGCCTTCAACAGGGTCTAAATGGGGTTTTGGACTATTCCTAGTTCCTCCTTGTTTTTCAGATCTTTTCCAGCTCAACAATAAAGCTCATGGTTTTCCTTATTCTTTAGTGGACCTCAGTGGCTTCCACAGGGTATCAAGACTTCTCAAGACCATCTCCAGGATTTCAGTGTGACTCATGACTGTGCATAGTATTGCAGGTGTATTCAGATACTTTCGACAGGTTTGTGTGATTTAAGGGCCTTCAAAATTTGCCTCTTGGCATTCTGAACCTTCACTGGTGTCTAAGTGGGGTTCACAGCATTTCCCTGTTTATAATTGAAATTCAAGGATTTTCCAGGTCATGAAGGTGGCTCATGGCCTCTCTTACTCATTCACTAGAATGTGTGGCCTTGCCCAGGGTCTCAGTGGGTTTCAGGATCTGCTCCATTGCCAGGGTCTTTCTCAGGGTGCTCCTCCAAGGCCTTAGTCATGTCTCTTGAACTTTCCCAGCATCTCCGTGTCATTCAGGATGTTCCCCATGTTTTGCAAAGGTGAAGGCCTTGCCCAGGTCCTCAGTGGGACTCAAGGCCAACACCAGGATCACAGTTCTTGTCAGGGATTCTGGCAGTGCCTCACTCATGTTTCCTACTATTCCCAGAGACTCAGCACCCATTAGATAGTTCCCCAAGGACAACCTGTGTTCAGGGTTCTGTCAGGGTCTTGGTATATCTCAGCACTTTTCCTATGTCCTCATCGAAGTTCTGCTTCATTCTCAGTGTCCCCATGTTGCTCAGGGTCATCCCAGAGTCTTATTGAGACTTAAGACTTTAGCCAGGATCACAGGGTGCCCAGGGCCTTCTCCAGAGTCTTAGTGATGTCCTTGCTTTCCCATTCATTCAGTGAAGCTGCAGGCTTCCTAGGTTACACCATGCCAGGGTCTTAGTGACACTCAGGGCCTTCCTCAGGGTGTCAGAGGATTCAGGGACATTCCCATTGTCAGGGGGGCTCAGGGCCAACCCCAGAGTCTAAGGAGATTTCCAGGCCTGCCCCAGAATTTCAATCTTGTTGACAAGGTGCACATGGTCTTTGTGGTGCTCAGATTATTGTCCCATTTCTACTAGAGGTTCAATAACCCCTCAAGCGTCTCAGTGCTTATGTTTATTCCCTATTGCCTCCATGTGGTTCCAAATCTGATTCAGATTTGTGGGAAAGCTAAGGGCCTTTGTTAAGTTAACAGATCAATGCTCGACTTTCCCAATAGTGTCAGTGGTATCACTGCTTTCCCAGGTTCTCAGTGCAGCTCAGCACCATTCCCAAGGTCACTAGGTGCTCAGGACCTTGCTGAATATTTTGATAGCTCCCATTTCTTTTTCTAGGGGCTCTATAAGTGTCAGAGCCATACTTAAATTCTACTTCTTTTTCAGGGTTTTACACATTCTCCATGAGGTTCAGAGTTATTCTCAGAGTCTCCAAAAGGTTCAGTAGTTCTTCCAGTTTTGGAGCGAGACTCTGAATCTTCCCCAAGTAAATACTGGGTTGAAGACATTTCAGGGTTTCTCAGGGAATCCCATGGTCTTCCCCAGGGACCTAAGTGCAGTTCCCAGCATCACAGTGGTGCTCAACATCTTACCCAGGGTTTGACTGTGTGTGATGGCTTCTCAAGTATTTTAGTGAGGTCTAAGGCATATCTTCCTCTTCCAGTGGGTTTAAAGTCTTTGCACAAAATCTGGTGTTGCTGAGATTCTTCCACAGAATTATGGGAATATAACAGCTTTCACTAGTGTCACAATGGGGAATATTGCCTTGGCCAGTGTGTCCTGAAAACTCAGGAATATCCTGTTGTCATAGTGGTGTTTGCAGCCTTCTCTGCTGTGCCAGCAGAACTCATGGCCATGCCATGTTTCTTAGTATAAACTAAGGGCTTCATCTTGAATCTCAGTCTGACTCAGTGCTTTTCCCAATGGCTTACAGTGCCTCAGGATATCTCCTAGGGACTTTTTTGAGATCTTCGGTATGATTGGGTCTCAGACATTTCCCCAGAGCTTCTGTGAGTCTAAAGGCTTTCAGCAGCTTCTTAGTGGGGTTTGGGGCCTCCACCAGGGTCTAAGTGGTGTTGTGGACATTTTCCACTGTCTCCTTTTGTCTCAGTCCTTTTCCCGCTCAGGAGTGTAGCTCATGGCTTTCCTGTAGTTTTAGTGACCCTTTGTAAATTCCACAATGTATCAGTAGTTCTCATGACCATCTCTGGGATTTCAGAGTGACTCAGGGCTGTCCATAGTATTTTAAGGGTATTCAGATGCTTTCCACTGGTTTGTGGGATTTATAGTTCTTCAAAATTGTCTCTTGGCATTCTCAGCTTTCACTGGTGTCTAATTCTGATTAATACTTTCTCCAGTGTATCACTGGAATTCAGGGCTACTCCAGGTCACTAAGGAGGCTCAAGGCCTTTTGTACTGATTCAGTGAATACTGATGCCTTTTCCAGGGTCATTGGGTTTCATGGTTTCCTCACAGTAATGCTCAGGTTTTTCTCTCAGAGTCTTAGTGTTCTCCTTCCATTCCTCAGTCATTCAGTGGAGCTCTTGGATATTCCTAGCATCTCAGTGTGGTTCAGGAATTTTCCCAGGTTTTCAACAAGCCAAATATCTTGCCCAGGACCTCAGTGGTACTCATGGTCATTACCAGAATGTCAGATTTTTTGCAGGGAATTGTACAGTGTCTCACATGTTCAGTGCTATTCTGATAATCTCAGCTGGGTTTAGATAGTTCCCCAAGGAAACACTGGATTCAGGGTATTTTCCAGGGTCTCAGTAAGTCCCACCACTTTCCCCAGGTCCTTAGTGTAGTGCAGTGCCATTTCCAGGTTCCCAGTTCTACTCAGGGATATTGCAGAGTATAAAGGCATTCCTTAGTGTCACCGTGATCCCCCCAGGACGTTCTCCAGGCACTCAGTCTTCCCAGGTTACACAGATGCTCAGGGCCTGTCCCTAAGGCTTATTGACACTTAGGGCCACCTTCAGGGTTTCAGGGTCTTTCCCAGTGTCAGTGGGGCTCAGTTCTTCCCCTAGAATCTCAGGAGGGCTCAAGGCCTTCCCCAGAATTTCAGTCTTCCTTTGAAATGTCCACATGGTCTTCATGGTGCTAGGATTGTTACATAGTGGATACAAGAGACTAGATGACTCAACAAGAGTCCCAGTGCTTAAGTTCATTCACTGTTGTCACCACGGTGTTCCAAATATTCTTCAGAGTCTTAGGAAGATTAAGGTCCTTCTTTAGGTTGACAGAAAGATCCACAACCTTCTCCATAGTCATAGTGTTCTCATTGTTTTCCCAGGCTCAGCACTACTCCCAAGATCACCATGTGCACAGGGCCTTCCTGAGGATCTTAATAGGTCTCATTGCTTTTTCCAGGGGCTCATTGAGTTTCAGGGCCTAGTTCAGAGTCTCCATTATTTTCAGGGTTTCTACAGGTTTTCAATGAGGCTCATAGTCATACATGCTCATAGTCTCAGAGATTCTCAGTGCTTCTTCCAGCCTTGTTGCAATCTTGAACCTTCCCCAAGTTAACACTGGGCTCAGTGTCCTTCAGAGTTTGCCTTGGAATCCCAGGGCCTTGCTCAGGGTTTCAGTGTTTTCAGGGTCTCCTCCATTGTCACAGTTGTACTCAAGTTGTACTCCCAGAATGTTAGTGGTGACTCCTGTATATTCCCAGTATCTTGTTGTCCATTCAGGTTTTCCAAGAGCTAAAGACCTTGCCCAGGGCCTCATGGTCATTACCAGTATTGCAGTATTTTTCAGGGCCTTTCGCAGTGTCTCACACACGTTTAGTGCTATTCCCAGAGTAACATCAGGGATTATATAGTTCCCTAAGGACAAACTGGATTCAGGGTTTTAGCCAGGGTCTCAGTATATCTCAGCACTTTTCCTATGTCCTCATTGAAGTTCTGCTTCATTCCCAGTGTCCCCATGTTGCTCAGGGTCATCCCAGAGTCTTACTGAGTCTTAAGACGTTTTCCAGGGTCACAGAGATGGCCAGGGCCTTCTCCAGAGTCTTAGTGATGTCCTTGCTTTCTCGTTCACTCAGTGAAGCTGCAGGCTTCCCAGGTTACACCAATGCTCAGGGCATGCCCCAGGGTTTTAGTGACACTCAGGGCCTTCCTCAGGGTGTCAAAGGATTCAGGGACATTCCCATTGTCGGGGATCTCAGGGTCAACCCACAGAGTCTAAGGAGATTTTCAGACCTGCCCCACAACTTCAGTCTTGTTCACAAGGTCCATGTGGTCTTTGTGGTGCTCAGATTATTGCCTAGTTTTCACAAGACGCTCATTGACTCCGCAAGCGTCTCAGTGCTTACGTTCATTCCCTGTTGCCTCCATGTAGTTACAAATATAATTCAGATTTGTGGGAAAGCTAAGAGTCTTTGTCAGGTGGACAGGTGGATGCTCGACCTTCCCAATAGTCTTAGTGGTATCACTGCTTTCCCAGGATCTCAGTGCAGCTCAGTACCATTCCCAAGATCCACGGGTCGCTCTTGCTGTTCTTTTTTACAGGTACTCTATGAATGTCAGAGTCGTTCTTAGAGTTTACTTCTCTTCAGGGTTTTTAACATTTTTTTCATGAGGTTCAGAAATGCCCAGTGCTTCTTCCAGTTTCAGAGTGAGACTCTGAATCTTCCCCGAGGAAACACTGGGTTGAAGAAGTTTCAGGGTTTCTCATGGAATCCCAGGGTTTCCCCAGGGTCTCTGTGGGCCTTAATGCTGTTCCCAGCATCACAGTTGTACTCAGCATCTTCCCCAGGGTTCAATTGTATGTGACAGCCTTCCCAAGTGTTTTAGAAAGTCTAGGGCCTACTCTACTCTTTCAGTGTGTTTAAGTACTCTCCACAATGTCTCGTGGTGCTTAGTTTCTTCTGCATTATTCTGGAAAAACAATATCCTTCACCAGTGTCACAATGGGGAATAGAGCCTTGGCTAGTGTGTCCTTGAAACTCAGGGACATGTCCATTGTCACAGTGGTTCTCAGGGCCTTCCCGACTATGCCAGCTGCAGTCAGGCCACCACATGTTTCTTGGTGTAAGCTCGGGGCTTCCTCTAGCATCTCAGTCTGGCTCAGTGCTTTTCACAATGGCTTTCAGGTGCTCAGGGAATCTTCTACAGACTTTTCTGAGATCTCAAGTATGATTGGGTCTCAGATACTTCCCCAGAGTTTCTGTGAGACTGAAGGCCTTCAGAAGCTTCTCAGTGGGGTTTGGGGTCTCCACCAGTGTCTAAGTGGTGTTGTGGACATTTCCAACTGTCTCCTTTTGTCTTATTTCTTTTCTAGTTCAAAAATGCTGCTCATGGCTTTCCCATAGTCTTTTTAAAATTTTTTAAAAATTTGTTGTAATCAGTTGTACATGACAGTAGAATGCATTTCTATATTTTGATAGATCATACATAAAGGGAGTGTAAATTCTCAGTTTACTGATTGTACATATTGTAGAATCACATCAGTCATGCAGTCATATATGTACGTGAGGTAATAATGTCTGTTTCATTCTACTGTCCTTCCTATCCCCTTGCCCCTTCCCCTCCTTAAACTCCCCTCCACCTAATGCAAAGTAACTATTCTTCTCTATCCTCCCCTAATTGTGACTTAGCATCTGCATATCAGAGAAAACATTCAGCTTTTGGTTTTGGGGGTTTGGCTTATTTCCCTTAGCATGATATTCTCCAACTCCATTCATTTACCAGTAAATGGCATGATTTCATTCTTCTTTAAAGCTGAATGGCATTCCTTCATATATATATCTACCAAATTTCTTTATCCATTCATCTGTTGAAGGGTACCAAGGTTGTTTCCATAGTTTACCTATTGTGAGCTAAGCTGCTAAAACATTGACGTAGCGGCATCACTGTAGTCTGCTTATTTTAGCAGTGTATCAGAAGTTCTCATGCCCATCTCTGGGATGTCAGTGTGACTCTGGACTATGCATAGAATTTTAGGGGTATTCAGGTGCTTTACATGTGTTTGTGTGATTTAATGGCCTTCAAAATTGTCTTTTGGCATTTTGAACCTTCACGACTGTGTAATTGGGGTTCATGGATTTTTGAAGTGATCACTGGAAGTAAGGACCTAACAAATTCACTAAGGAGTCTCGCAGTCTCTCATAGTGATTCAGTGGATTCTGGTGCTTTTCCCAGGATCTCATTCAGTTCTGTGGTCTCCTCAGTCTCAGTCATATTCATGGTTTTCCCCCAGACTTTAAGAGTTCCTACCTGTCTCAAGCATGCAGTGGAGCTTCCAAAAATATCACTGTGCTTCATGAGGTTTCCCAGTTTTTCAAGGAGTAGAAGGTCTTCCCAGGGTCTCAGTGGGACTCATGGTCATTACCAGGATCTCAGTTTTTCTCAGGGTCTTTTGTAGAGTCTCAGTCATGTTCGGTGCTATTGCCAGAGTCTCAGTGGGGCTCAGATAGTTCCCAAAGGACATGCTGGATTCAGGGTTTTTGCCATGGTCTCAGTTAACCAGCACATTTCCCAGGTTCTCTGTGGAGTACAGGGCCATTTTCAGGGTCCCAAATTTGCTCAGATACAACCCAGAGTCTTGCTCAATCTCACTGTATTCCCCAGGAGCATGGTGGTGCCCAGAGTCTTCTCCAGCTTGTCTGTGATTTCATTGCCTCTGCAGGACCTCAGTGAAGCCATCGTCTTCCAGGATATGCTGATGCTTTTGACCTGCCCAGAGTCACAATGTAACTCATGCCCTTCTACAGCATATTGCAAGGGATCATGGTCTCTCCCACTGTCAGTGCACCTCAGAGCTTACCCTGGAGTCTCAGGAGGGCTAAAGGACTTTCCCAGAATTTCAACCTTCCTTTGAAACTTCCACATGGTCTTCATAAATTCTGCATAGTGTTTAGAAAAGAGTAAAGGCCTCAATGTGAGCCTCAGAGTGATTAAGTACATTCACTGTTGCCTCAATGTGGGCCCAAACCTCTTCCGTTTCTTAGGAAGTTGAATGGGTGTCCTTGGGTTGACAGAGGCATGCACCACCTTCTATAGAGTCTTAGATTTCTCACTGTCTTTCCAGGCTGTCATGTACCTCAGCACCAATGCCAACCATGAGATCAGGGCCTTCCTGTAGATAGTGGGAGGTCTCATTGCCTTTTCCAGGGAATCTGTTTCAGAGCCATGCTCAGAGTCTCCTTTAATTCAGGGATTTTACAGGTTCTCCATGAGGCTCAGTGCTGTTCTCAGAGTCTCAGAGATGTGCAGTGTTTCTTTCACCCATTTCAGTGGGTCTCATGGCTGTCCATAGTGTTTCAAGTGTGTTCAGATGCTTTCCATGGGTTTGTGTGATTGATAATCCCTCAGACTATTCTCTTGACATTTTAAGCCTCTACTGGGGTCCAAGTGGAGTTTGTAGCTTTTCCCAGTGTACCTTTGGTTCCTCAGGCCTTTTCTAGGTCACTAGGTGGCTCATATTCTCTCTTGCTCATTCTGTAGAATATGTAGCCTTGCCCAGGGTCTCAGTGGGTTTCAGGATCTGCTCCAATGCCAGGGTCTTTCTCAGTGTGCTCCTCCAAGGCCTTAGTTGTGTCTCTTGAACTTTCCCAGCATCTCTGTGTCATTCAGGATGTTCCCCATGTTTTGCAAAGGTGAAGGCCTTGCCCAGGTCCTCAGTGGGACTCATGGCCAATACCAGGATCACAGTTCTTGTCAGGGATTCTGGCAGTGCCTCACTCATGTTTCCTGCTATTCCCAGAGACTCAGTACCCATTAGATAGTTCCCCAAGGACAACCTGTGTTCAGGGTTCTGTCAGGGTCTCAGTACATCTCAGCACTTTTCCTATGTCCTCATCGAAGTTCTGCTTTATTCTCAGTGTCCCCATGTTGCTCAGGGTCATGTCAGTGTCTTAGTGAGACTTAAGACTTTAGCCAGGATCACAGGGTGCCCAGGGCCTTCTCCAGAGTCTTAGTGATGTCCTTGCTTTCCCATTAACTCAGTGAAGCTGCAGGCTTCCCAGGTTATACCAATGCTCAGGGCGTGCCCCAGGGTCTTAGTGACACTCAGGGCCTTCCTCAGGGTGTCAGAGGATTCAGGGACATTCCCGTTGTCAGGGGGGCTCAAGGCCAATCCCAGAATCTAAGGAAATTTCCAGGCCTGCCCCAGAATTTCAATCTTGTTGACAAGGTGCACATGGTCTTTGTGGTGCTCAGATTATTGTCCCATTTCTACTGGAGGCTCAATAACCCTACAAGCGTCTCAGTGCTTATTTTCATTCCCTGTTGCCTCCATGTGGTTCCAAATCTGATTCAGATTTGTGGGAAAGCTAAGGGCCTTTGTTAGGTGGACAGGTGGATGCTCAACCTTCCCGGTGGTCTTAGTGCTATCATTGCTTTCCCTGTTTTTCAATGAATCTCACTACCATTTCCAAGTTCACCAGGTGCTCAGGACATAACTGAGCTTCTCAATAGGTGTACCTGCTTTTCTCCAGGAACTCTTGGAATGTAAGAGCCATGCATAGACTTTATGTCTTTTTCAGGATTTTGCAACTTATCCATGTGGTTCTGAGACACTCTCAGATTCTTAGTGATGCTCAGTGTTTCTTCGTGTTTTGCAGTGAGCTCTAAATCATCCCCCAGGAAGCACTGAGTTCTAGAATTTTCAGGGATTGTTATGGAATTGCAAGGTATCCCCAGGGTCTCTGTGGATCTAAAAACAGTTCCTACCATCAGAGTGGTGCTCAGCATCTTCCCCAGTGTTCGTCAGTTTTTTCTCATGGGGTGTCATGATGTCTAGGGCCTACCTTCCACTTTGACTGGAGTTAAGGATTCTGCCCAGTATCCAGTGCTGCTTGGATTCTTCCACAGAATTCTGGGAAAATAATGTTCTTCTCTTGTGTCTCAATGGAAACTAGTGCCTTACCCAGTGTGCCATTGAAAGTCATGGACATTCTGTTGTTATAGTGCTACTCAGGGCCTTCCCCACTGTGTCACAGACTGTCAGAACCACCCCATGTTTTTCTGTTGTCTCATTAAGCCTCAGTGCTCTCCCCCATGCCTCACAGGGCCTCAGAGAATCCTCTAAGATCTTTCGTGAGATCTCAGGGATGATGGGGTCACAGAACATTCCTTGGAGCTTCTGTGAGTTTATATGACAGTTGTAGCTTCTTATGGGGTCGGGGCATCCACCAGGCTCTAAGTGGGTTTGCACCTTTCCCAGGGACTACTAGTGTCTCTGGGATATTTAAGCTCACAATGCAGCTCAGGCCTCTACCATATTCTTTAGTTGGACTTTGTGCCTTCCAGAGTGTGTCAGTAAATCTCTTACCACCACCAGAGTTCCATGCGACACAGGGCTATCCATAGTATTTCATGGATGCGCTGATGCTTTCCATGACTTTGTGTAATTTAATGGTCTTCATAATATCTCTTGGCATTCAGGGTCTCCACTGGTATCTAATTGGTGTTCAGGGTGTTTCCTCAAGGAATGCTGGAATTTGGGGCTTTTCCAGGTCATGTGCTAATGACCAGTTGTACTGATTCAGTGGATTCTTGCACCTTTCTCAGAGTCTCAGTGGGTTTCATGATCTCCTCCAGTCTCACAGTCATGTTCACGTGAGTGTTTTCCCGCAGAACATGAGAGTTCTCTGTGCCATTCTTGTGCATGCAGTGGGGCTCTGGGTTCTTGCAAGCTTCTCAGTGTGCTTCACTGTCAGGGGCGGGCTCTGAGGGCGCCAGAGGCGCACCGTGGCCTGATCTCTAAGATGGCGCCTGGCAGCTTGCCAGACATAGCTGCACTCATATACAAGTTTTAGGAAGTAACTCTGGTTGGCTGTTGTACATGAGGCAATCCTGGTATCTGCCTGGAGACTGTTCCTTGATAGGCTGACTTTCCTGGTAGTCTACTCTCTGATAGGCTGATGTTCTCAATATAAGTCTGAGACTTGTGGAATAAAGTCCTTTTGGTTCCTGTGATCAAGAAGAGCGTAAGCGTTGTGATTGTCCCCGCGGGCGGTGGGCGATCATACTTCACAGTTTTTCCAAAAACCATGTCTCTTTCCAGGGCCACAGTGGTACTCATGGTCATTACCAGGAACTCAGTTTACCTCAGGGCCTTTTACAGTGTCTCAGTAATGTTCATTGCTATTCCCAGAGTCTCAGCTGTGTGTAGACAGGTCCCAAAGACACTCTGGGTTTATAATACTCAGTGGGCGGATGCAGCATGGCAAGTCCACAGCTGCTAGTGCATTGCTCTGTCTCAGTGACCACACAGGGTGTCTGCTCACTGCAGTAGGCAGCAGGTGGGCACTAGGTTTTCCCTGCAGTTTGGCTCTTGCCTTGGACCTCGGGCTGCCTATGACCAGTGCACTGACCAGTGTGCCGACCAGTGACCAGCACACCTTATGACCACATGGGGCTCCTTCCTGGGCAGTTGGGTGCAGGACATGCCTGCGGGGGAAGGCAAGGGGAGAATGACAGCACCCAGCTATCAGTCTGTGATCCTAGCCCACCACTGCAGCTATTGGCCTGATCCCTAGCCTGTGAATTTTAACTCCCTAGCCCATGAATTTTAACTACTCAGCAATTGGTCTGATTATAGTTAGCCCATGAAATTCAATTACTTAAGAGACTCTCCCCACCACTCTCTCCTCTCTCTCTCTCTCTCTCTCTCTCTCCCTCTCCCTCTCTTCAGGGCAGACACTGTTTGTCTGCCTCATAAAATCTCTTGCATGAGTTACGAGTCCGGAGTGGTTTTTCTAGGTGCCTTTTCACTTTTCAGGTTTCAGGTATTTTTCCAAGGTCTTAGTTAATCACAGCACCTTTCCCAGTTTCTCACAGAGTGCCACGTCATTCCCAGACTTGCTCAGGCCCAACCCAGATTGTACTGATTCTCAAAGTATTCCCAATTGACACAATGGTGCCCAGAGCCTTCTCCAGATTCTTAGTAGTTGCACTGCTTTCCCAGGGCCTCAGTGAAACCACAGTCTTCCCAGGATATATGAATGCTTTCAAACTGTACCAGAGTAGTATGGGACTCATGGCTTTCTTCTTGGTAATATATGGGCTCAGGGTCTTTCCCAGTGTCAGTGAGGCTCAGAGCTTACCCTGTAGTCTTGGGGGGTTAAAGGAATTCCACAGTATTTCAGTCTTTTTTTAAACTTCAACATGGTCTTTCTGCTCTTTGGAATTTTGCCCATTATTTACAGGAGATAAAAGGCATTAACATGAGTCTCAGTGGGGTTAAATTCATCCGCACTTCTGCCAATCTTCTTCAGTCTCTTAGGAAGTCCAGTGACTTTGCTTAGGTTGACCAATACATGAACCACCTTCCCAAGAGTTCTAGATTTCTCGTTGCCTGGCCAGGCTCTCCATGCAGCTCAGCACCATTCCCAAGGTCACCATGTGATCAGGGTCTTCCTGAAGGTCTCAGGAGGTCTCTTTGCCCTTTCCAGGGAATCACCCCATTGCAGAGCCATCCTCAGAGTCTCCTTTATTTCCGGGTCCTTTACAGGTTCTCCATGATTCTCAGTGCTATTCTCAGAGTCTCAGAGATGTGCAGTGTTTTTTGCAGCATCAGAGCAAAGTTCTGAATCTTCTCCAAGGAAACAGTGGGTTCAAGGCCTTTTAGGGAATCTCACTGAATCCCAAAACCTTGCCCAAGGTCTCTGTGGAACTAAGTACCATTCCTAGAGTTGTGCTCAGCACTTTTCCCAAAGTGGGACTGTGAGTCAGCACCTTCCCAGGTGTCTTAGTTGGGTCTAGGACCTCCCCTACACTTTCATTTATTTACAGACTCTGTTAAATATCTAGTGTAGCTCAGATTCTTCCTCAGGACTCTGAGAAAATAATGGCCTTCCCTAGTGTCTCCTTGGGGAAAAGTGCCTTGCCCAGTGTGTTCTGGAAACTCAGGGGCATTCCTGTTGTCATAGTGGAGCTTGGGGTCTGCCCTGCTGTTCCAGCAGAACTCAAGGCCATGACATGCTTATTAGTATATGTGGATGGTTTTCTCCTGGTCCTCAGTCTGGATCAGTATTTTCCCCAATGACTTATAGTGACTCAGGGAATCCTCTAGGGTCTTATCTGTGATCTCAGGTATTTGGCAGCCTCTAATAATTCTCCAGAGCTTCTGTGATGCTAAAGAGTTCCATAGCTTCTCAGTGGGCTTCAGGGCCTCCACCAGGGTATACTATGTGGTGTTGTCAACCTTAACCAGTGTTGCGTTGTGTCTCAGTGCTTTTCCACTTGACAATGAGGTTCGTGGCTTTCACATGTTCTACTTTGGGCCTCAGTGTCCTTCACCATGTATCAGTTGTTCTCAGGACCATCTCCAGCATTTCGGTGGGTCTCATGGCTGTCCATAGTGTTTCCAGTGTGTTCGGATGCTTTCCATCAGTGGTGTGGTTGGTAGTCCTTCAGAATTGTCTCTTGGCATTCTGAGCCTCTGCTGGCATCTGATTGGGATTCAAGACTTTTCCCAGTGTACCATTGGTTATGCGTGACCATTTCCAGGTCACTAAGGTGGCTCATGTCCTCTCTTACTCATTCTGCAGAATGTGAGACCTTGCCCAGGGTCTCAGCAGGTTTTAGGTTCTGCTCCATTGCCAGGGTCCTTCTTAGGGTGCATCCCAGAATGTTTGTGGTGTTTCTTGGACGTTCCCAGCATCTCTGTGTCACTTAGGATGTTCCCCGTGTGTTCCAAGGTCCAAAGTTCTTTCTTAGGTCCTAAGGACTCATATTCATTACCAGTATCACAGTTCTTATGAGGGCCTCTTGCAGTGTTTCACTTGTGCATCTCTCAGTCCAGCTGGGACCCACCAAACAGCTGAGGAGGGTGTGGCAATGGAGTCAAGGAAGGACCTCTGGAGACGAGTTTCAGAGAACTCGATCTAATTCATTGTTCCATAGGCAGGCTTATCTTGTCAAGCACTTGCTGGTCAGAATATGTCTGAGATTTGTATGGCACAATCGACTGGCAACATGTGCAGGGATCATAACCAATGGGCTAAAAAGGGCACTGGCAGAAAGACAAGAGGAAAGGAACATGCTGAGGATGAAAAGAGGCTAAGCATGATGGCTCTTACACCCATATTGCTTGCCACATGATGGTAACCCATCATGGCTAAGTTACCATAGCAATGGGCTAGGTGTGGTTGGTGTGCCAACCACAGTATCTGGGCTCAGTGTGGCTGAGCCCTGAGAGTGTCTCATGGATGTAGCATAAGCCTCCTCCTCCATTTCATGTTCCCAACATGTCCCCACTCTGTATCTGCCAGAACTTCAGCTAGCATGACTCTTTTGCATTCCAGGGTAGCTATTTTTCTGCATAACTGTCTAATGACACAGTAAAATACAATGAACAGGATTATAAGCAATACTATTGTGATAATATTATAGGGAGATACAAGTTTAGAAAGTAAGTTTTTCCAATGTTCAGTTAAGCCTTGAAAGAATATGGAGACTTCCATGATAGACAATTTAGTTTCATTAATTTTAACAATGACTTTGGTGAGATTATGCATAGTACTCACAAAATTAGCATCCCAAGCACCCTGGATATACTTGGAGAAATGGTGAAAATTTAAGGTTATATATTCAACGACAGAAAACTGGGTAACACAAATGCTTTAAAAATCAGTGTCATCGGTAAGCCTTTTAAACATAAAGAAGATATCTAACTGCTGTTGATGGAGATCCATCTCTTGTTGGATAACTAGAAAGGACTGCATGGGATGGCTTATTTAGGTCATTTTGAATGGTAAAGGCTTCTGCCGTGACAGTGGATAGATTATTTACAGTCTCCGCGTGACGGTGGCAGTGGCTGTGATAGCTGTGGCGGACGCCAAGGCACGCCCCCCTGCAAGGAAGTCAGTGGCGCATCTGGTGCAATGCAGGATTTCACTCCATGTCCCATGGACTCTTCTATTCTCAGGACATGTCCACCAGAAGCCATACGGCAGGAGGAAGTCTAAGAATAAACTCGTGTTTAGCATTCGCAGCAGGATTTAAGCAATTAGAAAGCCAGCAGGAAGAGTTATGAGTACAAGGGACTTTTTCAGAGGACTTTCACATCTTATTGATTATTGCATAGGGAGGGGTGGTGTGACATGAGTTTAAATATAATGACTGTGAGTGTAATTAAGAACAAATTTAATAGAGAAGGTAGTCCCTGTATTATTAATATTCATATAACTGGCTGATGTAAGGTATAAAGCCACCCGTCTCTCCCGTTACAGGAATTTCCCGCCTCCCAACCACTTGTCAATCTGCGCTCTGCCCGCCTCTTCCGTTACAGGAATTTCCAGTCTCCCCACCACCTGTGAATCTGTGTTCCACCCGCCTCTTCCGTTACAGGAATTTCCGGCTTACGCTGCTGTCATCTTCCTGCCTCCCACGTTATGTCCTAACATGTTATTGGTCCCTCAGTCAGTCTGCAAGAATTCTCCACCCCATTGGTCCAGCCCGCGAAATTCCAAAATCTGGGAGAAGCCCTACGCCATTTCTTCTTTTTTCTTTTTTCCACCCCGAGCAGACCTTATCCGTCCCCATAAATAAAGTCTTTTGCGGGAGATCTTGTAACTGCGGAACATTTTTTCTGGGAGCTACCAGCAAGCCACAACTGAGCCAGCGACACCTAACAGCTGTGACCCATTTTATGGGCCTCATGGCAAGCAATATGGGTGTAAGATCCATCATGCCAAATTCATTTCCTGCATAATGGTTAGTTATAGGTTGTCCAGGGTAGTAGGTTGCATACTATTCCTGGTGATTTTGGGGTGTATCTGTTATATTCCAGAGGGCTACACTCGACCAGGCACACAGATGTTGATATGATCCAGAAATGTTTCTACTATTTAAGAGATAAGGCATGGCAGTAATGCATTGATTCCAAGGTATGGAGTTATTATCTGAGGGGGATAATCCAAAAAGAGTTTTTGGGCAGCTAGGCAACAAAGGCTTTTTGTATAAACCATGGGCCTTATGGGCATTGGTCTTATTAACTATGATCCTTAGTTAGGATGAGGTTAAACCAGCATAGGAGGGGCTACATTTATCTACAATAGTCTCTTCAGCAAGGGAGAAGCAAAGAGGTGAGTTTGAATTATAGGTGTCATTGTAGTGTCTGAGAAACAAATAGGTCTGGTAGGCAATGGAATGCTAGTATTTCATTGTACATAGTCAATGTCATACTTAGTTCAAGGTCAATGATACTTGAGTCATTAGAGAAGAATCTCAATGCTCCTTCCCAATTTGCTACTGCCAAAAGTGGTGGTCTAGTGACCAAGACCCAATTTTTCTGATGATTAGCTTCACTGTTTACTGTTCAAGCTTCACACAACAACACTACCATCATGGGTCCTGGAATAAGGCCCCCACTGGGTGAGGAGCCATTCTGATAGCTCAACTAGGCCTGTAAGATCTCCCCAGGCTACTTGATGTGAGACTTGTCTCTGTTGTCGAATCCTGTGTCTGTGGGGTTGCTCTTCTAATGACAGTTCTTTCATCTTCTTTGTCAGTAGTTTGAGGGGTTGAGGGCTTGACATTTATAGCAGGTACCCAGATAGGTTGATGCTCTTCCTCTGGAAAGACATAAGCAAACCCTTGACCTATTGTTAGGAGGCGCCCTGGACCTTTCCAAACATTGGTTACGGGGTCCTCCCATAAAACCATAGGCAAATAAGAAGGCCCTGTGAGGGGAGCCCAATGTTTATGAGCTGCTGTTTCTTCTGAAAATTTTGATGTGGCGAGAAAATTTAAGTAAGTAAAGCATAATGTACAGCATCATGTGGGGAGCTAGTATAGCTTTCCCCATTCTGTATTTTTTAATTATTTATTTTTATTTTTAGACTACATTTTGACTCATTGTACACAGATGGGGTACATCTTTTTATATCTATGGTTCTGCACAATGTAGATTCATACCATTTGTGTAATCATACATATACATAGGGTAATGATGTCTGTCTTATTCCACCATTTTTCATACCTCCTTCTGTTTTTGAAGCATTGTTTTAAGTTCATTATGAATGCACTCCACCATGCCTTGAGCTTGGGGGTTATAAGGTAATCCAGTCACTTGCTTTATGTGCCAAACTGAGCAGAACTCTTCAAAGGTTTTGCTCATATGGGCTGGGCCATTATCAGTTTTAATAGAAAAAAGGGACTCACATGATCCCAAAACACTGAAGCAAATGAGATAATCTTTTTAGTGGTTTCTCTAGTGGAAGGAGTAACCACAACAAAGCCTGAATAGGTATCAATGGTTACATGTATATATTTATGCTTGCCAAAAGGAGAATAATGGGTGACATCCATTTGCCAAAGAGCATTAGATTTTAGCCCATAAGGGTTTATTCCTGAGGGATATAGGGGCTCAATGGGAAGGAAGGGAGCACACTTTTCATGTTCCCTAACCAATTGTTTGTTAGTTTCCTTAGAAAGGACTAGGAACAGCCTATGGAGACTTTGGGTGGACTGGGGGAAAAGTGTATGTAACTGGTGGGCTTGTTCAGTTACTGTCATGGCCTGTATGGGCCAAGTGAGTTGATCCACTATTTTATTGATATTCACTAATGGTCTGGGTAAACCGGAATGTGCCCTGATATGTTGAATAAAAAGAGGGCATCTTCTTGCTTCTAGCATAGTCTGGCTGCTAGCAATCAAAATATCCAGTGGTTTGGTTAGCTTGCAATAAGCATAAGCAAGTTGGGGAATTAACTAGGCACAATATTGGCTATCTGAAAATAGGTTAATGGGTTGCAGAAAATGATTTAAAGCTGTATGGATAGCTAGAAGTTCGAGATACTGGGGGGACCCCAAAAACTCATCTCTCCAAAGCACCTGTTGTTTATTGGGGATTACATCCAAACTTGCAATGGCAATGGTTCCATTGGAGCTGGCATCAGTGAAAACTAACATAGCTTCAGGAATGGCTGAGTGGACACAGGTTTTTGTACTGTAAGATTAACTGGTTCAGAGTCTGGAGGAGCTTATCTTGAGGCAAATGATTGTCTGTTATGCCTGGATATCCTTCTAACATATATTGTATAGAGGGATTATTTTGTAGCGGAAATTTTAATTCCTCTTTTGAGATTGGGAGTTCCAATCTGTCAGGCTTGATCCCATAAATGCCCATGCTCTGCATTCTTAACCTGCGTGCTAATGTGGTTAGGGCATTGAGTGGGCTGCAGATCTCAGCCACACTGCTGGAGGGCAAAAGCACCCATTCCAATATGTGCCATTTGGGTTGCCATAATACCCCTGTAGGAAGACCTGCATTTGCCAAAGCAGTGGCATACGGTCATTATTTGGGTCAAATCTGGATATTTGTAATGCCTCATTAACCAACTGAAGTGCTTATTTTGCCTCAGGAGTTAACATCCTCAAAGAATTTGGTTGTGGGTCATCCTTAAGGAGTAAAGAAGTGAGTTGGGCTGTAGTAATCTTAAGCCAGGGCCTTATCCAGTTAACATGTCCTAATTGTACCTGAAGATCATTTAAAGTCATTTGATCTGGAGTGTGAATAGCGGGCCCACTAGGGCTTATGGTGCTAGGGAGCATCAATGTACCCAAGAAGGAGATGGTGGGCTCTTTTGTACTTTTTCAGGGGCTATACAAAGTCTCAGACTTTAAATTGGTCTGTGGGATCATGAAGGCTTGTTCTAGATCATGTTCCTTAGGAGGGACCAGAGAATATCATCTATACAATGTACTACCATTAAATCAGGGTAGCCTAGCAATGGTTTAACAGCCTGAAAGAAATACATTTGACATATGGTTGGGCTATTTTTCATCCCCTGAGGGAGGACTGTCCACTGATACCTTTGTGTTGGTACCATGTTATTGATGACAGGCACTGCAAAAGCAATTTTTTCTCTATCTTGTGGATGTAACAAACTACTGAAAAAGCAGTCTTTAATGTCTAAAATTCTAAGATGACCTGTGGGTAAATTGATAACCCTTGATAAATTGGGCTGTGTAGTGCCCATTTTTTCATAACAGCATTAATACCTCTGAGGTCATGGAGAAGCCTGAATTCTCCTTTTGTTATCTTTTCTATTATAAAAATGGGAGTATTATATGGAATGGTAGAGGGTTCTATGTGTCCACCTTTCGATTGCTCCTTTGCCAAAGACTTTAAATTGTGGCAATTTGTCTTTATTTATAGGCTGCTGTTCAATTCAGATAGACTCTTCATGATGTCATTGTAGTTTAATGGAAGGTAATAACTAAACAGTGGTCCTTAGAATTGGGGGTGTTTTTCTTTAAACCCTATTAAGTTTGGATTATATAGGTCTATGTCTACAATATCTTCATAGAAGGCCTTGTAATCGGTGGTAAGAACAGCTCCCATGTGCATTGTTCAGAGAAAGGATTAGACTCTGATCATGCAGGAGGTCCTGATCAAGCCAGTTGGGGACTGTTAAGGCTGTCCAGTTTCTCTTCATCTATCTGTAATTGCTCCATGAGATAGTGAGGAGTAAATCTTCTTTGGCTTAACTATCCCTGTTTTAGCTTCTTTCTCTTCTTGTTGTGCATCAAGAGGTTGAGCCTCTGCCTTTGATGTTATGGTAAGCTCTCCCTCTTTTCCCTTTTGTTTCCTCTCTTGACTCCCTATTTCTGCTGCTAGTGCAGCCATAACCTGAAAAGGATCTGACCCATGGGACCCCAAAGATCGTTTGTTGGCTGTGATAATGGGGAAAACATTTAGAGGTTGGCAATATTCTCATCTGACCTCTTCTTGTCTAGCATTAACCATGATTCTGTCCCATATCTCTGGATCAAACACATAAGCAGATTTAACCCAAGGATTAATGTCCAGTACTACGTCCCCAAATTTTTGTGCTTCCTTTTTATTCAGTGTTAGTCCTCTCATACTAAGAAGGGTACTCACAGTTGCAGCTGCTAGTCCTTCGTGGATGATGGTAAATTGCCCATACTTCCCCTAATTCCCAGGGGGTCCAACACCCGCACTTGACTGCTTACATCAGGTCCCTGTTTGGACCACCAAATATGGGTCTCTTGGTCCAGACAGGACCCACCAAACAAGTGAGCAGGGTATGGTGATGGAGTCAAACAAAGACCTCTGGACCCAGTTTCAGAGAACTCATTCTACTTTTTTGTTACATAGGTAGGCTTATATTGTCAGTCACTGGGCAGAATGTATCTGGGAGTTATATGGCATAATGGGCTCACACATGTGCAGGGATCATAACCAATAAGCTAAAAGGTCACTGGCAGGAAAACAAGAGGAAAGGAACATGCTAAGGATGAAAGAGGGGCTAGGTTACCATAGCAACGGGGCTAGGTGTGGTTACTGTGCCAACCACAGTATCTAGACTTAGTGTGCTGAGCTCTGAGAGCCTCTCATGGAGGCAAGATAAGCCTTCTCCATTTCATGTTCCCAACATTCACTAATGTTTTGTGCTATTCCCAGAGATTCAGCACACCTTAGATAGTTCCCCAAGGACAATCTGTGTTCAGGGATCTGACAGGGTCTCTGTACATCTCAGCACTTTTCCTATGTCCTTATTGAAGTTTGGCTTTATTCCCAGGGTCCCCATGTTGCTCAGGGTCATCCCAGAGTCTTATTGAGACTTAAGACTTTAGCCAGGATCACAGGGTGCCCAGGGCCTTCTCCAGAGCCTTAGTGATGTCCTTGCTTTCCCATTAACTCAGTGAAGCTGCAGGCTTCCCAGGTTACACCAGTGCTCAGGGCATGCCCCAGGGACTTAGTGACACTCAGGGCCTTCCTCAGGGTGTCAGAGGATTCAGGGACATTCCCATTGTCAGAGGGGCTCAGGGCCAACCCCAGAGTCTAAGGAGATTTCCAGGCCTGCCCCAGAATTTCAATCTTGTTGACAAGGTGCACATGGTCTTTGTGGTGCTCAGATTATTGCACAGTTGCTACAAGAGCCTCAATGACCCCCAAGAGTCTCAGAGTGCTTATGTTCATTCCCTATTGCCTCCATGTGGTTCCAAATCGAATTCAGATTTGTGGGAAAGCTAAGGGCCTTTGTTAGGTGGACAAGTAGATGCTCAATCTCCCCAGTGGTCTCAGTGCTATCGTTGCTTTCCCTGCTTTTCAGTGAATCTCACTACCATTTTCAAGTTCACCAGGTGCTCAGTACATTGCTGAGCTTCTCAATAGCTCCACCTGTTTTTTTCCAGGGACTCTCAGAAGGAGCCATGCTTAGACTACTTCTTTTTCAAGAATTTGCATCTTCTTCATGAGAATCAGAGATATTCTCAGATTCTCAGTGATGCTCAGTGCAAATTCTTGTTTTGCAGTGAGACTCTAAATCATCCCCAAGGAAGCACCGAGTTCTAGAATTTTCGGGGATTGTTATGGATTCCAAGGTATCCCCAGGGTCTTTGTGGACCTAAGTGCAGTCAGTTCCTACCATCAGAGTGGTGCTCAGCCTCTTCCTCAGTTATTATTTTGTCAATTTTCTTTCATGGAGTGTCATGATGTCTAGGACCTACCTTCCACTTTCAGTGGGGTAAAGGACCCTGCAAAATATCTAGTGGTGCTTGGATTCTTCTACAGAATTCTGGGAAAATAATGTTCTTCTCTTGGGTCTCAATGGAAACTAGTGCCTTACCCAGTGTGCCATTGAAAGTCATGAACATTCTGTTGTCATAGTGCTACTCAGGGCCTTCCCCACTGTGTCATAGTCAGAACCACCCCATGTTGGTTGTGTAAGCACAGGTCTTTCTCTGTTGTCTCATTCTGCCTCAGTGCTTTCCCTCATGCCTCATAGGGCCTCAGAGAATCCTCTGAGATCTTTCATGAGATCTTAGAGATGATGTGGTCTCAGAATTTTCCCCAGAGCTTCTGTGAGTTCACATGACAGCTAAAGCTTCTCATGGGGTCACTGTATCCACCAGGCTCTAAAAGGGGTTGTACCTTTCCCAGGGACTACTAGTGTCACCATGCAGCTCAAGCATTTCCCATTTTCTTTAGTAGGACTTTGTGTCTTGTAGAATGTGGCAGTTGATCTCACACCATCACCAGGTTTTGATGTGACACAGGGCTATCCATAGTATTTCAAGGATGTTCTGATGCTTTAGGTGAGTTTGTGTAATTTAAAACCTTCAACATTTCTCTTAGCATTCAGGGTCTCCACTGGTGTCTAATTGGAGTTCAGGGTGTTTCCCCATGGAATGCTGGGATTTAGGACCTTTGCAGGTCATGAAGCAGGCTCATGGCCTCTCTTACTGATTCTGTGGATTCTGGTAGCTTTCCCAGGGTCTCAGTCAATTTCATGGTCTTTTCCAGTCTCACAGTCAAACTCACCATTTTTCCCCAGAGTCTGAGTGTTTTTAGTCCCATTCTTGGGCATATGTTGGGGTTCTGGAATCTTCCCAGCTTCTTAGTGTGCTTCACAATGTTTCCTAGTTTTTTCAGGTCAATGTTCTTCTCACTTCCCACTACCTCAGTGGGACTCATGGTCATTTCCAGAATCTCAGCTTCTCAGGTCCGTTTACAGTTTCTCAGTCACATTCAGTACTATTCCTAGAATCTCATCTGGGATTAGAGAGTTCCCCAAAGACACACTGGGTTCAGGGTTTTTTCCAGGGTCTCAGTTAATCACAGCACCTTTCCCAGTTTCTCAGTGGAGTGCACTGTCACACAGCATCCCAGATAGATATTCTCAGGCCCAACCCAGAGTCCTACTTAATCTCAATGTATTTCTCAGTGTCACAGTGGAACCCAGGGTCTTTTCCTGATACTTAGTGGTGTCTTTGTCTTCTCAGGCACCCAGTAAAATTATATACTCTCCTGTTTACACCAATGCTTAATTCCTGGCTCTGTGTATTACTGACACTCTTGACTTTCACCAGAATATCTTAGGGGATCAGGGTTTTTTTTAAATGTCATGGGGCTCAGATCCTACCTAGATTATAAGTAGGGCTAAAAACAAACCTTCCACACAATTTCTGTCTTCTTTTAAAGTTCCTTATGGTCTTTTTTGTGCTTGGAATTTTTCCCAGTGTTTGGAGGAGCTTTAGGCCTCTACAAGAGCCTCAGAATGGTTAAGTTTATTCACAGTTGTCTCAATCCTGTTCCAAATCTGCTTCAGAGTCTTTGGAAGGTTAATGGCCCTCTTTAGGTTGACAGAATTATTCACCATCTTCCCAAGATTCTTAGTGATCTCATTGCCTTCCCAGGCTCTCTGCACAGCTCAGCACCATTCCCAAGGTCCCCATGTGATCAGGGCCTTCCCCAAGGTCTTAGGAGGTTTTATTGCATTTTCCAGGGAATCACTCTATTACAGAGCCATCCTCTCTTCTCCTTGAGGCTCAGTGCTATTCTCAGAGTCTCAGAAATGTTCAGTGTTTCTTGCAGCCTCAGACCAAGGTTCTGAATCTTCCCCAATGAAACACTGGGTTCAAGGCCTTTCAGGGTTTCTCACTGAGTCCCAAAGCCTTGCCCAAGGTCTCTGTGGATCCTAATGCCATTCCCAACATCACAGTGGTGCTCAGCATTTTGCCTAGAATTTGATTGTGAGTCAGGGCCTTCTCAAGTGTCTTAATGGTGACTAGGGCCTCCCCTGTATTTAAGGACTGTCCAATATCTAGTGGAGCTCAGATTCTTCCTCAGTATTCTGGGAAAGTAATGGTCTTTACTTGTGTCTCAATAGTGAATAGTTCCTTGCCCAGTGTGTCATTGAAATCAGTTTTATTCCTATTTTCATGGGGTGTTCAGGTCTTTCCCCACGGTCAGCAACATTCAGGGTTACCCCATGTTAATTAGTGTAAGCTGAGTGTTTTCTCTAATTCCTCAGTCTGGCTCAGTACTTTTCCCCATGGCTCTCAGAGATCAGGGAATCTTCTAGTGTTTTTTTCTGTTGTTATTGTTGGTTGCTTTTTGTTTTGTTTTGTTTTTGGTATCTCAGACTTGATTGGGTCTCAGATTTTTCCCCAGAGTGTCTGTGAGGCTAAAAGCCTTCAATGACTTCTCAGTGGGGTTAAGGGTCTCCACCAGTGTCTAAGTCACATTTCATACCTTTTCCAATTTCATACTCTTCTGTGTCTGTTCTTTTCTAGCTCAACAATGAAGCTTATAGCTTTCCCTTATTCTTTAGTTGGCCTCAGTCCCTTCCACAGTGTATCAGAAATTTTCAGGACAATCTCATGGATTTCATTGAATCAGGGTTGACTATAGTATTTCAGGGGTGTTTAGATGCTTTCCACCTGTTTGTGTTATTTAAGGGCCTTCAAAAATGTCTGTTCACATTCAGGGCCTTCACTGGTGTCTAATTGTGGTCCATGGCTTTTCTAAATCAGTCACTGAAATTCCCAGCTTTTCCAGGTCACTGAGGATTCTCATGGCCTCTTATGCTCATTAAGTGGATTGTGGGGTCTTCTCCATGGTCTCAGTGGATTTCATGTTCTGCTTCTGTCACAAAATTATGCTCAGTGTATTCCCCCATAGTCCTACTGTTCTCCCCCCATCCCCAGGCATTCAGTGGTGCTCTTCAACATTCCCAACATCTCAAAGTTTTTCAGGATGTTCCTCAGGTTTTCAAAGAGCCAAAGGCCTTGCCCAGGACCTCAGTGTGATTCAAGGAAATTACCAGGCTCTCACTGTTTGTCAGGCCTTTTGTACTGTCTCAGTCATCTTCAGTGCTATTCCCTCAGTCTTTATGTGTACAGGTATTTTCTCAAGGAAACATTGATTTCAGGGTTTTTTCCAGGGTTTTTGCTCAGTAAACTTCAGAACCTTTTCCAGGATCTCAATTGAGTTCAGTCTCAATTCTAGGGTCAAAGTTTGTTCAGGTCCAGCCCAGAGTATTACTGGGTCTCGGGCATTCCCCAGGGTCACAGTGGCGCTCAGGGCCTTCCAGATTTTTGTGGTGTTTTTGCCTTCCAAGGTACTCTGAACCTTTAGTCTTCCCAGTCAGAGTAATGCTTTGGGCCTGCCTCAGAGTCTTAGTGACACTCAGGGCCTTCTTCAGGCTATCAGTAAGGCTCAGGTTCTTTCCAAGGGCTGGCGTGGTCTCACGGCCTATCCTGTTGTACTCAGGGCCTTTTCAGGGTATCAGTCAGGTTGAAGGTCTTCCCCAGAATTTCATTGTCTCTTGGGAATGTCCATATGATGTTCATGGTGCTCAGATGATTCAATAGTATTTAGTAGAATCTAAAGTCCTTAACAAGTATTTAGAGGTTTCAGTGCCTTCACTGTTGTCTCAGTGGTGTTCACAGCATTTTCCAGAGTTTTATTAAGGTTCACAAACTTCCCCAAGGTCATGGTTTTGCTCAGTGCCTTTGTCAGAATCTTAATTGTGGAGAGCACTGATTTGAATCATGTTTTTTTTTAAATTTTCTCATGGGTGTTTTGCGCTGGGAACATTTTTGTAAAAGTGCAGGTTAAGACGGTCCAGTTGCTATGACACCAGACCAGAGGAAGCTATGTGGGAGGGTGAACTACTATATCATTTGTGATCTTGAGGTCAGGCACCACCTCCCAAAGATAGAAAGTTCTGAGTATAACAAGATAATTTTAATGTCTCATCAGTCCTCTGTCCTTCAGATTGCCTGCTTTGCTGAAACATGTCATGAATAACTCTTGGTGAAAAAATGTATATAACAAACATACTGAACTACCTCTGAGTCATTTGTCACTCATCAAACAATGAAGAACTACCTGGCCCCAGCCTTTTCTCTGTATGTCTGTTTATCTTTTTTTCATTCACCATTGCCCCTTGGGGTTTCTAGCATTTAGTGGTGTCATTTCCTTCCCAGGCACTCAGTGGAGTTATAGTCTTCACAGGTTACACTGATGCTCAGGGCCTGCCCCAGAATCTTAGTGACACTCAGGGCCTTCTACAGAATATCAGAGGAGCTCAGGGTATTTCTCAGTGTCAGTGGGGACTCAGGGACTAACCTTGTGTCTCAGGAAGGTTCAGGACTTTTTCAGTAATCAGTGGAGTTTAGCGCCTTTCCAGAATTTCAGTTTCTCTTGAGAATGTCCACATGATCTTCATGGGCTCAGATACTTCAATAGTATGGAGGAGTAACTAATGGCCTTAACAAGAATTTGAGGTGTTTAGTGCCTTCACTGTTGTCTCAGTGGTGTTCACAGTTTTGTCCACAGTCTAAGCCAGGATCTTCCCCAGGGTCACAGTTGTGGGCACTGCCTTCCCAAGCATCTTAGTGGTATCATTGCTTTTCCATGCACTTAATGGAGCTCAGCACCATTGCCAAGGTCACAGTGGTGCTCAGGTCCTGCCACAGAGTCTTATTTATACTCAGGGACTTCTTCAGGGTATCAGAGGGGCTCAGGCCCTTTCACAGGGTCAGTGGGAGCTCATGGCCTACCCCATCATTTATGCAGATCTCAGGGCCTACTCTAGAAACTCAGGAGGGTTCGAGGCCTCCCCCAGAGTCTCAGCCTTGTTTAAGAACATCCTCATGGTCTTCTTGGGCCTTGGATTATTGCTCAGTGTTTAGAAGAGGCTAAAGACCTCAGCAAGGGTATTAAGGGGCTATGTGCGTTCACTCTTGTCTCAGTGGTGTGCAGGATCTTCTCCAGAGTCTGAATGAGGCTGGGAGCCTTCCCCAGGTTCACAGTTGTCTGCATGAACTTCTCAAGAGTCTTAGTGGTCTTACTGCCTTCCCAGGCTCTCAGTGGAGCTCAGCACCATTGCCAAGGTCACAGTGAACTCAGGGCCTCCTCCAGACTCTTTGACAGGATTCTGCCTTCCATACAGTCTCAATGGCATCAGTGCCTTGCCCAGGGTTTCAGTGGGACTCAGGGTCATTCCCAATGTCACAGTTATGCTAATGCCTTCCCCAGTGTACTATGGTATTCAGGGCCATCTCAAGTTTCTAGTGGACCTCAGAGCTTTCCTGAGACAGTCTGGCTCAGCTCTTTCTCCAGTAGCTTATACAGGCTCAGTGCATTTCTTAGGTTCTTTTGGGAAACCTGTCTTTCCCCTGAATATCATTTTTGTGAGAATTAGGAAGTCTGGTGACTCATATTTAGAATATAGCCTTAAGTGGTTCCAACTGTAGCCATTTGAATCATCGCCCTTCACTTTTCATATCCCAATATTGTAATTAGCCAATCTTGTAGATTGTAACCCCAAAGTCTTCCAATCATATTGAAGGACTGTACTGCATTTGGTTTGATATATAAGCAGGGAGACTTCCTACTGAGGCCTGCTTGCTGGCCTAGTTCCAATAGAACACCCTCTGGCAGAAGTAATATTTTGCCTTGTACACTCACTTTTGAGCATGTGTTCTATTTTATTTTATTTTTTGTGGCACATCAGTATTTCTACTAGTTTCAATGTCCAATGTGGGGCTCCATGCATCCCCTAGGAGTTATGGGGACCCCCTTCCTTAGAGGAAATGAATTCTCCTGCCTTGTTGCAGTGGCCTCAGTACAATTTGGGGGCAACTGTGATCCCTAGGATTAACAGTGGACTTAAAAATCAGAAGTGGATCAGCAAAGTGGATAATAGGCCTAAGGAAGAACCATCAGGTTAAGTCTGTATGGACTGGGAGATATAGAAGGACTTAGGCTGTCAGGGCAAGATTGTGAGTGAGGATGTCAGGGACAGGGCCAGAACAAAGCAGCCTGGAGAGGAACTTCTAATGAGATCAACTTCCTGGTGTGTGAAATTGCTTGGGGACACAAGTGGGGGAACCAATCAGGCAGACATTTCCATACTTATGTTCCTACATGGGACATCCAATAGAAAAATTAAAACATATATTGACAGAGGGGGCACCAATTAAAAATAGTGAGGAGAGGGTGCATAGGGAAGGGGATAAGGAAAGGAGGAAATTCTGGAGATCATAAAAGGAACAAGCCAAAACTCCCCCACTGAATTTCCAGCTCTGGAGTCCCTTATCTTTGATAAGTCTGTCAGTCACTTTTGCAAAAACCTGCTGATTGCTTGCTATCTCTGTGTCTCGTTCTTCAACTCATTGCTGAATGGAGACAATGAATGCGGCACTCCTAAGTGGTAACAAAATCAAGGTAGAAAAATGTATTCTCAGGCTCAAAAGACAAGTGCTACCTTGGTTGTCAGGGCATACCCAAAATTATGTGAGTGTGACTGAGACATGAAGGCAAAAACCCTCTCCCCCCACACTGGGGTTGACACTCTTCAGAAACACAAGATCACCTCCAGAAGTCTGTATGAGGGGTATGAAAGAAATCTCTAATAAGTGGAACTGAGCATGTCAGGACCAGGTACACCAGAAACTTCCAATTACTTCCACATTACCGTGGGATTGACTTATAGATGAAGCCCCCTAAGTAAGATGGCCGTGATGACAGTTCTGTAGAGGACCAACTAAGGTCAAAAACTCCACCTCCTGACTTGAAGGAGAAATTAAACACCTGATTGGTGAAAGTTTCTGAAGGAGGACCCCAATTTTCAAGTTAACCATAAAACAATAATAAAATTGGGGGATAGCATTGTCTCCTTTGTCATTCTCTGCTTGGAGATGGCCTACTCTCTCTCTTGAGAGTGATTTTTGCTTAAGTATCACATTTCTTTTACTTTATTTTCACCTCATGTTAACTTCTCTTTTAAAATTTTAACTCATTGTACACAAATGGGGTATAACTCTTTGGTTGTAAACGAAGTAGAGTTGCACCATTTGCATAATTATACTTGTACATAGGGTAATAAAGTCTGTCTCATTCTATTATTTTTTCTTCTCTCCACCCCCTCCCTACCCCATTTTCCTCTATACAATCTATCCTTCCTCCATTCTTGCCTCCCTCTTACCACCCATTATATATCATCATCCATTTATCAGAAAAATCATTCAGTCTTTGGCTTTTTGGGATTGGCTTATTTCACTTAGCATGATATTCTCCAACTCCATCCACCTGCAAATGCCATAATTTTATTCTTCTTTATGGTTGAATAATATTCCATTCTGTATATATACCATAGTTTCTTAATCCACTCTTCTATTGAAGGGCATCTAGGTTGGTTCCACAATCTAGCTATTGTAAATTGAACTGCTATAAGCATTGTTGTAGCTATGTCACTGTAGTATGCTGATTTTAAGTCTTTTGGGTATAGGGCAAGGAGTGGGATAGCTGGGTCAAATGATAGCTTTATTTGAAGTTTTCTAAGAAAACTCCATACTGCTTTCCAGAGTGGCTGCACCAATTTGCAACCCACCAGTAGATGTATGAAAGTACCTTTTTTCCCACATCCTTGCCAACACCTATTGTTGCTTGTATTCTTGATAATTGCCATTCTAATTGGGGTGAGATGAAATCTTAAGGTAGTTTTGATTTGCATTTCTCTTATTACTAGAGATGTTGAACATTTTTTCATATATCTGTTTATTGCTTGTAGATCTTCTTTTGTGAAGTGTCTGCTCATTTCCTTAGCCCATTTATTGATTGGGTTATTTATATTCTTGGTGTAAAGGTTTTTGAGTTCTTTATAGATTCTGGAGATTAGTGCTTTATCTGAAGTGTGTGGCAAAGATTTTCTCCTGCTATGTAGGCTCTCTTTTCACATTGTTGATTGTTTTCTTTGCTGAGAAAAAGCTTTTTAGTTTGAATCTACCCCATTTATTTATTCCTACTTTTATTTCTTATGCTTTGGGAGTCATTTTAAGGAAGTCTGGTCCTAAGCCAACATGGTGAAGATTTGGGCCTACCTTTTTCTTCTATTAGGTGCAGGTCTCTGGTCTAATTCCTAGGTCTTTGATGGATTTTGAGTTGATTTTATGCAGGGTGAGAGGAGTTTAGTTTCATTTTGCTGCATATGAATTTCCAGTTTTGCCAGCACTATTTGTTTAACAGGATATCTTTTCTCAATTGTAATTTTTTGGCACCTTTGTCTAGTATGAGAAAACTGTATTTATGTGGGTTTGTCTCTGTGTCCTCTATTCTATACCATTGATCTACCTGTCTATTTTGGTGCCAATATCATACTGTTTTTGTTACTATTTCTCTATAGCATAGCTGAAGGTCTGGTATTGTGATACTCCCTGCTCATTCTGTTAAGGATTGCTTTAGCTATTTGAAGACTCCTATTCTTCAAAATGAATTTCATGATTGCTTGCTCTGTTTCTGTGAGGTAAGTCATTGGGATTTTAATTGGAATTGCATTGAATCTGTATAGCGCCTTTGGTAGTATGACCATTTTGACAATATTAATTCTGCCTATCCAAGAGCATGGGAGATTCTTCCATCCTCTAAGGTTTTCTTCAATTTCTTTCTTTAGTGTTCTGGAGTTCTCACTGTAGAGATCTTTCACCTCTTCTGTTAGACTGATTTCCAAGTTGGTTTTTTTTTTTTTTTTTTGAGGCTATTGTGAATAGAGAGGTTTTCCTAATTTCTCTTTCAGAGGATTCATCACTTATGAATAAAAATGCATTAGATTTATCAGCATTGATTTTATATTCTCCTACTTTACTGAATTCATTTATGAGTTCTAGTTTTCTGGTGGAATTTTTCGGCTCCTCTAAATATAGAATCAAATAGGGATAGTTTGTGTTCTTCTTTTCCTATTCATATTCCTTTAATTTCTTTGTTCTAATTGCTCTGGCTAGTGTTTCAAGGATGATGTTGAATAGAAGTGGTGAGAGAGGGCATCCTTGCCTTGTTCCAGTTTTTAGGAAGAATGCTTTCAGTTTTTCTCCATTTAGAATGATGTTGGCTGTGGGCTTAGCATGAATAGCCTTTACAAGGTTGAGGTATATTCCTATGACTACTATTTTTTCTAGTGTTTTGAGCATGAAGGGGTGCTGTATTTTATCAAATGCTTTTTCTGCATCTGTTGAAATAATCATGTCATTCTTAACTTTAAGTCTGTTGATGTGGTGAATTACATTTATTGATTCTGAATGTTGGACCAACCTTGCATCTCTGGGTTGAAATCCACTTGATCATGGCGCACTATTTTTTTAATATGTTTTTGTATGGAATTTGCTAAAATTCTGTTAAGAATTTTTGCGTCTATGTTCATCAGGGATTTTGGTCTGAAGTTTTCTTTCCTCAATGTGTCTTTGTCTGGTTTTGTTATCAGGTTGATATTAGCTACATAGAATGAGTTTGGAAGGGTCCCCTCCTCTTCTATTTCATGAAATACTTTGAGGAGTATTGGAACGAGTTCTTCTTTGAAGGCCTTGTAGAACTCGGCTGAGAATCCATCTGGTCCCGGTCTTTTCTTCTTTGGTAGGCTCTTGATGACTTCTATTTCATTGTTTGAAATTGATCTATTTAAGTTGTGTATGTCCTCCAGATTCAGTTTGGGTGGACCATATGTCTCTAGAAAGCTGTTGATGTCTTTTAGATTTTCTATTTTGTAGGAGTATAGATTTTCAAGATAGCTTCTAATTATGTTTTGTATCTCAATAGTGTCTGTCATGGTATATCCTCTTTCATCACAAATTTTAGTAATTAGAGGTTTCTCTCTCCTTTGTTAGTGTGGTTAAGGGTTTATCAATTTTGTTTACTTTTTCAAAGAACCAATTTTTTGTTTTGTCAATTTTTTGAATTGTTTCTCTTGTTTCAATATTATTGATTTCAACTATGATTTTAATTATTTCCTGTTTTCTACTACTTTTGGTGTTGATCTATTCTTCTTTTCCTATGGCTTTGAGCTGTAATATTAGGTCATTTATTTGTTGACTTTTTCTTCTTTTATTTAATGAGCTCCATGCAATGAATTTTCCTCTTATTACTGCTTTTGTGGTGTCCCAGAGATTTTGATATGTTGTATTGTCATTCTCATTTACCTCTAAAAATTTCTTATCTCCTCCCTGATGTCTTCTATTATCCATGCATCATTCAACAGTATATTATTTAGTCTCCAGGTGTTGGAGTAATTTCTGTTTTTTATTTTATCTTTGATTTCTAATTGCATTCCCCTCTGATCTGATAAAATACAAGGTAGTATCTCCATTTTAATTTTTTTGTAATTGTTAAGAATAGCCTTGTGGTATAACATATGATCTATTTTACAGAAGGATCCATGTGCTGCTGAGAAGAAAGTATATTTGCTCATTGATGGATTGAATATTCTATGTCTATTAAGTCTAAATTATTGATTGTGTTATTTAGTTCTATGGTTTCTTTGTTCAACTGTTGTTTGGAAGGTATGTCCAATGGTGAGAAAGGTTTGTTAAAGTCACCTAATATTATTGTGTTGTGGTACATTTGGTTCCTGGAAGTGAGAAGAATTTGTTTGACGTACATGGATGTGCTGTTGTTTGGGGCATAAATATTTATGATCATTATGTCTTCCTGATTTGTGGTTTCCTTAAGCAATATGAAATGTCCTTCTTTATCCCTTCTGACTAACTTTGGCTTGAAGTCCACTTCATCTGATATGAGGATGGAAACCCCCACTTTTTACTGAGTCCATGTGCATGGTAGGTTTTTCCCCATCCTTTTACCTTTAATCTGTGGGCCTTTCTTTTTAATCCAATCTGCCAGTCCATGTCTTTTGATTGATGAGTTTAGGCCATTAACATCCAGGGTTATTATTGAGATATGACTTGTATTTCTGGTCTTTTTGGCTTATTTTTGGTTTTTAACTTGACTTGGTTTCTCCTTTAATTGGATATTCCCTTAGGGTAGTTCCTCCCTTTGCTGTCTTACATTGTTGTTTTTCATTTCTTCCTCATGGAATATTTTGCTGAGAATGTTCTGTAGAGCAGGATTTCTATTTGTAAATTCTTTTAGCTTTTGTTTATCATGGAAGATTTTACTTCATTGTTAAATCTGAAGGTAAGTTTTGCTGGGTATAAGATTCTTGGTTGGCATTCATTTTCTTTCAAAGCTTGAAATATGTTGTTCCAGATCTTTCTAGCTTTTAGGGTCTGGACCAAAAAATCTGCTGATCTCTGTATTGTTTTCCCCCTATATGTAATCTAATGCTTTTCTCTTGCAGCCTTTAAATTCTATCTTTGTTTGTATGTTAGGTATTTTCATTATAATGTGCCTTCGTGTGGATCTGCTGTAATTTTGTACATTCGTTGTCCTGTAAGTCTCTTGTATTTGATTTTCCTTTTTTTCTTCAGATTTGGGAAGTTTTCTGGTATTATTTCATTGAATAGATTATTCATTCCTTTGGTTTGTATGTCTGTGCCTTCCTCAGTCTCAATAATTCATAAATTTGGTCTTTTCATGATATTCCAAGATTTCTTACCATTTTCTCAGTTTGGTCAATTTATTTTCAAGATTAAATATTTTGTCTTCATTGTCTGAGGTTCTGTCTTCCAAGTGCTCTAGACCATTGGTTATGCTTTCTATTGAGTTTTTAATTTGGTTTATTTTTCCTTCATTTCAAGGATATCTCTTTATTGAAATGATATTTTCTTTCCTTCACTTGCTCTTTTAACTGTTTATTGGAGGGATCATGCATTGCCTGCATTCTCTTTCTTATCTCACCTTTGCTTCACAAATGATTTTAATTATGTAGATTCTAAATTATTTTTGTGGTAAGAAATCATGAACAGAACCTGCAAGAATTATGGGATATCATGAAAAGACCAAATTTAAGAATTATTGGGTTTGAGGAAGGCACAGAGATACAAACCAAAGGAATGAACAAACTGTTCAACAAAATAACATCAGAAAATTTCCCAAACTTGAAAAATGAAATGGAAAATAAAATACAAGAGTCTTACAGAACACCAAATGCACAAAATCACAACATATTCAAGGTGCATACCTCACAAACAAAATAAAGATAGGATTTTAAAGACTATGAGAGAAAAGGGTCAGGTTACATATAAGGGGAAACCAACACAGATATCAGCAGATTTCTCAGCCCACACCAGAAAAGATAGAAGGGACTGGAACAATATATTTCAAGTTCTGAAAGAACATGAATGCCAACCAAAAATCCTATACCCAGCAAAAATAACCTTCAGATTTGATGATGAAATAAAATCTTTCCATGATACACAAAAGTTAAAAGAATTTATAGATTAAAAGCCTATAATACATAACATTCTTAGCAAAATATTTCATGAGAAGAAAATGAAAAACAACAATGCAAGTCAGCAAAGAACTACCCTAAGTGTAAAGCCAATCAATGGAGAAACCAAGCCATGTTAAGAGCCAAAAATAAGTCAAAATCGCCAGGAATACAAATCACATCTCAATAATACCCATGACTATTAATGGGCTAAATCTATTAATCAAAAGACATAGACTGGCAGATTGGATTAAGAAGAAATACCCAACAGTATGCTGCCTGCAAGAGACTCATCTCATAGAAAAAGACACCCACAGACTAAAGGTGAAAGGATGGGGAAAAACATACCACACATGTGGACTCAGTAAAAAAGCAGGGGTGTCCATCCTCATATTAGATAATGCGGACTTCAAACCTAAGTTAGTCAGAAGGAATAAAGAAGGACATTTCACACTTCTCCAGGGAACCATAAATCAGCAAGACATAATAATTTTAAATATTTATACCCCATACAATGGAGCATCTATGTATATCAAACAAACCCTTCTCAATTTTAAGAATCAAATAGACCAAAACACAATAATTCTGGGTGACTTTAACACACCTCTCTAACCACTGGATAGATCCTCCATACAAAAACTGAACAAAGAAACTATAGAACTAAATAACACAATCAAGGATATAGACTTAATGAACATGTATAGAGTATTTCATCCATCATTGAGTAGATACATTTTCTTCTCAGCAGCTCATGGATCCTTCTCTAAAACAGACCACATGCTAGCCACAAATCAGTAATTAGTAAATACAAAAACCAGAGATACTACCTTGTATTCTATCAGACCACAATGGAATGCAATTAGAAATCAATGATAAAATAGAAAACAGAAACTACTCCAACACCTGGAGACTAAATAATATGCTATTGAATGATGCAGTGATAACAGGGAGGAAATGAAAAAATTCTTAGGGGTAAACAAGAACAATGACATAGCATATCAAAATCTCTGGGACACTCTGAAAGTAGTGCTAAGAGGAAAATTCATTGCATTGAGTTCATACATTAAAAAAAAAAGTCAACAACTAAATGTCCTAACATTACATCTCAAAGTCCTAGAAGAAGAACAGATCAACACCAAAAATAGTAGAAGACAGGAAATAATTAAAATCAGAGCTGAAATCAATGAAACTGAAACAAGAGAAACAATTCAAAAATATGACAAAACAAAAAGTTGGTTTTTTGAAAAAGTAGACAAATTTGATAAATCCTTAGCCACACTAGCAAGGAGGAAAGAGAAAATTCAAATTACTAGAATTTGAAATGAAAAAGGAATGATCACAACAGACACCTTTGAAATACATAAAATAATTAAAAGCTACTTTAAAAATCCATGCTCCAGCAAATAGAAAATATTGAAGACTTTGACAAAATTTTAGAGACATATGATCCTCCCAAGCTGAATCAGGAAGACGTACACAATTTAAACAGACCAATTTCAAGCACCAAAATAGAAGAAGCTATCAAAAACCTACCAACGAAAAAAAGCCCAGGATCAGATGGATTCTCAGTTGAATTCTACGAGACCTTTAAAGAAGAACTAATACCAATACTCCTCAAAGTGTTCCAGGAATTAGAAAAGGAGGGAACACTTCCAAACTCATTCTATGAAGCTAGCATCACCCTGATAACAAAACCAGACATAGGAAAGAAAACTTTAGATCAATATCCCTGATGAACATAGATGCAAAAATCGTTAACAAAATTCTGGGAAATCACACACAAAACATATTTAAAAAATAGTGCACCATGATCAAGTGGGTTTCAACCCAGGGATGAAAGGTTGGTTCACCATCCATAAATCAATAAATCACATTAACAGACTTAAAGTTAAGAATGACATGATTATTTCAACAGATGCAGAAAAAGCATTTGATAAAATACAGTACCCCTTCATGCTCAAAACACTAGAAAAAATAGTAGTTATAGGAACATACCACAACATTGTAAAGGCTATCTGTGCTAAGCCCACAGCCAACATCATTCTAAATGGAGAAAAACTGAAAGCATCGCCCCTAAAAACTGGAACAAAGCAGGGATTCCTCTTTCACCACTTCTACTCAACATTGTCCTTGAAACGCTAACCAGAGCAATTAGAAAAAGAAATGAAAGGAATATGAACAGGAAAAGAAGAACTCAAACTATCCCTATTTGCTAATGACATGATTCTATATTTAGAGGAGCCAATAAATTCCACCAGAAAACTTCTAGAACTCATATAAATTCAGTAAAGTAGCAGGATATAAAATCAATGCTGATAAATCTAATGCATTTTTATTCATAAGTGATGAATCCTCTGAAAGAGAATTTAGGAAAACTACCCCATTCACAATAACCTCAAAAAAATATACTTGGGAATCAGTCTAACAGAAGAGGTGAAAGACCTCTACAGTGAGAACTACAGAGCACTAAAGAAAGAAATTGAAGAAAACCTTAGAGGATGGAAGAATCTCCCATGTTCTTGGAGAGGCAGAATTAATATTATCAAAATGGTCACGCTACCAAAAGTGCTATACAGATTCAATGCAGTTACAATAAAATCCCAATGACATTCCTCATAGAAATAGAGAAAGCATGAGCTTAATCTGGAAGAATGAGACCTTGAATAGCCAAAACAATCCTGAGCAGAAAAAGTGAAGCAGGAGGTATCACAATACCAGACCTTAAACTATACTATGGAGCAACAGTAACAAGAACAACATGGTATTGGCACAAAAACAGACAGACAGACCAATGATATAGAATAAAAGACACAGAGACAAACCCACAAAAATAGTTTTCTCATACTAGACAAAGTAGCCAAAAACATACAATGGAAAAAAGATGCCCTCTTCAACAAATGGTGCTGGCAAAACTGGAACTCAATATGCAGTAAAATAAAATTAAACCCCTATCTCTCACCCTGCACAAAACTCAACTCAAAATGGATCAAGGACCTAGGAATTAGACCATACTCCCTGTACCAAACAGAAGACAAAGTAGGCCTGAGTCTTCAGCATGTTAGCTTAGAATCAGACTTCCCTAACAAGACTCCCAAAGCACAAGAAAACAAAGCAAGAATCAATAAATGGGATGGATTCAAACTAAAAAGCTTTTTCTCAGCAAAGGGTGCAATCAATAATGTAAAAAGCCTACAGAGTGGGAAAAAATCTTTTCCACACACACTGCAGATACTGCACTAATCTCCAAAATTTATAAAGAACTTACAAAACTTTACACCAAAAATACAAAGAACCCAGTCAATAAATGGGTCAAGGAAATGGACAGACACTTCACAGAAGAAGATATACAGGTGATTAATAAATATATGAAAAAGTGTTCAACATTTCTAGTAATTAGATAAATGCAAATCAAAACAACTCTAAGATTTCCTCTAACTCCATTTAGAATGGCAATTATCAATTAGAATGGCTATTATCAAGAACACAAACAATAATAAATGTTGGTGTGGATGTGGGGAAAAAGGCACAATTTTACATTACATTTCTGGTGGAGTTGCAAATTGGTGCAGCCACTTTGGAAAGCAGTGTGGAGATTCCTCAGAAAACTTGGAATGGACCTACCTTTAGAAGAAATTATCCCACTCCCCAGTTTATACCCAAGGTCTTAAAATCAACATACTACAGTGATGCAACCACATCAATGTTTATAGCTATTCAATTCACAATAACTAGATTGTAAAACCAAACCAGATGCCCTTCAAACGATGAATGGATAAAGAAAATGTTGTATATATACACAATGGAATATTATTCAGTCATAAAGAAGAAGAATATTATGGCATTTGCAGATAAATGGATGGAGTTGGAGAATATCATGCTAAGTGAAATAAGCCAATCCCAAAACTTTAGATTACATAGAGGAAAATGAGAAGGAGGAGGAGCTGGGGGTATAAAAAATGGTGGAATGAGACAGACATCATTACCCTCTGTACACATATGATTACACAAATGGCATGAATCTACACTGTGCACAACCAAAGAAATGAAAAGATGTACCCCAATCAAAATGCAGTCTGTAAAAATAAAATAAAATAATAAAAAAGTCACAGAATGGGTAAAAAACTTGAAAAAAAGAGGAAAATAGACAGAGTGAGAAAAATATTAATAAAAGAAAAGTAGGCCTAATCATAGAATAGGAATAATCATAATAATACTACTAATAAAAATATTCTACAATAAAACATACTGTGATGTTCAAACCTCCTAGTCATCGGTGGCCTGATGCCTGGGAAGAACTTGATAATGCAGTGACGGAAGAGGGGTGCTGCACCACTAGGGATGGTGGCCCCCAGGTCAGGAGTAATCATGGTAGTGGGCAGAGGCTCCCCAGAGTTGACAGACGGCAGCTGCAGCGTGGGCGCTGGACTGCGGCTGGGGCGAGGGCCGGGCCAGGCCTCCTTGTGGTGGGATGCCTCACTTTCACTCGTGATGAAGTTCTCTTGCATGACTTTTAGTGTCTGACTTTACATCTTTTTTCATCAGAACACAAGAACCGAGGTTTGGCGGTTCAGCTCCCAACTTTCCTGTGACAAGGGGAAGCAGGGTTATCCTTCTTCTCCATTTTAGGCTGATTTACCCGTCCTTGAGTACACCCTCGGCAGAGGAACAACGTAATCCAAACGGTGGGTGTTGTGGGGAAGAGTTTTGTGGAGAAGCAGCAAGCAGCACTCAGAGGAGGAGGACTCCAAACTTGTACACCAGCGGGCCCAGAGGGAAAAAAGTCTCCAAATTCTGAGCCCTGACCCACAGTTTTTCACAATATTCATAGGTTATTTGACATCACCTTAGACCCATCCTATCATTGGGGCTTTTTCCTCTTTTTAAAAAAATTCCTAATCTACAGCCTTGGGCAGGGTCTCTCACATAAAGCAGCTCACAGAAAGAAACTGCTCTTTTCACAGGCATCTGTTACATTTCAAGAGGCAGTAGTCAGAATCTTAGGGCAGATATTTACAACCCAAATGGTAGGGAGCCATGGTTAATTAGTCTTCCTGGAGAGCAGCTGAGACAGGGAGCTAAGTGAAGGCTATGAACTCCAGTGAGACCCGAGGGAAGGCCTTCTGTAGCCAGAGAAACACTGGGGAAGCAGCTCAGCCAAGCTATGACCCCGAGGACAGCCTGGAGCTTCTCTGGAATTGTGCATAAGGCGCCAAACCACGATGTCACTCTGGGGAAATTCCAGTACTCAAAAACACCCTAGGGAAAACTCTGAGCCCCTTTGAGACTTTGGAGAAGGCACTGAGCCCCAGCAGGACTGTAGGAGACCCTGAGGACGGCTGTGACCTGGGAATGGTTCTGGGATCCACTGAGACCCACTGTTACTGTGGGTGAGGCTTGGCACCCACAACTCCCATTGGGATTTGGGCAAAATTTCCGACCTTCCAGAGATTCTTGGAATAGCACTGAGCCACAGTGAAACACTGGGCAATTAACGGAGAGAATCTGAGATGTTTGGTACGTGCATGAGTCCAATGGAGACCCTTGGCAAGGCCCTGAGAACCCTTGAGTGCATATGGAATGTTCTGAAACTCCCTGAAGCACTGAGAATGATCACGAGGCCCACTGAGGGCCTGATCACAACTACGAGTCTACTAAGATCTGGAGAAGACCCTGAACCTGACAGTGACCCTGGGGAAGGGCATAGGTCCCACTGAAACACTCACAAAGTACATGAGACCCACTGATGAGCTGCAGAGTCTCTAAGACACATTGAGACCCTGGGAAAGACCTTAAACCCAAGTCAGATTCCAGTGAAAGGTCTGAAACTCACTGAGGCTCTGGTAAAGGCTGTTAGCCTCACAGAAACACTGGAGAAGAGATCTGTGCCCCATTAAGATCCCATGGGCTCCCCAAACCCCACTGAAAACCTTGGGAAGACCCTGAGTCCCAGTCATGCCTAGCTGAAGGTCCTAATGCCCAGTGAGAACTGAGAGAAAGCCTTGAGCCCCAATGAGACCTTAATAACGTCCCTAAGCCCAACTGAAATTCCAGGGAAAGCCCCTAGCACCACTGTGACACTGGAAAAGATCCTGAGTTCCATGAAAATCCTCAGGAAAGTGATGAGTCCAGTGATAAGTCCTTGAAAAGCCCTGAAACAAAATGCGACCCTGTGAGTCCCTGAACCCTGCTTAGACTCCAGATAAAGCCCCGCCATTCACTGAGAACCTAGAGAAGACCATCGGCCCTGCAGGAACACTGCAGAAGATTCTCGCCCCTGCTGTGGGCGAGCCATCCAAGTCTTCAGAATCAGGCTTGACTGAGTCGTGGGACACAGAGGTCTGACCCCAGGAACTGGCGGTCATGAAAGGCTCTTTCAGATAGCCTGGGGCAGGTGACTGTACAGAGGTGGCCCACCACCTGATAAAATGCGAATTCTCTAAGCAAATGACTTTCCTAAACCTACCCCATCCTGCTCCTCACAGAAGAAGCCCCTCCCAGTCCTACTTTACCTGTGTGACTATAAGTAAAGGGAAGGTGGTTTCCTCCATGTTTTTTGCGGCCAGATCTTGGCATGGCCCAATCCATCACACCCCCTCCCGTTTGAAAAGATTATTGGCTTCCGTGTGTATTGAATTAGATAAGTTTCTTAGTGATTAATCAGCAGCTGGTGCCATCCTCCAACAGAAACCCTTTGCCTCATCCATACTGGATGAGGCAGAACCCCCCACAGAGAGCCTCAAGCCCTACTGAAATTCTGGAGACGGTCTTGAGCCAGCTCCCCCTAGGAAGGCACAGAGCCCCACTGAAAACCCTGGGAAGGCTGAGTCCCACCATGACTTGGAAAAGGCTGAGACTCAGTGAGACAAAGGGAGATGCCTGAAACTCATTGAGAATCAACTGAAGGTCATGAACACGACTGACCCTCTAGCGGAGACCTTTAGCTTCACAGAAAGACTGGGAAAGAATTTTAGCCCCACTAACATCTTGGGGACAAGACAAGCCTCACAGAAATTCTGCCAAAAGCACCTAGCCCCCGTGATACTCTTGGTTGGGAAAGTGCCATGTTCAGTGACAGCCCAGGGGATGTCTTGAGCCCCTAGGAGTACTTTGGAAAGGCCCTGAGCCCCACAGAGACAATCTGAGCCCTGCTGATAACTTCTGGACACCCCGAATCACACTGAAAATAAAGGAGATCTCCTCATTTCTGATGAGACAAAGTAAAAGGCTATAAAACTTGCTGAGGTGCTGGGGAAATCTCAGAGCACCTCTGCCACTCTGAGCAGGTCTGAGACCCACTGAAAACCTAGGAGGGCCCTGAGTTCCACTTAAATGCCAGCGGAGGATTTAAGGCCCACTGAGACCCTAGGTTAAGCCCTGAGCCCCACTGAGACCTGGGCAAGGAAATGAGCAGTGCTGAGGCCATGACTACTGCTGATAACCCGTGGAAGGCCCTGAGCCCCGCTGATTGCAGGGGAAAGCCCTGAGACTCGCCAAGGCTCTGGGAGCGTCCTGGGCAGTACTGAGGCCTTGGAGAAGGTCCTGAGCAATGCCATTACCCGGGAAGGCTGTGAGCTCAACTGTGGCCTGGAAATGGTGCTGGGCTCCACTGAGAACAGGCATAGAGGCCTGGGATTCACTGGCACCCTGGTGAAGGTCCTGAGCTCAGCAGGTTTAGGGCTCAGATTCTGAGACTCCCTGAGATTCTGTGAACAGCACTGAGCCACCATGAAAGACTGGGAAATTTCATGAGAAAATCAGACCCTGAGGACAGCCACGAGTCCCACTGAGACCCTGGGCAAGGCTGAGGCCCATTGAGAACCTATGGAATGTCCATGTCCTGAACCCCTGAGACACAGAATGACCATCAAGTCCACTGAATGCCTGGGGAAGTCTCTCAGTCTACCACCATTCTAGAGAAGGCCCTGATGCCACTGTCACCATGGGGCAGACTATGGAGAAGACACTGAAACCCTTGGAAAGACCAGTGGCCCAGATGAGCTGGTGCTCTGAAGTCCTGGGCCCCCACCTGGGATTGCAGGGGGCTCTTTATAGAAATTCAGCATCATCCCCTAACCACACAACACTGGCGGGTTAGATTTCTTGACCTTCATGACCAAGATACATGTGGAGAAATTTTACAATAAGCAGTTCACAAGGGCAGCACTAAGACAGCAAAACACTCGCAAGTGTTATCAGGAAGTGTCCTTTTCCACAGGCAGCAGTAACTCAAGAGACGTGGGTTTTCCCCCTAAGAGCTCTGTTTCTAGTAACTAAGCCTATAAGGTTCTAGTTTCGACAGCAGTTAATTGGCATAGTGACCTAAAGTTTATAGTAGCAATTAAGTGATGTAGCTACATTCCTAAAATGTTTACAAAGTAGAAGAAGAAACTTCATAGGCATCTGTCGCATCTCTTCTGGTCTTGAAGCCTGTCACAGGGATGTTTACATATACAGGGAGTGACGCCGTCCAGCGGAGTCAATTTGGCGCAGGAGACAAAGGAGTAGAGAGGCTCTTGAATTCGGAACAGTTTATTGTAGATTCAGGAAACCCGGGAACCCTGGCGCTGGAGAAGAGCTGGTTTATATCCCCTCCAGGAGGCGAAGGGTAGGGCTAACGCCAATTATGTGAAGATTAGGCGAGGAGCTAGATGTCCCAGCAGGCACAATCAGGAGCACTCGGGAACACATGCACACGCATTGCATGCGTGGACTTAATTGAATACGGCCAATGACAAATCACCTGGGTGTGCTTATGTTAATCAACCTCCTCACCACTGATGTGACCAAAACAACTTCTGGCTGGCTGCCAGGCGCCATCTTGGCGTAGTCCGGATGGCATAGCCCCCAGCGAGGGAGTGTTGTCAGTCTTCCTAGAGATAGCTATTTACAACCCAGTATATAGGGACCCATGGTTAATTAGGTTCCCTGAAGAGAGGCTGGCAGAGGGGAGGGAAAGAAATTAACACTTTCCCAGGCACCGATTCTATCACAATGTTCTTATTATTTCATTCTATGATCAGCTCTGGTATCTCCACCACACTGTCCATCTACCCCTGCATGAGTGAGTTGTCCCTTTCTTTTTTTTCTTTCTCTGCTTTGCAGCAACCTCCCCTCAGAGCTTAGTCTCAGACCCCTGGCTCTAGGTTTCATGCATTAACACTTTATCGGGCAGTAGGTCAGTGTTCTTCCCCTCCTAGGAAGAAGAGTGGGTCCCTAGTTGTCTGACCCCGCCAGTCTCCCCTATGGAACCCTCTCGTGGCTCTCATTCTAGTTGCTCTAAGACATTCTGTCTGATGCCCCTCTGCCTATGGAGTTCAGAGTCTCAAATGTGGGGCCTATTATCACGAGGACATCATCTCTGGATCTCTAAATCAGATTTCTTTATGCAACAACTAGGACAGAACTTTGGTGGCCCTAATTATGAGTATGATGGCAAATGCAGACACCAGGAAAGACTTAAAATTTGTTCATGGTATGTGGTTCCCAGGAACACGTCTCTCCCTTAGCACGACAGCCAGGAAAGAAAGGATCTGTCGTCTCTGGGATGCTCGACACTTCTATAGTGCTTCTATAGTTGGGAGTAAACAGTACAGAAAGCTCAGGGTTTCTCCATTTTAAGAGGGAAAGGACACACATACACACACACACACACACACACACACACACACACATGAAATTTTAGGTCATGTATTGGTAAGAAGTGACTAAATCCAGCCTTCCCAAATCCCAGTCTAGCCTCAATATATGGTTACTAATGTTTTGAGGATCACAGGAAATAAAGGAAACTTTGAGTGAGGGGACTTTGAGGGAAGTGTCAATAAAGAGCGACTAATTTAGCCAACTCAGGAGTCCACATCAGTGCTCAAGGGGTGGTTGCCAATGGCTTCAAAGTCCACAGAAGATCAAGGGAGGCATTGAACTTGTTCAGGCGCTGGAGGGATGTCAAAGGACGCCTTCTTCCCCCTTCTCTTCTGGATGGGTAACACTTCATCTGGCTCACGCACTCAGATGCGGGGATTCCTTTGACCCACAACCCTGGGGAAAATGCCTAATATCTTCTGACTCAGTTCTGGTCCAAATAGCATTGGAGGACAGTGAGAGATAACTCTTAAGGGAGCATTATTATTTTAGGTTATAAACTATAACTGCATCTTATAGCCAGACTTGCATGAGCTATTACCAAACTGTTTCAAGACACACACACACACACACACACACACACACACACACACATGCAAAACAAAACAAAAAAAGCACCACTTTTAGTTTCAAACTGCTATGGCACTTCTCATACTCTGGAGTTCCATTCTCTCAATAAGTTTCAGAAAGGGAGACAAAAGGTGAAAAGATGGAAAGGGACTCCTCCACTGAATATCAATATGCTTAATGTAAACAAAATAAATAAATAAAAGCTCAACAGGATTCTCTGGGTACAACTGAAAGTGGGGAACTCACTTAAAGTTGGTGAAATAATAATGATAATAATAATAATAATAATAGTAATAATAATAGAGGCAGTCAAGCTCAAAAATATCTTGTCCTCCAATCCCTTGATAGGCACAATTTTGATATACCAGATTGTTCGATCCCTCTTCTGAGATAAAATTTGTTGTGAAATTAAATGTGCAGATAACATTCATAAGGATTGTTTCAAAAATACAAATTTAAGAAAGGGTCTGAAACTAAGAAAGAAAGAAAGAAACCCAAAGGTATGGAGATATATTTTAATATGAAAAATTAGAAGATAAAAGAAATGTTTCTGGATGCAAAAGTATTTTGTATAGTAAAGTAGTATTCTTGTGCTGAAGTCCAAGATGAAATAGCGGACAAAATTCAGGATGTAAACAAGTTGCAGAATATCTAAACTGCAGAAGGTTTAGAAAAGTTAAACCTCAAAAACTTTGTGCATGTGATTAACCTGGCTATAATTAGCACCATCAGTTAAAATTATTCAAATTTTAGTGTACTAATAGGAAGCTAAGTCTGAACATTGATCTTTTCTCATCTATCATGATAATTTCTCATGTCTATTAGGTTTTATTACTTAGGGATACTGAATCTTAAAGGAATTAGGGTTCATACCTGTTTTAAAGTCTTTTAAATTATCACTTTATCACAGGTTAAATAATAAACTATTATTTTAGGTTATTATAATATAGTTGATACCCTAAATACAGGTGATTAGAGATATGTATGCATCCGAAATCAAATGTTTGTCTGAGTCTTATCTAAGGGGGATGTAAAAGTTGTAAGATGAATGTTTATGTATATTCACAGTCAAAATAACCAAAAAGTGCTCTCTTTTATACATTGTATCTGATGGAAAAGGGTCACACTGCCATTTAAAAACCTGGCTTACATCTTTTTGCTTTGATTAAGTTCATTTCTGATCATTAACACTGCTTCTTAAATGTAAAAAAAGATTTAAGACTAGCTTAGGTGAGCACTTTATCAAGCTAATGTTCTCCAAAATAGAATTGTCTGTAGCAAGTCTCCTTCAGATTCATGTCATTCAATATTCTGTATCTGGATAAAAGTAACCTGTTATCAATAAGTTATATATAGAATTTTGCATTACTCCTTAAACTGGGTTAAAAAATTAAATGTATTTTTGGAAAATAATAAGGCGAGCTGGACTTTAAATGTTGACAGTGTAGAACATGAAAACCTTTTGTCACTTTTCCAACAAAAAGAAAGTGAGGAACTGTCTTAGTTGTTGTTTGATTTAGGTTTCAGATGGACTGTGGTGTTGTGTTATTTGTCTAGGGTCCCACCTTACCTGAGGTCAGTCTCTGCTTCTCAACCTGCTCCATGTTAGCATGGCTCAAAGCAGGCTAGAAGGAAACTTACTTAAAGTGGTGTTGAAAAGATAAATTTTGTTGTAAAGATTACTGTGATCTTAGAATAAACAAGGGATGTAATACAAAACTAATGGCTTGGATAAACTATAAAAGATATGGAAGATTGTAAGAGAGTTTTAAAAGAAAGTAAAATTTGTAAAGGGTCTCATGTGATTGAATTGATAAACTCATGTGTCTTTGTGGAGGCAACATAGAAACCAAGATATATCAGGGTTATTATAGATATTACGTTTCTTGGTTAAAGCTATTAGGCAAACTAAATATGTTTTTGCTCTTGTTAATTTCATTTTTTCATATAAAACTTTATAACTTTGGATATTACTGTTTTGAAGAAGTACTCCTTCTAACAGAACAACCTGAGTTAATTTGAGATAATAAGCCACACCTCTAGGACATAACAGGATATAAGACTTCCAGTACTAATATAAAACCCCAATTAAATGGAAGGGGTAACTATAAGACTATATGCATTAAATTTACTGATGAAACTGAGCTGCTGGATGTTTAAACCCAAAACTTGGAAATAAAAGGCGAGGAAGTGAAAGAACCATGGAAAAGTGGCCAATATTTGGCCCTTGCCCTCTAAGGTCAGCTAGGACCCAGGAACACTGGGACTTCTCTAAAGGCTTTGCAATTCTGGGTCTCATGGCCTCCCAATCAGGGACATCGAGGGACCCTAGAGAGCAGGAAGCCAACCAGTGCACAGTCTGCAAAAAGGAGGATCTCTGGGGAAGGAAATATCTCTAACGCTTCCAAGGGAACTCAAATATGGTCAGCAAGACCCTGGTCCATCCTGACAGATGGGACAACTGCTAGAAGAATAGCTGAAGGAGCCAGGTGGCTTCTCATATGTTCCCAAGAGTGATTCCTGACAAATCTCAGCCAACTCTCATTATTTTTTAAGATACATTTTAATTTCCACCCCAGTGTAAAAAGTAACACAAAATTTAATATCTTATTGAAAACATGTTACCTTCATCCAATTATAGATAAATCCCCAATTGAATTTTTTTATATAAATCTGAATTTGGGTACCATACAGACCGCTTTAGTTTGGAGAACACTAGCTTGGTAGAGTGCTCCCCTAAACTGACTCAATTCATGTTTTAAAAAGTCATCCAGAAAATAATGGGTCCTCATTAATGCCTCTCCCTTAAGGGGGATATGTCTAATTTTTTTCCCCCTGTGTCAAGTTATATCCTGATCAAACAAAATCTTGGTTAAGATAACTTGATCCTCTTTCTCAGGGTCCCTTTGGCCCAAAAGGACTTACTAACTCCTAGGACACCCCCAGCAGAGCAGGCTTTGTTTCCTTTTCCTGGGAGACACTTTCCAATGAAGTTGTTACTCTTTGGGTGAGAACGTCATCTGTGCATTTAATTTACATAACAAAGGTTATCTCAGAAGAAGGTTACAGGATTACACAATCTGGCATTAAAAAGCAGTGACTTGTGCCTTAATGTTTGTCCCACTGTGTTATGATCTAATAGTGCTGGAACCTATTGCAGGGTTTACACCTTGATTAAGATAGGACAGTAAACAGTCTGGCATGCAGGGTAATGGTCCCCAATTAAGGCTTTTTTTTCAAATGTAAAGACGCCCCCCCCCCCACACACACACACATTAGACAATTCAGTCAGCTCTTTTGCCCCAGAGAGGTAGGAGGTGGTTATGGAAGTGGGGATGGATGCAAATGGAGGTCACAGAAAAATTCCAATCAAGGACTAACAGGACATAGTCAATTAGAAAAGCATGGGTGAAGCCATAACCTTGGTACCCTCCCGATGCCTGTACAACAGAGATTCCAACCTTAAGTCCAGAGCTTTTGGATGTCTGTTCAGCACAGACTCTGATCAATGCCTTCATCCAGAAACCATAAAACCTCTGTTAGGTTGTCCCTTGAATTACAGGAGTTCCTTCTTCCCTCATTCACACAAGTCTTACTCCTTTTTAATAAGATGTAATACTTCAATCTTTTACAGTACTTTAATTAAAACACAGCTGAAACTTTTTGTATGCATATTGAATTACACGTGTTAGAATTTTAACTCCAAGTAACTTTGCTTTTAGGTTAAGACCCATAAATGGGCAATCATAATCCCTTTTTCAAAATTAACTAATTTAAAACACATTTGATAGACCCAAATATATGTTACCTTATGTAGTTCAAGAAGCCAAAAATACTTGAATTTATATTTAGTCGACATGTTAGTATTTTAACACTGCAAATAGTCAGATGTCTCCTCTAACAAACACATTTATGAAGATGAATCCCACTTATGTAAAAACTAAGCTACAAATGTATAAGCTACAAATTAGTATCCTAATTTACTAATTTAACTAAGTTACTCATTTGTAATTTAGGATACCCCTGCAAAGCAAGGTATCAAACAAGTCTAATTAACACTTTAAGTCAGTTATTACTGCCAAAGAAAAAACCTTAGAAGCAATGGCCATGTTATGGGGTGCAACTTAAGAATAGACCTATCACCACTGAGAAGTCCAAATTTGAGAGTCTTTATTAAGCTGGCCAGCTGACTGTCTCACACAATGCCCCAAAAATGGGTATTGGGAGAACAGCCCCGACCACAGGGTTGTAGAGGTTCTTATACCAAAAATCACATTAATCATAAATGTCTGTTGCTATGATTCGAAATTACAAACTAACATCATGAGATCATTGGCAGAGGGGGAAGCGGGTTAAACTGACCCTCAGCTAGGTACAAACTAAAGAATGGCTACTAACATCCACACAATCACTGTTCACATGGTGCATTGCTTAGGAGCAATAGGAATCAAAAGAGCAATTTTTCACTACATAGGAGTCGCCATTGTATATTATTAAACATGTCACACCAAGTAACTGATGATGGGCAAAGAGGCAGAATGTTCCCATGGGAGAAGCTTATTTCCTACATAACATGGAGTCTCAGAGCAAAATGGAGTCTGTTTCCCTTAGAGTCTGGCCTAGAACATTCTCATGGAGTCAGATCTGTCAGCCCATCACAGCCATTGCACTTCAAACATTTTATAGGAACTAACACTCTGGCCAGTCTCCTGGAGAACTGGGTGGTTTAGTAGTATCAATGACACCTTTGTTCTTACCAATTTAGAATGACCCTTTTTGTTAAAGTTTAATTTAAATCATGTGACTTGAAAGGCATTTGTATCCAATCATGACATTTATGAGTATTTATCATCCAATTTTGATGACATGCACATAATACAGACAAGCATGTATGTAGACACAGCAAACAACACATGGGTTAAAATAAAGACTGTTGCATATTTTTACAGGATGAACATGATATGAAAGGGCCTGTGTAGTTGAGAAAATTAGGAATAGAGTGTGCCAGCCATGGTGGACACCAAAAATAAAGGTTCAGGTGGCCATGTGTCCTCCACAGGGACAGATTTACTCCCACCACCAACACTGGTTGTTTTCCCTGCTCTTCAAAGGAAAGGAAGATTTACACATACAAGATCTTACATTGTCCTTCCCCATCTAGGCCTAGAATTTTCATTCCCCATTCCTGGAATTAAGCTTCCCCCTGTCCTGAACTTCTCCTCACTGAGGTTTCTTGCACACCTGGGCCCCCTGTGTGCTCAGTCCTCCTTACTGGGGATTTCTTGGACACACCCCATCCTGTTTTCCTGGTTTTGGCTTGTGTTTCTGAATAGAGCCTCAATGACCCCACTCTTCTGGGAAGTTTCTTGAACTCTTGTCTCAGTCACACTCACACCACCTCTGGGATGTCCCAACCACCAAGGTGTTACTTGTTTCTAAAGTGGGACAATAGAGTTCCCTCCCTGGGTCTGTGCATGGGGTTACCTAGTTGCCATGGTGCTTGCTTGTTCCCCCTCTCTGTGGTGCCAATCCACTTTCTATTTTGGGTTCACTGTCAGCCTCAGTGATCACAGATTCATCACATGATCTGGGGCCAAGCAACAGTGCAGTGGAATTTGTCTCCTCTAAAGTGGGGCCTCCTAACAGCCCTGAGGTAATTTATGGAACCCTGGAGCTGGTGCAGAAATTGTTAAAATACCAAACCTGTGCCAGGAGCTGGCTGTTGATGGTCAACTTTACTTCTGCCCAGAAGGGCATGCTACAGAATCTGGCTAGCAAGTACCATTGGGTGGGCAGTCAGCATGCTTTATCTTTAATGCGTGTTCCCTCCTGCTCTGATTGGAAGATTCGGATTAAAATCTATACAATTAGCTAATTTTAAAATTGTGGCAGGCAAATGGAAAGGCTATCGTAAAAAGGACTAAAACTGGACTTCTTTTGAGAGATCAATTGACTTTTTTTTTTTGGTACAGGAGATTGAACCCAGAGGCACAAAACCACTAAAACACATCCTCTGCCCCTTTTATGTTTTACTTTGAGGCAGGATCTCATGAAGTCACATATGGCCTTGCACATTGCTGAGGCTGGTTTTGCACTCACAATCCTCCTGCCTCAGTTTCCTGAGCAGCTGGGAGTACAGGAGTGTGCCATTTCACCTGGCTACAATTGGGGCTCACATTCCTAGTAAGGCTAGATGCTATATTCTTAAAATGGACCATCTGACACTGTTTATCACACCCAGAGTCTTATTATTGACTGGTATTGAACAAGGGCCTTCAGAGTGAGGCTCAAAAACCTTCCACAGAATCTACGTTGTCTCACTGTCTTCCCAGGCACTCAGTGGAGCTGGGAGTACTTAGAAGGGTTATCTGATGCTCAGGGCATCTCCCAGAGTCTCAGTGAAACTCAGGGTATTCTGTGGAGTCTCAATGGGGCTCAGTGACTGGACCAGGATGTCAGTGGGACTTAGGGCCATTCCCATTGTCACAGGGGTGCTCAGGGCCTTCTACACAGAGCTAATGGTACTCAGGGTATTCTAAGTTTCTTAGCATAGCTCAGGGTTTTCCCTAGTATTTCATTCTGGCTCACCACTTTCTCTAATAAATCACAGGAGGTAGGCCATACCCTAGGATTTTTATGAGGATCATAACTTTTCCCTTAGTATTACAGGTCCTTCCACAGAATGTCAATGTCTTGGGTGTGCATAGAGTTGTATGGGGCTAAGATATTTCCCGCATATTTATTTGAAGTTAAAGGCTTTGCTATCTTCTTAGTGGGGCTCAGGACCTCTGCCAGGGTATAATGGAGATGCAGACCTTTCCCGGGGTTGCCTTTTTTCTCAGGGATTTTCTAGGTCATCAGTGGAACTCATGGCTTTTCCAAGGTCTTGTGGGCTCAGTGCCTTCCACTGAATATCATTAGGTCTCAGGATTTTTCCTCACATTTGAGTGTGGCTCAGGGCTGTCCATAGTACTTTATTAGGGATTGGATACTTTCCCAGTGTCTGTGGAATCCAAAGTCTTTAAAAATTATCTCAGGGGGGTCAGGGACTTCACTGGGATCTGAATGAGATTCAGGAATTTCCCACTATATCATTGTGTCTTGGTGCTTTTCAATGGGACACATGGCCTTTCCTAGTCAAATATGGGAACTGGGGCCTTGCCCAGAGTTTCAGTGGGTTTCACAGCCTTCTCCAGTCTCACAGTCAGAGTTTGTTCTTCCAGAGGCATAGTGGTCTGCTTACATACCCAGGAACTCAGTGGGACACATAGATATTGCTAGGGTCTGTATGGTTGAGGACATTCCCTAAATTCTCAGTGGGACACAGTCTTTCAACATGTTCTCAGCAGGACTCACAGACTTACCTCCATGTCAGCTATTCTCATGGCCTTTTGCAGTGTCTCTGTGGTGCTAACTGTATTCCCAGAGCTTCCATGTGACTCAGCAACTTCCCAAGGACACACTGCATTCAGGGCCATCACCAGGGTTCCAGTGAATATTAGGAACTTGTACGGGTTCCTAGTACCACTAACAGTAATTCCCAGGGTCACAGTGGGGTTCAGGACATTCCCTGGGGTCTCATTGAGGTTCATTTCCTTCCCCATCCCTTCAGAGGAACTTGGGCCATTCTCAGCAGTCACTCTGTCTCAGGGCCTTTTACAAAGTGTCAGTGGGGCTCAGTGCCATTCCCAATGCCTGAGTGAGGCTCAGTGCTCTTCTCAGACTCTCAGTGAGGCTCTGAGTGTCCTCCCACACAGCCCACTGGGGTTAGGGCCTTCTTGAGGGTCTCAGGAATGTAAAACCTTATACAGGTTCTCAAAGAAGCCCAACATCAATCTCAGAGTCACAGTGGTGCTCTTGATCCTCCCTAGATTCTTAGTGTAGTTCAGCCCTATGCCAGGATTTTAATAGGGCTGAATGCCTTCCTCAAACCTTCTGTGACCTGATGACCTTCCCTAGAATTTCAGTGTCATCTGGAGTTGCCCACTAATTTATTGGGGCTCAGACTTCCCCAGTGTTTCTGTTACACTAAAGGCCTTCAGTAGGACATAAGTGGAGTTGATGGCCTCCAGTGGAATCTAAATGGTGTTCAAGGCCTTCTGCAGAGTCTTAGTGAAGCTCAGGGTCTTCCCCAGGGTCACAGTTATATGCAGAGTCTTTCCAAGAGTCTTATTGTCATTGCCTTTCCTGAGAGTTATGAAGCTCACTGCCATTCCCAAGGTCATAGTGGTACTCAGGACCTTCCTGGGGTCTCATTGGGGGTCATTGCCTTGCCCAGGAGTCAGTGGTACTCAAGATCATCCCCAGAGTTTCAGTGATGTTTGGAGAACTCCTATGATTTTTGTGGGGTCAGATCCTGTTGAACTGTTTCTGAGAAGTTAAAGGTCCTAAATATAGTCTCAGTGTGGTTCAGCCCATTCAGTGTGGTCTTAATGAGGTTCAGAGTCCTTCCCAGTCTCTCACTGGGTCTCAAGACTGCAGGTAATGACATTGCTTAAAGTCTTTCCAAGTTTTTCTGTGGCACTCAGGTTCTTCCTGAGGTTATCATGGAGCTAAGGATTTCCTCAAGGTCACAGTCCTGTGTAGGCCCTTTCTCAGAATCTTAGTGGTCTCATTGCCTTCCCCAGAAACATGGTCCTTCCCTGGGATTCAGTGGGGTAAGGACATTCCCCAGATTTTCCCCAGGATCTCAGTTGGTCTCGTGGAATTTCTGAAGTTCTCAGTGAGACTTAGTGCTATTCCCAGTGCTGAAGTGAGGCTTAGAAACTTCCCTAAGACTCACTGATTTCACACTTTGCTAGGGTCTCAGTGGATCCCAGGGCCCTGCCCAGGTTCTCAGTGGAGGTCATTGCTTTTACAGGATCACAGTGCTACTCAGGGTCTTCTCCAGAGTTTTATTGAGGCCCAGGGCCTTCTCCAGTGTCACACTGGTGGTCAGGGTCTTCCCAAGAGTCTTTCTGAAGCTCAGGTCTACTCCAGTATTTCCATGACTCAGAGTACTCCATAAGACTTTTGTTGGATTTAATTGATTCCCCAGTTTTCTGGAAGGCCTTCACTAGTATCTTAGTGGGTTTCTGGGCCTTCATTGTGTTCTGGATGGCTCTCAGGCCTTTCCCAATGACAGTGTTCTCAGGATTTTCTAGGTTATAAATGGGGCTTATTCCCTCCCAAGTGTTTCAGTGGGGCCGAGGTCCTTCCTTAGCATATCAGTGGAGCCTATCTTTCTTCAGTGTCCCAGTGGTGCTCATGGCCTTCCCCAGAGTCTTAGTGACCTCCTTGTCTTCCCCGGGCATTCAGTGGGGCTCTTGGATATTCCCATATTCTCAGTTCAGGATATTTATGAAGTTCTCAATGGGGCAAAGGCCTGATCCAGGGTCTCAGTGGAACTCATGGACATTACCAGCACCTTTTGCAGTGTATGGGTTTTGCTCAGTAATATTCCTAGAATCTCAGTGGGGCTCAGTGCCATTACCAGGGACAGAGTTCTCCTCGAAGTCTTCCCAACACTCTTATTGAACTCAAGGCTACTTCCTCAGGTCACAGTGGTGTTCAGGGCCTTCTCCAGTGTGTTGATGGTGCTCAGGTTCATCTCAAGTTTCTTAGTGGACCTTAGGATCTCAGTCTGGCTCATCACCTTTCCCACAGTTACACAGGGGCCTAAGGCTTTCTGGAGAGGGAGAATCTTTTGGAATTCTAACCTTCTTTAGAACATAACTGGGTTACAAGATCTCCCCCCAAATTTCAATGGCACTTGGGGTTTTCCACAGAATCTTAGTGAGAATGAGATTCTTCTTCACTGGTGCTTTTTTTGAGGCTAAAGACCTTCACTAGACTCTCATTGGGGTTCAGCCCTTTTGAGTTGCTATGGGTGCCATTTCCTGATCAACCAAAACTTTCCAGTCACACCTCCCCTTTTGGCATCCTACTTGCCCTATCTTACATTCTTGCACAAGCTGTTAAGGGAGCACATGGACTGCTGTCTCCCTGTGCCATTCACAGCCTCGTCTCCAGCTGAACCACCACCTGAATCAACCATCCTTCCATTGCAAATGGGTGACATGATTTTGCTCTGGGAATTACATCCTCAGTCACTGCAACCTCACTGGACTGGACCTCCTATGGTTATTCTTACCACCCCAACCACGGCCAAACTTCTAGGCCTCTCCTCCTTGTACTATGTCTCCTGCTTAAAAAAGCACCCATCCCAGATACCCAGTCCTGGGCCTCCACTACGCTGGGACCCACCAAACTCAAAATCTCTTGCCAATCCTCTATGACTCCTCCTACTCATTAATCTCTGTCAGGCCTCTGGCCCAGCCTACAGGTGGCGTTTCTATGTCCAGGAGATGTGGCAGCAGGATGGGACCTCCTAGTCTCAGATCAGAGTGGGGAAGGACTGTTGCCCCACAGAACGTGACTGGAAGCTCATCCTCCATCTCGTAGATTTTAACTCTATATGTATCTCCCCTCACAGCCCCACTGCTATGGCTTGCTTTCTGTTTGACCAGACCAAAACATACTTCAGAAAGTGGCCCACCACCTCTGAGGGGTACCCCTACCACCAGTGTGGGAAGGCACCTTGTTAACCCTGCGAAGAAGCCAGAGGGCAACTGACTGATTGGCCCAAATGGTGAATGGAACCTTACAACCATCAATATCAAACACCCTGACCCCCATAAGGTCCTTGGGTTGGATGGCAAGCTCTACATGTGTATGGAGTCAAACTTCCCACAGCTCTGCTTACAATCCTGAGGGCTTCTACGGGTGGTTCCAAAGGTTCACATAACCATCCAAGAGCAGAAAGAAGAAATTCAATGCCAACTCAAGAAGGGGGCTCATCCCAGTGTTGACCCCTTCTCACGGCTTCCCCTGATACGTCAAGGCCTTCAGCTTCTCAATTTGTCCAGGATCAACAACAGCATGGACTGCTTTCTGTACCCAGGTTTGGATTGGACACCTTAACAACCATCCCTATCAATTCCCCCCTTAACTCTTCTTCAACACCTCATAGGAACCCCTCTCCACCTTTGGAGGGGGATTCCCTATTTCACAACTCCTTAAAAAACTTTACCTGCTGCTACACTTCCTCTACCTCAGTACCATGCAACCCTACTATTCACATCTCTTCCTTGATATTTGCTCCTCCAGGATTCTTTTTCTGGTGCAATGGCACCATAACAAAGAAATTAGATTACAATATGCCCTCCACGTTCTCTGTGCCCCCCGCTTTAGTTCCTCAGCTGACCCTATAGAGTGAAGCTGAATTAACCTGCTTGCTCAGAATCCCATCCCTAGGGTGGGATGGGCCTTATTCTTTTTTTTTTTTTATTGTAAACAAATGGGATACATGTTGTTTCTGTTCGTACATGGAGTAACAGCATACCATTTGCGTAATCATACATTTACGTAGGGTAATGATGTTTGATTCATTCTGTTATTTTTTCCTTCTCCCCCACCCCTCCCACCCCTCTTTTCCCTCTATACAGTCCCTCCTTCCTCCATTCTTGCCCCTCTCCCACCCCCCATTATGTGTCATCATCCACTTATCAGCAAGATCATTTGTCCTTGGTTTTTTGAGATTGGCTTATCTCACTTGGCATGATATTCTCCAATTTCATCCGTTTGCCTGCAAATGCCATAATTTTATTATTCTTTATAGCTCAGTAATACTCCATGTATATATATATACCACAGTTTCTTTATCCATTCATCAATTGAAGGGCATCTAGGTTGGTTCCACAGTCTGGCTATTTGAATTGAGCAGCTATGAACATTGATGTGTCTGTATCTCTGTAGTATGCTGATTTTAAGTCCTTTGGGTATAGGCCGAGGAGTGGGATAACTGGGTCAAATGGTGGGTCCATTCCAAGTTTTCTAAGGAATCTCCTCACTGCTTTCCAGAGTGGTTGCTCTAATTTGCAGCCCCACCAGCAATGTATGAATGTACCTTTCTCCCCACATCCTCTCCAATACCTGTTGTTGCTTCTATTCTTGATAATCACCATTCTAATTGGGGTGAGATGGAATCTTAGTGTAGTTTTGATTTGCAATTCTCTTATTACTAAAGATGGTGAACATTTTTTCAGATGTTTATTGATTGCTTGTAGATCTTCTTCTGTGAAGCATCTGTTCATATCCTTAGCCCATTTGTTGATTGGGTTATTTGTATTCTTGGTGTAGAGTTTTTTGAGTTCTTTATATATTCTGGAAATTAGTGCTCTATCTGAAGTATGAGTGGCAAAGCTATTCTCCACTCTGTAGGCTCTCTTCACATTGCTGATAGTTTCCTTTGCTGAGAGAAAGCTATTTAGTTTGACTCTATCCCAGTTATTGATTCTTGTCTTTTTTTTTTTTTTTTTTTTTTTTGCAGTGCTGGGGATCAAACTCAGGGTTTTGTGCTTGCAAGGCAAGCACTCTATCGACTGAGCTATCTCCCCAACCCTGATTCTTGCTTTTATTTCTTGTGCTATGGGGGTCCTGTTAAGGAAGTCTGATCCTAAGCCAACAAGGTGAAGATTTGGACCTACTTTTTCTTCTATAAGATGCAGGCTCTCTGGTCTGAATTCAAGGTCCTTGATCCATTGTGAATTGATTTTTGTGCAGGGTGAGAGGTAGGGGTTTAGTTTCATTCTGTTGTATATGGATTTCCAGTTTTCCCAGCACCATTTGTTGAAGAGGCTATCTTTTCTCCATTGCATATTTTTGGCACCTTTGTCTGGTATTAGAAAATTGTATTTATTTGGGTTTGTGTCCATGTCCTCTATTCTGTACCATTGATCTACCTGTCTATTTTGGTGCCAATACCATGCTGTTTTTGTTACTATTGGTTTGTAGTATAGTTGAAGTTCTGGTATTGCGATACCACCTGTTTCATTCTTCCTGCTAAGGATTGCTTTAGCTATTCTGGGTTTCTTATTCTTCCAGATGAATTTCATGATTGCTTGCTCTATTTCTGTAAGGCACGTCATTGGGATTTTAATTGGAATTGCATTGAATAGCACTTTTGGTAGTATGGCCATTTTGACAATATTAATTCTGCTTATCCAAGAACATGGGAGATCTTTCCATCTTCTAAGGTCTTCCTCAATTTCTTTCTTCAATGTTTCAAAGTTTTCATTGTAGAGATCTTTTACCTCTTTGTTTAGATTGATTCCCAATATTTTATTTTTTTTTTTTGAGGCTATTGCAAATGAGTTGTTTTCCTCATTTCCCTTTCAACTGTTTCGTCACTTGCGTATAAAAATGCTTTAGATTTATGCATGTTGATTTTATAGCCTGCTATTTTGCTGAATTCATTGATGAGGTCTAGAAGTTTTCTGGAGGAGGTTTTTGGATCCTCTAAATATAGAATCATGTCATCTGCAAATAGTGACAGCTTAAGTTCCTCTTTTCCTATTTGTATCCCTTTAATTTCTTTAGTCTGCCTAATTGCTCTGGCTAGAGTTTCGAGGACAATGTTGAATAGAAGTGGTTAAAGAGGACATCCCTGTCTTGTTCCCATTTTTAAGGGGAATGGTTTCAGTTTTTCTCCATTAAGAATGATGTTGGCCATGGGCTTAGCATAAATATCCTTTAAATGTTCAGGTATATTCCTACTATCCCTATATTTTCTAGTGTTTTGAGCATGAAGCGTTGTTGTATTTTGTCGAACTCTTTTTCTGTGTCAGTTGAAATAACCATGTGATTCTTATCCTTAAGTCTACTGACATGATGGATTACATTTATTGATTTACAGATGTTAAACCATCCTTGCAATCCAGGGGTGAACCCCACTTGATCGAGGTGCACGATTTTCTTAATATGATTTTGGATACTGTTTGCCAATATTTTTTTAAGGATCTTTGCATCTATATTCATCAAGGATATTGATCTAAAATTTTCTTTTCTTGATGTGTCTTTTCCTGGTTTGGGTATGAGGGTGATATTAGCTTCATAGAATGAGTTTGGTAGGGTACCGTCCTTTTCTATTTCCTGGAATACTTTGAGAAGTATTGGAATGAGTTCTTCTTTGAAGGTCTTGTAAAACTTGGCTGAGAATCCATCTGTTCCTGGGCTTTTCTTGGATGGTAGGTTTTTAATGGCTTCTTCTATTTCATTGCTTGATATTGATCTGTTTAAATTGTGTATGTCCTCCTGGTTCAGTTTGGGAGGAGCATATGTCTCTAAAGAAATTTGTTAATGTTCAGTATTTTCTATTTTGTTGGAATATAGATTTTCGAAGTAACTTCTCATTATGTTATGTATTTCCATGGTGTCTGTCGTGATATTTCCTTTTTCATCATGAATTTTAGTAATTTGAGTTTTCTCTCTCCTTCTCTTTGTTAGTGTGGCTAAGGGTTTGTCTATTTTGTTTACTTTTTCAAAGAACTAACTTTTTGTTTTGTCAATTTTTTGAATTGTTTCTTTTGTTTCAATTTCATTGATTTCAGCTCTGATTTTAATTATTTCCTGTCTTTATTCTGTTCTTCTTTTTCTAGGGCTTTGAGCTGTAATGTTAGATCATTTAGTTGTTGACTTTTCATTCTTTTCTGGAATGTGCTCCATGCAATGAATTTTCCTCTTAATACCACTTTCATAGTGTCCCAGAGATTTTGATATGTTGTATCGTCATTCTCATTGACCTCTAAGAATTTTTTTATCTCCTCCCTGATGTTTTCTGTTATCCATGTTTCATTCAATAGCATATTATTTAGTCTCCAGGTGTTGGAGTATTTTCTGTTTTTTATTTTGTCATTGATTTCTATTCTCAGTCCATTATGATCTGAAAGTACACAAGGCAGTATCTCTATTTTTTTGCATTTCCTAAGGGATGCTTTGTGGAATAACATATGGACTATTTTTGAGAAGGTTCTGTGTGCTGCTGAGAAGAAAGTGAATCTGCTTGTTGATGGATGGAATATTCTATATGTCTATTAAGTCTAGGTTATTGATTGTGTTATTGAGTTCTATGGTTTCTTTAGTTGGTTTTTGTTTGTAAGATCTATCTAGTGGTGACAGTGGTGTGTTAAAGTCACCCAGAATTATTGTATTGTGGTCTATGTGATTCCTGAAATTGAGAAGGATTTGTTTGATGTACAGGGATGCACCATTTTTGGGGGCATAAATATTTACTATCGTTATGTCTTCCTGATTTATGGTTCCCTTAAGCAGTATGAAATGTCCTTCTTTATCCTTTCTGACTAACTTTGGCTTGAAGTCCACTTTATCTGATATAAGGATGGAAACCTTTTTTACTGAGTCCATGTGTGTGGTAGGTTTTTTTCCCATCCTTTTACCTTTAGTCTGTGGATGTCTTTTTCTATGAGATGAGTCTCTTGCAGGCAGCATATTGTTCGGTCCATTCTGCCAGTCTATGTCTTTGGATTGATGAGTTTAGGTCATTAACGTTCAGGGTTATTATTGAGATATGATTTGTATTCCCAGTTATTTGGCTTATTTTTGTTTTTTAAGTTGGCTTGCTTTCTCCTTTGAGTGGTTTTTCTCTAAGGTAGTTCCTCCCTTTGCTGACCTACATTGTTGTTTTTCATTTCCTCCTCATGGAATATTTTGTTGAGAACATTCTGTAGTGCAGGCTTTCTAATTGTAAATTCTTTTAACTTTTGTTTATCATGGAAGGATTTTATTTCATCTTCAAATCTGAAGGTTAGTTTTGCTGGGTATAGGATTCTTGGTTGGCAACCATGTTCTTTCAGAGCTTGAAATATGTTGTTCTAGGTCCTTCTAGCTTTTAGAGTCTGGGTTGAGAAGTCGGCTGCTATCCGTAGTGGTCTCCCCCTATATGTAATCTGATGCTTTTCTCTCGTGGCCTTCAAAATCCTATCTTTATTTTGAATGTTAGGAATTTTCATTATAATGTGCCTTGGTGTGGATCTGTTGTGATATTGTGCATTTGGTGTTTTATAAGCCTCTTGTATTTGATTTTCCATTTCATTCTTCAGGTGTGGGAAATTTTCTGATATTATTTCATTGAATAGGTTGTTCATTCCTTTGGTTTGTATCTCTGTGCTTTCCTCAATCCCAATAATTCTTAAATTTGTTCTTTTCATGCTGTCCCATAGTTCTTGGAGATTCTGTTCATGATTTCTTACCATCTTCTTTGTTTGGGCAACTTTATTTTCAAGATTAAATATTTTGTCTTCATTGTCTGAGGTTCTGTTTTCCAAGAGGTCTAGTCTTTTGGTGATGCTTTCCATTGAGTTTTTTTTTTAATTTATTTTTATTGTAAACAAATGGGATACATGTTGTTTCTGTTCATACATGGAGTAACAGCATACCATTTGCATATTCATTCATTTCATCTGTTCATATCCTTAGCCCATTTGTTGATTGGGTTATTTGTATTCTTGGTGTAGAGTTTTTTGAATTCTTTATATATTCTGGAAATTAGTGCTCTATCTGAAGTGTGAGTGGCAAAGATGTTCTCACATTCTGTAGGCTCTCTCTTCGCATTGCTTATAGTTTCCTTTGCTGAGAGAAAGCTATTTAGTTTGAATCTATCCTAGTTATTGATTCTTACTTTTATTTCTTGTGCTATGGGGGTCCTGTTAAGGAAGTCTGATCCTAAGCCAACAAGGTGAAGATTTGGACCTACTTTTTCTTCTATAAGATGCAGACTCTCTGGTCTGAATTCAAGGTCCTTGATCCATTGTGAGTTGATTTTTGTGCAGGGTGAGAGGTAGTGGTTTAGTTTCATTCTGTTGTATATGGATTTCCAGTTTTCCCAGCACCATTTGTTGAAGAGGCTATCTTTTCTCCATTGGTTTATTGTTTCCTTCATCTCAACGATTTCCGTTTTTTTTTTTTTTTTTTTTTTTAAATCTCTCTTTGTTGAAATGATCTTTTGCTTCCTGCAGGTGCTCTTTCAGCTTATTGGTATTATCATTCATTGCCTGCATTTGCTCTCTTATCACATCCTTTGCTTCACGAATCATCTTTATCATGTATAATCTGAAGTCCTTTTCTGACATTTCTTCTAACATACTGTCATTGGATTCTACTAATATAGAATCTAGATTTGTTTGGATCATTTTCTTCCCTTATTTTTTCATGTTGTTCGTGTATCTTTTCCTCTAGCAGTGAAGATCTGGGGTATTGCAGATTTTCCCCCTACAGGCTTATAGTGGCCCTATAGGTTTCCAAAACGCTTTCTTTAAGGGGAGATCAATATTCGCAGTGCCCAATTAAGACACTATGCAATCCTAGACCAAATAGCCCTTATGAGAACAATAACAAAATTGTCATGATAAACAGAATGAGTTCGAATATTATCTTCAGTAAAACAAACAGATTTGCAATAAGGTCTGCAGTTTCTAATGGAGGACAAGAGGATGCAGAGGGATGTACAATGTGAATGTTAATGGGATAAGAAAAGAATATACAGAAGTTCTAGATAATAGAAAGGGTGAGAGTGTAATCAAAAGAAATTGGATGTTAGCTTGCAAAGAAGGGACAAAGAGACTCTGAGGGAACAGGTAAACAAAAGGAAAAGAGAGCAGGAAAAGTAAAGAAATAAAAACTTAAATTTTTTTCAGTAGCCTGATGCATGAGAGGTACCTGACAATGTGCTTAAACCTTCAGCAGGCATCTCAGGATGGGATTTGCCCCACCTAAAGATCGGAGCTACGGCTTCCAGGATTATGCAAGATGGACACACTGGCTTCGAAATGAGTTGGCAAATGGGGAGCTACAGCTCAGGGTGTGGATGTGGTAAGCTGGAGGTCCTGGAGGCAGGATGCTGTTGGTCTGGCAGAGGTCCTGGAGGTCGGGTGTGTTTGGTGTGGTTGTGGGATCCTGGAGGCCAGTTGCAATCATTCATTCTGGGGTCCCGGTGATAGGGTGCAGTCAGTTGGTCTGGGGGTCCTGGTGGCAGGGAGCAGTCAGTCAATGTGAGGGCCCCAGAGGCAGGGAGTCACTGGTCATGCTGAGGGATCCTGGAGACGGGGCTCAGTCAGTCTGGCCAGGGGTCCTATGGGGCCTGGCTGTTGTCTCAAAATGGCGGCAGCCACATGTAATCAAACCTGCAGGTACTGTACCAGTGCACTTCCAGGCAACAGTAGGCAACTGGTACTCCACTGGCAGTCGTCGATCAGAATGTTGATTGTTGTCTGACAATCGGGAGGTGATCCTCATGCGTTGGGTGATGGATAGGTGTAAGGCAGGCGATGACAGGTGAGAGGCAGCCAAATGACGGATGAGAGGTGCCTGACAGTGAGCAATCTGCACTCAAAAAAGTCGTCAATATGCTGGCAGACTGCAGGTGATCACAGCAGACAAATGGGGTAAACAGCAGGGGATCGATAAGCAGCAAAAGCTGCCTTACCAAGAAACAGATATCCTCTGCTTGAAACCGGAGTTACGGAGGGACAAGGAATGCAGCCTCCCTCTAGTCCACCATCTTGGATCCTCCTGGGCCTTATTCTTACCAGTGGAGGTTGGGCTCTCCCGAGCCTCCTCACTCGCAGCCTCTGGGTTGGGGGCAGGAGGCCTTGGTTATGCAGTCACTGCCACCCAGAAGGTAGAACAGCAACTCCAAGGGGCAGGAGAGGTCTCTGCTGCCTCCCTGTCATCATTACAAAGACAAATAACTCCTAATGCCCAAGTTTCCTCACAGAATCATCAGGAGGAACATGCCTTTTCCTAAAGAAGAATGTTGTTACTACATCAATGAAACTGGGGTGGTCGAGAAAAATATCAAGGCTCTCAGATGTCTGAATGAAAGATTGAAGCAACCATCACATGGCCCCTGGCCAGGATGGCTAGATTCCACTCTTGTCCCCTGGCTTACCCCTGTCCTTACCCCCACATTAGTGATAAGACTCCTGCTAATGATTGTTCCTGGTCTTCTCAGGTCAGTCTGGAATTGCATGAGTGAGGTTGCCAGAGTAACACACAACCAAGTGCTCTTGCACTCTTACAGTCACCTCCCTACAAAACTCACGACTGTGCATTCTCCCCACGATGACCCCTATTAGGTAGGAAGTAGCCAGATGGACTCCAGTGCCTTATATCACCAAAAAGACTGAATTGCTGGGTCAGTTGGAAGTTACTGAATGGGGGCAGGGCATCAGGCAGCCCATGCTTGCCAAAGAGCAACCAGACGCTGACATATAATCCCTAATGGCATATCGAACCCGCCCATCACTCAGCATGATTGCAAGACAATCCCAGAAGGACATGGGTCCCAGCAGGGTATCTGGCCAACCCCAGGAAGACACATCCACCCCTGAGATTACCCTGCCTACCCCAGGGTACAAAACTGCCACCCCATTGGAGACCTAGCGAGACTTCCCTGGCCCTTTACCTTGGTGGACCACTGAATCTCACCTGAGAGCTGATGCCAATAATGCTTTGCTGAGATGCCTGTGGTCTGATATCTTTCTGATCAACATCCAATCTTACACTAACCTTCTGTGGAACATCATTGGGTCACAGGTTCTTCCCCAAATTTCAGAGGCACTTGGGGTTTTCCACAGGATCTTAGTGAGAGTGAGATTCTTCTTACCTGGTGCTTTTTTGAGGCTAAAGGCCTTCACTACACTCTCATTGGGGTCCGGGGCTCCACTGGACTCTACATTGTGTTGAGGGCCTTTTGCAGTGTCTGGTGTGTCTCAGGACTTTTCTGGCTCATCAGTTGGGCTCATGGCTCTTCCAATGATGCCATCAGTGGGGCATCATTGGTCTCAGTGCCTTCCATCAGGTGTCGGTTGGACTCAGGACCTTTCCCAGAATTGAAGTGGGGTTCAGAGTTGTCCATAGTTTTTTATTGGGATTCAGATCCTTTTGCAGTATGCATGTGATTTAAAGGCTTTCAAAAATGTTTTAGTGGGGTTCAGGACCTTCACTGGATCTAAATATATTTTCAGAGTTTTCCACCATGTATCATTGACTTCAGGAATTTTCAGCTGATCAGTGAGGCTAATGGCCTTTTCCAGTGATTCAGTGGATGTCAGGGCCTTGCTCAGTGGACCAGAAGGTTTCATGGCTTCCATGTGGAGGCTCAATCCTGGGAAACAGATGTGGGAGCCTAGCAGGTGGAGGAAAACACAAGACAGTTGGGAGAGTTACATTCTTCATTCAGATGTCACAGTAGCCTTTCACCAGCCCCCATCTCTACTTCATCCCCCAGCCAGTTCCATTTAGCCCCCTGAGTCTTGTCCACATGACTTTTTACATGTTGGCCAGACAAAAAAGCACCCTGCCATCAGGTTCCATTGTAGGTACAGCTCACAAACAAATATTTATACCTTGAGTACATGCACTGAATCAGTGTTCATGACATTGACCACACAGGAAAAACCTAGCCCACTGGAAGCCTCAGCCAGGGACCTAACTATGGCCATTTGGGGCCTATACTACTAACCACCCTTTAGAATTACATGCCTTACATTTTACACATCTGAACCTCTGAAGGCTTTCGTATGATCCTTAGTGAGGAGGGCAGAGCTCTGAATCACAGGCCACAACACCAATACAAGCTGCAACAACACACAGTCAGAAAGCAGTCCCCATCACCTAGGATCACTAAACCCATTGCCAGCCTTGCCCATACTGAGGTGGCAGCTCAAGGCTTTCCCTGCAAGTCCAGTCATCCATAATCATATTCTGGATTCACCAGGGTCTCCCAGCAAAGCTCAGGGCACTTCAGTGCACACTCGGCTGCAGAGTTTTGGCTACACTGGCATACACGTGTGTTGGTTCACAATTGTGTGGGTAATGACACACTATGGATGAAAGGATGCAGAAGTTGCAGGAACTAGCACAGGAAATCACATCATGTGGGAGGATGCATGCCAGCTGAGTCCCAGGAAGACTCAGTGGTAGCCTGTGGCAGCTTAGCTGGGTGGCAATACCACATGGGCACAGCTTGGTCCTGAACCTTGGCTGGCTCTATGTACACCAACACCAGGGGACACATAAATGGACAGGGGAAAAAAAAATGTTGCCCTATAACCTGTGTCTCATCTGCAGGGCCTAGCCATGTCACATGCACCTGGGGGAGGGTGGTTCATGAGCCATCCATGGTGTCACAAGGAGATCACAGTCCAAACCTTTTCTCATGGGCCTAACTGCCTACCCAAAAGGGACTTTCTTGTCCAGGGACATGTGTGCTGCAATTTGCACCCTATTGAATGCAGTGGGAGGAGGGAAAAGAACATTCCTGTGCTTCCCTGACCCAGGTTTAAGTAGGACGCCCTTGTAACCACCTGAACTGCATTGGGGCTGCTGAGTGGTGCACCAAGACCTCTATGGGAGCTGGTCCCCCTCTCCAGGATGCTCATTCAGAGCTCTCACAACTACCCACAGGCACTGTGACCACCCCTTCATGGAAGGCAGGTGGACTGCAGTCCTGCATCCTTGCTCAAGCAGGTCATTATGTTTATCATGCCTGCAGCCTGTGGGTGGTGTGGGATGTGCAGCCGCCATGGAATCTGTAACCCAGCTGCTGTTGCTCTGCACCCTGACCTGTGAAATTGTTCCTGGTGGCTCTACTGTGATGGGAAGTGCATACAAGTCTATCAACAGTGTCAGGACACAGATAATATCCTGCTGACCTGCTTGCCCACAAGGACATCAACAAGCATGCAGCCATACCCACTGCCATCAAGGCAAACACAGCTCCTTCTCACCCCTGAAAAGGGCAAGTGGACTCAATCTGACTTAGTGTCAAAGGGACATGTCATGCCCTGCACTACCTGAAAATCCATGACTCCAAGGCCTCAGGGCTGTGGATACTCCTGAGCACAAGCCACACTGGCCTGGCAGGCCTCTATGGGCATCTGACATTGAAGGCCGGCCTGCCTGTTTCCCTGTGTTCCACATGGTTTCACCCCTGCAGCTCAGGCAGCCGTGTAGTCAAGACAGCAGGTCAGGGAAGCACCCACTGGAAGCTCCACACCCCAGCCAGAGCATTGGTCCATCCTTCCCTGGGCTGCACAGGGGCCTGGACAGGAACAAATACTGGTCGTCTGCTTTGCATGGCTTATGACTCAAAGGTCCTGCCAATTCCTCAACCCACAAAGGTGATGTCCTCCCATGACATTGTCTACTTTCCATGTAGTAATCCCAAGTTGGCCCCTAAACATGGCCCAGCTGTCGGTACAGAGGATTAGAGGTCCTGGTTCATGCAGTGCCACCATCCCTAAGGCATGCAACTCAGCCCAGGAGCTGTTCTGCCCATTTCCACATCATAGCACAAGGTGTCAGCAGAGGGCTGTTTAGCAGCAGCAGTGGAAGGAGACCAGGGCCCTCTACTGCATCCTTAGGGCACCAAGCACAGGCAGCCAAGGGGCTGCTCCCACCTTGAAGAGCCCTGGCTCCTTGACTCATATGTGTCAGCACTGCCTGGTGCTTCCTCATTGCACACTGCATGGACCTTAGAATGTGTAGGAGCTCAAGGGACAGGGAATAGTAGACAAGGCACTCATTTCTCACAAGTATGCCCCCATTTTCCTAGGGTAGGTGTCTGACCTACCCTAGGAAGTAGAAAACCCCAACTTCTTCTGCCACAGACACTTGGCATGCACCAAAACTTCAGCAGCCCTCTAAAGACTCTGAGGTCACAAGGGCTGCATACACAACTGCCAGCTACTTCTCTATCAGTGTAGTGAACCTCTGTATCCTCCAGCACTGTGACCAGAAGCTTACTGGTCTCCCTGGATGCTCATGCACTGCCACAGGCCTCCTCCAAACTCATTCAGCTCAACAGGGCAAGCTAGGTGTGCTACAGGCAAGGCCTGAGCTTGCTGAAGTGTGTCTTAGAGCATCTGTTCAGTGGCCACAGTCCAGTCCCACCAAACCCCTTTCTTCACTAGGGCAACAGGGCTGACACAATTGGACCAATGCCCCAATAATCCAACTAGGTCTGCAACTAAACAAGAGTTGTTGGTCACAGATCTGCCTGAATTTTATCAGTAACAATCTCAGGCAAACTTTTGTTCTACCCAATGGAAACTTACCCAAGAACTTGAATGACAAGCCAGATCCTGGTACCATGGGCTTGTTTACTGCACAGCTATGTGTCTTGAAATGGGCCACTAAGGTCAAGGCTGCAAGTTTTCTATCTGCAAGACAGTTAGAAGTCAACAACACATCATCTGGGGAGAATACACGTACTGAGGGTGGCTGAGACCACTGGGCCAAGTCACTGGCCACCAAACATGGCATAGGTTCAGGCTATGCAAATAATCCTGGGGCAACACTTGAAATGTCCACTGCAGGCCTTTCCCTGTGAAGGCAGACTGTTTCTGGCTCTCCAGCAAAAGAGAAGAAAGCACTAGCCAGGTCCAGTGTGTAGTGCTATGTGGGCAGCTGTAAGGCTGGCTGGTCCCTGAGGTCGTGCCCAGGATGGCGATTGCAGGGAAGGCAGTGCTGCGTCAGCTCTCCACCGCACCGGGTCATGCTGCAGGTGCCTCAGGCTTCTCCACTGGCACAAAGGAGACTTAGAGGAGCACCTGCTCCAGCTGCAGGATGGAAGCCAATTCCTGCATGTCCCCCTGGAAGGCAGAACTGCTTCACTCCACAGTCCTCCAGGACTGTAGTGGGACCTGGGTCAGCTGTCTTGCATGTCCTGCCATGACTACCTTCACAATTGCCCCTCTGCTGTGGCCTGTAGACACAGCCCTGCGAGCAAATCTACACCTAAGATGCACTCCAGCACAAAAGGCACAGGTACCCTGTGTGCTTGTGGGGTATGGCCTGTCCCCAGCAGGAGGGACACTGTCTTCATCTTGATTGTTGGAGCCTGTGGCCATCAACATGGCATATGGGCCTGGGAACTTACCCATTTGCCAAACTCCAGGCTGCATTCAGCCCTGGTGTCCATCAGGGCCAGTACATTGTTTGGGGACCAGTAGGTGGCCAGCTCCACATGTGGCCTTTATCACCCAGCCATTCCTTCAGTGCCGGGGTCCAGCCCTAGCAGGAGTCCATGGGTTCCACACTGGTAAACGGGGTGTGGGGAGACAGCGTCGGCGATGGATGGAGAATGAAAGACACAGACTCTAGTTCTGGTGCAATCAATCCCACTTTATTCTGGGGAAGGCTGGGTTTATATACAATTTTCTTCAGGCTATAATGGCAGTCTTGTGGTTAATATTAAAGAAGTTTCCAAAGCATAGGCAGAAAACAACAACCTTACAGATCATCCTTACCTAATCACAATTGTTTTAAGAACATCTAACTACGTTGATGAGCTAATACAATGTTTATTTCCTTAATATCTAAACTCTATGCGACCTAAGACTATTCTTATTATTCTCACAGTTAAAGTGATAGACAAGTAATCTCATGTGACCATCTCTACTAGGTCCATCTGGTTAATATCTAAATTGCTGAGTTAAGGGTTACAGGAGGGCAGCAGTCGCAATGGTTCTCATGGCCAAGTTTTTTTACTGAATAGATTACCTTGTCTTATGTAGCACTTTTTTTCCAGAACAGGGCATTGTGCACCAACGTTTATTATAGGGGTGACCTATTCTTTGTAGGAAGGAAGGAATGTTGTGAAACCTTATTCTTTTACCCCATCACCATCGTTAGAATTTAACCAGCCTGTTGGAGACAAAGGCAGATCTATAACTATTTTCTCCAGAGGCTTTCAGGGACTCATTGCACAGTTTTAAAATTATTTTTAATTTTGTTAGTGGTAAAGACCCACTGATTTTTCAGATTGTAGGTAATATTTTCTGGAATTTTTGTTGTATTCCCCTCGTCCCCTTAAGCAATCCATTCAGACTGAAATGAGTAATATATTATCAGAAAAACACAGCAGAAAAAATGCTATGCTCTGGAGCAAAACATCCAGCAATTCCTTTTAGGATGAGCCTTTGCAATCATCCTCCAGAGGATCTTTGTCAAGCACTGGATGGAATTCCGGACAACCCCACACTTCAGGATGGGCACCTTGGCTGGATTCCTAGTCATGCTGAAACACAGTCCCCTCACTCCTCCTAGAAGCAGCCAGGTCGACTTTCAGTTGCACAGTTCAGGCTTCTCAGGATGCTTGTCTATCTCTGCCTCTTTCAGGTACTGCTGGTGGACATATTGATACCGCCGTTTACCGGTGACGAGTTCTGCTTCTTCTAATGTTGAAGATTAAGCACTAGAGAAGCACGCCAAGGCAAGCATATTAAGCAGGTTTTATTTAAAGGGAATAATACAGACTTCTCCTGGCAGGGAGAAGGGGGCCATGGCTGATGTTCTAAAAGTCCCAAGAAGTGAGCGCACCCTACATCTTTTATAGGTTAAAGTCTCTTTTGTTCTCCAGTTCTCTCACCCCTTATCTCTCCTTCCTGCCTACGTGACTAGGCCTGGTTTTGCATTAAGTGAGAAGCCATGGGCAGGGGGAGGGCCAAGGTGATTCAGGCAGATAAGGGCCCAGGGGGCATTAATTTGCAGCTCCTTGTTTGCAGTCCTTGATAAAGGCAGGTAAATTTGGTAATCAATGGGCTCTGGAGATCTTTGACATTCCATTCTTCCAGGGGCAGTCTTCAACTTCCAAAGGCAGATGGCTTCATGGCTTCATTTCCTCGAATTGACCTGATTCCCTATTTCTACACTAACTACCTGTCCTTAATTCTGGCTTCAATATCTGTTCTCACAGCTCAAGAAGGACCAAAGTAGACTGGGTGCTATCTCCTGGCATCTACCCCTTCTGCCAGGAGATCAGCCCTCATTTGCATGTGAGTGATTCTGATGGGCATTTTCTTTCTTTCTGTCTCACCTCCAGGACTCACTCTGTGCACCTTTTGGATGGCCATCTGCTAGGTCTTCTCCCAGGCCAGCCATCATGCTAGTAACTTCACTAAAGGGGCGCCCAACATATGGGTGAACATCAGAGACCCAAATGTGGTGGGCTGAGAACACTAAAGAACAAAGTCTCTCATGCCACTAGTAAATCTTCCATCATGTGGTCCCCATGTATTCAGATTAGACATCAGCTGACACAGATATATAACAATCTCAAAAAACTTAACACCGAAAATAAAAGAATCCAATAACAATCAATAAATGGACAAAGGAACTGAAGAGACATTTCCCAGGAATATGAATAGTCAACAAATATATGGAAAAATGTTCCACATCTCTAGCAATTAGATAAATGCAACTTCAAACTACACTGAGATTTCTTCTCACTCTAGTCAGAATAACAATTATCAAGAATAGAAGCAACAATGGGTTTGGGGCGGATGTGGGGGAAAGATATACTTATATACTGCTGGTAGGATTGCAAGTTGGTGCCACCACTCTGGAAAGGAGTATGGAGATTCTTCAGAAAACTTGGAATGAAACCACCATTTGACATGGTTATCCCACCACTTGGTATATAACCCAGAGTAATTAAAATCAGCATACTACAGTGATATGACCACATCAATGCACCCTACATGACTTCAGTTACTGCTCAGTTAATCCCTACCAGGGGAGTAATTCACTGATTGGGTTAAGGGTGTAAAAAACCAATTGTTTAGGCTCTGAATATTCTTGCAATGTCTCACCCATGAACTTTTAGTGGATACATAATGTCTAAACCATAACAGCCTCAGTGCTGTTGTGGGAAAAACACTCATCATGAAACAGCAAGCAGCAGTCAGAGAGGAGAACTCCAAGTAAATTATTTTACACAAGAGGCCCAGAGAAAAACCAAACTCCAAATTCTGAGCACCAATCCACAGTCTCACAATATTTATAGGTTATGTGTGATGGGCTGACAGATTTGGCTCTTTGGAAATGTTACAGGCCAGTCTATATGGGAAATGACCAAATAGACTCCATGTTGCTCTGAGACTTCATGTTATATAGTAAATGAGCTTCTCCCATGAGAACGCCCTGTCTCTGTACACATCATCAGTTACTTACTGTGAAAAGTTTAGCAATACAAAATGACAATTCTTATGTAATGAAAAATTGCTCTGTTTTGATTCCTATTGCTACTAAACAACACACCAATGAAGCCAGAATTAAGGACAGGTAGTTAGTGTAGAAATAGGGGATCGGATCAATTCAAGGAAATGAAGCCATGAAGCCATCTGCCTCTGGAAGTTGGAGACTGCCCCTGGAAGAATGGAATGTCAAGGATCTCCTGAGCCCATTGATTACCAAATTTACCTGCCTTTATCAAGGACTGCAAGCATGGAGCTGCAAATTAATGCCTCCTGGGCCCTTACCTGCCTGAATCACCTTGGCCCTCCCCCTGCCCATGGTTTCTCCCTTAATGCAAAACCAGGCCTGGTCACGTAGACAGGAAGGAGAGATAATGGGGGAGAGAACTGGAGAATAAAAGAGACTTTAACCTATAAAAGATATAGGGTGCGCTCACTTCTTGGGACTTTAGAACATCAGCCATGGCCCCCTTCTTCCTGCCGGGAGAAGTCTGTATTATTACCTTTAAATAAACCTGCTTAATATGCTTGCCTTGGCGTGCTTCTCTAGTGTTCAATCTTCAACATTAGAAGGAGCAGAACTCGTCACCGGTAAATGATTGAACACTAGAGAAGCATGCCAAGGCAAGCATATTAAGCAGGTTTTATTTAAAGGTAATAATACAGACTTCTCCCGGCAGGAAGAAGGGGGCCATGGCTGATGTTCTAAAGTCCCAAGAAGTGAGCGCACCCTATATCTTTTATAGGTTAAAGTCTCTTTTATTCTCCAGTTCTCTCCCCCATTATCTCTCCTTCCTGCCTAGTGACTAGGCCTGGTTTTGCATTAAGTGAGAAACCATGGGCAGGGGGAGGGCCAAGGTGATTCAGGCAGGTAAGGGCCCAGGAGGCATTAATTTGCAGCTCCATGCTTGCAGTCCTTGATAAAGGCAGGTAAATTTGGTAATCAATGGGCTCCAGAGATCCTTGACATTCCATTCTTCCAGGGGCAGTCTCCAACTTCCAGAGGCAGATGGCTTCATGGCTTCATTTCCTCGAATTGACCGATTCCCCTATTTCTACACTAACTACCTGTCCTTAATTCTGGCTTCAGTATCACCATGTGATCAGTGATTGTGTGGATTTAGTAACCATTATTTAGTTTGTACCTAGGTAAGGGTCATTTTGACCCACTTCCTCCTCTGTTGATAATCTCATGATCTTATTTTGTAATTTCAAATCATAGCAACAGACACTTATGGTTGATGTGATTTTTGGTGTTAAGAACCCCTACAACCCTATGTTTGGGGCTGTTCTCTCAATAGTCATTTTTGGGGCATTGTGTGAGACTGTCAGCACTAACAGGCATTAGTTATGAGTTAAGGAAAAATTTAAAAAGCTAACAAGAGCAAGAATATTCAGTTTGTATAATAGCTATGAACCAAGAAGCATAATTTCATAATCCCAACACTTTACTAAGTTATGTATTATATCTCCTGTTTATTTTGAGATCTCAGTAACATTTACAAAAAAAAAAAAAAAAAAGCTAATTTTGAATAAACTTTAAATCAGCTTAATTCTAGAGTACATTGGAGCCAACTAATATGAAATGTGATAGGCAGAATCTTATTTCAGGTGAGGGTTCCTGACAAATTTTAGGTAAATTGCTCTATTTCTGAAGATGATCTTTGCCCCTTTCTTAAATATCACTTCACAGTGATCTCATGTATTATTTCCTTAATCTATCTGAATATCAGTTAACAAAGTACAACACTAAGCATGAATTAAACATAAAGGCCAAGAGAGCTCTTAACTTAAACAATTCTGTCTCCTTAATACTGTAAACTCAGGGGCATGGCTAGTGGCCAAATAAAATTGGATAGAAAGTGACTGAAGCAAGCTTTATTGGAATTGGCTTTTGGGTGAAATTCCCAGCCCCTGGGGTATAAGTCAGGGTAAGGAGTTGGAGAAAATTGCATGTGGCCCCGGCTGACCAGGGTCTTTATAGGCTGAAATGGGTGGGGGTCCTGCTGAGTGACAGGTGGAGGTAAGGGTCATTGGATTTTTCCTGCCCATTTGATTGGTTGCTGTGTGGCGCACTGTCCTTTGCCTCAGTTGCTCCACTCTCCGTCATATAGTCACCCAAATTCTGACTTAACAAATATCTTCCAAAAAACCACTTAAATTCCAATCTCAGTATAAAGAGTAACACAAAATTATTATATGATTGGCTAATGTTAAAATTGGGGAAGGAATCCAGGCATATTGGCACATGACTAATCCCAGTGGCTCAGAAGTCTGAGGCATGAGGATCACAAGTTCGAAGCCAGCCTCATCAAATGTGAGGTGCTAAGCAACTCAGAGAGACCCTGTTTCTAAACAAAATACAAAGTAGGACTAGGGATGTGGCTCAGTTGTCCACTGCCACTGAGTTTAACTCCCAGTACAAATAAAAAATTGGAGAGGGGAAAGGAAGGGCTATAGTTAAAATGGCTGTGCTTGGATACATGTTGGGAATCTCAAAATGAATAAGATTGAATCTTATATCCCAGATAAGGCTCAATACTATATTCTATATACTCAGTGTCATTCTTGTGGTCACAGTGGTGCTCAGGGCCTTCCTTGGGGTCTCAATGGGATCAGTGCCTTGCCCAGGGTCTTAGTGTTACTCAGATCATCCCCAGAATCACAGTAGCTTTTGGGGTCTTCTCCAGTGTATAAGCAGAACTCTGGGCCTTCCTCAGGGTCAAAGCAGTGTTCAGGAATTTTGCCAGAGTCTCAGTGGATTCTTCCCTTTCCAGAGGAACTCACTTGGGCTCTTGGACCTCCTCAGGGTCTCTGTGGATTTCAGAATATTCCCAAGGTTTTTCATGGGGCTCAGGCCCTTGCCTAGGGATTTAGTGGGACTCATGACCATCCCCAGAATTTCAGATTATGTCTGAGACTTCCTCAGAGTCTCAGTGGTGTTCCCAGATCTCAGCATGGCTCAGAAACTTCCACATGTGCACACTGGGTTCAGGGCCCTCACAGAGACTTAGTGCATCCCAGGACTTACCTATGTCCTCAGCGGAGCTCAGCACCATTCTAGGTCACACTGGTGCTCTTTGCTTTCCCTGGTGTTTGAATGTGGCTCTGCACCTTCCCCAGTTTCTCAGTGGATGTCTTAGCCTTCCCCGGGGTTTCAGTCAGGTTCAGTACCTTCTCCAAGTGTGCATATGGGCTTGGAGCATTTTCTAGGGTCTCATGAGGGATCAGAACATTTCCAAGAGTATCACTGGGACTCAGGTCCTTCCCCAGAATGTCAATAGTACTCAGGGACTGTCTCCAAGTTCTTAGCAATTCTTCCCCAGTGTTTCTGTGTTAGCGTTCACTCTTCTCAGTGGTGTTCAGAGCCTCCACCCAGGTCATGTAAATGGGCCTTTCTCAGTGTCTTGTTGGTTCTCAAGGCTCTTCCAGGACATCAATGGGGCTCATGGCATTTCTAAGTGTTTCAGCGAGGTTCTGGGCATTGCCCTGCCTCTTAGTGGAATTCTGGGTTTTTCCCAGGGTCACAGTCATGCATTGGCCCTACCTCTGTTTCACAGTCATGCTTAGGCCCTTCCCCAGTGTCTCATGCATGCATATGTCCATCCCCATAGTCACAATCTTGCATAGGGTCCTTCCACAGGGTCACAGATATGCATTCGACTATCCCAAATGTCATAGTCATAAATAGAACCCTTCTCCAGGATCACTCATGCATGGGGTTCTTCAGCAGGGTCACAGTCATACAGAGGGCCTTCCCAAGGGTCAGAGTCATGCATCAGGTTCTTCCCCATGGTCACAGTCATGAATAGGGCTCTTCCCCAGTGTCACAGTTATGTCTATGGCCTTTTCTCAGGGTCAGAGTCATGCTTATGCCCTTCCCTAGGATCACAGCCATGAATACAGCCTTCCCCATTGTCACGGTTATGCACAGGCCATTCCCCATAGTAACAGTCATGCATAGGGTCCACTGCCAGGGTCACAGTGATACATAGGGCCCATTCACAGGATCATAGTCATGTATAGACTCCTTCTGGGTCACAGTCATGCATAGGGCACTTCCCCAGAGATGAAACAGTCATGCATACACCTTTCTCCATGGTCACAGTTATGCATACAGCATTCCCCAGGGTCACAGTCCTGCTTAGAGCCTTCCTAGGGTCACTGTCATGCATAGGGCTTTTCTGCAGGGTCAATGTCATTCATAGGCCCTTTTCATGGTCACAATTATGCATAGGCATTTTCCCATTGTCACAGTAATGCTTAGAACCATCCCCAATGTCACACTCATGCACAGGAACCTTCCCCATACTCACAGTCATGCATAGGCCCTTCCCCATGGTCACAGTCATCCATAGGCCTTTCCTCAGGTTTACATCATGCATAGGGCCCTTTTTCAAGATCACAGTCATGCATAGACCATTCCCCAGGGTCACAGTCATGCATAGCCCCTTCCCCATGGTCACAATTGTCATAGGGCATTCCACAGAGTCATAATCATGCATAGCCCTTCCCCGGGGTCACAGTTATACATAAGTGTTTCCTCAGGGTCACAGTCATGCATAGGGTCCTTGTCTATGATCCCAGTCATGCATAGGGCCCTTTCCCATTGTCATAGTCATGCATATTCTCTACATCAGGTCACAGTCAAGCATAGGCCCATCCTCAGGCTCAAAGTCATGCATAGGCCCATTATCATGGTCACAGACAAGCATAGTCCCTTCCGCTGAGTAACAGTCATGCATGGGGCCATCTCCAATATCACAGTCATGCACAGGGCCCTTCACATGGTCACACTCATGCATAGACCATTCTCCAGGGTCACAGTCATGCATAGCCCTTCCACAGAGTCACAGTTGTGCATAGGTCCTTCCTAAGGGTCACAGTCATTCATCAGGACCTTCTGCAGGTCTCAGTTATGGATAGGTGCTGTCACAGTCATGCATAGGCCCTTACCCACATTCTCAGTCATGCAAATGGCTGTTCTCTAGGGTCACAGATATGCATAAGGCCCTTCCTGAGGGTCATAGTCAGTCATAGGCCCTTCCACATTGTCAGAGTCCTACATAGGGGCCTTCCCCAGGCTCACAGTCATGCACAAAACTTCCAGGGTTCACAGTCATGCACACACCCTTCTGCAGGGTCACAGTCATGCATAGGATATTCCTGAGAATCAGTCTTGCTTAGGGTTCTTCTGCATGTCACAGTCATGCATAGGCCCTACCTCAGGGTCACATTCATGCACAGAACCTCCCCTTGATCACAGTCATTCATAGGCCTTCCCCATTGTCACCATCATGCATAGGCCATTCCTCAAGACCTCAGTCATGCATACATTCTTCCACACACTCAGGGTCATGCATAGGGCCCTTCCCCAAGGTAACAGTCATGCTTCGGGACCTTCTGCAGGGTCACAGTCATAGTGCATTAATCAGGGTAACAGTCATGCACAGGGCCCGGCCCCATGGTAACAGTCATGCATAAGCCCTACATCAGAGTCACAGTCTTGCATAAGCTCTTTTCCATGATGACAGTCATACATAGGGTTCTTCCACAGGGTCATTCATGAATAGAACCCATCCCAAGGGTCACAGTCATGGATACAGCCTTCCCAATGGTTTCAGTCATGCTTATGGCCATTCCCCAGGGTCACAATCCTGCATAGACCCTTCCCAGGGTCACAGTCATGCATAGGCTTTTCCTTAGGGTTGCAGTAAAGCATATGGCCCTTCCCATGGTCACAGTATTACATAGAGCCCTTCCCCAGGGTCACAGTCCTGCAGGGGGCTCTTCCACAAGGTCATAGTCATGTATATTGCATTCTCCAGGGTCACAGTCATGCATAGGCCTTTCCCTAGGGTCACAGTCATCTCTAGGACCTTCCCCATGGTCACAGTTATGCATAGGCCCTTTTTCATTTTCACAGACTTGCATAGGGCCATTCCCCAGGGTAACAGTCATGCTTCGGGACCTTCTGCAGGGTCACAGTCATAGTGCATTAATCAGGGTAATAGTCATGCACAGGGCCCGGCCCCATGGTAACAGTCATGCATAAGCCCTACATCAGAGTCACAGTCTTGCATAAGCTCTTTTCCATGATGACAGTCATACAGAGGGTTCTTCCACAGGGTCAGTCATGAATAGAACCCATCCCAAGGGTCACAGTCATGGATACAGCCTTCCCAATGGTTACAGTCATGCTTATGGCCATTCCCCAGGGTCACAATCCTGCATAGACCCTTCCCAGGGTCACAGTCATGCGTAGGCTTTTCCTTAGGGTTGCAGTAATGCATATGGCCCTTCCCATGGTCACAGTCCTGCAGGGGGCTCTTCCACGGGGTCACAGTCATGTGCCTTTCCCTAGGGTCACAGTCATCCCATGGTCACAGTTATGCATAGGCCCTTTTTCATTTTCACAGGCTTGCAAAGGGCCATTCCCCAGGGTAACAGTCATGCATAGGGACCCTCTTCAGGATCACAGTCATAGTTCCTTCCTCAGGGACACAGTCATGCATAGAAACCTTCCCCAAGGTCACAATCATGAATAGGCCCTTTCTCAGGGACACAGTCATTCATAGGGCCTTCCCACAGGGTCACATTCATGGTTAGGCCTTTCCACAGGGTGACAGTTATGCACAGCCCCTTCCTCAGTGTCACAGTCATTCATAGGCCCTTCCTAAGGGTCATAGTCATGAATAGGCCCTTCCCTAGTAAGGACTGTGCATTCAGCCCTTCCCCAGTATCACAGTAATGCACAGGCCCCATACACAGGGTAACAGTCATGCATAGGGACCTTCTCCAGGATCATAGTCATGCACAGGTCCTTCCACAAGGCCACAGTCATGCATAGAAGTTTCCTCAGCTCAGTCATACACAATGCCCTTCTGCAAGGTCACTGTCATGCATAGAACCTTCCCCAGTGTCACAGTCATATACAGTGCCATCACTTTGGAACAATTATGCACAGCACAGGGCCCTTCCCCAGAGTCACAGTTATGCATAGGCCCTTCCACATGGTAACAGTTATGCATAGGATTTTCTTCAGGCTCAACTCATTCATATGGACATTCTGCAGGGTCACTGTGATGAATAGGCCCTTCCCCATAGTCACAGTCATTCATAGGGCCATTCCTCAGGGTCACATTCATGTGTAGGGCTTTTCCACAGGGTCACACACATACATAGATGTTTCCTCAGGGTCTCAGTCACGCATTACGCCCTTCTGTAATGTCACAGTCATGCATAGAACCTTCCCCATTGTCACAATCATATATATAGGGCCAGCATATAGGAGCTGTCATGCCCCTCTCCAGGGTCACAGTCACGCATAGGCCCCTCCCCATGATCACAGTCATGCACAGGCCCTTCTGCAGGGTCACAGTCATGCACAGGCCCTTTCCCAGGTTCACAGTCATGCATAGAACCTTTCCCAGTGTCACAGTCATACATAGGACCATCACCTGGGAACAGTCATGCACAGGGCCCTTCCCAGGGTCACAGTCATGCGTAAGCCTTTCCTCAGGGTCACTGTCATGCATAGGACACTTCCCCAGGGTCATAGTCTTGCATAGGGCCCTTCCACAGGGTGACAGTCATGAAGAGGAGCCTTCTCCAGGGTCACAGTCATTGTCCCTTCCTCAGAGTCACAGTCATGCATAACCCTTTCCCAGGGTCACAGTCATGCATTGTCCTTCCTCAGGGTCACCATCATGCATAACCCTTCCTCAAGGTCATAGTAATGCATACGTGATTTCTCAGGCTCACAGTCAGGCATAGGCCTTTTTTCATGGTCACAATCATGCCTACGGCATTTTCCAGGGTCACAGTCCTGCTTAGGGTCTTCCCCAGTGTCACATTCATGCATAGGCTCTTCACCAGGCTCAGGGCCATGCTTAGGGCACTTCCCCAGGGACAAAGTTATGCACAGGGAACATCTCCAGGGTCACAGTCATAGTCCATTCCCATGGTCACAGTCATGCATAGGCTCTTCCTCAGGGTCACAGTCATTCATATTGCCCTTCCACTGGGTCAGTCAAGGATAGGCCCTTCCACAAGGTCACAGTCATGCATAACCCTTCCCCAGGGTCACAGTCATGCATAACCCTTCCCCACAGTCATGCAAAGGACCCTTCAGCAGTGTCACAGACATGTATGCATTCTTCAACAGGGTCACAGTCATACTTAGGACTCTTCCCCAGTGTCACAGTCATGCATTGGGTTTTCCTCAGGGTCAAAGACATGCATAGGCCCTTGCAATCTCACAGTCATGAATAGACTGCTCCCCAGTGTCACAGTCATATGCAGGTCCTGCCCAATGCACACATCTTACATAGAGCCTTCTGCAGGATCAGTCATGCATAGGGACCGTCTCTAGGGTCACAGTCATAGTCCCTTTCTCAGGGTAACAGTCAAGCATAGGCCCCTTCCCCGGGGTAATAGTCAAATGTAGGTACCTTCCCCAGAGTCACAGTCATAGTCCCTTTCACAGGGTCACCATCATGCATAGGCCCTTCTCCAGGCTCAGGGTCATGCATAGGCCCTTCACTATGGTCACAGTCATGAATAGGCCTTTCCCCATGGTTGCAGTCATTCATAGGTCCCTTCCACAGTGTCGCAGTCATGGACAGGCCCTTCTGCAGTGTCACAGTCATGGATAGGCCCTTTCTCAGCATCACAGTCATGCATAGGGCCCTTCCCATGGTCACAGTCATGCATAGGTTTTTCTTCAGGGTCACAGTCATGCATAGTCAATTTCCTACAGTCACAGTCATGCATAGGCCTTTCCCCATGGTCACAGTCATGCATAGACCCATCTGCAGTGTCACAGTCATGCATATGCCGTACCTCAGGTAACAGTCATGCATACAGCCTTTCTGCAGGGTCATAGTTATGCAAAGGACCCTTTCTGTGGTACAGTCATGCATAGGGCCCTTCCCCATGGTCACAGTCATATATGTGGCCTTTTTCAGGGTGGAAGTACTGCTTAGGGTTTTCCCAAGTGTCACAGTCATGCGTAGACATTTCCCCAGTCAGGGTCATGCATTTGGCTCTTCCCCTGTGTCAAGTTAATGCATAGGCCCCTGACCCAGAGTAATAGACACGCATAGGGAACTTCTCCAGGATCACAGCTGCATAGGTCCTCCCACATGGTCACACTCAAGCATAGGATTTTCCTAAGGCTCATACACATTCATAATGATGTTGGATCTCATTGGAACTAGATTTACCCCGTATATCTGTGAAAATCAGGGCCTTCACCAGGGTCTCTGAGGGGCTCAGAGCATTCAACAAGGTCTCATTATTTTTACAAATCTTTCTCAATTCTTAGTGGGTCTTTGGGCCTTTCCCAGGGTCTCTTTCTGGCTCAAGATCTTTTCTCAGGGTTTTGTTAGAATTCTGGGTTTTTCCCAGAGTCTCGGTGGGGCTCAGACACTTCCCCAAGTGCAGATCTCATGATCTTTGTGGGTGTTTAATTTGTATCAGGACCTTCCTAGTGTCTCACTGGGCTCAGTGCTGTATCCACAGTTTGAGTGAGCCTTAGAGATGCACATTGGGGATCAGGTACAAATCCAGAGTCTCAATGGAGGCTCAAGGACTTCCCCAGATTCTCACTGTGGCTCAGAGGCTACATAATTGTCTCATTGGGCTGAAGGCCCTTGAGTCTCAGGGAATTCCCCAGAGTTGCCTTGGGGCACTGGTGCCTTCCCAAGGTCCAACTGGGTTCAGAGCCTTTTCTAGAGATTCAGTGGAGCTCAAATTTTTTCAGATATTCTCAGTGGGGCTCAGGGAAATGTCTACAATCTCAGTTGGGAGCAGGGACTTCCACAAGGATCCACAGGGATAAGACATTTTGCTCAAATCTCACTGAGTTGCAGGGCCTTGCCTAGATCATCCGTGGAGCTTAGGGTCCTTCCCAGTGTGTTACTGTGGCTCAGGGCCTTCCATAGGTTCTCAGATGGAGGCTTCCCAAGTGTGAACGTGGTGTTCTGGGCTTTTGTGAGAATTGTACTGATCTCATTGACTTCTCCAGACCCTCAGTGGGGCTCATGTGGAGTTCAGGACATTCCCCAGTTACTCCATTCTTTCCCCAGTCTCAGTGGAAATCAGGATCTTAATCAGAGATTAAATAGAGCTCAAGCCCTTCTCTGGGGATTCATTGAGGCTCAGGGTATTTCCCAGCATCTCAGTGGAACTCAATATCTTTCCCAGAGTCTTACTGAGGCTCACAGACTTACTAATGCTCTGTGTGTCTCATAAATTTTGCAGGTTTATAACATGTATCAGGACCTTCACTAGCATCTTGCTGAGGCTTAGTGGTATATCCAGAGTTTGGTGGAACATAGATATTTTCACACATTCTATGAATTTGTCCAGAGTCTCAATAGAGCTTAAGAACTTCCCCAACCTAATAGATTCAGGGTCTTCCTCAGAATCTTAGTGAAACTCAGGGCCTTCCCCAGGGTCTCATTGAGCCTCAGAATATCTGAGGTACTTAATGGCGCTGAGGGCCTTCCTTAGGTTCTCAGTGGGACTCAGATCATTCCCCAGTGTCTCAATGAGGTTCAGGACCTTGCCCAGAGTCTCAGTAGAGCTCATGTTCTTTGCCAGAATTCTATTGGGTTCACAATTTTTCCCAGGGTCACAATAGGACTCAGATTCTTTCAGAATTCTCAGTGGGGCTCCTGGACATGCCTAGGATCTCAGGGACATCACAGAGTTCCCCAAGAATCCTTAGGAATCAGAGATTTTACCAAAATTTTAGTGAATCCCAGGTTTTGCCAAGGTTCTCAGTGGGACTCAGTGCCTTACCTCAGAATGGTAGTGTTGCTCAGGGGCTTTGACAGGGTCTAAGAGAGACTGGGAGGCTTCCCCAGGGTAAAAGTAGTTTTCAGAACCCTCCACAGGGTCTCAGTGGAGTTTAGTCTACAATAGGGTCTCAGTGGGCTCAGAGATTTCCCCACTATCTCTGTGGGCATCATAGATTTTGTGGGTGTCTCACAGACCTTTCCTAGAGTTTCAGTGGGCCTTGGCTCCATCCGCACAATCCCACTGCATTCAGGGACTTCCCAAAGACTCAGTGGCTTACAACATTGTCCAGGGTTTCAGTGGGGCTTACAGTCTTCCCCATAGTCTCAGTGGTACTCAGGGCTGTCCACAGATTCTCAGTGGGGCTCAGAGTTTTACCTAGATGCTCTGTGGTGATTAGGGCCCTTTGTCAAGTCTCAGTCCAAGCTTAGGGCCTTATACCAGGTCCCACCCCATTCAGGGCATTTTCCATGGTCTCAGTGGAGTTCCAACTTTACCCAGATTCTCAGTGTATCTCACGACATTCCCCAGGTTCTCTGTTGGGCTAAAGGCCTTGTTCTAGGTCTCAGTGTTGCTCAGGTTCTTCCCAAGGAATTCATTGGGGGAGAGGGCTTCTCCACATATGCAATAGTGTTCACAGCTTTTTCCCAGGAACCCAGTGGTGTTCAGGGTCATCCCCAGGTCTCAGTGGAGATGATCCTCTTTCTAGGATGTGTGTCTTCTAGTCTTCCTGGGGGACTTATGAGACTCAGGGCCTTTCCCATGATCTCAGTGGGGTTTGGGGACTTCCTTGAGGTCTTAGGAACTCTCAGAGCCTTCTCCAGGTTCTAATTGGGATTTATGCCCTTCCAAAAGTTCTCACTGGGACCTATCATTTTACTGTTTCTCACCTGGGTTCATGACCTTCCCCAGAAATTCAGTGGAACGGGTAACACATTGTGAGTCTCATTGGTTCTCAATGGTTATCCCTGGTGACCATGGGTCTTAAGGCCATTCCCATGATCTCAGTGAGGCTTAGGACCTTCCCCAATTTGTCAGTGATACTCAGAGCCATCCCAAGTTTCCTCGTGTAGGACAGGACATTCTCCAGGGTCTCAGTTAGGCTCAGCACCTTCCAAAATGGCTTATAAAGGCTCAGGGCACTCCACTGAATTGTCAGGTCTAAGGTCCTTCTCCAGAATTTCAGTAGAACATTGAGGTGTACACAGGTTCATAGGGGATTTTGATTCTTCACAAGTGTTTCTGTGAGGCTAATGGTTTTCACTAGTTTCTCAGTAGGTTTTTAAGGGTTTAGTGGCCTGTCACAGTATTGTATTGTGTCTCAGTGATTTTCCAGCACCTCAAATGGACTCATGGCTTTTCCAAGGGATTCCGTGGTGTGCAGTACCTTCCACAAGGTAGCAGTAGGTCGAAGGATCTTCTCCAGTACTTCAGTGGATCTCAGAGACCTTTATAGTACTTCAGTGGATTTCAAGTTCTTTCCCAGAATTTGTGTGACCTGAAGGCCTTCTAAAGTATCTCACTAGAGTTCAGGGCCCTCACTGGGGATTCAGGGATTTTGCTTTTACATCATTGGATTTCTGGACTTTTCCATGTCTCTATTGAGGCTCATTGACTTTCATAGTGATTCAGTGGATTGCAGGGCCATGTCCATGGCTTATCAGTGGGCTTCCTGTCCTTTTACAATTTCACAGTCATGTTCAGGGTGTTTTACATATTCTTAGTGGTCTCATTCCCTTCACCAGATAGTGGGTGAACTTGAATATCCCCAGGGTCTCACTGAGGTTCAGGATGTTTCCTAGGTTCTCATTGGACCACATATCTTGGGCCAGTATTTCAGATGGACTCCTGGTCTTTACCAGAGTCTGTTATTCTCAGGGCCTTTGCAGTGTCTCAGTCATGCTCAGTGCTCTTCTCAGAGTCTCACTGGGGCTCAGATTCTTCCCCAAGAGCACATTTGGTTGAGTCTTTGCTAGGGTCTCAGTGGATCTCAGAGCATTACCCAGGGTCTCCATGAAGCTCAGTGCCATTCCTAATGTCAGAGATGGGCTCATGGCCTTCTCCAGCATCTACGTGACAGTCAGAGCTTTGTGCTGGGTACCAGAGGGGTTCAGGCCCTTTCCCCATGTCAGTGGGGACTCAGGGCCTACCCTAGCATCTAAGCAGCAGATCTCAGGGTCTTTTCATAGTTCCACTGGGACTCTGGGTCTTCCCAGGAATTATACTGAAACTTGGAAATGTTCACATGATCTTTTTGAGGCTCAGATAATTCCCCTTTTGTTTTGAAGAATCTAAGGCCATTACAAGAATCTTAGAGGGGTTCAATGGCTTCACTGTTTTCTCAGTGGTGTTCAGGATCTTCTACAGAGTCTGAATGAGGCTGAGAACCTTCCCCAGGTTCACACTTGTATATACAAGTTTTCCAGGAGACTTAGTGGTCTCACAGCCTTGCCAGGCTTTAATCAGATCTCAGGACCATCCCAAGGATACAGTGGTGCTTAAGGCCTTCCAAGGGTCTCAGTAGGGTTCCATCATCTTGCTTAGGGTCTCAGTCCAAGTGAGAACCTTTCTCAACATCTCAGTGGGGCTCAGTGCTTTTTCATTGTCATTGAGTCTCAGTGGTATTTGTATACTCTCAGTGAGGGTCCAAATTTTCCCCAAGAAAACACTGGGTTTCAGAGTCATCCTGGGGTTCTCAATGAATCCCAGGATTTTCCCTAGGTTTTCCATGGAGTTCAGTGCCACACCCATGGTCACAATGGTGTTCAGGGTCTTTACCAGGTCTAACTGTTGACCAGGACCTTCTCTAATACCACAGTGTTCCTTAGGGCCTTCCCAAGTGTCTTAGTGAGGCTCATGGCTATCCCAGTATTTCAGTGGACATCAGGGTGTGAAAATATTGAGGTGCCACAAGAAATCAATTATGTGCTTGAAAGTGAGTGGGCAAGGGAAACTTCACTTCTGCCAGAAAGTTATTTAATAAAACCTGGCTTGGAAACTCACTTGGGCATGCAGTCTGTATCTTTTATTCCTATTGTGGCACTACCCCTGACCTGACTGGAGGACCTCAGGGTTACAATCTATATGATTGGTGAAATTTAAATTTGGGGCAAAGAATGGGGAAGGCAATAAATAAAATGACTACAATTTTCTCTTACATCTCAATGAAGGCTAAATACTGTATTTTGAAAATGGACCACTGGACTTTCCATTTCTCAGAAATCCCACTTTTAGCTTTGAAACATTTAGTTTCATTTTCATTTTGCTCATGTACCCAACAGTGGTGTCATTCATTCAAGATATATTCACTTTCTAATGTGGAAATCATCCACCATAATGAGTTCTCCCCCTTTTAACCATCCTGGTAGCCATCCCAGTGATTACTAACACTTGTTGACCTTCTTTCCAGCCAAGTTGAAGGTTGTGTCTTTTCTAGGTATTGATTAAAATCAAATCCCCAGGCTGGAAGTGATGAATGGCAGCCTCTGAAAGTGGAGTCTGAGCAAAAATTCACTTGATCATGATGAAAAAGAAAAGCACAGATTATCTCTAATTGAATCAGAACAAACTTTTCAATTTTCAACTTTTGTATCAGGCAGCAAATCTCTTCCTGTATAACTTCTCAGTTTTATGTAATTTTCAGAGCACTGACTCTAATGTACCCCTCTAGTTACATGAAAACAACCATTGTGTTTTATTTTCAATGTCCATATGTGCCTGTACTTTGGTTCCATTCTCCTGTCAGGTGTTTAAGAACAAGTTGGCAAAATTGACTTGTTCCTATGTACTGTTAGAGTCAGCTGAGATTTGTCATGGATCATTCATAGGAACATGTGAGAGGCTTTTGGCTCCTTTAGCTATTCTTCTAGCAGTTGCCCCATCTGCCAGGATGGACCAGGGTCTTGCAGACCATATTTGACTTCCCTTGGAGGCATTAGAGATATTTTCTTCCCCAGAGATCCTCTTCTTTGCAGACTGTGCACTGGTTGCCTTTCTGCTCTCTAGGGTCCCCTTGAAGTCCCTGATTGGCAGGTCATGAGACCCAGAATTGCAAAGCCCTTAGAGAAGTCCCAGTGTTCCTGGATCCTAGCTGACCTTAGACGGCAAGGGCCACATATTGGCCACTTTTTCCTTAGGGCTTTCACTTCCTTGCCTTTGGTTTCCAAGTTTTGGGTTTAAACATCCACCAGCTCAGTTTCATCAGTAAATTTAATGTTATATAATCTTATAGTTACCCCTTCCATTGAATTGGGGTTTTATATTAGTACTGGAAGTCAGTCTTATATCCTATTCTGTGCTATAGGTGATGGTTTATTATCTCAAATTAACTCAGGTGTTCTGTTACAAGGAGTACTTCTTCAAAACACTAACATCCAAAACTTATAAAGTTCCATGTGGAAAAGACAAAATGAAATTTAAAAGACCAAAAATGTGTTCAGTTTTCATAATAGCTTTAAACCAAGCAACATAATATCTATATTACACTAGTATATCTTGGTGTCCATTTTGCCTCCTCAGACACATGTATTTATCAACTGAATCACATATGAGATCCTTTACAAATTTTAAATTATTTTAATACACACATATAATTTGACATACTTTTTTATAATTTACCCAACTCTTTACTTAGTTTGTATGATATTCCTTGTTAATTTTGGGATCATAGTAATTTCTTTTGTACAGGTGATCAAACCCAGGGGTAATTAACCACTGAGCCACATTCCCAGCCATTTTTTGTATTTTGTTTAGAAACAGGGTCTCACTGATTTCCTTAGGGTCTCACTAAGTTTGCTGAAGGTGGCTTTGAATCTCACAATGTTCCTGACTCAGTCTCCCAAACTGCTGGGATTACAGGTATGTGCCACCAAGCCCAGTGGGATTACAGTAATCTTTTCAACAAAAATCTCTTTTGATTATAATTTAAAATGAGTGGAAGTCTAACTTTCTCTGTAGTCAGTCTAACACAGGGTGAGAGGCTGATGCTTATCTCAATAAGGCAGGGCTCTTGACAAATAACACAATGTGACATTTAATCTGAAATATAATCAATAAACTAAGAGAGATCTGAACTTACTCTGTGTAGAAAAAGTGACAAAATGCTTCCCTATTTCACCAGGTCAGCTTTTAAAGGAATCAGGCTCTCATTATTTTTTAAGATACATTTAAATTTCTATCCTAGGGTAAAAATTCACACAAACGTTCATGCCTATCTTATTGAAAAAACAGGTTACCAGAACATGAAATGACATAAATAACTCTCCAATTAAATTTGCTTTTTTATACAAATCTGAAGATAATTTACCACCACAGACGACTTTGGTTTGGAGAACACTAACGTGGTAAAGTGCTCCCCTAAATGGATTCAATACATGTTTTAAAGAGTCATCCAAAAAATAATGGGTCCCCATTAATGCCTCTCTCTTAAGGGGGACATGTCTATTTTTTTTTAGCAAGTTGTTTCTCAATTGAACAAAATCTTGGTTAAGATAACTTGATCAGGGATGGGGTTGTGGCTCAGTAGTCCAGCATCTCCCTGGAATGTGTTAGGCCCTGGATTCAATTCTCAGCACCACATATAAATAAATAAAGTAAAGGTCCCTTGACAAATAAAAATTTTTCTAAAAAATAACTTGATCCTTTTTCTCAAGATTCCTTTGGCCCAAATGACTTTATTATCTCCTAGGACACCTGCAGCAGAGCAGGCTTTGTTTTCTTTTCCTGGGAGACAATTTCCAAGGAAGTCTTTACACTTTGGGTGAGAATGTCATCTGTACATTTAATTTACATAACAAAGCTTATTACAGAAGAGATGTAGAGGGTTAGACAATATGGCACACAAAAAATAAAATATGAGCCTTACTGTTTCCCCCAGCTAACAATCTAATAGTGCTGGAACCCATTGCCATATTCTTTGTGACTGGTAGTTTTCACACCTTGGATAAGGTAAGACAGCTAATAATCTGGCACTCGGGGTAATGGGACCCAATTAACGTTTTGTTTTTTATTGTAAAGGCTAACCACAGGATGTTAAACACTTCAGCCATCACCTTTGTCCCAGAGAGGTGGAGGGGCACAAATGGAAGTGGAGATGGACCCATATGAAGGTTATTGAAAAATTCCAATCTAGGACTAAAAGGACTTAGTCAACTAGAAAAGCATGAGTGCAGCAATAACTTCGGTACCCTCCCAATGCCTGTACAACACAGATTTCAATCTTAAGTCCAAAGCTTTTGGATGTCTGTTCAGCACAGACTCTGATCAATGCCTTCATCCAGAAACCATAAAACCTCTCTTAGGTTGTCCCTTGCGTTACAAGAGTTTCTTTCCCTCATTCACTCAAGTCTTACTCCTTTTTAATAAGATGTAATACTTCAATCTTTTATAGTACTTTAATTAAAACACAGCTGATACTTTTTTGTATGTATATAAACTTACAGCTGTTAGAATTTTAACCCATGTAATCTCGCTCTTAGGACCCAGAAATGCACAATCGTAATTCCTTTTTAAAATAAACTGATTTAAAAAACACATTTAGTAGACTCAAATCTATGTTACTGTGAAAGTGGTGACTTGAACCATGGCTTCTGATAGTCTCATCACTGTTTTTGTCCTGGGAACTTCTTCTGCAAAATTGCAGGTCAATGTGGCCCAGTTGCTATGGTGACAATCAGCCAAACAAGGCTCTGTGCAAAGGCACCGAGGTTCATCAGTTGGGACCTTGAGCTCAGGCACCAAGTCCTAGGAATAGAAAATTCTGGGCATAACAAGATAACCTCAATGTCTCCCAAGTTTCACTGTGATCTTCAGGTCTGTCTGCTTTGCTGAAACTTTCTCACAAATAACTTTTTGATGACAAAACCTATATAATAAACATGCTGAGCTTGCTCTGAGTCATTCATCTTCCATCAGAAAGTAAATCCCCCACGGCCCCAGCTTTTTCACTCTATGTGTGTCTGTCTATCTTTTCTCCATCCCACATCACTCCTTGCTGGTTTCTGAATTAACTGCCAAACCGCACACAGCATTTTACCTTATGGAATTCAAGAAGCTAAGAGTACTTGAATTTATATTTAGTTGATGTGTTAGTATTTTAACACTGCTTATAATCAGATGTCTCCTCTAACAAACACATTTATGAAGATTAAGCCCACTTATGTAAAAACTCATTTGCTCATTTGTCACTTAGGATACCCCTGGAAAGCAAGGTATGAAACAAGTCTAATTAACTTTAAGTCAATTATTAAAACCAAGGAAAAATCCTTAGAAGCAAAGGCCATTGCACTTTAAAACATTTTATAGGAACCAACACTCTGGCCAGTCACCTGGAAAAATGTGTGGTTTAGTAGTATCAATGACACCATTGTTCTTACCAATTTAGAATGACCCTTTTTGTTAAAGTTTAATTTTAGTCATGTGACTTGAAAGGCATTTGTATCCAATCATGACATTTATGAGTATTTATCTATCAGCCAATTTTGATGACATGCACATAATACAGACAAGCATGTATGTAGACACAGCACACAACACATGGGTTAAAATAAAGACTGTTGTATATTTTTATAGGATGACCATGACATGAAAGGGCCTGTGCAGGTTGGGATAATTAGGAATAGAGTCTGCCAGCCATGGTGGACACCAAAAATAAAGGTTCAGGTGGCCACGTGTCCTCCACAGGGGCAGAATTACTCCCACCACCAATACTGATTGTTTTCCCTGCTCTTCAAAGGAAAAGGAGATTTACACATACGAGATCTTACATTGTTCTTCCCCATTCCTAGGCCTAGAATTTTCATTCCCCATTCCTGGAATTAAGCTTCCCCCCCTTTTCTGAATCCCTCCTCATTGAGGATTCTTGCACACCTGGGCCCCCTGTGTGCTCAGTCCTCCTTACTGGGGATTTCTTGCACACACCCCTCCTGCTTTCCTGGGTGTTGGCTTGTATTTCTGAATAGAGCCTCAATGACCCCACTCTTTTGGGAAGTTTGTTGAACTCTTGTCTCAGTCACACTCACACCACCTCTGGGATGTCCCAACCACCAAGGGGGTACTTGTTTCTAAGCTGGACAATAGAGTTCCCTCCCCAGGTCTGTGCACGGGCTTACCTGGTTGCCATGGTGCTTGCTTGGCCCTCTCTCTGTGGTGCCAATCCACTTTCTAATTTGGGTACACTGTCAACCTCAGTGATCACAGATTCCTCCCATGTTCTGCAGTCAAGTAACAAGGCAGTAGAAGGCTTCTGCTTTAACATGGGTCATCCTAACAACCCTGAGGTAATTTATGAATCCCTGGAGCTGGTGCAGAAATAACAAAATAACGACAACAACAAAATTGTTAGAAATAACAACAACAAAAAAAATTCAGACCTGTGCTAGGAGCTGGGTGTTGAAGGTCAACTTTCCTTCTGCCAGAAGTGCATGCTACAGAATCTGGCTAGCAGGTACCATTGGGTGGGCAGTCAGCATGTTTTATCTTTAATGTATGCTCCCTCCAGCTCTGATAAGATTAGGTGTAAAATCTACAAAATTAGCTAATTTTAAAATTGTGGCAGGCAAATGCAAAGGTTATCATAAAAATGTGTACAACTGGATATTTTTCAGTGCATTCTCAGCCCATGCTGCTTTATTGCTAAGAAATATACATATACATAGGTGCAGAGTTTCCAACTCTTAAAACAGTTCCTTTGTACAACAAGGAATAAAATTTCTTCTTCAAAGTTCCCAAAGATGCATAGATCAAAAAGCAAGCTGCCTTTTGTAATACTTCAAACATACTCAATAAAATCCTTTAACATCTTATAAACCAGTGGTACAATGGAATACGTAGAATAGCAAGTAAACACAGTGATCGACTCCTGTATTTAGGGGACATTAAATAAACTATTCAGAAGGGCACATTAATATCCTGAAACTTTAATTACAAAGATGAGTGTGGTTTTAAAGATAAATGCCAAGATTAATGCTACTAATATTGTTGTTTCAATTTTGATATCATTGCCAGAATATCTTCCTTACCCTTGGGATGAAGAAAAAAAATAAATTTTTTTGGAGGTCTTGGGGATTGGACCCAGGTATTCAGGTATGCTAGGCAAGTGATCTACCATTGAGCTATACCCCGGCCCCCCCAATTTTTTTTTTTTTTTTGTGGTGCTGGGGATTGAACCCAGGGTCTTGTGCTTGCAAGGCAAGCACTGTACCAGCTGAGCTATATCCCCATCCCCAAAATGTATTTTAATTGATGACATGCCATGCCAAGGGTGAAAAACAGTTTGAAAATTAACCATAAGCCAACTATTCTGGCTTTAAAGGAATAAGTTTTTAATTCCTGGAGAAATTTCCTATGATGTTTGGTTTTCCAAATTACTTAAATATGCCTTAGTAGAATAACAAGGAGAGTCTAGAAGAACTCTGACCTTAAATCTTTATTGATTGGCAGACATGTTATCAATAAGTGGCAAAGAACATTTACATATTGGATACATCTTCCTATATTTCTGTGGAAAGCAAACATCTTAATGACAAACCTAACTAAATTCTGAACCACCGAAGTTTCCATTCCATTTAATACATTCCCAAAGGTTGATGTAGCAAAGTCCTGAAGCAAACAAAGTTAATTTTGATCATAGAACAAGAAACCTGGAAAAGTCTAGTGAAAATCATGTAGTGTTACACTGAATTCTCTATTTAGGTTTTTTTGAAGACATCATGAATTCCCTTTGCACATTATTTCTTGCAATCACTTGTGTTACTGGGTTTTATCTTTTGCAACCCAGGGCCTTGCAAGTTAGTCAATCACCCCATACTGTGCTACACCCTCAGCCCTTATGCTACAATAAGCTGATGTCTTTTCACGAAATAAATGACAAGGTTATGCTTGCTTTTTAAAGAGAAAAATTTTCACCTGTTTACCTGGGATAAAAAGATTCTAGGGAAGAAACTGCATTCTGACTTAATCATTAGGTATGAAACTCTGGTTACTAAATGGACTGTTTTTGAGAGAGAGATCAATTGACTTTTTTTTCTTTCTGGAACTGGGGATCGAACTTATGGACACATATCCACTGACAATATCCTCTGCACTTTTTATGTTTTATTTTGAGGCAGGATCTCATGAAGTCACAGAGGGCCTTGCACATTGCTGAGGCTGGTTTTGCACTCACAATCCTCCTGCCTCAGTTTCCTGAGCAGCTGGGAGTACAGGAGTGTGCCATTTCACCTGGCTACAATTGGGGCTCACATTCCTAGTAAGGCTAGATGCTATATTCTTAAAAAGGACCATCCGACACTGTTTATCACACCCAGAGTCTTATTATTGACCAGTATTGAACAAGGGTCTTCAGAGTGATGCTCAAAAACCTTCCACAGAATCTATGTTGTCTCACTGTCTTCCCAGGCACTCAGTGGAGCTGAAAGTACTTACAATGGGCCACAGTGGTGCTCAGGGCATCTCCCAGAGTCTTAGTGAAACTCAGGGCATTCTGTAGAGTAGTAAAGGGGCTCAGTGGCTTGCCCAATATGTCAGTGGGACTTAGGGTCATTCCAATTGTCACAGGGGTGCTCAGGGCCTTCTGCACATAGCTAATGTACTCAGTGTATTACAAGGTTCTTAGTGTAGCTCAGGGTTTTCCCTAGTATTTCATTCTGGTTCATCACTTTCTCTAATAAATCATAGGGATTTGCTCAAACCCTAGGTTTTTTATGAAGATCATAACTTTTCCCTGAGCATTGAAGGTCCTTCCATAGAATGTTAATGCATCTTCAGGTGTGGACAAAATTATGGGTTCAGATATTTCCCACGTGTTTATTTGAAGATAAAGTCTTTGCTATTTTCTCAGTGAGGTTCAGGACCTCTGCCAGGGTATAATGGAGATTCAGACCTTCCCCAGGGTTGCCTTTTTTCTCTGGGATTTTCCAGGTCATCAGTGGAACTCTTGGCTTTTCCAAGTCTTGTGGACTCAGTGCCTTCCACTGAATATCATTAGGTCTCAGGATTTTTCCTCACATTTGAGTGTGACTCAGGGATGTCCATGTTACTTTATTAGGCATTGGATACTTTCCCAGTGTTTGTAGGATCTAAAGTCTTTTAAAAGTATCTCAGGGGGTCAGGGACTTCACTGGGATCTGAAAGAGATTCAGGAATTTCCCACTATATCATTGTGTCTTGGTGTTTTTTAATGGGATGCATGGCCTTTCCTAGTCAAATATGGGAACTGGGGCCTTGCCCAGAGTTTCAGTGGGTTTCACAGCCTTCTCCAGTCTCACAGGCAGAGTTTGCTCTTCCAGAGGCATAGAGGTCTGCTTACATCCCCAGGCACTCAGTGGGACATGTAGATATTGCCAGGGTCTGTTTTGTTCAGGACATTCCCTAAATTCTCAGTGGGGCACAGTCTTTCAACAGGTTCTCAGCAGGACTCACAGACTTACCTCCATGTCAGCTATTCTCATGGCCTTTTGGAGTGTATTTCCAGAGCTTCCATGTGACTCAGAACTTCCCAAGAACACCCTGGGTTCAGGGCCATCAACAGGGTTCCACTGATTTTGAGGACCTTATCCAGGTTCCTAGTACCACTAACAGCAATTCCCAAGGTCACAGTGGGGCTCAGGACATTTCCTAGGGTCTCATTGATGTTCATTTCCTTCCCCATTCTTTCAGAGGAACTTGGGCCATCCTCAGCATCTCACTGTGTCTCAGGGCCTCTTACAAAGTCAAGTCTCAGTGGGGCTTAGTGCCATTCCCAATGCCTGAGTGAGGCTCAGTGCTGTTCATTCTCAGAATCTTAGTGGGGCTCTGAATATTCCCCACACACAGCCCACTGGGGACACGTCCTTCATGAGGGTCTCAGTGAATTGTAGGTCCTTACACAGGTTCTCAGTGGAGCTCAGCACCAATCCTGAAGTCACAGCGGTGCTCATGTTCCTCCCTAGATTCTTAGCACAGTTCAATCCTACACCAGGATTTCCATAAATCTCAAGGCCTTGTTCAGAGCCTCTGTGAACACTCGGCCTTCCCCAGAATTTCAATATCATTTGGAGTTGCTCACATTGTCTTTCTGGGGCTCAGACTCTTTCCCCATGTTTCTGTTACACTAAAGGCCTTCAGTAGAATTGAAGTGAAGTTGATGTGCTCCTGTGGAGTCCAAATCATGTTCAAGGCCTTATGCAGAGCCTTAGTGAAGCTCAGGATCTTCCCCAGGATCACAGTCAAATGTAGAACCTCTCCAAGTGTCTTATTATTGTCATTTCCTTTCCTGAAAATCATGAAGCTCACTTCCAATCTCAATGTCACAGTGGTATTCAGGACCTTCCCTGGGGGTCTCAATGAGGTTCATTGCCTTGCCCAGGAAATCAGTAGTATCCATGGTCATTCCCAGAATTTCAGTGATGTTTGGAGCATTCCACTGTGATTTTTGTGCGTATGAAATCTTTCTGAACTGTTTCTGAGAAGCTAAAGACCTTAACTAGAGTCTCAGTGTGGTTCAGCCCATTCAGTGTGGTCTTAGTGAGGTTCAGAGCCCTTCCCAGTCTCTCACTGGGTCTCAAGGCTCTTGAAGGTCATGACATTGTTTAAAGCATTTCCAAATATTTCCGTGTCACTCAGTTCCTTCTCAAGAGTATCATTGGGCTTAGGGTTTTCTCAGAGTCACAGTCCTGTGTAGGGTCTTCCCCAGAAATTTGATCATTCCCTGGGATTCAGTGGGGTAAGGACATTTCCCCAGGATCTCAGTTGGCCTCATGGACTTTCTCAAGTTCTCAGTGGGACTCAGTGCTATTCCCAGTGTTTATGTGAGGCTCAGAAACTTCCCTAAGACTCACTGATTTCACACTTTGCTAGGGTCTCAGTGGATCCCAGGGCCTTTCCCAGTTCTCAGTGGAGATCATTGCTTTCCCAGGATCACAGTGCCACTCAGGTTCTTCTTCAGAGTCTTATTGAGGTTCAGGGCCTTCTCCAGTGTCACATTGGTGTCCAGGGTCTTCCCAAGAAACTTTCTGAAGCTCAGGTATTCTCCAGTATTTCCATGGACCTCAGAGTACTCCACAAGACATTAGTTGGATTTAGATGCATCCCCAGTTTTCTGGGAGGCCTTCATTAGTGTCTTACTGGGTTTGTGGGCCTTCATGGTGTTCTGGATGGCTCTCAGGCCTTTCCCAGTGTCAACATTCTCAGGATTTTCAGGTCATCAGTGGGGCTCATGCCCTCCCAAGTGTTTCAGTGTGGCTGGGGGCCTTCCTTAGCATATCAGTGGAACCTGTGCTTCTTCAGTGTTTCAGTGGTGCTCATGGCCTTCCCCAGAGTCTTAGTGGTCTCCTTGCCTTCCTCAGGAAGTCAGTGTGGCTCCTGGACATTGTCAGTGTGGTTCAGGATATTCATGATGTTTTCAATGTGGCAAAGGCCTGACTCAGGATCTCAGTGGGACTCATGGTCATTACCAGGTCTGTTTTTCTCAGCACATTTTGCAATGTCTCAGTTTTGTTCAGTGCTATTCTCATAAACTCAGTGGTGCTCAGTGCCATTCCCAGGCATAGAGTGCTACTCAAAGTCTTCTCCACACTCATATTGAACTCCAGGCTTCCTTCCCCAGGTCACAGTAGTGCTCAGAGCCTTCCCCAGTGTGTTGATGGTGCTCAGGTCCATCTCAAAATATTCTCAGTGTGGCTTAGTAACATTCCCAAGGTTACAGGGGCTTAGGGCATTCCCTAGAGAGGGGGTATTTCTGAAACCTAACTATTGGGGCAGTTGAAATGACTGAATGGGGGAACAATATCAGGCAGAGCGTGCATGCCAAAGAGTAACCAATCAGACATCGACAGATAAACCCTAATGGCTTCTTGCAATCTCCTGTCACTCAGCAGGATCCCCAGCCAATCCCAGAGGGCACAGGTTCCAACAGGGTTTCTCACCATCTGCAAGAAAAACATCCACCCCAGAGCCTACCCCCTGCCTATCCCAGGGTACCAAAATTCCACCGTGTCAAAGGACCAGCATGACTTTCCCACCCTTTACCTTGGTGGACCAGTGAATCTCACCTGAAAGCTGATCACAATAAAGCTTTGTTGAGATTCTTGTGGTCTGATCCCTTTTTGGCCAGCAAATGATCTTACATTTGGGAGATGGTCCTTGGGTCCCACCCCCAACAGGGTTGAGGTCTACCTCTCCTTCAAATGAGCCAGGGAATTCCTGCACTACTTTCTTTCTCTTCACCCGGGTCAACAGAATTGGGATAAGTCATGTTAATTCCCTCGGCCTTTCAGTTGCACCTTCCAAAAAGGTGATCTGCCCATAAGTCATGTGCTCACACCAGACCCCCACCCATTCCATTTGGGCCTTGGTAGATTGTGGAGAAGTCCAGTCTCTGACTGGCCCCACTCCACCCATTTTAGGCCCCGAAAGGCTAAGGAGATGTCCTAGCCTCTGGCCTGCCTGCCTCCATTTCACAGGTGAGCACAATCAGAATTTGGGATGTTTCTTTCTGTTTTTGTTCACCCTCTAGGTAAGACTGAAAGGTCATGGGAAACTTCAAATCTTCCTTAGACCCCAAAACTCCTTTGGGCTGTCTATATTTTAATTTTACCAAAGTAGAACACACCCAAGACTTACACTGTTAGCTGCTGGTCTTTTACTCAACTGAGGCCTGGCCTCATTATGTCTTGGACAATGGATCAAAATGGCCACCAGAGGGAACTTTTGACTATCAAATCTTCACTGATTTGGCAATTTCTGTCACGGGACAGAGAAATGGTCAGAATTGCCTTACATTCAAACTTTTTGGAACTTACACGCTCACTTCTCCCTTTGTACTACCTGCTCCAATGCCCAAGTTTTCCTCACCAGAGATGGTCCCAAGCCTCTCCCCCATTTGTCCTGCACCTTCTTCCTTGTTTTCAGATCCACTGGAACTGCATTCAGCCTCCCATGTGCCCCACCCTCCCCCTCCTTACACAGGCTATACTTCCTCCTCTTCTTCTCCCCCCAGCTCCTCCTCCACCAACCATGCCACTCTCAGGCCCACCGGCTTCCACTCCTCCTTCTTCTCTACTGGAAGGTCCCTTCCCCTCTCTTCCCTCTTCTACTCTTACAGGTCCCTCCTCCCCTTATCTCTCTTCTCCTCTTACAGTCACATCTCCACCCCCTTCTTCTCCAGAAGGTCCTTCAACCTCTCCCCCATCTCTCTCCTCTCTTGTTAGCACTCACACCAGATCTCATCAAGTCCTCTGACCACCCAACACAGACCTCCTTTGTCCTCTCTGGGAAGTGGATGAGGGCATTGTGTGTGTCCACGTTCCATTCTCATTCCAGGATCTTTCCCAGATCGAAAAGTGCCTAGGATATTTTTCTGCTGACTCGTCTACTTTTATTAAGGAATTTAGATATCTTTCTCAGGCTTATGATCTCACCTGGCATGATGTTTATGTCATTCTTTCTCCCACCCTCACCCCAGATGAATGGGGCCCTCATCCAGCAGGCAGCACAGGATGATGATGACCAAGTCCATGTAACAGACACAATGCTACAGGTGCAGCAGCAGTCCCAACAGTGGACCAAATTGGACTACCAGGAAGGCTAGCAGGGTTGCCGCCATTGTGCTTGCATGGTCCAACATCTCAGAGCAGGCATGCAGGCAGTCTCCAATATGGTGGTAAACTTTGATAAAGTGAGGCAAATTACTCAGAATCTGGATGAGAATCCAGCCTTTTTCATAAAAGCCTTATAGAAGCCTTTACCAAATACACTAAACCTGGCCCTGAATCTCCCTCTGGGGCTACAGTGCTAGCAACCTGCTTCATTTCTCAGTTGGCCCCTGATATTAGAAAACTCCTCAAACAAGCTGAGGAGGGCCCTCAGACCCCTATCTGAGATCTAGTAAAAATGACCTTCAAAGTATATAATGCCCAAGAGGAAGCAGCTGAACTGTCCAGGCAGGCTCATTTACAGAAAAAAATAATGCTCCAATCCCAAGCTTTGGTAGCTGTCGTGCAGCCTATGGCTCCAGAGAGAGCTTCAAATGGGGACAAGCAATCCTTTCCACCAGGGGTTTGATTCAGATGTGCACGTGGAGGTCACTGGACTTGTCAGTGCCCAAACCCACAGCCCCCTTCCAAGCCGTGTCCTACTTGAAAACAAGCAGGACACTGGAAGAGCGACTGCCCTATGGCATGTCCCTCCCAGCACCTCCACCTGGAGGTGTGACTGGTCAAGAATTCCCTTCTCTCGAGCTGTTGGTATTTGCAGAAGACTAAATGATCCTGGACTTGAGGAATCCATCGTGCTTGCTGAGCCCTGGGTAACACTCCAGGTGGCAGGTAAGTGCAAAAAATTTCTTGTGGACACCAGGGCTACCTACTCTGTCTTGCCTGCCCATTCTGGGCATTTGTTTCCTTCCCGAATTTTGGTTATGGGAATTGATGGAAAACACTTTCCCAAACAGAACAGCTAACCTAGCCTGTGCCCTGGAGAAACATTCTTTTTCACATCCCTGGTCAATCCCTCCTGTCCAGTTCCCCTCCTATGTAGATATGTTCTTCAACTCCTGGGAGCCACCCCAAAACTTCTCCAGAGACACTACTACTATTCACCTCCTTCTACCTCTAGTTCTTACATTTTGAAACACCTTCACACCACCTACTCTACCACTGCCTCCAGACATGGTGGATCCCCAAGTCTGGGGACACCGCCAAGCCACTCATAGCCTCCCACCACAAGTCAGTCCTTATCCGAATGAAATTTCAAACTAAATTTCCTTTATGTTCTCAATTTCCTATTTATCCCACTCACAGGGAAGGACTTATCCTATCATAGGCCAATTGCTTACTCTGGGGCCCCTCATCACTAAGATTCTCCCTGTAAATCCCCCATATTGCCAGTACACAATCACTCAAGGACCTACCGCTTATTCCAGGACCTGCACCTGATCAAGAGAGTTCTTCCCATTCATCCAGGGGTTCCTAATCCTTACCCTCTTCTTTCCCACATTCCTCCATCTACCACTCATTTCACGGCCTGGAACCCAAAAATGCATTCTTCACAGTTTCCCTTTGCCCTGGATCCTACCTCTATGCCTTCACATGGAAAAATCTTACATCCCTTAGGTCTCAACAGCCAACATGGACAGGTTTACCCAAAGATTCCAAGACAGCCCCAACCTCTTTGGGCAAGGCCTACCCAAAGACATGGCTACTCAGATTTAGGAGATAGACACTCTTACAGTATGTGGATGAACTTCTCCCATCCCTCAAAGCTCTCAAACTCACAGTGCTCAGCTCCTTTACTTCCTGGGGTCTCCGGCTATTGGGTGTCTCCAGCCAAGGCCCAGCTCACCACCAATTCAGTCACAAATTTATCCATGCTCCTCACTCATACCTCTAGAGGCTCACAACACACAGAATCCAGGCCTTCTGTGAACTTCAGTCACCTAAAATGGCAGATTACATTCTCTCCTTCCTGGGTCCTCCTGGATTCTTCAGGCACTGGGTCCCTACCTTTGCACTCCTTACCAAACCCCTGTACTAGGCAGCAAAGGAGACCCTTCATGGGCCCATTTCCTCCCCCAATATGATAGCTAACTTATTTTACAAGCTCAGGTATGCTCTTACATTCTCCCATACTGTCTCTCCCTAACCCTAACCTTCCTTGCCACCTCTTAACGACGAAATATATGGTGTTGCCAGAGGCCTCCTTGCACAACCAACTGGACCTTCCTATAGGACAGTGGCATATCTCTCCAAGTACATTGATTCTATGATTTGTGGGTGTATGGCTCTGGACACTGGTGACAGCATCTGAACTAACGAACCCTAAAACTCATATTGTTCTGGTCAGTAACTATATTCTCTAACCATCGACTCCAGGACCTCTTAAGCCATCAATCCCTTCCCCTCCTGAGACAATCAAGATTTCAAGAATTTCATCTCCTCTTCATAGAAAACCCCTGCCATCACTCTCTGCTCTTCCTCTTCCCTCAACCCTGCTACACTTCTTCCACTGACCCCATCTCCCTCAACAGTCAGTCATTCCTGTCCACAGGAACTGAAGGTCCTACACTCACCCCATGAGGACCTTTTATATTACCCACTCCCCTCTCCTGACTTAACCATTTTTGTAGATGGCAGTTCTGTGCTAGATCCCAAAGGACGCTGTAGAGCTGTGCTTACCACTGCTTCAGTTCTGGAAGGCAGTTGCCTTCCAGATGGACAACTTCCCAGAATGCCGAAATCTTTGCCCTCACTAGAGCCCTCATTCTACCCAAAGGCAAACAGGTTAACATTTTCACAGACTCCAAATATGTCTTCTTGATTGCTCACTCACATTTGGCTATTTGGAAGGAGTGTGGGTTTCTAACCACAAAGAGGTCACCAGGGGTACATACTTCCCTGATTTCCAAATATTTGGAGGCACTTCAGCTGCCATCTCAAGTTGCCATCATACATTATTGAGGACATCAAAATTCCTCAGACCCTATAGCCATGGGTAACAAGAAGACAGTCTATATGGTGGGGTTGAGGATTGGCAACAAAGTCTGCAATAGCCCCCATTCTATTCTTATCCACTGCAATAAAACCTGAATATTCTCCACAGGACCAGGAAGACCTAAAAACCAGGCCAGCCATCTTGGGGATCATGGCTGGATCTTTCTGGGGAACCAGATTGCCCTTCCTAAGCAGCAAGCTATCAACTTGTTGATGGACATTCATAACTCTCTGCATATTGACCCCAGGCCTCTTCTGAACTTTCTCCATCCCCTCTTTTATCACCCAGGATTGAGATCTGTTCTGTAGCATTTCCACTTCACTTGCTCCGGCTGCTCCACAGTATCCCCACAAGGAGGCATCAAACCCAAATTCCCAACACACCAGATAGAGGCCAACAACCAGGTGAAGACTGGCAAGTTGACTTCACCCACATGCCTGGACACAAAAAGCTCCTTTACTTACTTACTTTGGCTGATACTTTTTCAGGCTGATAGAAGCCTTCTTCACCTCCAGGAAAACTGAAGACACCATCGTCTCCATTGTCATCAGCAGATCATCCAGGGATTCGAACTTCCTGCATCCATCCAGTCAGACAACTGTCCTGCCTTCACCTCTCAGGTTGTTCAACTAGTGTCCAAAGCCTCAATGTCACCTGGAAGCTCCACATCCCCTACTGACCCCAACCCTCAGGTGAGGTTGAAAGGGCTAACAGCACCCTCAAGGGTCATTTGACTAAACTTACCATTGAAGTCAAGCTCTCCTGGCCCAATCTCCTTCCATTGGCCCTTACCTGCATTCAGGCAGTCCCCAGAGTCCCCACAGGACTTAGCCCTTTTGAGCTGCTCTATGGGTGCCCTTTCCTAATCAATCAAAACTTCCCAGGCACCCCTCCCCCTTTGGTATCTTACTTACTCTATCTCACACTCTTGCACAAGCTGTTGAGGGAGCACACACACTTCTATAGACCTGGTCCATTCACAGCCTCATCTCCAGCTGAACCAGCACCTGAATCAACCATCCTTCCATTGCACTGAGTAACGTGATTTTGGTCTGGGAATTACATCCTCAGTCACTGCAACCTCACTGAACTGGACCTCATAGGGTTATACTTACACCCCAAACATGGTCAAACTTCTAGGCCTCTCCTCCTGATACCAGGCCTCCCGCCTTAAAAAAGCACCCATCCCAGATACCCAGTCCTGGGCCTCCACTATTCTGGAACTCACCAAATTCAAAATCTCTCACCAATGTTCTATGACTCCTCCTACTCCTGAATCTCTCTCAGGCCTCTGGCCCAGCCTACAGGTGGTGTTTCTATGTCCAGGAGATGTGGCAGCAGGATGGGACCTCCCAGTCTCAGATCAGAGTGGAGAAAGACTGTTCCCCCACAGAGCATGATGAGGGCTCACCTTCCATCTTGTAGATTTTAACTATGTATCTCCCCTCACGGCCCCACTGCTATGGCTTGCTTTCTGTTTGACCAGACCAAAACATACTGCAGAAAGTGACCCACCACCTATGGGGGGCCCCTACCACAAGTGTGAAAGGCTCCTCATTGATCCTGTGAAGAACCCAGAGGGCAACTGACTGATTGGCCCAAAGGGTGAATGGAACCTTATAACCATCAATATCAAAGACCCCTCGGTCCCCTTATCATCCTCGGGTTTGATGGAAGCTCTACATGTTTACGGAGCCAAACTTCCTACAGCTTCCCTTACAATCCTGAGGGCCTCTACTCAGGTGGCTCCATAGGATCACATAACCATCCAAGAACAGGAAGAAGAAATCCAATGCCAACTCAACGAGGCAGCTTATCCCAGTATTGAGCCCTTCTCATGGCTTCCCCTGATACGTCAAGGCCTTCAGCTTCTCAATTTGTCCAGGATCAACAACAGCATGGACTGCTTTCTGTACCCAGGTTTGAATTAGACCCCCCTAACAGTCGTCCCTATCAATTCCCCCCTTAATTCTTCCTCAGCACCTCACAGAAACCCCTCTCCACCTTTGGAGGGGGATCCCCTTTTTTCACAACTCCTCAACTTTACCTACTGTTACACTTCCTTTACCTCAGTACCATGCAACCAAACTGTTCAGGTCTCTTCCTCGATGTTTGCTCCTCCAGGATTCTTTTTCTGGTGCAATGGCACTGTAACAAAAAAATTAGATTACAATATGCCTTCAGCTTTCTCTGTGCCTCCACTTTAGTTCCCCAGCTGATAATATAGAGTGAAGCTGAATTAACCTGCTTGCTCAGAATCCCATCCCTAGGGTGGGATGGGCATTATTCTTACCAGTGGAGGTTGGGCTCTCCCAAGCCTCCTCACTTGCAGCCTCTGGGTTGGGGGCAGGAGGACTTGGTTATGGAGTCACTGCCACCCAGAAGCTAGAAGAGTGACTCCAAGGGCAGGAGCAGTCTCTGCTGTCTCCCTGGCTTCATTACATAGACAAATAACTCCTAATGCCCACATTTCCTCACAGAACCATCAACTAGATCTCCTGATGGCAGACAAAGGAGGAACATGCCTTTTCCTAAAGAAGAAAGTTGTTACTACATCAATAAACCTGGGCTGGCCAAGAAAAATATCAAGGCTCTCAGATGTCTGTATGAAAGGCTGAAGCAGCAACAATCACATGGCCCCTGACCAGGATGGCTAGATTCCACTCTTGTCCCCTGGATTACCCCTGTCCTTACCCCCACATTAGTGATAAGACTCCTACTAATGATTCCTCCCTGTCTTTTTAGGTCTGTGTGGAGTGAGATCGCCAGAGTAACATAAAACCAAATGCTCTTGCACCCATACAGCCACCTCCTTAGGGAACTCACATTCGAGCCTTCTCCCCACAATGTCCCCTATTAATCAGGAAGTAACCTGATGGACTCCGGTGCCCTATATCACCAAAGAGACTGAAATGTTGGGGAAGTCATAAGTGACTGAATGGGTGGAGGGCATCAGGCAGCCTGTGCGTGCCAAAGAGCAACCAGATGCTGACACATAAACCCTAATGGCATCTCGCAGTCGCCTGTCACTCATTGGTATCCCCAGACAATGTCAGAATGACATGAGTCCCAGCAGGGTCTCCGACCATACCTAGGAAGGCACATGCATCCCCGTGCCTACCGCTACTCACCCCAGGGTACAAAAACAGCACCCCACCAGGGATCCAACAAGATTTCCCCAGCCCTTTACCTTGGTGGACCACTGAATCTCACCTGAGAGCTGATCTCAATAATGCTTTGCTGAGATGCCTGTGGTCTGATACCTTTCTGATCAACATCCAATCTTACACTAACCTTCTGTGGAACATCATTGGGTCACGGGTTCTTCCCCCAAATTTCAGTGGCACTTGGGGTTTTCCACAGGATCTCAGTGAGAATGAGATTCTTCTTCCCTGGTGCTTTTTTGAGGCTAAAGGCCTTCACTACACTCTCATTGGAGTCCAGGGCTCCACTGGAGTCTACATTGTGTTGAGGGCCTTTTGCAGTGTCTGGTGTGTCTCAGGACGTCTCCGGCTCATCAGTGGGGCTCATGGCCCTTCCAAGGCATCATTGGTCTCAGTGCCTTTCATCAGGTGTCGGTTGGACTCAGGAAATATTTGAGAATTGAAGTGAAGTTCAGAGTTGTCCACAGTTTTTTATTGGGATTCAGATCCTTTTGCAGTATGCGTGTGATCTAAAGGCTTTCAAAAATATTTTAGTGGGGTTCAGGGCCTTCACTTGGTCTAAATATATTTTCAGACTTTTCCACAGAGTATCATTGACTTCAGGGATTTTCAGCTGATCAGTGAGGCTAATGGCCTCTTCCAGTGATTCAATGGAGGTCAGGGCCTTGCTCAGGGGATCAAAAGATTTCATGGCTTCCATGTGGAGACTCAGATCCTGGGAAACAGATGTGGGAGCCTAGCAGGTGGAGGAAAACACAAGACAGTTGGGAGAGTAACATTCTTTATTCAGATGTCACAGTAGCCCCTCGCCAGCCCCCATCTCTAGCTTCATCCTCCAGCCAGTTCCATTTAGCCCCCTGAGTCTTTTCCATATGAGTTTTTTACACATTCTCAGACAAAAATGCACACTGCCATAGGTTGCATTGTAGGTGCAGCTCACAAACAAATATTTATACCCTGAGTACATGCACTGAATCAGAGTTCATGGCATTGACCACACAGGAAAAAACTAGCCCACTGGAAGCCTCAGCCAGGGACCTAACTATGGCCATTTGGGGCCTATACTACTAACCACCCTTTAGAATTACATGCCTTACATTTTACACATCTGAACCTTTGAAGGCTTCCATAATGATCCTTAGTGAGGAGGGCAGAGCTCTGAATCACAGGCCACAACACCAATACAAGCCGCAACAACACACAGTCAGAAAGCAGTCCCCATCACCTAGGATCACTAAACCCATTGCCAGCCTTGCCCACACTGAGGTGGCAGCTCAAGGCTTTACCTGTGAGTCTAGTCATCCATAATCATATTCTGGATTCACCAGGGTCTCCCAGCAAAGCTCAGGGCACTTCAGTGCACACTCAGCTGCAGAGGTTTGGTTACAATGGCATGTGTGTATGCTGGTTCACTATGGTGTGGGTGAGGACACACCATGTATTACAGGGCACAACAGTTACAGGCACTAGCACAGGAAATCACATCATGTGGGAGGATGCATGCCAGCTGAGTCCCAGGAAGGCACAGTGGTAGCCTGTGGTAGCTTAGCTGGGTGGCAATACCACATGGCACAGCTTGGTCCTGAACCTTGGCTGGGTCTATGTACACCAACACCAGGGGACACATAAATGGACAGGGGGAAAAATGTTGCCTTATAACCTGTGTCCCATCTGCAGGGCCTAGCCATGTCACATGCACTGGGGGAGGGTGGTTCACGAGCCATCCATGGCATCATAAGGAGATCACACTCCAAACCTTTTCTTATGGGGCTAATGGGCTATCCAAAAAGGCCAGGGGACTTTCCTGTCCAGGGACATGTGCGCTGCAGTTTGCAAACTATTGAGTGCAGTGTGAGCAGGGAAAAGAACATTCCCATGCTTCCCTGACCCAGGTTTATGTGTGACACCCTTGTAACCACCTGAACTGCATTGGGGCTGCTGGGTGGTGCAGCAAGACCTCCACAGGAGCTGGTCCCTCTCCAAGATGCTCATTCAGAGCTCTCACAACTACCCACAGGCACCATGCCCACCCCTTCATGGAAGGCAGGTGGACTGCAGTCCTGAGTCCTTGCTCAAGCAGACCATTATGTCTATCAGGCCTGCAGTCTGTGGGTGGTGTGGGATGTGCAGCCCCCATGGAATCTGTAGCTGAGCTGCCATTTCTGCCACCCTGACCTGCGAAATGCTTCCTGGTGGCTCTACTATGATGGGAAGTGCATACAAGGCTATCAACACTGTCAGGGCAGAGGACATAGCATGCTGACCTGTTTGACCACAAGGCCATCAACAAGCATGTAGCCATACCCACTGCCATCAAGGCAAACATGGCCTCATCTCACCCCTGAAAAGGGCAAGTGGACTCAACCTGACTTATTGTCAAAGTGACATGTCATGCCCTGCACTACCTGAAAATCCATGACTCCAAGGCGTCAGGGCTGTGGATACTCCTGAGCCCAAGTCACACTGGCCTGGCAGACCCCTATGTGCATCTGACATTGAAGGCAGGGCCCCCTGTTTCCCTGTGTTCCACATGGTTTCACCCCTGCAGCTCAGGCAGCCATGTAGCCAAGACAGCAGGTCAGGGAAGCACCCACTGGAAGCTCCACACCCCAGCCAGAGCATTGGCTCCATCCTTCCCTGGGCTTCATAGGGGCCTGTACAGGAATGTGTACTGGTCATCTGCTTTGCATGGCTTATGGCCCAATGGTCCTGCCAATTGCTGTACCCCACAAAGGTGATGTCCTACCACGACATTGCCTACTTTCCATGTAGTAATCCCAAGTTGACCCCTTAAACACGACCCAGCTGTCGGTACAGAAGATCAGAAGTCCTGGTTCATGCAGTGCCACCATCCCTAAGGCATGCGACTCAGCCCAGGAGTTGCTCTGCCCATTCCCACATCATACCACAAGGTGTCAGCAGAGGGTTGTTTAGCAGAGGAGTGGAAGGAGACCAGGGTCCTCTACTGCATCCTTAGGGCACCAAGCACAGGCAGCCAAGGGGCTGCTCCCACCTTGAAGAGCCCTGGCTCCTTGACCCATATTTATCAGCACTGCCTGGTGCTTCCTTAGTGCATATTGCATGGGCCCTAGAATGTGTAGGAGCTCAAGGGACAGGGAATAGTAGACAAGGCATTTCTTTGTCACAGTATGTCCTACATTTTGCTGGGGAAGGTTTCTGAGCTCCCCCTGTCCTTGGGGTATGTGCCCAATCCCAACCACTCTTGACACATAAACTGGGATGCACCAAAACTTTAGCATCCCCTGTGAGGAACAGAAGGCCACCAGGGCTGCATACACAGCTGCCAACTGCTTCTCTATCAGTGTAGTGAGCTTCTGCACCCTCCAGCACTGTGACCAGAAGCTTCCTGCTCTCCCCAGCTGCTCATGCAAGGCCACAGATCCCCTCAAAATTCTCCTGGGTGACCTGAACATCTAGCTCTAAGGGGCAATGTGGTGGTACTACAGTGAAGGCCTGAGCTTGCTGAATTTTGTCTTAGTAAGCTGTTGATTGGCCGCTGTCCAGAGACACTAACCCCCCTCTTCACCAGGGCATACAGAGGCTGACACAGTGGGCAAAGGGGGGAAACACCAATGTCCCAACAAGCCACCTAAAGCAGTTAAACAACATTATAAGTTGTGGATCTGCCTGAATTTTATCAATAACAGCCTCAGGCAAACTTTTGTCCTACCCAATGAAAACGTACCTAAGAACTTGACTGACAAGCCAGGTCCTGGCACCTTGCTTTCCTTTACTGCCCAGTCATGTGTCTACAAATGGACCACTAAGATCAAGGCTGCAGCTTTCAATCTTCAAGACAGTCAGAAGTCAACAACACATCATCAGTGGGAGGAATCATGTACAGTGGGTGACTGAGACAACTGGGTCAAGTCACTGGCCACCAAACATGGCATATGTCAGGCTAGGGCAACACTTGAAATGTCCACTGCAGGCCTTTCTCTGTGAAGGCAGACTGTTCCTGGCTCTCCAGAAAAAGAGAAGGAAGCACTAGCCAGGTCCAGCACATAGTGCTATGTGGGCAGCTGGGAAGCTGGCTGGTCCCTGACATTGTGCCCAGGATGGCGGCTACAGGGAAGGTACCCCTGTATCATCTCTCCATGGCACCCCATCATGCTGCAGGTTCCTCAGGCTTCTCCACTGGCACAAAGGAGACTTACAGGAGCACCTGCTTCAGCTGCAGGATGGAAGCCAATTCCTGCATGTCTCCTGGAAGACGGAACTGCTTCACTCCACAGTCCTCCAGGGCTCTGGTGGGACCTGGGCCAGCTGACTTGCATGTCCTGTCATGAGCACCTTCACAACTGCCCCTCTACTGTGGCCTGTAGACACAGCCCTGGGAGCGCATCCACACTTAAGATGTACTCCAGCATAAAAGGCACAGGTACTGTGTGTGCTTGTGGGGTATGGCCTGTCCCCAGCAGGAGGGACACTGCCTTCGTCTTGATTGTTGGGGCCTGTGGCTATCAACATGGCATATGGGCCTGGGAACTTTCCTGTTTGCCAAACACCAGGCTGCACTCAGCCCCGGTATCTACCAGGGCCAGTACCCTCTGCACATTCTTTGGGGATCAGTAGGTATCTAGATCCACATGTGGCCTTTAGCACCCAGCCATTCCTTCAGGGTGGGCACCTTGGTTGGATTCCTAGTCATGCTGAAACACAGTCCCCTCACTCCTCCTAGAAGCAGCCAGGTCGACTTTCAGTTGCACAGGTCAGGCTTCTCAGGATGCTTGTCTACCTCTGCCTCTTTCTGGTACAGCTGGTAGGCATATCTGTTCCCACAACTCAAGAAGGACCAAAGTAGGCTGGGTGCTATCTCCTGGCATCTACCCCTTCTGCCAGGAGATCAGCCCTCATTTGCATGTGAGTGATTCTGATGGGCACTTTCTTTCTTTCTCTGTGTCACCTCCAGGACTCACCCTGCACATTTTGGACAGCCATCTGCTAGGCCTTCTCCCAGGCCAACCTTCATGCTGGTAAGTTCACTAAAGTGGACATCAGAGACCCAAATGTGGTTGACTGAGTATACTAAAGAACAAAGTCTCCATGTACAGAGAATCAAAATATTCCCATTTCTTTACAAAAAAAAAAAAAAAAAAAAAAAAAAAAGAACAAAGTCTCATGCCACTAGTAAATCTTCCATCATGTGGTCCACATGTATTCAGATTAGACATCAACTGACACAGATATAAAACAATCTCAAAAAATTTAACACCAAAAAAACAAAAAACAAAAAAGGAAATGAATAACAATCAATAAATGGGCAAAGAAACTGAATAGACCTTTCCCAGAAGTGTGAAGAGTCAACAAATATATGGAAAAATGTTGCACATCTCTAGCAATTAGATAAATGCAAATTAAAACTACACTGTGATTTCTTCTCACTCTAGTCAGAATAGCAATTATCAAGAATAGAAGCAACAATGGGGTTTGGGAGGATGCAGTGGATAGGTACACTTATATACTGCTGGTAGGATTGCAAATTGGTGCCACCACTCTGGAGAGGAGTATGGAGATTCTTCAGAAAACTTGGAATGAAACCACCATTTGAACCAGTTATCCCACCACTTGGTATATAACACAAAGTAATTAAAATCAGTATGCTATAGTGACATGGCCCATCAATGCACCCTACATGCCTTCAGTTACTGCTCAGTTAATCTCTACCAGGGGAGTAATTCACTCATTGAGTTAAGGCTGTAAGAAACCAATCATTTAGGCTCTGAGTATTCTTTCATGTCTCACCCATGAACTTTTGTGGGGTACATAATGTCTAAACCATAACAGGCTCAGTACTGTGGTGGGAAAAAGACTCATCAAAAAACAGCAAGCAGCTCTCCCACTGACTTGCTTTCTTTCTTCTCCTTGCTTTCCACTCTCTCTAGCGTGTGCCCTTTCTCTTTCCTTCCTCTTTTCCTCTCATTTTCTCTCTTACCCTTCAGGGAGACACTCTGCTTGCTTAATAAACTCCCTTATGTGATTTCCCGTGTCCAGCCTAGTTTTCGTGGGATCCCTTACTTTGGTGCCGCGACTCGTGATAGGATCCACTCTCTCTTAAGCAAGTGGAACTCCATCTGAGCCCCAGTGCCCCCCGGACATAGCCTCACCTTCCATTCTCCCAGATGCTCTGCTCTGCATCCATCACTGAACTTCAGATCCGGGACCCTCTAGGTGGCTGAGGAGTTGGGTACTGCCAGACACAACTTTTATAGTTAAGCCTGGCCCCTCTGTGAGTGAGTGGGCAGATGGAAAGGGATTCCTTATCTTCAAGTCTCTTCTTTCTTGCGCTTCTATGCTTTTCCTGCAACTTGAATGCCTCCTTCTTCTTCCCCTCTTAATCCCTCCTCCTCCTTCAACTTCCACTCAGCTATTTCTGCTTCCATTCCCCAGCCCAGCTCACCTAGTCCTCCTGCCATGAGGTCCCATGTATGGTGTGGAGGGAGTAACCAGCCTAACCATCCATGGCATGTCCCAGTAAGGAGTATGATATAGCTGCCCCTTTCCCCACAAGTAGTGAGAGATAATGTTTCACAATTTTCTGTGTCCAAACCTGAATTGATTACTAACCAGGAAAAAGAGTTAAAATGCCCTAGACATCAAGTGTCTGCTAGAACCTGTTAGCTCCTTTCAGACCTCAGTCAAGGCTTACATTGAAATGGAGGAAGCCAGAAGGCGCAGTGGGAGACCACTCTCAAACCCAAGGAAAAAAAGTGTCCATTTAAAATTTCTGCTGGGGGGCGATCCAAGATGGCGGCCTAGAGGGAGACTGCACCCCCTGTCGCTCCAGAACCCAGGAGTTAAGAAGGGAAGGCATTGAGAGACTGGGACTGAAATAGAGCCACGGGTGAGTCTGCCCACTGGGTAAAGCTCGGCCCGGAGGGGCAGGCCCAGATAGAGGTGGCTTATCAGAGCCGGGCAGGGCAGCTAGAGTCATCCACAGGCAGCCCTGCGCACTCCGGCGGTGGGCCCCGCCCACACAGCCAGCTTCTCCAGGTTCTCAGAACGGAACTGGCCCGCTGGTGAGAGCCTGTCTGACCAGAACAAGCTCCGAGTCCCAGAGTCAGTACAGCTCAGCTTACTCTGGCACGCAAGCAGATTCAGGGTCCAGACAGGGCAGCCAGAGACTTCCCCAAGTAGTCTGGACCCCTGCGCTGGGAGGTGCCGTTCAAGGCTAGCCTCTCGGAGCTGACCGCCCAGTGAGAGACTTTCTACATAGAACCAGCCACAAGCCCCCGAACCAACGGAGAGCCTTGATCCGCAAACAGCCTCTGGGATCAGGGCAGGGCAGCCAGACACCTCTTCAGGCGGCTCTGCCCACTCCGGCTGCAGGCTCTCTTCTCGGGGCGATCCAAGATGGCGGCCTAGAGGGAGACTGCACCCCCTGTCGCTCCAGAACCCAGGAGTGAAGAAGGGAAGGCATTGAGAGACTGGGACTGAAATAGAGCCACGGGTGAGTCTGCCCACTGGGTAAAGCTCGGCCCGGGGGGGCAGGCCCAGATAGAGGTGGCTTATCGGAGCCGGGCAGGGCAACTAGAGTCATCCACAGGCAGCCCTGCGCACTCCAGCGGTGGGCCCCGCCCACACAGCCAGCTTCTCCAGGTTCTCGGAACGGAACTGGCCCGCTGGTGAGAGCCTGTCTGACCAGAACAAGCTCTGAGTCCCGGAGCCAGTGCAGCTCAGCGTACTCTGGCACACAAGCAGATTCAGGGTCCAGACAGGGCAGCCAGAGACTTCCCCAAGTAGTCTGGACCCCTGCGCTGGGAGGTGCCGTTCAAGGCTAGCCTCTCGGAGCTGACCGCCCAGTGAGAGACTTTCTACATAGAACCAGCCACAAGCCCCCGAACCAACGGAGAGCCTCGATCTGCAAACAGCCTCTGGGATCAGGGCAGGGCAGCCAGACACCTCTTCAGGCGGCTCTGCCCACTCCGGCTGCAGGCTCTCTTCTCGGGGCGATCCAAGATGGCGGCCTAGAGGGAGACTGCACCCCCTGTCGCTCCAGAACCCAGGAGTTAAGAAGGGGAGGCATTGAGAGACTGGGACTGAAATAGAGCCACAGGTGAGTCTGCCCACTGGGTAAAGCTCGGCCCGGGTGGCAGGCCCAGATAGAGGTGGCTTATCGGAGCCAGGCAGGGCAGCTAGAGTCTTCCCAAGGTAGCCTTCCACACTCCGGCAGTGAGCTCCTCCCACACGGCCAGCTGCACGGTGCAGGCCCACAGTGAGAGCATTTCAGCACAGAGCCAGTTCCAAATCGTGGAACCAGTAGGGGGCTAGGGGCAGTTTTCTTCAGATACGCTGCTTTATCAGATTCCTCCAAGACATCAGGCTACTGAAGGCTGGGAGGTGATACACTGAAAATCTACAGGGACACTATAAGCCAATAGCGGAAAACTGCAATATCTCTGGGTCCCACTGACAACTGACCAATATGAGAAAACAAGGGAAGAAAATGTCCCAAACAAACCTAGATACTACATCAATAAAACCCAATGACAGCACAGCAGAAGAAATGTCAGAAAGGGAGTTCAGAATGTACGTAATTAAAACGATCAGGGAAGCAAATGAGGAGATGAAAGAGCAAATGCAGGCATTGAAGGAGGAGATGAAAGAGCAAATGCAGGCATTAAATGATCTCACCAATCAACAGTTAAAAGACCAAATACGGGAAGCAAGAGATCATTTCAATAAAGAGTTAGAGATACTGAAAAAAAACCAAACTGAAATACTTGAAATGAAGGAAACAATAAACCAAGTTAAAAACTCCATAGAAAGCATAACCAATAGAATGGAGCACCTGGAAGACAGAACCTCAGACATTGAAGACAAATTATTTAATCTTGAAAGCAAAGTTGGCCAAACAGAAAAGATGGTAAGAAATCATGAACAGAATCTACAAGAATTATGGGATATCATGAAAAGGCCAAATTTAAGAATTATTGGGATTGAGGAAGGCTTAGAGAAACAAACCAAAGGAATGAACAACCTATTCAATGAAATAATATCAGAAAATTTCCCAAATCTGAAGAATGAAATGGAAAACCAAATACAAGAGGCTTATAGAACTCCAAACATACAAAATTACAACAGACCCACACCAAGGCACATTATTATGAAAATACCTAACATACAAAATAAAGACAGAATATTAAAGGCCACGAGAGAAAAGAATCAAATTACATTCAGAGGGAAACCAATAAGAATATCAGCAGATTTTTCAATCCAGACCCTAAAAGCCAGAAGGGCCTGGAACAACATATACCAAGCCCTGAAAGAAAACGGATGCCAACCAAGAATCTTATACCCAGCAAAACTTACCTTCAAATTTGACGATGAAATAAGATCCTTCCATGATAAACAAAAGCTAAAGGAATTTACAAAAGAAAGCCAGCATTACAGAACATTCTCAGCAAAATATTCCATGAGGAAGAGATGAAAAACAACGATGCAAATCAGCAACAGGAGGCGCTAGCCTAAAGGAATAGCCAAATTAAGGAGAAACCAAATCATGCCAAAAACAAATATGAGTCAATTGACTGGGAATACAAATCATATCACAATAATAACCCTGAATGTTAATGGCCTGAATTCATCAATCAAAAGACACAGACTGGCAGATTGGATTAAAAAGAAAAATCCAACAATATGCTGCCTGCAAGAGACTCACCTCATAGAAAGAGACACCCATAGACTAAAGGTGAAAGGATGGGGAAAAACATACCATGCACACGGACACAGCAAAAAAGCTGGAGTATCCATCCTCATCTCAGATAATGTGGACTTCAAACCAAAACTAGTCAGAAGGGATAAAGAAGGACATTACATGCTGCTTAAGGGAAGCATAAATCAGCAAGACATAACAATCATAAATATCTATGCCCCGAACATTGGCTCATCCATGTACGTCAAACAAATCCTTCTCAATTACAGAAATCAAATAGACCACAACACAATCATACTAGGCGATTTTAACACACCTCTCTCACCACTGGATAGATCGTCCAAACAAAAATTGAATAAAGAAACTATAGATATCAACAACACAATCAGCAATTTAGACTTAACGGACATATATAGAATATACCACCCAACAAAGAACGAATACACTTTCTTCTCAACAGCACATGGATCCTTCTCTAAAATAGACCATATTTTATGCCACAAAGCTACTGTTAGCAAATACAAGAAGATAGAGATACTACCTTGTACTCTATCAGATCATAATGGATTGAAATTAGAAAGAAATGACAGAATAAAAAACAGAAACTTCTCCAATACTTGGAGACTAAATAATACACTATTATACGATGAATGGATAACAGAAGACATCAGGAGGGAAATAAAAAAATTCTTAGAAGTAAAAGAGAACAAAGACACATCATATCAAAATCTCTGGGACACTATGAAAGCAGTACTTAGAGGAAGATTTATTTCATGGGGTGCATTCAAAAAAAGAAGTAGAAATCAACAAATAAATGACTTAACACTACAGCTCAAAGTGCTAGAAAAAGAAGAGCAGACCAATACCAAAAGTAGTAGAAGACAGGAAATAGTTAACATCAGAGCCGAAATCAACGAAATCGAAACAAAAGAAACAATTGGAAAAATTAACAAATTAAATAGTTGGTTCTTTGAAAAAATAAATAAAATTGATAAACCCTTAGCCACACTAACAAAGAGAAAGAGGGAGAAAACTCAAATGACTAAAATTCAGAACGAACAAGGAAACATCACAACAGACACGAGTGAAATACAAAACATAATTAGAAGCTATTTTGAAAATCTATACTCCAACAAAACAGAAAACCTCGAAGACATCAACAAATTTCTAGAGACATATGAACTACCTAAACTGAACGAGGAGGACATACACAACCTAAATAAACCAATTTCAAGCAATGAAATAGAAGAGGTCATCAAAAGCCTACCAACAAAGAAAAGTCCAGGACCAGATGGGTTCTCAGCCGAGTTCTACAAAACCTTTAAAGAAGAGCTCATTCCAATACTCCTCAAACTATTCCATGAAATAGAAGAGGAGGGAAACCTCCCAAACTCGTTCTATGAAGCCAATATCACCCTGATACCTAAACCAGACAGAGACACATCGAGGAAAGAAAATTTCAGACCAATATCCTTAATGAACATCGATGCAAAAATTCTCAACAAAATTTTAGCAAATCGCATACAAATATATATTAAAAAGATAGTGCACCACGATCAAGTGGGTTTTATCCCAGGGATGCAAGGTTGGTTCAACATTCGGAAATCAATAAATGTCATTCACCATATCAACAGACTTAAAGTTAAGAATCACATGATTATTTCAATAGATGCAGAAAAAGCATTCGATAAAATACAGCATCCCTTCATGCTCAAAACACTAGAAAAAATTGGGGTAGTGCGAACATTCCTAAACATTATAAAGGCAATCTACGCTAAGCCCATGGCTAATATCATTCTAAATGGTGAAAAACTGAAAGCGTTCCCCCTAAAAACTGGAACAAGGCAGGGATGCCCTCTTTCACCACTTCTATTCAACATCGTCCTTGAGACTCTAGCCAGAGCAATCCGACAAACCAAAGAAATTAAAGGGATACGAAGAGGAAAAGAAGAACTCAAACTATCCCTGTTCGCTGATGACATGATTATATATTTAGAGGAACCTGGAAATTCCACCAGAAAACTTTTAGAACTCATAAGTGAATTCAGTAAAGTAGCAGGTTACAAGATCAATGCTCATAAATCCAATGCATTTTTATACATAAGTGATGAATCTTCAGAAAGAGAAATTAGGAAAACTACCCCATTCACGATAGCATCGAAAAAAATAAAATACTTGGGAATCAATCTCACAAAAGAGGTGAAAGACCTCTATAATGAGAACTACAGAACACTAAAGAAAGAAATACAAGAAAACCTTAGAAGATGGAAAGATCTCCCATGTTCCTGGATAGGCAGAATTAATATCGTCAAAATGGCTATACTACCTAAAGTGCTATACAGATTCAATGCAATTCCAATTAAAATCCCAATGATGTACCTTGCAGAAATAGAGCAAGCAATTATGAAATTCATCTGGAAGAATAAAAAACCTAGAATAGCTAAAGCAATCCTCAGTAGCAAGAGCGAAGCAGGGGGTATTGCAATACCAGATCTTCAACTCTACTACAAAGCAATAGTAACAAAAACGGCATGGTATTGGTACCAAAATAGACAGGTAGATCAATGGTACAGAATAGAGGACATGGACACAAACTCAAATAAATACAATTTTCTCATACTAGACAAAGTTTCCAACAATATGCAATGGATAAAAGATAGCCTCTTCAACAAATGGTGCTGGGAAAACTGGAAAACCATATGCAATAGAATGAAATTAAACCCCTATCTCTCACCCTACACAAAACTCAACTCAAAATGGATCAAGGACCTTGGAATCAGACCAGAGACCCTGCATCTTATAGAAGAAAAAGTAGGTACAAATCTTCAACTTGTTGGCTTAGGATCAGACTTCCTTAACAGGACTCCCATAGCACAAGAAAGAAAAGCAAGAATCAACAACTGGGATAGATTCAAACTAAAAAGCTTTCTCTCAGCAAAGGAAACTCTCAGAAATGTGAAGAGAGAGCCTATAGAGTGGGAGAATATTTTTGCCAACCATACCTCAGATAGAGCGCTAATTTCCAGAATCTATAAAGAACTCAAAAAACTCTACACGAAGAATACAAATAATCCAATCAACAAATGGGCTAAGGAAATGAACAGACACTTCACAGAAGAAGATATACAAGTAATCAACAGATATATGAAAAAATGTTCAACATCCCTAGTAATAAGAGAAATGCAAATCAAAACTACCCTAAGATTTCATCTCACCCCAATTAGAATGGCGATTATCAAGAACACAAGCAACAATAGGTGTTGGCGAGGATGTGGTGAAAAAGGAACACTCATACATTGCTGGTGGGGTTGCAAATTAGTGCAGCCACTCTGGAAAGCAGTGTGGAGATTCCTCAGAAAGCTTGGAATGGAAACACCATTTGACCCAGCTATCCCACTCCTTGGTCTATACCCAAAGGACTTAAAATCAGCATACTACAGAGATACAGCCACATCAATGTTCATTGCTGCTCAATTCACCATAGCCAGATTGTGGAACCAACCTAGATGCCCTTCAGTTGATGAATGGATAAAGAAACTGTGGCATATTTATACAATGGAATATTACTCCGCAATGAAGAATGATAAAATTATGGCATTTGTAGGCAAATGGTCGAAATTGGAGAATATCATGCTAAGTGAGATAAGCCAATCTCAAAAAACTAAAGGACGAATGATCTCGCTGATAAGCGGATGAGGACATATAATGGGGGTGGGAGGGGTTAGCATTAGGTTTAGGGTTAGGTTTAGAGTTAGGCTAAGGAGAGCGGTAAGAATGAAGGAAAGAAGGACTGTATAAAGGGAAAAGGGTGGGAGGGGTGGGGGGGGAAGGGAAAAAAAAGAAACATCATTACCCTATGTAAACGTAAAAAAATAAATAAAAAAAATAAAATTTCTGCTGGGCTGCAACACAACACTTTATCTCTTCCTTTTCCTCTTCTCTCTGCCCTTCTCTCTCCCATTTTCTCACGCTATAATTATTGGTCATTATCATTTTTCTTCTAGGACTCTTGTTTTTCATAAATGCTTTATTTTTGAGCTCACAATTTTGATCATACATACCTAGGTTAATGGTTTTTGATCAGTTCTTTTTATCCAACTCTAGAGCTATTTTTGAATATCTGTTACATTGCAATGGAGATAAACATTACAAGGCCTTTACTTTTGTGTTAAATATAAGTGCACGTAAAAATTAAAATTTAAAAAAATGGATCCAAATACTTTTAATTCACATGATTTAAAAGGTTCAATTTAAATTGTGTAAACTAATAGAAGCAAATTGTCTTTAAAATTAACTCACAAATCTCTAGGTGGTCAAACTCATTAAATGTTGCTGTTTATAAAATGTCTAACATCAATTTTTCTAGGACTTTTCTTCCACAGGAAAGAGACAGCAAATACTGTTGGTACATTGTCTGGTATCTTGGTGTTTTTACAATAAGATGAGTGAGTTGGAGTCGACATGTATGGGATTACTCAAATGTATTTGTTAGAGACATCTGATTAATTTATAAAGTTATCCCATGGAGTAACATACTTAAAAACATTATTCTTTGTATATTAAATGTGTTCAGATTTTACAGGTATACAAGCCTTTAAAGCAGAAAATTTATCAATCTGCTATTCTCCAAATTAAACTTGTCTGTAATGGTAATTTTGAACTCATCATTTAATGTTCTATTATAGGATCTGTCATCAATAGGGTATGTGTAAAATTTGTTACACTGAGATAAAAGAAATTTAAATGTAAATGTATTTCTAAATGTTAGTGAAAGCCTGATTTGTTTAAAGGTTAATATTTTGAAAGCATTTTGCCACTTTGTCACATGAAAGGAAAGTTAAAACCTCTCTCAGGCTTTCCTTTAATTCACATTTTAGATATAATGTTAAATTGTGTTAACTAATGCTCATATAGACTCAGGAGTCAATATATGTAAACTTCTTAAAATGACATTTAAGAAAGAGTGTAATGAACAATAGCAAAAATGGGACAACAGTGGCATGCCTGTTGCCTGGGAGTGCTCCTGTGCAGGGGCACAAGATGCCTAACTGCTGTGGCAGTACATTGATCTCAGGCACACAGCTCATGGGCCAGAAGGAATTCTTTTGCTAGATAACCAGTGTTTCATCAGCTCCCTTCTCTGTTTCCTGCCAACCTTACAGTAACTTTGGAACCTAACATTGCACATATATAAAGATTGCTGACATAACTCTTTAGATCTGCATTTCCACCAGAGAACAGAGCTAAAAACCCCGCCTTACCTGAGATAAGGCTCTGCCTCACAACCGTGCTGCACATTAGAATGGCTCCAAAGTAAGCCAGACTTTAACTCATTTAAAGATGTGTTCAAAAGTTTGATGTTTGTTGTAAAGATTACTGTGATCTCAAACAGGGGATAAAATGAATAGCTCAGCCAAAATTCAAGATAGCTATTGCACAAACTGAATGTTTTACTTTTGGTGATTCCATTTTTTATTTCCTTGTAAACTCTAACTGTTGCCTGATATTTTGCAGAAGTACACCATAGATTAACTTGAAAAGCCATCACCTATAGGGCAGATAATATAGACCCCAATTAGATAAAAGAAGGTAAATAATTGTAAAGTTATAGACATTGAAGTTAAAGCCCAGTACTCTTGCTTTATGACTGGTGAGACTGGCTTGCTGGATGATTAAGATCAAACTTAGAGATTGAGATTAAATACAGAGGTCAAGAAAAGTCCATATTTGGGTCTTGCCCTCAAAGTCAGCCTGAACCCAGGGAACAAGAGGACTTCTCTAAGGAGCTTTGCAACTCTGGGTGAGTCACACAACCTCCTGATCAAGGAGATTAATAAGACCACTAGAGAATGAAAAGTCAATCAATGCACCTGCTGCAGAGGAGGGTCATGGAAAAAGGGAGACACACCTAATGCTTCCAAGGGAAGCCACCTCATCAAGGAGACCCTCCCTAATGGACAGCACTAAAGGTAAGGCTCTCAAGTTCTCTATGAGTGACCCCTGTGGGAACTCAGCTGACTCTTTAATAGACAGAAACAGGTCACTTTGACCAGCTTGATCTTAAACACCTAGTAAAACAGTTAAAACCAAAATATAGCCATTCTTGGGCGTTTAAAAGAAATAATAGTTAAATGTATCTTAAGAATACACTTGTGTTAGCCCACTAGAATAAAGACTAAAAGCTACAAAAGAAAGATTCATAGGCAAATGTGCCTGATAACTATCAAGAGAAACAGAGTCAGAAGTTTTAGTCAGTTTAAAGCCTACAGACACAGATTAGGCTTAATCTATGCTTGCTAGTACCTCTGCTAAATGTTGTGTTTGCATTCCTGATAACCTACACAATTTTAAAGTTTCCAAATAAAGGCCTTGCCCTCTCCAGCCTTTGCTAGGTCTTGTTATGGGAACAACTCAGTTCTTCCACCCCCTGGTGAGGAATTATTGACTTCTGTCATCTTTATGATATTCATTGGCATGTTCCAGATTCTGCAATATTTATATTGTATTAATCTCATTTCAGTACTCATATCTTTTTGTTCTTCTCTCATAGAAGCACCCATCCCCAGATGCCTTTACAAGGTGCTCTTTCCCAACCAGACTTCTACCATGGACCCCCCGATTAACCCAATATCTAAAAGGGAACTCCAAACTTCTTGTCCCACGCTGCCCCCTTCCAACTCGAAGAAGCCAGAACAGTCATTGCCCCCTTTCCTTACAGCAGAAAAGGAGTTAAGCCACAATTGGGTTCAGGCAGTTAGTGTAGAAATAAGGGATCAGTTAAATCGAGGAAATGGAAGTCCATGAACACCATCTGCCTCTGGAAGTCTGGAAGTTGAAGACTGCCCCTGGGAGAATGGACTTTTTACATCTCACCTGCAAAACCAGACCTAGTCACTTAGGCAGGAATGAGAGAGAAGGTGAGAAAGAACTGGAGAACAAAAGATTTTCTTATAAAAACAGAAATGGGGGAATGTAGTACAAAGCTGCTCCCCTACCCTTTCCGTTGCAGCCATTTCCCTGCCTACCAACTACTGTCGGTCTGTAAACATCCTAGCTAGCTATTGGTTCATCAGTCAGCTTGCAAGTATCCTGTTCCATCATTGGTCCCCTGTTAGCCCATCAGATTTCAACTGCTTTATGTTAGCTACCCCTGCCATTTTTTCTCTTGCTTTTCTCTCCTGCTGACTTGCTTTCTTTCTCCTCCTTGCTTTTCACTCTCTCTAGCACACACTCTTTCTCTTTCCTTTCTCTTTTTCTCTCATTTTCTCTCTTACCCTGCAGGGAGACACTCTGTTTGCTTAATAAACTCCATTATGTGAAAAAAAAAAAAAAAAAAAAAGAAACAGCAAGCAAAACTCAGAGAGGAGAACTCCAAATAAATTATTTTACACCAGGGGCCCAGAGAAAAACCAAACTCCAAATTCTGAGCACCCATGCACAGTTTCTCACAATATTTATAGGTTATGTGTGATGGGCTGACAGATTAGACTCCTTGGAAATGTTACAGGCCAGACTATATGGATGATTACCAAACAAACTCCATGTTGCTCTGAGACTCCGTGTTATGTAGTAAATGATTTTCTCCCATAAGAATACCCCACCTCTATACCCATCATCAGTTACTTAGTGTGACAAGTTTAGCCATACAGAATGACAATTCTTATGTAATGAAAATTTGCTCTCTTTTGATTCCTATTGTTCCTAAACAATGTACCATGTGAATGGTGATTGTGTGGATGTTAGTAACCATTCTTTAGTTTGTACCTAGTAAGGGTCATTTTGACCCACTTCCCCCTCTGTCGATGATCCCATGATGTTAATTTATAATTTCAAATCACAGCAACAGACACTTATGATTGATGTGATTTGGGGCTATGTTTGGGGCTGTTCTCCCAATAGCCATTTTTGGGGCATTGTGTGAGACAGTCAGTTGGCCAGCTTAATAAAGACTCTCAAATTGGACTTCTCAGTGGTGATTGATCTGTTCTTAAGTTGTGCTCCATAACACTATGTATTGTCCTAAATTTCTATTCTACCAGATATATGGTTGTGCATGGGCTTTACTAGGAAGTATGTTACAGCAGCAGACTGCAGTAAGGGAAAGAACTGGCTCACCTTATAAGGCCTTCAGGAAATCTCCAGCCTTGGTCCCTGAGCTCCTACATGTATATTTACACTTCAAAGGGGACTCCTAGTGGAAGTTATCTACAATCCAAAAGATAGGGACACATGGCCAATCAGACTTCCTGGGGAAAGGCTGAGAGAGGGGAGGGGAACTGACCCCAGGGATAGGTTTCTTACCATAACATTTCTACAATCTTATTTCACAACCAGGTCTGGGTTTGCAATCACACTAATCCCAGAGTCTCAAAGAGGTTCAGGTGGTATTACCTAGTGAATAAGTGAGGCTCAGAATCTTCCCTCAGAGTCCACAAGGTTCAGGACCTCCATGAGATTCTCAGTGAATCCCAGGACCTTGCCCAGGTGCTCAGTGAAGTTCAGTCATTAGCAGGGTCACAGTGGTGATCATTGCTTTGTCCAGTGTCTTAGTGAGGTTCAGGGTCCTTTCAAGGATCTCAGTGAGCTCAGGCCTCTCTCCATCGGATCAGTGGTATCATGTTTTGATAATCCCATGTTGCCAGACTGGAAATGATAAATTGAAGACTCCAAAGAAGGAGGGGTCTGAGCAGCAGGTCAGAGTACTCCTACCAGAAAAAAAATGGCAAGAGACAAAAATCAAGTTCACTTAGGCAGGAGGTTAAGAAGATTTGTAAGGTTTCAAATTGACTCAGAACAAACATGTGACTCTGACAGAGTTTTTTGTGATATTTATCAGGCCTCCTGCATGAAAACACTTCCTTTATTGTTTAAAAATTTTTATTATATTTGTTCTAATTGGTTGTACATGACAGTAAAATGCAATTATATATTTTGATAGGTCATACATAAACAGTGTAATCTCTAATTTTTCTGATTACACATGTTGCAGATCATGCAGTCATGCATGTACATGTGGTGATAATGTCTGTTTCACTCTACTATCATTCCTTCCTCCACACCCCTTCCCCCTGCTTCACTTCCCTCTACCTATTATAAAGTAACTCTATTCTTCCCTATCCTCCCCCACCTTATTGTGAAATAACTTTGGCATATTAAAAAATATTTTGGCATATTTTTTTATGGGTTTGGCTTATCCATTTACCAGCATATGCCAGAATTTCATTCTTCTTTAAAGCTGAGTAATATTCCATTGTATAGTTGTACTTGCTTCTGGGAGAACTGACAGAAAAGTACATCTCAATTGACAAAAGAACCATTGTCCTATCTTTTAAATGCTCATGTGTGGTGTGATTTGGGTATATTTCTTGCCAGGTGCTTTAAGACCAAGTTCATCAAAATTGACCTTTTTCCTCTCTAGTATTAGAGTCAACTGAGATTTATCAGGGATCAATCTTGGGAACTCATGAGAAGCCTTTTGGCTCCTTTAGCTTTTCCTCTAGAAGTTGTACCATCTACCAGGATGGATCAAAGTCTTGCTGATCCCATGTGACTTTCCTTGATTTCCCTTTTTGGCCCCATGTGGTTTTCCATTATCCACTCCAATGACCCTGCTCTTTGCAGAGTGTGCCCTGGATCACTTCCTGTTCTCTAGGTACTCTCAACACCCCTGATCAAGAGGTCAGGTGACTCTCCAGAGTTGCAGGGCTCTCAGAGGTGTCCTGTTGTTCCCTGGATCCTGGATGACCTCAGAGGACAAGCGTCAAAATATTGGTGACTTTTTCCTTGTCCCTTTTACTTAATTGACTTTGGGTCTCTACATTTTGATTTAAAACATCTAGCAGGTCAGTTTTGCCAGTCTTGAAGTAAGAGTACTGGGTTTTAACTTTAATGTCTACAATTAATTGGGATCTGTATTAGAACTGGAAGTCAGAATTACATCCTATCTGTCCTATAGATGATGGATTATTGTCTCAAATTAACTGAGGTTGTTCTATCAGAAGCAGTGTTTCTGCAAAACACTAACAGGCAACAGTTATAACAGTTAAGGAAAATATAAAATGTTAAAAGAGCAAAAACATTCAGTTTATATAACAGTTATGAACCAAGAAGCATAATTTTTATAATCCCAAACCTTTACTTAGTTATGTATTATATCTCCAGTATATTTTGAGATCTCAGTAACATTTACAATGAAAAAAAGCTAACTTGTGAACACACTTTAAATTAACTTAATTCTAGAGTACATTGGAGTCAACCAGTATAAAATATGAGAGGCAGAATCTTACCAGGTAAGGTTCTTGACAAATTTTAGGTAACGTGTTCTATTTCTAAAGATGATCTTTGACACTTTCTTAAATATCATTTCACAGTGATCTCATGTATTATTTCCTTAATCTATCTGAATATCAGTTAACAAAATACAACATGAAAACTGAAGCATGAATTAAACATAAAGGCCAACAGAGCTCTTGAGTTAAACAAATCAGACTCTCCTTATTACCTTCCAAAAATATGCTTAAATTCCCATCTCAGTGTAAATAGTGACACAAAATTATTTATATAACTTATAATAACATGTTACATTTATCCATTTACAAAATATTAAGTGACATATATACCCACCAACTTGGTTATTTCTATATAAATCTGAAGGAGAGTATTGGGAGAACATCATCTTGGTAAACTTCTCTCCTAAGCTTTACATTTTAAAAGATTGTATACTTGAAGAACATGAAGTCATCTGATATATACAGAAGTCAGTGATGGATAGGGTCACATTTATGCACATGTCACCATTAACTAAGTTTAATATTTATATCAAAATTTAGACAAGGCTCAAACAATTCTCATATGTACACATAACAGTTGTTTATTTAATCAGTTCCAAAGTAATCATTTAAAAACTTTATTAATTTTTTTAAAGACTTTAAAACAGGCACACTGTTAATCCCTTTAAGACTTAGTTTTCCTAAGTAATAAAACCTAAAAATACAATAAATTATGTTGACAGATAAGACCAGATCAATGTTTTAAGAAGTTCTTGTTGTTTCTAAACATAGCAAATTAGCATATTAAGGTTGACCTTAGAAAAAGTCTTTAAGTAACTGACTGATTATAACCAACTTAGTCACATACATGAACTTTTTGAGACTTACCTTCCAGAAACCGTTTCAAACTTACTTAGACTTCTTACAATTTGTTTACCATACAAAACACAGAAACATTTCTTTTTCCTTTTCAAATTCCATACTCCAATATACTTCCATACCTATGACTTTCTTATATTTCTCTTTGTCCAGTTGCTGACTGTCAGAAATGCACTCACCTGTCCAATCCCAAAGAGTGAACTAAAAGATACTAGGTAGAGTAAAATGAAAGGTTTTTACTTAAAGATGGTCTTGAAAACTGGGTACCTATTGGTCAGGAACACACAGATTGGGTACAAGCAGTATTTTATCCCCTACAGAACAAGGGCCCTTCCCAGGTTCCTCATTGGCTGAGTACTATGGGGTGTACAATCTTCCAGAATGTCACCTAGGTTTACTGTCTCCTGTTTGGTTATTTAAAGAAATAAAAATTATTTGTCCCCACATCCATTTATTGTGATTGGAAAGTCTCCTACATTGAGTGCATTGTGGCACTCTTCTCACAAATACCTTTATGAAGTTGAATTCCATTTAGGTAAAAATAAATTTACCCACTTCTAATTTGTGTTACCCTTGAAATCCAAGATATCAAACAAGACTAGTTAATACTCTAAGTCCATTATTCCTGTCAAAGAAAAATATTTAAATGCAATGGACATTGCACTTTATATAATTATAGATTTATGACCTAGAAACATGTAGATTAGTAGTCTTGCAGATATCTTTACTCCTAACCAATTTAACTTATGTGAACTGAAAGGCATTTGGATCCATTTGGGTGACAGTTTACATAGTTTATAAGTGTTCATTTATCTATTTCTAATCTTCACACCATATAAACAATACAGACACAAGCATATATGGAGACAACAGATATAGGCAAAGATAAACTTATAACAGACAGGAAACAAGAATTTTGTAACTATTTTCCGAGTTTTAAATTTCTACAGGTAGGGGGAAAAGTGACTATTAGATTTATTGCTTTAGAAATTAAAATAGAGCCTGTCACAGATTTTTACAGTGTGACTCAGACCTGGGAAGGGCCTGTGCTTTCATTTTCCTTCCCTGTGTCTAGGCCTATAATTGTTCCCGGGGGTTCCTTGTACACCCCAAACTGCCTGCGCACTCAATGAGTGCTAAAATCACAATAGCATTTTATTGACTTTGGTATATTTTTTCCTTTTGTTCTAAAACTCTCTTTCCAACATTTTAACCTAAGGCCCCAAGGACTATCTGGGGAAATTGTAGTGTCTTTTCCCCTGCTGGCCTCTCCTTCTCTAGAGGTTTCTTTCATTACAGGCTCAAATTCCCACTGGTGGTCTCTTGCCCCCACATGCCATCCCACTCCCTGACTGTGGGTTCATGTTTATGAAAAGGGGTTCAACTGCCCTTTGGCAGGTTTCTTGCCCTCACTTCTTAATCACACTCACACAGCCTCCAGGATGTCCTGATCCCAAGGAAGAACTTCTTTCTTGAGAACAGACTTTCCTACCTTCATCTGTGCATGATGCTACCTGGGTGCTGCTGCACTTACTCGGGTTTGCTCTCTCTCTGTTGCTGATCACCTTTTGATTTGGGACCTGTTTATAGTCCCAGGGATTATAGGTATCATGGCGCACCCTGAGTCCATAACAGCAAAGCAGTGGGATGCTTCTCCTCTAAAGAGAAATTCCCATGAACCCCTAGGTGATGAATGAATCCCCAGGTTGGGTGTCAACATTTTGGAGGTACCAGGTAGCCTCAAGTAATCGAGTATGTTCTCAGAAGGAGCTTGGCAAGGCAAACTTTACTGCTGCAGAAGGGTGGGCTACCAAAGTCTGCAAGCAAGCACATGTTGACAGGCAGTCTGCCTATTTTTATCCCCAATGCAGAACTGTCCCTTGCGATGATAGGAGGAGTTTGGGGTTACAATTATATGAATGGTAAATGTTAAAATTGGGGAAGGAAGCCAGGCATGATGGCACATGACTAATCCCAGTGGCTCAGAAGTCTGAGGCATGAGGATCACAAGTTTAAAGCCAGTTTCATCAAATGTGAGGTGCCAAGCAACTCAGTGAGACCCTTTTCCTAAATAAAATACAAAGTAGGGCTAGGGATGTGGCTCAGTGGTTGAGTGCCCCTGAGTTTAATTCCCAGTACAAATAAAAAATTGGGGAGGGAAATGGAAGGGTTATAGTTAAAATGGTTGTGCTTGGATACATGTTGGGAATCTCAAATGAATAAGTATGAATCTTATATCCCAGATAAGGTTCAATACTATATTCTATATACTCAATGTCATTCCTGAGGTCACAGTGGTGCTCAGAGTCTTCCATGTGGTGTCAATTGGGATCAGTGCCTTGCCCAGGGTTTCAGTGTTATTCAGATCATCCCCAGAATCACAGTAACTTTTGGGGTCTTCCCAAGTGTGTAAGCAGGTCTCTGGGACTTACCCAGGTTCAAAACAGTGTTCAGGGATTTTACCAGAGTCTGAATGGTTTCATTTCTTTCCAGAGGAACTCACTTGGGCTCTTGGACCTCCTCAGGGTCTCTGTGGATTTCAGAATATTCCCAAGGTTTTTCATGGGGCTCAGGCCCTTGCCTAGGAACTTAGTGGGACTCATGGCCATACCCACAATTTCAGATTGTGTCTGTGACTTTCTCAATGTCTCATTGGTGTTCCCAGATCTCACTGTGGCTCCAAATCTTCCTCCAGGGCACACTGGGTTCATGGCCAACACAGGGACTTAGTGAATCCCAGGGCCTTACCTATGTTCTCAGTGGAGTTCAGCACCATTCTAGGGTCACACTGGTGCTCATTGCTTTCCCTGGTGTTTGAATGGGGCTCTGCACCTTCCCCAGTTTCTCAGCAGATCTCACAGCCTTCTACAGGGTCTCTATCAGATTCAGTGCCTTCCCCCAAAGTGCATAGGGACTTGGAGAATTTTCTAGGGTATCATGAGGAATCAGAACATTTCCCAAGAATATCACTGGGACTCAGGGCCTTCCCCAGAATGTCAGTAGAACTCAGGACTGTCTACAAGTTCTTAGCAATTCTTCCCAAGGGTTTCTGTGTTACTGTTCACTCTTCTTAGTGGTGTTCAGAGCCTCCACCCAGGTCATGTAAATGGGCCTTTCTCAGTGTTTTGTTGATTCTCAAGACTTTTCCAGGATGTCAATGGGGTCATGGCCTTTCTAAGTGTTTCAGTGAGTCTCTGGTCATTGCCCTGGGTCTCAATGGGATTCAGGGAATTCCCCAGGGTCACAGTCATGCATAAAGCCCTTCCCATGTTCACAGTCATGCATAGGTTCATTCACCAGGGTCATAGTCATTCATAGACCCTTCTCCCATATCAGTCATGGATAGGCCCTTCCTCATTGTCACAGTTATACACAGACTCTTCCCATGGTCACAGTCATGGATAGGCCCTCTCCATAGGTGACATCATGCACTGACCTTTCCCCAGTCTCACAGTCATGCATAGCCCCTTTTTCCATGGTCACAGTTTTGTTTATGGCCCACCTCCAGGGTACATGCATGCATAGGTCCTTCACCATGGTCACAGTCATGCATAGGTCCCTTCCCCAAGGTTACATTCATGCATGGGCCCTTCCCCATGGTCTCAGTCCTCCATAGAGCCACTCCCCATGGTCACACAAATGCACAGGACCCTTCCTGAGTGTCAGTCATGCACAGGCCTTTCCACATTGCCACAGTCACACGTAGGACCCTTACACAAGGTCACAGTCATACAAAGGGCCCTTTCCCATGTTCACAGTTTCAGTGGGGCTCTGGTCTTTGCCCTGCCTCTCAATGGGATTCCTGGATTTCTCCAGTGTCACAGTCACGCACAGACACTTCACCATGGTCACAGTCATGTATAGTCCTTTCCGCAGAGTCACAGTCATGCACAGACCATTCCTCAGGGTCAAAGTCATGCATAGAGCCTTTCTGCAGGGTCAGTCATGGATAGGCCATTTTACATGGTTGCAGTCTTGCATAGGCCCCATCCCCACAGTAATAGTCATGCATTCAGCCTTCTCCAAGTTTATAGTCATGCTTAGGGCCATTTCCCAGGATCAGTCATGCATAGGACCCTTCTGCATGGTCGCAGTTGTTGAGAACAGGGTGACATCTGTAAAACTCCCCACAGGAAAGGGCGCACAAACACTAAGGAATGAGAGACTATCTTAATCACCAGAATGCAGGCGGTTGCAACAGCGCCCCCAAGAACCATTACAGGACAAATAGGACGTGCTGGGCCCCCCGGGCTTAGCAAGGCTGTTAAGAGATAGCTGTCTGAGGAATGTGCAGCTGCCCGGGAACTTTATCTATCAAGGACAGGGGGGCCTAGCCCCGATTCATCTCATGCATAGTTCACCCCTTCCCTCCTCCCTTCTTCCTCCAGGACCGTTCAGTTCTGGCAGGACCAAATGAGAATCAAATAGATTGGTGGGACCCAACCAAAGAGGACAAATGATTAGCTGTTCAAATGTTAACCAATAATCTACAGGTCTTTGTGTGTGATGCTTGAAAATCTCTTAAATAGAGTGCTTTCTCCCCCCTTGGGGCCACTCTCCACTCAGCCATTGTAGTGGTCTGAGAGGCTGGTTGTGGTCCAAACTTGAGCTTGCAATAAAATCTCATTGTGTGTCTTGCATTATCGTGTGCACACTTTGACTCTCTGGGGTCAGTCAATATTGAACCCCAACATTTGGGGGCTCATCCAGGATAGGCTCATCCGACTCCACCCAGGAGACAAACGGCCCATGGTACCAAGGTTTCTAAGGAGAATTGCTGCGGAAAGAGGATTGGCCACCTCCATTTGGTGGGACACAGGTCCCCATTTGAGTTTGGTTGAGAATTCTCATTTGGGGGAAGGAAAGAGTTGTGAGCAACCCTGGAGGTTCCACTGCTGCAAGTCGTGGGAGACGTCCTCGACAAACAGGAGTTGTGCTGACATCCCCAGTGGACACTGTCTGGGCGGCTATTCATAAAGGATCCTTTGTCTGATTTTGGTAGTGTGAATGAGAAAGGCATTGCACCTGTGAGAGTAGTGTGGTTGACTGGCTGATGAATGTTGGAGAGTCCTGTGAAAATTCATTTTACTGCATGTATTGCCTCCTCATTCTTTTTGATATGCTTTTGTTCTTTTCTCCTCATTATCATGGGACAAGCTCAGGTAACTCCTAAGACTTTCCCCCTGAGTCACTTCTAGAGGTCTGGGACAGAGAACTTTGGTGTGGACCACCTAAAGAAGGGTAAGTTTACTACACTCTGCTCCATGAAGTGGCCAACCTTTGCTGAGATCTACACCAAGTGAGGTAGGTAAGCTTCTCTCTCCATGCACCCCACACCTGTTTGAGGTGCATCTTTCTGTCTCTTTATTTTTGGAGGGTAAAATGGGCACCCGTCAGCTACTTGAAGGCAACTAGAGTAGCCGCCATCCTTGAAGACTCGGATGAGAGGTTCCCAGCCTAGGCAAGTTCCAATTACCTGCTCTGTGCAGACCAGGCATGTTGGAATCTGCCAAAGTCATTTCCTACTTTTCTGCCCAGGCCCGGAGCGCAATTGCCACCAGTACACAGTGTCCCTAGTCCTGACCTACCCAGGTTGTGTGGAGGTGGAGGAAGAGTTGGAACAACTGTTGGGTTCTCTGACCTGGGCAACTCTCAGGTGGAACCCAAAAGCTCCTTCTCCAGCCTCCCCCTCCCAACCACCCTAAGGGGTATCCAGGGTTTTTGGTAGTTGAATGGCACTGAGGGAAAGTGCCAATTACCTTTGCCTCTGTATGGGCGGTACAGCACACACCCCCACACCCACTCTCTTCAGGATGTTTCCCCTTTGCTCACCGATCAGATATTAAGCATTCAGATGGTAGCATCAAGAGAAAGACATAGGACAGTTAGTATGAAAATGCTCAGGTTCCCTTTGTTCACATAGTTAGCCCTCACTAGTCTATCTAGAGTCTCCCCATTACTGTTCCTGTGCTTAAATGTGCTCACTTTGTTCTCTTTAAGCTGCAAGAGGGAAGCATTTAAAAACCCCTCCCATGAGACCTCCAAGCAAAGGGTGTTATACGCCTAAGAACCAATAGATGTCCCCTCACTCTCTGGAGATTTCTTTAGTCTACCATGCTTGACATCAATAATCTCTACCATGAGAGGAGAAAGCCTTGAGGAATCGCCTACTAAGGGAGGAAGATCAAGGGGACACTCACAACTTAGAGACCTAAAGGATGTAGGATCCTCCCACGTGAAGACAAAGAGATAATAGGAGTCACGGTGAAGGGGAACAGTAAAGAAGGTGTCTTTGAGATCCAGGACTGTGAAGTGGGTGGTAGAAGTGAGAATGTGGGAAAGAAGGGTGTAAGGGTTAGGAACCGCAGGGTGGATGGGAATAAATGCCTCATTAATTAGATGGAGGTCCTGGACCAAGTGATAGGTTTCTGAGGGTTTATGTACTGGCAGTATGGGGGTGTTACAAGGGGAGTCAGTAGGGATAAGGAGTTCCTGAGTAAGCAACTGGTCTAGAATGGGTTTAAGTCCTTCCCTGTAAGTTTGGGAAATTAGAAATTGGGGACATGAAGGAAACTTAACTTGAGGTTTCAGTTGGATAAGGTCTTGCTTGTGGTGGGAGGCTATGACTTGCTTGGAAATGTCCCAGACTTGGGGGTCAACCAGGTCTGGGGCAATGGTAGGGTAGGTGGTGTGGTGGCATTAGAGAATGTATGAAACAGAAGTAGAAGAAGGTGAGCACTAGCAGTGTGCCTGGGAAGAAGCTGTAGGGTGGATCCTAGGGGTTGGAGAACATCTCTTCCTAGGAGGGGGACTGGACAGGAGGGAATAAGTAGGAATGAGTGTTTGCAAGGCACAGGCTATTCTAGCTGTTCTGCTTGGGAAGGAGGGTTTTCTGTCAATTCCCATAACCAAAACCTGGGAAGGAAATAAAGACCCAGCATGGGCAGGCAAAGACAGAATAGGTGGCCCCTGTGTCCACAAGGAAATTTATGGATTTACCCGCTACTTGGAGCTTTTACCCTGGGCCTGGCTAGGGTGATAGGGGTCCTTGAGTCTGGGTTCCTTCAGTATTTTTGTGAATTCCAAAAGCTCATGGGAAGGGATTGCTTGGCTGGCCACACCTCTGTGTAGACACACTGGGCAGTCACTCTTCCAGTGTCCTGATTGTTTGCAGGTGGGACACGGCCTGGTGGGGGGCCATGGGTTTGGACATTGAGCCCAGTGACCTTCACATTTGCACTTGAAACAAGCCCCTGGAGGAGATCATATTTGGCTCCCCTTTGAAGCTCTCACTGGAGCCACAGGCCAGCTACCAAGGCTTGTGGCTGGAGTGTCATCTTTATCTGTAAATAAGCTTGCCTGGCCAATTCAGCTGATTTTTTGGGGGGGAGCATTATAGACTTTAAAGGTCATTTTTACCAGATCTCAGATAGGGGTGTGAGGGTCCTCCTTAGCTCGTTTGAGCTTTTTTCTTATATCAGGGGCTGATTGAAAAATGAAGTAGGTTGCTAGCGCTATAGCCCCAGAGGGAGATTCAGGGTCCAGTTTAGTATATCTAGTAAGGGACTCTGTAAGGTGGTTAAGAAACAGCTGGGGGCTGGGGATATAGCTCAGTTGGTAGAGTGCTTGCCTCCCAAGCATAGGCCCTGGGTTCAAATCCCCAGCACCACCAAAAAAAAAAAAAAATAGAGCTGGATTCTGGGTAATTTCCCTTAGTTTATCAAAGTTTACCACTGTATTGGAGACTGCTTGTATGCCTGCTATGAGGTATTGAACCATGCGAGCACAGTAACAGTGGCTTTGCTGGCCTTTCTGATAGTTCCAGTTTGGTTCAGTTATTGGAACCTGCCTCTGTGGGTAAAGTTATGTCCGTTAAATGGACTTGGTCAGCGTGGTCCTGTGCTGCCTGTTGGATACTGGGAGTGGAAGAAAGGATATTAAGACTGTAAGTTTGGGAAAGATACTTAAATTCCTTAATATAAATAGAGGAATCAGCAGAGAAAGACCCTAAATGAGAATGGAACTTAGATTCACATAAGCCCCTTTGCACCAGTTACCTCTAGGAGAGGATAAAGAAGCTCTGGGTTAGGCAGTGGGAGAGTCTGATAAAGTTGCCTGTTAGTGCTGACATGGGAGGAGAGAGCAGACTGGGCGGAGATGCATTCTGAAGGAGGAGGTGGGAGGGGAAGTGGGAGGGCTCCAAGGAGGAAGGGGGGAGGAGTTGCATCTGCAGGAGGATGGGGCTGGTTTGCAGGAGGAGGACAGGAAGAGGAGGCAGAGTTTTGGCCAGAGCATGGAGAGGGGTGGGGTTTGGGACCACTCCGGGGAGGAGAATGTGGTTGGTGGAGCAGGTACAAGGAAGAGCGGGGCGAGCTCCAAATTCCAAAAAGAAAGCTTGCAAATTGTTGTTAGTGCTTTTCGGTGGCCATCTAAAACATATTGAGGCTTGACCACTGTTGAATAAAAAACGAACCGCTTTTTTTGTCTTAAAACAATGGCTGCCCAAGTCTGTGAGAATTTGAAAGTCAAGAGTGCCCTCTGGTGGCCATCTTGAACCATTACCTAGAATATACTGAGGCCAGACCACAGTCAAATAAAAAATTAGCTTAAGTTTCTGGGAAGTCCCAGTTTAGTAAAATTATGGTGGATACACCCAAAGGAGTTTTGGGGTCCGATGAGCTCCCAGTATTTCACATTAGCCATCCAATTTTACCCAGAGAGAGATGTGCAGAAGCAGAAGAGGCGCCCCAGTTCTGACTTGTGTACACCAGGAAGACAGCAGGCGAGCCAAAAGCTGGGACTTCTCTCAAGTCTTGGGGGCCCGAGATGGACATGGAGGCTAACTGGAAGCCCAGACGTCTCTGTGGTGACCAGAGTCGGATGGGTGGAGGGAGTCTGTGGCCCTCAAGGGAACAGAACCCTCAGTGGAATGGAAGGGAAATTGGAGCGACAAAAGGAAAAAAACCAGGGAACTTACCGTGCTTTGAAGTGGGATGGAGCAAAGGGAGCAGAGCTGAGCAGGAGGGGATGGAACCTCCTGGTTCTTCTGAGGAGGGGGTGGGTCTCAACCCCAAGGTGGGGAGCCTGAAAAACACCTCCTGGGTCTTGGCACCATATGTAAGCTCAGGCGAGCTCAGGGGTGGGAACAAATGTAAGTTCGGTGGGATCTGCGGGCTCTGCCGGCTCGGCAGGCACATTTAGTGGCCAAATAAAATCAGCCAGAAAGTGGCCAGAGCAATCTTTATTGGAATTTGACTTGGGGTAAAATTCCCAGACCCCTGGGGTATAGGGACCCTGAGAAAATCCCACATGGTCCCTGGGTTTTTATAGACTGGGATGAGAGGGAGTCCTGTTGAGTGACAGGTGGACATGGAAGTTCAGTGGAACTTTGTAGCCCACTTGATGGTTACCTTTGGCAGGCTGGCCTTTGTTCCAGTTGCTTAGCTCTGCCACCTATGGTTGCCTGAATTTCCGACCTAACATAGGATGCCTAGAAATCTATTATGAGGCCTTCAGGAAAATCCTGCTATTTTCATGGAGAGACTCAGGAAGGCAATAAGAAGACCCTGAATCCTGAATCCATAGAAGGCCACCTACTTTTAAAGTATAAATTTATCATTCAGTCAGCCCCAAACATTTAGAGGATATTGTAATGTACAAAGCTGCTCTCCCTGCCCTTTCCAGTGCAGCCATTTCCCCGCCTCCCAACTACTGTCAGTCTGTGAACATCCTAGCTAGCTCTTGTTTCATCAGTCAGCTTGCAAGTATCCTTCTCCATTATTGGTCCTGTTAGCCTGGCAGAATTCAACTGCTTCATGGTAGCTACCCCGCCATCTTTTCTCTCTTGCTCTTCTCTCCCCCGTCTCACTTTCTTTCTCCTCCTTGCTTTCCACTCTCTCTAGCGTGTGCCCTTTCTCTTTCCCTTTCTTTTCCTCTCATTTTCTGTCTGCTGGGAGACACTCTGTTTGCTTACTAAACTCCCCTATGTGATTTCCCATGTCCGGCGTGGTTTTTGTGGGATTCCTTACAGATATTACAAAAATTGGCACATGGCCCTGATCAATCCTTAGATGAAGCTTGCATCTGCCATTTTTTTTAAATAGAGATCAAAAAGAAAGAAAAAGGAGCATAAAGACAAGAAAAAGGGCTCATTAAATATCATTCAAAATGACAGAAACTTTTAATGCTTTGCAATAGCCCATGCAGTTCACCCATTTTAGGAGTTAAAAAGTGAACTGCCTAGTCCAAAATCTTAGAATAATGAAGCAGTAATTTCCCCCACCCTGTAGTTTTTACTCTGTTATCTGAAATTCCAGCTGCTGCTTGGTTTACTAAGTTAGATTTAAAAGACGGCTTTTCCTGTATACGCTAGACTCTGAATAGCAATTTCTGTTTGCCTTTGAGAAACAAGATAATGTATCTCAACTAACCTAGACAGTGTTGCCTCAGGATTTAGAGATGGCCCTCACCTGTTCAAACAAACCTTAGCTAAGGACTTAACAATGTTCAGGGATAAAACATCCATAATTGTTCTCCAGTATGTAAACTCCTAAACTTCTTAGCTGATAGGAATGATAACATCTCAAAAAAAATAAAGCTTATTCATGCCATCAACAGGTTCAATACTACAGGAAAATAGACACCATAGGACAATATTCTGTCCCAGGAATATAAAAAATGGGCCTTTACTTCAAGCTCCTGTCCTCAGCTTACCTATGAAGCAAGATTTAACCTGTTTGTTACAAAGGGGAAAATAAATCCTGGATAGGCAGCCATACGCAGCTCAACAACCAGTGGCATATCTCAGTGAGGAGCTTAGCATAGTAGCTTCATTCTCAAAAGTAATGGAAAATAAGGTCTCATAATTTTCTTTGACATCAAAACCTGTCCTGATAGAAATGGCTAAAATGCCCTAGGCACAAAGTTTCTGCTAAAACCTGTTAGCTCAGCTCCTTCCAGATCTCAGTCAAGGTTTACATTGAAATGTAAATAGAGAAAGCCTGAAGGCTCAGTAGAAAACTGATCTCAAATACAAGGAAAAAAAAATAAAGATAAAAAGAGTCTAACCTGAACTCCAGCAAAAGTAAATTTTATGGTACTTTACTAAAGTAATTAACGACTGTATCATTTTTTCCAGAATTCTTGTTTTTTTTTATTGAATATTTTTTTGAGCTCATGACTCTTTGATCAGTTCTAGTTTTTATTCAACAAGAGTTTTTGAACATCTGTACATTGCAATGGAGATTCACCTATAAAGTTACAAGGCCTTTGATTTTGTGTTATTTGTATGTCATGCTGTCTGACATCATGTTTTGTCTGTATCAAAATTGAACTCTCCTAAAATTAAAAATTTTTAAATGGATCCAGATACTTTTAATTCACATGATTTAAAAGGGTTCAATTTAAGTTAGGTAAACTAATAAAAAGTAAAATGTCTTTGGAAATAACTCACAAGTCTCTAGGTGGTCAAACCAATGAAATGTTGATGTTAATAAAATGTCTAATATCAATTGTTTCTAGGACTTTTCTTCAACAGGAAAGAGATGACAAATACTGTTCAGGACACTTGTCTGATATCTTGTTTTTTACAAAATAAGTGAATTAGAGCTAACATGTATGGGATTACTCAAATGTGTTAGAGACATCTGATTAATTTACAAAGTTAAAGTGCTAATTGTTAAATAACATCGAGAACACTTTAACTCCTTAAATTCCATGGAGTAACATACTTAAACATTATTGATGTTTTCATAGGTTGGTAAATAAAAGGGTTTAAAATTGCTTTGTGTCATCACTAAACTAAAAACAAGGTTACTAAGAGTTATGTCCTAACAGGTACAATTCTATATATAAAGGGTTCCAAAAGTTTCAACTGTGTTTCAATTAGAGAACTATAAATAGCAAAATATTTAATCTTATTTAAATGAAGTAATTTATCTAAATTCAGAAATTTCTTAAGAGTTGTTTCAGAATGTGAATAAAAAGGGGTCAACAAATAGGAAAGAATAAATAAAAGTTTTTTTAATGTACAAAGCTGCTCTCCCTGCTCTTTCCGGTGCAGTCATTTTTCCCACTTCCCAACTACTGTCAGTCTGTGAACATCCTAGCTAGCTATTGGTTCATCAGTCAGCTTGCAAGTATCCTTTCCTGTTATTGGTCTCCTGTTAGCCCAGCAGAATTCAACTGCTTCATGGTAGCTACCCCGCCATCTTTTCTTTCTTGCTCTTCTCTCCCTCTGACTCACTTTCTCCTGGCTTCCACTCTCTCTAGCATGCACCCTTTCTCTTTCCCTTTCTTTTCCTCTCATTTTCTCTCTTACCCTGCTGGGAGACACTCTGTTTGCTTAATAAACTCCCTTATGTGATTTCCCATGTGCAGCATGGTTTTCATGGGATTCCTTATATTGGTACTGTGACTCAGGTGGGTCCTTTCACTGCCTCTTAGGCAAGTGGAACCCCATCCAATGCCCCAGTGCCCCCAGACATGGCCCCACCTTCCATTTGCCCAGACACTCAGCTTTTTGCATGCAACACTGGACTTCAGATTTGTGAGTTCCTTAGACAGGTTCCCACTCTAGACCACTTAAACACACCTCTGCTGACCTGAGAAGCAACTGTCGAGTGTCCGGGGCTCTCAAGGTGGCTGAGGTGTGGGGGTACCCTCAGCCACAACTTTTATAGTTATGGCTGGCCCCTATAGTCTGTCTTATCTGCTGGGCAGATTTCTGATTTTATGGTGGAGATTCTCTCTCAGGGTTGAGGCTCATCTCGTGCTTGTGAGTACACTCACACTCGCACTCAAAAACCCTGATATCAGGTCCTCAACTCTTCTTGGCTTTTGCCTGGCCCCACATTGATGTTTGTGAGATGACACCATCTATGTGCTACCTTCTCACCAGTTGACTACCCTGGCCTCGGGACGCCCTGGCCACAGACTCGGCTGTATCAGTCTCCAACATGGAATCTGGGTCCTCCATTCTGGCAGATTCAACCCTTTGCCTGACTCCAGGCTTATATTTGGCAACAGTACCCTTTAGATAATTAATCCAAAATGACTGTGTATGCCCTGGCCACAGACTCAGTTGTATCAGTCTCCACCATGGTATCTGGGTCCTCCATTGTGGCAGATTCACCCTTGGGATGTCTACTAGACAACTTTAGAACCCTTCACCTGACCCCCAGCATAAAGCCATCAAAACTTAATGATATTTGGCCACAGTACCCTTTAGATAATCAATCCAAAATGGCCACATAATGGCACACAGCTTCTGTGAGTGATGGGGCAGATGGAAAGGGATTCCTTATCTTCAAGTCTCTTCCTTCTTGCTTCTTGGCTCTTCCTGCAAACTGGAATGGTTCCTTCTTCTCCCCCTCTTAATCCCTCCTCCTCCTCCAACTTTGACTCAGTTGTTTCTGCTTCCATTTCCCAGCCCAGCACACCTAGTCCTCCTGCCACGAGGTCTGGCATACGCTGGTGTGGAGGGAATAACCAGCCCAACCATCCATGGCATGTCCCAGTAAGGAGTATGATGTAGCAGCCCCATTCCCCACAAGTAGTGGGAGATAATGTTTCACAATTTTCTGTGTACAAACCTAAATTGATTACTAACCAGAAAAAAGGATTAAAATGCCCTAGGCATCAAGTGTCTGCTAGAACCTGTTAGCTCCTTTCAGACCTCAGTCAAGGCTTACATTGAAATGGAGGAAGCCAGAATGCTCAGTGGGAGACCACTCTCAAACCCAAGGAAAAAATGTCCATTTTAAATTTCTCCTGGGCTGCAGCACAACACTTTATCTCTCCCTTTTCCTCTTCTCTCTGCCCTTCTCTTTCCCATTTTTTCAAGCTATAATTAATGGCCATTATCATTTTTCTTCCAGGACTCTTGTTTTTCTTAAATGCTATATTTTTGAGCTCACAATTTTGATCCTACATACCTCAGTTAATGATTTTTGTTCAGTTCTTCTTATCCAACTCTAGAGTTATTTTTGGACATCTGTTACATTGCAATGGAGATAAACATTACAAGGCCTTTACTTTTGTGTTAAATATAAGCATGCATAAAAATTAAAATTTAAAAAATGGATCCAATTACTTTTAATTCAGATGATTTAAAAATGTTCAATTTAAATTGTGTAAACTAATAGAAGCAAAATGTCTTTAAAATTAACTCACAAGTCTCTAGGTGGTCAAACTCATTAAATGTTGATGTTTATAAAATGTCTAACATCAATTTTTCTAGGACTTTTCTTCCACAGGAAAGAGATGGCAAATACTGTTGGTACACTTGTCTGATATCTTGTTTTTTTTTAATGCTTGTCTGATATCTTGTTTTTTTTTTTTACAATAAAATGAGTTAATTAGAATCGACATGTATGGGATTACTCAAATGTGTTTGTTAGAGACATCTGATTAATTTATAAAATTATCCCATGAAGTAACATACTTAAAAACATTATTCTTTGTATATTAAATGTGTTCATATTTTCCAGGTGTACAAGCAGAAAATTTATCAAGCTGATATTCTCCAAATTAAACTTGTCTGTAATGGTACTTTTAAACTCATCATTTAATGTTCTATTATAGGACCTGTCATCAATAGGGTATATGTAAAATTTGTTACACTGAGATAAAAGAAATTTAAATGTAAACATATTTCTAAAAATTAGTGAGAGCCTGATTTGTTTAAACATGAAAGCATTTTCCCACTTTGCCACACAAAAGGAAAGTTAAAAGCTCTGTCAGCCTTTCTTTGATTCATGTTTTAGATATAATGTTAAATTGTGTTAACTAATGTTCATATAGACTCAGGAGTCAATATATGTATACTTCTTAAAATGATATTTGAGAAAGAGTGTAATGCACAGTAGCAAAAATGGGACAACAGTGATTGAGATTGGGGTCTCTGACCTCATGACTGTGGCATGCCTGGTGCCTGGGAGTGTTCCTGAGCAGGGGCACAAGATGCCTAACTGCTGTGGCAGTACCCTCCCTGGGGAGGTTCTATACAGGAGTTCTATCAGCTCTGACATTGATCTCAGGCACACAGCTCTTGGGCAGGAAGGAGTTCTTTTGTTAGATAACCAGTGTTTCATCAGCTCCCTTCTCTGGTTCCTGCCCACCTTACGGTAACTTTGGACAGTGGACTTCCTTGAGAGCTACACAGAGCTCCTAACATTGCACTTTGCAGCTCTGAAAAAAAGTTATGTTAATGTCCTAGTCTCTGTAACTTTCCTAAAAACAAAGAATAATGCTTACATACACATATAAAGATTGCTGACTTAACTCTTTAGATCTGCATTTCCATCAGAGAACAGAGCTCCATCTGATCTCAGCTTAATCTTCAAAATCTGTGTTTATAAAACTTTATTTTCTAATACTCCTTTGCCCCTCACTGAACTTGAGAATTTGGTCATGCTGGTCATGGCAAAAGAGGAAAAATTAGCTTCAGGATTAGAATATTTTACCTCAGATTTGTGAAAAACCCTGCCTTACCCGAGATAAGGTTCTGCCTCACAACCCTGCTGCACGTTAGAATGGCTCCAAAGTAAGCCAGACTTTAACTCATTTAAAGATGTGTTCAAAAGTTTGATGTTTGTTGTAAAGATTACTGTGATCTCAAACAGGGGATAAAATGAATAACTCAGTCAAAATTCAAGATAGCTATTGCACAAACTGAATGTTTTACTGTTGGTGACATTCCTGATAACATAGACAATGTTAAAGTTCCCAAATAAAGGCCTTGCCCTCTCTAGCCTTTGCTAGGCCTTGTTATGGGAACAGCTCAGTTCTTCTACCCCGGTGAGGAATTTACTGACTTCTGTCATCTTTATGATATTCATTGGCAGGTTTCATATTCTGCAACATTTATATTGTATTAATCTCATCTCAGTATTCATGTCTTTTTGTTCTTCTCTCATAGAAGTACCCATCCCCAGATGCCTTTACAATGTACTCTTCCCCAACCATACTTCTACCATTGACCCCTCGATTAACCCAATTTCTAAAAAGGGAACTCCAAACTGCTTGTCCCACTCTGCCACCTTCCAGCTTGAAGAAGCCAGATCGGTCATCGACCCCTTTTCCTACAGCAGTAAAGGAGTTCCTAAAATTAGAGGGGTGAATGAAACCAGAATTGGGGACAGGCAGTTAGTGTAGAAATAGGGAATCAGTCAAATCAAGGAAATGAAGTCCATGAAAACCATCTGCCTCTGGAAGTCTGGAAGTTGAAGACTGCCCCTGGAAGAATGGACTTTTTACATCTCACCTGCAAAAACAGCCCCAGTCACTTAGGCAGGAAGGAGAGAGAAGGCTTCAGAAAGAACTGGAGAACAAAAGATTTTCTTATAAAAACAGAAATGGTGGAATGTAATGTACAAAGTTGCTCTCCCTACCCTTTCCAGTGCAGCTATTTTTCCCACCTCCCAACTACTGTCAGTCTGTGAACATCCTAGCAAGCTCTTGGTTCATCAATCAGCTTGCAAGTATCTTTTCCTGTTATTGGCCCCCTGGTAGCCTGGCAGAATTCAACTGCTTCATGGTAGCTACCCTGCTGTCTTTTCTGTCTTGCTTTTCTCTCCCCCTGACTCACTTTCTTTCTCCTCCTCACTTTTCACACTCTTTCTTGCATGCGCCCTTTCTCTTTCCCTTTCTTTTCCTCTCATTTTCTCTCTTACCCTGCTGGGAGACACTCTGTTTGCCTAATAAACTCCCTTATGTGATTTCCCATGTCCAACATGGTTTTCATGGGATTCCTTACAGGTTTTAGATATGGAAATTTAGTAAAGAACAAAATCTCTCTGGGAAAAAAAGTATTTATGTGATGAAATACAGGAGGGTCTAAGTAAGTGCTAAGAAAGTCTGTGTAAGCAAAGGGCAAATTTCAATAAGTTTCCATGTAATTAAGTTGGTTGTATGTATGTGAGACAGTTAAAACTATTTAAGGTTTTTCCTAAGGTGAAATACTAATGTTCTGATATAAACCAAAGTTTAATCTATATGGTAAAATGACAAGGATTTCTTAGAAACACTAATTTACTCTTAACTTTGTGTCTATTAAGTTTTATTCTTTAAAAAAATTAGTCTTTAAAAATTGGGGTTTATACAATTGAAGCCAGAATTAAGGACAGCTAGTTAGTGTAGAAATAGGGGATTGGGTCAAATTGAGGAAATGAAGCCATGAAGTCATTTGCCTCTGGAAGTTGGAGACTGTCCCTGGGAGAATGGAATGTCAAGGATCTCCAGAGCCCATTGATTACCAAATTTACCTGCCTTTATCAAGGACTGCAAGCATGGAGCTGCTAATTAATGCCCCCCGGGGGGGGGGGCCCTTATCTGCCTGAATCACCTTGGCCCTCCCCCTGCCCATGGCTTTTCACTTAATGCAAAACCAGGCCTAGTCACATAGGCAGGAAGGAGAGATAAGGGGGGGAGATAACTGGAGAACAAAAGAGACCCTAAGCTATAAAAGATGTAGGGTGCACTCACTTCTGGGGACTTGAAACATCAGCCATGGCCTCCTTCTTCCTCCCAGGAGAAGTCTGTATTATTACCTTTAATAAAACCTGCTTAATATATTTGCCTTGGCGTGCATCACTAATGTTCAAACTTCAACATTAGAAGGAGTAGAATTCATCACCGGTCAATGACGGTATCACAGTTATGGTTAAACAACAGTTAGAGTATTGGACTACATTACAGAGTCTAAATTTTTCTTTAAAAACTAAATTTGGTAATATAAAAGTGTCAAGGTAATTGTGAAATGGTCACTCTTTGTATTTTAAATGTGCACATATTTTCCAGGTATACAAGTTTTAAAGCAGGGAATTTATCAAGCTGCTATTCTCCAAATTTAAATTGTCCATAATGGTAATTTTAGACTTATAAAGAGTAAATTTTATTGGTGATTTATTTCTATCATGTAATGTTCTATTATAGGACCTGTTATCAATAGGGTATATGTAACATTTGTTACTTTTTACACTGAGATAAAGAATTTTAATGTAAATGTATTTCTAAAAGTTAGAGCCTGATTTGTTTAAATGTTAATATTGTGAAACATGAAAACATTTTGCCACTTTGCCACAAAAAAGGAAAGTTAAATGCTCTCTCAGGCTTTCCTTAATTCATGTTTTAGATATAATGTTAAATTGTGCTAACTAGTGTTCATATAGACTCAGGAATTAATATATGTAAACTTCTTAAAATGACATTTAAGAAAGAAGCAAAATTCAACATCAGAATTAGAACACTTTACTTAAGATTTGTAAAGAGTCACACCTTACCTGAGATAAGCTCTGCCTCCCACCTCACTGCATGTTAGAATGGCTCCAAAATAAGTCAGACTTCAGCTTCTTTAAAGGTATATTCAAAAGATTGGTTTTTGTTGTAAAATTACTGTGATCTCAAACAGGGGGATATAATGTACAGCTCAGCCAAAATTTAAGATAGCTATTATACAAGCCAAATATATTTTTTTACTGTTGCTAATTTTATTTTGTAAAACTGTTACCTGTTAATGTTTTACAGAAGTAGCTGCTTCAAGAACACACAACCCAGGTAACTTGTGATAATAAGCCATCACCTATAAAACAGATAGTTGTAACTTTCAGTACTAATACAGACTCCAGTTAAAGAAAAGGGTAAATAACTGTAAAGTTATAGACATTGAAGTTAAAGTTCAGTACTCTTGCTTTATGACTAATGAGACTGGCTTGCTGGATGGTTAAGATCAAACTTAGAGATTGAGATTAAATACAGAGGTCAAGAAAAGTCCATATTTGGGTCTTGCCCTCAAAGTCAGCCTGAACCCCGGGAACAAGAGGACTTCTCTAAGGAGCTTTGCAACTCTGGGTGAGTCACACAACCTCCTGGTCAAGGAGATTGATGAGGCCACTAGAGGATGGAAAGTCAATCATTTCACCTCTGCAGAGGAGGGTCATGGAAAAGGGAGACACCTCTGATGCTTCCAAAGGAAACCACCTCATCGAGGAGACCCTGCCTAACCAATGACACTAATGAAGCTAAGAAACTGCTTTTAAGTTCTTTGCAAGTGACCCCTGTGGGAACTCAGCTGATTCTTTAACAAGACAGGAACAGGCCAATTTCACCAGCTTGATCTTAAACACCCAGCAAAACAGTTAAAACCAAAATATAGTCATTCTTGGGCATTTAAATGAAACAATAGTTAAATGTAACTTAAGTTGTACCCTTGTGTGTTAGCCCACTAGAATGAAGACTGGAAGCTACAAATGAAAGAGTCTTGGGCAAATGTGCCTGATAACTATCAAGAGAAACTGCCAGAGTCAGAAATTTTTAGTCAGTTTACACAGGTAAACTTAATTCTATTTGCCGCTAGTATGATTATCTAACCCTAAGTAACAGAAGTATAGAGATCTCTATTTAACCCAGGCTATACAAATAAAGGGATATTTTACAAAAATCAGATGACCTTAAGTAGCTTAGCTACATTTTCTGGGGACATCAATGACATTAAGCATTAAATGTTGTGTTTACATTCCTGATAACCTGGACAATGTTAAAGTCCCCAAATTTGTCCTCTCCAGCCTTGTTATGGGAAAATTTTCTTAGTTCTTCCACCTCCTGGTGACAGATTGACTTCTGTCAGCTTCATGATATTCTTTGGCATGTTCCAGAAGCTGCAACATTTGCTTTGTACTAATCTCATTTCAGTACTCATGTCTTTTTGTTCTTCTATTATAGAGGCACCCACCCTCAGATGACTTTACACCCTGCTCTTCCCCAACCAGACTTCTACCTTGGATCCCTCGATTGACCTGATTTTAAAATGTAACTCCAAACTGCTTGCCTCTTGCTGCACCCTTTCAGCTTCAAAGCAGCCAGAACAATAGGTACCCCCTTTCCTCACAGCAGTAAGAAGTTCCTAAAGCAAAAGGAGGGAATGAAGCCAGAACTGGGGACAGGCAGTTAGTGTAGAAATAGGGGATCGGGTCAAATCGAGGAAATGAAGGCCATGAAAGCCATCTGCCTCTGGAAGTTGGAATAGCTTTTGTTAAGGACCGTGTAAGCACAGTCCAACTGATGGTGCTAAGGCAACAATATGAGAGTATACTGGCTCCAGAGGATGAATATGCATGATCCCCAAATGAGAATGATTCCTCATTATGAACAACTAAAGGGGGGAATGTTGAGAACAGGGTGATGTGTAAAACCCCCCACAGGAAAAGGTGTACAAACACTAAGGAATGAGAAACTATCTTAATCACCAGGATGCAGGTGGTTGCAACAGCACCCTCAAGAGCCAATGCAGAACAAATAGGACGTGCTGGGTTCCTGGGCTTATCAAGGCTGTTAAGAGATAGCTGTCTGAGGAATGTGCAGCTGCCCGGGAACTTTATCTATCAAGGACAGGGGGGCCTAGCCCCGACTCATCTCCTGCATAGTTCACCCCTTCCCTCCTCCCTTCTTCCTCCAGGACCATTCAGTTCTGGCGGGATCCAATGAGAATCAAATAGATTGGTGGGACCCAACCAAAGAGGACAAATGATTAGCTGTTCAAATGTTAACCAATAATGTACAGGTCTTTGTGTGTGAATGCTTGAAAATCTCTTAAATAGAGTGCTTTCTCCCCCCTTGGTGCCGCTCCCCACTCAGCCATTGTAGTGGTCTGAGAGGCTGATTGTGGTCCAAGCTCGAGCTTGCAATAAAACCTTATTGTGTGTCTTGCATTATCATGTGTGCACTTTGACTCTTGGGGATCAGTTGATATTGAACCCTAACACAGTCTTCATAAGGTCTTCCCAAGATCACGGTCTTGCAGAGGCCCCTTCCCCATAATGACAGTCATGCTTAGGGCCCTTCAACTGGGTCACAGTCATGCATAGGCACATCCCCATGGACAGTGTCATGCATAGGGACATTCCCCAGGGTCATCGTCATGCATCAGGACCTTCCCCAGGTCACAGTCATGTATAGACCATTCCCCAGGGTCACAGTTATGCATACAGATGTCTCCATGAGCACAGTCATGCATAGGCTCTTCCCCATGGTCACAGTCATGTATAGGGCCCTTCGACAGGTCACAGTCATGCACAGGCATGTTTCCATGGTCACAGTCATGCATAGGTTAGTCCCCAAGTCAAAGTCATGCATAGAAACTTCTCCATTGTTACAATCATGCATAGGTATTTCTCATGGTCACAGTCATATTTAGGCCCTTCCTCAGATTCACAGTCATGCATAGGACCTTTCTGTAGGGTCACAATCATTCAAAGGGCCATTCTGCAAGGTCACAGTCTTGCATAGGGCCTTCCCAATAACACTGTCATGCATGGGCCCTTCCCCATGGTCACAGTCTTGCATAGGGTCCTTTTACATGGTCATAGATATGCATACGGCCATCCCAAATGGGGTCCTTCCCCAGGATCACCATCATGCATAGACCATTTCTCAAGACCACGGTCATAAATAGGACCCTTCCCCAGGGTCACACTCATGCATGGGGCTCTTCAGCATGGTCATAGTCATCAATAGGGCCCTTCCTCAGTGTCAAAGTCCTGCCTATGGACTTTTCTCAGGGTCAGAGCCATGCATAGGCCCTTCCCAAGGGTCACAGTTATGAATACAGCCTTCCCTATTGTCACAGTTATGCATGGGCCATTCCCCATAGTCACAGCATGCATGGGGTTCATTGCCAGGGTCACAATGATGCACAGGGCCCATCCACAGGGTCACAATCATGTATAGACCCCTTCCGGGTCATAGTCATGCATAGGGCACTTCCCCAGAGATAAAACAGTCATGCATACACCTTTCCCCATGGTCACAGTTATGCATACAGCCTTCCCCAGGGTTACAGTCCTGCTTAGGGCCTTCCTAGGGTCACCATCATGCATAGGCCCATCCCCAGGCTCAGGATCATGCATAGGACCCTTCCACAGGTTCACAGTCATGCATAGAGCCCTTCTCAAGGGAAAGAGTCATGCATAGGGATCTTCTTCAGGGTCACAGTCATTGACCTTTTCTCAGGGTCACAGTCATACATAGGTCCTTCCTCAGGGTCATAGTCATACATAGGCCCTTCCCCAATTTGTCACAGTCATGTGTAGGGCCATCCCCAATGTCACACTCATGCACAGAGCCCTTCCCCATGCTCACAGTCATGCATAAGCTCTTCCCCATGGTCACAGTCATTCATAGGCTTTTCCTCATGGTCGCAGTCATGCATAGGGCCCTTCTGCAGGGTCACAGTCATGCATAGACTATTCCCCAGGTTCACAGTCATGTGTAGCCCCTTCTCCATGATCACAGTCTTACATAGGGCATTCCAAAGGGTCATAGTCATGCATAGCACTTCCCCAGGGTCACAGTAATGCTTAGGTCTTTCCTCAGGCTCACCGTCATGCTTAGGCTCATCCCCAGGCTCAGGATCATGCATAGAGCTCATCCACAGGGTCACAGTCATGCAGAGGGCCCTACTTGAGGGTAAGAGTCATGCATAGGGATCTTCTTCAGGGTCATAGTCATTGTCTTTTTCTCAGTGTCACAGTCATACATAGGCCCATCCTCAGGGTCACAGTCATGCATAGGATGTTTTCATGGTCACAATCATGCATAGGCATTTCCCCATTGTTACAGTCATGCATAGGACCATCCCCAACATCACACTTATGCCCAGAGCCCTACCCTATGCTCACAGTCATGCATAAGCCCTTCCCCATGGTCACAGTCATGCATAAGTCCTTCCCCATGGTCACAGTCATTCATAGGCTTTTCCTCAAGGGTCATGGTCATGCATAGGGCCCTTCTGCAAGGTCAGAGTCATGCATAGACCATTTCCCAGGGTCACAGTCATGTATAGCCCCTTTCCCATGGTCACAGTTTTACATAGGGCTTTCCTCAGGGTCACTGTCATGCATAGGCCTTTCCCCAGAGTCATTGTCATGAATAGGCCCTACCACAGGGTCACATTCATGCACAAGACCTTCCTCTTGATCAGTCATGCATAGACCATTCCTCAAGACCTCAGTCATGCATACGTTCTTCCACACACTCAGGGTCATGCATAGGGACCTTCCCCAGGGTAACAGTCATGCTTTGGGACCTTCTGCATGGTCACAGTCATAGTGCATTAATCAGGGTCACAGTCATGCATGAGACTCTGCCCCATGGTAACAGTCATGTATAAGCCCTACATCAGAGTCACAGTCTTGCACAGGCTCTTTTCCATGACCACAGTCATACATGGGGTCTTTCCACAGGGTCAGTAATAAATAGAACCCTTCCCAAGGGTCACAGTCATTCACATGGCCCTCCCAGTGGTGACAGTCATGCTTACGGCAACTCCCAGGGTCTCAGTCATGCATAGAGTTCTTCTCCAGTGTCACAGTCATGCATAGACTTTTTCTTAGGGTTGCAGTAATGCATAGGGCCCTTCTGCAGGGTCACAATAATTCATAACCCTTCTGCATGGTCTCAGTCTTCCATAGGTCCTTTGTGCAGGGGGCCAGACACACACACAACCCTTCCCCAGTGTCACAGTCATGCATACGGCCTGTCCCAGGGTCACAGTCATGCATAGGGCCATTCCCCTGAGTAATAGTCATGCATAGAGATCTTCTCCAGGGTCACAGTTATAGTCCCTTCCTCAGGGACACAGTCATTCATAGGGCATTTCTGCAGGGTCACATTCATGGTTAGGCCCTTCCACAGGGTCATAGTCATGCACAGGCCCTTCCTCAGTGTCACGGTCATGCATAGGGCCCTTCCCATGCTCACAGTTATGCATAGGCCCATTTCCATGGTCACAGTCATGGCCCTTCCCCAGGGTCAGAGTCATGCAATGGCCTTTTCACAGGGTGATAGTCATGCATACTGCATTATCCAGGGTCACAGTCATGCAATAGGTCCTTCCCCATGGTAACTGTCATGCATAGGCCCTTCCCTAGGGTCACAGTCATCTCTAGGCCCTTCCCATGGTCACAGTCATGCATAGGCCCTTCCCCAGGGTCAGAGTCATGCAATAGCCTTTTCACAGGGTGATAGTCATGCATATTGCATTGTCCAGGGTCACAGTCATGCATAAGTCCTTCCCCATGGTAACTGTCATGCATAGGCCCTTCCCTATGGTCACAGTCATCTCTAGGCCCTTCCCATGATCACAGTCAGGCATAGGCCCTTTTTCATGGTCACAGTCATGCATAGGACCATTTCCCAGGGTAACAGTCATGCATAGGGATCTTCTCCACAGTCACAGTCATAGTCCCTTCCTCATGGTTACAGTCATACATAGGATCCTTCCTGTATGGTCACAATCATGCATAGGCCCTTCCTCAGGAACACAGTCATTCATAGGACCTTCCTGCAGGGTCATATTCATGGTTAGGTCCTTCCACAGGGTCACAGTCATACATCGGCTCTTTTCAAAGGTCACAGTCATGCATAGACCCTTCCCATAGTTCACAGTCAGCATCGGCCCATCCAGATTTTCAGAGTTATGCATAGTCCCTCCTCAGGGTCACAGTCATGCATAGGGTCCTTCTGCAAGGTCACACCCATGCATACAGAGGTCATTTTCCATGGTCACAGTGATGCATAGACCCTTCCCCAGTGTCACAGTCATTCATAGGGCAATCCCTTGGGCACAGTCATGCACAGGGTCCTTTCCCACATCAGTCATGCACAGACACTTTCTGAGGTGTGAAGTCAGCATTGGCCCATCCAGATATTTATAGTCATGCATAGTCCCTTCCTCAGGGTTACAGCCATGTATGGGGCCCTTCCTAATGGACACAGTCATGCATAGGACCCTTCTGCAAGGTCACAGTAAAGCATAGGCCATTCCCCATGGAAACTGTCATGAAAAGGGCCCTTCTGCAGGGGCACAGACCTACATATGGCCTTCCCCAGGGTCACAGTCATGGTTAGGTCCATCTGCAGTGTCACAGTCATGCATAGGGCCCTTCCCCAGGGTAGCAGTCATGCACAGGAATCTTCTTCAGAGTCACAGTAATTGTCCCTTCCTCAGGGTCACAGTCATGCATAAGTCCCTTTCCCATTGCCACAGTAATGCATACGCCCTTCCTCAGGGACACAGTCATTCATCAGGATATTCTGCAGGGTCACAATCATGGATAGGCCTTCCCTCAGGGTCACAGCCATGAATAGGCCTTTCCAAAGGGTCACAGTCATACATAGACCTTTCCTCATGGGCACAGTCATGCATCAGCCCATCCTCAGTACCACAGTCATGCATAGGGCCCTTCCCCATGGTCACAGTCATGCATAGGCCTTTCCTCATGGTCGCAGTCATACCTAGGCCCTACATCAGGGTCACAGTTATGCATAGGCTCTTTACTTTGATCATAGTTATACATAGGGACCTTCCATAGGGTCACAGTCATTCATAGAACTTTCCCTATGGTCACAGTCATGCTTATGGCCATTCCCCAGTGTCACAATCATGCATAGGCCCTTCCCCAGGTTTGCAGTCATGCATACAGTCCTTGCCCAGTGTCACAGTCATGTATAGACTTTTCCTCATGGTTGCAGTCATGCATAGGTCATTTCTCAAGTTCAGAGTCAACCATAGGCTCTTCCACAGACTCAGGGTGATACAGAGGGCCCTTCCCCAAGGTCACAGTCATGCATGGGTCTCTTCCCCAGGGTCATAGTCATGCATAGGTCCTTCCTCAGTGTCACAGTCATGCATAGTTCCTTCCAAAGGGTCAAAATCATGCACAGGCCCTTCGCTATGGTAACAGTCATGCATAGACCCATCCTCAGTCTCATAGTCATGCACAGGGCCATTCTGCATGGTCATAGTAATGTGTAACCCTTTCCCATGGTAACAGTCTTCCATAGGGTCTTTGCACAGGGTGACATAAATGCACACAACCCTTAACCAGGGTCAAAGTCCTACTTAGGGATACCCCAGGGTCAGAGACATGCATATGTTATTCCCTAGGCTCAGAGTCATGCATAGGGCCATTCCGAAGGGTTACAGTCATGCATAGGGATCTTCTCCAGGGTCACAGTCATAGTCTCTTCCTCAGGGTCACAGTAATTCATAGGGCCCTTCTGCAGGGTCACAGTCATGAACAGGCCCTTGCTCAGCATCACAGTCATGCATAGGACACTTCCCATGGTCAGATTCATGCATAGTCCATTTCCTATGGTCACAGTCATGCATAGACCCTTCCCCAGTGTCACAGTAATGTATACCCATTTCCTCAGGGATTCAGCCATGCATAGGACCCTTCCCTGTGTCACAGTCATGCATAGGCCTTTCCCCAGGGTTGCAGTAATGCATAGGCCCTTCCCCAGGGTAACAGTCATGCATAGGAACATTTTCCAGGATCACAGTCATGCATAGGCCCTTCCACATGGTCACAGTCATACATAGGATTTTCCTCAGACTCACCATCATTCATAGGGATGTTCTGCAGGGTCATAGTCATGGATAGGTCCATCCACATACACAGTCATTCATAGGGCCATTCCTCAAGGTCACAGTCTTGCTTAGGGCACTTCTGCAGGGTCACAGTAATGGATAGGCCTTCCCCATGTTCACAGTCATGATTAGGGCATTACCCCAGGATCATAGTCATGCATAGGGCACTTACCTAGGGTCACAGTCATGCATAGAGTTGCTCTCCATGGTTGCAGTCATGCATAGGGCCCTTCCCCATTGTCATAGTCATACACAGGACCATCACCCGAGAACAGTCAAGCACTGGGACCTTTGCCAGGGTCACAGTCATGCATAGGCCCTTCCACATGGTCATAGTCATGCATAGCCCTTTCCTCAGGGTCACAGTTATGCAAACACCCTTCCCCAGTGTCACAACCTTGCATAGGGCATATCCCCATGCTCACAGTCATGCAAAGATCTTTCCTCAAGGTCACAGTCATGCATTGGGCCTTTCCCCAGGTTCACAGTCATGCATACCACCTTCCCAGGGTTAAAGTCATGTAGAGACCCGTACTGAGGTTCCCAGCCATGCATGGGGCCTTTCCCCAGGGTCACAGCCATGCAAAGGTCCTTCCACAGGAACACATTCATACAAATTGCCTTCCTCTGTGTCAGTCATGCATAGGATCTTTCTCCCGGTCACAGTCATGCATAGGCCCTTCCCTGTGGTCATGGTCATGCATTTGCCCTTCCTCAGCATCATAGTCATGAATAGGGCCCTTCCTCAGGGTCAGAGTCATTCATAGAACACTTCCACAGGGTGACAGTAATGGATAGACCCTTCTCCAGGTTTACAGTCATGTACAAGGCCCTTCCTCATGGTCAGTCATACATAGGTCACTTCCCCAGGGTGACAGTAATGCATAGGCCTTCCTGAGTGTCACAGTCATTTATAGGCCCTTTTCTATGGTCAGGGTCATGCATATTCCCTACATCAGGTCACACTCATGCAAAGGGCCCATCCACAGGGTGGCAGTCATGCATAGGCCCTTCCCCAGTGTCACAATCATGCATATTCCCTACCTCAGGTCTCCTTCATGCATAGTGCACTTCCCTGTGGACAGAGTCATTCATAGACTCTTAATCAGCATCACAGTCATCCATAGGGCCCTTCCTCTGGGTCACCTTCCTGCATAAGGCCCTCCTCCAGTGTCTCAGTCCTGCATAGGCCCTTCCTCAGCATCACAGTCATGAATAGAACCCTTACTCAGTGTCACAGTCATGAATAGGGCCCTTCCTCAGCACCACAGTCATGAATAGGGCCCTTCCTCATCATCACAGTTATGAATAGGGCCCTTCTTCAGGGTCTGAGTCATGCACGGGGGCTTTCCACAGAATCAGTCCTGCATAGGCCCTTCCCCATTGTCACAGTCATGCATAGGCCCTACTTAAGGTCACAGTCATGCATAGGGCACTTCCCCAGGGTAACAGTCATGCAAAGGGACCTTCTCCACGGTCACAGTCATTGTTCCTTCCTCAGGGTCACAGTCATGCATTGGCCCTTCCTCAGGATCAACATCATGCATAATGCTTCCTCAAGGTCACAGAAATGCATAGGTGATTTGTCAGGGACACAGTTTTGCACAGGGCCTTCTGCAGAGTCATAGTCATGCGTAGCCCTTCCCCAGAGTCACAGTCATGCCCAGGCCCCTTTCCATGGTCACAGTCATGCCTATGGCATTTTCCAGGGTCACAGTCCTGCTTAGGGCCTTCCCAAGCATCATGCACATGCATAGGCTCTTCCCCAGGCTCAGGACCAGGCACAGGGCCCTTCCCCAGGGACACAGTCATGCATTAGGCCCTTCCCCAGGGTAAGAGTCATGCATAGGGACCTTATCCAGAGTCACAGTCATAGTCCCTTCCCATGGTCACAGTCATAGTACCTTCCGATGGTCACAGTCATGTATAGGCCCTTCCTCAGGGTCACAGTCATTAATATTGCCCTTCCCCAGGGTCACAGTCAAGGATGGACCCTTCCACAAGGTCACCGTCATGCAGAGCCCTTCCCCAGGGTCATAGTCATGCTTAGGACTCTTCCCCAGTTTCTCAGTAATGCATCAGATTTTCCTCAGGGTCGAAGTCATGCATACAGGCCTTCCAAGCTCACAGTCATGTATAGACTGTTCCCCAGTGTCAGAGTCATGAATAGGCCCTGCTCCATGCTCACAGTCTTAAATAGAGCCTTCTGCAGGGTAACAGTCATGCATAGGGACCTTATCCAGGGTCACAGTCATAGTCCTTCTTGCAAGGTCACAGTCATGCTTATGCCCTTCCTCAGGGTCAGGATCATGCACAGGCCCTTCTCCATGGTCACAGTCATGAATAGGCCTTTTCCAATGGTTGCAGTCACAAACATGGATAGGTCCTTCCTCAGGGTCAGAGTCCTGCAGAGGGCTCTTCCCCATGGTCACAGTCATGCATAGGCCCTTCCTCATTGTCACAGTCATGCATAGGACCTTTCTGAAGAGTCAAAGTTATGCATAGAAAACTTTCTGTGGTACAGTCATGAATAGGGCCCTTCCCCACGGTCACAGTCATACATACAACTTTTTCCAGGGTCGAAGTACTGCTTAGGGACTTCCCCAGGGTCACAGTCATGTGTTGACCCTTCTGCAGTCAGGACCATGCATTAGGCCTTTCCCCTATGTCAAGTTAATGCATAGGCCCCTTCCCCAGGGTAATAGTAATGCATTGGGACCTTCTCCAGGATCACAGTTGCATAGGACATTCCACATGGTCTCACTCATGCATAGGATTTTCCTCAGGTACATATACATTCATAAGGATGTTGGATCTCATTGGAACTAGATTTACCCCCATATATCTGTGAAAATCAGGGCTTTCACCAGGGTCTCTGAGGGGCTCAGAGCATTCAAAAAGGTCTCATTATTTCTACAAATCTTTCCCAATTCTTGGTCTTTGGGCCTTTCCCAGGGTCTCTTTCTGGCTCAAGGTATTTTTTCAGGGTTTTATTAGAGTTCAGGGTCTTTCCCAGAGTCTCAGTGAGGCTCAGAGACTTCCCCAAGTGCATGTCTCATAATCTTTGTGACTGTCAAATTTATATCACGACCTTCCTAGTGTCTCACTGGGCTCAGTGCTATATCCATAGTTTCAGTGAGGCCTAGAAGTTCTCAGTGGGGCTCAGGTGCAAGTCCATAGTCTCAATGGAGGCTCAACAACTTCCCCAGATTCTCACTGAGGCTCAGGGGCTACATAATTTTCTTATTGGGCTGAAGGACCTTGAGTCTCAGGGCTTCCCCAGAGTTGCCTTGGGGCACTGGTGCCTTCCTTAGGTCCAACTGGGTTCAGAGCCTTTTCTAGAGTTTCAGTGGGGCTCAATTTTTTTCAGATATTCTCTCTCAGTGGGGCTCATGAAAATGTCAACAATCTCAGTGGAGAACAGGGACTTCCAGAAGGACCCACAGGGATGAGACATTTTGCTGAAGTCTCTCTGAGTTGCAGGACCTTGCCTAGATCATCCGTGGAGCTTAGGGTCTTTCCAGTGTGTTACTGTGGCTCAGGGCCTTCCCTAGGATCACAGAAGGATGCTGAGGCTTCCCAAGGGTGAAAGTGGTGTTCAGGGTTTTTGCCAGAATTGTACTGGTCTCATTGACTTCTCCAGACCCTCAGTGAGGCTCACGTGGAGTTCAGGACATTCCTCAGTTACTCCATGCAGATTGATTCTTTCCCCAGTCTCAGTGGAAATCAAGACCTTAACCAGAGACTCAATAGTGCTCAAGACCTTCTATGGGAGTCTCATTGAGGCTCAGGGTGTTTCCCAGCATCTCAGTGGAACTCAATTTATCTTTCCCAGAGTCTCACTGAGGCTCAGAGACTTACCAAAACTCTCTGTGTGTCTCATGAACTTTGCAGGTTTATAACATGTATCAGGACCTTCACTAGCATCTTGCTGGGGCTCCGTGGTTTATCCAGAGTTTTGGAGGAACATAGATACTTTCACACATTTTGTGTGGGGCTCAAGAACTTGTCCAGAGTCTCAATAGAGCTTAAGAACTTCCCCAACCAAATGGATTCAGGGCCTTCCTCAGAGTCTTAGTGAAACTCAGGGCCTTCCCCAGGGTCTCATTGAGCCTCAGACTATCTGAGGTACTTAATTGGGCTGAAAGTTTTCCTTAGGTTCTCAGTGGAACTCAGATCATTCCCCAATGTCTCAATGAGGTTCAGGACCTTGCCCAGAGTCTGAGTAGAGCTCATATTCTTTGCCAGAGTTTTGTCGTGTTCACAACTTTCCCTGGGTCTCAGTGGGACTCATATTTTTTAAGAATTCTCAATGGGGCTACTTCACATGCCTGGGTTCTCAGGGACATCACAGAGTTCCCCAAGAATCCAGAGGGATCAGAAATTTTACCAAAATCAGTGAATCTCAGATTTTGCCAAAGTTTTCAGTGGGACTCAGTGCCTTACCTCAGAGTGGTAGTGTTGCTCAGGGGCTTCAACAGGGTCTCAGAAGGACTTGAGATTTTTTCAGGGTTAAAGTAGTTTTCAGAGCCTTCCACAAGGTCTCAGTGGAGCTCAATCTACACTAGGATCTCAGTGGGCTATTGCTGTGGGCATTATGGATTTTGTGGGTGTCTCACAGACCTTTCCTACAGTTTCAGTGGGCCTTGGCTCCATCCCCACAATCCCAGTGCACTCAGGGCCTTCCCAAGGACTCAGTGACTCACAACATTCTCCAGGGTTTCAGTGGGGGTTACAGTCTTCCCCACAGTCACAGTGTGACTCAGGATTGTCCACAGATTCTCAGTGGGGATCATATTTTTACCTACAGTCTCTGTGTTGATTAGGACCCTTTGTCAATGCTCAGTCCAAGCTTAGGGCCTTGTACCAGGTCAGTGGTACTCAGAACCATCCCAAGTTTCTACATGTAGAACAAGACTTTCTCCAGGGTCTCAGTCTGGTTCAGTACCTTCCCTGATAGCTTAAAAAGGCTCAGGGCACTCCACTGAGTTTTCAGGTCTAAGGTCCTTCTCCAGAATTTCAGTAGAACATTGAGGTGTCCACGGGTTCACAGGGGATTTAGATTCTTCTTCACCAGTATTTCTTTGAGGCTAATGGTTTTCACTAATTTCTCAATAGGTTCCAAGGGGACGTTTTACAGTATTGCATTGTGTATCAGGGCTTTTCCCACACATAAAAGGGCCTCATGACTTTTCCAAGGGCTTCAGTGGGGCGTAGCGCCTTCCACAAGGTAGCAGGAGGTCGAAGGACCTTCTCCAGTACTTCAGTGGAGCTCAGGGATCTTTATAGTACTTCAGCGAAGTTCAACTACTTTCCCAGAGTTTGTGTGATCTAAAGGCCTTCAAAAGTATCTCAGTAGAGTTCAGGGCTCTCACTGGGGTCTGAATGGGATTCAGGATTGTTCCTATTACATCATTGGATTTCTGGGCTTTTCCAGGTTTCTAATGAGGCTCATTGACTTTCATAGTGATTCGGTGGATTGCAGGGCCTCGCTCAGGACTTGTCAGTGGGCTTTCTGGTCTTTTACAATTTCACAGTCATGTTCAGGGTATCCTGCATATTCTTACTGGTCTCATTCCCTTCACCAGGCAGTGGGTGAACTTCCTGAATATTCCCAGCCTCTCACTGTGGTTCAGGATGGTTCGTAGGTTCTCAATGGACCACATATCTTGGCCAGTGTTTCAGATGGACTCCTGGTCTTTACCAGGGTCTGTTATTCTCAGGGCCTTTGCAGTGTCTCAGTCATGCTCAGGGCTCTTCTCAGAGTCTCATTGGTACTCAGATTCCTCCCCAAGTGCACACATGGCTGAGTTCTTTGCTACGGTCTCAGTGAATCTCAGAGTATTTCCCAGGGTCTCAATGAAGCTCAGTGCAATTTCCAATGTCAGAGTGGTGCTCATGGTCTTCTCTAGCATCTACGTGACAGTCAGAGCTTTGTTCTGGGTACCAGAGGGGTTCAGGCCCTTTCCCCATGTCAGTGGGGACTCAGGGCCTACACTAGCAACTAAGCAGATCAGGACATTTTCATAGTTTCATTGGCTCTCTGGGTCTTCCCAAGAATTTTGGTTTGACCTAGAAACATTCACATGAACTTTTGGAGGTTCAGATAATTCCCCATTGTGTTTTGAAGAGTCTAAGGCCTTCACAAGAATCTTAGATGGGTTTAATATTTCGCTGTTTTCTCAGTGGTGTTCAAGATCTTCTACAAGGTCTTAATGAGGCTGAGACACTACCCCAGGTTCACAGTTGTATGTAGAACATTTCCAGGATATGTACTGCTCTCATAGCCTTGCCAGGCTTTAAGCAGAGCTAGGACCATTCCCAAGGATACAGTGGAACTTAGGTTTTTCCCCAGGGGATAGTAGGGCTCCATCATCTTGCTTATGGGTTCAGTAGAACACAGGACTTTTTTCAATAAGGGTCAGTGCTATTCCCAGTCTAAGTGAGGCTCAGTGGTATTTATAGCACCTCAGTGAGGGTCCAAATCTTCCCCAAGAAAACACTGGGTTTCAGTCTTCATGGGGTTCTCAGTGAATCCCAGGGTCTTTCCCAGGATTTCCATGGAGTTCAGAGTCACACTCATGATCACAGTGGTGCTCAGGATCTTCCACAGTTCTGACTATTGGTCAGGACCTTTCCTAGTACCACAGTGTTCCTCAGAGCTTTCCCAAGTGTCTTAGTGAGGCTCATGACTATCACAGTATTTCAGTGGACCTCAGGTGTGAGATATATTGAGGTTCCAAAGAAATCAAACATATGCTTGGAAGTGAGTGGGCAAGTGAAGCTTTACTTTTGCCAGAATGTCATTCTGAAAACCCAACTAGGAAACACACTTGGGCATGCAGTCTACCTCCTTTATTCCTATTGTGCCAGTACCCCTGGTCTGACTGAAGGACTTCAGGGTTACAATCTATATGATTGGTTAATTTTAAATTTGGGGCAAAGAATGGGGAAGACTATAAATAAAATGACTTCAATTTTCTCTTACATCTCAATTAAGGCTAAATACTATATTTTGAAAATGGAACACTGGACTTTTGATTTCTCACAAATCTCAATTTTAGCTTTTAAACATTTAATTTCATTTTCATTTTTCTCAAGTACCCATCAGTGTTGTCATCCATTAAAGATATATTAACTTTCTAATTTGGAAATCATCCACCATAATGAGTTCTCCCCATTTTAGTCAAACCTGTGGCCATTCCAGTCATTACTAGCACTTGTTCTGGTCCTGTCCAGCCACATTGAAGCTTATGTGTTTTCAATGTCTTCATTAAAATCAAATCTCCAGGCTGGAAGTGATGAATGACAACCTCTTGAACTGGAGTCTGAGCAACAATTCATTTGATCATGATGAGAAAGAAAAGCACAGATTATCTCTAATTGAATCAGAACAAACTTTTGTATCAGGCAGCTAATCTCTTCCTGTAGAACTTCTCAGTTTTAATTACTTTTGGGAGCACTGACCCTAATGTACCCCTCTACTTACATGAAAAGAACCATTGTGTTTTATTTTCAATGTCCATGTGTGCCTGTACTTTGGTTACATTCTCCTGTCAGGTGTTTAAGCACAAGTTGGCAAAATTGACTTGTTCCTATGTACTGTTAGAGTCACCTGAAGTTTATTATAGATCATTCATGGAAGCACATGAGAGGCTTTTGGCTCCTTTAGCTATTCTTCTAGCAGTTGTCCCATCTGTCAGGATGGACCGGGGTCTTGCTGACCATATATGACTTCCCTTGGAAGCATTAGAGATATATCCTTCTCCAGAGATCCTCCTCTTTTCAGACTGTGCACTCGTTGCCTTCCTGCTCTCTAGGGTCCCTTGAAGCCATTGATTTGGAGGCTAGGAGATCCAGAATTGCAAAGCCCTTTGAGAAGTTCCAGTGTTCCTGGATCCCAGCTGACCTTAGAAAGCAAGAGCCAAATATTGGCCACTTTTCCTTGTCCCCTTCACTTCCTTGCCTTTGGTTTTCAAGTTTTGGTTTTAAATATCCAGTAACTCAATTTCATCAGTAAATTTAATGTATATAATCTTATACTTACTCCTTCCATTGAATTGGGGTTTTATATTAGTACTAGAAATCAGTCTTATATCCTATTCTGTGCTATGTGTGATGACTGATTATCTCAAATTAACTCAGGTTGTTCTGTTACATGGAGTACTTCTTCAAAACACTAACATCCAAAAATTTTAAAGTTTTATGTGGAAAAGACAAAATGAAATTTAAAAGACCAAATATGTGTTCAGTTTGCATAATAGCTTTAAACCAAGCAACATAGTATCTATATTACACTGGTATATCTTGGTGTCCATTTTGCCTACTCAGAAACACATAAAATTTTCAACTTAATCACATATAAAACCCTTTACAAATTTTAATTTCTTTCAATACTCTCTTATAAACTGACATACCTTTCATAATTTACCCAACTCTTTACTTAGTTTTGTATGATATTCCTTGTTAATTTTGGGATCATAGTAATTTCTTTTGTACAGGTGATCAAACCCAGGGGCAATAAACTACTGAGCCACATCCCTAGCCATTTTGTTGTATTTTGTTTAGGGACAGGGTCTCACTGAGTTCCTTACTGCCTGACTAAGTAACTGAGGCTGGTTTTGAATCTCAAGATCTTTCTGCCTGAGCCTCCCATACTGCTGGGATTATAAGTATGTGCCACAAGGCCCAGTGGGATTACAGTAATCTTTTTGACAAAAATCTCTCTTTTAAATATAATTTAAAATTAGTTGAAGTCTAACTTTCTTTTTAGTCAGTCTAACACAGGGTGAGAGCCTGATGCTTATCTCAATAAGGCAGGACTCTTGACAAATAACACAATGCTACATTTCATCTGAAAAATAATCAATAAACTGAGAAGTCCTAATTTACTCTGTGTAGAAAAAGTGACCAAATGCTTCCCTATTTCACCATGTCAGCTTTTAAAGGAATCAGGCTCTTATTATTTTTTAAGATACATTTAAATTTCCACCCTAGTGTAAAAATTCACACAAAAGTTCATGACTATCTTATTGAAAAACAGGTTACCAGAACATGAAATGACTTAAATAAATCTCCATTTAAATTCGCTTTTTCATACAAATCTGAAGGCAATACCACTACAGACAACTTTGGTTTGGAAAACACTAACTTGGTAAAGTGCTCCCCTAAATGGATTCAGTTCATGTTTTAAAGAGTCATTGAGGAAATAATGGGTCCTCATTAATGCCTCTTTCTTAAGGGGATATGTCTATACTTTCTGTGACAAGTTATTTCATGATTGAACAAAATCTTGTTTAAGGTAATTTGATCAGGGGCTAGGGTTGTGACTCATTGGTCCAGATCTCCCTGGCATGTGTTAGGCACAGGGTTCAATTCTCAGCACCACATATAAATAGATAAAGTAAAGGTCCCTTGACAAATAAAAATATTTTTTCTAAAAATAACTAGATCTTTTTCTCAAGATTCCTTTGACCCAAATGACCTTATAAACTCCTAGGAAACCCCCACAGAGCAGGCTTTGTTTCCTTTTCCAGGGAGACCCTTTCCAATGAAGTTGTTACTCTTTGGGTGAGAATGTCATCTGTACATTTAATTTACATAACAAAGCTTATCAGAGAAGAAAGATGGAGGGTTAGACAATATGGCACACACACACAAAAAATAGGAGCCTTAATGTTTCCCCCAGTTTATAATGTAACAGTGCTGGTACCCATTGCCATGTTCTTTGTGACTGGCAGTTTTCACAACTTGGATAAGATAGGGCAGTAAATATTCTGAGACTCAGGTAATGGGCCCCAATTAAAGTTTATTTTTTAATGTAAAGGCTAACCACATGATGTTAAACACTCCAACCAACACCTTTGTCCCAGCAAGGTGGAGGGGGGGCAGATGGAAGTGAGGATGACCCACATGGAGGTTACTGAAAAATTTCAATGAAGGTCTAACAGGACACAGTAGATTAGAAAAGCATGGGTGAGAAGATGGTGGACTAGAAGATGACTGCATCTCCTGTCACTCCAGAATCCAGGAGTCAAGAAAGTGAGGCATTGAGAGACATGAACTAACATGGAGCCACGGGGTGAGTCTCCCCCACTGGGTGAAGCTCAGCCTGGGTGGCAGGCCCGGACAGGGGCCGCTTCTCAGAGCAGGGCAGGGCAGCCAGGGACTTCCCTAAGCATCTCTGCTCCCTCCGGCGGCAGGCTCCTTCCACAGCCAGCTTCTTGGAGCAGGCCGCCCAGTGAGAGCCTTTCTGCACACAGCCAGCTCCAAGCCCTGGAACCAGTAGCGGACTAGGGGCAGCTTTCTTTGGAAGCACTGCATTATCAAGTTCCTCCAAGACTTCAGGCTACTAAAGGCTGGGAGGTGATATGCTGGAAATCTACAGGGACACTATAAGCCAATAGAGGAAATCTGCAATATCTCAAGAGTCCCACTGATATCTGACCAATATGAGAAAATAAGGGAAGAAAATGTCCCAAACAAACCTAGACACTATATCAATAAAACCCAATGACAGCACAGCAGAAATAATGTCAGAAAGGGAGTTCAGAATGTACATACTTAAAACAATCAGAGAAGCAAATGAGGAGATGAAAGAGCAAATGCAGGCACTGGAGGAGGAGATGAAAGAGCAAATGCAGGCATTAAATGATCACACCAATCAACAGTTAAAAGAGCAAATACAAGGGCTGGGATATAGCTCAGTTGGTAAAGTGCTTGCCTTGCAAGCATAAGACCCTGGGTTCGATTCCCAGCACCGCAAAAAAAAAAAAAAAAAAAAAAAAAAAGAGCAAATACAGGAAGCAAGAGATCATTTCAATAAAGAGTTAGAGATACTGAAAAACAAACAAACAAACAAACAGAAATCCTTGAAATGAAGGAAACAATAAACCAAGCTAAAAACTCCATAGAAAGCATAACCAATAGGATAGAACACCTGGAAGACAGAACCTCAGATAAAATAAGATAAGATAAAATATTTAATCTTTAAAACAAAGTTGACCAAACAGAGAAGATGGTAAGAAATCATGAACAGAATCTACAAGAATTATGGGGTATCATGAAAAGGCCAAATTTAAGAATTATTGGGATTAAGGAAGGCTTAGAGAAACAAACCAAAGGAATGAACAATCTATTCAATGAAATAATATCAGAAAATTTCCCAAATCTGTAGAATGAAATGGAAAAGCAAGAACAAGAGGCTTATAGGACTCCAAATATACAAAATTACAACAGACCCACACCGAGGCACATTATAACAAAAATACCTAACATACAAAATAAAGAGAGAATTTTAAAGGCCGCGAGAGAAAAGAATCAAATTACATTCAGGGGGAAACCAATAAGAATATCAGCAGATTTTTCAATCCAGACCCTAAAAGCTAGAAGGACCTGGAACAACATTTACCAAGCCCTGAAAGAAAATGGATGCCAACCAGAATCTTATACCCAGCAAAACTTGCTTTCAGATTTGACGATGAAATAAGATCCTTCCATGATAAACAAAAGCTAAAGGAATTTACAAAAAGAAAGCCAGCATTACAGAACATTCTCAGCAAAATATTCCATAAGGAAGAGATAAAAAACAATGATGCAAATTAGCAATGGGAGGAACTAGCCTAAAGGAATAGCCAAATAAAGGAGAAACCAAATCATGTCAAAAAACAAAAATGAGTCAAATGACTGGGAATACAAATTATATCACAATAATAACCCTGAATATTAATGGCCTGAACTCATCAATCAAAAGACATTGACTGGCCGATTGGATTAAAAAGAAAAATCCAAAATTATGCTGCCTACAAGAGACTCATCTCATAGAAAGAGATACCCATAGACTAAAGGTGAAAGGATGGGAAAAAGCATACCATGCACATGGACACAGCAAAAAAGCTGGAGTATCCATCCTCATTTCAGATAATGTGGACTTCAAGTCAAAACTAGTCAGAAGGGATAAAGAAGGACATTACATACTGCTTAAGGGAAGCATAAATCAGTAAGACATAACAATCATGAATATCTATGCCCCAAACATTGGCTCATCCAAGTAGGTCAAACAAATCCTTCTCAATTCCAGAAATCAAATAGACCACAACACAATAATACTAGGTGATTTTAACACACCTCTCTCACCACTGGATAGATCTTCCAAACAAAAATTGAATAAATTAACTATACATCTCAATAACACAATCAGCAATTTAGACTTAATGGACATATATAGAATATACCATCCAAAAAGAATGAATACACTTTCTTCTCAGCAGCACATGGATCCTTCTCTAAAATAGACCATATTTTATGCCACAAAGCTACTGTTAGCAAATACAAGAAGATAGAGATACTACCTTGTACTCTATCAGATCATAATGGATTGAAATTAGAAAGAAATGACAGAATAAAAAACAGAAACTTCTCCAATACTTGGAGACTAAATAATACACTATTATACGATGAATGGATAACAGAAGACATCAGGAGGGAAATAAAAAAATTCTTAGAAGTAAATGAGAACAAAGACACATCATATCAAAATCTCTGGGACACTATGAAAGCAGTACTTAGAGGAAGATTTATTTCATGGGGTGCATTCAACAAAAGAAGTAGAAATCAACAAATAAATGACTTAACACTACAGCTCAAATCCTAGAAAAAGAAGAGCAGACCAACACCAAAAGTAGTAGAAGACACAAAATAGTTAAAATCAGAGACGCAATCAAAGAAATTGAAACAAAAGAAACAATTGGAAAAATAAACAAAATAAATAATTAGTTCTTTGAAAACATAAACAAAATTGATAAACCCTTAGCCATACTAACAAAGAGAAAGACAGAAAAAATTCAAATTACTAAAATTTGGAATGAACAAGGAAATATCAAAACAGACACAAGTGAAATACAGAACATAATTAGAAGCTATTTTGAAAATCTATATTCCAACAAAACAGAAAACCTTGAAGACATCAACAAATTTCTAGAGACATATGAATTACCTAAACTGAACGAGGAGGATATACACAACTAAAATAAATCAATTTCAAGCAATGAAATAGAAGAGGTCATCAAAAGCCTACCAACAAAGAAAAGTCCAGGACCAGATGGCTTCTCAGCCAAGTTCTACAAAACCTTTAAAGAAGAGCTCATTCCAATATTCCTCAAAGTATTCCATGAAATAGAAGAGGAGGGAACCCTCCCAAACTCATTCTATGAAACCAATATCACCCTGATACCTAAACCAGTCAGAGATACATCAAGGAAAGAAAATTTCAGACCAATATCCTTAATGAACATCAACGCAAAAATTTTCAAAAAAATTTTAGCAAATCGCATCCAAAAATATATTAAAAAGATAGTGCACCACGATCAAGTGGGTTTTATCCCAGAGATGCAAGGTTGGTTCAACATCTGGAAATCAATAAATGTAATTCAATATATCAAGAGACTTAATGTTAAGAATCACATGATTATTTCGATAGATGCAGAAAAAACATTTGATAAAATACAGCATCCCTTCATGCTCAAAACACTAGAAAAAATTGGGATAGTGGGAACATTCCTTAACATTGTAAAGGCCATCTACACTAAGCCCATGGTCAATACCATTCTAAATGGTGAAAAACTGAAAGCATTCCCCCTAAAAACTGGAACAAGGCAGGGATGCCCTCTTTCACCACTTCTATTCAACATCGTCCTTGAAACTCTAGCCAGAGCAATTAGACAAACCAAAGAAATTAAATGGATACGAATAGAAATAGAAGAACTCAAACTATCCCTGTTCGCTGATGACATGATTATATATTTAGAGGAACCTGGAAATTCCACCAGAAAACTTTTAGAACTCAAAAGTGAATTCAGTAAAGTAGCAGGTTACAAGATCAATGCTCATAAATCCAATGCATTTTTATACATAAGTGGTGAATCTTAAGAGAGAGAAGTTTGGAAAACTACCCCATTCACAATGGCATTGAAAAAAAATACTTGGGAATCAATCTCACAAAAGAGGTGAAAGACCTCTACAATGAGAACTACAAGAAAGAAATTCAAGAAAACCTTAGAAGATGGAAAGATCTCCCATGTTCTTGGATAGGCAGAATTAATATTGTCAAAATGGTCATACTACCAAAAGTGCTATACAGATTCAATGCAATTCCAATTAAAATCCCAATGATGTACCTTACAGAAATAGAGCAAGCAATCATGAAATTCATCTGGAAGCATAAGAAACTCAGAATAGCTAAAGCAAACCTCAGCAGAAAGAGCAAAGCAGGGGATATCGCAATACCAGATATTCAACTCTACTACAAAGCAATAGTAACAAAAACGGCATGGTATTGGTACCAAAATAGACAGGTAGATCAATTGTACAGAATAGAGGACATGGACACAAACCCAAATAAATACAATTTTCTAATACTAGACAAAGAGGCCAAAAATATGCAATGGATAAAAGATAGCCTCTTCAACAAATGGTGCTGGGAAAACTGGAAATCCATATGCAACAGAATGAAATTAAACCCTATCTCTCACCCTGCACTAAACTCAACTGAAAATGGATCAAGGACCTTGGAATCAGACCAGAGACCCTGCATCTTATAGAAGAAAAAGTAGGTCCAAATCTTCAACTTGTTGGCTTAGAATCAGACTTCCTTAACAGGACTTCCATAGCACAAGAAATAAAGGCAAGAATCAACAACTGGGATAGATTCAAACTAAAAAGCTTTCTCTCAGCAAAGGAAACTATCAGTAATGTGAAGAGAGAGCCTACAGAGTGGGAGAATATCTTTGCCACTCATAGATAGAGTGCTAAATTCCAGAATATATAAAAAACTCAAAAACTCTACAGCAAGAATGCAAATAATCCAATCAACAAATGGGCTACGGAAAGGAACAGACACTTCACAGAAGAAGATGTACATGCAATCAACAGATATATAAAAAAATGTTCAACCTCTCTAGTAATAAGAGAAATGCAAATCAAAACTACCCTAAGATTCCATCTCACCCCAATTAGTATGGTGATTATCAATAACATAAGGAACAATAGGTGTTGGTGAGGATGTGGGGAAAAAGGTACACTCATACATTGCTGGTGGGGTTGCAAATTAGTGCAGTCACTCTGGAAAGCAGTATGGAGATTCATCAGAAATCTTGGAATGGAACCACCATTTGACCCAGCTATCCCACTCCTTGGCCTATACCCAAAGGACTTAAAAACAGCATACTACAGAGATACAGCTACATCAATGTTCATTGCTGCTCAATTCACCATAGCCAGCTTGTGGAACCAACCTAGATGCCCTTCAGTTGATGAATGGATAAAGAAACTGTGGCATATTTATACAATGGAATATTACTCCGCAATGAAGAATGATAAAATTATGGCATTTGTAGGCAAATGGTCGAAATTGGAGAATATCATGCTAAGTGAGATAAGCCAATCTCAAAAAACCAAAGGACGAATTATCTTGCTGATAAGAGGATGATGATACATAATGGGGCATGGGAGGGGTTAGTTTTAGGGTTAGGGTGAGGATTAGGGAGGGGGGCAAGAATGGAGGAAGGAAGGACTGTATAGAGGGAAAAGAGGGATGGGAGGGGTGGGGGGAAGGGAAAAATAACAGAATGAATCAAAGAACATTACCCTATGTAAATTTATGATTACAGAAATGGTATGCCTTGATTCCATGTACAAACAGAGAAACAACATGTATCCCATTTGTTTATAATAAAAAAAAAAGAAAGAAAAGCATGGGTGAAGCAATAATCTCGGTGTGCTCCCAATGCCTGTACAACATAGATTTCAACCTTAACCCCAAAGCTTTTGGATGTCTGTTCAGCACAGACTCTGATCAATGCCTTCATCCAGAAACCACAAAACCTCTGTTAGGTTGTCCCTTTCATTACAAGAGTTCCTTCTTCCCTCATTCACACAAGTCTTACTCCTTTTCAATAAGATGTAATACTTCAATCTTTTACAGTACTTTAATTAAAACACAGCTGAAACTTTTTTGTATGCATATAAATTTACAACTGTTAGAATTTTAACCCATGTAATCTTGCTCTTAGTTAGGACCCAGAAATGCACAATCTTAATTCCTTTTTCAAAATAAACTAATTTCAAACACACATTTAGTAGACCCAAATATATGTTTCTGTGAAAGTGGTGACTTGAACCATGGTTTCTGATAGTCTTATCACTGTCTTTGTGTCAGGAACTTCCTGTACAAAAGTGCAACAGGTCAATATGGCCCAGATGCTATGATGACAATCAGCCAAACAAGGTTCTGTGCAAAGGCACCAAGGTTCACAGTTGGGGCCTTGAGCTCAGGCACCAAGTCCTAGGGATAGAGAATTCTGGGCATAACAAGATAACTTCAATGTCTCCCAAGTTTCACTGTGATCTCCAGGTCTGTCTGCTTTGCTAAAGTCTTCTCACAAATAAATTTTGATGACAAAACCAATAAAATAAACATGCTAAGCTTGCTCTGAGTCATTCATCTTCCATCAGAAAGTAAATCCCCCCTCAGTCTGTCTATCTTTTCTCCAACCCACATCACTCCTCACTGGTTTCTGAATTAACTGCCAAGCTGCACACAGCATTTTACCTTATGGAATTCAAGAAGCCAAGAGTACTTGAATTTATATTTAGTCAATGTGTTAGTATTTTAACACTGCAAATAATCATATTTTTCCTCTAACAAACACATTTATGAAGATTAATCCCACTTATGTAAAAACTAATTTACTGATTTGTAACTTTGGATACCCTTGGAAAGCAAGGTATGAAACAAGTCTAATTAACTTTAAGTCAGTTTTACTGCCAAAGAAAAATCCTTAAAAGCAATGGCTATTGCACTTAAACATTTTATAGGAACCAACACTCTGACCAGTCACCTGGAAAAATGCATGTGTTCGTAGTATCAATAACACCATTGTTCTTACCAATTGAGATTGATCCTTTTTGTTAAAGTTGTATTTAAATTATGTGAATTAAAAGGCATTTGTATCAAATCATGATAATTTATGAGAACTTATTTATCTATCAACCAATTTTGATGCCATGTACATAGTGTATACACAAGCATGTATGTAGACACAGCATACAACACATGGGTTAAAATAAAGACTGTTGCATATTTTTACAGAATGAGCATGTCATGAAAGGGCCTGTGTAGTTGGGAAAATTATGAATAGTGTGTACCAGTTATGGTGAACACCAAAAATATATGTTCAGGTGGTCACTTGTCTTCCACAAGGGCAAAATTTCTTCTACCACCAACACTGGTTCTTTTCCTTGCTCTTCAAAGGAAAAGAAGATTTACACATACAAGATATTTCCATTGTTCTTCCCCATCCTAGGCTGAGAATTTTTATTCCCCATTCCTAGAATAGTTTCCCCCCCTGTCCTGAATCCCTCCTTATTGAGTCTTTTGCACACCTGGGCCCCCTATGTGCTCAGTCCTCCTTACTGGGGATTTCTTGGACACACCCATCCTGCTTTCCTTGGTGTTGGGTTGTTTCTGAATAGAGCCTCGATGGACCCACTCTTCTGGGAAGTTTCTTGAACTCTTCTCTCAGTCACACTCACACCACCTCTGGGATGTCCCAACCACCAAGGTGGTACTTGTTTCTCAAGCTGGACAATAGAGTTTCTTCCCTTGGTCTTTACCTGGAGTTACATGGTTGCCATGGTGCTTGCTTGGCCCTCTCTCTGTCGTGCCAATCAACTTTCTATTTTGAGTCCACTGTCAACCTCAGTGATCACAGATTCCTCCCATGCTTTGCATCCAAGCAACAAGGAAGTAGAAGGTTTCTGCTCTAATGTGGGGCATCCTTACCGCCCTGAGGTAGTTTATGAAACCCTGGTGCTGGTGCAGAAATTGTTAGAAAAACCAAAAAAAAAAAAAAAAAAAATCAAACCTGTGCTAGGAGCTGGGTGTTGAAGGTCAACTTTCCTTCTGCCACAAGGGCAAAATACAGAATCTAGGTAGCAAGTATGCTTGGGTGAGCAGTCAGGATGATTTAACTTTAATGCATGCTCCCTCCTGCTCTGATAAGAAGATTGGGTGTAAAATCTACAACACTAGCTAATTTTCAAATTGTGGCAGGCAAATTCAAATGTTATCATAAAAATGGGTATAACTGGATTGTTTTTGAGAGAGAGATCAATTGACTTTTTTTTTCTAGTACTGGGTATTGAACATAGGGCCACATATTTACTGACAGCATCTTCTGCCCTTTTTATGTTTTATTTTGAGGCAGGATCTCATGAAGTCACAGAGGGCTTTGCACATTGCTGAGGCTGGTTTTGCACTTGCAATCCTCCTGCTTCAGATTCCTGAGCAGCTGGGACTACAGGAGAGTGCCATTTCACCTGGCTACAATTGGGACTCAAATCCCTATTAAGTCTAGATGCTGTATTCTTAAAATGTACCATCAGACGTTCTATATATCACATTCAGAATCTTATTATTGACCAGTATTGAACAAGGGTCTTCAGAGTGATGCTCAAAAACCTTCCACAGAATCTATGTTGTCTTCCCAGGCACTCAGTGAAGATGGGAGTATTTACAAGGGGTCACAGTGGTGCTCAGGGCACCTCCCAGAGTTTCAGTGAATCTCAGGGCATTTCATATAGTCTCAATGGGGCTGAGTGACTGACCCAGTGTTTCAGTGGGACTTATGGCTATTCCCATTGTCACAGGGGTGCTCAGGGTCTTCTGCACAGAGCTAATGGAACTCAGGATATTCCAAGTTTCATAGTGTAGCTCTGGATTTTCCCTAGTATTTCATTCTGGCTCTTACTTTCTTTAATAAATCATAGGGGTTGGGCCATACCCTAGGTTTTTTATTATGATCATAACTTTTCCCTTAGTATTACAGGTACTTCCAAAGAATGTCAATGAGTCTTGGGTGTGCATAGAGATGTATGGGGCTAAGATATTTCCCACACATTTATTTGAAGCTAAGGTCTTTGCTATGTTCTCAGTGGGATTCAGGACCTCTGCCAGAGTGTAATGGAGATGCAGACCTTTCCCAGGGTTACCTTTTTTCTCAAGGATTTTCCAGGTCATCAATGGAACTCATGGCTTTTCCAAGGTATTGTGGGCTCAGTGCCTTCCACTGAATATCATTATGTCTCAGGATTTTCCTCACATTTGAGTGTGACTCAGGGCTGTCCATAGTACTTTATTAGGGCTTGGAAACTTTCCCAGTGTTTATGGGATCTAAAGCTTTTAAAAGTATCTCTGGGTCGTCAGGGACTTCACTGGGATCTGAATGAGATTCAGGAATTCCCCACTATATCATTGTGTCTTGGTGCATTTCAATAGAACATATGGGATTTCCTAGTCAAAAATGGGGATCAGGGCCTTGCCCAGAGTTTCAGTGGGTTTCACAGCCTTCTCCAGTCTCACAGTCAGAGTTTGTTCTTCCAGAGGCATAGTGGTCTGCTTACATACCCAGGCACTCAGTGGGACACATAGATATTGCTAGGGTCTGTATGGTTGAGGACATTCCCTAAATTCTCAGTGGGGCATAGTCTTTCAACAGGTACTCAGCAGGACTCACAGACTTACCTCCATGTCAGCTATTCTCATGACCTTTTGGAGTGTCTCTGTGGTGCTAACTGTATTCCCAGAGCTTCCATGTGACTCAGAACTTCCCAAGGACACACTGGGTTCAGGGTCATCAACAGGGTTCCAGCACCTTATCCAGGTTCCTTGTACCACTAATAGCAATTCCCAGGGTCACAGTGGGGCTCAGGATATTCCCTGGGGTCTCATTGAGGTTCATTTCCTTCCCCATTCTTTCAGAGGAACTTGGGCCATCCTCAGCATCTCACTGTGTCTCAGGGCCTTTTACAAAGGTCGGTGGGGCTCCGTGCCATTCCCAATGCCTGAGTGAGGCTCAGTACTGTTCATTCTCAGAGTCTTAGTGGGGCTCTGAATATTCCCCACACACAGCCCACTGGGGTCAGGGCCTTCATAAGGGTCTCAGTGAATTGTAGGTCCTTACACAGGTTCTCAGTGGAGCTCAGCACCAATCCCAGAGTCACAGTGGTGCTCTTACTCTTCCCCAGATTCTTAGTGCAGTTCAGTCCTACACCAGGATTTCAATAGGGCTGAATGCCTTCCTCAAACCCTCTGTGACCTCATAACCTTCCCTAGAATTTCAGTCATTTGGGATTGTCCACATAATTTTATTGGGATCAGACTTCCTTAGTGTTTCTGTTACATTAAAGGCCTTCAGTACAATCTAAGTGGTGTTGATGGCTTCCAGTAGAGTCCAAATATTGTTCAAGGCCTTATGTAGTACCTTAGTGAAGCTCAGGATCTACCCAGGGTCACAGTCATATGCAGTCTTTCCAAGAGTCTTATTATTGTCAGTGCCATTCCTGAAAATGATGAAGATTACTTACATTCTCAATGTCACAGTGGTACTCAGGACCTTCACCAGGATCTCAATGGGACTCATTGACTTTCCCAGGGACTTAGCAGTACACATTGTCATTCCCAGAATTTCAGTGATGTTTGGAGCAGTCCACATGACTTTTGTGGGCATCAGATCTTTCTGAACTGTTTCTGAGAAGCTAAAGGCCTTAACTAGAGTCTCAGTGTGGTTCAGCCTATTCAGTGTGGTCTTAATGAGATTCAGAGTCCTTCCCAGTCTCTCATTGGGTCTCAAGGCTCTTGCAGGTCATGACATTGTTTAAAATCTTTCCAAGTTTTTATGTGGCATTCAGGTCATTCCCAAGGTTATCATAAAGCTAAGGTTTCCTCAGGGTCAAAGTCCTGTGTAGGCCCTTCCTCAGAATCTTAGTGGTCTCATTGTCTCCCACAGAACATGGTTTTTTTTGTGATTCAGTGGGGTAAGGACATTCCCCTGATGTTCCCCAGGATCTCAGTTGGTCTCATGGATTGTCTCAAGTTCTCAGTGGGACTCAGTGGTATTCCCATTGTTGAAATGAGGCTCAGAAACTTTTCTAAGACTCTGATTTCACACTTTGCTAGGGTCTCAGTGGATCCCAAGGCCTTGCCCAGGTACTCAGTGAAGGTCATTGCTTTCCCAGGATCACAGTGCCACTCAGGTTCTTCTTCAGAGACTTATTGAGGCTTAGGGCCTTCCCCAGTGTCACATTGGTGGTGAAGGTATTCCCAAGAGTCTTACTGGAGCTCAGGTCTACTCCAGTATTTGCATGACCTCAGAGTACTCCACAAGACATTATTTGGATATAGATGCTTCCCCAGTTTTCTGGGAGGCCTTCACTAGTATCTTAGTGGGTTTCTGGGCCTTCATTGTATTCTGGATGGCTGTCAGGCCTTTCCCAGTGTCAGCATTCTCAGGATTTTCAAGGTCTTAAGTGGGGCTCATGCTCTCCCAAGAGTTTCAGTGTGGCTGAGGGCCTTCCTTAGTATTTCAATGGAGCCTGTCCTTCTTCAGTGTTTCAGTAGTGTTCATGGCCTTCCCGAGAGTCTTAGTGGTCTCCTTTTCTTCCCTAGGCAGTCAGTGGGGCTCTTGGACATTCTCAGAGTGGTTCAGGATATTCATGAAGGTCTCAGTGGGTCAATGGCCTTACCCATGATCTCAGTGGGACTCAGTGGCCATTTTTCTCAGCACCTTTTGCAGTGTCTCAGTTTTGTTCAGTGCTATTCCCAGAGTCTCAGTGGGGCTCAGTGCCATTCCCAGGCACAGAGTGATATTCAAAGTCTTCCCCACACTCGTATTGAACTCCAAGCCTTTCTTCTACAGATCAGAGTGGTGTTCAGGGCCTTTCCCAGTGTGTTGATGGTGCTTAGGTCATCTCAAACTTCTTAGTGGACCTTTGGATCTGTCTATCTCAGTACCATTCCCAAGGTTACAGGGTCTTAGAGCATTCCCTAGAGAGGGGTTCTTTTTGAATCCTAACTGTTGGGGTGGTCAGAAGTGACTCAATGGTAGCAAAGCATCAGGCTGTCCCTTTGTGCCAAAAACCAACCAATCAGATGTTGACAGATAAACCCTAATGGCATCTTGTAACTGCCTGTCACTAACTGGGATTCTCAGCCAATCCCAGAAGGACATGTGCCCCAGCAGGGTCTCTGGCCAACCACAGGAAAAATATCCACCACTGAGCCTACCCCCCACCTAACCCAGGGTACAAAAATCCACCCTGTAAGAACCCAGCATGACTTCCCTGACCCTTTACCTTGGTGGACCAGTGACTCTCACCCGAGAGCTGATCGCAAAAAAGCTTTATTGAGATGCTTGTGGTCTGATCCCTTTTTGTCCAGAATCCCATCTTACATTTGGGAAAGGGTCCTCTGGTTCTATTTCCTTCAAACGAGTCAGGAAATTTCTGCACTACTTCCTTTCTCTTCATCTGGGTCGACAGAAGTGGGGTAAGTTCCTTGATTTCCCTGGCCTTTTCGTTGCACATTCCAAAAAGGGTCTCTTTCCATAAGTCGTGTGCTCACACCAGATCCCCACCCATTCCATTTGGGCCCTAGTAGATTGTGGAGATGTCCCAGTCTCTGGTAGGCCCCCCCACCATCCATTTTAGAGACCCCAAAGGCTAAGGAGACTTCCTATCCTCTGGCCCACCTACCTCCATTTCACAGGTGAGCATGATCAGAATTTGGGATGCCACTTTCTGTTCCTGTCCACCCTCTATGTAAGACTGAAAGGTCATGGGAAACTTCAAATCTTCCTTAGACCCCAAAACTCCTTTGGGCTGTCGATATTTTAATTTTGCCAAATTGGGACTCACCCAAGATTTATACCATAAGTGGCTGGTCTTTTACTCAACTGAGGCCTGGCCTCAGTATGTCTTAGACAATGGCCCAAAATGGCCCGAAGAGGAGACTTTTGACTTTCAAATCTTCACTGATTTGGACAATTACTGTTGCAGGACAGAGAAATGGTCAGAATTGCCTTACATTCAAACTTTTTGGGACTTACCTGCTCACTCCTCCCTTTCTTCTACCTGCTCCATTGCCTACGTTTTCCTCGCTAGAGATGCTCCCATGCTTCTCCTCCACTTCTCCTGCATCTTCTTCCTTCTTTTCAGATCCACGGGAACTGCTTTCAGTCCCCCATGTGGCCAACCTCTCCCTCCTACTCAGGCCACACTTTCTCCTCTTTTCTACCCCAGCTCCTCCTCCACCAACCATGCCACTCTCAGGCCCATCTACTTCCACTCCTACTCCTTCTTTTCTACTGGAAGGTCCCTCCTCTCTTCCCTCTTCTCCTCTTACAGGTCCCTCCTCCCCTTATCTCTCTTCCCCTCTTATAGCCACAACTCCACCCACTTCTTCTCCTCAGCAAGTGTTTCCACCTCTTCCCCATCTCTCTCCTCTCCTGTTAGCACTCACACCCCATCTCATCAAGTCCTTCAACCTCCCAACCAAGCCCTCCTTTGTCCTCTCTCAGAAGTGACTGGTGGAGAGAGCATTGTGTGAGTCCATGTCCCATTCACACTCCAGGATCTTTCCCAGATCAAAAAGCACTTAGGATCTTTCTCTGCTGACGCTTCTACTTACATTAAGAAATATAGAGATCTTTCTCAGGCTTATGATCTCACCTGGCATGATGTTTATGTCATTCTTCCTTCCACCCTTACCCCAGACGAATGGGGCCCTCATTCAGCAGGCAGCACAAGATCATGATGACCACGTCCACGTAACAGAGATCATGCTACTCACAGGTGCCGCAGCAGTCCCAACAATCAAACCAAATTGGAACTACCAAGCAGGCCAGCAGGGTCGCCACCATTGTGCTTGCAAGGTTCAGTATCTCATAGCAGCAAGCAGGCAGTCTCCAATAAGGTGGTAAACTTTCAAAAACTGAGGGAAATTACCCAGGATCTGGATGAGAATCCAGCCTGTTTCTTAACTTCCTTATATAGGCCCTTTCCAAGTACACTAAACTGGGGCTACAGTGCTAGCAACACGCTTCATTTCTCAGTCAGTCCCTGATATTTGAAAACTGCTCAAATGAGCTGAGGAGGGCCCTCAGACCCCTGAGATCTAGTAAAAATGACCTTCAAAGTATATAATGCCCAAGTGGAAGCAGCTGAACTGACCAGGCAGGCTTGTTTACATAAAAAGGTAGAGCTCCAATCCTAATCCTTCGTAGCTGCCCTGCGGCATGCAGCTCCAGAGAGAGTTTCAAATGGGGACAAGCAATCCTTTCCACCAGGGGCTTGCTTCAGATGTTGATGCGGAGGTAACTGGGCTAATCAAAGTCCAAACCCATGGCCCCCTTCCAAGCCATGTCCCACCTGAAAACATGCAGGACACTGGAAGAGTGACTGCCCTATGGCATGTGCTTCCCCAGCACCTCCACCTGGAGGTGTGACTGGTCAAGTAGTCCCTTCCCTTGAGCTGTTGGGATTTGCAGAAGACTAAAGGAGCCTGGACTCAAGGATCCCATCACCCTTACTGAGTCCAGGGTCACTCTCCAGGTGGCAGGTAAGTTCATTACATTCCTTGTGGACACAGGGACTACCTACTGTCTTGCCTGCCCATTCTGGGCATTTGTTTCCTTCCTAGATTTTGGTTATGAAAACTGATGGAAAACCCTCCTTCCCAAACAGAATAGCTAACCTAGCCTGTGCCCTGGAGAAACATCCTTTTTCACACGCCTGGTCAATCTCTCCTGTCCAGTTCCCTTCCTATGTAGAGATGTTCTTCAACTCCTGGGAGCCACCCTACAACCTCTCCCCAGGGACACTACTACTACTCATCTTCTTCTACCTCTAGTTCATACATATTGGAACACCTTCACACCACCTACCCTACCACTGCCTCCAGATGTGGTCAATCCCCAATCTGGGGACACCTCCAAGTCAGTCATAGCCTCCCACCACAAGTCAGTACTTATCCGACTGAAAGTTCAAACTAAATTTCCTTCATGTTCTCAATTTCCTATTTATCCAACCCACAGGGAAGGACTTAATCCCATGATACACAAATTGCTTACTCAGGGACTCCTCATTCCTACAGATTCTCCCTGTAAAACCCCCATATTGCCAATGCACAAAGAATCAAGGATCTACCGCTTAATCCAGGACCTCCACCTGATCAAGAGACAGTTGTTCCCATTCATCCAGGGGTTCCTAACCCTTAACCTCTTCTTTCCCACATTCGTCCATCTGCCACTCATTTCACACCCTGGAACCCAAACATGTGTTCTTCACAGTTCCCCTTCACCCTGACTCCTTCTACCTCTTTGCCTTCACATGGGAGGTTCCAACATCCCTTAGGTCTCAACAGTCAACATGGAAATGTTTATCCAAGGATTCCAGAAAACCCCCCACCTCTTTGGGCAAGACCTAGATCAGGACTTGACTTCAGGTGATGTATGAGATAGTACACTCCTACAGCATGTGGATGAACTTCACTCATCCCTCAAAGCTCTCAAACACACAATGCTAAGCTCCTAATTTCCTGGGGTCTCGGTGCTATTGGGTGTCTCCAGCCAAGGCCCAGCTCACCACCACTTCAATCACAAATTCAGGCATACTCCTTACTCGTACCTCTAAGAGCTTCACAACACACAGAATCCAGGCCTTCTGTGACCTCCAGTCACCTAAAATGGCAGATTACATCCTCTCCTTCCTGGTTCTGACTGACTTCTTCAGGCACTGGGTCTCTACCTTTGCACTCCTTGCCAAAACCCTGTACCAGACAGCAAAGGAGACCCCTCATGGGCCCCTTGCCTCCCCCAATATGATAGCTAACTCTTTTTACAAGCTCAGGGATGCTCTTACATCCTCATCTACTCTCACTCTCCCTAAACCTAACTGTCCTTGCCACCTCTTAACAATGAAATATAGTGTGTTCCCAGAGGACTCCTAGCACAACCAACTGGACTTTCCTATAGACCAGTGGCATATCTCTCCAAGAAGCTTGATTCTATAGTTTGTGTGTGGCTAATATGGCTTTGGACACTGATGGCAGCAGCTTAACTAACAAAGGAAACCCTAATACTCATCTTGCTCTGGTCAATAACTGTATTTTCTACCCATTGACTCCAGGACCTCTTAAGCCATCAATCCCTTCCCCTCCTGAGCCCATTAGGAATTCAAGAATTCCATCTCCTCTTCATAGAAAACCCCGCCATCACTCTTTGCTCTTCCTCTTCCCTCAACCCTGCTACACTTCTTCCACTGACCCCACCTCCCTCAACAGTCAGTCATTTCTGTCCACAGGAACTGAAGGCCCTACACTCACCCCATGAGGACCTTTCAGAATACACACTCCCCTCACCTGAATTAACCATTTTTGTAGATGGCAGTTCTGTGCTAGATCCCAACATGCACTGTATAGCAGTACTTACCACTGCTTCAGTTCTGGAAGGTAGCTGCCATCCTGACAGGACAACCTCCCAGAAAGTTGAGCTCTTTGCCCTCACTAGGGTCCTTATTCTACCCAAAGGCAAACAGGTTAACATTTACACAGACTCCAAAGATGTCTTCTTGATTGCTCACTCACATTTGGCTATTTGGAAGGAGCGTGGGTTTCTAACCACAACAGGGTCACCAGTGGTCCATGCCTCCCTGATTTCCAAACATTTGGAGGCACTTCAGCTGCCATCCCAAGTTGCCATCATATACTACAAAGGTCATCAAAGTTCCTCAGACCTATATGAGTAACAAGAAGGTAGACTCTATAGTGTCGGGGTAGGATTGGGAACAAAGTCCACAACAGCCCCCATTCTTTTCATATCCACTATAATCAAACCTAAATATTATCCACAGGAGCAAGAAGACCTAATAACCCAGGGCAGCCATCTTGGGGATGACGGCTGGATCTTTCTGGGGAACCAGATTGCCCTTCCTAAGCAGCAAGCTATCACATTGCAGATGGACATTCATAATTCTCTTCATATTGACACCAGGCCTCTTCTGAACTTTCTCCATCCCCTCTTTTATCACCCAGGATTGAGATCTATTCTGTAGCAGTTCCCCTTCACTTGCTCCACCTGCTCCACAGTATTCCCACAGGAGGCCTCAAACCAAAATTCCCAGCACACCAGATAGAATCCAACAACCAGGTGAAGATGGGCAGGTTGACTTCACCCACATGCCTAGACACAAAAAGCTCCTTTACTTACTTACTTTGGCTGGTACTTTTTCAGGCTGATAGAAGCCTTCTTCACCTCCAGGGAAACTGCAGACACCATTGCCTCCATTGTCATCAGCAGATCATCCAGAGATTCAAACTTCCTGCATCCATCCAGTCAGACAACTGTCCTGCCTTCACCTCTCAGGTTGTTCAACTAGTGTCCAAAGCCTCAATGTCACCTGGAAGCTCTACATCCCCTACTGACCCCAATCCTCAGGTAAGGTTGAAAGGGCTAACAGCACCCTCAAGGATCATTTGACTAAACTTACCATTGAAGTCAAACTCTCCTCACCCAATCTCCTTCCATTGGCCCTTACCTGCATTCAGGCAGTCCCCAGAGTCCCCACAGGCCTTAGCCCTTTTGAGCTGCTCTATGGGTGCCCTTTCCTAATCAATCAAAACTTCCCAGGCACCCCTCCCCCTTTGGCATCTTACTTACTCTATCTCATACTCTTGCACAAGCTGTTGAGGGAGCACACACACTTTGTAGCCCTGGACTATTCACAGCCTCATTTTCATCTGAACCACCACCTGAATCAACCATCCTTCCACTGCAAATGGGTGACATGTTGTTGCTCTGGTCCTTGGTCACTGCAACTAGTGAGGTTAGACTGCACCTCATATGGTTATACTTACCACCCCAACCGTGGTCAAACTTCTAGGCCTCTTCTCCAGACACCATGTCTCCTACCTTAAAAAATCACCCATCCCAGATACCCAGTCCTGGGCCTCCACTGTTCTTGGACTCACCGAACTCAAAATCTCTCACCAATCCTCTATGACTTCTCCTACTCATTGATCTGTCTCAGGCCTCTAGCCCAGCCTACAGGAGACCTGGTAATAGGATGGGACCTCTCACTCTCAGATCAGAGTGGAGAAGGACTCTTCCCCCACAGAATCTGAGTGGAAGCTCATCTTCCATCTCGTAGATTTTAACTCTATACATATCTCCCCTCACAGTCCCACTGCTATGGCTTGCTTTCTGTTTGACCAGACCAAAACATACTGCTTAAAGTGGCCCACCACCTGTGGGAGACTCCTACAACCAGTGTGAAAGGTACCTCATTGATCCTGCAAAGAACCCACAGGGCAACTGACTGATTGGCTCAAATGGTGAATGAAACCTTATTACCATCAATATCTAAGACCCCTGGGCCCCCATATGATCCTCAAGTTTGATGGCAACCTCTACATGTGTACAGAGACAAACTTCCCACAGTTTCCCTTACAATCCTGGGGGCCTCTACTCAGGTAGCTTCAAAGGTTCACATAACCATCCAAGGGCAGGAAGAAGAAGTTCAATTCCAGCTCAATGAGGCAGCTCATCCCAGTGTTGACCCCTTCTCATGACTTCCCTGATACATCAAGTCCTTCAATTCTCAATTTGTCCAGGGTCAACAACAGCATGCACTGCTTTCTGTACCCAGGTTTGGATAGGACCCCCTAACAGCCATCACTATCAATTCCCCCCTTAACTCTTACTCAGCACCTCACAGGAACCTCTCTCCACCTTTGGAGGGGGATCTCCTTTTTCACAACTCCTCAACAAACTTCACCTGTGGCTATGCCTCCTCTACCTCAGTACCTTGCCACCCTACTGTTCAGGTTTCTTTCTCGATGTTTGCTCCTCCGGGATTCTTTTTCTCACACCATGGCACCGTAACAAAGAAATTAGATTACAATATGCCCTCCACTTTCTCTGTGCCCTCCACTTTAGTTTAGCTAACACTATAGAGTGAAGCTGAATCTACCTGCTTGCTCAGAATCCCATCCCTAGGGTGGGATGGGCCTTATTCTTACTAGTGGAGGTCAGGATATCCTGAGCCTCCTCACTCACAGCCTCTGGGTTGGGAGCAGGAGGACTTGGTTATGCAGTCACTGCCACCCAGAAGCTAGAACAGCAACTCCAAGGGGCAGGAGAGGTCTCTGCATGACTCCTTGGCATCATTACATAGACAAATAACTACTACTGCCCAAGTTTCCTCACAGAACTGTTAGATGCTGGATCTGCTGATGGCAGTCAAAGGAGGAACATATCTTTTCCTAATGAAAGTTGTTACTACATCAATGAAACTGGGCTGTTCAAGAAAAAATGTCCAGGCTCCAGACGTCTGAATGAAAGGCTGAAGTAACAACATCCTGGCCAGGATGGCTAGATTCCACTCTTGTCCCCTGGATTACCCCTGTCCTTACCCCCACATTAGTGGTAAGACTCCTACTTATAATTGATTCCTGTCTTTTTCAGGTCTGTCTGGAGTCACATGAATGAGGTCGCCACAGTAACATACAACCAAATGCTCTTGCACCATTACAGCCACCTCCCAGCCTAACCCACATTGGAGCCTTCTCCCCATGATGCCCCCTATTAGGCAAGAAGTAACAAGATGGACTCCAGTGCACTATATCACCAAAGAGACTGAAATCTTGGGGAAGTCAGAAGTGACTGAATGGGTGGAGGGCATCAGGCAGCCTGTACGCGCCAAAGAGCAACCAGACATTGACACACAAACCCTAATGGCATCTCGCACCCACCTGTCACTCAGGAGGATTGCTCTCCAATCCCAGAAAGACATGGGTCCCAGCAGGGTCTCCAGATACCCCAGGGAAGACACATCCACCCCTGAGCCTACACTCACCTTACCCCAGTGTATAAAAATACCACCCCATTGGAGACCTAGTGAAACTTCTCCCATCCTTTACCTTGGTGGACCACTGAATCTCGCCGGGGAACTGATCCCAATAATGCTTTGCTGAGATGCCTGTGGTCTGCTCTCTTTGTGGCCAACATCCAATCTTACACTAACTTTCTTTGGAACATCATTGGGTCACAGGATCTTCCCCCAAATTTCAGTGGCACTTGGGGTTTTCCACAGGATCTTAGTGAGAATGAGATTCTTCTTCCATGGTGCTTTTTTGAGGCTAAGGCCTTCACTACACTCTCATTGGGGTCCGGGGCTCCACTGGACTCTACATTGTGTTGAGGGCCTTTTGCAGTGTCTCCTGTGTCTCAGGACTTTTCCAGCTCATCAGAGGGGCTCATGGCTCTTCCAAGGCATCATTGGTCTCAGTGCCTTCCATCAGCTATCTTTGGCCTCAGGACCTTTTCCAGAATTCCAGTGGGGTTCAGAGCTGTTTGTAGTATTTTATTGGGGTTCAGATCCTTTCCCAGAGTGCATGTGATATAAAGGCTTTCAAAAGTGTTTTAGTGGGGTTTAGGGCATTCAATGGGGTCTAAATATATTTTCAGAGTTTTTTGAAGTGTATCATTGGTTTCAGGGATCTTCAGATACTCAGTGAGGCTAATGGCCTTTTCCACTGATTCAGTGGAGGTCAGGGCCTTGTTCAGGGGATCAGTATGTTTCATGGCTTCCACTGTGGAGTCCCTGATCCTGGGAAACAGATTTGGGATCAGAGCAGGTGGAAGAAAATAGAAGACAGTTGGGAGAGTAACGTTCTTTACTGAGACATCACAGTAGCCTCTCTGGAGAACCCATCTCTAGCTTCATCCCCCAGCCAGTTCCAGTTAGCGCCCTTTTCCATATGACTTTTTTACATGTAGACCAGACAAAAAGGCAAACTGCCATCGGGTTGCATTGTAGGTGCAGCTCACAAACATGCTTATGGCCTGAGTACATGCACTGAATTAGAGTCCATGACATTGACCACACAGGAAAAACCTAGCCCACTGGAAGTCTCAATGAGGAACCTAACTGTGGCCATTTTAAGCCTACACTACTAACCACCCCTTTAGAATCACATGCCTTACATTTTATGTCTCTGAACCTCTGAAGGCTTCCGTAGTGATCCTTAGTGAGAAGGGCAGAGCTCTGAATCACAGGCCACAACACCAATACAAGCTGCAACAACACACAGTCAGAAAGCAGTCCCCATCACCTAGGATCACTAAACCCATTGCCAGCCTCGCCCATACTGAGGTGGCAGCTCAAGGCTTTCCCTGCAAGTCCAGTCATCCATAATCATATTCTGGATTCACCAGGGTCTCCCAGCAAAGTTCAGGTCACTTCAGTGCACACTCAGCTGCAGAGGTTTGGCTACACTAGCATACGTATATGCCTCTTCACAAGGATGTGGGTGATGACACACCATGGATGAAGGGACACAGAACTTATAGGAACTAGCACAGGAAATCATGTAGGAGGATGAATGGCAGCTCTGAGTCCCAGGAAGACACAGTGGCAACCTGTGGAAGTTTACCTGGGTGACGATACCACACCACAGCTAGGTCCTAAACCTCAGCTGGCACTACGTACACCAATGCCAAGGAACACATAAAGGGACAGGGGCAAAACAAATGTTGCTTTGTACCCCGTGACCCATCTGTAGTGCCTAGCCATGTCACATGCACCTGGGGGAGGGTGGCTCATTAGCCATCCATGGTGTCACAAGTTGATCACACTCCAAACCTTTTCTCATGGGGCTATCAGACTACCCAACAAGGCCAGGGGACTTTACTGTCCAGGGCCATGTACACTACAGTTTGCAACCTATTGAATGCAGAGGGAGCAGGGAAAAGAACATTCCCATGCTTCCCTGACCCAGGTTTATGTGTGACACCCTTGTAACCACCTGAACTGCATTGGGGCTGCTGGGCGGTGCACCAAGACCTCCACAGGAGCTGGTCCCTCTCCAGGATGCTCATTCAGGCTCTCACAACTACCCACAGGCACTGTGACCACCCCTTCATGGAAGGCAGGTGGACTACAGTCCTGGGTCCTTGCTCAAGCAGGCCATTATGTCTATCAGGCCTGCAGCCTGTGGGTGGTGTGGATGTGCAGCCACCATGGAATCTGTAGCCCAGCTGCCATTGCTGCCACCCTGACCGGTGAAATGGTTCCTGGTGGCTCTACTGTGATGGCAAATGCATACAAGACTATCAACACTGTCAAGGTACAGATAATAGCATGCTGACCTGCTTGACCACTAGGCCATCAATAAGTATGTAGCTATATCCACTGCCATCAAGGCAAACACGGCCCCTTCTCACCCCTAAAAGGGCAAGTGGAGTCAACCTGACTTAGTGTCAAAGGGACGTGTCATACCCTGCACTACCTGAAAATCCATGACTCCAAGGCCTCAGGGCTGTGGATACTCCTGAGCACAAGCCACACTGGCCTGGCAGACCCCTACATTCATCTGACATTGAAGACAGGCCCCCCTGTTCCCTATATTCCACATGGTTTCACCCCTGCAGCTCAGGCAGCCATGCATCCAAGAAAACAGGTCTAGGAAGCACCCACTGGAAGCTCCACACCCCAGCCAGAGCATTGGCTCCATCCCTCCCTGGGCTTCATAGGGGCCTGGACAGGAACATGTAGTGGTCATCTGCTTTGCATGGCCAATGGCCCAAAGGTCCTGCCAATTCCTCAACCCCACAATGGCGATGTCCTTCCATGACATTGTCTACTTTCCATGTAGTAACCCCGAGTTGACCCCTAAACACAGCCCAGCTGTCGGTACAGAGGATTAGAGGTCCTGGTTCATGCAGTGCCACCATCCCTAAGGCATGTGACTCAGCCCAGGAGCTGCTTTGCCCATTCCCACATCATACCACAAGATGTCAGCCGAGGGCTGTTTGTCAGCAGCAGTGGAAGGAGACCAGGGTCCTCTACTGGATCCTTAGGGCACCAAGCACAGGCAGCCAAGGGGCTGCTCCCACCTGGAAGAGACCTGGCTCCTTAATCCATATTTATTAGCACTGTCTGGCACTTCCTCATTGCATACTGCATGGCCCTTAGAATGTAGGAGCTCAAGGGACAGGGAATATAGTAGACAAGGCACTCCTTTCTCACAACTATGCTCCCCACTTTCCTAGGGTGTGTGTCTGACCTCCCCCTGTGCTTGGGGTAAGTAGCAAACCCCAACTCCTTCTGCCACAGACACATGGCATGCACCAAAACTTCAGCAGCACCTGTTAAAGATTCTGAGGTCACAAGGCTGCATACACAGCTGCCAGCTGCTTCTCTATCAGTGCAGTGAACCTCTGTATCCTCCAGCACTGTGACCAGAAGCTTACTGGTCTCCCCGGATGCTCATGCACTGTAACAGGCCCCTTCCAAACCCATTCAACTCAAAGGGGCAAGCTGGGTGTGCTATAGGCAAGGCCTGAGCTTGCTGAACAGTGTCTTAGAGCATCTGTTCAGTGGCCACAGTCCAGTCCCACCAAACCCCTTTCTTCACTAGGGCAACAGGGCTGACACAACTGGACAAAATGGGAAACCCAATGTCCCAATAATACAACTAGGTCTGCAACTAAACAAGAGTTGTTGGTCACAGATCTACCTGAATTTTATCAATAACAGCCTCAGGCAAACTTTTGCCTACCCAATGGAAACTTACCAAGAACTTGAATGACAAGCCAGATCCTGGCACCATGGGCTTATTTACTGCCCAGTCATGTGTCTCAAAATGGGCCACTAAGGTCAAGACTGTAAACTTTCTATCTGCAAGACAGTCAAAGGTCAACAACACTATCTGGGGAGGAAACGTGTACTGAGGGTGGCTGAGTCAGGTGGGCCAAGTCACTGGCCACCAAACATGGCAAGGGTCAGGCTATGCAAATAGCCCTGGGGCAACACATGAAATGTCCACTGCAGGCCTTCCCCTGTGAAGGCAGACTGCTCCTGACTCTCCACCAAAAGAGAAGAAAGCACTAGCCAGGTCCAGTGTGTAGTGCTATGTGGGCAGCTACGAGGCCATCTGGTCCCTAAGGTTGTGCCTAGGACAGCGGTTGTAGGGAAGGCAGTGCTGTGTCAGCTCTCCACAGCATCCAATCATGCTGCAGGTGCCTCAGGCTTCTCCACTGGCCCTAGGAGACTTAGAGGAGCACCTGCTCCAGCTGCAGGATGGAAGCCAATTCCTGCATGTCCCCCTGGAAGGTGGAACTGCTTCACTCCACAGTCCTCCAGGGCTGTGGTGGGACCTGGACCAGCTGTCTTGCATGTCCTGTCTTGACCACCTTCACAACTGCCCCTCTACTGTGGCCTGTAGACACAACCCTGGGAGCAAATCTACACCTAAGATGTACTCCAGCATAAAAGGCACAGGTACTGTGTGTGCTTGTGGGGTGTGGCCTGTCCCCAGCAGAAGGGACACTGCCTTCATCTTGATTGTTGGGGACTGTGGCCATCAACATGGCATATGGGCCTGGGAACGTACTCATTTGCCAAACCCTAGGCTGCACTCAGCCCCAGTGTCCACCAGGGCCAGTACCCTCTGCACATTGTTTGGGGACCAGTAGGTGGCCAGCTCCACATGTGGCCTTTAGCACCCAGTCATTCCTTCAGGATGGGCACCTTGGCTGTATTCCTAGTCATGCTGAAACAGTCCCCTCACTCCTCCTAGAAGCAGCCAGGTCGACTTTCAGTTGCACAGTTCAGGCTTCTCAGGATGCTTGTCTACCTCTGCCTCTTTCAGGTACTGCTAGTGGGCATATCTGTTCCCACAGCTCAAGAAGGACCAAAGTAGCCTGGGTGCTATCTCCTGGCAATCCACCCTGCTGCCAGGAGATCAGCCCTCTTTTGCATGTGAGTGATTCTGATGGGCACTTTCTTTCTTTCTGTCTCAGCACCACAACTCACTCTGTGCACCTTTTGGACGGCCATCTGCTAGGGCTTCTCCCAAGCCAACCTTCATGCTAGTGACTTCACTAAAGGGGCGCCCAACATATGGGTGAATATAGACATCAGAGACCCAAATGTGGTGGGCTGAGCATGCTAAAGAACAAAGTCTCTCATGCCACTAGTAAATCTTCCATCATGTGGTCCCCATGTATTCAGATTAGATATCAGTTGACACAGATATAAAACAATCTCAAAAAACTTAACACCGAAAATAAAAGAATCCAATAACAATCAATAAATGGACAAAGGAACTGAAGAGACATTTCCCAGAAGTATGAATAGTCAACAAATATATGGAAAAACGTTCCACATCTCTAGCAATTAGATACATGCAAATTAAAACTACACTGAGATTTCTTCTCACTCTAGTCAGAATAACAATTATCAAGAATAGAAGCAACAATGGGTTTGGGGCGGATGTGGGGGAAAGATATACTTATATACTGCTGGTAGGATTGCAAGTTGGTGCCACCACTCTGGAAAGGATTATGGGGATTCTTCAGAAAACTTGGAATGAAACCACCATTTGACCCAGTTATCCCACCACTTAGTATATAACCCAAAGTAATTAAAAGCAGCATACTACAGTGACATGGCCACATCAATGCACCCTACATGTCTTCAGTTACTGCTCAGTTAATCCCTATCAGAGGAGTAATTCACTGATTGGGTTAAGACTATAATAAACCAGTCATTTAGCCTCTGAATATTCTTGCATGGTCTCATTCATGAGCTTTTGGGGGATACCTAATGTCTAAACCAGTTCTATTCTATTGTGGGAAAAAGACTGATCAAGAAATAGCATTCAGAGAGGAGAACTCCAAATAAATTATTTTACACCAGGGGCCCGGAGAAAAACCAAACTCCAAATTCTGAGCACCCATCCACAGTTTCTCACAATATTTATAGGTTATGTGTGATGGGCTGGCAGATTTGGCTCCTTGGAAATGTTACAGGCCAGTCTATATGGGCAATGACCAAACAGACTCCATTTTGCTTTGAGACTCCATGTTATGTAGTAAATGAGCTTCTCCCATACAAATACCCCACCTCTATACCCATCATCAGTTAAGTAGCATGACATGTTTAGCAATACAAAATGACAATTCTTATGTAATGAAAATTTGCTCTCTTTTGATTCCTATTGCTCCTAAGCAATGCACCATGTGAACAGTGATTGTGTGGATGTTAGTAACCATTCTTTAGTTTGTACCTAGGTAAGGGTCATTTTGACCCACTTCCCTCTCTGCTGATGATCTCATGTTGTTAGTTTGTAATTTTGAATCATAGCAACAGATACATATGATTGATGTAATTATTGGTATAAGAACCCCTAAAACCAATAGTCATTTTGGGGGCCTTGTGTGAGACAGTCAGCCAGCCAGCTTAATAAAGACTCTCAAATTTGGACTTCTAGTGGCAATCAATCTGTTCTTAAGTTGCACCCCACAACAATATGTAGTGTCCTAAATTTCTAGTCTACCAGACATATGGCTCTGCACGGGCTCTAGTAGGAAGTATGTTACAGCAGCAGACTGCAGTAAGGGGAAGAACTGGCTCCTCTTACAAGGCCTTCAGGAAATCTCCAGCCTTGACCTGGAGCCCCTACAGGTACATTTACACTTCAAAGGGGAGGAGTCAGACTCCCAGGTGAAGTTATCTGCAATCCAAAAGATAAGGACCCATGACCAATCAGATTTTCTGGGAAAAGTTTGAGACAGGTGAGGGGAACTGCCCCCTTCCCCAGGGATAGGTTTCTTACTGTGATGGGCTGACAGATCTGGCTCCATGAGAATGTTATAGGCCAGACTCTAAGGGAAATGATTAAACAGACTCCATTTTCCTCTGAGACTCCATGTTATGTAGGAAATAAGCTTCTCCCATGGGAACACCCCGCCTCTGTGCCCATTATCAGTTACTTAGTGTGACATGTTTAACAATACAGAATGATAATTCCTATGTAAAGAAAAAATGCTCTCTTTTGATTCCTATTGCTCCTAAACAATGCACCATATGAACGGTGACTGTGTGGATGTTAGTAACCATTCTTTAGTTTGTACCTAGGTAAGGGTCATTTTGACTCACTTCCCCCACTCTCATATTAATGTGTAATTTTGAATCATAGCAACCTACACTTATGACTGATGTGATTTTTGGTATAAGAACTCCTACAACCCTGTGGTCGGGGCTGTTCTCCCAATAGCCATTTTTTGGGGTCATTGTGTGAGACAGTCAGCCGGCTGGCTTAATAAAGACTCTCAAATTTGGACTTCTCAGTGGTGATCAGTCTGTTATTAAGTTGCGCCCCATAACCCTCAGTGGTGATTAGTCTGTTCTTAAGTTGTGCTGATAACATTACCATAACATTTTTACAATCTTATTTCACAACCAGGACTGGGTTTGCAATCACTCTAATCCCTGAGTCTCAAAGAGGTTCAGTGGTATTACCAGAGAATAAGTGAGGCTCAGAATCTTCCCTCAGAGCCCATGAAGTTCAGGGCCTCCATGAGGTACTCAGTGAATCCCAGGACCTTGCCCAGGTGCTCAGTGAAGTTCAGCCATTAGCAGGGTCACAGTGGTGATCAATGCATTGTCCAGTGTCTTAGTGAGGTTCAGGGCCCTTTCAAGGATCTCAGTTGGGCTCAATCTCTTGCCCAGGATCTCAGTGGGATGCAGCCTTTATTCAGTGTGTCATGGGCTCTCAGTTTTTTGTAGGATATCAGTGGTGCTCATGGTCTTTCCAAGTTTCTCAGTGGGCTCAGACCTCTCTCCATGGTATCAATGGTATCATGTTTTGAAAAAACCATGTTGCCAGACTGGAAATGATGAATTGCAGACTCAAAAGGGGGAAGGGTCTGAGTGGCAGCTCAGAATAATGATACCAGAAAAAATGGCAATAGACACAGATCAAGTTCATGTAGGCAGGAGGTTAAGAGGACTTTTAGGTTTCAAATTCACTCCGCACAAACTTGTGACTCTGACAGAGCTTTTTGTGATATTTATCAGGCCTCCTGCATGAAAACACTTCTTTACTTTCTAAATTTGTTATTATATTTGTTCTAATTGGTTGTACATGACAGTAGAATGCAATTATACATTTTCATAGAGCATACTTAAATGGAGTGTAATCTCTCATTTTTCTGATTATACATGTTGCAGATCATGCAGTCATACATGAACATGTGGTGATAATGTCTGTTTCACTCTAGTATCATTCCTTCCTCCACACCCCTTCCCCCTGCTTCACTTCCCTCTACCTATTATAAAGTAACTCTATTTTTCCCTCTCCTCCCCTTATTGTGAATTAACTTCTGCATATCAGAGGAAAAAATTGGCCTTTTGTGTTTTGGGTCTGGCTTATTTCACTTAGCAGGATATTTTCTAACTCCATCCATTTACCAGCAAATGCCAGAATTTCATTCTTCTTTAAAGCTGAGTACTATACCATTGCATAGTTGTACTTGCTTCTGGGAGAACTGACAGAAAAGTACATCTCAATTGACAATAAAAGAACCATTGTCCTATCTTTTAAATGCCCATGTGTGGTGCGATTTGGCTATATTCTCTTGCCAGGTGTTTTAAGACCAATTTCGTCAAAACTGACCTTTTCCCTCTCTATTATTAGTGTCAGCTGAGATTTATTAGGACTCAATCTTGGGAACTCAGGAGAAGTCTTTTGGCTCCTTTAGCTTTTCCTCTAGAAGTTGTGCCATCTTCCAGGATGGATCAAGGTCTTGCTGACCCCATTTGACTTTCCTTGGCTTCCCTTTCTGGCCCCATGTGGTTTTCCATTATCCACTCCAATGACCCTGCTCTTTGCAGAGTGTGCACTGGTTCACTTCTTGTTCTCTAGGGTACTCTACACACCCCTGATCAACAGGTCAGGTGACTCCCCAGAGTTGCAGGGCTCTCAGAGGTGTCCTGTTGTTCCCTGGATTCTGGATGACCTTAGAAGACAAGTGTCAAATATTGGTGACTTTTTCCTTGTCTCTTTGGCTTACTTGACTTTGATTTCCACATTTTGGTTTTAAACATCTAGCAAGTCAATTTTGCCAGTCTTGAAATTAGAATCTTGGGTTTTAACTTTTCTGCCAGTCTCTAAGTAAGAATACTGGGTTTTAACCTTTTGCCAATCTTGAAGTAAGAGCCCTGGGTTTTAACTTTAATGTCTAAAATTAATTGGGGTCTGTATTAGAAATGGAAGTCAGAATTACATTCTATCTGTTCTATAGGTCATGGAGTATTGTCTCAAATTAACTCAGGTTGTTCTATCAGAAGCAGTGTTTCTGCAAAACACTAAGAGGCAACAGTTATAACAGTTAAGGTAAATATAAAATGTTAAAAGAGCAAAAACATTCAGTTTATATAATAACTATGAACCAAGAAGCATAATTTTTATAATCCCAAACCTGTACTTAGTTATGTATTATATCTCCTGTTTATTTTGAATTCTCAGTAATATTTACAACAAAAAAGCTAACTTTTAAACAAACTTTAAATTAGCCTAATTCTAGAGTACATTGGAGCCAACTAAAATGAAATGAGAGAGGCAGAATCTTTTTTCAGTTGAGACTTTTTGAAAATTTTAGGTAAATTGCTCTATTTTTGAAAATGATCTTTGTCATTTTCTTAAATATTATTTCATAGTGTTCTCATGTATTATTTCCTCAATTTATCTGAATATCAGTTAACAAAATACAATATTATATCTGAAGCAGAATCTGAAGCATAAAGGCCAAGAGAACTCTTAATTTCAACAATTTAGACTCTCCTTAATATCTTTTTTTTTATTGTAAACAAATGGGATACATGTTGTTTTTCTGTTTGTACATAGAGTAAAGGCATACCATTTGTGTAATCATAAATTTACATAGGGTAATGTTGGTTGATTCTTTCTGTTATTTTTCCCTTCCCCCCACCCTTCCCATCCCTCTTTTCCCTCTATACAGTCCTTCCTTCCCCCATTCTTGCCCCCCTCCCTAATCCTCACTCTCACCCTAAAACTAACCCCTCCCATGCCACATTATGTGTCATCATCCACTTATCAGTGAGATCATTCTTCCTTTGGTTTTTTGAGATTGGCTTATCCCACTTAGCATGATATTCTCCAATTTCATCCATTTGCCTGCAAATAACATAATTTTATCATTCCTTATGACTGAGTAATATTCCATTGTATATATATGCCACAGTTTCTTTATCCATTCATCAATTGAAGGGCATCTAGGTTGGTTCCACAATCTGGCTATGGTGAATTGAGCAGCTATGAACATTGATGTGGCTGTATCTCTGTAGTATGCTGATTTTAAGTCCTTTGGGTATAGGCCAAGGAGTGGGATAGCTGGGTCAAATGGTAGTTCCATTCCAAGTTTTCTAAGGAATCTCCATACTGCTTTCCAGAGTGGCTGCACTAATTTGCAACCCCACCAGCAATGTATGAGTGTACCTTTTTCCCCACATCCTCGCCAACATGTATTGTTGCTTGTATTCTTGATAATCGCCATTCTGATTGGGGTGAGATGGAATCTTAGGGTGGTTTTGATTTGCATTTCTCTTATTACTAGAGATGTTGAACATTTTTCCATATGTTTGTTGATTGTTTGTAGGTCTTCTTCTGTGAAATGTCTGTTCATTTCCTTAGACCATTTGTCGATTGGGTTATTTGTAGTCTTGGTGTTGAGTTTTTTGAGTTCTTTATAGATTCTGGAGATTAGTGCTCTATCTGATGTATGATTGAAAAAGATTTTCTCCCACTCTGTAGGCTCTTTCTTCGCATTGCTGATAGTTTCCTTTGCTGAGAGAAAGCTTTTTAGTTTGAGTATATCCCAGTTGTTGATTCTTGCTTTTATTTCTTGTGCTATGGGAGTCCTGTTGAGGAAGTCTGGTCCTAAGCCGACATGTTGAAGATCTGGACCTACTTTTTCTTCTGTAAGATGCAGGGTCTCTGGTCTGATTCCGAGGTCCTTAATCCATTTTGAGTTTAGTTTCGTGCACGGTGAGAGATATGGGTTTAGTTTCATTCTGTTGCATATGGATTTCCAATTCTCCCAGTATCATTTGTTGAAGAGGCTATCTTTTCTCCATTGCATATTTTTGGCCCCTTTGTCTAGTATGAGAAAATTATATTTATTTGGGTTTGGGTCCATGTCCTCTATTCTGTACCATTGATCTACCTGTCTATTTTGGTACCAATAACATGCCATTTTTGTTACTATTGCTTTGTAGTATAGTTGAAGTTCTGGTATTGCAATACCCCCTGCTTCATTTTTCCTGCGAAGGATTGCTTTAGCAATTCTGGGTTTCTTATTCTTCCAGATGAATTTCATGATTGCTTGTTCTATTTCTGTAAGGTATGTCATTTGGATTTTAATTGGAATTGCATTGAATCTGTATAGCACTTTTGGTAGTATGGCCATTTTGACAATATTAATTCTGCCTATCCAGGAACATGGGAGATCTTTCCATCTTTTAAGTTGTTCTTTAATTTCTTTTTTAGTGTTCTGTAGTTCTCATTGTAGAGGTCTTTCACCTCTTTTGTGAAATTGATTCCCAAGTATTTTATTTTTTTTGAGGCTATTGTGAATGGGGTAGTTTTCCTAACTTTTCTTTCTGAAGATTCACCACTTATGTATAAAAATGCATTAGATTTATGAGCATTGATCTTATATCTCACTATGCTACTAAATTCACTTATGAGTTCTAAGAGTTTTCTGGTGGAATTTCCTGGTTCCTCTAAGTATATAATCATATCATCAGCAAATAGGTATAGTTTGAGTTCTTTTCCTATTCGTATCCCTTTAATTTCTTTGGTCTGTCTAATTGCTCTGGCTAGAGTTTCAAGGACGATATTGAATAGGAGTGGTGAGAGAGGGCATCCCTGCCTTGTTCCAGATTTTAGGGGGAATGCTTTCAGTTTTTCACCATTAAGAATGACATGGGCTTAGCGTAGATGGCCTTTACAATGTTAAGGAACGTTCCCACTATCCCTATTTTTTCTAGTGTTTTGAGCATGAAGAGGTGCTGTATTTTATCAAATGCTTTTTCTGCATCTATTGAAATAATCATGTGATTCTTGACTTTAAGTCTGTTGATATGGTGAATTACATTTATTGATTTCCTGATGTTGAACCAACCTTGCATCCCTGGGATGAAACCCACTTGATCATGGTGCACTATCTTTTAAATATGTTTTTGTATGCAATTTGCTAAAATTTTGTTGAGAATTTTTGCGTCGATGTTCATTAAGGATATTGGTCTAAAATTTTCTTTCCTCGATGTCTCTGTCTAGTTTAGGTATCAGGGTGATATTGGCTTCGTAGAATGAGTTTGGGAGAGTTCCCCCCTCTTCTATTTCATGGAATACTTGAAATGTATTGGAATGAGCTCTTCTTTAAAGGTTTTGTAGAACTTGGCTGAGAAACCATCTGGTCCTGGACTTTTCTTTGTTGGTAGGCTTTTGATGACTTCTTCTATTTCATTACTTGAAATTGGTCTATTTAAATGTGTATGTCCTCCTCGTTTAGTTTAGGCAATTCATACATCTCTAGAAACTTGTTGATATCTTTGAAATTTTCTATTTTGTTGGAGTATAGATTTTCAAAATAGCTTCTAATTATGTTTTGTATTTCAATCGTGTTGTGATATTTCCTTGTTCATTCTGAATTTTGGTGATTTGGGTTTTCTCTCGTCTTCTCTTTGTTAGTGTGGCTAAAGGTTTATCAATTTTGTTTATTTTTTCAAAGAACCAACTATTTATTTTGTCAATTTTTTGTATTGTTTCTTTTGTTTCAATTTCATTGATTTCAGCTCTGAATTTAACTATTTCCTGTCTTCTACTACTTTTGGTGTTGGTCTGTTCTTCTTTTTCTAGGGCTTTGAGCTGTAGCGTTAGGTCGCTTATTTGTTGAGTTTTACTTCTTTTATTAAATGTGCTCCATGAAATAAATTTTCCTCTAAGTACTGCTTTCATAGTGTCCCAGAGATTTTGATATGATGTTTCTTTGTTCTCATTTACCTCTAAGAATTTTTTAATTTCCTTCCTAATATCTTCTGTTTACCATTCATCATATAATAGCATATTGTTTAATCTCCAGGTGTTGGAGTAGTTTCTGTGTTTTACTCTTTCATTTTTTTCTAACTTCAATCCATTATGATCTGATAGAATACAAGGTTGTGTCTCTATCTTCTTGTATTTGCTAACATTAGCTTTGTGGCATAATATATGGTCTATTTTAGAGAAGGATCCATGTGCTGCTGAGAAGAAAGTGTATTCACTCTTCGTTGGATGGTATATTCTATAAATGTCTGTTAACTCTAAATTATTGATTGTGTTATTGAGATCTATGGTTTCTTTGTTCAATTTTTGTTTGGAAGATCTGTCCAGTGGTGAGAGAGGCATGTTAAAATCACCTAGTATTATTGTATTATGGTCTATTTGGTTTCTGAGATTGAGAAGGATTTGTTTGACATACATGGGTGAGCCACTGTTTGGGGCATAGATATTTATGATTGTTATGTCTTGCTGATTTATGGTTCCCTTAAGCAGTATGAAATGTCCTTCTTTATCCCTTCTGACTAACTTTGGCTTGAAGTCCACATTAGATGAAATGAGGATGGATACCCCAGCTTTTTGCTGGGTCTATGTGCATGGTATGTTTTTTCCCATCCTTTCACCTTTAGTCTATGGGTATCTCTTTCTATAGATGAGTCTCTTGCAGGCAACATATTGTTGGATCTTTCTTTTTTTATCCAATCTGCCAGTCTATGTCTTTTGATTGATGAATTCAGGCCATTAATATTCAGGGTTATTGTTGAGATATGATTTGTATTCCCGGTCATTTGACTCATTTTATTCATTTATTTGTTTATTTTTGACATGACTGGTTCCTCTTTATTTGAGAGTTCCTTTAGGATAGCTCCTCCCTTTGCTGATTTGCTTCTTTGTTTTTCATCTCTTCTTCATGGAATATTTTGCTGAGAATGTTCTGTAATGTTGGCTTTCTTTTTGTATATTCTTTTAGCTTTTGTTTATCATGGAAGGATTTTATTTCATCGTCAAATCTGAAGGTAAGTTTTGCTGGGTATAAGATTCTTGGTTGGCATCCATTTTCTCTTAGGGCTTGAAAAATGTTATTCCAGGCCCTTCTAGCTTTTAAGTTCTGGATTGAAAAATCTGCTGATATCCGTTTGGTTTCCCCCTGAATGTAATTTGGTTCTTTTCTCTCACAGCCTTTAAGATTCTGTCTTTATTTTGTATGTTAGGTATTTTCATTATAATGTGCCTTGGTGTGGGTCTGTTGTAATTTTGTGTATTTGGAGTCCTATAAACCTCTTGAACTTGATTTTCCATTTCGTTCTTCAGATTTGGGAAATTTTCTGAAATTATCTCATTGAATAGATTGTTCATTTCTTTGGTTTGTTTCTCTAAGCCTTCCTCAATCCCAATAATTCTCAAATTTGGCCTTTTCATGATATCCCATAGTTCTTGCAGATTCTGTTCATGATTTCTTATCATCTTCTCTGTTTGTTCGACTTTGTTTTCAAGGTTAAATATTTTGTCTTCAATATCTGGAGTTCTGTCTTCCAGGTGTTCTATCCTATTGGTTATGCTTTCTATGGAGTTCTTAATTTGGTTTATTGTTTCCTTCATTTCAAGGATTTCTGTTTGTTTTTTTTTCAATATCTCTAACTCTTTATTGAAATGATCTTTTGCTTCCTGTATTTGCTCTTTTAACTGTCAATTGGTGCATTCATTCAATGCCTGCATTTGCTCTTTCATTTCATCGTTTGCTTCCCTAGTCATGTTAATTATGTACATTCTGAACTCCCTTTCTGACATTTCTTCTGCCATGCTGTCATTGGATTTTATTGATGTAACATCCAGATTTGTTTGAGGCATTTTCTTCCCTTGTTTTCTCATGTCGTTCAGGTATCAGTGGACTGCTGAGATGTTGGAGATTTCCTCTATTGACTTATAATGTCCCTGAAGATTGCTAGTGTATCCCTTTTTATCCTTCAGTAGCCTGAAGTCTTAGAGGAAGTTGATACTGCGGTGCTCCCTAAGGAAGCTGCCTCTCTAGGGGTAGTGGTCTTCAGGTGGGTTATATTTCCTGCTAGTGGGAGAGGTGCCTCTACTTGTTGACCAATGGTCATCTGAAGGGGAACTAGGCTGTGGGCTGAGGCAAGGCCTGTTTGGGCCTGTGTCTCTGGTTTTACTGTCCTTGTGGGAAAACCTCACCTGGCCGGGAAGACTCACCCGATGGGGAGGTCTTGCTGGTCAGTTCCCCTCCTAGAGGTTCCCCTCAGTCCACACCTACCGCCTCGGCAGGGCAGCCTACCCAGGCAACGTTCCCAGGGGCCCGGACCTATGTCCTGGGCCTGAGAGCCCTGCCCTTCACAGACCAGTCTCCTTAGGTAGTCCCTCCTCAGAGAAGCTGCCCGCAGTCCTGGAACCTTCGCTCCACCCTTCAGCTTGTCTCTCTGTAGCTCTTTCAACAAAAGGCACCTAGGTCCCCGGACCGGACCGTGCTTTGCACCTATTCACCTGGGTATGCGACCCCTCCTCTGAGCAGCCACCTGGAGCCTCATACATATGTTCTGAGTCCAGTGACCCACCGCCTAGCTCTTCCTCTGGCAGCCACCGGAGCCCCGGCAGGTTGCTCTGAAACCAAGCGTTGTGCTGCGCGGCCTCCTCTGCAAAGTTCCCCGCTGTCCATGTTTACCGCTCCAGCGAGGGGAGGGGTATCTCACCAGGCAACTCTACTTCACAAAGTTCCCTGCGTTCCGGGACTACCGCCCCATCCAGGACATCTCCCCAACGGGAGAGACTCACCTGGCGGCTTTGAGTTGGTCCCAAGTCACTCACTATCTCCTCTTTTGAATCCGGAGTCCTGGAGCAACATGAAATGCAGCTGCCCTCTAGTCCGCCATCTTGAAACCCACCCTCTGGTTTCTCTCCTTAATATCTTCCAAAAATACACTTAAATTCCCATCTCAGTGTAAAGAGTAATACAAAACTATTTATATAAATTATAATAACATGTTACATTAATCCAGTTACAAAATATTAAATGATATATGTGCCCATGAACTTGGTTATTTCTATATAAATATGAAGGAGAGTATTGGGAGAACATCAACTTGGTAAAATGGTCTCCTAAGGTTTACATGTTAAAAGATTGTATACTTGAAGAACATGAAATCATCTGATATACAGAGAAGTCAATGACGGCTACGGTCGCATTTACATACTTGTCCTCATTAACTAAGTTTAACTTTTACATTGAAACTTAGACAAGGCTCAAGCATTTCTCAGATGTACACATAAGAGATGTTTATTTAATCAGTTCCAAAGTAATCATTTAAAATACCTTACTTATTTTTGTGAAAGACTTTAAAAGAGGCACACTGTTAATCCCTTTAAGACTTAGTTTTCCTAAGTAATAAAACCTAAGAAAACCAATAAATTATATTGACAAATAAGACCAGATCAATGTTTTAAGAAGTTCTTGCTGTTTCTAAACATAGAAAATTAGCATATTAAAGGTTGACCTTAGAAAAAAGCCCTTAAGTAACCTACTGATTATAACCAACATAATCACATACATGAACTTTTTGAGATTTACTTTCCACAAACCTTTCGAATCTTACTTAGGCTTCTTACAACTTATTTACCATACAAAACATAGAAACATTTCTTTTTCCTTTTAAATTTCCATACCTATAACTTTCTTATATCTCTCTTTGTCCACTTGCTCACTGTCAGAAATGCACTCACCTGTCCAAGCCCAAAGAGTAGACTCAGAGATACAAGGTAGAGGAAAAAGTGAGGCTTTGTTTAAAGATGGTCTTGAAAGACTGGGTACCTATTGGTCAAGAACACACAGATTGGGTACAACCAGCATTTTATCCCCTAAAGCACAAGGGCCCTCCCCTGTTTCTTCATTGGCTGAGTACTATGAGGTGTACAATCTTCCAGAATGTCACCTAGGTTTACTGTCTCCTATTGGTTATATAAAGAAATAAAATTAATTTATGCCCACATCCATTTCTTTACTTGTGATTGGAAAGTCTCCTACATTGAGTGCATTGTGGCACTCTTCTAACAAATACCTTTATGAAGTTGAATTCCATTTAGGTAAAAATACATTTACCCACTTCTAATTTGTGTTACCCTTGAAATCCAAGATATCAAACAAGTCTAGTTAATATTCTAAGTCAGTTATTCCTGTCAAAGAAAAATACTTAGAAGCAATGGACATTGCACTTTATATGACTTTTAGATTGATTTGCTACCAAGAAACATGTAGATTACTAATCTTGAAGATATCTTTCCTCCTAATCAATTTAACTTATGTGAACTGAAAGGCATTTGGATCCATTTGGGTGATTGTTTACTTAGTTTTTAAGTGTTCATTTATCTATTTGTAATTTTCACACCATATAAACAATACAGACACACGTATATATGGAGACAACAGATATAGGCACAGATAAACTTAGGACAGACAGGAAACAAGAATTTTGTACCTTTTCCTGAGTTTTAATTTCTACAGGTTGGGGGCAAAGAAACTATTAGATTTAGTGCTTTAGAAAGTAAAATAGAGCCTGTCACAGATTTTTACAGAATGACTCAGACCTGGGAAGGGCCTTTGCTTTCCACTTTTCTACCCTGTGTCTAGGCCTATAATTTTTCCTGGAGATTCCTTGCACACCCTGAACTCCCTGCACACTCAATGATTGCTTAAAAAATCATAGCACTTTATCATCATTGATATATTTTTCCTTTTTGTCCAAAGACTCTCTTTGCAACATTTTAGCCCTGAGGACTATCTGGGGGAATTTCAGTGTCTTTTTCATTGTTGGCGTCCCCTCATCTAGAGGTTTTTTTTGTTAAAGGTTCAAAAATCCTACTGGTGGTCTCTTCTTTGCACATGCCATCCTACACCCTGACTGTGGGCTCATGTTTCTGAAAAGGGCTTCAACTGCCCTTTTGGGAGTTTCCTTGCCTTGCATCTCATTCACACTCAAACAACCTCCAGGATGTCCTGACCCCAAGGAAGAACTTCTTTCTTGAGAACAGACTTTCCTACCTTCCTGTGTACATGGAGCTACCTGGGTGCTGCTGCACTTACCAGGTCTCTCTCTTTCTCTCTCTCTCTCTCTCTCTCTGTTACTGATCAAATTTTGATTTGAGAATTGTTTTTAGTCCCAGAGATCACAGGTATTATCTCTCTCACACCAAGATCATGGCAACAAGGCAGTGGGATGCTTCTCCTCTAAAGGGAAGTCCCCATGAGCCCCTAGGTGATGAATGAATCCCCATGTTCGGTGTCAACATTTTAGAGATAACAGGGTGCCTCATGGAATCAAACATGTTCTCAGAAGTAGCTTGGCAAGGCAAACCTTACTTCTGCAGAAGGTGGGCTACCAAAGTCTGCAAGCAAGCACACGTTGACATGCAGTCTGCCTAATTTTATCCCCAATGCAGAACTGTCCCCTGCTATGATAGGAGGAGTTTGGGGTTAAAATTATAGGATTGGCTCATTTTAAATTTGGAAAAGGAAGCCAGGTATATTGGCACATGCCAATCCCAGTGGCTGAGAAATCTGAGGCATGAGAATCACAAGTTCAAAGCCAACCTCAGCAAATGTGAGGTGCTAAGCAACTCAGTGAGACCCTGTTTCTAAATCAAATACAAAGTAAGGCTGGGGGTGTGGCTCAGTGGTCGAGTGCCACTGAGTTTAATTCCCAGTACAAATAAAAAATTGGGGAGGGGAAAGGAAGGGCTATAGTTAAAATGGCTGTGCTTGGATACATGTTGAGAATCTCAAAATGAATAAGATTGAATCTTATATCCCAGATAAGACTAAATACTATATTCTGTATACTCTGTGTCATTCTTGTGGTCACAGTGGTGCTCAGGGACTTTCACAGGGTCTCAATTGAGATCAGTGCCTTGCCCAGGGTCTCAGTGTTATTCAGATCATCCTCAGAATCACAGTAGCTTTTGGGGTCTTCTCAAGTGTGTAAAGCAGGTCTCTGGGGCTTCCCCAGGGTCAAAGTAGTGTTCAGAAAATTTGCCAGAATCGCAATGGATTTTTCCATTTCCAGAGGAACTCACTTGGGCTCTTGGATTTCCTCAGGGTCTCTGTGGATTTCAGAATATTCCCAAGGTTTTTCAAGGGACTCAGGCCCTTGCCTGTGGACTTAGTGGGACTCATGGCCATACCCAGAATTTCAGTTTGTGTCTGGGATGTTCTCAGTGTCTCAGTGGTTTTCCCAGATCTCAGTGTGACTGAGAGACTTCCTCAATGGCACACTGGGTTCAGGGCCAACACAGGGACTTAGTGCATCCCAGGACTTACCTATGTACTCAGCGGAGCTCAGCACCATTCTAGGGTCACACTGGTGCTCATTGCTTTCCCTGGTGTTTGAATGGGCTCAGCACCTTCTCCAGTTTCTCAGTGGATCTTTTAGCCTTCCCCGGTGTCTCAGTCATGTTCAGTACCTTCCCCATGTGTGCATAGGGGCTTGGAGCATTTTCTAGGGTCTCATGGGAGATCAGAACATTTCCCAGAGTATCACTGGGACTCAGGCCTTCCCCAGAATGTCAATAGAACTCAGGGCTGTCTACAAGTTCTCAGCAATTCTTCCCCAGTGTTTCTGTGTTTAGCATTCACTATTCTCAGTGGTGTTCAGAGCCTCCTCTGTGGTCGTGTAAAAGGAGTGCAGGGCCTTTTTCAGTGTCTCATTGGTTCTCAGGATTTTCCAGGACATCAATGGGGATCATGGCATTTCTAAGTGTTTCAGTGGGGTTCTGGGCATTGCCCTGCCTCTTAGTGGAATTCTGAGTTTTTCCCATGGTCCAGACATGCACAGACCCAGGACAACAGTCCTATCTAGGAACTTCCCCAGGGTCACATTCATGCATAGGACCTTTCCCCAGGGTCACAGTCATGCATAGGTCCATTCAGGAGGGTCACCTTCATTCACAGACCCTTCCTCAGGGTTACAGTCATGCATAGACCCTTTCCCAGCATCACAGTCATGAAGAAGCCCTTCCTGGGGGTCACAGTTATGCATAGGTCATTCCCCATGGTCACAGTCATGCATAGGCTCCTCCTCAGAGTCACAGTGATGCATGGGCACTTCTACATATTCACAGTCATGCACAGAACCCTTTCCCATGGTCACTGTATTCCATAGACCCTTCCCATGCCACAGTCATGCATAGGCCCTTCCTCAGTGTCACATCATGCATTGACCTTTCCCCAGGGTCACACTCTTTTGTAGGCCCTTCCCCAGTCTCTCAGTCATGCATAGGCCCTTTTTCCATGGTCACAGTCATGTTTAGGGCCCACCTCCAGGGTACATGCATGCATAGGCCCTTCCACAGGGTTACAGTAATGCATAGGCCCTTCCTGAGCATCACAGTCATGCATAGGACCCTTCCCCAGTGTCACAGTCATGCATGGGGCCTTCCCCAGATTCCCAGTCATACATAGCACTTCCCCAGAGTCACAGACATGCATGGACTTTTCCCAGGAACTCAGTCATGCATAGGTCCTTCTCCAGGTTCACAGTCATGCATAGGCCATTCCCCATGTTCATAGTCCTGGAAAGGGCCCTTTCCCATGGTCACAGAAATGCATAGGACCCTTCCCAAGAGTGACAGTCATGTACAGGCCTTTCCACATTGCCACAGTCATGCATAGGGCCCTTACACAAAGCCACAGTCATGCAAAGGGCCCTTTCCCATGTTCACAGTTTCAATGGATCTCTGGGCTTTTCCCTGACTCTCAATGGAATTCTGGGATTTCCCCAGTGTCACAATCATGCACAGTCCCTTTGCCATGGTTAAAGTCATGTATAATCCCTTCCCCAGGATCACAGCCAAGCATATGGCCTTCCCCAGGGTCACAGTCATGCATACACCCATCTCCAGTGTCACAGTAAACCATAGGCCCTTCCCCATTGTTAGTCATACACAGGACATTCCTTAGGGTCAAAGTCATGCATAGGGCTTTTCTGCAGGGTCACAGTCATGGATAGGCCCTTTTCCATGGTCACAGTCATGCATGGGGCCCATCCCCATGGTAATAGTCATGCATTAGCCTTCCCCAGGGTCAAAGTCATACTTAGAGCCATTCCCCAGGGTCTCAGTCATGCATAGGTCCTACCTCTGGGTCACAGTCATGCTTAGTGCTTTCCCCAAGGTCGCAGTCATTGATAGGCCCTTCACCAGAGACAAAGTCATGCATAGGTGCTTCCCCAGGGTCACAGTCATGCATAGGGTTTTTCTGCATGGTCACAGTCACATTAGGGCCTTCCCAGGGTCACAGTCTTGCAGAGACCCCTTCCTCATAATGACAGTCATGCTTAGGACCCTTCAACAGGGTAAGAGTCAGGCATAGGCTCTTCCACATGGACAGGGTCATGCATAGGGACCTTCCCCAGGGTCATAGTCATGCATTGGCACCTTCTTCAGGTCACAGTTATGCATATGGACATTCCTTTGGGCACAGTCATGCATAGGCCCTTCCCCAGTGTCATAGTCATGCATAGACCATTCCCCAGGGTCACAGTCATGCATATGGACATTCCCTTGGGTACAGTCATGCAAAGAGCCTTTCCTCATGGTCACAGTCATGCATAGGGCCCTTCGGCAGGTCACAGTCATGCACAGGCACGTTTCCATGATCACAATCATGCATATGTTCTTCTCCGAGTCAAAGTCAGGCATATGACCTTCCCCATTGTCACAGTCATGCATAGGCACTTCCTCGCGGTCACAGTCATGCTTATGCCCTTCCTCAGATTCAGTCATGCATAGGACCTTTCTGTAGGGTCACAATCATTCACAGGGTCATTCTGCAAGGTCAGTCTTGCATAGTGCCTTCCCAATGACACCGTCATGCATAGGCCTTACCCCATGGTCACAGTCTTGCTTAGGCCTTTCCCCATGGTCACAGTCATGCATAGGCCCTTCCTCAGTTCCACAGTAATGCATAGACCTTTCCCCAGAGTCACAGTCATACATCTGCCCTATTGTGTGTTCACAGTCATGCATCAACCTTGCTCCAGTGTCACAGTCATGCACAGCACCCTTCTCTGTGGTCAGTTATTCACAGGCCCTTCCACAGGGTTACTGCCATGCATAGGCCCTTACCCAGGTTCACAGTCATTCCTACCACCTTCCCCAGAGTTAAAGTCATGCAGAGGCCCGTACCCATGGTCCCAGTCATGCATGAGGCCTTTTCACGGGGTCAGTCATGAACAGGGCACTTCTTCAGGGTGACAGTCATGCATAAACCCTTCTCCAGTATCACAGTCATGTGTATTCTTTTCCTTAGGGTTGCAGTCATGCATAGGCCCTTCTTCAGGGTCAGTCATTCATAGGGCCCATCGACAGAGTGACAGGCATGCATAGGGCCCTTCCCCAGGGTTGCAATCATGCATATGGCCCTTCCCCAGGGTCACAGTCATGCATATGGCCCTTCCACAGTGTCACAGTCATGCATACACCATTCCCCAGTGTTACAGTCATGCATATGCCCTACCTCAGGTAGCAGACATGCAAAGGGCAATTCCCTGTGGTCACAGTCCTGCATAGGTCCTTCCTCAGTGTCACAGTCACTTAAAGTTCTTTTTCCATGATCATTGTCATGCATTCTCCCTACCCGAGGTCACAGTCATGCATATGGCACTTCCCCAGGGTCATAGTCATTCATAGGCTATTACTCAAGGTCACAGTCATTCATAGGGCCCATTAAAAGAGTGACATTCATGCATAGGCCCTTCCCCATGGTCACAGTCAAGCATAGGCACATCCTCAGGATCAGTTATGCATATGCACTTTCCAGGCTCGTAGTCATGCATAGGCCCTTCTTCAGAATCAGAGTCATTCATAGGTCCCTTCCACAGGGTGACAGTCATGCAAAGGCACTTCCTCAGGGTCACAGTCATGCAGAGACCCTTTTCTGTGGTCATAGTAAAGAATGGCCCTTCCCCAGTGTCACAGTCATACATAGGGCCATCACCTGGGAATAGTCATGCACAGGGGTCTTCCCCCATCAGAGTCATGCATAGGCCCTTCCCCAGTGTAACAGTCATGCATAGGAACCTTCTCCAGGATCACAGTCATGCATAAGGCCCTTCTGCATGGTCACAGTCATGTGTACAATGTTCCCCAGTGTCACAATCATGTATACACTTTTCCTCAGGATCACAACTATTCATAGGGCCCTTCACCAGTGTTACAGTCATGTATACGTTTTCCTCAGGGTCGCAGTCATGCATAGGCCCTTTCCCCAGTGTCACAGTCATGCATAGAAGTTTCCCCAGTGTCACAGTCATACATAGGACCATCACCTGGGAACAGTCATGCACAGGAAACTTCTCCAGGGTTACAGTCATGTATACATTTTGCTCAGGGTCACAGTCATGCATAGGCCCTTCCTCAGCATCACAGACATGTATAGGGCTCTTCCTCAGGGTCACTGTCAGGCATAGGCCCTTCCCCTGTGTCCCAGTCATTCATAGGTCCTTCCTCAGCATCAGTCATGAATAGGGCCCTTCCTCAGGGTCACAGTCATGCATAGGCCAATTCCCAGTGTCCCAGTGATGCATAGGCCCTACCTATGGTCATAGTCATGCATAGGGCACATCCCCACGGTAACAGTCATGCAAAGGAACCTTCTCCAGGTTCACAGTCATTGTCCGTTCCTCAGCATCAGTCATGCATTTGCCCTTCCCCAGGGTCACAGTCATGCATTGGCCCTTCCTCAGGGTCACCATCACACATAAACCTTCCTGAAGGTCACAGTAATGCACAGGAGATTTGTCAGGGACACAGTCATGCATAGTGCTTTCTGCAGTGTCACAGTCATGCACAGCCCTTGCCCAGGGTCACAGTAATGCATAGGCCCCTTTCCATGGTCACAGTCATGCCTATGGCATTTTCCAGGGTCACAGTCCTTCTTAGGGCCTTCCCCAGCATCACACTCATGCATAGGCTCCTCCCCAGGCTCAGAGCCATGCATAGGGACCTTCCGCAGGGACACAATCATGCATTAGACCCTTCCCCAGGGTTACAGTCATGCATAAGGACCTTATTCAGGGTCACAGTCATAGTCCCTTCCCATGATCACAGTCATAGTCCCTTCCAATGGTCACAGTCATGCATAGAACTTCCCTAGTGCCACAGTCATGTGTAGGCCCTGCCCCATGCTCACAGTCTAACATAGAGCTTCCCCCAGGGAAACAGTTATGCCTAGGGACCTCCTCCAGGGCCACAGTCATAGTCCCTTTTACAGGGTCACACTCATGCATAGGCCCTTCCCCAGGGTCAGGGTCATGCATAGGCCCTTCTGCAGCGTCAGAGTCATGCATAGGCCCTTCCCCATGGTCACAGTCATGCATAAGCCATTCCTCAGTGTCACAGTCATGCATAGGGCCTTTTTGCAGGGTCATAGTTATGCATAGGACACTTTCTGTGGTACAGTCATGCATAGGGCCCTTCCCCATGGTCACAGTCATACATACAGCCTTTTACAGGGATACAGTACCGATAAGGGATTTTCCCAGGGTCACAGACATAAATACCTCTTCCCCAGTCAGGGCCACGCATTTGGCCCTTCCTCCATGTCAAGTTAATGCATAGGCCCCTGCCCCAGGGTAATAGTCATGCATAGGGACCGTCTCCATATCACAGTTGCATAGGCCCTTCCACATGGTCACATGCATGCATAGACCCTTCCACATGGTCACACTCATGCATAGGTCCTTCCACATGGTCACATTCATGCATAGACTTTTCCTCAGGCTCATACACATTCATAGGGATGTTGGATCTTATTGGGACTAGATTTGCCCCATATATCTGTGAAAATCAGGACCTTCACCAGGGTCTCTGAGGGACTCAGAGCATTCAACAAGGTCTCATTACTTCTACAAATTTCCCAATTCTCAGTGGGTCTTTCAGCCTTTCCCATGGTCTCTTTCTAGCTCAAAGTCTTTTTTCAGAGTTTCATTGCAGCTCATGGTCTTTCCCAGAGTCTCAGAGGGACTCAGAGACTTCCCAAAGTGCATGCTTCATGATCTTTGTGGGTATCTAACTTGTATCAGGACCTTCCTAGTGTCTCACTGGACTCAGTGCTATATCCATAGTTTCGGTGAGGCCTAGAGGTTCTCAGTGGGGCTCAGGTACAAGTCCAGAGTCTCAATGGAGGCTCAAGGACTTCCCCAGATTCTCACTGAGGCTCAGGGGCTACATAATTTTCTTATTGGACTGAGGGTCCTTGAGTCTCAGGGCTTCCCCAGAGTTGCCTCGGGGCACTGCTAATGCCTTCCTTAGGTCCAACTGGGTTCAGAGCTTTTTCCAGAGTTTCAGTGGGGCACAAATTTTTTTCAGATAATCTCAATGGGGCTCAGGGAAATGTCTACAATCTCAGTGAGGAGCAGGGACTTCCACAAGAATCCACAGGGATGAGACATTTTACCCACGTCTTACTGAGTTGCAGGACCTTGCCCAGATAGTCAGTGGGGCTTCAGGTCTTCCCAGTGTGTTACTGTGGCTCAAGGCCTTCCCTAGGATCACAGAAGGATGCTGAGGCTTCCCCAGGGTGAAAGTGGTGTTCAGGGCTTTTGTGAGAATTGTACTGATCTCCTTGACTTCCCCAGACCCTCAGTGGGGCTCATGTGGAGTTCAGGATATTCCTCAGTTTCTCAATACAGATTATTTTTTCCCCAGTCTCAGTGGAAATCAGGACCTTAACCAGAGATTCAATAGAGCTCAAGACCTTCTCTGGGGTCTCACTGAGGCTCAGGGTGTTTCCCAGCATCTCAGTGGAACTCAATATCTTTCCCAGAGTCTTATTGCAGCTCAGAGACTTACCAAAGCTCTCTGTGTGTCTCATGAACTTTGCAGGTTTATATGTATCAGGACCTTCACTAGCATCTCACTGGGGCTCAGTGGGTTATCCAGAGTTTTGGTGGAACATAGATACTTTCACACATTCTATGTAGGGCTCAAGAACTTGTCCAGAGTCTCAATAGAGCTTAAGAACTTCCCCAACCAAATGGATTCAGGGCCTTCCTCAGAGTCTTAGAGAAATTCAGGGTCTTCTGCAGGTTCTCATTGATCCTCAGACTATCTGATGTACTTAAAGTGGCTGATGGTCTTCCTCAGGTTTTCAGTGGGACTCAGATCATTCTCCAGTGTCTCAATGAGGTTCAGACCCTTGCCCAGGGTATTAGTAGAGCTCATTTTTTTTGCCATAATTTTATTGTGTTCACAGTCTTTCCCAGGGTCTCAGTGGGACTCAGATTCTTTCAGAATTCTGAGCGGCTCCTGAAATGCCTAGGTTCTCAGGGACATCACAGAGTTCCCCAAGAATCCTGAGGAATCAGATATTTTAACAAAATCTCAGTGAATCCCAGGTTTTTCCAAGGTTCTCAGTGGGGCTCAGTGCCTTACCTCAGAGTGGTAGTGTTGCTCAGGGGATTTGACAGGGTCTAAGAGGAACTGGGAGCCTTCCCCAGGGTCAAAGTAGTTTTCAGAGCCTTCCACAGGTTCTCAGTGGAGTTCAGTCTACACTAGGGTCTCAGTGGACTCAGAGTTTTCCCCAGAAATACAGCCACATCAATGTAGAGATACAGCCACATCAATGTTCATAGCTGCTCAGTTCACAATAGCCAGATTGTGGAACCAACCTAGATGTCCTTCAATTGATGAATGGATAAGGAAACTGTGGTATATATATACAATGGAATATTACTCAGCCATAAAGAATGATAAAATTATGGCATTTGCAGGCAAATGGATGAAATTGGAGAATATCATGCTAAGTGAGATAAGCCAATCTCAAAAAAACAAAGGATGAATAATATCGCTAATAAGTGGATGATGACATATAATGGGGGGTGGGAGGGGTTAGTGTTAGGGTTAGAGTTAGGGTTAGGGAGGGGGGCAAGAATGGAGGAAGGAAGGACTGTATAGAGGGAAAAGAGGGGTGGGAGGGGTGGGGGGAAGGGAAAAAATAACAAAATGAATCAAACAGCATTACTCTATGTAAATTTATGATTACACAAATGGTATGCCTTTACGCCATGTACAAACAGAGAAACAACATGTATCCCATTTGTTTACAATAAAATAATAATAAAAAAAGAGTTTTCCCCACTATCTCTGTGGGCATCATGGACTTTGTGGGTGTCTCACAGGACCTACCCTAGTGTTTCAGTGGGCCTTGGCTCCATCCCCAAAATCCCACTGCATTCAGAAACTTCGCAAGTTCTCAGTGGCTCAAAACTTTCTCCAGGTTTTCAGTGGAATTTATACACTTCCCCACAGTTTTAATGGGACTCAGGGCTGTCCACAGATTCTCAGTAAGGCTCAGAATTTTATCTAGAGTCTCTCTGGTGATTAGGGTCCTTTGTCAAGTCTCAGTCCAAGCTTAGGGCCTTGTCCCAGGTCCCACCACATTCAGGGCATTTTCCATGGTCTCAGTGGAGTTCCAACTTTACCCAGATTCTCACTGGGTCTCAGGACATTCCACAGGTTCTCTGTTGGGCTAAAGGCCTTGTTCTGGGTCTCAATGTTGCTCAGGTTCTTTCCCAGGATTTCATCGGGGAGAGGGCCTTCTCCACATTTGCACTAGTGTTCACAGCTTTTCCCACAAACTCTGTGATGTTCAGGGTCATCCCCAAGTCTCAGTGGAGATGATCCTTTCTAGGATTTGACTGTGTGTCCTAGTCTTCCTGGGGGACTTATGGGAATCAGGGCTTTTCGCATGATCTCAGTGGGTTTTGAGGCCTTCCTTAGGGTCGTAGGAGCTCTCAGAGCCTTCTCCAGGTACTAATTGGATTCTATGCCCTTCCACAAATTCTCATGGGGACATATCACTTTATTGTATCTCACCTGGGTTCATGAACTTCCCCAGAAATTCAGTGAAACTGGTAACACACTGTGAGTCTCTTTGGTTCTCAATGGTTACCCCTAGTGGCCATGGGTCTTAAGGCCATTCCCATGATCTCAGTGAGGCTTCATAACTTCCCCAGGATATGAGTGGTACTCAGAGCCATCCAAAGTTTCTACTTGTAGAACAGGAATTTCTCCAGGGTCTCAGTCTGGCTCAGCACCTTCCTCAATGTCTTATAAAGTCTCAGGGAACTCCACTGAGTTGTCAGGTCTAAGGTCCTTCTCCAGAATTTCAGTGGAACTTGGAGGTGTCCACAGGTTCATAGTGGGACTTATATTTTTCACCAGTGTTTATTTAAGACTAACAGCTTTCACTAGTTTCTCAGTAGGTTTGAATGATTTGGGGCCCTTTCACAGTATTGCATTGTGTCTCAGTGCTTTTCCAGCACATCAAAGGGGCTCATGACTTTTCCAAGGGCTTCAGTGCAGCTCAGTGTCTTCCACAAGGTAACAGTAGGTCAAAGAACCTTCTCCAGTACTTCAGTGGAGCTCAGGGATTTTTATAGTACTTCAGTGGAGTTCAACTACTTTCCCAGAGTTTGTGTGATCTAAAGGCCTTCAAAAGTATCTCAGTAGAGTTCAAGGCCCTCATGAGTGTCTGAATGGGATGCAGGGTTTTTCCTATTACATCACTGGATTTCTGGGCTTTTCCAGGTCTCTAATGAGGCTCATTGACTTTCATAGTGATTCAGTGGATTGCAGGGCCTTGTCCATGGCTTGTCAGTGGGCTTCCTGGGCTTTTACAGTGTCACAGTCATGTTCAGGGTGTTTTGCATATTCTTAGTGGTCTCATTCCCTTCACCAGGCAGTGGGTGAACTTCTTGAATATTCCCATCCACTCAAGGTGGTTCAGGATGTTTCCTAGGTTTTCCATGGACCACGTATCTTGGCTGGTATCTCAGATGGACTCCTGGTCTTTACTCCTGGTCTGTTAGTCTCAAGACCTCTGCAGTGTCTCAGTCATGCTCAGTGCTCTTCTCAGAGTCTCACTGAGGCTCAGATTCATCCCCAAGTGCACACATGGTTGAGTTCTTTGCTAGGGTCTCAGTGAATCTCAGAGCATTACCCAGGGTCTCAATGAAGCTCAGTGCCATTCCCAATGTCAGAGTTGTGCTCACAGCCTTCTCCAGCATCTAAGTGACACTCAGAGACTTGGGCAGTGTATCAGAGGGGTTCAAACCCTTTGCTCATATCAGTGGGGACTCAGGGCCTACCGTAGCTTTTAAATAGATCTCAGAACCTGTCATGGTTTCACTGGGCCTCGGGTCTTTCCAAGAATTTAAGTTACATGTAGTAATGTTCACATGATCTTTTTGAGGCTCAGATAATCCCCCTTGTGTTTTGAAGATTCAAAGTCCTTCACAAGAATCTTAGAGGGGTTCAATGCTTTCACTGGTTTTTCAGTGGTGTTCAGGATCTTCTACAGAGTCTGAATGAGGCTGAGAGCCTTCCCCAGGTTCACCGTTTTATGTACAACTTTTCCAGGAGACTTAGTGGTCTCATAGCCTTGTCAGACTTTAAGCAGATCTTGGTACCATTCTCAAGGATACAGTGGAGGTTAGGACCTTCCCCAGGGTTTCAGTAGGGCTCCATCATCTTGCTTAGGGGCTCAGTACAAGTGAGAACACTTTTCAACGTCTCAATGGGGCTCAGTGCTATTCCCAGTTTCAGTGAGTCTCAGTGGTATTTCTAGCCTCTCAGGGTCCAGATCTTCCCCAAGAAAACACTGGATTTCAGAGTTGTCCTAGGATTCTCAGTAAATCCCAGGGTCCTTCCCAGGTTTTCCATGGAGTTCAGTACCACACCCAGTTCACAGTGGTGCTCAGGATCTTTCCCAAGTCTGATTGTTTTCAGGACCTTCCCTAGTACCATAGTGGCCCTCAGGGCCTTCCCAAGTGTCTTAGTGAGGCTCATGGCTATCCCAGAATTTCAGTAGACCTCAGGGTGTGGAAACATTGAGTTTCCTCAAGAAATCAAACATGTGCTTGAAAACGAGAGTGTGCAGAAGCTTTACTTCTGCCAGAAAGTCATTCTATAAAACCTGGCTAGGAAACACACTTGGGCATGCACTCCACATCATTTATTGCTATTGTGGCACTAACCCTTGCCCGACTGGAGGACCTCAGGGTCACAATCTATATGATTGGTGAATTTTAAATTTGGGGCAAAGAATGGGGAAGGCTATAAATTAAATGGCTACAATGTCCTCTTACATCTCATTTAAGGCTAAATACTATATTTTATAAATGCACCATTTCTCACAAATTCCCCCTTTAGCTTTTAAACATTTCATTTCATTTTCATTTTGCTCATGTGCCCATCAATGCTGTCATCCATTCAAGATATATTAAATTTCTAATGTGAAACTCACCCACCATAATGAGTTTTCCTCCCTTTAGACATCCCAGTAGCCATCCCAGTGATTACTAGCACTTGTTCAGGTCCTTTCCAGCCAAGTTGAAGCTTGTGTCTTTTCTAGGTCTTGATTAAAATCAAATCCCCAGGCTGGAAGTGATGAATGGCAACCTCTTGCAGGGGAGTCTGAGCAACTCTTCATCTGAAGATAATGAAAAAGCAAATCACTGATAGATCTCAAAATGAATCAGAACAAACTTTTGTATCAGGCAACAAATCTCTTCCTGTATAACTTCTCAGTTTTACTTACTTTTGGGAGCACTGACAATAATGAACTCCTCTACTTACCTGAAAAGAACCATTGGGTTTTATTTTCAATGTCCATGTGTGCCTGTACTTTGGTTACATTCTCCTTCCAGGTGTTTAAGAACAAGTTGATAAAATTGACTTGTTCCTATGTACTGTTAGAGTCAGCTGAGATTTGTCATGGATCATTCATGGGAACATGTGAGAGGCTTTTGGCTCCTTTAGCTATTCTTCTAGCAGTTGCCCCATCTGCCAGGATGGACCAGGGTCTTGCTGACCATATTTGACTTCCCTTGGAAGCATTAGAGATATTTCCTTCTCCAGAGATCCTCCTCTTTTCAGACTGTGCACTGGTTGGCTTTCTGCTCTCTAGGGTCCCTTGATGGCCCTAATTGCAAGGACATGAGACCCAGAATTTCAAAACCTTTGAGAAGTCCCAGTGTTCCTGGATCCTAGCCAATCTTAGAGGCCAAGGACCAAATATTGGCCACTTTTCCTTGTTCCTTTCACTTCCTTGCCCTTGGTTTCTAAGTTTTGTGTTAAACATCCACTAGCTCAGTTTCATCAGTAAATTTAATGTATATAATCTTATACTTACTCCTTCCATTGAATTGGGGTTTTATATTAGTACTTGAAGTCAGTCTTATATCTAATTCTGTGCTATATATGATGGTTTATTATCTCACATTAACTCCCATTTTTCTGTTTGGAGGAGTACTTCTTCAAAACCCTAACATCCAAAATTTATCAAGTTCTATGTGGAAAATACAAAATGAAATTTAAAAGACTAAAAAATGTATTCAGTTTGCACAATAGCTTTAAACCAAGCAACATAATATCTATATTACACTGGTATATCTTGGTGTCCATTTTGCCTACTCAGAAACACATGAATTTATCAACTCAATCACCTATGAAACCCTTTACAAATTTTAATTTCTTTCAAAACTCTCTTACAAACTGAAATACCATTTATAATTTACCCAAATCTTTACTTAGTTTTGTATGATATTCCTTGTTAATTTTGGGATCATAGTAATTTTCTTTGTACAGGTGATCAAACCCAGGGGCAATTAACAACCGAGCCACATTGCCAGCCATTTTTTGTATTTTGTTTCAAAACAGGGTCTCACTTAGTTCCTTATGGCCTTATTATCTTTAAAAAAGATAATGTGATACTCTTTCTCAAGATCCCTTTAACCCAAATGACATTATTAATTCTTAGGACACCCCCACAGAGCAGACTTTGTTTTCTTTTCCTGGGAGTTGCTGAAGCTGGCTTTGAATCTCAAGATCTTCTTGCCTGAGTCTCCCAAGCTGCTGGGATTACCACCAGGCCCAGGTGGATTACAGTAATCTTTTCAACAAAAATCTCTCTTTTGATTATAATTTAAAATGAGTGGAAGTCTAACTTTCTTTGTATCCAGTCTAACACAGGGTGAGAGGCTGAGCCTTATCTCAAAAAGGCAGGACTCTTGACAAATAACACAATGCAACATTACATCTGAAAAATAATCAATAAACTAAGAGAGATCCAAACTTACTCTGTGTAGAAAAAGTGACCAAATGCTTCCCTATTTCACCATGTAAGCTTTTAAAGGAATCAGTCTCTCATTATTTTTTAAGATACATTTAAATTTCCACCCTAGTGTAAAAATTCACACAAAAGTTCATGACTATCTTATTGAAAAACAGGTTACCAGAACATGAAAAGACATAAATAACTCTCAATTAAATTTGCTTTTTCATACAAATCTGAAGGCCATTACCACGACAGACAACTTTGGTTTGGAGAACACTAACTTGGTAAAGTTCTCCCCTAAATAGGTTAAATTCATGTTTTAAAGAGTTATCCAGGAAATTATGGGTCCCCATTAATGCCTCTCTCTTAAGGGGGCTCTGTCTATACTTTCTGTGGCAAGTTATCTCCTGGTTGAGCAATATCTTGGTTAAGATGATTTGATCAGGGACTAGGGTTGTGGCTCAGTGGTCCAGCATATCATGGTATGTGTTAGACACTGGGTTCAATTCTCAGCACCACATACAAATAAATAAAGTAAAGATTCCTTGACAACTGAATATATTTTTTAAAAAAGATAATGTGATACTCTTTCTCAAGATCCCTTTAACCCAAATGACCTTATTAATTCCTAGGACACCCCCACAGAGCAGACTTTGTTTTCTTTTCCTGGGAGACCCTTTCCAATAAAGTTGTTACTCTTTGGGTGAGAATGTCATCTGTACATTTAATTACATAACAAAGCTTATCACAGAAGAGAGATGGAGGGTTAGACATTATGGCACACAAAAAATAAAATAGGTGCCTTAATGTTTCCCCCAGCTAACAATGTAATAGTGCTGGAACCATTCTATGTGACTGACAGTTTTCACACCTTGGATAACAGAACAGTTAATAATCTGTCATTCAGGTTAATGGGCCGCAATTAAGGTTTCATTTTTTAATGTAAGGTCAACCACATGATGTTAAACACTCCATCCGAACACCTTTGTCCCAGAGAGGTGGAGGGCAGCAGATGGAAGTGGGGATGGACCCATATGGGAATTACTGAAAAATTCCAATCAGGAACTAAAAGGACATAGTCAATTAAAAAAGCATGAGTGAAGCAATAACCTCGGTACCCTCACAATGCCCATACAAAATAGATTTCAACCTTAACCCCAAAGCTTTTGGATGTCTCTTCAGCACAGACTCTGATCAATGCCTTCATCCAGAAACCATAAAACCTCTGTTAGCTTGTCCCTTGCATTACAAGAGTTCCTTCTTCCCTCATTCACACAAGTCTTACTCCTTTTTAATAAGATGTAATACTTCAATCTTTTACAGTACTTTAATTAAAACACAGCTGAAACTTTTTTGTATGCATATAAACTTACAGCTGTTAGAATTTTAACCCATGAAATTGTGCTCTAAGTTAGGACCCAGAAATGCACAATTTTAATTCCTTTTTAAAATAAACTGATTTAAAACACACATTTAGTAGACCCAAATATATGTTACTGTGAAAGTGGTGACTTGAACCATGTTTTCTGATAGTCTCATCACTGTCTTTGTGCCGGGAACTTTCTGTGCAAAAGTGCAGGTCAATATGGCACAGTTGCTATGGTGACAATCAGCCAAACAAGGTTCTGTGCAAAGGCACCAAGGTTCATCAGTTGGGGCCTTGAGCTCAGGCACCAAGTCCTAGGGATAGAGAATTCTGGATATAACAAGATAACCTCAATGTCTTCCAAGTTTCACTGTGATCTTCAGGTCTGTCTGCTTTGCTGAAACTTTCTCACAAATAACTTTTTGATGACAAAACCTATATAATAAATATGCTGACCTTGCTCTGAGTCATTCATCTTACATCAGAAAGTAAATCCCCCCATGGCCCCAGCTTTTTCACTCTATTTGTGTGTGTCTATCTTTCCTCCATCCCACATCCTCACTGGTTTCTGAATTAACTGCCAAGCTGCTCACGGCATGTTACCTTATGGAATTCAAGAAGCCAAGAGTACTTGAATTTATATTTAGTCAATGTGTTAGTATTTTAACACTGCAAATAATCAGAATTCTCCTCTTAGAAACTCATTTATGAAGGTTAATCACACTTATATAAAAACTCATTTGTAACTTAGGATACCCCTGGAAAGCAATGTATGATGAAACAAGTCTAATTAACTTTAAGTCAGTTATTACTACCAAAGAAAAATTCTTAGAAGCATTGGGCATTGCAGGTTAAACATTTTATAGGAACCAACACTATGGCCAACCACCTGGAAAAATGCATGCCTTAGTAGTTTTAATGGCAACTTTGTTCTTACAAATTTAGAATGACCCTTTTTATTAAATCATGTGACTTGAAAGACATTTGTATCCAATCATGACATTTATGAGTACTTATCAATCTATCAGTCAATTTTGATGACATGCACATAATACAGACAAGATGTACGTAGACACAGCATACAACACATGGATTAAAATAAAGCCTGTTGCATATTTTTAAAGGATGAACATGACATGAAAGGGCCTATGCATTTGGGAAAATTAGGAATAGAGTGTGCCAGCCATGGTGGACACCAAAAATAAAGGTTCAGGTGGCCACGTGTCCTCCACAGGGGCAGAATTACTCCCACCACCAACACTGTTCTTTTCTCTTCTCGTCAAAGGAAAAGAAGATTTACACATATGAGATCTTCCATTGTTCTTCCCCATTCCTAGGCCTAGAATTTTCATTCCCCATTCCTGGAATTAAGCTTCCACCTCTCCTGAACCCCTCCTCATTGAGGTTTCTTGCACACCTGTGCCCCCTGTGTGCTCAGTCCTCCTTACTGGGGATTTCTTGCACACACCCCTCCTGCTTTCCTGGGTATTGGCTTGTGTTTCTGAATAGAGCCTCAATGACCCCACTCTTTTGGGAAGTTTGTTGAACTCTTGTCTCAGTCACACTCACACCTCTGGGATGTCCCAACCACCAAGGTGGTACTTGTTCCTAAAGCTGGACAATAGGGTTCCCTCCCTGGGTCTGTGCATGGGGTTACCTGGTTGCCATGGTGCTTGCTTGGCCCTCTCTCTGTGGTGCCACATTGTGGGTCCACTGTTAGCCTCCATGATCACAGAATCCTCCCAAGTTCTGCAGCCAGGCAACAAGACAGTAGAAGGTTTCTGCTTTAACGTGAGGCATCTTAACAACCCTGAGGTAATTTATGGAACCCTGGAGCTGGTGCAAAAATTGTTAGAAATACCAAAAGAAAAAAAAAAAAAACCTGTGCTAGGAGCTGGTGTTGAAGGTCAATTTTAATACTGCCAGACAGGCATGCTACAGAATCTGGTTAGCAATTATCATTGGCTGAACAGTCAGGATGCTTTAACATTAATGCATGCTCACTCCTGCCCTGATAGAAAGATTGGGTGTAAAACATACATTAGCCAATTTTAAAATTGTGGCAGGCAAATTCAAATGTCATCATAAAAATGGGTATCACTTTTTTTTTTGAGAGAGAGAGATCAATTGAAAGTTTTTTTTTTTTTTTTTTTTTTTTTTTTTTCTTCTGGTACTGGGGATTGAACTTAGGGCCACATATCTACTGACAACATCTTCTGCCCTTTTTATATTTTATTTGGAGGCAGGATCTCATGAAGTCACAGAGGGCCTTGCACATTGCTGAGGCTGGTTTTGCACTCACAATCCTCCTGCCTCAGTTTCCTGAGCAGCTGGGAGTATAGGAGTGTGCCATTTCACCTGGCTACAATTGGGGCTCACATCCCTAATAAGACCAAATGATATATTCTTAAAATGGACCATCAGACTTTCTGTTTATCACACCCAGAGTCTTATTATTGACTGGTATTGAACAAGGGCCTTCACAGTGAGGCTCAAAAACCTTCCACAGAATCTACGTTGTCTCACTGTCTTCCCAGGTGCTCAGTGGAGCTGGAAGCACTTACAAGGGGTCACAGTGGTGCTCAGGGCCTCTCCCAGAGCCTTATTGAAACTCAGGGCATTCTGTAGTGTCTCAATGGGGCTCAGAGACTTGCCTAGTATGTCAGTGGAACTTAGGGCCATTCCCATCGTCACAGGGGTGCTCAGGGCCTTCTGCACAGAGCTAATGGAACTCAGAATATTACAAGTTTGTTAGTGTAGTTCAGAGTTTTCCCCAGTATTTCATTCTGGCTCATCACTTTCTCTAATAAATCATAGGAGTTGGACTATACCCTAGGCTTCTTCTGAAGATCATAACTATTCCCTGAGCATTACAAGTCCTTCCACATAATGTCTATGAGTCTTGGGGTGTGCACAGAGTTGTATGGGCCTAGATATTTCACAAGTGTTTATTTGAAGCTAAAGTCTTTGTTATGTTCTCAGTGGGGTTCAGAACCTCTGGCAGGGTATAATGGAGATGCAAACCTGTCCCAGGGTTGCATTCTTTCTCAGGGATTTTCCAGGTCATTAGTGGAACTCATGTCTTTTTCAAGGTCTTGTGGACTCAGTGCCTTCCACTGAATATCATTAGGTCTCAATATTTTTCCTCATATTTTCGTGTGGCTGAGGACTGCCTACAGTACTTTATTAGGACTTGGATACTTTTCCAGTGTTTGTGGGATACAAAGTCTTTTAAAAGTATCTCAGGGGGGTCAGGGACTTCACTGGGATCTGAATGAGATTCAGGAATTCCCCACTATATCATTGTGTCTTGGTGCTTTTCAATAGGACACATGGCCTTTCCTAGTCAGAAATGGGGATCAGGCCTTGCCCAGAGTTTCAGTGGGTTTCACAGCCTTCTCCAGTCTCACAGTCAGAGTTTGTTCTTCCAGAGGCATAGTGGTCTGCTTACATACCCAGGAACTCAGTGGGACACATAGATATTGCTAGGGTCTGTATGGTTGAGGACATTCCCTAAATTTTCAGTGGGGCATAGTCTTTCAACAGGTACTCAGCAGGACTCACAGACTTACCTCCATGTCAGCTATTCTCATGGCCTTTTGCAGTGTCTCTGTGGTGCTAACTGTTATTTCCAGAGCTTCCATGTGACTCAGAACTTCCCAAGGACACACTGGGTTCAGGGCCATCACCAGGGTTCCAGTGAATTTCAGGACATTATCCGGGTTCCTAGTACCACTAACAGCAATTCCCAGGGTCACAGTGGGGTTCAGGACATTCCCTGGGGTCTCATTGAGGTTCATTTCCTTCCCCATTCCTTCAGAGGAACTTGGGCCATCCTCAGCAGGCACTGTGTCTCAGGGCCTCTTACAAAGTCTCAGTGGAACTCAGTGCCATTCTGAATGCCTGAGTGAGGTTCAGTGCTGTTCATTCTCAGACTCTCAGTGAGGCTCTGAGTATTCACCCACACACAACCCATTGGGATCAGGGCCTTCATGAGGGTCTCAGTGAATTGTAGGACCTTAAACAGGTTCTCAGTGGAGCTCAGCACCAATCTGAGTCACAGTGGTGCTCATGATCTTCCCCAGATTCTTAGTGCAGTTCAGTCCTACACCAGGACTTCAATAGGGCTCAATGCCTTGTTCAGAGCCTCTGTGAACTCTTGACCTTCCCCAGAATTTCAGTGTTATTTGGAGTTGCCCACATTATCTTTCTGGGGCTCAGACTCTTCCCCCATGTTTCTATTACACTAATGGCCTTAAGTAGAGTTGAAATGAAGTTGCTGGCCTCCAGTGGACTCCAAATGGTGTTCTCGGACTTATGCAGAGTCTTAGTGAAGCTCAAGGTCTTCCCCAGGGTCACAGTCATATACAGAGCCTTCCCAAGTGTCATATTATTGTCATTGCCATTCCTGAAAATCATGAAACTCACTTACATTCTCATTGTCTCGTGGTACTCAGGACCTTCACTGGGGTCTCATTGGGGGTCATTGTCTTGCCCACGGACTCAGTAGTACACATGGTTATTCCCAGACTTTCAGTGATGTTTGGAGCAGTCCACATGACTTTTGTGGGCATCAGATCTTTCTGAACTGTTTCTGAGAAGCTAAAGGCCTTAACTAGAGTCTCAGTGTGGTTCAGCCCATTCAATGTGGTCTTAATGAGGTTCAGAGCCCTTCCCAGTCTCTTATTGGATCTCAAGGCTCCTGCAGGTCATGATATTGTTTAAAGTCTTTCCAAGTTTTTCTGTGGCACTCAGGTCCTTCCCATGGGTATCATTGGGCTTAGGGTTTTCTCAGAGTCACAATCCTGTGTAAGGCCTTCCCCAGAAACTTGATCCTTCCCCGGGATTCAGTGGGGTAAGAACATTCCTCTAATTTTCCCCAGGATCTCATTGGGTCTCATGGAATTTTTCAACTTCTCAGTGGGACTAAGTGCTATTACCAGTATTGAAATGAGGCTCAGAAACTCACTGATTTCAGATTTGCTAGGGTCTCAGTGGATCCCAGGGCCTTGCCCAGGTTCTCAGTGGAGGTCATTGCTTTCCCAGGATCACAGTGCTACTCAGGATCTTCTCCAGAGTCTTATTGAGCCTCATGGCCTTCCCCAGGGTCATATTGGTGACTGGAATCTTCCCAAGTGTCCTACTGAAGCTGAGGTCTTCTCCACTATTTGCGTGAGCCTCAGAGTACTCCAGAAGACATTAGTTGGATTTAGATGATTCCCCAGTTGTCTGGGAGGCCTGCTCTAGTGTCTTAGTGGGTTTCTTGCCATAATTGTGCTCTGGATGGCTCTGAGGCCTTTCTCAGTGTCAGTGTTCTCAGGAATTTCCAGGTCATGTGTGGGGCTCATGCCTTTCCACGTGTTTCAGTGGGGCCAAGGACCTTCCTTAGCATGTCAGTAGAGCCTGTGCTTCTTCAGTGTCCCAGTGGTGCTCATGGCCTTCCCCAGAGTCTTATTGGTCTCCTTGCCTTCCCCAGGAAGTCAGTGGGGCTCTTGGACATTCTCAGTGTGGTTCAGGATATTCATGAAGTTCTTAATGGGGCAAAGGCCTGACCCAGAGTCTCATTGGGACTCACAGTCATTACCAGGGTCTGTTTTTCTCAGCACTTCCTGCAATGTCTCAGTTTTGTTCAGTGATATTCCCAGAGTCTCAGTTGGGCTCAGTGTCATTCCCAGGCACAGCGTACTACTCAAAGTCTTCCCCACACTCATATTTAACTCCAGGCCTTCCTTCCCCAAGTCATAGTGCTGCTCAGAGCTTTCTCCAGTGTGTTGCTCAGGTTCATTTCAAGATTCTTAGTGGAACTTAGGATCTCAGTGTGGCTCAATACCATTCCCAAGGTACAAGAGCTGAGGGCATTCTCTAGAGAATGGGTATGTTTGAATCCCAACTATTGGGGCAGTTGAAAGTGACTGAATGGGAGCAGGGCATCAAGCAGACCGACTGTGCGTGCCAAAGAGCAACCAATCAGCCATCAACAGATAAAACCTAATGGTGTCCTGCAACCACCTGTCACTAACCAGGATATCCAGCCAATCCCAGAAGGACTCAGATCCCGACAGGGTTTCTGACCAACTGCAGGAATAACATCCATCTCTGAGCCTACCCCCTCCTACTCCAGGGTACAAAAACACCACCCTGTCAAAGGCCCAGCATGACTTTCCCAGCCCTTTACCTTGGTGGACCAATGAATCTCACCTGACCACTAATTGCAATAAAGCATTGTTGAGATACTTGTGTTCTGGTCCCTTTTTGGCCAGCATCCCATCTCATATTTGGGAGAGGGTCCTCAGCCCACCCCCATCAGGGTTGAGATCCACCCTGTTCCTCAAATGAGCCAGAAAATTCCTGCACTACTTCCTTTCTCTTCACCCAGGTCAACAGAAGTGGGGTAAGTTCTGTGAATTCCCTTGGCCTTTCAGTTGCACTTTACAAAAAGGGGATCTGCCTATAAGTTGTGTGTTCACACTAGACTCCCACCCATTACATTTGGGCCCTGGTAGATTGTGGAAAAGTTCCAGTATCTGACTGGCCCCTCTGCATCCATTTTGGGTCCCTAAAGGCTAAGGAGATGTGCTAGCCTCCAGTTCACCTGCCTCCATTTCACAGGTGAGCATGATCAGAATTTGGGACACCTCTTTCTGTTCCTGTTCACCCTCTAGGTAATACTGAAAGGTCAAGGGAAATTCCAAGTCTTCTGTAGGTCCCAAAACTCCTTTGGGCTGTCTATATTTTAATTTTGCCAAATTAGGACTCACCCAAGACTTATACCATATATGGCTGGTCTTTTACTCAACTGAGGCCTTACCTCAGTATGTCTTGGACAATGGCTCAAAATGGCCAGCAGAGGAAACTTTTGACTTTCAAATCTTCACTGATTTGGCACTACTGTCACAGGACAGAGAAATGGTCAGAATTGCCTTACATTCAGGCTTTTTGGGACTTACACGCTCACCCCTCCCTTTGTACTACCTACTCCACTGCCCAAGTTTTCCTCACCAGAAATGCTCTCAAGCCTCTCCCCACTTCTCCTGCATCTTCTTCCTTCTTTTCAGATTCCCTGGAACTTCTTTCAGTACCTCACATGCCCCACCTTCTCCCTTCTTACTGAGACCATACTTCCTCCTCTTCTTCTCCCCCAGTTCCTCCTCCACCACCCATGCCACTCTCAGGCCTGCCTGCTTACCTCCTCCTCCTTCTTCTCTACTTGAAGTTCCCTCCTCCTCTCTTCCATCTTCTCCTCTAACAGGTCACTCCTTCCCTTATCTCTCTTCTACTCTTACAGCCACAATTCCACCCCCTTCTTCTCCTCAGCAAGTTCTTCCACCTCTTTCCCATCTCTCTCCTCTCCTGTTAGCACTCACACCACATCTCATCAAGTCCTCTGACTACCCAACCCAGTCCTCCTTCATCCTCTCCGGGAAGTGGTTGGTGCAGAGGACCTGTTCTCACTCCAGGATCTTTCCCAGATCAAAAAGTGCTTAGGATCTTTCTGTTCTGACTTTTCTACTTACATTAGGAATTTAGATATCTTTCTCAGGCTTATGACCTCACCTGGCATGATGTTTATGCCATTCTTTCTTCTGCCCTCACCCCAGATGAATGGGCCTGCATCCAGCAGGCAGCTCAAGATCATGATGACCAAGTCCACCTAACAGACATAACACTACTCACAGGTGCAGCAGCAATCCCAACAACCAAACCAAATTGGAACTACCAGGAAGGCCAACAGGGTTGCCACCATTGTGCTTGCATGGTCCGATATCTCATAGCCGGCATGCAGGCAGTCTCCAATAAGGTGGTAAACTTTCATAAATTGAGGGAAATTACCCAGGATCTGGATGAGAATTCAGACTGTTTCTTAACTACCTTACAGAGGCCCTTTCCAATTATGCTAAACGGGCCTTGAATCTCCCTCCGGGGTTACAGTGCTAGCAACACACTTCATTTCTCACTCAGCCCCTGATATTAGAAAACTGCTCAAATGAGCTGAGGAGGGCCCTCAGACCCCTATCTGAGATGTAGTAAAAATGACCTTCAAAGTATATAATGCCCAAGAGGAAGCAGCTGAACTGACCAGGCAGGCTTGTTTACATAAAAAGGTAGCGCTCCAATCCCAAGCCTTGGTAGCTGTCCTGTGGCCTGCAGCTCCAGAGAGAGCTTCAAATGGGGACAAGCAATCCTTTCCACCAGGGGCTTGCTTCAGATGTGGATGTAGAGGTCACTGGGCTCATCAGTGCCCAAACCCATGACCCCATTCCAAGCTGTGTCCCATCTGCAAAAAACAGGACCCTGGAAGAGCAACTATCCTATAGAAGATCCCTCCCCAGGACCTCCACATGGAGGTGTGACTGGTCAAGCATTCCTTTCTCTCAAACTGTTGGAATTCACAAAATACTAAAGGGGCCTAGACTCAAAGAGCCCCACCACACTCACTGAGCCCAGGGTCAGTAGTGGATAAGTTTTTGACATTCCTTGTGGACACGGGGGCTATCTACTCTGTCTTGCCTGCCCACTTTGGGCATTTGTTTCCTTCCCAGATTTCGGTTACAGGCATTGATGGGAAATCCTCCTTCCCAAACAGAACAGCTAACCTAGCCTGTGCCCTAGAGGGACATCCTTTTTCACACTCCTAGTCAATCCCTTCTGTCCAGTTCCGCCCCTAGGTAGAGATGTTCTTCAACTCCTGGGAGCCACCCCACAACTTCACCCCAGGGATACTACTACTACTCACCTTCTTCTAACTCTGGTTCTTACACTCTCTAACACTACCTTCCCTACTGCTGCCTCCAGAACTGGTCCATCCCCAAGTCTGGGGACACCTTCAAGTCAGTCATAACCTCCCACCACAAGTCAGTACTTATTCGACTGAAACTTCAAACTAAATTTCCTTCATGTCCTCAATTTCCTATTTATCCCACCCACAAGGAAGGACTTAATCCCATAATACACAAATTGCTTACTCAGGGACTCATCATCCCTACAGATTCTCCCTGTAAAACCCCCATATTTCCAGTACACAATCACTCAGGGACCTACTGCTTAGTCCAGGACCTCCACCTGATCAAGAGGCAGTTGTTCCCATTCATCCAGGGGTTCCTGACTTTTATACTCTTCTTTCCCACATTCCTCCATCTACCACTCATTTCACAGTCCTGGATCTCAAACATAAATTCTTCACAGTTCCCCTTCACCCTGACTCCTACTACATATTTGCCTTCACATGGGAAGATCCTGCATCCCTTAGGTCTCAACATCCACCATGGACAGGTTTACCAAAGGATTCTAGGATAGCCCCCACCTCTTTGGGCAAGCTCTGGCTCAGGACTTGGCTTCTTGTGATGTGTGAGACAGCACCCTCCTACACTATGTGGATGAACTTCTCCCATCCCTCAAAGCTCTCAAATTCACACTGCTCACCTCCTTAACTTCCTGAGGTCTCAGGCTATAGGGTCTCTACAGTTGGTCTCTCCAGTTGGCCCAGCTCACCACCCCTTCAGTCAAATTCAGGCATACTCCTCACTCCTACCTCTAAGAGCCTCACAACACACAGAATCCAGACCCACTGTGACCTCCAGTTGCCTAAAATGCAGATTACATTCTCTATTTCCTGGATCTGGCCAGATTCTTCATCCAGATTTCCTACCTTTGCACTCCTCACCAAAACCCTGTACCAGACAGCAAAGGAGACCCCTCATGGGCCCCTTGCCTCCCCCAATATGATAGCTAACTCTTTTTACAAGTTCAGGGATGCTCTTACATCCTCCCCTAGTCTCTCTCCATAACCCTAACTGTCCTTGCCACCTCTTAATGATGAAATATAGGGTGTTGCCAGAGGCCTCCTTGCTCGACCAACTGGACCTTCCTATAGACCAGTGACATATCTCTCCAAGAAGCTTGATTCTATGGTTTGTGGGTGGCAATATGGCTCTGGACACTGATGGCAGCAGTTGAACTAATGAAGGAAACCATAAAACTCATCTTGCTCCAGTCAATAACTGTATTCTCTACCCATCGACTCCAGGACCTCTTAAGCCATAAATCCCTTCCACTCCTGAGCCCATCAGGAATTCAAGAATTCCATCTCCTCTTCATAGAAAACCCCGCCATCACTCTCTGCTCTACCTCTTCCCTCAACCCTGCTACACTTCTTCCACTGACCCCACCTCCCTCAACAGTCAGTCATTTCTGTCCACAGGTACTGAAGACCCTACACTCACCCTGTGAGGACCTTTTATATTACCCACTCCCCTCACCTGACTTAACCATTTTTGTAGATGGCAGTTCTGTGCTAGATCCCAACATACACTGTATAGCAGTGCTTACCACTGCTTCAGTTCTGGAAGGCAGCTGCCTTCCAGATGGGACAACCTCCCAGAAAGCCAAACTCTTTGACATCACTAGTGCCCTCATTCTACCTAAAGCTAAACTGGTTAACATTTACACAGACTCCAAAGATGCCTTCTTGATGGCTCACTCACATCTGACTTTTGGAAGGAGCGTGGGTTTCTAACCACAACTGGGTCACCAGTGGTCAATGCCTCCCTGATTTTCAAACATTTGGAGGCACTTCAGCTGCCATCTCAAGTTGCCATCATACACTACCAGGACATCAAAATTCCTCAGATCCTATACCATGGGTAACAAGAAGGTAGACTCTATAGCATGGGGGGTGGGGGATTGGCAACAAAGTCCACAACAGCCCCAATTCTATTTTTATCCACTGAAATCAAACCTGAATATTCTCCACAGGAGCAGAAAGAACTAATAACCCAGAACAACCATCTTGGGGATAACAGCTGGATCTTTCTGGGGAACCAGATTGCCGTTCCTAAGCAGCAAGCTATCAACTTGCTGATGGACATTCATAATTCTCTTTATATTGGCCCCAGGCCTCTCCTGAAGTTTTCCTAACCCCTCTTGTATCTTCCAGGAATGAGAACTACTCTCCAGCAGGTCCACTTCCCTTGCTCCATGTGCTCCACAGTATCCCCCAAGGAGGCATCAAATCCAAAATCCCAACACACCAGATACAGGCAAACAGCCAGGTGAAGACCGGCAGGTTGATTTCACCCACATGCCTAGAAACAAAAAGTTCCTTTACTTACTTACTTTGGGAGATATTTTTTCAGGCTGGATAGAAGCCTTCCCCACCTCCAGGGAAACTGCAGACACCGTTTCCTCCATCATGGAGCCGATCATCCCCAGATTCAAAGTTCCTGTGTCCATCCAGTAAGACAAGTGTCCTGTCTTCACCTCTCAGGTTGTTCAACTAGTGTCCAAAGCCTCAACATCACCTGGAAGCTCCACATCCTTTACTGACCCCAATCTTCAGGTGAGGCTGAAAAGTCTAAGAATACCCTCAAAGATCATCTCACTAAACTTACCATTGAAGTCAAACTCTCCTGGCCCAACCTCATTCCACTGACCCTTATTCGCATTCAGGCAGTCCCCAGAGTCCCCTAAGGCCTTAGCCATTTTGAACTGCTCTATGGGTTCTCTTTCCTAATCAACCAAAACTTCCCAGTCACCCATCCCCTTTTGGCATCTTATTTACCCTATCTCACACTCTTGCACAAGCTGTTAAGGGACCGTGTCTCCCTGCACTATTCACAGCCTCATCTCCAGCTGAACCAACACCTGAATCAACCATCCTTCCATTGCAACCAGGAGATATGATTTTGCTCCGGGAATTAAATCCTGAGTCACTGCAAACTCACTGGACAGGAGCTCATATGGTTATACTTCCCACCCCAACCATGGCTAAACTTCTAGGCCTCTCCTCCTCATACCACGTCTCCTGGATTAAAAAAGCACTCATCCCAGATAACCAGTCCTGGGCCTCCACCACTCTGGAACCCACCAAACTCAAAATTCCTCACCAATCCCCTATGACTCCTCCTACTCATTAATCTCTCTCAGGCCTCTGGCCCAGCCTACAGGTGGTATTTCTACGTCCAGGAGTCATGGCAATATGATGGAACCTCCCACTTAGATCAGAGTGGAGAAGGACTGTTCCCTCACAGAATGTGAGTGGAGGCTCACCTTCCATCTTGTAGGTTTTAACTGCATACATATCTCCCCTCACAGCCCCACTGCTATGGCTTGCTTTCTGTTTGACCAGACGAAAACATACTGCAGAAAGTGGCTCACCACCTATGCGGGTGCCCCTACAACCAGTGTGAAAGTCACCTTGTTGATTCTGTGAAGAATCCAGAGGACAACTGAATGATTGGCCCAAATGGTGAATTGAACCTTATAGCCATCAATATCAAAGACTCCTGTCCCCCATATGGTCATCGGGTTTGATGGAAGCTCTACATGTGTATGGAGACAAACTTTCCACAATTGTGCTTACAATCCTGAGGGCCTCTACTCAGGTGGTTTCACAGGTTCACATAACCATCCAAGAGCAGGAAGAAGAAGTTCAATCCCAACTCAACGAGGCAGCTTATCCCAGTATTGACCCCTTCTCATGAGGCTTCCCCTGATACGTCAAGGCCTTCAGCTTCTCAATTTGTCCAGGATCAACAACAGCATGAACTGATTCCTCTACTCAGGTTTGGATCGGATCCCCTAACAGCCATCCCAATCGATTCCCCCTTTAACTCTTCCTCAGCACCTCACAGGAACCCCTCTCCACCTTTGGAGGGGGATCCCCTTTTTCACTACTCCTCAACTTTACCTACTGTTACACTTCCTCTACCTCGATACTATGCAACCAAATTGTTCAGGTCTCTTCCTCGACGTTTGCTCCTCCGGGATTCTTTTTCTGGTGCAATGGCACCATAACAAAGAAATTAGATTACAATATGCCCTCCGCATTCACTGTGCCTCCAATTTAATTCCTCAGCTAACACTATAGAGTAAAGCTGAATTAACCTGCTTGCTCAGAATCCCATCCCTAGCATGGGATGGGCCTTATTCTTACCAGTGGAGGTCGGGCTCTCCGGAGCCTCCTCACTTGCAGCCTCTGGGTTGAGGGCAGGAGGACTTGGTTATGGAGTTACTGCCACCCAGAAGCTAGAACAGCGACTCCAAGGGCAGAAGAAGTCTCTGCTGCCTTCCTGGCATCATTACAAAGACAAATAACTCCTAATGCCCAAGTTTCCTCACAGAACCATCAGGTGCTAGATCTCCTGACTGCAGTCAGAGGAAGAACATGTCTTTTCCTAAAGAAAGTTGTTACTACATCAACGAAACTGGGCTGGTTGAGAAAAATGTTCAGGCTCCAGATGTCTGAATGAAAGGCTGAAGCAACAACAGTCACATGGCCCCTGGCCAGGACTGCTAGATTCCACTCTTGTTCCCTGACTGACCACTGTCCTTACCCCCATTATAGTGATAAGACTCCTACTAATAATTGATTCCTGTATCTTCCGTTCTGTCTGGAGTTGCATGTGTGAGGTCGACAGAGTAACATAAAACCAAATGCTCTTGCACCCTTATACTCACCTCCCTACCGAACCCACATTGGAGCCTTCTCCCCATGACACCCCCTATTAATCAGGAAGTAACCAGATGGACTCCATTGCCCTATATCACCAAAGAGACCGAAATCTTGGGGAAGTCAGAAGTGACTGAATAGGGGCAGGGCATCAGGCAGCCCCTGCATGCCAAAGAGCAACCAGACACTGACACATAAACCCTAATGGCATCTCGTGCCTGCCTATCACTCAGGGAGATCACCAGACAATCCCAGAAGGACATGGGTCCCAACAGGGTCTTCAACCAATCCCAGGAAGACACATTCACCCATGAGCCTCCCCCACCTATTGCAGGGTAAAAAAATACCACACCATCGAATACCCAGCAAGACTTCCCCCACCCTTTACCTTGGTGGACCACTGAATGTTGCCTGAGAACTGATGCCAATAATGCTTTGCTGAGATGCTTGTGGTCTGATACCTTTCTGGTCAATATCCGATCTTGCACTAACCTTCTGTGGAACATCATTGGGTCACAGGGTCTTCTCCCAAATTTCAGTGGCACTTGGGGTTTTCCACAGGATCTTAGTGAGAATGAGATTCTTCTTACTTGGTGCTTTTTTGAGGCTAAAGGCCTTCACTACACTCTCATTGGGGTCCGGGGCTCCACTGGACTCTACATTGTGTTGAGGGCCTTTTGCAGTGTCTGGTGTGTCTCAGGACTTTTCTGGCTCATCAGTGGGACTCATGGCTCTTCCAAGGCATCATTGGTCTCAGTGCCTTTCATCAGGTGTCGGTTGGACTCAGGACCTTTTCCAGAATTTCAGTGGGGTTCAGAGATGTCCATAGTATTTTACTGGGATTCAGATCCTTTTGCAGTATGCATGTGATTTAAAGGCTTTCAAAAATGTTCTAGTGGGGTTCAGGGCCTTCACTGGGTCTAAATATATTTTCAGAGTTTTCCACCATGTATCATTGACTTCAGGGATTTTCAGCTGATCAGTGAGGCTAATGGCCTCTTCCAGTGATTCAGTGGAGGTCAGGGCCTTGCCCAGGGGACCAGAAGGTTTCATGGCTTCCATGTGGTGGCTCAGATCCTGGGAAACAGATGTGGGAGCCTAGCAGGTGGAAGAAAATACAAGACAGTTGGGAGAGTTACATTCTTCATTCAGATGTCACAGTAGCCCCTCGCCAGCCCCCATCTCTACTTCATCTCCTAGCCAGTTCCATTTAGCCCCCTGAGTCTTTTCCACATGACTTTTTTACATGTTGGCCAGACAAAAATGCACACTGCCATCAGGTTCTATTGTATGTGCAGCTCACAAACATGTTTATACCCTGAGTACATGCACTGAATCAGAGTTCATGACATTGACCACACAGGAAAAACCTAGCCCACTGGAAGCCTCAGCCACGGACCTAACTATGGAGGACCTAATTATGGGAGGCCTATACTACTATCCACCCCTTTAGAATTACAAGCCTTACATTTTATGCCTCTGAATCTCTGAAGGCTTTCGTATGATCCTTAGTGAGGAGGGCAGAGCTCTGAATCACAGGCCACAACACCAATATAAGCTGCAACAACACAGTCAGAAAGCAGTCCCCATCACCTAGGATCACTAAACCCATTGCCAGCCTCGCCCACACTGAGGTGGCAGCTCAAGGCTTTCCCTGCAAGTCTAGTCATCCATAATCATATTCTGGATTCACCAGGGTCTCCCAGCAAAGCTCAGGGCACTTCAGTGCACACTCGGCTGCAGAGGTTTGGCTACACTGGCATATGCGTGTGCTATTTCACTATGGTGTGGGTGACTACACATCCATGGATGGAAGGACACAGCAGTTACAGGCACTAGCACAGGAAATCACATCATGTGGGAGGATGCATGCCAGCTGAGTCCCAGGAAGGCACAGTGACTCCTTGTGGCAGCTTAGCCGGGTGGTCATACAACATGGACACAGCTCGGTCCTGAACCTCGGCTGGCTCTTTGTACACCAAATCCAGGGAACACATAAATGGACAGGGGCAAAATAAATGTCACTTTATAACCTGTGTTCCATCTGCAGGGCCTAGCCATGTCACATGCACCTGGGGGAGGGTGGTTCACTACCCATCCATGGTGTCACAAAGCGATCACCCTCCAAACCTTTTCTCATGGGTCTAACGAACTACCCAACAAGGCCAGGGGACTTTGCTGTCCAGGGCCATGCATGCTACAGTTTGCACCCTATTGAATGCAGTGGGAGGAGGGAAAAGAACATTCTGTGCTTCCCTGACCCAGGTTTATGTGTGACACCCTTGTAACCACCTGAACTGCATTGGGGCTGCTGGGCAGTGCACCAAGACCTCCACAGGAGCTGGTCCCTCTCCAGGATGCTCATTCAGAGCTCTCACAACTACCCACAGGCACCATGCCCACCCCTTCATGGAAGGTAGGTGGACTGCAGTTCTGGGTCCTTGCTCAAGCAGGCCATTATGTCTATCAGGCCTGCAGCCTGTGGGTGGTGTAGATGTGCAGCCACCATGGAATCTGTAGCCCAGCTTCCATTGCTACCACCATGACCTGTGAAATGATGCCTGATGGCTCTACTGGGATGGGAATTCTATACAAGGCTATCAACATTGTCAGGGCACAGATCATAGCAGGTTGACCTGCTTGACCACAAGGCCATCAACAAGCATGTAGACATATCCATTGCCATCTAGGCAAATGTGGCCCCTTCTCACCCCTGAAAAGGGCAAGTGGACTCAACCTGACTTAATATCAAAGGGACGTGTCATGCCCTGCCTTACCTAGCCATCCATGACTCCCAGGCCTCAGGGATGTGGTAATCCTGAGCACAAGCCACACTGGACTGGTAGGCCTCTCTGCTCATCTGACATTGAAGGCAGGCCCTCTGTTTCCCTATCTTCCACATGGTTTTACCCCTGAAGGCAGCCATGCAGCCAAGACAGCAGGTCGGGGAAGCACCCACTGAAAACACCACACCCCAGCCAGAGCACTGGTTCATCCCTCCCTGGGCTTCCCAGGGGCCTGGACAGGAACGTGTAGTAGTCATGTACTTTGCATGGCTTATGGCCCAAAGGTACTGCCAATTCCTCAACCCCACAAAGGCGATGTCCTCCCACGACATTGTCTACTTTCCATGTAGTAACCCTGAGCTGACCCCTTAAACATGGCCCAGCTGTCAGTACAGAAGATCAGAGGTCCTGGTTCATGCAGTGCCACCATCCCTAAGGCATGCGACTCAGCCCAGGAGCAGCTCTGCCCATTCCCACATCATACCACAAGGTGTCAGCAGAGGGCTGTTTGGCAGCAGCAGTGGAAGGAGACCAGGATCCTCTACTGGATCCTTAGGGCACCAAGCACAGGCAGCCAAGGGGCTGCTCCCACCTTGAAGAGCCCTGGCTCCTTGACCCACATGTATCAGCACTGCCTGGCGCTTCCTCATTGCACACTGCATGGGCCCTAGAATCTGTAGGAGCTCAAGGGACAGGGAATAGTAGACAAGGCACTCTTGTCACGTATGCTCTCCGTTTTGCTAGGGAAAGTGTCTGAACTCCCCGTCCCTTGGGGTAAGGACCCAATCCCAACTCCTTTTGCCACACAAACATGGCATGCACCAAAACTTCAGCAGCCCCTGTGAGGGACTAAAGGTCACCATGTTTGCATACACAGGAGCCAGCTGCTTCTCCATCAGGATAGTGAGCTTCTGCACCCTCCACCACTGTGACCAGAAGCTTACATGTCTCCCCAGCTGCTCATGCACTGCCACAGCCCCACTCAAAATCCTCCTGGGTGACCTGAACATCCATCTCAAAGGGGCAACCTGGGTGTGTTACAGGTAAGGCCTGAGCTTGCTGAATGATGTCTTAAAGCAGCTGTTCAGTGGCCACAGCCCAGTCCCACTAACCACCTTCTTCACCAGGGAATACAGGGTTGACATGGGCCAAATGAAGGGGGGGACCATCAATGTCCCACAAGCCACCTAGGTCTGCAATAAAACAACATTGTAAGTTGTGGATCTGCTGAATTTTACCAATGACAGCCCCAGGCAAACTTTTGTCCTACCCAATGAAAACTTCCCCCAAAACTTCACTGACAAGCGAGATGTTAGCACCTTGTGCTCCTTTACTGCCCAGTCACATGTCTTCAAATGGGCTACTAAAGTCAGGGCTACCAGCTTTTGATCTGCAAGACAGTCAGAGGTCAACAACACATCATCAGTGGAAGGAAACATGTACAGTGGGTGACTGAGTCCACTGGGCCAAGTCACTAGCCACCGAGCCTGGCATAGGGTCAGGCTATGCAAATAACCCTGTGACAAAACTTGAAATGTCCCCTGCAGGCCTTCCCCTGTGAAGGCACACTAATCCTGGTTCTCCAGAAAAAGAGAGGAAAGAACTAGCCAGGTCCAGTGCATAGTGCTATGTGGGCAGCTGCAAGGTCAGCTGATCCCTGAGGTCGTGCACAGGATGGCGGCTGCAGGGAAGGTAGCGCTGTGTCAGCTCTCCATGGTACCCAGTCATGTGCAGGTGCCTCAGGCTTCTCCACTGGCCCTAAGGAGACTTAGAGGAGCACCTGCTCCAGCTGCAGGACAGAAGCTGATTCCTGCATGTCCCCCTGGAAGGCGGAGCTGCTTCACTCCACAGTCCTCCAGAGCTGTCGTGGGACCTGGGCCAGCTGTTTGCATGTCCTGTCATGACCACCTTCACAACTGCCCCTCTGCTGTCGCCTGTAGACACAACCCTGGGAGCAAATCTACACCTAAGATGTACTCCAGCATAAAAGGCACAGGTACTGTGTGTGCTTGTGGGGTGTGGCCTGTCCCCAGCAGGAGGGACACTGCCTTCTTCTTTATTGATGGGGCCCGTGACCATCAACATGGCATATGGGCCTGGGAACTTACCCGTTTGCCAAACTCTAGGCCGCACTCAGCCCCAGTGTCCACCAGGGCCAGTGCCTTGTTTGGGGACCAGTAGGTGGCCAGCTCCACATGTGGCCTTTAGCACCCAGCCATTCTTTCAGGGTGGGTGCCTTGGCTGGATTCCTAGTCATGCTGAAACACAGTCCCCTCACTCCTCCTAGAAGCAGCCAGGTCAACTTTCAGTTGCACAGTTCAGGCTTCTCAGGATGCTTGTCTACCTCTGCCTCTTTCAGGTACAGCTGGTGGGCATATCTGTTCCCTCAGCTCAAGAAGGACCAAAGTAGGCTGGGTGCTATCTCCTGGCATCTACCCTGCTGCCAGGAGATCAGCCCTCATTTGCATGTAAGTGATTCTGGGTGGTGGTGTCTCACCACCAGGACTCACTCTGTGTACCTTTTGGACTGCCATCTGCTAGAGTTTCTCCCAGGTCATGCTTCACGCTAGTAACTTTATTAAAGTGGACATCAGAGACCCAAATGTCGTGCACTGAGCATGCTAAAGAACAAAGTCTCTCATGCCACTAGAAATCTTCCATCATGTGGTCCCCATGTATTCAGATTAAACATCAGTTGACACAGATATGTAACAATCTCAAAAATCTTAACACCAAAGAAAAGAAAAAAAAAAAAAAACAATACCAATCAATAAATGGGCAACGGATCTGAACAGACATTTCCCAGAAGTATGAATAGTCAACAAATATATGGAAAAATGTTCCACATCTCTAGCAATTAGGTAAATGCAAATTAGAACTACACTGAAATTTCTTCTAGCTCTAGTCAGAATAGCAATTATCAATAATAGAATTAACAATGGTGTAGGGGAGGATGTTTGGGGAAAGGTATACTTATATACTGCTGGTAGGATTGCAAACTGGTGCCACCACTCTGGAACGGAGTATGGAGATTCTTCAGAAAACTTGGAATGGAACCACCATTTGACCTGGTTATCCCACTACTCATTATATAACCCAAAGTAATTAAAATCAGCATACTACAGTGACATGGCCATATCAATACACCCTAAAATCCTTCAGTTACTACTCAGTTAATCCCTATCAGGGGAGTAATTCACTGATTGGGTTAAAGCTGTAATAAACCAGTCATTTTGGCTCTGAATATTCTTGCAATGTCTCACCCATGAGCTTTTGGGGGATACCTAATGTCCAAACCATAACAGACTCAGTGCTATTGTGGGAAAAAGACTGATCAAGAAACAACAAGCAGCACTCAGAGAGGAGAACATCAAATATTATTTTACACCAGGGGCCCAAAGAAAAATAAAACTCTGAACTGTGATCACCCATCTGTTAGGTTGGAATTTGAGCGACTATATGAGATAGAGTGGACCAACTGAGGCAGAGAGAAGTGCACAAAAACAGTGACCAATCAAACAGGGGCAGAAAAACTCCACTGACCCTTCCCCTAACTATCACTCAGCAGGACCCCCACCTATTCCAACCTATAAAGACCCTGGGCAGCTGGAGTCACGTGGGATTTTCTCCAGTTCCTACCCTGACCTGTACCCCCGGGGGTGGGGGACTAGGAATTTTGCCCAAGAGCCAAATTCCAATAAAGCTTGCTTTGGCCATTTTTGTCCAATTTTATTTGGCCACTAGCCATACCCCTGATTTACATTTGGTGCTGAAACCCGGGATGGTTTTCAGGCTTTCCCCATCAGTTTTGAGGTTCACACCCACCCTCAGACAAACCAGGAGATTCCATTCTGCTCCTTTTATCAGGCAACAGATGGGGTAAGTTCCCTGGGGGTTTTCCCATTTGCCTTTCCAATATTTACCATCCCATGCTCGTGGGGTCTGTCTGTTGCATGTGCCACAGACCCTCTGCCCATTCCATTTGGACTCTGGTAGATATGAAGATGTCCTAGCCTCCAGTTAGACCCCTGTTTATTCCTTTCCAGAGCCCCAAAATTCAAAAGACATTTTGGCTTTTGTCCCATCTGCCATTTTTCATGTGTACATGAGCTCAAATTGGGATGCCCTCTTCTGATTCTCTATATCCATCTGGGTAAAGTTGGATGGCTCATGGGAACCTCAGTAGACCCCAAAACTCCTCTGGGCTGTCTCTACTATAATTTCACTAACTGGGACTCCCCAAAGACTCAGGCCATGAAGGGCTAGTTTTTATTTGACTGTGGCCTGCTCTCAGTATGTCTTAGATAATGGCTCAAGATGGCCACCAAAGGGCACTCACGACCATTTGCAAGCTTTTCTTTTTGGAATTTGGCACTTGCCCCACCCTTTCTTCTACCTGTTCCACCACACAAGTTCTCCTCACTGGGACCAGTCCCAAACCCCTCCCTCTCCTTACTCTGCCAGACTCCTTCCTCCTGTTCCTTTCCTCCTCCTGTGGCCACAAACATTCCTCATCTTCCTGCAAATGCAACTCCTCCTTCTCTTCCTCCTCAGAGCCCTCCCACCTCCCATCCTTTTCCTCCTCCAGAACGTTCCTCCACCCAGTCTGTTCCTCCTCCCCTGCTAGTGTGAGTACATGATCTCATCAGACCCTCCTGCTGCCTAACCCAGAGCTTCCTTCTCCCCCAGAGTTGGCTGGTGCAGAGGGCCTCGTGTGAATCCAAGTTCCATTCTCACTTCAGGATCTTTCCCAGATAGAGAAACATTTAGGGTCTTTCTCTGCTGACTCCTCTAATTATATAAAGGAATTTAGATATCTTTCCCAGACCTATGATCTCACTTAGCATGTCTTTCTTCCACTCTCACCTAAGACTAACGATCCTGCATCCAACAGGAACCACAAGATCTTGCCAACCAAGTCCACCTAGTGGACATGACTCTCCCCACAGGTACAAAAAAAGTTTTTTTACCAGAACTCCAACAAAGTAATAATGAATGGCCGTGTCATTTTTCCAGGACTCTTTTTTTCCTAAATTCTGTATTTTTTGAATGCATAACATCGATGTTTTGATCAGTCCTATTTTTATTGAACTCCAGTTTTTGAGTATCTGTAACATTGCAGTGGATATCTTACCTATAAAAACTACAAAGCCTTTGCTTTTGTGTTGTATGTATATCATGTTGTCTGTCTATTTTGTGTCCAAAAATTGTGTACATGATATCATGACTTACCTCACATGTCTCCAGGTGGTCAAGTTTAAAAATGTTAATTGATATTAATCAATTGTTTCTAGAACTTTTCTCCAACTATTTAAGCGTGTGGATTTTTCACCACAACGTTGTTACCAGATAGGAAATAGAAAGAGAAGTTTCTAAGTATGGAAATATATTCAGTAGAAGGAAAAAGAAAATGTTTCTGGGTAAGAAAGTCTTTGTGTGATAAAATACATGAGGATTTAATAAATACTAAGAAAGTCTATGTGTAAGTAAAGGGCAAATTTCAACAAGTTTGCATGTAACTAAGTTGGTTATATGTATGTGAGACAATCATTAAAACTATTTAAGGTTTTTCCTGATGTCAAATACTAATGTACTGATATAAACCAAAGTTTAATCTGTATGTTAAAATGACAAGGATTCCTTTAAAAACACTGATTTACACTTGACATTGTGTCTGTTAAGTTTTATTTAGAAACTTCTTAAAATGACATTTAAGAAAGAATGTGAAGGGTGATAGCAAAAAAAATGGGACAACAGTGACTGAGATTGGGGTCTCTGATGACCTCATGGCTGTGGCATGCCTGGTGCCTGGGAGTTTTCCTGTGCAGGAGCACAAGATGCCTGGCTGCTGTGGTAGTACCCTCCCTGGGGAGGCTCTGTGCAGAAATCTGATCAGTTCTGACACTGAATTCAGGCACACAGCTTTTGGACAGGAAGGAATTCTTTTGCTAGATAACCACTGTTTCATCAGCTCCCTTCTCTGGTTCCTGCCCACCTTACAGTAACTTTGGACAGTGGACTTCCTTGAGAGCTATACAGAGCTCCTAATATTGCTTTTCACAGCTGTGAAAAAGTTACATAAATGTCCTAGTCTCTGTAACTTTCCTGAAAACAAAGAATAATGCCTACATAGTCTTTAACCTAATAATAAGACATATATAAACAAAGATTGCTGGCATAACTCTTTAGATCTGCATTTCTATCAGAGAACAGAGGTCCATCTGATCCCAGCTTAATCTTCAAAATCTTTGTTTATAAATCTTTATTTTCTAATCCTCCTTTGCCCCTCCCTGAACTTGAGAATTTGGTCATGCTGGTCATGGCAAAAGAGGCAAAAATTGGCTTCAGAATTAGAACACTTAACCTAAGAGTTGTGAAGAGCTCTGCCTTACCTGAGATAATGCTCTGCCTCCCATCTGCTGCATGTTAGAATGACTCCAAAGTAAGCCAGACTTAAGCTCATTTAAAGATGTGTTCAAAGTTTGATGTTTGTTGTAAAGATTACTGTGATCTCAAACAGGGGATATAATGAATAACTCAGTCAAAATTCGAGATTGCTATTGCACAAACTGAATGTTTTACTGTTGGTGATTCCATTTTGTATTTTCCTTGTAAACTCTGTAACTGTTGCCTGATTAATTTTTTGCAGAAGTACTGCTTCAAGAGCAAGCAACATAAATTATCTTGAAATAGTAAGCCATCACCTACAGGACAGATAATATAGACCCCAATTAGATAAAAGGCGGGATGCATAACTGTAAAGTCATGGATAGTGAAATTAAAGCCCAGTACTCTAACTTTATGACTGGTAAGACGAACTTGCTGCATGTTTGAGATCAAACTTAGAGATTGAGATTAAGTACAGCGGCCAAGAAAATCATTATTTGGCTCTTACCCTCAGAGTCACCCTGAATCCAAGGAGCAAGAGAACTTCTCTAAGGAGCTTTGCAACTCTGGGTGGGTCACACAACCTCCTGATCAGGGAGAATGATGAGACCACTGGAGGATGAAATGTCAATCAGTGTACCTGCTACAGAGGTCAGTCATTGGAAAAGGGAGACATCCCTGATACTTCCAAGGGAAGCCACCTCATTGAAGAGATCCTTCCTAACAAATGGCATTAACGGAGCTAAGAAGCTGCTCTTAAGTTCCCTATGAGTGACCCCTGTGGGAACTCAGCTGAGTCTTAATAGACAGAAACAGGTCAATTTGACCAACTTGGTCTTAAATGAAAAACAGTTAAGACTGAAATATAGCCATTCTTCAGCATTTAAAAAGAAACAAGAGTTAAATGCAACCTATCCTATCTGTCCTATAAGTGATGGACTATTGTATCAAATTAACTCACATTGTTCTATTAGAAGCAGTGTCTCTGCAAAACACTAACAAGCAACAGATATAACAGTTAAGGAAAATTTTTTAAAAAAATGTTAACAAGAGCAAAAACATTCAGTTTGTATAGTAACTATGACCCAGGAAGCATAATTTTTATAATCCCATACCTTTACTTAGTTATGTGTTACATCTCCTGTTTATTTTGAGATCACAGTAACATTTACAAATAAAAGCTAACTTTTGAACAAACTTTAAATTAACTTAATACTAGAGTACGGTGGAGCCAACTAATATAAAATTAGGTGAGAGGCAGAATCTTATTTCAGGGTAGGTTCTTGACAAATTTTAGGTAAAGTGCTCTATTTCTCAAGATGATCTTTGCCCCTTTCTTACATATCATTTCACAGTGTTCTCAAGTAGTATTTCCATAATCTATCTGAATAGCAGTTAACAAAATACAACATTAAAACTGAAGCATGAATTAAACATAAAAGCCAAGAGAGCTCCTAAGTTAAACAAATCAGACTCTCCTTATTACTTTCCAAAAATACACTTAAATTCCCATCTCAATAAAAAAGAGTAACACAAAATTATTTATATAACTTATAATAAAATGTTACATCAATTCAGTTACAAACCATTAAATGACATAAATACCCACCAACTTGGTTATTTCTATATAAATCTGAAGAAATATTGGGAGAACATCAACTTGGTAAAATGCTCTCCTAAGCTTTACATGTTAAATGATTATATACTTGAAGAACATGAAGTCATCTGATATACAGAGAATCCAGTGATGGCTAGGGTCATATTTACACACATGTCCTCATTAACTAAAGTTTAACTTTTACATTGAAACTTAGACAAGGATCAAAGAGTTCCCACATGTACACATAACAGTTGTTTATTTAATCAGCTACAAAGTAATCATTTACAAGACTTTAAAACAGGCACACTGTTAATTCCTTTAAGACTTAGGTTCCCGAATTACTGGGACTTGCGCGTTCCGGCCTAAGGGGGGTAAATTTCCCAACTCCAGGAATTTGTGGCGGAGAGGGCAAATAACCGCGGCTCTCCCGGCGCCCGGATGCTCGCACCATGTCGAGGCGCAAGCAGGCGAAACCCCAGCACATCAACTCCGAGGAGGACCAGGGCGAGCAGCCGCGGCAGCAGGCGACCCCAGCGTTTGCAGATGCGGTCCCAGCGGCGCCGGCGGCGGGGGAGCCGGGTGCTCCAATGAACCTCCCAGGCAGTGGCGATGAAGTCAGCGGGGACAAGGGCACGGTGAAGCGGCTGCGCCGGGAGGAGACTCACGTCTGCGAGAAGTGCTGTGCCGAGTTCTTCAGCCTCTCTGAGTTCCTGGAACATAAGAAGAATTGCACTAAAATTTCACCCGTCCTCATCATGAGTGACGGCGAGGGGCCAGTGCCTTCCGAGGACTTCTCCAGGGCCGTGCTGAGCACCAGCCCCCCAGCCCAGGCAGTAAGGATGGTCACAGGGAGAGCAGCGGCGGCAGCTCGGGCGACGTGAAGGAGAAGCCGGGCACGGAGCCGGTCCTGTACTTGAAGGCAGAGGCTGCCCTGCCGCCCGCACCCCAGGACATAAGCAAAGTGGCCAACACTAATGTGACTCTGCAGGCCCTCCGGGGCACCAAGGTGGCCGTGAACCAGCGCAGCGCAAATGCGCCGCCCGCCCCGGCGCCGGGTGCTCACGGCATCCCGTGGGTCCTGGAGCAGATCCTGTGCCTGCAGCAGCAGTAGCTCCAGCAGATCCAGCTCACCGAGCAGATCCGCATGCAGGTGAACATGTGGGCCGCGCACGGCGGGGGCCGACCCCCTGAAGACTTTGGGCAGCCACATGTCCCAGCAGGTTTCCGCCACGGTGGCGTTGCTCAGCCAGAAGGCCGGGAGCCAAGGTCTGTCTCTGGATGCCTTGAAACAAGCCAAGCTACCTCATGCCAAAGTCCCCTCCACTGCCGGCTCTCTGACGCCCTTTGCCCTGAAGACCGACGGGTCGCGGGTGCTCCCGAACGTCATGTCTCGCCTCCCGAGTGCTTTGCTACCTCAGGCCCCAGGTTCTGTGCTCTTCCAGAGTCCTTTCTCCGCTGTGGCACTAGACCCCTCCAAGAAAGGGAAAGGGAAGCCACCGAACATCTCCGCTGTGGATGTGGAACCCAAAGACGAGGCGGTCCTCTACAAGCACAAGTGTCGTAGCAGCCTCCCATCAACGTTTATTCGAGCTCAGCCCACCTATGTCAAAGTTGAAGTTCCGGCACATTTGTAGGACCCTCCCCCATGTCCCCAGGCATGACACCTTTGTTAGCGGCCCAGCCACGCCGACAGGTCAAGCAACATGGCTGCACGGGCGGTGTGGGAAGAACTTCTCATCCGCCAGTGCCCTTCAGATCCATGAGCGCACGCACACTGGAGAGAAGCCTTTCGTGTGCAACATTTGTGGGCGAGCTTTTACCACCAAAGGCAACCTGAAGGTCCACTACATGACACACGGGGCAAACAATAACTCGGCTCGCCGTGGGAGGAAGCTGGCCATCGAGAACACGATGGCCCTGTTGGGTACGGACGGGAAGAGAGTCTCCGACATGCTTCCCAAGGAGATCCTGGCCCCCTCGGTGCCTGTGGACCCCGTGGCCTGGAACCAGTACACCAGCGTGCTCAATGGCGGCCTGGCCATGAAGAACAACGAGTTCTCCGTGATCCAGAGCGGCAGCATTCCCGCCCTGCCCGTTTCCCTGGGGGCCGGCTCCGTGGCGAGTAAAGCCACTGTCTCCAAGCTGGATGGCTCCCAGTCGGGCGGCAGTGCCGAGGTGGAAAAGCCGGGAGTTCCTGACAGCGTCACAAACACCAGTTCCCTCACTTCCTGGAACAAAACAAGATCGCTGTCAGCTAAGCGTCAGCTAAGCCCGGGGAGGACCTGCCTGCCAGCAGGAAGTGCCCATCCAGGTGAAATGGCTGGTCCCTGGGCTGGTTCTGGTTTCGGGTTTTCTTCAAGAACCCACCTCCTCTTTTCTTTTTTTCTGATATGCAAATGATGTTTACGGTTGTGACCACGACCTTGGGCAGTCCTACAATCACGATTGTTGTTGCTATGCTGCTTTGCAAAAAAAGATGAAAACAAAAAAGAGAAAAATTGAAAAACAAAAATAGGCATACCAAAACAGACTAGAATTTTTTTTTTTTTTTTCTTTTGGAAAGAAGCGGGTGTTGCCAAGTAGCTTTGTTACTTGCAACAAACTATATGTATAAGTAGAAGCTTTGTACAACCTAGAGTGACTTTCCAAAGACTGTTGCCTCTTTCAAGGTGGAACAGTTGGAACTTACTGCACCCTGGCGGAAGAGACAACTACTTAGCCTAATTGGGTGGGGGGGTACACTTGCCTCCAGGGCAACCATATGTGCATGTGCAGGTGGATGGACATGGTCTGCCCTCTACTTAGGGACCTTTTTTACATGACCTCCAATCCTATGCCCATCTTTTTTGTTTTGTTTTGTTTTGTTTTTGAATGTACTTTAAAAAAAAAAGAAAAAAACAAAAATCCTCAGGTTCTAGAATGAACAAAATTGCTTCATTTGTTTTGAATGTACTTTAAAAAAAAAAGAAAAAAACAAAAATCCTCAGGTTCTAGAATGAACAAAATTGCTTCAATCTTAGAACCTTAAGTAGGATGCCCTCGCGTGGACTTACTTTAGTCCTTAGGGAGCCGATGTGTGTGTTGCTGCTTATTTAAAGACAGTTCATTCGAAGCCCCAAGCGTGCCAGCTACTCCCCACATGTCCAGATTCCTTCGTCTTCCCTGACACCAGGAGAGGTGGCACCTGAGCAGGGATTCTCAGGGGACATGATGTAGCTCGCCAGTGCCTACTCTATCGAAGGACTGCATTCTCATTCTCAAGAAGAAACTCATGGAAGGGCGTACTTCCTATCACAGGCTCACATTTTCTTTCTTTTCTTTTTTTTCCCCAATTTCCCCAGTGCAACTTATGCCAAGTAGTAATGAAGATTTTTATTTTTCCCTGAGTTGCATGAAGGCCAACGAAGTTGAAACAGGCAAGTCCTGGGTGTGAAAGCTTTAATTTATCTACCTCATTTATTTTTTATTTTAGTAGCCATAGTCTCTATTTTCCTATTTTATGACCTCTGAAGTATTCCCAGGCCCCGTCTTAAACCTAAGAGTTAATTGGTGGGAACAGGTAGACATTCACGATGTCTTTGTGATTCCTTTTTGAAATCCCCCTTTGTGCATGTGATAATGTAGAGCAAATGCTGAAACATTGCTCTGGTGGTTGAATGAGGAGGGAGAAAGAAGGACCCAACATTGGGGCTGAGGATTTTTTCCCCCACTGTGTGGAAGGCCCTTATTGAAACGTGGATCAAGACTGTTACCCAAAGTTTTGTCTTAGTTATTGCACCGACTTTAGGATCCTAAAAAAAAAAAATGTTTTTGCCAAGTTGTGCCTTTCCTTCTGGAATTGTACGTGAACACAGTCATAGTGCCTGTTTACACTGTGATGTGATTATTGTTACGGAGAACACACCGGTGGCTCTCACTGCTGAGCTCACAGCACCTAGTGAATGTGTGATACATGGAGAAGCCCCTGTAGGACCTGCTGATGCTGTTTGTCTGTTCGAAAATAAATTTTGAATGTCTTCCCCCCCCCAAAAAAAAATAGACTTAGGTTCCCTAAGTTATATAACCTAAAAAATAAAAAATAAATTACCTTGACAGATAAGACAAGATCAATGTTTTAAGAAGCTCTTGTTGTTTCTAAACATAGTGAATTAGCATATTAAACGTTGACCTTAGAAAAAAGCCCTTAAGTAACTGACGATTATAACCAACTTAATCACATGCATGAACTTTTTGGGACTTACCTTTCATAAACCTTTTGAAACTTACGGCTTCTTACAACTTGTTTACCATACAAAACATAGAAACATTTCTTTTTCCTTTTAAATTTCCATACTCCAATATCTTTCCATACCTATAACTTTCTTATATCTCTCTTTGTCCAGTTGCTGACTGTCAGGAATGCACTCACCTGTCCAATCCCAAATAATGGAATAAGAGATACAAGGTAGAGGAAAAAGGGAGGCTGGGTACCTATTGGTCAGGAACACATAGATTGAGTACAACCAGCATTTTATCCCCTAAAGCACAAGAGCCCTCCCCAGATTCCTCACTGGCTAACTACTATGGGGTGTACAATCTTCCAGATTATCACCTAGGTTTACTGTCTCCTATCAGTTATTTAAGGAAATAAAATTTATTTGTCCCCACATCCATTTGTTTTCTTGTTGTTGGAAAGTTTTCTGGGTTGATTGCCTTGTGACACTCTTCTTCATAAATATATTCTTCAAATACATTTATGAAGTTGAATTCCATTTAGGTAAAAATACATTTACCCATTTCTGATTTGTGTTACCCAAGAAATCCAAGATACCAAACAGGTCTAGTTAATACTCTAAGTCAGTTATTCCTGCCAAAGGAAAGTACTTAGAAGCAATGGACATAGCACTTTATATGTCTTATAGTTTGATTTGCTACCTAGAAACATGTAGATTAGTAATCCTGAAGATATCTTTCCTCCTAACCAATTTAACTTATGTGAACTGAAAGGCATTTGGATTCATTTGGATGATTGTTTACACAGTTTATAAGTGTTCATTTATCTATTTGTCATTTTCACACTGTGTAAACAATACAGACACAAGCATATATGGAGACAACAAGTATAGGCACAGATAAACTTAGGACAGAAAGGAAACAAGAATTTGTAACTTCTTCAGTGTTAAATTTCTACAGGTAGGGGGCAAAGTAACTATTAGATTTAGGGCTTTTGAAACTAAAATAGAGCCTGTCACAGATTTTTACAGTATGACTCAGACCTGGGAAGGGCCTGTGCTTTCCATTTTCCTTCCCTGTGTCTAGGCCTATAATTGTTCCTGGAGATTCCTTTTACACCCCAAACTCTCTGCCCATTCAAAGAATGCTAAAAAACAAAAGCATTTTATCAATTTTGGGATCTTTTGCTCTTTTGTCCTAGGACTCTCTTTCCAACATTTTAACCTAAGGCCCTGAGGACTATCTGGGGAATTTCAGTGTCTTTTCCCCTGCTGGCCTCCCCTTCCCTAGAGGTTTTTTTCATTAGAGGTTCAAATTTCCCAATGGTGGCCTCTAGCTCCCACACACCATCCAACTCCCTGGCTGTGGGCTCATGTTTATGAAAAGGGTTCAGCAGCCCTTTTGGGAGGTTCCTTGCCTCGCATCTCAATCACACTCACACAGCCTGCAGGATGTCCTGACCCCAAGGAAGAACTTCTTTCTTAAGAACAGACTTTCCTACCTTCATCTGTGTGTGGAGCTACCTGGGTGCTGCTGCACTTACCAGGTCTCTCTTTCTCTCTCTCTCTCTCTCTCTCTCTCTCTGTTGCTGATCAACTTTTGATTTGAAACAGGTTTTCAGTCCCAGATAACACAGGTATCATCTTGTACCCCAAGTCCATGGCAACAAGGCTGTGGCAAGCATCTCTTTTAAGGAGAAGTCCCCATGAGCCCCTAGGTGATGAATGAATCCCCAGGTTGGGTGTTAACATTTTAGAGATACCAGGGTGCCTCAAGGAATCATGTTCTCATAAGTAGCTTGGCAAGGCAAACCTTACTTCTGCAGAAAGTTCTGCTTTCAAACTGTGCAAGCAAGCACACACTGACAGGCAGTCTGCCTATTTTTATCCCCAATGCAGCACTGTCCCCTGCTATGACAGGAGGAGTTTGGGGTTACAATTATATAGTTGGATAATGTTAAAATTAGGGAAGTCAGCCAGATGTGGTGGCACATGACTAATCCCAGTGGCTCAGAGCCTGAGGCAGGAGGATCACAAGTTCAAAGTCAGCCTCAGCAAATGCGAGGTGCTAAGCAACTCAGTGAGATCCTGTTTCTAAGTAAAATACAAAGCAGGTCTAGGGATGTGGTTCAGTGGTCAAGTGCCACTGAGTTCAATTCCAAGTTAAAAAAAATTTGGGAGGGGAAAGGAAGGGCTATAGTTAAAATGGCTATGCTTGTATACATGTTGGGCATCTCAAAATAATTAAGATAGAATCTTCTATTCCAGATAAGTCTAAATACTATATTCTATATACTCAGTGTCAAACATGAGGTCACAGTGGTTCTCAGGGCCTTCCACAGGGTTTCAGTGGGAATCAGTGCCTTGCCCAGGGTCTCAGGGTTACTCAGATCATCCCCAGATTCACAGTAGCTCTTGGGGTCTTCTCCAGTGTGGAAGCAGGACTCTGGGCCTTCCCCAGGGTCAAAGTAGTGTTCAGGGGTTTTGCCAGAGTCTCAGTGGATTCTTCCCTTTCCAGAGGAACTCACTTGGGATCTTGGACCTCCTCAGGGTCTCTGTGGATTTCAGAATATTCCCAAGGTTTTTCATGGGACTCAGGCCCTTGCCTAGGGACTTAGTGGGACTCATGGCCATCCCCAGAATTTCAGATTGTGTCTGAGACTTTCTCAGAGTCTCAGTGGTCTTCCCAGATCTCAGTGTGACTCAGAAACTTCCTCATGTGCACACTGGGTTCAGGACCCTCACAGTGCATCTAGGGCCTTACCTATGTCCTCAGCGGAGCTCAGCACCATTCTATGGTCACACTGGTGCTCATTGCTTTCCCTGGTGTTGGAATGGGACTCAGCACCTTCCCCAGTTTCTCCCCAGGGTCTCAGTCAGATTCAGTGCCTTCCCCAAGTGTGCATAGGGGCTTGGAGCATTTTCTAGGGTCTCATGAGGGATCAGAACATTTCTCAGAGTATCACTGGGACTCAGGTCCTTCCCCAGAATGTCAGTAGAACTCAGGGCTGTCTACAAGTTCTTAGTAATTCTTCCCCAGTGTTTCTGTGTTTACCATTCATTATTCTCAGTGGTGTTTAGAGCCTCCTCTGTGATGGTGTAAATGGAGTGCAGGGCCTTTATCAGTGTCTCATTGGTTCTCAGGGCTTTTCCAGGACATCAATGGGGATCATGGCCTTTCTAAGTGTTTCAGTGGGACTCTGGGCCTTGCCTGGGTCTCAATGGAATTCTGGGTTTTCCCAGGGTCACAGTCATACACAGACCATTCTCCAGAATCACAGTCATGTATAGTCCCTTCCCATAGTCCCTTCACATTCATGCAATGTCCCTTTTCCTGGTCTCAGTGGGGCTCAGGGCTTTTCTAAGTGTTTCAGTTATAATCTGGGCTTTGCCTTACATCTCAATGGGATTTAGGCCCTTCCCCATTGACACAGTCATGCATAGGCCCTCCTCACTATCACAGCCATGCATAGAGCTCTTGACCAGGGTCACAGTCATGCATAGGCTGTTTTCCATGGTCTGAGTCATACATAGGCCCTTCCCCAGGATCAGAGTTATGTATAGGGCCCCTCCTCAGTGTCACGGTCATGCATAGGGTCATCCCCAATATCCCAGTCATGCAGAGGGTCCTTCCTCATGCTCACAGTCATGCATAGGCCCTTTCCCATGGTCATAGTCATGCATAGACTTTTCCCCTATGGTCACAGTCATGCATAGGAATTCCTCAATGTTGCAGTCATGCATACAACCATTCTGCAAGGTCACAGTCATGCATAGACCATTCCCCAGGGTCATAGTCATGCATAGCCCCTTCCCCATGTTCACAGTCTTACATAGGGTCTTCTGTAGGGTCATAATCATGCATAGCTCTTGCCCAGGTTCACAGTCATGCATATCCTAGCCCCCATGGTCACAGTCATACTTATGGCCATTCACCAGGGTCACAATCATGCACAGGCCTCTTCCACATTGTGACAGTCATGCATAGGACCTTACCCAGGGTCTCATTCATGTGTATGTCCTCCTAGGGTCACAGTTATGCATATATCCTTCCCAAGGGGGTCAGTCATGTGTAATCCCATCCCCATGGTAATGGTCTTACGGCCTTTCCACAGTGTCACAGACATACATAGGCCCTTCCCCAGGGCCACAGTCATACATAGGCCCTACCCCATGATCACAATCATGCATAGGTCCCTTCCACAAGATCACAGTCATGCATAGGGCCCTTCTGCAGGGTCACAGTCATGCATAGACAATTCCCCACTGTCACAGTCATGCGTAGGCCCTTCCCATGGTCACAGTTATGCATAAGCCCTTCCTTAGCATCACAGCCATGCACAGGCCCCTCCTCAGGGTCACAGTCATGCATAGGGCCTTCTGCAAGGTCACAGTCATACATAGACTATTCCAGAGTGTCACAGTTATGCATAGACCCTTCCCCATGTTCACAGTCATACATAGGGCCCTCTGCAAGGTCATAGTCATGCAGAGCTCTTCCCCAGGGTCACAGTCATGTATAGGCCTTTTCTCAGGGTCACAGTCACGCATAGGACCTTTATGCAGGGTCACAGTCATGCATAGGCCTCTTTCCATGGTCACAGTCATGCATAGGGCCCTTCCTCATCATCACGCTCATGCATACAGTGTTCCCCAGGATCACTGTCCTGCCTAGGGCCTTCCCTAGGGTCACCATCATGCATAGGCTCAACCCCAGGCTCAGGGTCATGCATACAGCCCTTCTCCAGGGTCACAGTCATACATGAGGCCCCTCCAAATGGTCAGAGTCAAGGCACAGATCTAGTTTTATTTAGGATTGTACAAGACATATATAGGTACATTATCCAATCAGGTTAACATGCTTGTTAAACAAGAGAACCAACTTATAGGTAAACTATACATCATACTAAAGTAAACAAACCAAGTGTGCCTAAGTGATTCTGCCCAGCAGTAAGTCTGAGACAAAGGACTGGGGAGAGGGCAGGCTCTATCACACAGTATGAGGCACGGCAGTGCAAGCCAGCTCACATCACAGCTTGCTGGAATGCTTGATGAATAAAACTTCCCCTCAGCTCATAGCTCAGCCTCAGGAACTGCAAAAAGCCTTCAATCCATGGTGAGCCTTTACCATTTTCTCAGTTTCTCTGTCCAGACTGTTTGGCTTAGTTAGACCATGGTTTCAGCGACTGCTCACAAATAAGTTTGAGGAATGTTCCCTACATTTCCACATGGTCACAGTCATGCATAGGCCCTTCCCCAGTGTCACAGTCATGCATAGGGTCATCCCCAATGTAACAATCATGCACAGGACCCTTCTCCATGGTCACAGTCATGAATAGAGCTCTTCCTCAGTGTCAGTCATGCATAGAGCCCTTCTGTGGGGTCACAGTCATGCATAGAGCCCTTCTGTGGGGTCACAGTCATGCATAGAGCCCTTCTGTGGGGTCACAGTCATGCATAGAGCCCTTCTGTGGGGTCACAGTCATGCATAGAGCCCTTCTGTGGGGTCACAGTCATGCATAGGCCCTTTGTCATGGTCAAAGTAATGCCTAGGGCCCTTCCCATGGTCACAGTCATGCATAGGCCCTTCCTCAGGGTCACCATGATGCATAGGGCTCTTTGGAAGAATCACAGTCATGCATAGGCTTTTCCCCAGTGTCACAGTCATACAAAGGCTTTTCCTCAGGGTCACAGTCATGCATAGAGTCCTTCTGCAAGGTCACGGTCAAGGATAGACCCTTTCCCAGGGTCACAGTCATGTGTAGGCCCTTTCCCATGGTCAGAGTCATGAATAGGACCTTACCTGTGGTCACAGTCATGTATAGCCATTCCCCATGGTCACAGTCATGCATAGCACCTTCCCCAGGTTCACAGTCATGTACTGGGCTCTTCCTGGTTTTATTGTTTTCCTTGCCTTCTTCAGGCACCTGCTGGTTTTCATGGTCTTTCTCAGCATTTCAGTGGGTTCCAATATGTGCTCCAGTGTGGGAGTTTCTCAGCCATGTTCCAGGTGGATAAGAAAAGTGTTAGCTGCTGGAGGAGCATGTTGACTATCAATCAATCAATTACCTATAAATTTATCTAATCAATAAAATCCCAAGAGCAAGTACTCTCTTTAAATGAAAGGGGGTATGACATCCTGGCCATACCAGATCTGGCCTCTAACAACATGGAGTAGCCCACTCTCTTTTATTTATCACACAGAGAAAGGGGGCCAAGATGGGGAGGAACTTCCGCTGTGATGGACAGGATGAGGTGGAGTCAGGGGAGCCTTTTTCTTAGGGGGGCTGTCATAGAACCAGACAGGGAGCCACTCCCACAGAACCACATACCCCCAGACAATCTGGGACAGACCTCAGTATCTGCCAGTTCTGGAAAGTCAGACCATTGTGAAATGAGGCTCCACCCAGTCTGACTCTGCTAGATAAGGATGGTTCCCCACATCCAAGATAATTTTTTTTTATCAGAATGCATTTTGATTCGTTATACACAAATGGGGTACAACTTTTTATTTCTATGGTTGTATATGATGTAGATTCACATCATTCATGAAAACATATATGTACGTAGGGTAATGATGTCTTTTTCATTCCTCCATCTTTCATATCCCCATCCCCTCCTGCTCTCAATTACCTCTATGTAATCCAAAGTTCCTCCATCGTTCTCTTATTCCCACTCTCCCAACCCCCATTATGTATCATCATCCACTTATCAGGGAAAAACATTTGGCCTTTGGACTTTTGGGGATTGGCTTATTTCACTTAGCGTGTTATTCTCCAATTCATCCATTTTCCTGCGAATGCCATAATTTTATTCTTCTTGATGACTAAATAATATTCCATTGGCTATATACCACAGTTTCTTTATCCATTCACCCATTGAAGGGCATCAAGTTTGGTTCCAAATCTAGCTATTGTAAATTGAACTGCTATAAACATCAATGTGGCTGTGTCACTGTAATATGATGATTTTAAGTCCTTTGGGTATAAACCAAGGATTTGGGATAAATGGGTCAAAAGGTGGGTTCAGTCCAAGTTTTCTGAGGAATCTAAATACTGTGTTCCAGTGGCTGCACCAATTTGCAAGTTCACCAGCAATATATGTGTTTGTCATTTTTTCCCTCATCCACTCCAACACATATTATTGCTTGTATTCTTGATAATAGCCATTCTAATTGGAGTTAGATGAAATCTTAGGGTGGTTTAGTTTGCATTTCTCTAATTACTAGAGATGTTGAACACTTTTTCATATACTTGATAATCACCTGTATATCTTCTGTGAAATGTCTGTCCAGTTTCTTGGCCATTTATTGATTGAGTTCTTTGTATTTTTGATGTAAAATTTTATAAGTTCTTTATACATTTTGGAGATTAGTGGTCTATCTGAAGAGTGTGTAGGAAAGATTTTCTCCAAATCTGTAGACTCTCTTTTCATATTATTGATTGTATCCTTTGCTGAGAAATAGCTTTTTAGTTTGAATCCATCCCATTTATTGATACTTGTTTTCATTTCTTGCACTTTAGGAGTCTTGTGAAGAAAACCTGGGCCTAAGACAACATGATGAAAATTCAGGCCTACTTTTTTACTATTTGGTGCAGGGTCTCTGGTCTAATTTCTAGGTCCTTGATCCATTTTGAGTTGAGTTTTGTGCAGATTGAGAGATAGGGTTTTAATTTTATTTTACTGCATATTGATTTCCAGTTTTGCCAGAACCATTTCTTGAAGAAGCCATCTTCTCTCCATTGTATGTTTTTAGATCCTTTGTCTAGTGTGAGATAACTGTATTTTTGTGGGTTTGTCTCTGTGACTTCTATCTGCACCATTGATCTGCCTGTCTATTTTTGTGCCAATACCATGCCACTTTTGTTAGTATTGCTCCATAGTATAGTTTAAGGTCTGATATTGTGATACCTACTGCTTCATTTTTTCTGTCCAGGATTGCTTTAGCTGTTTGAGGTCTTTTATTCTTCCAGAAGAAGTTCATCATTGCTCTCTCTATTTCTTGGAGGAAAGTCATTGGGATTTTAATTGCAACTGCATTTAATATGCATAGTGCCATTGGTAGTATGGCCATTTTGACAATATTAATTCTGCCTATCCAAGAACATGGGAGATCTTTCCACCTTCTAACGTTTTCTTCAATTTCTTTCTTTAGTGTTCTGTAGATTTTACTGTAGAGATCATTCACCTCTTTTGTTTGATTGACCCACAAACATTTTATTTTTTGAGCCTATTGTGAATAGAGTGGTTTTCCTAATTTTTATTTAAGAGGATTCATCATTCATGAATAGAAATGCATTAGATTTATGTATATTGATGTTATATCCTGCTATTCTGCTGAATTCATTTCTTAGTTCTGGTGGAGTTTTTTGGATTCTATTAAATACAGAATCATGTTATTGGCAAATAGTGACAGGTTGAGTTCTTCTTTTCCTATTCATATCCCTTTAATTTCTTGGGTCTATCTAATGCTCTGGCTAGTGTTTCAAGACTGATGTTGAATAGAAGTGGTGAAAGAGGCATTCCTGCTTTCAGCTTTTCTCCATTTAGAATGATGTTGGTGGTGGGCTTATCATAGGCAGCCTTTACTATGTTGAGGTATGTTCCTATTTTTTCTAGTATTTTGAGCATGTAGGGGTGCTGTGTTTTATCAAATTCTTAGCATCTATTGAAATAATCATATGATTCTTCACTTTAAACCTATTGATGGTGATGAATTATGTTTTTGATTTCCAGATGTTGAACCAACCTTGCATCCCTGGGATAAACCCCACTTGATCATTGTGCACTATTTTTTTAAAATGTTTTTATATGAGAATTGCCAGAAATTGGTTAAGTAGTTTTGTGTCTATATTCATCAGCAATATTGGTCTAAAGTTTTCTTTCCTTGATGGATCTTTGGTTTGGGTATCAGGGTGATTCTGGCTTCATAAAATGAGTTTGGAAGGATTCCCTCCTTTTCTATTAAATGGATACTTTGAGGAGTATTGGTAAAGTTCTTTAAAGGTCTTGTTGATCTCGGCTGAGAATCCATCTGGTCCCAGGAATTTCCTGGTTGGTAGGCTTTTGATGGTTTCTTCTATTTCAGTGCTTGAAATTAATTTGTTTAAATTGTGTATGTCCTCCTGATTCAGTTTGGGAGGATCATATGTCTCTACCAATTTATTGATGTCGTCAAGATTTTCTATTTTGATAGAGTATAGATTTTCAAAGTAGCTTCTAATTGTTATGCATTTCAATGGTGTCTGCTGTGATCTTTCCTTTTTCATCATGAATTCTAATAGTTTGAGTTTTCTCTCTCCTTCTTTTTGCTAGTGTGGTTAAGGTTTATCAATTTTGTTTACTTTTTCAAAGAACCAACTTTTTGTTTTGTTCATTTTTGAATTGTTTCTTATTTCAATTTCATTGATTTCAGTTCTGATTTTATTTATTTCCTGTCCTCTACTACTTTTGGTGTTGATTTGTTCATCTTTTTCTAGAGCTTTGAGATGTAATGTTTGGTCATTTAGTTGTTAATTTTTTATTCTTTCAATGTATGGGCTAAATGTAATGAACTTTTAGTACTGCTTTCAGAGTGTCCCTGAGATTTTGATATGTTGTGTCATTGTTCTCATTTATCTTTCAAATTTTTTTATTTCCTCCCTGATGTCTTCTATTTTTATTGCATCATTCAATGGCATATTATTTAGTCTCCTGAGCCCCACTGAAACTTTGAGGAAGTCCATGAGTTTCACTGAAACCCTGGAAAGTCCCTGAATCCAGTGGTATCTTGGAGAATCACCTGAACCTCTGATAGACATTAGGGAAGACTGTGAACCAACTGAGACACACAAAAATCATGAGACCTATAGGTACTTTGTGGAAGGCTTGGAGGAAATCCCTGATCACAACTGAAATGCTGCACACAGCTGTGAGAAGAGAAGATCCTATTTTTGGTGGAGATTCTATTTTTTAATTTTATCATTTATTTTTAATTGCATTCCATTATGATCTGATGGAATACAAGGTAGTATTTCTATTTTTTTCTTGTATTTACTAAAGGCTGTCTTGAAGCATACCATATGGTCTATTTTAGACAAGGATTCCTGATCTGCTGAGAAGAATGTGTATTTGCTCAATGATGGATGAAATGCACTGTATATGTCCATTAAGTGTAAATCATTAATTATATTATTTAATTCTACATTTTCTTTGTTCAGTTTTTGTTCAGAAGATCTATCCAGGGGTGAGAGTGCTATGTTAAGATAACCCAGTATTATTGTGTTGTGGTTCAATTTTTATCTGGAATTGAGAAGGATTTGTTTGATGTTCATGGACACACCATTTTTGGGGTCATAAATATTTACATTCATTGTGTCTTGCTGGTATATGGTTCCCTGGAGCAAGGTGAAATGTGCTTCTTTATTCCTTTGACTAACTTAGGTTTGAAGTCTACTTTATCTGATATGAGAATGGAGAACCCTTCTTTTCTACTGATCTGTGTGCATGCTATATTTTTCCCCAACTTTTCACGTTTAGTCTGTAGATGACATTTTCTATGAGATGAGTCTCTTGAAGGCAGACTATTGTTGGGTCTTTCTTTTAAATCCAACCTGCCAGTCTATGCCTTTTCATTCCCCAGATTCTTAATGTGCATATGCCCTTGCCTAGAGACCCAGTGGGACTTGTGACGATCCCCAGGGTCTCAGTTTATCTCCAGGCCTTTTGCAGAGCCTCAGTGGTGTTCCCAGGGCCCAGAATATTTCCCAGTGTTTCTATGTGGCTAACAGCTTTCAGTAGAGTCTCAGTTGGTTTCAGGGTCCTCACTGGTGTCTATATCATGTTTAGAAACTTTCTCAGTATCTGATTGGGTCTTAGGAATTTCACTGGTTATCAATAGGGCTCATGGCATTTGCTCAGGTTTCAGAGTGACTTAGGGCCATCCCCAGGGTCTCAGTGGGAGATCTTGTCCTTCCTGAGTCTCAGAGTGAGCACTTGGCATTCAGTGAGCCTCAGACCCTTCCCCAGGTCTCAGTAGTTCTCACAGCTGTGTCCAGCATTTCAGTTGTGATCAGGGATTTCCTCCAAGACTTTGACAAAATACCTATGGGTATCGTGATTTTTGTGTGTCTCAGTTGGTTCAGGGTCTTCCCTAATGTCTATCAGGGTTCAGGTGATTCTCCAAGATACCAATGGATTCAAGGACTTTCCAGGGTTTCAGTGAAACTCATGGACTTCCTCAGAGTTTCAGTGGGACTCAGGGCTGTCCACAGGACCCCATTGGGGCTCAGATTTCCTCTATTGTGTCTGTAGGCCTCACTGCATTCACTAGAGTTTGAGTGGGGTTCAGGACCTTTCCCAGAATTTCACTAGGGCTCATGTTCTTCCCCACAATGTCAACCAGGCTCAGAATCTTCCCCAGTCTCTGTGTTTCATGATGTTTGTGTGTATCTAGCTTGTATCAGTGTCTTCCCAGTGTCTTATGGGACTGAGGTCTTTCCCCAAGGTCAAACTGTGTTCATGGTCTTCCTCAGAGCCACAGTGTGGCTCAGTGCTATCCTGGTAGTATCCATGGGGCTCATATCCATTCAGACATTCTCATGGGGGCTCATGTTCTTCCACAGGACTCCCTAGAGTCAGGGCCTTCCCCAGGGTCTCAGTTAGCTCAAGGCTAAACACAAGGTCTTAGGGAAGCTCATGGTCTTTTCCAAGGTTTCAGTGAGGTTAAGGGTTTTACAAAGGATCTCATTGGGACTACATTTAACTCACATATCTGTGAAAACCTGGGCCTTCACCAGGGTCTCTGAGGGGCTCAGAGCATTCAACAAGGTCTCATTATTTCTACAATTCTTTCCCAATTCTCAGTGGGGCTTGGGCATTTCCCAGGATCTGTTTCTGGCTCAAGGTCTTTTTTTCAGAGTTTCATTGGAGTTCAGGGTCTTTCTCAGAGTGTCAGCAGGACTTAGAGACATCCACAAGTGCATGTCTCATAACTGTATGGTTGTCTAACTTGTATCAGGACCTTCCTAGTGTCTCACTGGGCTCAGTGCTATATCCACATTTTGAGTGAGGCTTATAGATCCTCAATGGGGCTCAGGTACAAGTCCAGAATCTCAATGGAGGCTCAAGGACTTCCCAAGATTGTCACTGAGGCTCAGAGGCTATACAATTTTCTCACTGGGCTGAGGGCCCTTGAGTCTCAGGGCATCCTCAGTGGGGTACTGATGCCTTCCCAAGGTCCAACTGGGTTCAGAGCATTTTCCAGAGATTCAGTGGGGCACAAACTTTTTCAGATAATCTCAGTGGGGCTCAGGGAAATGTCTACAATCTCAGTGGGGAGCAAGGACTTCCACAAGGATTAACAGGGATGAGATATTTTGCCCAAGTCTCACTGAGTCACAGGGCCAGATAGCCCAGATAGTCAGTGGGGCTTAAGATCTTCCCAGTGTGTTACTGGGGCTTAGCACCTTCCCTAGGTTCTCTGAGGGATGCCGAGGCTTCCCAAGGGTGAAAGTTGTGTTCAGGGTTTTTGTGAGAATTGTACTGATCTCATTGACTTCCACAGACCCTCAGTGGGACTCATGTGGAGTTCAGGACATTCCCATTATTCCCTGCATATTGATTCTTTCCCCAGTCTCAGTGGAAATCAGGATCTTAATCAGAGATAAAATAGAGTTCAAGCCCTTCTCTGGGGATTCATTGAGGCTCAGGGTGTTTCCCAGCATTTCAGTGGAACTCAATATCTTTCCCAGAGTCTTACTGAGGCTCACAGACTTACCAAAGCTCTCTGTGTGTCTCATGAACTTTGCAGGTTTATAACATGTATCAGGACCTTCACTAGCATCTCACTGGGGCTCAGTGGTATATCCATAGTTTGGTGGAACATAGATACTTTCACACATTTTCAGTGGGGCTCAAGAACTTGTTCAGAGTCTCAATAGAGCTTAAGAACTTCCCCAACCAAATGGATTCAGGGCCTTCCTCAGAGTCTTAGTGAAACTCAGGACCTTCCCCAGGTCCATTGAGCCTTAGACTATCTGATGTACTTAAAGTGGCTGAGGGCTTTCCTTAGGTTCTCAGTGGGACTCACATCATTTCTAACACTCTCAATGAGTTTCAGCCCTTTCCCAAAGTCTCAGTGAGTTTGTGATCTTTGCCAGAGTTTTATTGTGTTCACAGTCTTTCCCAGGGTCTCAGTGGGACTCAGATTCTTTCAGATTGCCCAGTAGGGCTCCTGGACATCTTAGGTTCTCAGGGAGATCACAGTTTCCCAAATTCAGAAGGATCAGAGATTACACCAAAATCTCAGTAAATCCCAGGTTTACCAAGGTACCCAGCAGGACTCAGTGCCTTACTTCAGAGTGGTAGTGTGGCTCAGGGGCTTTGACAGGATGTCAGAGAGACTGGAAGCCTTCCCCAGGGTCAAAGTATTTTTCAGGGTCTTCCACAGGGTCTCAGTGGAGCTCAGTCTACATTATGGCCTCAGTGGGCTCAGAGTTTTCTTCACTATCTCTGTGGGCACATGGATTTTGTGGGTGACTCACAGGACCTTCCTTAGTGTTTCAGTGGGACTTGACTCCATTCTAACAATCCCACTGAATTTAGGGTCTTCCCAAGTTCTCAGTTGCTCACATCTCTCTCCAGGGTTTCTCCACAGTCTCAGAGGGACACAGAGCTGTCCACAGATTTTCAGTAGGGCTCAGATTTTACCTAGAGTCTCTCTGGTGATTAGGGCCCTTTGTCAAGTCTCAGTCCAAGATTAGGACCTTGTCCCAGGTCCCACCACATTCAGGGCATTTTCCATGGTCTTTGTGGAGTTCCAAGTTTCCCCAGATTCTCATTGGGTCTCAGGACATTCCCCAGGTTCTCTGTGAAGCTAAAGGCCTTGCTCTGGGTCTCAATGTTGCTCAAGTTCTTTCCCAGGATTTCAGTGCGGGAGAGGGCTGTAATAGTGTTAACAGCTTTTCCCGAGAGCTCTGTGATGTTCAGGGTCTTCCCCAGGTCTCAGTGGAGATGATGCTCTTTCTAGGATGTGACAGTGTGTCCTAGTCTTCCTGGGGGACCTATGGGGCTCAGGGCCTTTCCCATGATCTCAGGAGGTCTGGGGGCCTTTCTTGGGGTCTTAGGAGCTCTCAGAGCTAATTGGGTTCTATGCCCTTCCACAAGTTCTCATGGGGACCTATTACTTTACTGTTTCTCACCTGGGTTCATGAAATTCCCCAGAAATTCAGTGGAGCTGGTAACACATTGTGAGTCTCATTGGTTTTCAATGGTTACCCCTGGTGGTCATGGGTCTTAAGGCCATTCCCATGATCTCAGTGAAGCTTAGGACCTTCTCCAGAATGTCAGTAGTACTCAGAGTCATCTCAAGTTTTCATATGTAGAACAGGACTTTCTCCAGTGTCTCAGTCTGGCTAGCATCTTCCCCCATGACTTATAAAGGCTCAGGGCATTCCACTGAGTTGTGAGATCTAAGGTCTTTGTCCAGAATTTCAGTGGAACTTGGAGGTGTCACCAGGTTCATAGTGGGATTTAGATTCTTCACCACCATTTCCTTGAGACTAATGACTTTCAGTAGTTTCTCAGTAGGTTTCCACTGGTTTGGGGCCCTTTCACAGTATTCCATTGTGTCTCAGGACTTTTTCAGCACATCAAAGGGGCTCATGGCTTTTCCAAGGGCTTCAGTGGGGTGCCGTCCCTTCCATAAGGTAGCAGTAGGATGAAGGATCTTCTCTAGTACTTCAGTGGAGCCTAGGGATCTTTATAGTACTTCACTGAAGTTCAAGTACTTTCCCAGAGTTTGTGTGATCTAAAGGCCTTCAAAAGTATTTCAGTAAAGTTCAGGGCCCATATGAGGGTCTGGATGGCATTCAGGGTTTTTCATATTATATCCCTGGATTTCTGGGCTTTTCCAGGTCTCTAATGAGACTCTTTGCCTTTCATAGTGATTCATCAGATTGTCCAGTGCTTGTCAGTGGGCTTCCTGGTCTTTTACAGTCTCACAGTCATGTTCAGGGTGTCCTGCATATTCTTAGTGGTCTCATTCCATTTACCAGGCAGAGGGTGAAATTTGTGGATATTCCTGGCATCTCATTGTGGTTCAGGATGGTTCCTAGGTTCTCACTGGACCACATATCTTGGCCAGTGACCCAAATGGACTCATGGTCTTTACCAGAGTCTGTTATTCTCAGGGTATTTTGCAGTGTCTCAGTCATGCTCAGTGCTATTTCCAGAGTCTCATTGGAACTCAGATCCTTCCACAAGGGCACAAAGATTTGAGTTCTTTGCTAGGGTCTCAGTGAATCTCAGAGCATTGCCCAGGGTCTCAAGGAAGCTCAGTGATGTTCCCAATGTCAGTGTGGTGCTCATGATGTTCTCCAACATCTAAGGACCTTCTCCAGTACTTCCGTAGAACTCAGGGATGTTACACTTAGAACATTCTGCAGTGTACCAGGGTGGTTCATGCCCTATCCCCATGTCAGTGGGGACTCATGGCCTACTCTAGCATTTAAGCAGATCTCAGGGCCTTTTCATAGTTTCACTGGAGCTCTGCGTCTTCCCAAGAATTTTAACTATACTTAGATATGTTCACATAATCTTCTTGGGCACAAAGATAATTTCCCTTACTGTTTTGAAGAGGCTAAGGCCTTCACAAGAATATTAGAGAGTTCAATGCTTTCACTGTTTTCTCAGTGGTGTTTAGGATCTTCTACAGAGTCTGAATGAGGCTGAGAGCTTTCTGCAGGTTCACGTTTGTATATATAACTCTTCCAGGAGACTTAGTGGTCTCAGCCTTGTCAGGCTTTACACGGAGCTCAACACCATTCCCAAGGTCACAGTGGTGCTTAAGGCCTTCCCCAGGGTCTCAATAGGGCTCCAACATCTTGCTTAGGGGTTCAGTAGAAATCAGGACCTTTTTCAACATCTCCATGAGGTTCAGTGCTATTCCCAGTCTCAGTGAAACTCAGTTTTATTTCTAGCCTCTCAGTGAGGGTCTGTATTTTTCCAAAGAAATCATTGGGTTTCAGAATCTTCCTGGGATTCTCAGTGAATCCCAGGGTCTTTCCCAGGTTTTCTATGGAGTTCAGTGCTACATCCATGGTCACAGTGGTGCTCAGGACCTTTGCTAGTACTACAGTGTTTTTCAGGACCTTCCCAAGTGTCTTAGTGAGGCTCATGACCTATTCCCATATTTCAGTGGACCTTAGGGTGTGATAAATATTAAGGTGCCACAAGAAATCAACATCTGCTTGGAAGTGTGTGGGCAAGGGAAGCTTTATTTCTGCCAGAAAGTCATTCTGTAAAACCTGGCTAGGAAATGCACTTGGGCATGCAGTTTACCTACTTTATTCCTATTGTGGCAGTACCCTTGCCGGAATGGAGAACAAAGAATGGGGAAGGCTATAAATTAAATGGCTACAATTTTCTCTTACAACTCAGTTAAGGCTAAATACTGTATTCTGAAAATGGATCACTGGACTCTCTATTTCCCACAAATTACCCTATTAACTTTTAAACATTTATTTTGATTTTTATTTTGCTCATGTGCCCATCAGTGGTTTCATCCATTCAAGATATATTAACTTTCTAATGTGAAACTCAACCACCATAATGAGGACTCCCCCCTTTAGCAATCCCAATAGCCATCCTAGTGATTACTAGCACTTGTTCAGGTCCTTTCCAGCCAAGTTGAAGCTTGTGTCTTTTCTAGGTCTTGATTAAAATCAAATCCCCAGGCTACAAGTGATGAATGGCAACGTCTTGAAGGGGAGTCTGAGCAACAATTCACTTGAAGATAATGAAAAAACAAAGCACTGATTGATCTCTAATTGAATCAGAACAAACTTTTGTATCAGGCAACAAATCTCTTCCTGTATAACTTCTCAGTTTTACTTACTTTTGGGAGCACTGACCCTAATGTACCCCTCTAGTTACATGAAAAGAACCATTGTGTTTTATTTTCAATGTCCATATGTGCCTGTACTTTGGTTCCATTCTCCTGCCAGTTGTTTAAGAACAAGTTGGCAAAACTGACTTGTTTCTATGTACTGTTAGAATCAGCTGAGATTTATCAGAGATCATTCATGGGAACACGTGAGAGGCTTTTGGCCTCCTTAGCTATTCTACTAGCAGTTGTCCCATCTGTCAGGGTGGACCAGGGTCTTGCTGACCATATTTGACTTCCCTTGGAAGCATTAGAGATATTTCCTTCTCCAGTGATCGTCCTCTTTGCAGACTGTGCACTGGTTGCCTTCCTGCTCTCTAGGGTCCCTTGATGCCCCTAACTGGGAGGCCATGAGACACAGAATTGCAAAACCCTTAGTGTTCCTGGGTCCTAGATGAACTTAGATGGCAAGGGCCAAATATTGGTCACTTTTCCTTGACCCTTTCACTTCCTTGCCTTTGGTTTCCAAATTTTGGATTTAAACATCCAGCAGCTAAGTTTCATCAGTAACCTTAATGTATATAATCTTATAGTTACCCCTTCCATTTAATTGGGGTTTTATATTGTTATGGGGTGCAACTTAAGAACAGACTGATCACCACTGAGAAGTCCACATTTGAGAGTCTTTTTTAAGCCAGTCGGTTGACTGTCTCACACAATGCCCCAAAAAATGGCTATTGGGAGAACAGCCCCAACCACAGGATTGTAGCGGTTCTTATACCAAAAATCACATCAGTCATAAGTGTCTGTTACTATGATTCAAAATTACAAACTAACATCATGAGATCATCAACAGAGGGGGAAGTGGGTCAAAATGACCCTTACCTAAGTACAAACTAAAGAAGGGTTGCTAATATCCACACAATTACCGTTTACATGGTACATTGGTTAGGAGCAATAGAGGTCAAAAGAGAGCAATTTTTACTACATAGGAGTTGCTATTGTACATTATTAAACATGTCATGCTAAGTAACTGATGATTGGTACAGAGGTGGGATTTTCCCATGGGAGAAGTTTATTTCCTACTTAACATGGAGTCTCAGAGGAAAATGGAGTCTGTTTAGTCATTTCCCTTAGAGTCTGGCCTATAACATTCTCATGGAGTCAGATCTGTCAGCCCATCACAATATTAGTACTGAAAGTCACCTTATATATTATTCTGTGCTATAGGTGATGGTTTATTATCTCAAATTAACTCAGGTTGTTCTGTTACAAGGAGTACTTCTTCAAAACACTAATATACAAAAGTTATAAAGTTCTACGAGGAAAATACAAAACAAAACTTAAAAGACCAGAAAATGTATTGTTTGCATAATTGCTTTAAACCAAGAAACATAATGCCTATATTACACTGGTATATCTTGGTGTCCATTTTGCCTACTCAGAGACACAGGAATTTATCACCTCAATCACATATGAGACCCTTTATGAATTTTAGTTTTTTTAAATCTCCCTTACAACCTGACATACCTTTTATAATTTACCCAAATCTTTACTTAGTTTTGTATGATATGCCTTGTTAATTTTGGGATCATAGTAATTTTCTTTGTACAGGTGATCAAACCCAGGGGCAATAAACTACTGAGCCACATCCCCAGCAATTTATTGTATTTTGTTTAGAACAGGGTCTCACTGAGTTTCTTAGGGCCTCACTAAGTTGCTGAGACTGGCTTTGAACTCACAATCTTCCTGCCTGAGCCTCTCAAGCTGCTGGGATTACAGGTATGTGCCACAACATGCCCAGTGGGATTACAGTAATCTTTTCAACAAAAATCTCTCTTTTGAATATAACTTAAAATGAGCTTAAGTCTTATTCCCTTTTTAGTCATTCTAACTTAGGGTGTGAGGGTGAGTGTTAATTCACTAAGACAGGGTTCTTGATAAATAACACAATGCAACATTTCATGGGAAAAATAATCAATAAACTAAGAGAGATCCTACCTTACTCTTTATAGAAAAAGTGGCAAAACGTTCCCCTATTTCACCATGTCAGCTTTTATACAAATCAGGCTCTCATTATTTTTTAAGGAATGTTTAAATTTCCCTCATAGTGTAAAAATTCATGGATAATTTCATACATCTCTTATTGAAAAACAGGTTACCAGAACATGAAATGACATAAATAAATGCCTAAATAAATTTGCTTTTTTATACAAATCCGAAAGTAATTACTGTTAGTTAGATGTTAGGAGCAGTTTTGGTTCGTCGATAACTACCAGAAAAAACACACTCCGCAGATACAGGTCCCACACGAGGAACTTTTATTCTATGTGGACAAAACGTGCCCGCTCGGGGGAAAGGGGAAAGGGGAAGAAGAAGATGGCGCAGGGTCTTGTCAGATATTGGAATTTCGTGGGCTGGGAGGAACCAATCGCGGAGGAGAATTATTACAGACTGACTGATGGACCAATGACATATTGGAATGTAATGTGGGAGGCAGGAAGGTTACAGCGATGTAAGCCGGAAATTCCTGTAACGGGAGAGGCAGGCATAATGGCAGATTGACAGGTGGGTTGGGAGGCTGGGTTCCTGTAGTGGGAGAGAAAGGTGGCTTTATACCTAACAATTACCATTACAGACAACTTTGGTTTGGAGAACACTAACTTAGTAAAGTGCTCCCATAAACTGATTCAAATCATGTTTTAATGAGTGATCCAGAAAATAATGGGTCCCTATTAATGCCTCTTTCTTAAGGGGGATACATCTATATTTTCTGTGGCAAGTTATTTCCTGATTAAACAAAATCTTGGTTAAGATAACTTGACCAGGGGCTAGGGTTGTGGCTCTGTTGTCCAGCTTCCTGGCATGTGTTAGTCACAGGGTTCAATTCTAAGGACCACATATAAATAAATAAAGGTCCCTTGACAACTAAAAAATATTTTTAAAAAAGATAACTTGATCACCTTACTCAAAGTCCCTTTTGTCCAAATGGCCTTACTCTCTTAGTACACCCCCAGCACATCAGGGTTTTTTTCCTTTTCCTGGGAGACACTGGTAAATGAAGCTGTTGGTTTTGGGTGAGAATATTATCTGTACAATTAATTTCAAAAACAAAGCTTATCTCAGAAAAGATGTGGAGGGTTAGACAATATGGCATACGAAAAGTAAAAACTGTGCCTAATGTTTCCCCACAGCTTCTAATCAAATAGTGCTGGAACTCATTGCCATGTTCTTTCTGACTGGCAGTTTTCCCACCTTGGATAAGATAGGACAGTTAATAATCTGGCACTCAGGGTAATGGACCTCAATTAAGGCTTTATTTTTTTTTAATGTAAAAGTCAAACACATGATGTTAAACACTCCAGTCAATACTTTTGCCCCGAGAGGTGTAAGGGGGCAGATGGAAGTGGGGATGGACCCACATGGATGTTACTAAAAAATGCCAATGAAGGACTAACAGGACATAGTCAATTAGAAAAGCATGGGTGAAGCAATAACCTCAGTACCCTCCCAATGCCTGTACAACATATATTTCAACCTTAAGTCCAAAGCTTTTGGATGTCTGTTCAGCACAGACTCTGATCAATGCCTTCATCCGGACACCATAATAACTCCGTTAGGCTTGTCCCTTGCATTACAGGAGTTCCTTCTTCCCTCATTCACACAAGTCTTACTCCTTTTTAATAAGGTGTAATACTTCAGTCTTTTACAGCACTTTACTTAAAACAAAGCTGAAACATTTTTTTGTGTGCATATAGAATTACAACTGTTAGAATTTTAACCCACGTAAACTTGCTCTTAGTTAGGACCCAGAAATGCACAATCTTAATCCCTTTTTCAAAATAACTAATTTAAAACACACATTCAATAGACCCAAATATATGTTACTGTGGGGAGTGGTGACTTGAATCATAGTTTCTGAAAGTCTCATGGCTGTGTTTGTGCTGGGAACGTCCTGTGCAAGTGAAGGTCAAGATGCCCCAGTTGCTATGGTGACAGTCAGCCAGAGAAGACTCTATGCAAAGGCACTGAGGTGCATAAGTTGGGGCCTTGATCTCAGGGAATAACTCCTGGGAGATAGAGAGTTCTGGGCATAGCAAGATAAACTAGATGTCTCCCAAGTTTCACTGTGATCTTCAGATCTGTCTGCTTTGCTGAAACTTTCTCACAAATAACTTTTTGATGACAAAACCTATATGATAAACATGCTGAGCTTGTGGTGGATTCAAGATGGCAGACTAGAGGGAGGCTGCATTCCTTGTCACTCCATAACTCTGATTTCAACAAGAGGATATCTGTTTCTTGGTGAGGCAGTTTTTGCTGCATATTGATTCCCTGGTGTTTACCCCATTTGACTGCTGTGATGACCTACAGTCTGCCAGCATATCATCGCCTTTTTTGAGTGCAGATTTCTCACTGTCAGGCGCCTATCATCCACCATTTGCCTGCCTCTGGCCGGTCCATGGCCTGCCTTACACCTATCCATCACCCAACGCACAAGGTTCACCTCCCGATCGTCTGACAACAGTCAGCAAACTGATCGCCGACCGCCAGTGGAGCACCAGCTGCCGGCTGTTGCCTGGAAGTTCACTGTCACAGTACCTGCAGGTTTGAATACACGTGGCTGCCACCATTTTGAGACAACAGCCAGGCCCTGTAGGACCTCTGGCCGGTCTGACCGAGCCCTGTCTCCAGGATCCCTCAGCCCAACCAATCACTCCCTGCCTCTGGGGCACTCACATTGACTGACTGCTCCCTGCCACCAGCACTCCCAGACCAACTGACTGCGCCCTATCACCAGTACCCCAGACCGACTGATTGCACCCGGCCTCCAGGATCCCAAAACCACACCAAACACACTGGACCTCCAGGACCCCTGCCTGACCAACTGCATCCCACCTCCAGGACCTCCAGTTGACCATGTCCTCACACTGAGCTGTAGCTCCCCATTTGCCAACACATTTCGAAGGCAGAGTGGCCATCTTGGAAAATCCTTGAAGTTGTAGCTCTGATCTTTAGGTGGGGCAAAATCACATCCTAAGACACCTGCTGGAGGCTTGAAGCTCATTGTCAGGTACCTCTCATGCATCAGGCTGCTGAACACTGGAAGGTTTCATTACTATATGACTGTTATACTGTAGATTTTCTTTTTTCTCCTTATAGAAAAAATTTAATTTTTTATTTCTCTACTTTTCTTGCTCTCTTTTGCTTTTGTTTACCTGTACCCTTTCTCCCTTTTTTTCATGTTAACATCCAATTTCTTTTGATTACACTCTCACCCTTTCTATTACCTAAAACTTATGTATAATCTTTTCTTATCCCATTAACAGCCACATTCTACATCCCTCTGCATCCTCTTTGTCCTCCATTAGAAACTGCAGACCTTATTGCAAATGTATTTGTTTTACTGAAAATACTATTTGAACTCATTCTGTTTATTATGACAATTTTGTTATTGTCCTCACAGGGGCTATTTGGTCTAGGATTGCATAGTGTCAGAATTGGGCACTGCTAATATTGATCTCCCCTTAAAGAAAGGGTTTTGGAAACCTATAGGGCCATGATAAGCCTATAGGGGGAAATCTGCAATACCCCAGATCTGCACTGCTAGAGGGGAAGATACATGAACAACATGAAAAAACAAGGGAAGAAAATGATCCAAACAAATCTAGATTCTATATCAATAGAATCCAATGACAGTATGCTAGAAGAAATATCAGAAAAGGACTTCAGATTATACATGATTAAGATGATTCGTGAAGCAAAGGATGAGATAAGAGAGCAAATGCAGGCAATGAATGATAATACCAATAAGTTGAAAAAGCACCTGCAAGAAGCAAAAGATCATTTCAACAAAGAGATAGAGATTCTCAAAAAAAAAAAAAAAAAAAAAAAAAAAAAAAGCATACGGAAATCCTTGAAATGAAGGAAACAATAAACCAAATAAAAAACTCAATGGAAAGCATCACCAAAAGACTAGACCACTTGGAAGACAGAACCTCAGACAATGAAGACAAATTATTTAATCTTGAAAATAAAGTTTCCCAAACAGAGAAGATGGTAACAAATCATGAACAGAATCTCCATGAACTATGGGACATCATGAAAAGACCAAATTTAAGAATTATTGGGATTGAGGAAGGCACAGAGATACAAATCAAAGGAATGAACAACCTATTCAATGAAATAATATCAGAAAATTTTCCAAACCTGAAGAATGAAATGGAAAATCAAATACAAGAGGCTTACAGTACACCAAATGCACAAAATCACAACAGGTCCACAACAAGGCACAATATAATGAAAATGCCTAACATTCAAAATAAAGAGGATTTTGAAGGCTGCGAGAGAAAAGCATCAGATTACATATAGGGGGAGACCAATACGAATAGCAGCCGACTTCTCAACCCAGACTCTAAAAGCTAGAAGAACCTGGAACAACATATTTCAAGCTCTGAAAGAACATGGTTGCCAACCAAGAATCCTATACCCAGCAACACTAACCTTCAGATTTGAAGATGAAATAAAATCCTTCCATGATAAACAAAAGTTAAAAGAATTTACAAATAGAAAGCCTGCACTACAGAATGTTCTCAACAAAATATTCCATGAGGAGGAAATGAAAAACAACAATGTAGGTCAACAAAAGGAGGAACTACCTTAGAGAAAAACCACTCAAAGGAGAAAACAAGCCAACTTAAAAACCAAAAATAAGCCAAATGACTGGGAATACACATCATATCTCAATAATAACCCTGAACGTTAATGGCCTAAATTCATCAATCAAAAGACATAGACTGGCAGAATGGATTAAAAAGAAAGACCCAACAATATGCTGCCTGCAAGAGACTCATCTCATAGAAAAAGACATCCACAGACTAAAAGTGAAAGAATGGGAAAAAACCTACCATGCACATGGACTCAGTAAAAAAATGGGGGTTTCCATCCTTATATCAGATAAAGTGGACTTCAAGCCGAAGCTAGTCAGAAAGGATAAAGGACATTTCATACTGCTTAAAGGAACCATAAATCAGGAAGACATAATGATAGTAAATATTTATACCCCAAACAATAGTGCATCCCTGTGCAGCAAACAAATCCTTCTCAATTTCAGGAATCACATAGACCACAACACAATAATTCTGGGAGACTTTAATGCACCGCTGTCACCACTAGATAAATCTTCCAAACAAAAACCGAACAAAGAAATCATAGAACTCAATAACACAATCAATAACCTAGACTTAATAGACATACATAGAACATTCCATACATCAATGAGCGGATTCACTTTCTTCTCAGCAGCACATGGAGCCTTCTCGAAAATAGACCATATGTTATGCCACAAAGCAGCCCTTAGGAAATGCAAAAAAATAATAGAGATACTGCCTTGTGTTCTATCAGATCATAATGAACTGAGAGTAGAAATCAATGACAAAATAAAAAACACAAATTACTCTAACACCTGGAGACTAAATAATATGCTATTGAATGAAATATGGATAACAGAAAACATCAGGGAGGAGATAAAAAAATTCTTAGAGGTCAATGAGAATGATGATACAACATATCAAAATCTCTGGGACACCATGAAAGTGGTACTAAGAGGAAAATTCATTGCATGGAGAACATTCCAGAAAAGAATGAAAAGTCAACAACTAAATGACCTAACGTTATAGCTCAAAGCCCTAGAAAAAGAACAAAATAACAGCAAATATAGTAGAAGACAGGAAATAATTAAAATCAGAGCTGAAATCAATGAAATTGAAACAAAAGAAACAATTCAAAAAATTGACAAAACAAAAAGTTGGTTCTTTGAGAAAGTAAACAAAATACACAAACCCTTAGCCACACTAACAAAGAGAAGGAGAAAGAAAACTCAAATTATTAAAATTCATGATGAAAAAGGAAATATCACAACAGACACCACTGAGATACATAACATAATTAGAAGCTACTTTGCAAATCTGTATTCCAACAAAATAGAATCCATCAAAGACATTGACAAATTTCTAGAGACATATGCTCCTCCCAAACTGAACCAGGAGGACATACACAATTTAAACAGATCAATATCAAGCAATGAAATAGAAGAAGACATTAAAAACCTACCATCCAAGAAAAGCCCAGGACCAGATGGATTCTCAGTCGAGTTCTACAAGACCTTCAAAGAAGATCTCATTCCAATACTTCTCAAAGTATTCCAGGAAATAGAAAAGGAGGGTACCCTACCAAACTCATTCTATGAAGCCAATATCACCCTCATACCCAAACCAGGCAAAGACACATCAAGGAAAGAAAATTTTAGACCAATATCCTTGATGAATATAGATGCAAAGGTCCTTAACAAAATATTGGCAAACCGTATCCAAAAGCCTATTAAAAAAATTGTGCACCACGAACAAGTGGGTTTCATCCCTAGAATGCAAGGATGGTTTAACATAATCCATCATAAACGCAATCCATCATGTCAATAGACTTAAGGATAAGAATCATATGGTTATTTCAATTGACGCAGAAAAAGTGTTCGACAAAATACAACACCACTGCATGCTCAAAACACTAGTAAAAATAGGGCTAGTAGAAACATACCTGAACATTTTAAAGGCTATTTATGCTAAGCCCATGGCCAACATCATTCTTAAGGGAGAAAAACTGAAACCATTCCCTTTAAAAACAGGAACAAGACAGGGATGTCCTCTTTCACCACTTCTATTCAACATTGTCCTTGAAATTCTAGCCAGAGCAATTAGGCAGACTAAAGAAATTAAAGGGATACAAATAGGAAAAGAGGAACTTAAGTTGTCACTATTTGCTGATGACATGATTGTATATTTAGAGGACCCAAAAAAATCCTCCAGAAAACTTCTAGACCTCATCAATGAATTCAGCAAAATAGCAGGCTATAAAATCAACACACATAAATCTAAAGCATTTTTATTTGCAAACAATGAAACAGCTGAAAGGGAAATGAGGAAAACAACTCTGTTTGCAAGAGCCTCAAAAAAAAATAAAATACTTGGGAATCAATCTAACCAAAGAGGTTAAAAGATCTCTACAATGAAAACTAAAAACATTGAAGAAAGATATTGAGGAAGACCTTAGAAGATGGAAAGATCTCCCATGTTCTTGGACAGGCAGAATTAATATTGTAAAAATGGCCATACTACCAAAAGTGCTATACAGATTCAATGCAATTCCAATTAAAATCCCAATGATGTGCCTTACAGAAATAGAGCAAGCAATCATGAAATTCATCTGGAAGAATAAGAATCCCAGAAGAGCTAAAACAATCCTTAGCAGGAAGAATGAAACAGGGGGTATGGCAATACCAAAACTTCAACTATACTACAAAGCAATAGTAACAAAAACGGCATGGTATTGGCATCAAAATAGACAGGTAGATCAATGGTACAGAATAGAGGACATGGACACAAACCCAAATTAATACAATTTTCTCATACTAGACAAAGTGCCAAAAATATGCAATGGAGAAAAGATAGCCTCTTCAACAAATGGTGCTGGGAAAACTGGAAATCCACATGCAACAGAATGAAACTAAACCCCTATCTCTCACCCTGCAAAAATCAACTCACAATGGATCAAGGACCTTGAAATCAGACCAGAAACCTTGCATCTTATAGAAGAAAAAGTAGGTCAAAATCTTCAATTTGTTGGCTTAGGATCAGACTTCCTTAACGGGACTCCCATAGCACAAGAAATAAAAGCAAGAATCAACAACTGGGATAGATTCAAACTAAATAGCTTTCTCTCAGCAAAGGAAACTATCAGCAATTGCGAAGAGAGAGCCTACAGAGTGAGAGAATATCTTTGCCACTCAAACATCAGATAGAGCACTAATTTCCAGAATATATAAAGAACTCAAAAAACTCTACACCAAGAATACAAATAACCCAATCAACAAATGGGCTAAGGATATGAAGAAGAAGATCTACAAGCAATCAACAAATATATAAAAAAGGCTCATCTTTAGTAATAAGAGAAATGCAATTCAAAACTACACTAAGATTCCATCTCACCCCAATTAGAATGGCGATTATCAGGAATACAAGCAACAATAGGTGTTGGAGAGGATGTGGAGGAAAAGGTACACTCATACATTGCTGGTGGGGTTGCAAATTAGTGCAGCCACTCTGGAAAACAGTGTGGAGATTCCTTAGAAAACTTGGAATGGACCCACCATTTGACCCAGCTATCCCACTCCTTGGCCTATACCCAAAGGACTTAAAATCAGCATACTTACAGAGATACAGCCACATCAGTGTTCATAGCTGCTCAGTTCACAATAGCCAGATTGTGGAACCAACCTAGATGCCCTTCAATTGATGAATGGATAAAGAAACTGTGGTATATATATACAATGGAATATTACTCAGCCATAAAGAATAATAAAATTATGGCATTTTCAGGTAAATGGATGAAATTGGAGAACATCATGCTAAGTGAGATAAGCCAATCTCAAAAATTCAAAGGACGAATCATCTCACTGATAAGCAGATGATGACACATAATGGGGGTGGGGAGTGGGAGGGGTGGAGGGGAGGAAAATATAACAGAATGATTCAAACATCATTACCCTATGTAAATGTATGACTATGCAAATGGTATGCTGTTACTCCATGTACAAACGGAAAAAAACATGTATCCTATTTGTTTACAATAAAAATAAATGAAAAAAAAATTGGTAACATTTTCCTTGTCTCTTTTAACTTACTTGACTTTGGACTCCACATTTTGATTTTAAACATCTAGAAGGTCAGTTTTGCCAGTCTTGAAGTAAGAGTCCTGGTTTTAACTTCAATGTCTATAATTAATTGGGGTCTGTATTAGAACTGGAAGTCAGAATTATATCATATCTGTCCTATAGGTGATGGACTATTGTCTCAAATTAACTCAGGTTGTTCTATCAGAACAGTGTTTTTGCAAGACACTAACAGGCATTAGTTACAACAGTTAAGGAAAATTTTAAGAAACTAACAAGAGGAAGAATATTCAATTTGTATAATAGCTATGAACCAAGAAGCATAATTTTTATAATCCCAAACCTTTACTTCATTATGTATTATATCTCCTGTTTATTTTGAGATCTAAGTAACATTTACAAAAAAAAAAAAGGTAATTTTGAACAAACTTTAAATAAACTTAATTCTAGAGTACATTGGGGCCAACTAATATGAAATGTGATAGGCAGAATCTTATTTCAGGTGAGGGTTCCTGACAAATTTTAGGTAAAGTACTCTGTTTCTGAAGATGATCTTTGCACCTTTATTAAATATCATTTCACAGTATTCTCATGTATTATTTCCTTAATTTATCTGAATATCAGCTAACAAAATACAACACTAAAACTGAAGCATGAATTAAACATAAAGGCCAAGAGAGCTCTTAACTTAAACAATTCAGTCTCCTTAATACTATAAACTTGGGGGCATGGCTAGTGGCCAAATAAAATTGGACAGAAAGTGACCGAAGCAAGCTTTATTGGAATTTGGCTCTTGGACAAAATTTTCAGCCCCGGGGTACAAATCAGGGTAGGGAGTTGGAGAAAATGGCACGTGGCCCCAGCTGACTAGGGTCTTTATAGGCTGAAATGGGTGGGGGTCCTGCTGAGTGACAGGTGGAGGTAAGGGTCATTGGAGTTTTTCTGCCCGTTTGATTGGTTGCTGTGTGGTGCACTGTCCTTAGCCTCAGTTGCTCCACTCTCCATCATATAGTCACCTAAATTCTGACTTAACAAATAACTTCCAAAAATACATTTAAATTCCCATCTCACTATAAAGAGTAACACAAAATTATTTATATAACTTATAATCACATGTTATATTAACACAGTTACAAAATATTAAATGTCATATATAGCCATCAAATTGGTTATTTCTATATAAATCTGAAGGAGAGTATTGGGAGAACATCACCTTGGTAAACTGCTCTCCTAAGCTTTACATTTTAAAAGATTGTATACTTGAAGAACATGAAGTCATCTGATATTCACAGAAGTCAGTGATGGATAGGGTCACATTTATGCACATGTCCTCATTAACTAAGTTTAACTTTTACATTGAAACTTAGATGAGGCTCAAACAGTTCTCAGATGTACACATAACAGTTGTTCATTTAATCAGTTCCAAAGTAATCATTTAAAAAACTTTATTTAGTTTTTTAAAGACTTTAAAACAGGCACACTGTTAATCCCTATAAGACTTAGGTTCCCTGAGTAATAAAACCTAAAAATACAATAAATTATATTGACAGGTAATACCAGATCAATGTTTTAAGAAGTTCTTGCTTTTGCTAAACATAGCGAATTAGCATATTAAAGCTTAACCTTAGAAAAAAGCCCTTCAGTAACTGATGATTATAACCAACTAAATTGCATACATGAACTTTTTGAGACTTACCTTCCTGAAACTTTTTGAAACTTACTTAGGCTTCTTACAACTTGTTTACCATACAAAATAGAAACATTTCTTTTTCCTTTTAAATTTCCGTACTCCAATATATTTCCATACTTATAACTTTCTTATATCTCTCTTTGTCCAGTTGCTGACTGCCAAAAATGCACTCACCTGTCCAAGCCCAAAGAATGGACTGAGAGATACAAGGTAGATAAAAAAGGGAGGCTTTACTTAAAGAAGGTCTTGAAAGACCGGGTACCTATTGGTCAGGAACACACAGATTGGGTACAAACAGCATTTTATCCCCTACAGAACAAGGGCCCTCCCCAGGTTCCTCATTGACTGAGTACTATGGGGTGTACAATATTTCAGAATGTCACCTAGTTTTACTGTCTCCTATTTGATTTTTTAAAGAAATAAAATTTATTTGCCCTCACAGTCATTTGTTTACTTGTGGTTGGAAAGTCTCCTGGGTTGAGTGCATTGTGGCCCTCTTCTCACAAATACCTTTATGAAGTTGAATTCCATTTAGGTAAAAATAAATTTACCCACTTCTAATTTGTGTTACCCTTGAAATCCAAAATATCAAACAAGTCTAGTTAATACTCTAAGTCCATTATTCCTGTCAAAGAAAATTACTTAGAAGAAATGGACATTGCACTTTACATAACTTATAGATAAATTTGTGACCTAGAAACATGTAGATTAGTAATCCTGAAGATATCTTTCCTCCTAACCAATTTAACTTATGTGAACTAAAAGGCATTTGGATCCATTTGGGTGACTGTTCACATAGTTTGTAAGTGTTCATTGATCTATTTCTCATTTTCACACCATGTAACAATACAGACACAAGCATATATAGAGACAACAAATATAGGCACAGATAAACAATAATTTTGTAATTTTTTCTGAGTTTTAAATTTCTACAGGTAGGGTGCAAAGTAACTATTAAATTTATTGCTTTAGAAAATAAAATAGAACCTGTCACAGATTTTTACAGTATGACTCAGACCTGGGAAGGGCCGGTGCTTTCCATTTTCCCTCCCTGTGTGTAGGCCTATAATTGTTCCTGGAGATTCCTTGCACATCCCAAACTCCCTGCACACACAATGAGTGCTAAAATAAAAATAGCATTTTATCACCTTTTTTAATCTCTTTCCCTTTTGTCCTAAGACTCTCTTTCCAATATTTTAACAAGGCCCTGAGGTCCATCTGGGGGAATTTCAGTGTCTTTCCCCCTGCTGGTGTCCCCTTCTCCAGAGGTTTTTTGTTTGAAGGCTAAAGTCCCTAATGGTGGTTTCTTGCTCCCACATGCCATCCTATTCCCTGGCTGTGGGCTCAAGTTTCTGAAAGGGGGTTCAACTGCACTTTTGGGAGGTTCTTTGCCTGGCATCTCAATCACACTCACACAGCCTCCAGGATGTCCTGACCCCAAGGAAGAACTTCTTTCTTGAAAACAGACTTTCCTACCTTCATCTGTGCATGATGTTACCTGGGTGCTGCTATACTTGTCAGGGTGTTCTCTTTCTCTCTCTCTCTCTCTCTCTCTCTCTCTCTCTCTCTCTCTCTCTCTCTCTCTCTCACTGATAATTGTTGATTTGGGAACTGTTTTCAGTCCCAGGGATCAAGGTATTATCTCTCAACCAAAGTTCATGGCAACAAAAGCAGTGGGATGCATCTCCTCTAAAGCGAATTCCCCATGAGCCCCTAGGTGATGAATGAATCCCCAGGTTGGGCGGCAACATTTTGGAGATATCAGGGCACCTCAAGGAATGAAACATGTTCTCAGAAGTATCTTGGAAAGGGAAACTTTACTTCAGCAGAAGGGTGGGCTACCAAAGTCTGCAAGCAAGCACATGTTGACAGGCAGTCTGTCTAATTTTATCCCCAATGCAGAACTGTCCCCTGCTATGATAGGAGGAGTTTGGGGTTACAATTACATGATTGGCTAATGTTAAAATTGGGGAAGGAAGCCAGGCATGATGGCACATGACTAATCCCAGTGGCTCAGAAGTCTGAGGCATGAGGATCACAAGTTCAAAGCCAGCCTCATCAAATGTGAGATGCTAAGCAACTCAGTGAGACCCTGTTTCTAAGTAAAATACAAAGCAGGTCTAGAGATGTGGCTCAGTGGTCAAGTGCCACTGAGTTCAATTCCAAGTTAAAAAAAATTTGGGAGGGGAAAGGAAGGGCTATAGTTAAAATGGCTGTGCTTGGATACATGTTGGGAATCTCAAAATAATAAGATTGAATCTTCTATTCCAGATAAGTCTAAATACTATATTCTATATACTCAGTGTCAAACATGAGGTCACAGTGGTTCTCAGGGCCTTCCACAGGGTTTCAGTGGGAATCAGTGCCTTGCCCAGGGTCTCAGGGTTACTCAGATCATCCCCAGATTCACAGTAGCTCTTGGGGTCTTCTCCAGTGTGGAAGCAGGACTCTGGGCCTTCCCCAGGGTCAAAGTAGTGTTCAGGGGTTTTGCCAGAGTCTCAGTGGATTCTTCCCTTTCCAGAGGAACTCACTTGGGCTCTTGGACCTCCTCAGGGTCTCTGTGGATTTCAGAATATTCCCAAGGTTTTTCATGGGACTCAGGCCCTTGCCTAGGGACTTAGTGGGACTCATGGCCATCCCCAGAATTTCAGATTGTGTCTGAGACTTTCTCAGAGTATCAGTGATGTTCCCAGATCTCAGTGTGGCTGAGAACTTCCTCCAGGACACATTGGGTTCAGGGCCCTCACAGAGACTTAGTGCATCCCAGGACTTACATATGTTCTCAGTGGAGCTCAGCTCAGCACCATTCTAGGGTCACACTGGTTCTCATTGCTTTCCATGGTGTTTGAATGGGGCTCTGCACATTCCCCAGTTTCTCAGTGAATCTCTTAGCCTTCCCTGGGGTCTCATTCAGGTTCAGTGCCTTCTCCAAGTGTGCATAGGGGCTTAGAGCATTTTCTAGGGTCTCATGAGGGATCAGAACATTTCCCAGAGTATCACTGGGACTCAGGCCTTCCCCAGAATGTCAGTAGTACTCAGGACTGTCTACAAGTTCTTAGCAATTCTTCCACAGTATTTCTGTGTTTAGCATTCATTATTCTCAGTGGTGTTCAGAGCCTCCTCTGTGGTGGTGTAAATGGGGTGCTGGGCCTTTCTCAGTGTCTCATTGGTTCTCGAGGCTCTTCCAGGACATCAATGGGGCTCATGGCATTTCTAAGTGTTTCAGTGAGGTTCTGGGCATTTCCCTGCCTCTTAGTGGAATTCTGAGTTTGCCCCAGGGTCACAGTCATGCACAGACTCTTCCTCAGGGTCAAAGTCATCCTAGGACATTCCCCAGGGTCACACTCATGCATATGCCCTTCCCCAGGGTCACAGTCATACATAGGTCTATTCACCAGGGTCACGGTCAAGACTAGACCCTTCCCCAGCATTACAGTCATGAAGAGGCCCTTTCTCAGTGTCACAGATATGCATAGGTCATTACTCATGGTCACAGTCATGCATAGGCCCCTCCTCAGTTTCACAGGCATGCTTAGGTCCTTCTCCAGTGTCTCTTGCATGCATAGGCCCATCCCCATAGTCACAGTCTTGCATAGGGTCCTTCCACAGGGTCACAGATATGCATTTGGCCATCCCAAATGTCATAGTCATAAATAGAACCCTTCCCCAGGGTCACAGTCATGCATGGGCCTCTTCAGCATGGTCACAGTAAATACAGAGGGCCTTCCCAAGGGTCAGAGTCATGCATCTGGCCCTTCCCCATGGTCACATTCATGCATAGGCTCTTCTCCATGGTCATCGTCATGTGTAGACCTTTCCCATGACCAAGTCATGCATTTGGCCCTTCCCTAGTGTTACAATGATGCATAGGCTCTTTGCCAGGGTCACAGTCATGCACAGGCCCTTTAACATGGTCACAGTAAAGCATAGGATTTTCCTCAGGCTCAACTCATTCATATGGACATTCTGCAGGGTCACTGTGATGATTAGGCCCTTCCCCATAGTTACAGTCATTCATAGGGCCATTCTTCAGGGTCACATTCATGCGTAGGGCCCTTCCACAGGGTCACATCATGCATAGGTGTTTCCTCAGGGTCTTAGTCATTCATAATGCCCTTCTGTAATGTCACAGTCATACATAGAGCCATCACCTGGAACAGTCATACACAGGGCCCCTCGCCAGGGTAACAGTCATGCATAGGCCCCTCCCCATGGTCTCAGTCATGCACAGGCCCTTTCCCAGGTTCAGAGTCATGCATAGAACACTTCCCAGTGTCACAGTCATACATAGGACCATCACCTGGGAACAGTAAAGCACAGGGCCCTTCCCCAGGGTCACAGTCATTCATAAGACACTTCCCTAGGGTCACAGTCATTCATAGGGCCCTTCCCCAAGGTCACAGTCATGCACAGAGATCTTCTTCATGGTCATAGTCATGCATAAGCCTTTCCTCAGGGACACTGTCATGTATAGGACACTTCCCCAGGGTCACAGTCTTGCATAGGGCCCTTCCACAGGGTGACAGTCATGCAAAGGGGCCTTCTCCAGGGTCACAGTCATTGTCCCTTTCACAGGGTCACAGTCATGCATTGACCTTCCTCAGGGTCACCATCATGCATAACCCTTCCTCAAGGTCATGGTAATGCATAGGTGATTTCTCAGGGTCACATGCATAGGCCTCTTTCCATGGTCACAATCATGCGTATGTTATTTTCCAGGGTCACAGTCCTGCTTAGGGTCTTCCCCAGTGTCACACTCATGCATAGGCTCTTCACCAGGCTCAGGGCCATGCATAGGGTACTTCCCCAGGGACACAGTCATGCATAGGGAACTTCTCCAGGGTCACAGTCATAGTCCATTCCCATGGTCACAGTCATGCATAGGCTCTTCCTCAGGGTCACAGTCATTCATATTGCCCTTCTGCTGGGTCAGTCAAGGATAGGCCCTTCCACAAGGTCACAGTCATGCATAAACCTTTCCCAGGGTCACAGTCATGCAAAGGACACTTCAGCAGTGTCACAGACATGTATACATCCTTCAACAGGGTCACAGTCATGCTTAGGACTCTTCCCCAGTGTCACAGTCATGCATTGGGTTTTCCTCAGGGTTGAAGCCATGCATAGGGCCCTTGCAATCTCACAGTCATGCATAGACCACTCCCCAGTGTCACAGTCATATGTAGGCTCTGCCCAATGCACACATCTTGCATACAGCCTTCCAAAGAATCACAGTCATGCATAGGGACCATCTCTAGGGTCACAGTCATAGTCCCTATCTCAGGGTAAAATTCATGCATAGGCCCCTTCCCCAGGGTAACAGTCAAATATAGGTACCTTCCCCAGAGTCACAGTCATAGTCCCTTTGCAGGGTCACCATCATGCATAGGCCCTTCTCCAGGGTCAGGGTCATGTATAGGCCCTTCCCTATGGTCACAGTCATGAATAGGCCTTTCCCTATGGTTGCAGTCATTCACAGGGACCTTCTGCAGTGTCACAGTCATGAATAGGCCCTTCCACAGAGTCACAGTCATGCATAGACCCTTCCTCAGCAGCACAGTCATGCATAGGGCCCTTCCCATGGTCATAGTCATGCATAGGCTCTTCCTCAAGGTCACAGTCAAGCATAGCCAATTTCCTACAGTCACAGTCATGCATAGGCCTTTCCACATGGTCACAGTCATGCATAGACCCATCTGCAGTGTCACAGTCATGCATATGCCTTACCTCAGGTCATAGTCATGCATACAGCCTTTCTACAGGGTCATAGTTATGAATAGGACCCTTTCTGTGGTATAGTCATGCATAGGGTCCTTCCCCATGGTCACAGTCATACATGTGGCCTTTTCTAGGGTCGAAGTCCTGTTTAAGGTTTTCCCGTGTCACAGTTATGCATAGACACTTCCCCAATAAGGTTCATTCATTTGGCCCTTCCCCTATGTCAAGTTAATGCATAGGCCCCTGACCCAGAGTAATAAGCATGCATAGGGAACTTCTCCAGGATCATAGCTGCATAGGTCCTCCCACATGGTCACATTCATGCATAGGATTTTCCTCAGGCTCCTACACATTCATAGAGATGTTGGATCTCATTGGGACTAGATTTACCCCATATATCTGTGAAAATCAGGGCCTTCACCAGGATCTCTGAGGAGCTCAGAGCATTCAACAAGGTCTCATTATTTCTACAAATCTTTCCCAATTCTTAGTGGGTCTTTGGGTCTTTCCCAGGGTCTCTTTCTGGCTCAAGGTCTTTTTTCAGGGTTTCATTAGAGTTCAGGGTCTTTACCAGAGTCTCCATGGGGCTCAGACACTTCCACAAGTGCAGGTCTCATGATCTTTGTGGGTGTCTAACTTGTATCAGGACCATCCAAGTGTCTCACTGGGCTCAGTGCTGTATCCACAGTTTGAGTGAGCCTTAGAGATCCTCACTGGGGCTAAGGGACAAGTCCAGAGTCTCAATGGAGGCTCAAGGACTTCCCTAGATTCTCACTGAGGCTCAGGGTCTACACAATTTTCTCACTAGGCTGAGGGCCCTTGAGTCTCAGGGCTTCCCAGAGTTGCCTTGGAGCACTGGTGCCTTCCCAAGGCCCAACTGGGTTCATAGCCTTTTCTAGAGATTCAGTGGAGCTCAAAATTTTTTCAGATATTCTCAGTGGGGCTCAGGGAAATGTCTACAATCTATGTGGGGAGCAGGGACTTCCACAAGGATCCATAGGGATGAGATATTTTGCCCAAATCTCACTGAGTTGCAGGGCCTTTCCTAGATCATCAGTGTGGCTTAGGGCCCTCCCCAGGTTCTCAGAGGGATGCTGAGGCTTCCCAAGAGTGAAAGTGGTGTTCAGGGCTTTTGCCAGAATTGTACTGATCTCATTGACTTCCCCAGACATTCAGTGTGGCTCATGTGGAGTCAGGACATTCCCCAGTTACTCCATGCAGAGTGATTCTTTCCCCAGTCTCAGTGGAAATCAGGATCTTAATCAGAGATTCAATATTCTCAGTAATATCTCTGGGGACTCATTGAGGCTCAGGGTGTTTCCCAGAATCTCAGTGGAACTCAATATCTTTCCCAGAGTCTTACTGAGGCTCACAGACTTACTAATGCACTCTGTGTCTCATAAATTTTGCAGGTTTATAACATGTATCAGGACATTCACTAGAATCTTGCTGGGGCTCAGTGGTATATCCAGAGTTTGGTGGAACATAGATACTTTCATACATTCTGTGTGGGGCTAAGAATTTGTCCAGAGTCTCAATAGAGCTTAAGAACTTGCAAAACAAAATAGATTTAGGGCCTTCCACAGAGTCTTAGTGAAACTCAGGGCCTTCCCCAGGGTCTCATTGAGCCTCAGACTATCTGAGGTACTTAATGGGGCTGAGAGCTTTCCTCAGGTTCTCAATGGGGCTCAGATCATTCCCCAGTGTCTCCATGAGGTTCAGGACCTTGCCCAGGGTCTCAGTAGAACTCATGTTTTTTGCCAGAATTCTATTGTGTTCACAGTCTTTCCAGGGTCTCAATAGGACTCATATTCTTTCAGAATTCTCAGTGGGGCACCTGGACATGCCTAGTATCTCAGGGACATCATAGTGTTCCCCAAGAAGCCAGAGAAATCAGAGATTTTACCAAACTTTTAATGAATCCCAGGTTTTGCCAAGGTTCTCAGTGGGGTTCAGTGCCTTACCTCAGAGTGGTAGTGTGGCTCATGGGATTTGATAGGGTTTCAAAGGGACTGGCAGCCTTCCCCAGGGTCAAAGTAGTTTTCAGGGTCTTCCACAGGGTCGCAGTGGAGTTCAGTCTACACTAGGATCTCAGTGGGCTCAGTTTTCACCACTACCTCTGTGGGCATCATGGATTTTGTCGGTGTCTCACAGTAACTTCCCCAGAGTTTCAGTGGGCCTTGGTTCCATCCCCACAATCCCACTGCATTCAGGACCTTCCCAAGGTCTCAGTGACTCACAACTTTCTCCAGGGTTTCAGTGGGGTTTACAGTCTTCCCCACAGTCTCATTGGGACTCAGTGCTCTCCTCAGATTCTCAGTGGGGCTCAGGATATGTTCTACACATAAAAGGGGCTCATGACTTTTCCAAGGGTCAGTGGGGTGCAGTGCCTTCCACAAGGTAGCAGGAGGTCAAGGGACCTTTTCCAGTACTTCAGTGGAGCTCAGGGATCTTTATAGCATTTCAGTGGAGTTCAACTACTTTCCCAGAATTTGTGTGACCTAAAGGCCTTCTAAGGTATCTCAGTAGAGTTCAGGGCCCTCACTGCAGTCTGAATGTGACTCAGGGATTTTCCTATTATATCATTGGATTTCTGGGCTTTTCCAGGTTTCTAATGAGGCTCATTGACTTTCACAGTGATTCAGTCAGTGCATTGCAGGGCCTTGACTTGTCAGTTTTCTTCCTGGTCTTTTACAATTTCATAATCATGTTCAGGGTGTTTTGCATATTCTTATTAGTCTCATTCCATTCACCAGGGAGTGGGAGAACTTCTTGGATATTCCCAGCCTCTCACTGTGGTTCACAATGGTTCCTAGGTTCTCACTGGACCACATATCTTGGCCAGTTTCTCAGATAAACTCCTGGTCTTCACCAAGTCTGTTATTCTCAGCATCTTTGCAGCGTCTCAGTCATGCTCAGCGTTCTTCTCAGAGCCTCACTTGGGCTCAGATTCTTCCCCAAAGTGCACACATGGTTGAGTTCCTTGCTAGGGTCTCAGTGGATCTCAGAGCATTATCCAGGGTCTCAATGAAGCTCAGGGATGTTCCCAATGTCAGAGATGTCCTCATGGCCTTCTCCAGCATCTAAGTAACACTCAGAGCTTTGTGCTGGGTACCAGAGGGGTTCAGGCCCTTTCCCCATGTCAGTGGGGACTCAGGGCCTACCCTAGCATCTAAGCAGATCTCAGGGCCTTTTCATAGTTTCTAATACTTAGAAGAAATGGCCATTGCAGGTTAAACATTTTATAGGAACCAACACTCTGGCCAGTCACCTGGAAAAATGTGTGGTTTAGTAGTATCAATAGCACCTTGGTTCTTACCAATTTAGATTGACCCTTTTTGTTAAAGTTTTAGTTAAATCTTGTGAATTGAAATTCATTTGTACCCAATCATGACATTTATGAGACTTATCAATCTATCAGTCAATTTTGATGACATGCACATAATATAATCATGTATGTAGACACAGCATACAACACATGGGTTAAAATAAAGCCTGTTGCATATGTTTACAGGATGACCATGACATGAAAGGCCAGTGCACTTGGGAAAATTAGGAATAGAGTGTGCCAGCCATGGTGGACACCAAAAATAAATGTTCAGGTGGCTACTTGTCCTCCACAGGGACAGAATTACTCTCACCACCAACACTGGTTGTTTACCCTGCTCTTGAAAGAAAAAGAAGATTTACACATATGAGATCTTACATTGTCCTTCCCCATTTCTAGGCCTAGAATTTTCATTCCCCATATCTGGAATTAAGCTTCCCTCTGTCCTAAACAGGAGGAGGGCCTCATTGAGGATTCTTGCACAGCTGGGACTCCTGTGTGCTCAGTCCTCCTTACTGGGGATTTCTTGCACGCACCTCTTCTGCTTTCCTGGGTGTTGGCTTGTGTTTCTGAATAGAGCCTCAATGACCACATTCTTTTGGGAAGTTTGTTGAACTCTTGTCTCAGTCACACTCACACCTCTGGGATGTCCCAACCACCAAGGTGGTACTTGTTTCTCTAGCTGGACAATGGAGTTCCCTCCCTGGGTCTGTGCATGGGGTTACCTGGTTGCCATGGTGCTTGCTTGGCCCTCTCTCTGTGGTGCCAATTCACTTTCTATTTTGGGTCCATGTCAACCTCAGTGATCACAGATTCTTCCCATGCTCTGCAGTCAAGCAACAAGGCAGTAGAAGGATTCTGCTCTAAGGTGGGTCATCCTAACAACCCTGAGGTAATTTATGAAATCCTGGAGCTGGTGCAGAAATTGTTAGAAGTAACACACACACACATACACAAAATTTAGACCGGTGCTAGGAGCTGGATGTTGAAGGTCAACTTTACTTCTGCCAGAAGGGCATGCTATAGAATCTGGCTAGCAAATACCATTGGGTGGGCAGTCAGCATGCTTTATCTTTAATGCATGCTCCCTCCAGCTCTGATAAGAAGATTGGATGTAAAATCTATAAAATTAGCTAATTTTAATATTGTGACATGCAAATTCAAATGTTATCATAAAAATGTGGATAACTGGATTGTTTTTGATAGAGAGATCAATTGACTTGTATTTTTTCTGGAACTCGGGATTGAACTTAGGGTCACATATTCACTGACAACATCCTCTGCTCTTTTTATGTTTTATATTGAGGCAGAATCTCATGAAGTTACAGAGGGCCTTGCACATTGCTGAGGCTGGTTTTGCACTCACAATCCTCCTGCCTCAGTATCCTGAGCAGCAGGGAGTACAGGAGTGTTCCATTTCACCTGGCTACAATTGGGGCTCACATCCCAAATAACGCTAGATGCTATATTCTTAAAATGGACCATCCAACACTCTGTTTATCAGACCCAGAATCTTATTATTGACAGATATTGACCACGGGCCTTCACAGTGATGCTCAAAAACCTTCCACACAGTTTACATTGTCTCACTGTCTTCCCAGGCACTCAGTGGAGCTGGGAGTATTTACAAGGGGACACAGTGGTGCTCAGGGCATCTCCCAAAGTCTTAGTAAAACTCAGTGCATTCTGTAGAGTCTCAAAGGTGCTCAGTGGCTTGCCCAGTGTCAGTGGGACTTAGGGCCATTCCAATTGTCACAGAGGTGCTCAGGGCCTTCTGCACATAGCTAATGGTGCTCAGGATATTCCAAGTTTCTTAGTGTACTTCAGGGTTTTCCCTAGTATTTTATTCTGGCTCATCACTTTCTCTAATAAATCACAGGGATTCAGTCACACCCTAGGTTTTTTATGAAGATCATAACTTTTCCCTGAGTATTACAGGTCCTTCCAAAGAATGTCAATGAATCTTCAGGTGTGCACAGAATTATGGGGCTCAGATATGTCCCACGTGTTAATTTGAAGCTAAAGTCTTTGCTATCTTCTCAGTGGGGTTCAGGAACTCTGCCAGGGTATAATGGATTTGCAGACCTTTCCCTGGTTTGCCTTTGGCCTCAGGGATTTTCCACATCATCAATGGAACTCAAGGCTTTTCCAAGTCTTGTGGACTCAGTGCCTTCCACTGAATATCATTAGGTCTCAGGATTTTTCCTCATGTTTGAGTGTGGCTCAGGACTGTCCATAGTACTTTATTAGGACTTGGATACTTTTCCAGTGTTTGTAGGATCCAAAGGCCTTAAAAAGTATCTCAGGGGTTCAGGGACTTCCCTGGGATCTGAATTAGATTCAGAAATTTCCCACTATATCATTGTTTCTTGGTGCTTTTCAATGGGACACATGACCTTTCCTTCTCAAAAATGGGGATCAGGGCCTTTCCCAGAGTTTCATTGGGTTTCATAGCCTTCTCCAGTCTCACAGTCAGTTTGTTCTTCCAGAGGCATAGTGGTCTCCTTTCCTGCCCCAGGCTCTCAGTGGGACTCGTAGATATTGCTAGAGTCTGTATGGTTGAGGAAATTCCCTAAATTCCCAGTGGAGAACAGTCTTTCTTTTTTTTTTTTTTTTTTTTTTTTTTTTGCGGTGCTGGGGATTGAACCCAGGGCCTTGTGCTTGCAAGGCAAGCACTCTACCAACTGAGCTATCTCCCCAGCCTGAGAGCAGTCTTTCAACAGGTTCTCAGCAGGACTCACAGACTTACCTCCATGTCAGCTATTCTCATGGCCTTTGCAGTGTGTCAGTGGTGCTAACTGTATTTCCAGAGCTTCCATGTGGCTCAGAAACTTCCCAAGAACACACTGGGTTCAGGGCCATCACCAGGGTTCTACTGATTTTGAGGACTTTATCCAGGTTCCTAGTACCACTAACAGCAATTCCCAGGGTCACAGTGCAGCTCAGGGCATACCCTGGGGTCTCATTGAGGTTCATTTCCTTCCCCATCCCTTCAGAGGAACTCGGGACATTCAGCATGTTACTTTGTCTCAGGGCCTCTTACAAAGTCTCAGTGGAGCTCAGTGCCATTCCCAATGCCTGAGTGAGGCTTAGTGCTGTTCATTCTCAGAGTCTTAGTGAGGATCTGAATATTCCCCACACACAGCCCACTGGGATCAGGGCCTTCATGAGGGTCTCAGTGAATTGTAGGGCCTTAAACAGGTTCTCAGTGGAGCTCAGCACCAATCCTAGAGTCACAGTGGTGCTCATGATCTTCCCTAGATCCTTAGTGCAGTTCAATCCTACACCAGGATTTCCATAAATCTCAAGACCTTGTTCAGAGCCTCTATGAACTCTTGACCTTCCCCAGAATTTCAATGCCATTTGGAGTTGCCCACATTGTATTTCTGGTGTCAGACTCTTTCCCTATGTTTCTGTTACAGTAAAGGCCTTCAGTAGAATTGAAGCAAAGTTGACCTCCAGTGGAGTCCAGATTGTGTTCAAGACTTTATGCAGAGTCTTAGTGAGCTCTACATCTTCCCTAGGGTCACAATCATATGCAGAGCCTCCCCAAGGGTCTTATTATTGTCATTTCCTTTCCTGAAAATCATGGAGTGTTGAGGGCCATCTTGGACAAGATGGTGCCTGGTAGTGAGCCAAAGGGCACTGGATACCAAAATAAGAAAGTACCCAAAAAGGTTGCTTGCCTACTAGTTCCTTGGAGACTTATGACATGTTAATGCCAGGCTCTAGGATTGGTTATCTAATATCATGCCATGCGTAGACAGTTCGTGATTCATTTAGTGCTATGCTGACATTCCTCTGCATGCTCTCCTGCATGAGAGAAAGATTTGCTATAATTGGCTGATAAGCTAGGAAGCCTGGGGGAGGAGAAAGAGAGATGGTAGAAGAAGGGAGATAGTGGCAGAACAAGGCAGGAAGGAAAACAGGGAGAACACAATAAATCTGGTCAACTAAAGATTGGTGGTGTCTCCTTTCTTCGAGCCAGTTCCACTGGACAGAACAAGTGGTGTCCCTTACAGGGAAATTCTTTCTCCTTCTGTGTCCTCCCAGGTAAGTAACTTAAGGTAAGCATAGAAAAACTAAGTAACTTAAAGTAAGCTATAGGAAAACTGTAGGATAACCTCCCAGAAATCTCTGGTGAGAGTGTATAAGGGGGAAGTCACAGTCCCGGTGAAGGGACCCCACAGTCCTGGTGAAAGGGACCCCACAGTCGCGTTGAAGGGACCCCACAGTCCCAGTGAAAAGGACCCCACAGTCCTGGTGAAAGGGACCCCACAGACCCGGTGAAGGGGACCACATACCTCGGTAAAGGGAGTCTACATTAGCCCTGTAAAGGAGGCCACATAACCCCGGTAAAGGGAGGTCTCATAACTCCAGAATGGGGTCACAAGTGTCTAGAAATCAAATGATAAGAATCATACAAGTTGTATTTAAGGCTAATGGGACTGTTGTAAGACGGTCTACTGTGACAGCACATGTAACCACATTGGCCAAGTTTAGTCCTTGGTTTTTGGAAGAGCGAGTCCTAAATATTCCACAATGGGAACATGATAAAGAGGATCTTATTAAAGAAGAAAAGCAATCCCCATTACCTAGAGGTACTTTTCCCATGTGGCAACTCATTAAGGAATGTCTAACATCTAAAAAAGGTAAAATAATAACTTTAGTAAAAAAAGGAAATTATGTGTCTGGAAGAGATAAAGAAACAACTAAGTGTAAGTTCTCATAAAGAGGAAGAAGAGGAGGAGGGGCTTACTGGGGAGGAATTAGAAAGAGCATCAAGGACACGGTCGCGCCCATCAGTTATATCGGGAAGGAATACCAATCCCTTCCTGGAGGCAGCTGCTCCCCCCCAAGCAGCATGCCCCCTATATCCCCCAAAGTACCCTTGGAAGGAGTTAGCTCATGCTATAAATCAGATGGGCTTTTCACCGCAGGGAGAAGAAACCCCCCTTAAAGAAACCTCAGCAGTCCCACAATTCTTCCCTGTGCTAGAGGACCAAAATAGAGATTCCACCAACCTCTGGATTTCAAAATAGTAAAAAATTTTAAGGAGGCAGGGGTTACGTACAGTCCACAGGCCCCATTTACAATTAGTATGTTGGAATCAGTATCAGGGCTAAATCTAGTGCCGGGAGATTGGAAAAGGCTATGTAAAGCTGTGCTATCAGGGGGGCAGTACTTAGTGTGGAAACTGCATGGCAGGAAGCCTCATTAGAAATGGCATGCTGTAACGCTGCCGCAGGCTTTCCCCAAAGAAATGTAGAAATGCTGACAGGAGAAGGAAACTATGAAGGTGTTCAACAGCAGATTATTTATGATCCTGAGGTGTATGCACAAATTGCTGCTGCTGCCACTAAAGCCTGGAGGTTAATTCAAGGGATAGGAGACTTACAGGGGCAGTTGTCCAAGGTGATTCAGGGGAGTAACGAACCACTTGCAGATTTTGTTGATAGATTAATCCAAATGGCTGCTAGAGTATTTGGGGATTCAGAACAAGCTATGTCCTTAATAAAACAATTAGCTTATGAGCAAGCAAATAGATGGTGTAAAGAAGCTATAAGACCATGGAAAAATAAAGATTTAAGTACTTATATAAAGGTCTGCAGGGATATCAGTGATGCAGTCATTACAGGACAAGTAATAACTGCTGCTCTTTATGGGCCAAATCAGGGGCAATCAAGAGCTAAAGGAATAATATGCTTTAAGTGTGGGCAAGAAGGGCACTTCAGAAGAGACTGCCCTGAAGGACCCACAGGGTTAAAGCCCAGGGGAACACATAAGACTAGAGAACAGCAAGGGACAAATCAACCTGCCCCAGGTCTATGTCCCCGGTGCCAAAAAGGAAGGCACTGGGCGAGATTTTGTACATCAAGATTAGACATAGAGAGAAATCCTATTCCTACCCAGTCAAAAACGGCCAGGGGGGCCCAACCCAGGGCCCTCAAATATATGGGGCCTTTCAGAATCCCATAGTCCAGATCCCCACTCACAATCCTTTCCAACTATCTCCTCATTGTCCAGAGGAACATCAGGGAGCGGGAGATTTGACCTCTGCGCCTCCACCCTGACTCGTTCTAACCCCAGAGATGGGAGTACAAGTGGTCTCCACAGGCATACATGGACTATTCCCTGAGGGCACAGTAGGATTATTGTTGGGGCAGAGTTCCACAACTCTGTCAGGATTACAAGTATTTCCAGGAGTCATTGATTCTGATTATACTGGGGAAATAAAGATTATGTTATTCTCCCCTCGAGGGGTATCTGTTGTTTCTCCTGGAGATAAAATAATACAAATATTGATATTGCCTAGCCATCATGGGACTTTTCCCAGTTCACAAAGGACTGGAGGAAACAATGGGTTTGGATCCACAAGATCGGGTGTCTTTTGGGCACAATCAACAAAAAATAGACATATGCTTAAATTGAAAGTTAATGGTACTCCCATAGAGGGTCTAATAGACACAGGTGCTGACATCTCTATTATAAGACAGAAGGACTGGAACAAATCATGGCCTGTTACAGCATCCAGTACTACCTTGGATTTGCCCAAACCCCATTACAAAGTTCAGCTGTATTATCTTGGGAGGACTCTGATGGGAAAAGGGGAACATTCCAACCTTATGTATTAGCTCACCTGCCTGTCACTCTTTTGGGAAGAGACATTTTAACACAGATGGATGTTGTCATTTCTTCCTCAGCTGAGCAAAATATGTCCTGTCTAAACCCAACTGTTTGGCCAGTTATGGTGAGACAAGGTTATATCCCTGGAAAAGGACTAGGCAAAAATTTACAAGATGTTACCTGCCCCATTCAAGCCGAAGGACAAACAGGGGATGAGGGGCTGGGTTTTCCGGAGGGGCCACTGAACCATTAAAGATAACATGGAAATCCAATAATCCTATCTGGGTCCCCCAGTGGCCCCTTTCTAAAGAAAAAATAAAGGTGGCCCAGGAAATAGTTAATCAACAATTGAAGGACAACCATATCATTCCTTCCACTTCCCCTTGGAATACACCCATTTTTGTCATAAAAAAGAAGTCTGGGAAATGGCGACTTTTGCAAGATCTGAGAGTCATAAATTCCAGTATGCAGATTATGGGCCCGGTGTAACTGGGTCTCCCCTTATTAGCTGCTATTCCAAAACATTATCATATCATCTCTATAGACATAAAAGATTGTTTCTTTTCTATTCCTGTGCATCCTGAGGATAGCCCTCGATTTGCCTTTTCTGTTCCTTCTTTAAATAATGAAGGGCCTAATACTAGATACCAATGGGTGGTCTTTCCCCAGGAAATGGCAAATAGTCCCACTATGTGTCAAATATATGTTGGCCAGACTATATCACAGATTAGACAAAATTATAAAGAACTTTATTGTTTCCATTATATGGATGATATTCTTTTGGCTCACAGAAAACAGGAGACTTTATTTAGGGCATTTAACAATTTTATTAATACCCTAGAAAAATGGGGATTACATGTGGCCCCAGAAAAGGTGCAAACCCACAGCCCTATTACCTTTCTAGGACATCAAATATTAGATACCTGTGTTAGGTCACAAAAAATTCAATTAACCACGGAAAAGCTTAAGACTCTAAATAATTTCCAAAAAATATTAGGTGATATAAATTGGATAAGGACAAATTTGGGAACCACTACTGGTCAACTTAAACCTCTGTTTGATATTCTCCAAGGAGATTCAGACCCTACATCACCCAGAAATTTAACTCCTGAAGGTAGAAAAGCCTTGGGGTTAGTAGAACAAGCTTTAGAAAATGCTCATAGTGATAGAGTTGATCTATCCTTGCCTTTTAATCTCATAGTATTAGATTCTGAATATACTCCTACAGGTCTATTGTGGCAAACTGGACTCCTGATATGGATCCGTTTGCCAGTGTCCCCCAAAAATGTTGTTTCCCTGTATCCTGTGATGGTGGCAAATCTAGTTACATTAGGACTTAAGACAGCCCTTCGAGTTTTTGGAGTTCATCCTCAGACAGTTATTGTCCCATACATGGCAAAACAGATTGAAATACTAGTTAACAATAATGAAGATTGGGCAATTATCTATTGTTCCGCCATGGCCACATTTGATAATCACTTGTCAAGCTCACCTATTGTCAGCTTCTTCAAAAGACATCCTGTTATTTTCCCTCAGGTTGTTAAGGCTCAACCTATCCCAGCAGCAAGTACAATCTTTACAGATGGCTCCTCCCCCGGTACAGCTACAGTAGTTTCTGATAAAGTACAGACCATTATTACTTCTCATAAGTCTACTCAAAAACCTGAACTAGAAGCAATAATAACTGCCTTACAAACATTTCCTGAGGAACCTTTAAATATTTATACTGATAGTCTCTATATTGCCCAGCTTGTGCCATGACTTGAGACAACTGGACCCATTAGTCTTCAATATACCTTACAACAATGCTTTTATCAAGTACAAACTCTTCTGTGGGCTTGCAAAGAACTTTTATATATAGGCCATATCAGAGCACATTCAGGCTTACCTGGGCCTTTAGCTCAAGGAAATTCTACTGCAGACTCAGCTACTCGTGATCCTCATGTGTTTAATATTGTACAAGAAGCAATTAATTTTCATAAAGATTTTCATGTCAAAATGTTACTACTCTCAAAATAAAATATAACATTACAAAAGAGCAAGCCAGAAATATAGTAAAACAGTGTCCTGCCTGTATGCCTCATTTATCTGTTCCTCATTTTGGAGTCAATCCTAGAGGATGCCTTCCAAATCATCTATGGCAGATGGATGTCACCCATCTCCCCAAATTTGGTACCTTAAGATTTGTACATGTAACTATAGATACCTACTCAGGATATATATTTGCCACCACCCATACAGGGGAAAAGACAAAAGATGTAATCAGTCATTGCCTTCAAGCCTTTGCTACTATGGAAAGGCCAAAATCATTTAAAATGATAATGGGCCTGCATATACTTCTTCTTCATTTCAACAGTTTTGCTCAAAGTTTAATATCTATCATTCTACAGGATTGCCCTACAATCCACAAGGACAAGCTATCGTGGAAAGGGCTAATCAACATTGAGAGACTGCTTAACTAAACAAAAAGGGAGAATAGGGGCATTAGCCCCTCCCAAGAACAGACTTAACCTTGCTTTATTCACCCTCAATTTTTTAACTTTAGATGCTATGGGCTGTACTGCAGCTGATAGACATTTTAGTGGAAAGTCTGGTGGCCATTCACAAGCAATGTGGAAAGACATCTTGACTGGGTCCTGGAAAGGACCTGATCCAGTATTAATTTGGGGGAGAGGATCTGTTTGTGTTTTTCCTCAGGACCAACAACAACCAATCTGGGTCCTGGAGCGCTTGGTAAGAACTCTCCATAAGAAAGAAAATTGCTGTTGCTGCGATGGCTGCTGTGGCTGCTGCCACTGCTGCTGGACTTGCCCTAGGAACTGTTATACCTACTGCTCATGCGCTCAACAATCTGTCACAAGTCACTGCTGAAGATTTGACAGCCCAGGAAAACATCAATGCACATCTCACCATAGGAATCCTGATCCTAAACCAAAGAGTGGACTTACTACAAGAATAAGTGGACATGTTGACTGTTACCGCACAGACAGGCTGTCTAGTGCATGCCCAAGCACTATGCGGTACCCCGATACCCTATTCTAATATTACTGCTGCTGCCGATCGTCCAAACAGCTTGGTAGCATGCTTAATGGGACATGGACTAATGAGTTTACTAATTTGACTACCCTATTAAGAAATTCTATATTTGCTGTAAATAGTACTCAGGTCAAGGTCCCAGGTATGCCAGAAGCCATTAGTTTCTTACAGTCAGCATTACAATTTGGTTAACAATGGATGGGAAGTTTTGCTATGATGGGATTGTTGTTCTTGCTGTTATTGCTGCTCAGATATCTGTTGTCTCTAAGGAGTCATCAAAGATGGCAAGCCTTAGTGGTACGGCAAGCCCTTATGGCCATGGACCAAGGCTCTGATCCTCATATTTGGCTCTCCCAATTACAGGAGTGGTAGTCAATGACAGGTAAGCACAGGGTGGACTTTATACCAACCTAAGACAGGGATCAAAGCATGCCAACAGCTCTTTGACTCCCAATGACAGGTAAGGATAAAGTCTGACTCTGGCACCTAAGACAGGCACAGTCGCTGTCCTTTTCTTTTTATAACAAAAAGGGGGAGCCTGTTGAGGGCTGTCTTGGACAAGATGGTGCCTCGCAGTGAGCCAAAGGGCACTGGATACCAAAATAAGGAAGTACCCAAAAAGGTTGCTTGCCTACTAGTTCCTTGGAGACTTATGACATGTTAATGCCAGGCTTTAGGATTGGCTATCTAATGTCATGCTGCACGTGGAGAGCTTGTGATCCATATAGTGCTATGCTGACATTCCTCTGCATGCTCTCCTGCATGAGAGAAAGTTTGCTATAATTGGCTGATAAGCTAGGAGCCTTGGGGAGGAGAGAGGGAGAGGGTAGAAGAAGGGAGATAGTGGCAGGACAAGGCAGGCAGGAAAACAGGGAGAACGCAATAAATCTGGTCAACTAAAGATTGGTGGTGTCTCCTTTCTCTGTGCCAGTTCCACTGGACAGAACAATGGAGCTCACGTCCAATCTCAATGTCACAGTGGTAATCAGGACCTTCCCTGGGGTCTCAATGAGGCTCATTGCCTTGCCCAGGGAATCAGTAGTGAACATGGTCATTCCCAGAATTTCAGTGATGTTTGGAGAAGTCCACATGATTTTTGTGAGTATCAGAACTTTCTGAACTGTTTCTGAGAAACTATAGGCCTTAACTAGAGTCTCAGTGGTTCAGTCCATTCAGTGTGGTCTTAATGAGGTTCAGAGTCCTTCCCAGTCTCTTATTAGATCTCAAGGCTCCTGCAGGTCATGACATTGTTTAAAGCATTTCCAAATATTTTTGTTTCACTCAGATCCTTCCCAAGGGTATCATTAAGCTTAAGGTTTTCTCAGAGTCACAGTCCTGTATAGGGCCTTCCCCAAAAACTTGATCCTTCCCCGGATTCAGTGGGGTAAGGACATTCTCCAGATTTTCCCCAGGATCTCAGTTGGCCTCGTGGACTTTCTCAAGTTCTCAGTGGGACTCAATGCTATTCCCAGGGTTCAAATGAGGCTCAGAAACTTCCCTAAGACTCACTGATTTAACATTTTGCTAGGGTCTCAGTGGATCCCAGGGCCTTGCCCAGGTTCTCAGTGGAGGTCATTGCTTTCCCAGGATCAAAGTACCACTCATGTTCTTCTTCAGAGTCTTTCTGAGGCTCAGGGCCTTCCCCAGTGTCACATTGGTGGCCAGGGTCTTCCCAAGAGTCTTTCTGAAGCTCAGCTATTCTCTAGTATTTCCATGGGCCTCAGAGTACTCCAAAAGATATTAGTTGGATTTAGATGCTTCCCCAGTTTTCTGGGAGGCCTTCTCTAGTGTCTTAGTGGGTTTCTTGCCTTCATTGTGTTCTGGATGGCTCTCAGGCCTTTCCTGGTGTCAGCATTCTCAGGATTTTTAGGTCATCAGTGGGGCTCATGCCCTCCCAAGTGTTTCAGTGTGGCTGGGGGCCTTCCTTAGCATATCAGCGGAACCTGTGCTTCTTCAGTGTTTCAGAGTTGCTCACAGCCTTCCCCAGAGTCTTAGTGGTCTCCTTGCCTTCCTCAGGAAGTCAGTGGGGCTCCTGGACATTGTCAGTGTGGTTCAGGATATTTGTGATGTTTTCAATGGGGCAAAGGTCTGACCCAGGGACTCATGGTGATTACCACGGTCTGTTTTTCTCAGCACATTTTGCAATGTCTCAGTTTTGTTCAGTGCTTTCCCATACACTCAGTGGGTCTCAGTGCCATTCCCAGGCATAGAGTGCTACTCAAAGTCTTCCCCACACTCATATTGAACTCCAGGTCTTCCTTCCCCAGGTCACAGTGGTGCTCAGGGCCTTCCCCAGTGTGTTGATGGTGCTCAGGACCATCTCAAAAGATTCTTACTGGACCTTAGGATCTCAGTGTGGCTCAGTACCATTTCCAAGGTTACAGGGGCTTAGGGCATTCCCTAGAGAGGGGGTATTTCTGAAACCTAACTATTGGGGCAGTTGAAAGTGACTGAATGGGGGCAGGGCATCAGGCAGACTGTGCATGTCAAAGAGCAACCATTCAGATGTCGACAGATAAACCCTAATGGCCTCTTGCAACCTCCTGTCACTCAGCGGGATCCCCAGCCAAATCCCAGAGGGCACAGGTCCCAACAGGGTTTCTGGCCAACTGCAGGAAAAAATCCACCCCAGAGCCTACCCTCTGCCTATCCCAGGGTACCAAAATTCCACTGTGTCGAAGGACCAGCATGACTTTCCCACCCTTTACTTTAGTAGAATAGTGAATCTCACCTGAAAGCTGATCACAATAAACTTTGTTGAGATGCTTGTGGTCTGATCCCTTTTTGGCCAGCAGATGATCTTACATTTGTGAGAGGGTCTTGGGCACCCCCAACAGGTTGAGTTCTACCCCCTCCTTCAAATGAGCCAAGGAATTCCTGCACAACTTCCTTTCTCTTCACCCAGGTCAACAGAATTGGGAGAAGTCACGTTAATTCCCTCGACCTTTCAGTTGCACCTTCCAAAAATGTGATCTGCCCATAAGCCATGTGCTCACACCAGACCCCCACCCATTCTATTTAGGCCCCCATAGATTGTGGAGAAGTCCAATCTCTGACTGGCCCCACTCTGCCAATTTTGGGCCCCCAAAGGCTAAGGAGATATCCTAGCCTCTGGTCCGCCTGCCTCTATTTCACAGGTGAGCACAATCAGAATTTGGGTTGCCTCTTTCTGTTCCTGTTCATCCTCTAGGTAATATTGAAAGGTCATGGGAAATTTCAAGTCTTCCTTAGACACCAAAACTCCTTTGGGCTGTCTATATTTTAATTTTGCCAAATTAGGACACACCCAGGTATTTCACTGTTAGCTGCTGGTCTTTTACTCAACTGAGGCCTGGCCTCAGTATGTCATGGACAATGGCTCAAAATGGCCACCAGAGGGAACTTCTGACTTTCAAATCTTCACTGATTTGGCAATTTCTGTCACAGGACAGAGAAATGGTCAGAATTGCCTTACATTCAAGCTTTTTGGGACTTACATGTTCACCACTACCTTTGTTCTACCTGCTCCAATGCCCAAGTTTTCCTCATGAGAGATGGTCCCAAGCCTCTCCCCCATTTGTCCTGCACCTTCTTCCTTGTTTTCAGATCCACTGGAACTGCATTCAGCTCCCCATGTGCCCCACCCTCCCCCTCCTCACACAGGCCATACTTCCTCCTCTTCTTTTCCCCAAGCTCCTCCTCCACCTACCACGCCATTCTCAGGCCCACCTGCTTCCACTCCTCCTCTTCTCTACTGGAAGGTCCCTTCTCCTCTCTTCCCTCTTCTCCTCTTACAGGTCCCTCCTCCCCTTATCTCTCTTCTCCTCTTGTAGTCACACCTCCAACCCCTTCTTCTCCAGCAGGTCCTTCCACCTCTTCTCCATCTCTCTCCTCCCCTGTTAGCACTCACACCAGATCTCATCAAGTCCTCTGACCACCCAACACAGACCTCCTTTGTCCTCTCTGGGAAGTGGCTGGTGCAGAGGGCATTGTGTGTGTCCACATCCCATTCTCATTCCAGGATCTTTCCCAGATCAAAAAGTGCCTAGGATCTTTCTCTGCTGACTTGTCTACTTTTATTAAGGAATTTTAGAGATCTTTCTCAGGCTTATGATCTCACCTGGCATGATGTTTATGTCATTCTTTCTCCCACCCTCACCCCAGATGAATGGGACCTTCATCCAGCAGGCAGCACAGGATGATGATGACCAAGTCCACATAATAGACACAATGCTACAGGAGCAGCAGCAGCCCCAACAGTGGACCAAATTGGACTACCACGAAGGCCAACAGGGTTGCCGTCATTGTGCTTGCATGGTTCAACATCTCAGAGCAGGCATGCAGGCAGTCTCCAATACGGTGGTAAACTTTGATAAACTGAGGAAATTACCCAAATTTGGGTGAGAATACAACCTTTTTCTTAAAAGACTTACAGAGGCCCCTACCAAATACACTAAACTGGGCCCTGAATCTCCCTCTGGGGCTACAGTGCTAGAAATCTGCTTTGTTTCTCAGTTGGCCCCTGATATTAGAAAACTGCTCAAACAAGCTGAGCAGGGCCCTCAGACCCCTATCTGAGACCTAGTAAAAATGACCTTCTTTATATACTTTTATATAATTTTATATAATTTATATAATTTATATAATTTATACTTTTATATAATTTTATATACTATTATATACTTTTATATAATGCCCAAGAGGAAGCAGCTGAACTGGCTAGGCAGGCTCATTTACAGAAAAAATAATGCTCCAATTCCAAGCTTTGGTAGCTGCCATGCAGCCTGTGGCTCCAGAGAGAACTTCAAATGGGGACAAGCAATTCTTTCCACCAGGGGTTTGCTTTAGATGTGCACGTGGAGGTCACTGGGCTTGTCAGTGCCCAAACCCGCAGTCCCCTTCCAAGCTGTGTTGTACCTGAAAACAAGCAGGACACTGGAAAAGCGACTTCCCTATGGCATGACCCTCCCCAGTGCCTCCACCTGGAGGTGAGGCTGGTCAAGAATTCCCTTTATTCAAGCTGCTAGAATTTGTAGAAGACTGAAGGACCCCAGACTCAAGGACCCCCATCATGCTTGCTGAGCCCAGGGTAACACTCCAGGTGGCAGGGAAGTGGAAAAAAAATTTTTGTGGACACCAGGGCTACCTACTCTGTCTTGCCTGCCAACTCTGGGCATTTGTTTCCTTCCCAAATTTTGGTTATGGGAATCGATCGAAAACCATCCTTCCCAAACAGAACAGCTAACCTAGCCTGTGCCCCATAGGGACATTCTTTTTCACATGCCTGGTCAATCCCTCCTTGTCCAGTTCCCCTCCTATGTAGAGATGTTCTTCAACTCCTGGGAGCCACCCCAAAACTTCTCCCCAGGGACACTACTACTACTTGCCTCCTTCTACCTCTAGTTCTTACACTTTGTAACACCTTCACACCACCTACTCTACCATCACCTCCAGACATGGTGGATCCCCAAGTCTAGGGACACCTCCAAGCCAGTCATAGCCTTCCACCACAAGCCAGTCCTTATCGAATAAAATCTCAAACTAAATTTCCTTCATGTCCTCAATTTCCTATTTACCCCACCCACAGGGAAGGACTTAAACCTATCATAGGCCAATTGCTTACTCTGGGGCTCCTCATCACTAAGATTTTCCTTGTAAAACCCCCATATTGCCAGTACACAATCACTCAGGGACCTACCACTTAATCCAGGACCTGCACCTAATCAAGAGGGAGTTATTCCCATTTGCCCAGGGGTTCCTAATCCTTACCCTCTTCTTTTCCACATTCCTCCATCTACCACACTCATTTCACAGCCTGGAACTCAAACATGCATTTTTCACAGTGCCCTTCACCCTGAATCCTACCTCTTTGCATTCACATGGACAGATCCTACATTCCTTAGGTCTCAACAGCCAACATGGACAGGTTTACCCAAAGATTCCAGAATAGCCCCAAACTCTTTGGGCTATGCCTACCCAAGGACATGGTTACTCATGATGTAGGAGATAGACACTCCTACAGTATGTGGATGAACTTCTCCCATCCCTCAAAGCTCTCAAACTCACAGTGCTCAGCTCCTTAACTTCCTGGGATCTCAGGGCTATTGGGTGTCTCCAGTCAAGGCCCAGCTCACCACCACTTCAGTCAAATTCAGGCATACTCCTCACTCCTCCATCTAAGAGCCTCACAACACACAGAATCCAGGCCTTCTGTGACCTCCAGTCCCCTAAAATGGCAGACTACATTCTCTTCTTCCTGGGTCTTCCTGGCTTCTTCAGGCACTGGGTCCCTACCTTTGCACTCCTCACCAAAACCCTGTACTATCAGCAAAGGAGACCCCTCATGGGCCCATTGACTCCCCCAATATGATAGCTAACTCTTTTTACAAGCTCAGGGATGCTTTTATATCCTTCCCTACCCTTTCTCTCCCTAACCCTAACCATTCTTGCCATTTCTTAATGACAAAATATATGGTGTTGCCAGAGGCCTCCTTGCACAACCAACTGACCTTCCTATAGGCCATTGTCATATCTCTCCAAGTACATTGATTCTATGATTTGTGGGTTTCTACTATGCCTTGGACACTGGTGACAGCAACTGAAGTAATGAACCCTAAAACTCTTCTTGCTCCGGTCATTAACTATATTCTCTACCCATTGACTCCAGAACTTCTTAAGCCATCAATCCCTTCCCCTCCTGAGCCCATCATGATTTCAAGAATTACATCTCCTCTTCATAGAAAACCCCACCATCATTCCCTGCTGTTCCTCTTCCCTCAACTCTGCTACACTTCCTCCACTAACCCCATCTCCCTCAACAGTCATTCCTGTCCACAGGAACTGAAGTTCCTACACTCACCCCATAAGGACCTTTCTGATTACCCAGTCCCCTCACCTGACTTAACCATTTTTGTAGATGGCAGTTCTGTGCTAGATCCCAAAGGACACTGTAGAGCCGTGCTTACCACTGTTTCAGTTCTGGAAGGCAGCTGCCTTCCAGATGGGACAACCTTCCAGAAAGCCGAACTCTTTGACCTCACTAGGGCCCTCATTCTACCAAAGGCAAACAGGTTAATATTTACACAGGCTCCAAAGATGTCTTCTTGATTTCTCACTCACATTTGGCTATTTGGAAGGAGTGTGGGTTTCTAACCACAAAGGGGTCACCAGTGGTCCATGCCTCCATGATTTCCAAACATTTGGAGGCACTTCAGCAGCTGCCATCCCAAGTTGACATCATATACTACCAAGCACATCAAAATTTCTCAGACCCTAGCATGGGTAACATAAAGGCAGACTATAGTGTGGGGTTGGGGATTGGCAACAAAGCCTGCAACAGCCCCAATTCTATTCTTATCCACTACAAAAAAACACGAATATTCTCCACAGGACCAGGGAAACCTAAAAATCAGAACAGCCATCTTGGGGATAACAGCTGGATCTTTCTGGGGAACCAGATTACCCTTCCTAAGCAGCAAGCTATCAACTTGCTGATGGATATTCATAACTCTCTTCATATTGACCCCAGGCTTCTTATGAACTTTCTCCAATCACTCTTTTATCACCCAGGATTGAGATCTATTCTGTAGCAGTTCCACTTCACTTGCTCCAGCTGCTCCACAGTATCCCCACAAGGAGGCATCAAACCCAAATTCACAACACACCAGATAGAGGCCAACAGCCAGGTGAAGACTGGCAGGTTGACTTCACCCACATGCCTAGACACAAAAAGTTCCTTTACTTACTTACTTTGGCTGGTACTTTTTCAGGCTGATAGAAGCCTTCTTCACCTCCAGGAAAACTGCAGACACCGTTGCCTCCATCCTCATCAGCAGATCATCCAGAGATTCGAACTTCCTGCATCCATCCAGTCAGACAACTCTCCTGCCTTCACCTCTCAGGTTGTTCAACTAGTGTCCAAAGCCTCAATGTCACCTGGAAGCTCCACATCCCCTACTGACCCCAATCCTCAGGTAAGACTGAAAGGGCTAACAGCACCCTCAAGGATCATTTGACTAAACTTACCATTGAAGTCAAACTCTCCTGGCCCAATCTCCTTCCATTGGCCCTGCCTGCATTCAGGCAGTCCCCAGAGTCCCACAGGCCTTAGCCCTTTTGAGTTGCTCCATGGGCACCCTTACCTAATCAATCAAAACTTCCCATGCACCCCTCCTCCTTTGATATCTTATTTACCTTATCTCACACTCTCGCACAAGCTGTTGAGGGAGCACACACACTTCTGTAGCCCTGGACCATTCACAGCCTCTTTTCCTTCTGAAACACCACCTGAATCAAACATCTTTCCAGGAATTACATCCTCAGTTGCTGCAACCTCACTGGACTGGACCTCATAGTGTTATACTTACACCCCAACTGTGGTCAAACTTCTAGGCCTCTCCTCCTGATACCAAGCCTCCCGCCTTAAAAAAAGCGCCCATCCCAGATACCCAGTCCAGGCCTCCACTATTCTGGGACTCACCAAATTCAAAATCTCTCACCAATCCTCTATGACTGCTCCTAATCCTGAATCTCTCTCAGGCCTCTGGCCCAGCCTACAGGTGGCATTTCTATGTCCAGGAGTTGTGGCAGCAGGATGGGACCTCCCAGTCTCTGATCAGAGCAGAGAAGGGCTGTTCCCTCACAGAACATAACTGGAGGCTCAACTTCCATCTTGTAGATTTTAACTATGTATCTCCCCTCACAGCCCCACTGCTATGGCTTGCTTTCTGTTTGACCAGACCAAAACATACTGCAGAAAGTGACCCACCACCTATGGGGGTGCCCTTACCACAGGTGTGAAAGGCTCCTCGTTGATCCTGCAAAGATCCCAGAGGGAAACTGACTGATTGGCCCAAATGGTAGAACCATTATAATCATGGAACCTTATAATCATCAATATCAAAGAGCCTGGGTCCTCTTATGGTCCTAGGGTTTGATGGCAAGCTCTACCTGTATATGGAGCCAAACTTCCCACAGCTTCCCTTACAATGCTGAGGGCCTCTACTCAGGTGGTTCCACAGGTTCACATAACCATCCAAGAGCAGGAAGAAGAAATTCAATGTGAACTCAATGAAACAGCTCATCCCAGTGTTGACCCCTTCTCATGGCTTCCCCTGATATGTCAAGGCCTTCAGCTTCTCAATTTGTCCAGGATCAACAACAGCATGGACTGATTTCTGTACCCAGGTTTGGATTGGACCCCCTAACAGTTGTCCCTATCCATTCCATCCTTAACTCTTCCTCAGCACCTCACAGGAACCCCTCTCCACCTTTGGAGTGGGATCCCCTTTTTCACTACTCCTCAACTTTACCTACTGTTACACTTCCTCTACCTCAGTAACTTGCACTGTACTGTTCAGGTCTTTTCCTTGATGTTTGCTCCTCCAAGATACTTTTTCTGGTGCAATGGCACCATAACAAAGAAATTAGATTACAATATGCCCTCCGCATTCACTGTGCCTCCACTTTAGTTCCTCAGCTGACACTATAAAATGAAGCTGAATTAACCTGCTTGCTGAGAATCCCATCCCTAGGTTGGGACGGGCCTTATTCTTACCAGTGGAGGTCAAGCTCTCCTGAGCCTTCTCACTTGCAGCCACTGGGTTGGGGTCAGTAGGACTTGGTTATGGAGTTACTGCCACTCAGAAGCTAGAACAGCAACTCCAAGGGCAGGAGAGGACTCTGCTGCCCCCCTGGCATCATTACAAAGACAAACAACTCCTAATTCCCACGTTTCCTCACAGAACCTCAAGAGCTAGATCTCCTGATGGCAGACAAAGGAGGAACATGCCTTTTCCTAAAGAAAGTTGTTACTACATTAATGAAACTGGGCTGGTCCAGAAAAATATCGAACCTCTCAGATGTCTGAATGAAAGACTGAAGCAGCAACAATCACATGGCCCCTGGCCAGGATGGCTAGATTCCAGTCTTGTCCCCTGGCTGACCCCTAATCTTACCCCCACCTTAGTGATAAGACTCTTACTAATGATTGCTCCCTGTCTTTTCAGGTCTGTGTGGAGACCCATGAGTGAGGTCACCAGAGTAACATACAACCAAATGCTCTTGCACCCTTACAGTCACCTCCTTAGGGAACCAACATTCGAGCCTTCTCCCCACAATGCCCCTTATTAATCAGGAAGTAACCAGATGGACTCCAGTGCCCTATATCACCAAAGAGACCGAAATGTTGGGGAAGTCGTAAGTGACCGAATGGGGGCAGGGCATCAATCAGACAGCCCGTGTGCACCAAAGAGCAACCAGATGCTGACACATAAACCCTAATGGCATCTCACACCCGCCTGTCACTCATTGGTATCCCCAGACAATGCCAGAATGACATGGGTCCCAGCAGGGTCTCTGACCATACTAGGAAGGCACATACATCCCTGAGCCTACTGCTACTCACCCCAGGGTAGAAAAACAGCACCCCATCAGGGACCCAGCAAGATTTCCCCAGCCCTTTACCTTTGTGGAGCACTGAATCTTGCCTGAGAGCTGATCTCAATAATGCTTTGCTGAGATGCCTGTGGTCTGATACCTTTCTGATCAACATCCGATCTTACACTAACTTCCTGTGGAACACCATTGGGTCACAGGGTCTTCCCCCAAATTTCTGTGGCACTTGGGGTTTTCCACAGGATCTTAGTGAGAGTGAGATTCTTCTTCCCTGGTGCTTTTTTGAGGCTAAAGGCCTTCACTACACTCTCATTGGGGTTCTGGGCTCCACTGGACTCTACATTGTGTTGAGGGCCTTTTGCAGTGTCTGGTGTGTCTCAGGACTTTTCTGGCTCATCAGTGGGGCTCATGGCCCTTCCAAGGCATCATTGGTCTCAGTTCCTTCCATCAAGTGACGGTTGGACTCAGGAACTTTTTGTGAATTGAAGTGGAGCTCAGAGTTGTCCATAGTTTTTTATTGGGATTCAGATCCTTTGCAGTATGCATATGATCTAAAGGCTTTCAAAAATGTTTTAGTGGCATTCAGGGCTTTCACTGGGTCTAAATATATTTTCATACTTTTCCACTTTGTATCATTGGCTTCAGGGATTTTCAGCTGATCAGTGAGGCTAATGGCCTTTTCCAGTGATTCAGTGGAGGTCAGGGCCTTGCTCAGGGGATCAGAAGCTTTTACAGCTTCCATGTGGAGGCTTAGATCCTGGGAAACAGATGTGGGAGCCTAGCAGGTGGAAGGAAACACAAGACAGTTTGGAGAGTTACATTCTTTATTCATATGTCACAGTAGCCTTTTGTCTGTCCCAATTTCTAGCTTCATCCCCCAGCATACAAGGCTATCATACAAGTGCATACAAGGCTATCAACACTGTCAGGACACAGGACATAGCATGCTGACCTGCTTGCCCACAAGGACATCAACAAACATGTAGCCATACCCACTGCCATCAAGGCAAATATGGCCCCTTCTTACCCTGAAAGGGCAAGTGGGGTCAACCTGACTTAGTGTCAAGGGACGTGTCATGCCCTGCACTACCTGAACATCTGTGACTCCAAGGTGTCAGGGCTGAGGATACTCCTGAGCCCAAGCCACACTGGCCTGGCAGGCCTCTATGTGCACCTGACATTGAAGACAGGCCCCCTTTTTTCCTATATTCCACATGGTTTCACCCCTGCAGCTCAGGCAGCCATGCAGTCAAGTAAGCAGGTCAGGGAAGCACCCACTGGAAGCTCCACACCCCACCCAGAGCATTGGCTCCATCCTTCCCTGGGCTTTTCAGGGGCCTGGACAGGAATGTGTACTGGTCATCTGCTTTGCATGGCTTATGGCCCAAAAGTCCTGCCAATTCCTCAACCCCACAAAGGCAATGTCCTACCATGACATTGTCTTCTTTCCATGTAGTAACACCAAGTTGACCCCTTAAACATGGTCCAGCTGTTGGTACAGAAGATCAGAGGTCCTGGTTCATACAGCGCCACCATCAGTAAAGAATGAGACTCAGCCCAGGGGCTACTCTGCCCATTCCCACATCATACCACAAGGTGTCAGCAGAGGGCTGTTTAGCAGCAGCAGTGGAAGGAGACCAGAACCATCTACTGAATCCTTAGGGCACCAAGCACAGGCAGCCAAGGGGCTGCTCCCACCTTGAAGAGACCTGGCACCTTGCCCCATATTTATCAGCACTGCCTGGCGCTTCTTCATTGCATACTGCATGGGCCCTAGAATCTGTTGGAGCTCAAGGGACACAGAATAGTAGACAAGGCACTCCTTTGTCACAAGTATGCCCCCAATTTTGCTGGGAAGGTGTCTGAGTTCCCCGTGTCCTTGGGGTAAGTGCCCAATCTCAACCACTCTTGACACACAAACTGGGATGAACCAAAACTTCATCATCCTCTGTGAGGGACTGAAGGCCACCAGGGCTGCATAGACAGCTGACAATTGCTTCTCTATCAGTGTAGTGAGCTTCTGCACCCTCCACCAGTATGAGCAGAAGCTTACTGGTCTCCCCAGCTGCTCATGCACTGTCACAGGCCTCCTCAAAATCCTACTGGATGACCTGAACATCCAGCTCAAAGGGGTAATGTGAGTGTACTACAGGCAAGGCCTGAGCTTGCTGAATTTTGTCTTAGAATAACTGTTGATTGGCCATTGTCCAGTGACACCAACCCCCCTCTTCACCAAGGCTTACAAGGCTGACACAGTGGGCAAAGCGAGGAAACACCAATGTCCCAACAAGCCACCTAAAGCAGTTAAACAACATTGTAAGTTGTGGATCTGCATAAATTTTATCAATAACAGCCTCAGGCATACTTTTGTCCTATCCAATGAAAACTTACAGTAGAACTTCACTGACAAGTCATGTCTGGCACCTTGCATTCCTTTACTGCCTAGTCATGTGTCTACAAATGGACCACTAAGGTCAAGGCTACAATCTTTCTATCTGCAAGACAGTCAGAGGTCAACAACACATCATCAGTGGGAGGAAACATGTACAGTGGATTACTGAGACCACTGGGCCAAATCGCTGGCCACCAAACATAGCATAGGGTCATAGCTATGAAAATAAACCAGTGGCAACACTTGAAATGTCCACTACAGGCCTTCCCCTGTGAAGGCAGACTGCTCCTGGCTCTCCACCAAAAGAGAAGAAAGCACTAGCCAGGTCCAGTGTGTAGTGCTATGTGGATAGCTGTGAGGCCAGCTGGTCCCTGAGGTTGTGCCCAGGACAGCGGCTACAGGGAAGGTACACCTGTATCATCTCTCTATGGCACCCCATCATGCTGCAGGTGCCTCAGGCTTCTCCACTGACCCAAAGGAGACTTAGAGGAGCACCTGCACCAGCTGCAGAATGGAAGCCAATTCCTGCATGTCACCCTGGAAGGCGGAGCTGCTTCACTCCACAGTCCTCCAGGGCTGTCGTGGGACCTGGGCCAGCTGTCTTGCATGTCCTGTCATGACCACCTTCACCTTCACAACTACCCCTCTGCTGTGGCCAGTAGACACAGCCCTGGGAGCACATCCACACCTAAGATGTACTCCAGCATAAAAGGCACAGGTACTCTGTGTGCTTGTGGGGTATGGCCTGTCCCTAGCAGGAGGGACACTGCCTTCGTCTTGATTGTTGGAGCCTGTGGCCATCAACATGGCATATGGGCCTGGGAACTTACTTGTTTGCCAAACCCCAGGCTACACTCAGCCCCAGTGTCCACCAGGGCCAGTACCCTCTGCACATTGTTTGGGGACCAGTAGGTTGCTGGCTCCACATGTGGGCTTTATCATCCAGCCATTCCTTCAGGGTGTGCGCCTTGGCTGGATTCCTAGTCATGCTGAAACACAGTCCCCTCACTCTTCCTAGAAGCAGAAACGTCGCCTTTCAGTTGCTTCTCAGGATGATTGTCTATCTCTACCTCTTTCCGGTACTGCTGGTGGGCATATCTGTTCCCACAGCTCAAGAAGGACCAAAGTAGGCTGGGTGCTATCTCCTGGCAATACACCCCTGCTTCCAGGAGATCAGCCCTCATTTGCATGTGAGTGATTGTGATGGGCACTTTCTTTCTTTCTGTGTGTCACCTCCAGGACTCACTCAGTGCACCTTTTGGACTGCCATCTGCTTGGGCTTCTCCCAAGCCAGCCATCATGCTAGTAACTTCACTAAAGTGGACATCAGAGACACAAATGTGGTTGACTGAGCATGCTAAAGAACAAAGTCTCTCATGCCACTAGTAAATCTTCCATCATGTGGTCCCCATGTATTCAGATTAAACATCAGCTGACACAGATATAAAAAAATCTCAAAAAATTTAACACCAAACAAAAGAGGAAACAAATAGTAATCAATAAATGGGCAAAGAAACTGAAGAGACATTTCTCAGAAGTGTGAAGAGTCAACAAATAGATGGAAAAAAGTTCCACATCTCTAGCAATTAGATACATGCAAACTAAAACTACACTGAACTTTCTTCTCACTCTAGTCATAATAGCAATTATCAAGAATAGAAGCAACAATAGGTTTGGGAGGACATTGGGGGTAAGGTATACTTATATACTGCTGGTAGGATTGAAAATTGGTGCCACCACTCTGGAAAGGAGTGTGGAGATTCTTCAGAAAACTTGGAATGAAACCACCATTTGACCTGGTTATCCCACCACTTGGTATATAACCCAAAATAATTTAAATCAGCATACTACAGTGACATGGTCACATCATTGCACCCTACATGTCTTCAGTTACTGCTCAGTTAATCCCTATCAGGGGAGTAATTCACTGATTGGGTTAAGGCTATAATAAACCAGTCATTTAGCCTCTGAATATTCTTGCATTGTCTCATTCATGAGCTTTTGAGGGATACCTAATGTCTAAACCACAACAGGCTCAGTTCTATTGTGGGAAAAAGACTGATCAAGAAATAGCATTCAGAGAGGAGAACTCCAAATAAATTATTTTGCACCAGGGGCCCAGAGAAAAACCAAACTCCAAATTCTGAGCACCCATCCACAGTTTCTCACAATATTTATAGGTTATGTGTGATTGACTGGCAGATTTGGCTCCTTGGAATTGTTACAGGTCAGTATATATGCGCAATGACCAAACAGACTCCATGTTGCTCTGAGACTCCATGTTATATAGTAAATGATCTTCTCCCATGGTAATGCCCTGCCTCTGTACCCATCATCAGTTACTTACTGTGACAAGTTTAGCAATACAAAATAACAATTCTTAAGTAATAAAAAATTGCTCTCTTTTGATGCCTATTGGTCCTAAACAATGTACCATGTGAACGGTGATTGTGTGGATGTTAGTAACCATTTTTTAGTTTGTACCTAGGTAAGGGTCTTTTTGACCCACGTTCCCCTGTTGATGATCTCATGATGTTAGTTTGTAATTTTGAATCATAGCAACAGACACTTATGATTGATGTGATTTTTGGTATAAGAACCCCTACAACCCTATGGTTGGGTCTGTTCTCCCAATAACCATTTTTGGGGCATTGTGTGCCAGTCAGTCACTCGGCTTAAAAAAGACTTTCAAATTTGGACTTCTCAGTGGTGATCCATCTGTTCTTAAGTTGAGCTCCATAACAGTATGTAGTGTCCTAAATTTCTAGTCTATGGGATATATGGTTGTGCATGGGGTTCTAGTAGGAAGTGTGTTTACAGAAGCAGATTGAAGTAAGGGGAAGAACTGGCTCCTCTTACAAGGCCTTCAGGAAATCTCCAGCCTTGGGCCCTGAGCTCCTACAGGTACATTTACACTTCAAAGGGAAGGAGTCAGACTCCCAGTGGAAGTTATCTACACTCCAAAAGATAGGGGCCCAAGGTCAATCAGATTTCCTGGGAAAAGGCTGAGAGAGGGGAGGGGAACTGACCCCTTCCCCAGGGATAGGTGTCTTACCATAACATTTCTATAATATTATTTCACAATCAGGTCTGGGTTTGCAATCACACTAATCCCAGAGTCTCTAAGAAGTTCAGTGGTATTACCAGATAATAAGTGAGGCTGAGAATCCTCCCTCAGAGCCCACTGGCTCAGGGCCTCCATGAGGTTCTCAGTGAATTCCAGGACATTGCCCAGGTGCTCAGTGATGTTCAGCCATTAACAGGGTCACAGTGGTGATCAATGCTTTGTCCAGTGTCTTAATGAAATTCAGGGCACTTTCAAGGATCTCAGTGGGCTCAAGCCTCTCTCCATGGTATTAGTGATATCATGTTTTAATAAACCCATGTTGCCAGACTGGAAATGATAAATTGAAGACTCCAAAGAAGGTAGGGTCTGAGCATCAGCTCACAGTAATCCTACCGGAAAAAAAATGGCAAGAGACACAGTTCAAGTTCACTTAGGCAGGAGGTTAAGAAGATTTGTAAGCTTCACAAACATGTGACTCTGACAGAGCTTTTTGTGATATTTATCAGGCCTCCTGCATAAAAACACTTCCTTTATTGTTTAAAAATTTTTATTATATTTGTTCTAATTGGTTGTACATGACATTAAAATGCAATTATATATTTTGATAGGTCATACATAAACAGTGTAATCTCTAATTTTTCTGATTGTACATGTTGCAGGTCATGCAGTCATGCATGTACATGTGGTGATAATGTCTGTTTCACTCCTCTATCATTCCTTCCTCCACACCCCTTCCCCCTGCTTCACTTCCCTCTACCTATTATAAAGTAACTCTATTCTTCCCTTATTTCCTGCACCTTATTGTGAAATAACTTCAGCATATTAAAAAATATTTTGACATATTGTTTTTTGGGTTTGGCTTATTTCACTTAGCAGGATATATTCTGACTCCATCCATTTACCAACAAATGCCAGAATTTCATTCTTCTTTAAAGCTGAGTAATATTCCATTGTATAGTTGTACTTGCTTCTGGGAGAACTGACAGAAAAGTACATCTCAATTGACAAAAGAAACATTGTCCTATCTTTTAAATGCCCATGTGTGGTGTGATTTGGGTATATTTCTTGCTAGGTGTTTTTGGACCAATTTCTTCAAAATTGAACTTTTTCCTTTCTAGTAATAGAGTCAGCTGAGATTTATCAGGGATTACTCTTGGGAACTCATTAGAAGCCTTTTGGATCCTTTAGCTTTTCCTCTAGAAGTTCTACCATCTACCAGGATGGATCAAGGTCTTGCTGCTCCCATGTGCCTTGGTTTCCCTTTCTGGCCCCATGTGGTTTTCCATTATCCATTCCAATGACCCTGCTCTTTGCAGAGTGTGCACTGGTTCACTTCCTGTTCTCTAGGGTACTCTCAACGCCCCCGATCAAGAGGTCGGGTGACTCTCCAGAGTTGCAGGGCTCTCAGAGGTGTCCTGTTGTTCCCTGGATCCTGGATGACCTTAGAGGGCAAGCGTCAAAATATTGGTGACTTTTTCCTTGTTCCTTTTACTTACTTGAATTTGGACTCCACATTTTTATTTTAAACATCTAGAAGGTCAGTTTTTCCAGTCTTGAAGTAAGAGTCCTGGGTTTTAACTGTAATGTCTATAATTATTTGGGGTCTGTATTAGAACTGGAAATCAGAATTACATCCTATCTGTCCTACAGGTGATGGACTATTTTCTCAAATTAACTCAGGTTGTTCTATCAGAACAGTGTTTCTGCAAAGCACTAACAGGCAACAGTTATAACAGTTAAGGAAAATTTTAAAAACTTAACAAGAGCAAAAATATTCAATTTGTATAATAGCTATGAGCCAAGATGCATAATTTTTATAATCCCAAACCTTTAGTTAATGTATTATATATCCTGTATATTTTGAGATCTCAGTAACATTTACAATGAAAAAAGCTAACTTTTGAACAAACTTTAAATTAGCTTAATTTTAGAGTACATTGGAGCCAACCAATATAAAATATGAGATGCAGAATCTTATCAGGGAGGGTTCTTGACAAATTTTAGGTAAAGTGTTCCATTTCTGAAGATGATCTTTGACCCTTTCTTAAATATCATTTCACAGTGATATCATGTATTATTACCTTAATCTATCTGAATATCAGTTAACAAAATACAACATTAAAACTGAAGCATGAATTAAATAAAGGCCGACAGTTCTTAAATTAAACAAAAGAGGCTTTCTTTAATACCTTCCAAAAATACAATTAAATTCCATCTCAGTGTAAAAAGTGACACAAAATTATTTATATAACTTTTTTTTTAACGTCATGAAAACTGTTAACTATTTTTATTTCAGACCAATTTTTAGACAAGATCTCAGGTACATGGTATTACTTAGCTACATATTTTTATTTCCTTTTAAAATTCATATTTGTATTATAAGAAATTTAAAGAAATTTTTAATTTTTATATATGTATTCACCATATTTCATGACACTTGAATTGAAAAAATATTTTCATTATAATACATATGTCACCTGTTAACGTACTCTTCTAATCTAGAAAATTTGAACACAAATGATCATAAAATCTCTGTGTAAAAAACAAGAATCATTTGTTATTTTTTAAAAGTCCAACAATGGTTATTTTGACCTGGGAATAGAACCAAATGACTTATGAAGTCATTTCTTCTTGGTGATAAGCAATCTATTCCCCTAAGGAATAGTTCTTGCACTATACATGCATTTTAGATAGCAAAGGGCATTTTCTTTCTTGTCATTGTTAATAGAAATAAAAGTAATATATTCTAATTGATACCATAGTATAAATTATCTCTATTTTTGAAAGTTTAGTTCATCACAAAAATAAAGCAAATTCAGGTATGAAGAAAAAAAATATTTTCATCTCTGGATAAATGATATATAAGAAAGATATTTGTTACCAGATCCCTTGTGGCAGAAAAGTAACCAGAGTGCTTTAAAAAAATTTGTAGTGATTTAGGAAAATAACATTCTAGGCTTTTTGGAGGATTGAGGTTCCATTGTTAAGACCATAGAGGAAGGAGATACTTTTAGTAAATTTAATATCACAATAATGAAAAGAAATGCATAGAATATTAGCTACAGGATAATCTAGAAAGAGAATTGAAAAGGTGAACCAACTTAAGTGATCCAGACCTCAATTACTAAGAAAGGAGGAAACAAAGGAGTCTAAAAATAAGTTTTATTTATCATATTATGATTCATTAGTCAAATGTTTATTTCAAAACATGTTTTCAAAATAATTATTTGACAAGCATGATGCTGAATGAGTGAATTATAAAAGACCTAGAATTCCATGGTTCGTACTCTATGTTGGTTGTAGGAAAAAAAAAATGGTAAAAATTAAGAAGTAGGAAAACAGGGAAAAATATGTATTCTGGGTAGGAAAAGTGGTAAAAATAAATTGGTAAGGCATTGTTGACTATCTGGAAAGCAGAACCATTAAAAGGGTGAACAGAAAAGTCCTCTCTGAGCTGGGAATATCTGCAATGGAAGATAAATGTTGGGGAGTGAGGATCCAGGCCCCAGCTTGGTAAGTCCTGGGGGTCCATGTTTAGAAAAGATTTGAAAAACTTCAGCATTTATAAGACTGGTTGGGGGGAGATTAATGAAGATTTGCCTATGTAGATAGCAATGTTGCCAACAATGATAGCAGGTTTGGGTTTTATTCCATGTGTCAATGGAAGAAATGAGAGTTTGCATCAAGAGAGTGGCCTAACTAACTGCTATTGATATCCAGAATAAAAAAAATTACAACCACGATGACAACAACAAGAAAGAAAATGCCCTTTGCTCTCTATATAACTTGAAATAACATGTTACATCTATCTAGTTACAAAATATTAAATGTCATATATACCCACCAACTTGGTTATTTCTATATAAATCTGAAGGAGAGTATTGGGAGAACATCACCTTGGTAAACTTCTCTCCTAAGCTTTACATTTTAAAAGATTGTATACTTGAAGAACATGAAGTCATCTGATATACACAGAAGTCAGTGATGGATAGGGTCACATTTACACACATGTCCTCATTAACTAAGTTTAACTTTTACATTGAAACTTAGACAAGGCTCAAACAGTTCTCAGATGTACACATAACAGTTGTTTATTTAATCAGTTCCAAAGTAATCATTTAAAAGACTATATTCATTTTTTTAAAGACTTTAAAACAGGCACACTGTTAATCCCTTTAAGACACAGTTTTCCTAAGTAATAAAGCCTAAAAATACAATAAATTATGTTGACAGATCAATGTTTTAAGAAGTTCTTGTTGTTTCTAAACATAGAGAATTAGCATATTAAGGTTGAACTTAGAAAAAGTCTTTAAGTAACTGATTATAACCAACTTAATCACATACATGATCTTTTTGCAACTTACCTTCCAGAAACCATTTGAAATCTACTTAGGGTTCTTACAATTTGTTTACCATACAAAACATAGAAATATTTCTTTTTCCTTTTAAAATTCTATACTCCAATATACTTCATACCTATGACTTTCTTATATCTCTCTTTGTCCAGTTGCTGACTGTTAAAAATGCACTCATCTTTCCAATCCCAAAGAGTAGACCAAGTGATACAAGGTAGAGGAAAAAGTGAGGCTTTACTTAAAGATGGTCTTGAAAGACTGGGTACCTATCGGTCAGGAACACTCAGATTGGGTACAACCAGCATTTTATCCCCGAGAGCACAAGAGTTCTCCCCAGGTTTTTCATTGGCTGAGTACTATGGGGTGTACAATCTTCCAGAATGTCACCTAGGTTTACCGTTTCCTATTTGGTTATTTAAAGAAATAAAAATTATTTGTCCCCACCTCCATTTGTTTACTTGTGGTTGGAAAGTCTCCTGGGTTGAGTGCATTGTGGCACTCTTCTCACAAATACCTTTATGAAGTTGAATTCCATTTAGGTAAAAATAAATTTACCCACTTCTAATTTGTGTTACCCTTGAAATCCAAGATATCAAACAAGTCTAGTTAATACTCTATGTCGATCATTCCTGTCAAAGAAAAATATTTAGATGCAATGGACATTGCACTTTATATAACTTATAGATTGATTTATGACCTAGAAACATGTAGATTAGTAATTTTGAAGATATCTTTATTCCTAATCAATTTAACTTATGTGAACTGAAAGGCATTTGGATCCATTTGGATTTACATAGTTTAAAAGTGTTCATTTATCTATTTCTAATCTTCACACCATATAAACAATACAGACACAAGCATATATGGAGACAACAGATATAGGCACAGAAAAACTTAGAACAGACAGGAAACAAGAATTTTGTAACTATTTTCTGAGTTTTAAATTTCTACAGGTAACGGACAAAGTAACTATTAGATTTATTGCTTTGGAAAATAAAATAGAGCCTGTCACAGATTTTCACAGTATGACTCAGACCTGGGAAGGGCCTGTGCTTTCCATTTTCCTTCCCTGTGTCTAGGCCTATAATTGTTCCTGGGGATTCCTTGTACACCCCAAACTGCCTGCACACTCAATGAATGCTAAAAACACAATAGCATTTTATCAACTTTGGTATCTTTTTCCCTTTTGTCCTAAGACTCTCTTTCCAACATTTTAACATAAGGCCCCAAAGACTATCTGGGTAAATTTCAGTGTCATTTCCCCTGCTGGCCTCTCCTTCTCTAGAGGTTTTTTTCACTAGAGGCTCAAATTTCCCACTGGTGGTCTCTTGCTCCCACATGCCATCCCACACCCTGACTGTGGGCTCATGTTTATAAAAAGGGAGGTTTCTCACACTCACATCTCAATCACACTCACACAACCTCCAGGATGTCCTGATCCCGAGGAAGAATTTCTTTCTTGAGAACAGACTTTTCTACCTCATCTCTGTGTGCAGCTACCTGGATGCTGCTGCACTCACCAGGGTTTTCTCTCTCTCTTTTGCTGATCACCTTTTGATTTGAGACCTGTTTATAGTCCCAGGGATCATAGGCATCATTCTGCACCCTGAGTCCATCCCACAAAGGCAGTGGGATACTTCACCTCTAAAGAGAAGTCCCCATGAAGCACTAGGTGATGAATGAATCCCCAGGTTCAGTGTCAACACTTTGGAGATACCAGGGTGCATCAAGGAATTGAGTATGTTCTCAGAAGTAGCTTGGCAAGGCAAACATTACTTCTGTAGAAGGGTGGGCTACCAAAGTCTGCAAGCAAGCACACATTGACAGGCAGTCTGCCTATTTTTATCCCCAATGCAGAACTGTCACCCGCTATGATAGGAGGAGTTTGGAGTTACAATTATATGAATGGCTAATGTTAAAATTGGGGAAGGAGACCAGGCAAGGTGGCACATGACTAATCCCAGTCGATCAAAAGTCTGAGGCAGGAGGATCACAAGTTCAAAGCCAGCCTCAGCAAATGTGAGGTGCTAAGCAACTCAGTGAGACCCTGTTCCTAAATAAAATACAAAGTAGGGCTGGGAATGTGGCTCAGTGGTTGAGTGCTACTGAGTTTAATTCCCAATTCAAATAAAAAATTGGTGAGGGGAAAGGAAGGGCTATAGTTAAAATGGCTGTGCTTGGATACATGCTGGGAATCTCAAAATAAATAATATTGAGGCTTATATCCCAGATAAGGCTCAATATTATATTCTATATACTCAGTGTCATTCTTGAGGCCCTGGTGCTCAGGGCCTTCCACAGGATCTCAATGGGGATCAGTGCTGGCCCAGGGTCTCAGTGTTACTCAGATCATCCCCAGAATCACAGTAGCTCTTGGGGTCTTCTTAAGTGTGTAAGCAGAACTCTGGGCCTTCCCCAGTTCAAAGCAGTGTTCAGGGAGTTTGCCAGAGTCTCAGTGGATTCTTCCCTTTCCAGAGGAACTCACTTGGGCTCTTGGACCTCCTCAGGGTCTCTGTGGATTTCAGAATATTCCCAAGATTTTTCAAGGAATTCAGGCCCTTTCCTAGGGACTTAGTGGGACTCATGGCCATCCCCAGAATTTCAGATCATGTCTGGGACATTCTCAGAGTCTCAGTGGTGTTCCCAGATCTCTGTGTGACTCAGAAAGTTCCTCCCGGGCACACTGGGTTCAGGGCCCTCACAGGGACTTAGTGCATCCAGGGTCTTACCTATGTCCTCAGCGGAGCTCAGCACCATTCTAGGGTCACACTGGTTCTCATTGCTTTTCCTGGTGTTTGAATGGGGCTCAGCACCTTCCCCAGTTTCTCGGCAGATTTCACAGCCTTCTATAGGGTCTCAGTCAGGCTCAGTACCTTCTCCAAGTGTGCATAGAGGCTTGGAGCATTTTCTAGGGTCTCATGAGGGATCAGAACATTTCCCAGAGTATCACTGGGATTCAGGGCCTTCCCCAGAATGTCAGTAAAACTCAGGGCTGTCTACAAGTTCTTAGCAATTCTTCCCCAGTGTTTCTGTGTTACTGTTCACTCTTCTCAGTGGTGTTCACAGCCTCCACCTAGGTCGTGTAAATGGGCCTTTCTCAGTGTCTTCTTGGTTTTCAAGGCTCTTCCAGGATGTCATTGGGGTCATGGCCTTTCTAAGTGTTTCAGTGAGGCTGTGGGCATTGCCCTGGGTCTCAATGGATTCAGGGAATTCCCCAGGGTCACAGTCATGCATAAAGCCCTTCCCATGTTCACAGTCATGCATAGATCCATTCACCAGGGTCACAGTCATCCATAGACCCTTTTCCCATATCGGTCATGAAGAGGCCCTTCCTCAGAGTCACAGTTATGCACAGGTTCTTCCCATGGTCACAGTCATGCCTAGGCCCCCCCTCCATGTCACATCATACATTGACCATTCCCCAGGGTCACACTCCTGTGTAGGCCCTTCCCCATCTCACAGTCATGCATAGGCCCTTTTTCCTTTGTCACAGTCATGTTTAGGGCCTACCTCCAGGGTACATGCATGCATAGGGCCTTCCCCAGATTCCCAGTCATGTATACAGTCTTCCCCAGAATCACAGTCATGCATGGACTTTTCCCAGGATCACAGTCATGCATGGTTCCTTCCCCTGTGTTACAGTCATGCATAGGTCCCTTCCCCAAGGTTACAGTCATGCATGGGCCCTTTCCCATGGTCACAGTCTTCCATAGAGCCATTCCTCATGGTCACAGAAATGCATAGGACCCTTCCCAAGTGTCATAGTCATGCACAGGCCTTTCCACATTGCCACAGACACACATAGGTCCCTTATACAAGGTCACAGTCATACAAAGGGCCCTTTCCATGTTCACAACTTCAGTGGGGCTCTGGTCTTTGTCTGCCTCTCAATGGGATTCTGGGATTTCTCCAGTGTCACAGTCATGCACAGACACTTCCCCATGGTCGCAGTCATGTATAGTCCTTTCCCCAGAGTCACAGTCATGCATAGGCCCTTCCCCAGGTCACAGTCATGCACAGGCCATTCCTCAGGGTCAAAGTCATGCATAGGCCCTTCCTCAGGTCACAGTCATGCACAGGCCATTACTCAGGGTCAAAGACATGCATAGAGCCTTTCTGCAGGGTCACGGTCATGGATAGGCTCTTTTCCATGTTCACAGTCTTGCATAGGCCACATCCCCATGGTAATAGTCATACATTCACCCTTCCTCAAGGTTACATACATGCTTAGGGCCATTCCCCAGGGTCACAGTCTTGCATAGGCTCTTCCCCAAAGTCACAGTCATGAATATGGTCCATTGGCATGGTCACAGTCATACATAGGCTCTTCCCCAGGGTCACATTCATGCATCAGTCCTACTGATACTGCCATTTACAGGGACGAGTTCTACTCCCTCTAATGTTGAAGTTTGAACACTAGACAAGCACGCCAAGGCAAGCATATTAAGCAGGTTTTAGGTAAAAGTAGTAATAATACAGAATTCTCCCGGGAGGGAGATGGGGCCCATGGCTGATGTTCTAAAGTCCCCAGAAGTGAGCCCACCCTACATCTTTTATAGACTAAGGTCTCTTTTGTCCTCCAGTTCCCTCCCCACTTATCTCTCCTTCCTCCCTATGTGACTAGGCCTGGGTTTGCAGGTGAGATGCATGAAGTGATAAGCAGACTGAGCAGGTGGAGGGCCACACTGATTCAGCCAGGCAAGGGCCCAGGGGGCATTAATTAGTAGTTCCTTGCTTGAAGTCCTTGATAAGGGCAGGTAAATTTGGTAATCAGTGGACTCTGAGAGATTCTTGATATTCCATTCTCCCAGGGGCGGTCTCCAATTTCCAGAGGCAGATGGTTTTTATGACCTCCATTTCCTCCATTTGACCCAATCTCCTATTTCTACACTAACTGCCTGTCCCCAATTCTGGCTTCACTACCTCTGGGTCACAGTCATGCTTAGGCCCTTCACCAGGTGCAATGTCATGCATAGGCCCTTTCCCATTGTCAAAGTCATACCTAGGCCCTTCCACAGGGCCACAATCATGCATAGGCCCTTTTCCAAGGTCACAATCATGCATAGGCCCTACCACAGGGTCACAGTCATGCATAGAATACTTTCCAAGGATCACAGTTTTGCATACAGATCTCTCCATGGTCACAGTCATGATTACAGTCATTCCCTAGGGTCAAAATCATGCATATTGGCTTCCCCGGGGTCACAGGCATCCATAGAGCATTCCCCATGGTCACAGTCACACAGTCATGCATAGAGCTCTTCTGCATGGTCTCAGTTGTTGAGAACAGTGTGACATTTCTAAAACCCCCCACAGGAAAGGGCACACAAACACTAAGGAATGAGAGACTATCTTAATCACCAGGATGCAGGCAGTTGCAACAGCACCCTCAAGAGCCAATACAGGAAAATTGTACGTGCTGGGTCCCCGGGCTTATCAAGTCTGTTAAGAGATATCTGTCCAAAGAACGTGCAGCTGCCCAGGAACCTTATCTATCAAGGACAGGTGGGCCTAGCCCCCACTCATTTCCTGCATAGTTCACTCCTTCCATCCTCCCTTCTTCCTCCAGGACTGTTCAGTTCTGGTGGGACCCAATGAGAATGAAATAGATTGGTGGGACCCAAACAAAGAGGACAGATGTTTAGCTGCTCAAATGTTAACCAATAATGTACAGGTCTTTGTGTGTGAATGCTTGAAAATCTCTTAAATAGAGTGCTTTCTCACCCCTCGGGACCACTCTCCACTCAGCCATTGTAGTGTCTGAGAGACTAGTTGTGGTCCAAGCTGGAACTTGCAATAAAACTTCATTGTGTGTCTTGCATTATCGTGTGTGCATTTTGACTGTCTGGGGATAGTCGATATTGAACTCCAACATTTGGGGGCTCACCTGGGAAAGGCTCGTCCAACTCCACCCCAGGACAGACAAATTGCCAACACTACCAAGGTTTCTAAAGAGATATGCTGCGGAAGGAGGATTGGCCACCTCCATTTGGTGGGACACAGATCCCCATTTGAGGTTGGTTGAGAATTCTCACTTGGTGGAAGGAAAGAGTTGTGAGTGACCCTGGAGGTTCCACGGTTGGAAGCCGTGGGAGATGTCCCCAATAATCAGGAGTCACGCTGATGTCCCCAGTGGACGCTGTGTGGGTGGCTCTTCATAAAGGATCCTTTGTCTGATTTTGGTAGTGTGAATGAGAAAGGCATTGCACCTGTGAGAGTGGTGTGGTTACTGGCTGGTGAATGTTGGAGAGTCCTGTGAAAATTTGTTTTATTATGTGGATCGTCTCCCTCATTCTTTTTGGTTTGCTTGGTTCTTTTCTCCTCATTATCATGGGACAGGCTCAGGTAGTTTCTAAGACTCTCCTCCTGAGTCACTTCTCAGAGGTCCAAGACAAAGGATGTAACTTTGGTGTGGAGCACCTAAAGAAGGGTAAGTTTACTACACTCTGCTCCACGGAGTGGCCAACCTTTACCAAGATCTACACTGAGTTAGGTAGGTAAGCTTCTCTCTCCATGCACCTCACATCTGTTTGAGGTGCAACTTTCTGTCTCTTTATTTTTGGAGGGTAAAATGGGCACCCATCGGCTACTTAAAGGCAACTAGTGCAGTTGCCATCCTTCAAGACTCGGGTGAGAGGTTACCAGCCTAGGCAAGTTCCAATCACCTACTCTGTGCAGACCAGGCATGTTGGAATCTGCCAAAGCCATTTCTTACTTTTCTGCCCAGGGCCAGAGTGCAATTGCCACCAGTACACAGTGTCCCTAGTCCTGACCTACCCAGGATGCATGGAGGCGGAGGAAGGGTTGGAACAACTGCAGGGTTCTCTGACCCGGGCAACTCTTAGGCGGATCCCAAAGGCTCCTGCTCTGGCCTCTCCCTCCCAACCTCCCTAAGGGCTATCCAGGGTGTTTGGTAGACCAATGGCACTGAGGGAAAGTGCCAATTACCTTTGCCTCTGTACGGGCTGTACAGCACATCCCCCCACATCCACTCCCTCCAGGATGTTTCCCCTTTTCTCGCTGATCAGACATTAAGCATTCAGATGGTAGGATCAAGAGAAAGACATAGGACAATTAGTATGAAAATGCCCAGGTTCCTTTGTTTGCATAGTTAGCCTTCACTAGTCTATCTAGAGTCTCCCCCTTACTGTTCCTGTGCTTAAATGTGCCCACTTTGTTCTCTTTAAGCTGCAAGAGGGAAGCATTTAAAAACCCCTCCCATGAGACCCTCCAAGCAAAGGGCGTTATATGCCTAAGAACCAATAGATGTCCCCTCACCCTCCGGAGATTCCTTTAGTCTACCATGCTTGACATCAATAATCTCTACCATGAGAGGAGAAAGCCTTGAGGAATCGCCTACTAAGGGAGGAAGATCAAGGGGACCCTCCCAACTAAAGACAGACAAAAATAAATTTAGGGATGTTTTTGGAGGATCCTAATAAGTAGTGAGATGTTTCAAAACTTACAGCAGGTTTTTGACTTCACCTGGAAAATTATGCTATTAACCATCTAGAGCACAAGCAGTTCCCAGAAACCGTCATAACTGGGATTTGAATGAGTAGGATGAAAGTTTGGCGGGTTCGGTGGTGGGACCAAAGTAAGCTCAGCGGGTTCTGCGGGCTTGGTGGGCACAGTTAGCTGCCAAATAAAATCAGACAGAAAGTGGCCAGGGCAAGGTTTATTGGAATTTGGCTCCCGGGCAAAATTCCCAGACCTCCAGGGTAGAGGGACCCGGAGAAAAGCGCACGTGGCCCTGGCTGCCCAGGGTTTTTATAGGTTGGTATGAGAGGGGATCCTGTTGAGTGAAAGGTGGATGTGAAGAGTCAGTGGAACTTTCTAGCCCACTTAATGGTCACCTTTGGTTAGCCCACTTAATGGTCACCTTTGGTGGGCTGGCATTTGTTCCAGCGGCTCAGCTCTGCCACCTACAGGCACCTAAATTTCTGACCTAACATCAAGACCTTTTTGGTGATATAGGGCACCTGAGTCCATCTGGCTACTTCCTGAATGTTAGGGGGCATCATGGGGAGAAAAAAGTTCAGGTTTTAGGTTGGCAGGGAGGTGGCTATAGGAGTGTAGGAGCATCTGCTTGTAGGTCACCCTGGCAACATCACTTACACAGTTCCGGGCAAACCTGAGAAGACAGGGAGCAATCATTAGCAGAAATCCTATCACAAATAGGGGGGTAAGGGAAGGGGTCAGTCAGGTGATAAGAGTGGAGTTCAGTCATCCTGGTCAGGGGTCATTTGTTTCTTGTTGCTTCAGCCTTTTATTTAGACATCTGAGAGTTTTCACGTTGCTTCCATTAGACCGGTTCAATGAGCAGCAGCAACATTCTCTCAGGAAGAGGTGTGTTCCCCCTTTGTCTGCTGTCAGATCTAGCGCTCGACTTCTCTGCAAGGAAACTTGAGCAATAATTGTTATTTATCTTTGCAGGGATGTCAGGGGGGCAGCAGATTCCTCTACTGCCTTCTGGAGTTGCTGTTCTATCTTTTGGTTGGCAGTGACTGCATAACCAGGTCCTCTTGTTGGTATAACCTGTGTTTAGTAGAGATCTCTATATTTCTGTGACTTAGGGCTAGATAATCATACTAGCAAGCACAGATTAAGCCTACCTATGTAGCTTCACAGGATCTGTAGGCCTTAAACTGACTAAAAATCTCCTGGTTTTGGAAGATTCTCTTGATAGTCAGCAGGTACATCTGCCTAAGAATCTCTATGTAGCTTCCAGTCTTTATTTATTCTAGGGGCGTTAACACAGTGTACATCTTAGGTTGCATTTAACTATTGTTTCTTTTAAAAGCCCAGGAATGGCTATATTTCAGTTTTAACTGTTTTACTAGGTGTCCAAGATCAAGCTGGTCAAATTGACCTGTTACTGATTTTCTTGGCCTCTATATTTAATCTCAGTCTCTAAATTTGATCTTAACCATCCACCAAGCTAGTCTCACCAGTCATAAAGTAAAAGTGCTGGGCTTTAACTTCAATGTCTATGACTTTACAGTTATTCACCCCCTTTTATCTAATTGGGGTTTACATTTTCTGTCCTACCGGTGATGCCTTACTATTTCAAGTTAATTTACGGTGTTTGCTTTTGAAGCAGTACTTCTGCAAAAATTAATCAGGCAACAGTTATAGAGTTTACAAGAAAATTACAAAATGGAATCACCAACAGTAGAACATTCAGTTTGTGCAATAGGTATCCTGAATTTTAGCTGAGTCTGAGTTATGCATTATATCCCCTCTTTGAGATCACAGTAATCTTTACAACAAACATCAAACCTTTGAACACAACTTTAAATGAATTAAAGTCTGACTTTCTTTGGAGCCATTCTAATATGCAGCTGGGTGAGGCAGAGCCTTATCTCAGGTAAGACAGATCTTTTCACAAAAGAGATTTTGAAGATTAAGCGGAGATCAGATGGAGCTCTGTTCTCTGATGGAAATGCAGTTCTAAAGAGTTACATTAGTAATCTTTATATATGTCTTATTATCAGGTTAAGGATTATGTAAGCATTATTCTTTGTTTTCAGGAAAGTTACAGAGACTAGGACATCTACATAACTTTTTCACAGTTGCAAAGTGCAATGTTAGCAGCTCTGTGTAGCTCTCAAGAAACTTCACTGTCCAAAGTTACTGTAAGGTGGGCAAGAACCAGAGAAGGAAGCTGAGGAAACACTGGTTTTCTGGCTGAATTTCTGACTAATTCCTTCCTGCCCGAGAGCTGTTTTTAGAACAATGTCAGAGCTGATAGGATTCCTGCACAGAGCCTCCCCAGTGAGGGTACTGCCACAGCATCCAGGCATCTTGTGCCCCTGCACAGGAATATTCCTAGGTACTAGGCTACAACCTGTCTCACGTACATATAACCAACTTAGTTATATGCAAACTTGTTGAAATTTGCCCTTTACTTACACAGACTTTCTTAGCAATTACTTTGACCCTCATATATTCCATCACACAAGAACTTTCTGTCTTAGAATCACTCTTTTACTTTCTACTGAATACATTCCCATACTTAGAACCTTCTGTTTTTCCTTCCTATCTGGTGAGAACTTTGTGGTGAAAAATTCACACTCCTTCCATATAGGCCAATGTGTGTGAGCAATCAGGAAGGGATATTTGGAATCTGTGTAGATGTTGACCTGTTTACTTTTGGATAAAATTAGAGCCCTGATCAGAGCAAAGAGTTCTGCCTTTTGGGAAGTGGTCCCTTCTGGAACGCAATTGGCTTCTAGAACTGAGGCGTTGGTGACAACTGCATAAAGTGGCTTTACAGTGTCCATCAGGACCCAGCACAGAACTGCCATGTACAAAAATGGTTAGGTCAGGTGAGGGGAGTGTGTAATTGAAGAGGTCCTCACGAGGTGAACATAGCACCTCTAGCACCTGTGGGCTTAAGAGGTCCTGTCATTGAGTGGAAAGCACAGTTATTGGTTGAAGTAGGGTGAGTTTTAGAGCTTCCTTAGTTAATTCAGCTGCTGTTGCCAGTGCTTGGAGACATGGTAGCCAACCAAGAACCATGGAATCAAGCTGCTTGCAGAGGTATGTCACCAGTCTGTGAGAAGGTCCAGGTGGTTGCATGAGGAGTCCAGTGGCAACACCCTGTTTTTCATCCATGAAGAGGTGGAAAGGACGGTGGCCTACCCAAGGACATGACTACTCATGATGTAGGAGATAGACACTCCTACAGTATGTGGATGAACTTCTCCCATCCCTCAAAGCTCTCAAACTCACAGTGCTCAGCTCCTTAACTTCCTGGGATCTCGGGGCTATTGGGTGCCTCCAGCCAAGGTCCAGCTCACCACCAATTCAGTCACATATTCAGGCATGCTCCTCACTCCTACCTCTAAGAGGCTCACAACACACAGAATCCAGGCCTTCTGTGACCTCCAGTCACCTCAAATGGCAGATTACATTCTCTCCTTCCTGCGTCTTCCTGGCTTCTTCAGGCACTGGGTCCCTACTTTTGCACTACTCACCAAACCCCAGTACTAGGCAGCAAAGGAGACCCCTCATGGTCCCATTTCCTCCCCCAATATGATAGCTAACTCATTTTACAAGCTCATGTATGCTCTTACATCCTCCCATACTCTATCTCTCCCTAACCCTAACCTTCCTTGCCATCTCATAATGACAAAATATATGGTGTTGCCAGAGGCCTCCTTGCACAACCAACTGGACCTTCATATAGACCAGTGGCATATCTCTCCAAGTACATTGATTCTATGGTTTGTGGGTGGCTACTATGGCTCTGGACACTAGTGGCAGCATCTGAACTAACGAACCCTAAAACTCATATTGTTCCGGTCAATAACTATGTTCTCTACCCATCAACTCCAGGACCTCTTAAGCCATCAATCTCTTCCCCTCCTGAGACAATCAAGATTTCAAGAATTCCATTTCCTCTTTATAGAAAACCCCGCCATCACTCTCTGCTCTTCCTCTTCCCTCAACCCTGCTACACTTTCTCCACTGACTCCACCTCCCTCAACAGTCAGTCATTCCTGTCCACAGGAACTGAAGGTCCTACACTCACCTCATGAGGACCATTTATATTACACACTCACCTGACTTGACCATCTTTGTAGATGGCAGTTCTGTGCTAGATCCCAAAGGACACTGTACAGCAGTGCTTACCACTGATTCAGTTCTGGAAGGCAGCTGCCTTACAGACGGGCAACCTCCCAGAAAGCCCACCTCTTTGCCCTCACTAGGGCCCGCATTCTATCCAAAGGCAAACAGGTTAACATTTACACAGATTCCAAAGATGTGTTCTTGATTGCTCAGTCACATTTGGTTATTTGGAAGGAGCGTGGGTTTCTAACCACAAAGGGGTCACCAGTGGAACATGCCTCCCTGATTTCCAAACATTTCTAGGCACTTCAGGTGCCATCTCAAGTTGCCATCATACATTACTGAGGACATCAAAATTTCTCAGACCCTATAGCCATGGGTAACAAGAAGGCAGACTATAGCGTGGGGTTGGGGATTGGCAACAAAGTCTGCAACAGCCCCATTCTGTTCTTATCCATTGCAATAAAACCTGAATATTCTCCACAGGACCAGGAAGACCTAAAAACTAGACCAGCCACCTTGGGGATAACAGTTGGATCTTTCTGGGAAACCAGATGGCTCTTCCTAAGCAGGAAGCTATCATGTTGCTGATGGACATTCAAAACTCTTTTCATATTGACCCCAGGCCTCTTCTGAACTTTCTCCAACCCCTCTTTTATCACCCAGGATTGAGATCTCTTCTGTACCAGTTCCACTTCACTTGCTCCAGCTGCTCCACAGTATCCCCATAAGGAGGCCTCAAACCAAAATTCCCAACACAGCAGATAGAGGCCAACAGCCAGGTGAAGACTGGCAGGTTGACTTCACCCACATGCCTAGACACAAAAAGCTCCTTTACATACTTACTTTGGTTGATACTTTTTCAGGCTGGATAGAAGCCTTCTTCACCTCTAGGAAAACTGCAGACACTGTTGCCTCCATCGTCATTAGCAGATCATCCAGAGATTTGAATTTTCTGCATCTATCCAGTCAGAAAACTTTCCTGCCTTCACCTCTCAGGTTTTTCAACCCTTGTCCAAAGCCTCAATATCATCTGGAAGCTCCACATCCCCTACTGACCCCAGGCCTCAGGTGAGGTTGAAAGGGCTAACAGCACCCTCAAATTCATCTTACTAAACTTACCATTGAAGTCAAACTCTCCTGGCCCAATCTCCTTCCATTGGCCCTTACCTGCATTCAGGCAGTCCCCAGAGTCCCCACAGGCCTTAGCCCTTTTGAGTTGCTCTATGGGCAACTCAATCAATCAAAACTTTCCTAATCAATCAAAACTTTCCAGGCACCCTTTTGGTATCTTACTTACCCTATCTCACACTCTTGCACAAGCTGTTGAGGGAGCACACACACTTCTGTAGTCCTCGACCATTCACAGCCTCATTTCCAGCTGAACCACCACCTGAGTCAACCATCCTTCCATTGCAACTGGGAAACATGATTTTGGTCTGGGAATTACATCCTCAGTCACTGTAACCTCATTGGACTGGACCTCATATGGCTATACTTACACCCTAATCATGGTCAAACTTCTAGGCCTCTCCTCCTTATACCAGGCCTCCCACCTTAAAAAAGCACCCATCCCAGATACCCAGTTCTGGGCCTCCATTATCCTGGGACTCACCAATTTCAAAATCTCTCACCAATCTTCTATGACTCCTCCTACTCCTGAATGTCTCTCAGGTATCTAACCCATCCTACAGGTGGCGTTTGTATGTCCAGGAAACATGGTAGCAGTATGGGACCTCCCAGTCTCAGATCAGAGTGGAGAAGAACTGTTGCCCCACAGAGCATGATGAGGGCCCACCTTCCATCTAATAGATTTTAACTCTCTATTTATATCCCCTCACAGCCCCACTGCTATGGCTTGCTTTCTGTTTGACCATACCAAAACATACTGCAGAAAGTGACCCACCACCTATGGGGGTGCCCCTAGCACAAGTGTGAAAGGCACCTCATTGATCCTGCGAAGAACCCAGAGGGCAACTGACTGATTGGCCCAAATGGTGCATGGAACCTTACAGCCATCAATATCAAAGACCTCTGGGTCCCCTTATCATCCTTGGGTTTGATGGCAAGCTCTACATGTGTATGGAGCCAAACTTCCCATAGCTTCCCTTACAATCCTGAGGGCCTCTACTCAGGTAGCTCCACAGGTTCACATAAACATCCAAGAGCAGGAAGAAGAAATTCAATGCCAGCTTAACAAGGCAGCTCATCCCAGTGTTGACCCCTTCTCATGGCTTCCCTGATATATCAAGGCCTTCAATTCTTAATTTGTCCAGGGACAACAACAGCATGGACTGATTTCTGTACCCAGGTTTGAATTAGACCCCCCTAACAGTCGTCCCTATCAATTCCCCCCTTAACTCTTCCTCAGCACCTCACAGGAACCCCTCTCCCCCTTTGGAGGGGAATCCCCTTTTTCACAACTCCTCAACTTTACCTACAGTTACACTTCCTCTACCTCAATAGCATGCAACCCTACTGTTCAGGTCTCTTCCTGGATGTTTGCTCCTCCAGGATTCTTTTTCTGGTGCAATGGTACCATAACAAAGAAATTAGATTAAAATATGCCTTCAGCTTCCTCTGTGCCTCTGCTTTAGTTCCTCAGCTGACACTATAGAGTAAAGCTGAATCCACCTGCTTGCTCAGAATCCCATCCGTAGGGTGGGACGGGCCTTATTCTTACCAGTGGAGGTTGGGCTCTCCGGAGCCTCCTCACTTGCAGCCTCTGGGTTGGGGGCAGGAGGACTTGGTTATGCAGTCACTGCCACCCAGAAGCTAGAACAGCAACTCCAAGGGCAGGAGAGGTCTCTGCTGCCTCCCTGGCATCATTACAAAGACAAATAACTCCTAATGCTCAAGTTTCCTCACAGAACCATCAAGAACTAGATCTCCTGATGGCAAAGGAGGAGGAACATGCCTTTTCCTAAAGAAGAAAGTTGTTACTACATCAATAAACCTGGGCTGGCCAAGAAAAACATCAAACCTCTCAGATGTCTGAATGAAAGGCTGAAGCAACAACAATCACATGGTCCCTGGCCAGGATGGCTAGATTCCACTCTTGTCCCCTGGGTGACCCCTGTCCTTACCCCCACATTAGTGATAAGACTCCTACTAATGATTGTTCCCTGTCTTTTCAGGTCTGTGTGGAGTCCCATGAGTGAGGTCGCCAGAGTAACATACAACCAAATGCTCTTGCAGCCTTACAGTCACCTCCTTAGGAAACCAACATTCGAGCCTTCTCCCCACAATGCCCCTATTATTCAGGAAGTAACCAGATGGACTCCAGTGCCCTATATCACCAAAAAGACTGAAATGTTGGGGAAGTCGTACGTGACTGATTGGGGGCAAGCATCAGGCAGCCCGTGCATGCCAAAGAGCAACCAGATGCTGACACATAAACCCTAATGGCATCTCTCACTTGCCTGTCACTCACTGGTATTCCCAGACAATGCCAGAATGACATGAGTCCCAGCAGGGTCTCTGACCATACCTAGGAAGGCACATGCACCCCTGAGCCTACTGCTACCCACACCCGGGTACAAAAACATCACCCAAACCAGGGACCCAGGAAGATTTCCCCAGCCCTTTACCTTTGTGGACCACTGAATCTCCCCCAAGGGCCGATCCCAATAATGCTTTGCTGAGATGCCTGTGGTCTGATATCTTTCTGGTCAACATCTGATCCTAGACTAACCTTTTGTGGAACATCACTTGGTCACAGGGTCTTCCCCCAAATTTCAGTGGCACTTGGGGTTTTCCACAGGATTTTAGTGAGAATGAGATTCTTCTTCCCTGGTGCTTTTCTGAGGCTAAAGGCCTTCACTACACTCTCATTGGGGTTCAGGGCTCCACTGGACTCTACATTCTGTCTGGTGTGTCTCAGGACTTTTGCAGCTCATCAATGAGACTCATGGCTCTTCCAAGGCATCATTGGTCTCACTGCCTTCCATCAGGTGTCAGTTGGCCTCAGGACCTTTTCCAGAATTGCAGTGGGGTTCAGAGTTGTCCATAGTTTTTATTGGAATTCAGATCATTTTGCAGTACGTGTGTGATCTACAGGCTTTCAAAAATGTTTTAGTGGGGTTCACAGATTTCACTGGGTGTAAATATATTTTCAGATTTTCCACTGTGTATCATTGACTTCAGGGATTTTCAGCTGATCAGTGAGGCTAATAGCCTTTTCCAGTGATTCAGAGGTCAGGGCCTTGCTCAGGGGATCAGAAGATTTCATGGCTTCCATGAGGAGACTCAGATCCTGGGAAACAGATGTGGGAGCCTAGCAGGTGGAAGAAAATACAAGACAGTTGGGAGAGTTACATTCTTCATTCAGATGTCACAGTAGCCTCTCGCCAGCCCCCATCTCCACTTCATCCCCCAGCCAGTTTCATTTAGCCCCCTGAGTCTTTTCCATGTGACTTTTTTACACGTTACCCAGACAAAAATGCACACTGCCATCAGGTTCCATTGTAGGTGCAACTCACAAACAAATATTTATACCCTGAGTACATGCACTGAATCAGAGTTCATGACATTGACCACACAGGAAAAACCTAGCCCACTGGAAGCCTCTGCCAAGAACCTAACTATGGACATTTGGAGCCTATACTACTATCCACCCTTTAGAATTACATGCCTTACATTTACGCATCTGAACCTCTGAAGGCTTCCGTAGTGATCCTTAGTGAGGAGGGCAGAGCTCTGAATCACAGGCCACAACACCAATACAATCTGCAACAACACACAGTTAGAAAGCAGTTCCCATCACCTAGGATCACTAAACCCATTGCCAGCCTCGCCCATACTGAGGTGGCAGCTCAAGACTTTCCCTGCAAGTGCAGTCATCCATAATCATATTCTGGATTCACCAGGGTCTCCCAGCAAAGCTCAGGGCACTTCAGTGCACACTCAGCTGCAGAGGTTTGGCTACACTGGCATACGCGTGTGCTGGTTCTCTCTGGTGGGTGAGGACACAGTGTGGATGAAAGAACACAGCAGTTACAGGTACTAACACGGGAAATCACATCATGTGGGAGGATGCATGCCAGCTTTGTCCCAGGAAGGCACAGTGGCAGCCTGTGGCAGATTAGCTGGGTGGAGATATCACATGGCACAGCTTGGTCCTGAACCTTGACTGGCTCTTTGTACACCAACACCAGGAGACACATAAATGGACAGGGGAGAAAAATGTTGCCTTATAACCTGTGTCCCATCTGCATGGCCTAGCTGTGTCACATGCACCTGGGGGAGGGTGGTTCATGAGCCATTCATGGCATCATAAGGAGATCACACTCCAAACCTTTTCTCATGGGGCTAATGGGCTATCCAAAAAAGCCAGGGGACTTTCCTGTCCAGGAACATGTGCACTACAGTTTGCACCCTATTGAATGCAGAGGGAGCAGGGAAAAGAACATTCTGTGCTTCCTTGACCCAAGTTTAAGTAGGACGCCCTTGTAACCACCTGAACTGCATTGGGGCTACTGGGCGGTGCAGCAAGACCTCCACAGGATCTGGTTCCTCTCCAGGATGCTCATTCAGGGCTCTCACAACTACCCACAAGCACCATGCCCACCTCTTCATGGAAGGCAGGTGGACTGCAGTCCTGAGTCCTTGCTCAAGCAGGCATTATGTCTATCATGCCTGCAGCCTGTGGGGTGTGGGATGTGCACCCACCATGGAATCTGTAGCAGAGCTGCCATTGCTGCCACCCTGACCTGTGAAATGGTTCCTGGTGGCTCTACTGTGATGGAAAGTGCATACAAGGCTATCAACACTGTCAGGACACAGGACATAGCATGCTGACCTGCTTGATCACAAGGCGATCAACAAGCATGTAGCCATATCCATTGCCATCAAGGCAAACATGGCCCCTTCTCACTCCTGTAAAGGGCCAGTGGACTCAACCTGACTTAGTGTCAAAGTGACGTGTCATGCCCTGCACTACCTGACCATCTGTGACTCCAAGGTGTCAGGGCTGTGAATACTCCTGAGCACAAGCCACACTGGCCTGGCAGGCCTCTACAGGCATCTGACATTGAAGGCAGTGCCCCCTGTTTCCCTATGTTCCACATGGTTTCACCCCTGCAGCTCAGGCAGCCATGCAGCCAAGACAGCAGGTCAGGGAAGCACTCACTGGAAGTACCACGACACAGTCAGAGCATTGGCTCCATCCTTCCCTGGGCTTCACAGGATCCTAGACAGGAATGTGTACTGGTCATCTGCTTTGCATGGCTTATGGCCCAAAGGTCCTGCCAATTTCTGTACCCCACAAAGGCGATGTCCTACAACAACATTGTCTACTTTCCATGTAGTAATCCCGAGTTGACCCCTAAACATGGCCCAGCTGTCAGTACAGAAGATCAGAGGTTCTGGTTCATGCAGTGCCACCATCACTAAGGCATGCAACTCAGCCCAGGAGTTGCTCTGCCCATTTCCACATCATACCACAAGGTGGCAGCAGAGGGATGTTTAGCAGCAGCAGTGGAAGGAGACCAGGGCCCTCTACTGGATCCTTCAGAGCACCAAGCACAGGCAGCCAAGGGGCTGCTCCCACCTTGAAGAGACCTGGCACCTTGCCCCATATTTATCAGTACTGCCTGCTGCATCCTTAGTGCATATTGCATGGGCCCTAAAATCTGTAGGAGCTCAAGGGACATGGAATAGTAGACAAGTCATTTCTTTTTCACAGTATGTCCCACATTTTGCTGGGGAAGGTTTCTGATCTCCCCCTGTCCTTGGGAGCCCAATCCCAACCACTCTTGACACATTAATGGATGCACCAAAACTTTAGCATCCCCTGTGAGGAATGGAAGGCCACCAGGGCTGCATAGACAGCTGCCAGTTGCTTCTCTATCAGTGTAGTCAGCTTCTGCACCCTTCTGCACTGTGACCAGAAGCTTTCTGGTCTCCTCAGTTGCTCATGCACTGTCACAGGCCCTCTCAAAATCCTCCTGGGTGACCTGAACATCTAGCTCTAAGGGGTAATGTGGTTGTACAACAGTCAAGACCTGAGTTTGCTGAATTTTGTCTTAGAAAACTGTTGATTGGCTACTGTCCAGAGACACTACCCCCCCTCTTCACCAGGGCATACAGAGCTGACACAGTGGGCAAAGAGGGGAAACACCAATGTCCCAACAAGCCACCTAAAGCAGTTAAACAACATTGTAAGTTGTGGATCTGCCTGAATTTTATCAATAACAGCCTCAGGCAAACTTTTGTCCTACCCAATGAAAACTTACCCAAGAACTTGACTGACAAGCCAGGTCCTGGCACCATGGGTTCCTTTACTGCCCAATAATGTGTCTATAAATGGACAACTAAGATCAAGGCTGCAGCTTTCAATCTGCAAGACAGTCAGAAGTCAACAACACATCATCAGTGGGAGGAAACATGTACAGTGGGTGACTGAGACCACTGGGCCAAGTCACTGGCCACCAAACATGGCATAGGTCAGGCTATGCAAATAACCCTGTGGCAACACTTGAAATGTCCACTGCAGGCCTTCCCCTGTAAAGGCAGACTCCTCCTGGCTCTCCAGAAAAAGAGAAGAAAGCACTAGCCAGGTCCAGCGTTAGTGCTATGTGGGCAGCTGGCAGGCTGGCTGGTCCCTGACATCATGCCCAGGACAGCAGCTACAGGGAAGGCACCCCTGCATCATCTCTGTTTGGCACCCCATCATGCTGCAGGTGCCTCAGACTTCTCCACTGGCACAAAGGAGACTTAGAGGAACACCCGCTCCAGCTGCAGGATGGAAGCCGATTCCTGCATGTCCCCCTGGAAGGCAGAACTGCTTCACTCCACAGTCCTCCAGGGCTGTGGTGGGACCTGGGCCAGTTGTCTTGCTTGTCCTGTCATGACCACCTTCACAACTGCCCCTCTGCTGTGGCCTGTAGACACAACACTGGGAGTGCATCCACACCTAAGATGTACTCCAGCATAAAAGGCACAGGTACCCTGTGTTCTTGTGGTCTATGGCCCACTGTCTTTGTCTTGATTGTTGCGGGCTGTGGCCATCAACATGGCATATGGGCCTGGGAACTTTCCTGTTTGCCAAATCCCAGTCTGCATTCAGCCCCAGTGTCCACCAGGGCCAGTGCATTGTTTGGGGACCAGTAGGTGGCCAGCTCCACATGTGGCCTTTAGCACCCAGCCATTCCTTCAGGGTGGGCACCTTGGCTGGATTCCTAGTCATGCTGAAACACATTCCCCTCACTCCTCCTTGAAGCAGCCAGGTCATCTTTCAGTTGCACAGGTCAGGTGTCTCAGGATGCTTGTCTACCTCTGCCTCTTTCAGGTACTGCTGGTGGACATATCTGTTCCTTCAGCTCAAGAAGGACCAAAGTAGGCTGGGTGCTATCTCCTGGCCATCCACCCTTCTGCCAGGAGATCAGCCCTCATTTGCATGTGAGTGTTTCTAATGGGTACTTTCTTTCTTTCTGTGTCTCACCTCCAGGACTCACTCTGTGCACATTTTGGACAGCCATCTGCTAGGCCTTCTCCCAGGCCAACCTTCATGCTAGTAGCTTCACTAAAGTGGACATCAGAGACCCAAATGTGGTTGGTTGGGCATGCTAAAGAACAAAGTCTTATGCCACTAGTAAATCTTCCATCATTTGGTCCACGTGTATTCGGATTAAACATCAGCTGACACAGATATACAACAATCTCAAAAAATTTAACATCAAAAAAAAAAAAAAGGGAAATGAATAACAATCAATAAATGGACAAAAAACTGAACAGACATTTCCCAAAAGTGTGAAAAGTCAACAGATATATGGAAAAGTGTTCTACATCTCTAGGAATTAGATAAATGCAAATTGAAACTACACTGAGATTTCTTGTCACTCTAGTCAGAATAGCAATTATCAAGAATAGAAGCAACAATGGGTTTGGGGAGAATGCAGTGGATAGGTATACTTATATACTGCTGGTAGGATTGCAAATTGGTGCCACCACACTGGAAAGGAGTATGGAAATTCTTCAGAAAACTTGAAATAAAACCACTTTTTGACCCAGTTATCCCACCACTTGGTATATAACCCAAAGTAATTAAAATCAGTATGCTACAGTGACATGGCCACATCAATGCACCCTACATGCCTTCAGTTACTGCTTATTTAATCCCTACCAGGGGAGTAATTCACTCTGAGTTAAGGCTGTAATAAACCAATCATTTAGGCTCTGAATATTCTTTCATGTCTCACCCATGAACTTTTGTGGGATACATAATGTCTAAACCATAACAGGCTCAGTACTGTTGTGGGAAAAAGACTCATCAAAAAACAGCAAGCACCTCTCCTGCTGACTTTCTTTCTTTCTTCTCCTCACTTTCCACTCTCTCTAGCTCATTTATTTCTTCTCCTCACTTTCCACTCTCTCTAACTCATGCCCTTTCTCTTTCCTTTCTCTTTTCCTCTCATTTTCTCTCTTACCCTTCAGGGAGACACTCTGTTTGCTTAATAAACTCCCTTATGTGATTTCCCATGTCCAGCATGGTTTACGTGGGATCCCTTACATTGGTGCTGCGACTCATGATGGGATCTTCCACTGTCTCTTAAGCAAGTGGAACCCCATTTGAGCCCCAGTCCCCCCCGGACATAGCCTCACCATCCATTCTGCCCGGATGCTCTGCTTTGCATCCATCACCGGACTTCAGATCTTAGACCCTCGAGGCAGCTGAGCAGTGGGGTACCACCAGCCACAACTTTTATAGTTAAGGCTGGCCCCTCCATGAGTGAGTGGGCAGATGGAAAGGGATTCCTTATCTTCAAGTCTCTTCTTTCTTGCACTTCTATGCTCTTCCTGCAAACTCGAATGCCTCCTTCTTCTCCCCCTCTTAATCCCTCTTCCTCCTTCAACTTCCACTCAGCTATTTCTGCTTCCATTCCCCAGCCCAGCCCACCTAGTCCTCCTGCCACAAGGTCCCATGTATGCTGGTATGGAGGGAGTAACCAGCCCAACTATCTGTGGCATGTCCCAGTAAGGAGTATGATATAGCAGCCTCATTCCCCACAAATAGTGGGAGATAATGTTTCACAATTTTCTATGTCCAAACCTGAATTGATTACTAACCAGGAAAAAAGGTTAAAATGCCCTAGGCATCAAGTGTCTGCTAGAACCTCTTAGCTCCTTTCAGATCTCAGTCAAGGCTTACATTGAAATGTAAATGGAGGAAGCCAGAAGGTACAGTGGGAGACCAGTCTCAAACCCAAGGAGAAAAAGTGTCCATTTTAAATTTCTGCTGGTCTGCAACACAACACTTTATCTCTCCCTTTTCCTCTTCTCTCTGCCCTTCTCTTTCCCATTTTCTCATGCTATAATTATTGGCCATTAACATTTTTCTTCTAGAACTTTTGTTTTTCATAAATGCTATGTTTTTGAGCTCACAATTTTGATCCTACATACCTAGGTTAATGGTTTTTGATCAGTTCTTTTTATCCAACTCTAGAGCTATTTTTGAACATCTGTTACATTCCAATGGAGATAAACATTACAAGGTCTTTACTTTTGTGTTAAATATAAGCATGCATAAAAATTAAAATTTAAAAAATGGATCCAAATACTTTTAATTCACATGATTTAAAAGGTTCAATTTAAATTGTGTAAACTAATAGAAGCAAAATGTCTTTAAAATTAACTCACAAGTCTCTAGGTGGTCAAACTTATTAAATGTTGATGTTTATAAAATGTCGAACATCAATTTTTCTAGGACTTTTCTTCCACAGGAAAGAGGCAGCAAATACTGTTGGTACACTTGTCTGATATCTTGGTTTTTTTACAATAAGATGAGTGAATTGAACTCGACATATATGGGATTACTAAAATGTGTTTGTTAGAGACATCTGATTAATTTATAAAGTTATCCCATGGAGTAACATACTTAAAAACATTATTCTTTGTATATTAAATGTGTTCATATTTTCCAGGTATACAAGTCTTTAAAGCAGAAAATTTATCAAGCTGCTATTCTCCAAATTAAACTTGTCTGTAATGGTACTTTTAAACTTATCATTTAATGTTCTATTATAGAACCTGTCATCAATAGGGTAAATGTAAAATTTGTTACACTGAGATAAAAGAAATTTAAATGTAAATGTATTTCTAAATGTTAGTGAAAGCCTGATTTGTTTAAAGGTTAATATTGTGAAAGCATTTTGCCACTTTACCACATGAAAGGAAAGTTAAAAGCTCTCTCAGGCTTTCTTTAATTCACATTTTAGATATAATGTTGAATTGTATTAACTAATGCTCATATAGATTCAGGAGTCAATATATGTATACTTCTTAAAATGACATTTAAGAAAGAGTGTAATGAACAATAGCAAAAATGGGACAACAGTGGCATGCCTATTGCCTGGGAGTGCTCCTGTGCAGGGGCACAAGATGTCTAACTGCTGTGGCAGTACAGTGATCTCAGGCACACAGCTCTTGGGCAGGAAGGAATTCTTTTGCTAGACAACCAGTGTTTCATCAGTTCCCTTCTCTGTTTCCTGCCAACCTTACAGTAATTTTGGAACCTAACATTGCACATATATAAAGATTGCTGACATAACTCTTTAGATGTGCATTTCCGCCAGAGAACAGAGCTAAAAGCCCCACCTTACCTGAGATAAGGCTCTGCCTCACAACTCTGCTGCACATTAGAATGGCTCCAAAGTAAGCCAGACCTTAACTCATTTAAAGTTGTGTTCAAAAGTTTGATGTTTGTTGTAAAGATTACTGTGATCTCAAACAGGGGATATAATGAATAACTCAGCCAAAATTCAAGATAGCTATTGCACAAACTGAATGTTTTACTGTTGGTGACATTCCTGATAACCTAGACAATGTTAAAGTTCCCAAATAAAGGCCTTTCCTCTCCAGCCTTTGCTAGGCCTTGTTATGGGAACAACTCAGTTCTTCCACCCCCTGGTGAGGAATTATTGACTTCTGTCATCTTTATTATATTCATTGGCAGGTTCCAGATTCTGCAACTTTTCTATTGTATTAATCTCATCTCAGTACTCATGTCTTTTTGTTCTTCTCTCATAGAAGTACCCATCCCCAGATTCCTTTACAACGTGCTCTTCCCCAACCAGACTTCTACCATGGACCCCTCGATTAACCCAATTTCTAAAAAGGGAACACCAAACTGCTTGTCCCATGCTGCTCCCTTCCAGCTTGAAGAAGCCAGATCAGTCATTGACCCCTTTTCCTACAGCAGTAAAGGAGTTCCTAAAATTAGAGGGGTGAGTGAAACCAGAATTGGGGACAGGCAGTTAGTGTAGAAATAGGGGATCAGTCAAATCAAGGAAATGAAGTCTATGAAAACTAACTGCCTCTGGAAGTCTGGAAGTAGAAGACTTCCCCTGGGAGAATGGACTTTTAACATCTCACTTGCAAAACCAGCCCCGGTCACTTAGGCAGGAAGGAGAGAGAAGGCTTCAGAAAGAACTGGAGAACAAAAGATTTTCTTATAAAAACAGAAATGGTGGAATGTAATGTACAAAGTTGCTCTCCCTGCCCTTTCCGGTGCAGCTATTTTTCCCACCTCCCAACTATTGTCAGTCTGTGAACATCCTAGCAAGCTCTTGGTTCATCAGTCATCTTGCAAGTGTCTTTCCCTAGTTATTGGTCCCCTGTTAGCCCGGTGGAATTCAACTGCTTCACCGTAGCTACCCCGCCGTCTTTTCTCTCTTGCTTTTCTCTCCCCCTGACTCACTTTCTTTCTCCTCCTCACTTTTCACACTCTTTCTTGCATGCACCCTTTCTCTTTCCCTTTCTTTTCCTCTCATTTTATCTCTTAACCTGCAGGGAGACACTCTGTTTGCTTAATAAACTCCCTTATGTGATTTCCCGAGTCCAGAGTGGTTTTCATGGGATTCCTTACAGGTTTTAGATGTGGAAATTTAGTGAAGAACAAAATCTTTCTGGGAAAAAAAGTATTTATGCGATGAAATATAGGAGGGTCTAAGTAAGTGCTAAGAAAGTCTGTGTAAGTAAAGGACAAATTTCAAAAAGTTTATATGTAACTAAGTTGGTCGTATGTATGTGAGACAGTTAAAGGTATTTAAGGTTTTTCCTAAAGTGAAATACTAATGTTCTGATATAAACCAAATTTTAATCTATATGGTAAAATGACAAGGATTTCTTAGAAACACTAATTTACTCTTAACTTTGTGCCTATTAAGTTTTATTCTTTAAAACAATTGATCTTTAAAAATTAGGGTTTATACAATTGAAGCCAGAATTAAGGACAGTTAGTTAGTGTACAAATAGGGGATTGGGTCAAATTGAGGAAATTAAGTCATGAAACCATCTGCCTCTGGAGGTTGGAGACTGTCCCTGGGAGAATGAAATGTCAAGGATCTCCAGAGTCCATTGATTACCAAATTTACCTGCCTTTATCAAGGACTGCAAGCATGGAGCTGCTAATTAATGCCCCTGGGGCCCTTATCTGCCTGAATCATCTTGGCCCTCTCCCTGCCCATTTTCACTTTATGCAAAACCAGGCCTAGTCACAAAGGCAGGAAGGAGAGATAAGGGGTGAGATAACTGGAGAACAAAAGAGACCCTAACCTATAAAAGTGAGTGTAGGGTGCACTCACTTCTGGGGACTTAGAACATCAGTCGTGTCCCCCTTCTTCCTCCCAGGAGAAGTCTGTATTATTACCTTTAATAAAACCTGCTTAATATGTTTGCCTTGGCGTGCATCACTAATGTTCAAACTTCAACATTAGAAGGAGTAGAATTCATCACTGGTCATTGGCAGTACCACAGTTATGGTTAAACAACTGTTAGAGTATTGGACTACATTATAGAGTCTAAATTTTTCTTTAAAAACTAAATTTGGTAATATAAAAGTGTCAAGGTAATTGTGAAATGGTCACTCTTTGTATTTTAAATGAGCACATATTTTCCAGGTATACAAGTTTTAAAGCAGGGAATTTATCAAACTGCTATTCTCCAAATTTAACTTGTCCATAATGGTAATTTTAGACTTATAAAGAGTAAATTTTATTGGTGATTTATTTCTATCATGTAATGTTCTATTATAGGACCTGTTATCAATAGGGTATATGTAACATTTGTTACTTTTTACACTGAGATAAAGAATTTTAATGTAAATGTATTTCTAAAAGTTAGAGCCTGATTTGTTTAAAGGTTAATATTGTGAAACATGAAAACATTTTGCCACTTTGCCACACAGAAGGAAAGTTAAAAGCTCTCTCAGACTTTCTTTAATTCATGTTTTAGATATAATGTAAAATTGTGCTAACTAGTGTTCATATAGACTCAGGAATTAATATATGTAAACTTCTTAAAATGACATTTAAGAAAGAAGCAAAGATCAACATCAGAATTAGAACACTTCACTTTAGATTTGTAAAGATCCACACCTCACCTGAGATAAGGCTCTGCCTCCCACCTCACTGCGTGTTAGAATGGCTCCAAAATAAGTCAGACTTCAGCTTCTTTAAAGGTATATTCAAAAGATTGGTTTTTGTTGTAAAATTACTGTGATCTCACACAGGGGATATAATGTATAGCTCAGCCAAAATTTAAGATAGCTATTATACAAGTCAAATATTTTTTTTTTTACTGTTGCTAATTTCATTTTGTAAAACTGTTACCTGTTAATGTTTTACAGAAGTAGCTGCTTCAAGAACACACAACCCAGGTAACTTGTGATAATAAGTCATCACCTATAAAACAGATAGTTTAACTTCCAGTACTAATACAGACTCCAGTTAAAGAAAAGGGTAAATAACTGTAAAGTTATAGACATTGAAGTTAAAGCCTAGTACTCTTACTTTATGACTGGTGAGACTGGCTTGCTGGATGGTTAAGATCAAACTTAGAGATTGAAATTAAACACAGAGGCCAAGAAAAAAAAAAAAAACAGTATCATACAGTATCATGCCCTCAAAGTCAGCCTGGACACAGGGAACAAGAGGACTTCTCTAAGGATCTTTGCAACTCTGGGTGGGTCACACAAACTCCTGGTCAAAAAGATTGATGAGGCCACTAGAGGATGGAAAGTCAATCATTGCACCTCTGCAGAGGAGGGTCATGAAAAAGGGAGACACCCCTGATGCTTCCAAAGGAAGCCACCTCATGGAGGAGACCCTGCCTAACCAATGGCACTAATGGAGCTAAGAAGCTGCTTTTAAGTTCTTTACGAGTGACCCCTGTGGGAACTCAGCTGATTCTTTAACAAGACAGGAACAGGCCAATTTCACCAGCTTGATCTTAGACACCCAGCAAAACAGTTAAAACCAAAATATAGCCATTCTTGGTCATTTAAATGAAACAATAGTTAAATATAACTTAGGATGTACCCTTGTGTGTTATCCTACTAGAATAAAGACTGGAAGCTACAAATGAAAGAGTCTTGGGCAAATGTGCCTGATAACTATCAAGAGAAACTGCCAGAGTCAGAAATTTTTAGTCAGTTTACACAGGTAAACTTAATTCTATTTGCCAGTAGTATGATTATCTAACCCTAATTAACAGAAGTATAGAGATCTCTAATTAACCCAGACTGTACCAATGAAGGGATATTTTACAAAAATCAGATGACCTTAAGTAGCTTAACTATATTTTCTGGGGACATCAATGACATTAAGTGTTAAATGTCGTGTTTACATTCCTGATAACCTGGACAATGTTAACGTCCCCAAATTTGTCCTCTCCAGCTTTGTTATGGGAAAAATTTCTTAGTTCTTCCACCTCCTGGTGACAGATTGACTTCTGTCATCTTCACAATATTCTAGATGTTGCAACATTTACTTTGTACTCATGAGTATTTCAGTACTCATGTCTTTTTGTTCTTCTATTATAGAGGCACCCACCCCCAGATGACTTTACAACCTGCTCTTTCCCAACCAGACTTCTACCTTGGATCCCTCGATTGACCTGATTTTAAAATGTAACTCCAAACTGCTTGCCTCTTGTTGCACCCTTTCAGCTTCAAAGCAGCCAGAACAATCAGTGCCCCTTTCCTCACAGCAGTAAGAAGTTCCTAAAGCAAAATAAGGGAATGAAGCCAGAACCGGGGACAGGGAGTTAGTGTAGAAATAGGGGATTGGGTCAAATTGAGGAAATAAAGCCATGAAAGTCATCTGCCTCTGGAAGTTGGAATAGCTTTTGTTAAGGATCGTGTAAGCACGGTCCAACTGATGGTGCTAAGGCAACAATATGAGAGTATACTGGCTCCAGAGTATGAATATACATGATGCCCAAATGAGCATGATTCCTCATTATGAACAAATAAAGTGGGGAATGTTGAGAACAGGGTGATGTGTAAACCCCCCCACAGGAAAGGGTGTACAAACACTAAGGAGTGAGAAACTATCTTAATCACCAGGATGCAGGTGGTTGTGACAGCACTCTCAAGAGCCAATACAGGCCAAATAGGACGTGTTGGGTCCCTGGGCTTATCAAGGCTGTTAAGAGATATCTGTCTGAGGAATGTGCAGCTGCCCGGGAAATTTATCTATCAAGGACAGGGGGGCCTAGCCCCGAGTCATCTCCTGCATAGTTCATCCTTTCCCTCCTCTTTTCTTCCTCCAGGACCATTCAGTTCTGCCAGGACCCAATGAGAATCAAATAGATTGGTGGGACCCAACCAAAGAGGACAAATGATTAGCTATTCAAATGTTAACCAATAATATACAGGTCTTTGTGTGTAATGCTTGAAAATTTCTTAAATAGAGTGCTTTCTCACCTCTCAGGGCTGCTCCCCACTGCAGTGGTCTGAGAGACTGGTTGCGGTCCAAGTTTGAGCTTGCAATAAAACCTCATTGTGTGTCCTGCATTATCGTGTGTGCACTTTGACTCTCTGGGGATCGGTTGATATTGAACCCTAACACAGTCATCATAAGGCCTTCCCAGGGTCACAGTCTTGCAGAGGCCCCTTCCCCATGATGACAGTCATGCTTAGGGCCTTTCAACAGGGTCACAATCATGCATAGGCACATCCCCATGGACAGTGTCATGCATCAGGACCTTCCCCAGGTCACAGCCATGTATAGACCATTCCCTAGTGTCACAGTAATGCATAGGCCCTTCCCCAGGGTCACAGTCATGCATACAGATGTCTCCATGAGCAGTCATGCATAGGCCCTTCCCCATGGTCACAGTCATGTATAGGACCCTTCGGCAGGTCACAGTCACACACAGGCATGTTTCCATGGTCACAGTCATGCATAGGTTAGTCCCCAAGTCAAAGTCATGCATAGAAACTTCTCCATTGTCACAATCATGGATAAGCATTTCTCATGGTCACAGTCATGTTTAGGCCCTTCCTCAGATTCTCAGTCATGCATAGGACCTTTCTGTAGGGTCACAATCATTCAAAGGGCCATTCTGCAAGGTCATAGTCTTGCATAGGGCCTTCCCAATAACACCGTCATGCATAGGCCCTTCCCTATGGTCACAGTCTTGCATAGGGTCCTTCCACAGAGTTACAGATATGCATACAGCCATCCCAAATGGGGTCCTTCCACATGGTCACCATAATGCATAGGCCATTTCTCAAGACCACAGTCATAAATAGGACCCTTCCCCAGGGTCATACTCATACATGGGGCTCTTCAGCATGGTCATAGTCATCAATAGGGCCCTTCGCCAGTGTCACAGTCATGCCTATGGACTTTTCTCAGGGTCAGAGTCATTCATAGGCCCTTCCCAAGGGTCACAGTCATGAATACAGCCTTCCCTATTGTCACAGTTATGCACGGGCCATTCCCCATAGTCACAGTCATGCATAGGGTTCATTGCCAGGTCACAATGATGCACAGGGCCCATCCACAGGGTCACAATCATGTATAGACCCCTTCTGGGTCATAGTCATGCATAGGGCACTTCCCCAGAGATAAAACAGTCATGCATACGCCTTTCCCTATGGTCAAATTTATGCATACAGCCTTCCTTAGGGTCACAGTCCTGTTTAGGGCCTTCCTAGGGTTTCCATCATGCATAGGCTCATCCCCAGGATCAGGATCATGCATAGGGCCCTTCCACAGGGTCACAGTCATGCATAGGGCCCTTCTCGAGGGTAAGAGTCATGCATAGGGATCTTCTTCAGGGTCACAGTCATTGACCTTTTCTCAGGGTCACAGTCATACATAGTTCCTTCCTCAGGGTCATAGTCATACATAGGCCCTTCCCCAATTTGTCACAGTCATGCGTAGGGTCATCCCCAATGTCACACTCATGCACAGAGCCCTTCCCCATGCTCACAGTCATGCATAAGCCCTTCCCCATGGTCACAGTCATTCATAGGCTTTTCCTCATGGTTGCAGTCATGCATAGGACCCTTCTGCAGGGTCACAGTCATGCATAGACCATTCCCCAGGTTCACAGTCATGTGTAGCCCCTTCTCCATGGTCACAGTCTTACATAGGGCATTCCACAGCATCAAGTCATGCATAGCACTTCCCCAGGGTCACAGTAATGCATAGGTCTTTCCTCAGGGTCACCGTCATGCATAGGCTCATCCCCAGGCTCAGGATCATGCATAGAGCTCTTCCACAGGGTCACGGTCATGCATAGGGCCCTATTTGAGGGTAAGAGTCATGTATAAGGATCTTCTTCAGGGTCACAGTCATTGTCCTTTTCTCAGTGTCACAGTCATACATAGGCCCATCCTCAGGGTCACAGTCATGCATAGGACTTTTTCATGGTCACAATCATGAGTAGGCATTTCCCCATTGTCACAGTCAAGCAAAGGACCATCCCCAACATCACACTCATGCACAGAGCCCTACCCTATGCTCACAGTCATGCATAGGCCCTTCCCTATGCTCACAGTCATGCATAGGCCCTTCCCCATGGTCACAGTCATGCATAGGCCCTTCCCCATGGTCACAGTCATTCATAGGCTTTTCCTCAAGGGTCATGGTCATGCATAGGGCCCTTCTGCAAGGTCAGAGTCATGCATAGACCATTCCCCAGGGTCACAGTCAAGTGTAGCCCCTTTCCCATGGTCACAGTCTTACATAGGACATTCCTCATGGTCACTGTCATGCATAGGCCTTTCCCCAAAGTCATTGTCATGAATAGGCCCTACCACAGGGTCACATTCATGCACAAGACCTTCCCCTTGATCAGTCATGCATAGGCCATTCCTCAAGACCTCAGTCATTCATACGTTCTTCCACACACTTAGGGTCATGCATAGGACCCTTCCCCAGGGTAACAGTCATGCTTTGGGACCTTCTGCAGGGTCCCAGTCATAGTTCATTAATCAGGGTCAGAGTCATTCATGGGACCCTGCCTCTTGGTAACAGCCATGCATAAGCCCTACATCAGAGTCACAGTCTTGCACAGGTTCTTTTCCATGACCACAGTCATACATAGGGTCCTTCCACAGGGTCAGTCATGAATAGAACCCTTCCCAAGGGTCACAGTCATTCACATGGCTCTCCCAATGGTGACAGTCATGTTTACGGCCATTCCCCAGGGTCTCAGTCATGCATAGAGCTCTTCTCCAGTGTCACAGTCATGCATAGGCTTTTCCTTAGGTTTGCAGTAATGCATAGGGCCCTTCTGCAGGGCCACAGTAATTCATAACCCTTCTGCATGGTCTCAGTCTTCCATAGTGTCTTTGTGCAGGGTGACAGACACACACACAACCCTTTCCCACTGTCACAGTCATGCATATGGCCTGTCCCAGGGTCACAGTCATGCATAGGGCTATTTCCCTGAATAGCAGTCATGCATAGAGATCTTCTCCAGGGTCACAGTTATAGTCCCTTCCTCAGGGTCTCAGTCATACATAGGGCCCTCCCCAAGATCACAATCATGCATAGGCCCTTCCTCAGGGGCACAGTCATTTATAGGGCATTTCTGCAGGGTCACATTCATGGTTAGGCCCTTCCACAGGGTCATAGTCATGCACAGGACCCTTCCTCAGTGTCACAGTCACACATAGGGCCCTTCCCAGGCTCACAGTTATGCATAGGCCCATTTCCATGGTCAACAGTCATGCATAGACCCTTCCCAAGGGTCAGAGTCATGCAATGGCCTCTTCACAGTGTGGTAGTCGTGCATACTGCCTTATCCAGGGTCACAGTCATACATGGTAACTTCATGTTACCACAGTCCCCATGGTAACTGTCATGCATAGGCCCTTCCCTAGGGTCACAGTCATCTCTAGGCCCTTCCCATGGTCACAGTCATGCATAGGCCCTTTTTCATGTTCATAGTCATGCATAGGACCATTTCCCAGGGTAACAGTCATGCATAGGGATCTTCTCCACAGTCACAGTCATAGTCCCTTCCTCAGGGTACAGTCATACATAGGGTCCTTCCTGCATGGTCCCAATCATTCATAGGCCCTTCCTCAGGGACACAGTCATTCATAGGACCTTTGTGCAGGGTCATATTCATGGTTAGGCCCTTCCACAGGGTCAAAATCATACATAGGCTCTTTTCAAAGGTCACAGTCATGCATAGACCCTTCCCATAGTTCACAGTCAGCATCAGCCCATCCAGATTTTCAGAGTTATGCATTGTCCCTTCTCAGGGTTACAGTCATGTATAGGGACCTTCCTCAGGGTCACAGTCATGCATAGGACTCTTCTGCAAGGTCACAGCCATGCATACAGAGGCCATTTTCCATGGTCACAGTCATGCATAGACCCTTCCCCAGTGTCACAGTCATTCATAGGGCAATCCCTTGGGCACAGTCATGCACAGGGCCCTTTCCCACATCAGTCATGCACAGACACTTTCCGAGGTGTGAAGTCAGCGTTGACCATCCAGATATTTACAGTCATGCATAGTCCCTTCCTCAGGGTTACAGCCATGTATGGGGCCCTTCCTAAGGGACACAGTCATGCAAAGGGACCTTCTGCAAGGTCACAGTAAAGCATAGGCCATTCCCCATGGAAACTGTCATGAAAAGGGCCCTTCTGCAGGGGCACAGACCTACCTACACCTTTCCCCAGGGTCACAGTCATGGTTAAGTCCATCTGCAGTGTCACAGTCATGCATAGGGCCCTTCCCCAGGGTAGCAGTCATGCACGGGAATCTTCTCCAGAGTCACAGTAATTGTCCCTTCCTCAGGGTCACAGTCATGCATAAGTCCCTTCTCCATTGTCACAGTAATGCACATGCCCTTCCTCAGGGACACAGTCATTCATCAGGACATTCTGTAGGGTCACAGTCATTGATAGGCCTTCCTCAGTGTCACAGTCATTTATAGGCCCTTTTCTATGGTTGCAGTCATGCATATTCCCTACATGAGGGTACACTCATGCAAAGGGCCCATCCACAGGGTAACAGTCATGCATAGGCCCTTCCCTTTCCCCATGGTTGCAGTCATGCATAGGCCCTTCCCCAGTGTCACAATCATGCATATTCACTACCTCAGTTCTCCTTCATGCATAGGGCACTTCCCCGTGGTCACAGTCAATCATAGGCTCTTAATCAGCATCACAGTCATCCATAGGGCCCTTCCTCTGGGTCACCTTCCTCCATAAGGCCCTTCCCCAGTGTCTCAGTCCTGCATAGGCCCTTCCTCAGCATCACAGTCATAAAGAGAACCCTTACTCAGTGTCAAAGTCATGAATAGGGCCCTTCCTCAGCACCACAGTCATGAATAGGGCCCTTCCTCATCATCACAGTTATGAATAGGGCCCTTCTTCAGGGTCTGAGTCATGCATGGGGGCTTTCCACAGAATCTGTCCTGCATAGGCCCTTCCCCATTGTCACAGTCATGCATAGGCCCTACCTAAGGTCACAGTCATGCATAGGGCACTTCCCCAGGGTAACAGTCATGCAAAGGGACCTTCTCCAGGGTCACAGTCATTGTTCCTTCCCCAGGTTCACAGTCATGCATTGGCCCTTTCTCAAGGTCAACATCATGCATAATGCTTCCTCAAGGTCACAGAAATGGGTTTCATTAGAGTTCAGGGTCTTTCCCAGAGTCTCAATGAGGCTCAGAGACTTCCCCAAGTGCATGTCTCATAATCTTTGTGACTGTCAAATTTATATCAGGACCTTCCTAGTGTCTCACTGGGCTCAGTGCTATATCCATAGTTTCAGTGAGGCCTAGAGGTTCTCAGTGGGACTCAGGTACAAGTCCACAGTCTCAATGGAGGCTCAAGGACTTCCCCAGATTCTCACTGAGGCTCAGGGGCTACATAATTTTCTCATTGGGCTGAAGGCCCTTGAGTCTCAGGGCTTCCCCAGAGTTGCCTTGGGGCACTGGTGCCTTCCTAAGGTCCAACTGGGTTCAGAGCCTTTTCCAGAGTTTCAGTGGGGCTCAAATTTTTTCAGATATTCTCAGTGGGGCTTATGAAAATGTCAACAGTCTCAGTGGGGAACAGGGACTTCCACTAGGATCCATAGGGATGAGACATTTTGCTGAAGTCTCACTGAGTTGCAGGGCCTTGCCTAGATCATCCGTGGAGCTTAGGGTCTTTCCAGTGTGTTACTGTGGCTCAGGGCCTTCCCTAGGATCACAGAAGCATGCTGAGGCTTCCCAAGGGTGAAAGTTGTGTTCAGGGTTTTTGTGAGAATTGTACTGATCTCATTGACTTCCACAGACCCTCAGTGGGACTCATGTGGAGTTCAAGACATTCCTCAGTTACTCCATGCAGATTGATTCTTTCCCCAGTCTCAGTGGAAATCAAGACCTTCACCAGAGACTCAATAGTGCTCAAGACCTTCTCTGGGGGTCTCATTGAGGCTCAGGGTGTTTCCCAGCATCTCAGTGGAACTCAATATCTTTCCCAGAGTCTCATTGCAGCTCAGAGACTTAACAAAGCTCTCTGTGTGTCTCATGAACTTTGCACGCTTATAACATGTATCAGGACCTTCACTAGCATTTGCTGGGGCTCAGTGGCATATCTAGAGTTTTGGTGGAACACAGATACTTTCACACATTCTGTGTGGGGCTCAAGAACTTGTCCAGAGTCTCAATAGAGCTTAAGAACTTCCCCAACCAAATGGATTCAGGGCCTTCCTCAGAGTCTTAGTGAAACTCAGGGCCTTCCCCAGGGTCTCATTGAGCCTCAGACTATCTGAGGTACTTAATGGGGCTGAAAGTTTTCCTTAGGTTCTCAGTGGAACTCAGATCATTCCCCACTGTCTCGATGAGGTTCAGGACCTTGCCCAGGGTCTGCGTAGAGCTCATATTCTTTGCCCGAGTTTTATTGTGTTCTCAACTTTCCCTGGGTCTCAGTGGGACTCAGATTCTTTCAGAATTCTCAATGAGGCTACTTCACATGCCTGGGTTCTCAGGGACATCACAGAGTTCTCCAAGAATCCAGAGGGATCAGAAATTTTACCAAAATCAGTGAATCTCAGATTTTGCCAAAGTTCTCAGTGGGGTTCAGTGCCTTACCTCAGAGTGGTAGTGTTGCTCAGAGGCTTCAACAGGGTCTCAGAAGGACTCGAGATTTTCCCAGGGTCAAAGCAGTTTTCAGAGCCTTCTGCAAGGTCTCAGTGGAGCTCAATCTACACTAGGATCTCAGTGACCTATCGCTGTGGGCATCCTGGATTTTGTGGGTGTCTCACAAACCTTTCCTACAGTTTCAGTGGGCCTTGGCTCCATCCTCACAATCCCAGTGCATCCTCACAATCTCAGGGCCTTCCCAAGGACTCAGTGGCTCACAACATTCTCCAGGGTTTCAGTGGGGGTTATAGTCTACACACAGTCACAGTGTGACTCAGAATTGTACACAGATTCTCAATGGGGATCATATTTTTACCTAGAGTCTCTGTGGTGATTAAGGCCCTTTGTCACATCTTAGTCCAAGCTTAGGGCCTTGTACCAGGTCAGTGGTACTCAGAACCATCCCAAGTTTCTACATGTAGAACAAAACTTTCTCCAGGGTCTCAGTCTGGCTCAGTACCTTCCCTGATGGCATAAAAAGGCTCAGGGCACTCCACTAAGTTGTCAAGTCTAAGGTCCTTCTCCAGAATTTCAGTAGAACATTGAGGTGTACATGGGATCACAGGGGATTTAGAATCTTCACCAGTATTTCTTTAAGGCTAATGGTTTTCACTAATTTCTCAGTAGGTTCCAAGGGGACCCTTTCACAGTATTTCATTGTTTCTCAGGGCTTTTCCCACACATAAAAGGGCCTCATGACTTTTCCAAGGGCTTCAGTGGGGCGCAGTGCCTTCCTCAAGGTAGTAGGAGGTCGAAGGACCTTCTCCAGTACTTCAGTTAAGCTCAAGGTCTCCAGATTAGTAGACCCAAATCTATGTTACTGTGAAAGTGGTGACTTGAACCATGGTTTCTGATAGTCTCATCACTGTCTTTGTGCCAGGAACTTCCTGTGCAAAGGTGCAGGTCAATGTGGCCCAGTTGCTTTGATGACAATCAGCCAAACAAGGCTCTGTGCAAAGGCACCAAGGTTCATCAGTTGGGACCTTGAGCTCAGGCACCAAGTCCTAGGGATAGAGAGTTCTGGGCATAACAAGATAACTTCAATGTCTCCCAAGTTTCACTGTGATCTTCAGGTCTGTCTGCTTTGCTGAAACTTTCTCACAAATAACTTTTTGATGACAAAACCTATATAATAAACATGCTGAGCTTGCTCTGAGTCATACATCTTCCTTCAGAAAGTAAATCCCCTCCCCTGGCTGCTGCTTTTACACTCTATGTGTGTCTATCTTTTCTCCATCCCACATCACTCCTCATTGGTTCCTGAATTAACTACTAAGCTACATACATCATTTTATCTTATGGAATTCAAGAAGCCAAGAGTACTTGTATTTATATTTAGTCAATGTGTTAGTATTTTAACACTGCAAATAATCAGATGTCTCCTCTAACAAACACATTTATGAAGATTAATCCCACTTATGTAAAAACTAATTTACTGATTTGTAACTTAGGATACCCCTGGAAAGTAAGGTATGAGACAAGTATAATTAATTTTAAGTCAGTTTTACTGCCAAAGTAAAATCCTTAGAAGCAATGGCCATTGCACTTTAAACATTTTATAGGAACCAACACTGGCCAATCACCTGGAAAAATGCATGTGTTCATAGTATCAATAACACCATTGTTCTTACCAATTGAGATTGATCATTTTTGTTAAAGTTGTGTTTAAATTATGTGAATTAAAAGGCACTTGTATCAAATCATGACTTTTATGAGAACTTATTTATCTGTCAACCAATTTTGATGCCATGTACATAGTATAGACACAAGCATGTATGTAAACACAGAATACAACACATGAGTTAAAATAAAGACTGTTGCATATTTTTACAGGATGACCATGACATGAAAGGGCCTGTGTAGTTGGGAAAATTATGAATACAGTGTGCCAGTTAGGGTGTACACCAAAAATAAAGGTTCAGGTGGCCACTTGTCCTCCACAAGGGCAGAATTACTCCTACCACCAACACTGGTTCTTTTCCTTGCTCTTCAAAGGAAAAGAAGATTTACACATACAAGATCTTTCCATTGTTCTTCCCCATCCTAGGCCGAGAATTTTTATTCCCCATTCCTGGAATTAAGTTTCCCCCCTGTCCTGAATCCCTCCTTATTGAGCATTTTGCACACCTGGGCCCCCTATGTGATCAGTCCTCCTTACTGGGGATTTCTTGGACACACCCATCCTGCTTTCCTGGGTGTTGGGTTGTTTCTGAATAGAGCCTCGATGGATACACTCTTCTGGGAAGTTTCTTGAACTCTTCTCTCAGTCACACTCACACCACCTCTGGGATGTCCCAACCACCAAAGTGGCACTTGTTTCTCAAGCTGGACAATAGAGTTTCCTCCCTAGGTCTTTACCTGGAGTTACATGGTTGCCATGGTGCTTGCATGGCCCTCTCTCTGTGGTGCCAATCAACTTTCTATTTTGAGTCCACTGTCAACCTCAGTGATCACAGATTCTTCCCATGCTTTGCATCCAAGCAACAAGGAAGTAGAAGGTTTCTGCTCTAATGTGGGGCATCCTAACCTCCCTGAGGTAGTTTATGAAACCCTGGTGCTGGTGTAGAAATTGTTAGAAATACAAAAAAAAAAAAAAAAATCAAACCTTTGCTAGGAGTTGGGGGTAAAAGGTCAACTTTCCTTCTGCCACAAGGGCAAAATACAGAATCTGGGTAGCACGTATGCTTGGGTGAGCAGTCAGGATGATTTAACTTTAATGCATGCTCCCTCCTGCTCTGATAAGATTGGGTGTAAACTCTAAAACATTAGAAAATTTTCAAACTGTGGCAGGCAAATTCAAATGTTATCATAAAAATGGGTATAACTGGATTGTTTTTGAGAGAGAGATCAATTGAAAATTTTTTTTTTCTGATACTGGGGATTGAACATAGGGTCACATATCTACTGACATCTTCTGCCCTTTTTATGTTTTATTTTGAAGCAGGATCTCATGAAGTCACAGAGGGCCTTGCACATTGCTGAGGCTGGTTTTGCACTTGCAATCCTCCTGCTTCAGATTCCTGAGCAGCTGGGAGTACAGGAGTGTGCTATTTCACCTGGCTACAACTGGGAATCAAATTCCCATTAAGGCTAGATGCTATATTCTTAAAATGTACCATCAGATGTTCTATATCTCACATCCAGAGTCTTATTATTGACTGGTATTGAACAAGGGTCTTCAGAGTTATGCTCAAAAACCTTCCAAAGAATTTACGTTGTCTCACTGTCTTCCCAGTCACTCAGTGAAAATGGGAGTATTTACAAGGGGTCATAGTGGTGCTCAGGGCATCTCCCAGAGTCTCAGTGAAACTCAGGGCATTTCATATAGTCTCAATGGGGCTGAGTGACTGGCCCAATGTTTCAGTGGGACTTAGGGCTATTCCCATTGTTATAGGGGTGCTCAGGGCCTTCTGCACAGAGCTAATGGAACTCAGGAAATTCCAAGTTTTGTAGTGTAGCTCTGGATTTTCCCTAGTATTTCATTCTAGCTCATCACTTTCTTTAATAAATCACAGGTGTTGGGCCATACCCTAGGTTTTTTATGAGGATCATAACTTTTCCCTTAGTATTACAGGTCCTTCCATAGAATGTCAATGAGTCTTGGGTGTGCATAGAGTTGTATGGAGCTAAGATATTTCCCGCATATTTATTTGAACCTAAGGTCTTTGCTATGTTCTCTGTGGGGTTCGGGACCTGTGCCAGAGTGTAATGTAGATGCGGACCTTTCCAAGGGTTACGTTTTTTCTCAGGGATTTTCCAGGTCATCAATGGAACTCATGGCTTTTCCAAGGTATTGTGGACTCAGTGCCTTCCACTGAATATCATTAGGTCTCAGGATTTTCCTCACATTTGAGTGTGACTCAGGGCAGTCCACAGTACTTTAATATGGCTTGGAAACTTTCCCAGTGTTTGTGGGATCTAAAACTTTTAAAAGTATCTCAGGGGAGTCAGGAACTTCACTGGGATCTGAAAGAGATTCAGGAATTTCCCATTATATCATTTTGTCTTTGTGCTTTTCAATAGGACACATGGCCTTTCCTACTCAAAAATGGGGATCAGGGCTTGTCCAGAGTTTCAGTGTGTTTCACAACCTTCTCCAGTCTCACAGTCAGAGTTTTTTCTTCCAGAGGCATAGTAGTCTGATTACATCCCCAGGCACTCACTGGGACACGTAGATATTGCTAGGGTCTGTATGGTTGCAGACATTCCTTAAATTCTCAGTGGGGCACAGACTTTCAACAGGTACTCAGCAGGACTCACAGACTTACCTCCATGTCAGCTATCCTCATGGCTTTTTGCAGTGTCTCAGTGGTGCTAACTGTATTTCCAGAGCTTCCATGTGGCTCTGAAACTTCTCAGGATACACTGAGTTCAGGGCCATCACCAGGGTTCCATTGAATATCAGGACCTTATCCTGATATTCCTAGTACCAGGTTCCTAGTACCACTAACAGCAATTCCCAGGGTCACAGTGATGTTCAGGATATTCCCTGGGGTCTCATTGAAGTTCATTTCCTTCCCCATTCCTTCAGAGGAACTTAGGCCATCCTCAGCATCTCACTGTGTCTCAGGGCCTCTTACAAAGTCTCAGTGGGGCTCAGTGCCATTCCCAATGCCTGAGTGAGGCTCAGTACTGTTCATTCTCAGAGTCTTAGTGGGGCTCTGAATATTCCCCACACACAGCCCACTGGGGTCAGGGCCTTCATAAGGGTCTCAGTGAATTTTAGGTCCTTACACAGGTTCTCAGTGGAGCTCAGCACCAATCCCAGAGTCACAGTGGTGCTCTTGCTCTTCCCCAGATTCTTAGTGCAATTCAGTCCTACACCAGGATTTCAATAGGGCTGAATGCCTTCCTGAAACCCTCTGTGACCTCATAACCTTCCCTAGAATTTCAGTCATTTGGAATTGTCCACATAATTTTGTTGGGGCTCAGACTTCCTCAGTGTTTCTGTTACATTAAAGTCCTTCAGTAGAATCTAAGTGGTGTTGATGGCTTCCAGTAGAGTCCAAATATTGTTCAAGGCCTTATGTAGTACCTTAGTGAATCTCAGGATCTACCCAGGGTCACAGTCATATGCAGAGTCTTTCCAAGAGTCTTATTATTGTCATTGACATTCCTGAAAATTATGAAGATTACTTACATTCTCAATGTCACAGTGGTACTCAGGACCTTCACCAGGATCTCAATGGAGCTCACTGACTTGCCCAGGGACTGAGCAGTGCACATTGTCATTCCCAGAATTTCAGTGATATTTGGAGCAGTCCACATGCCTTTTGTGGGCATCAGATCTTTCTGAACTGTTTCTGAGAAACTAAAGGCCTTAACTAGAGTCTAAGTGTGGTTCAGCCTATTCAGTGTGGTCTTAATGAGGTTCAGAGTCCTTCCCAGTCTCTCATTGGGTCTCAAGGCTCTTGCAGATCATGGCATTGTTTAAAGTCTTTCCAAGTTTTTCTGTGGCACTCAGGTCCTTCCCAAGGGTATCATAAAGCTCAGGTTTCCTCACGGTCATAATCCTGTGTAGACCCTTGCTTAGAATCTTAGTGGTGTCATTGCATCCCCCAGAACATGGTTTTCCTTGGATTCAGTGGGGTAAGGACATTCCCCTGATTTTCCCCAGGATCTCAGTTGGTCTCATGGATTGTCTCAAGTTCTCAGTGGGACTCAGTGGTATTCCCATTGTTGAAATGAGACTCAGAAACTTTTCTAAGACTCTGATTTACACTTTGCTAGGGTCTCAGTGGATCCCAAGGGCTTGCCCATGTACTCAGTGGAGGTCATTTCTTTCCCAGGATCACAGTGCCACTCAGGTTCTTCTTCATAGACTTATTGAGGCTTAGGGCCTTCCCCAGTGTCACATTGGTGGTGAAGGTATTCCCAAGTCTTACTGGAGCTCAGGTCTACTCCAGTATTTCCATGGGCCTCAGAGTACTCCACAAGACATTATTTGGATATAGATGCTTCCCCAGTTTCCTGAGTGGCCTTTACTTGTATCTCAGTGGGTTTCTGGGCTTTCATTTTGTTCTGGATGACTGTCAGGCCTTTCCCAGTGTCAGTATTCTCAGGAGTTTTAAGGCCTTAAGTGGGGCTTATGCCCTCCCAAGTGTTTCAGTGTGGCTGAGGGCCTTCCTTAGCAGAGTCTGACCTTCTTCAGTGTTTCAGTGGTGCTCATGGCCTTCCCCAGAGTCTTAGTGGTCTCCTTTTCTTCCCTAGGCAGTCACTGGGACTCTTGTACATTCTCAGAGTGGTTCAGGATATTCATGAAGTTCTCAGTGGGTCAATGGCCTTACCCGGGATCTCAGTGGGACTCAGTGGCCATTTTTCTTAGCACCTTTTGCAGTGTCTCAGTTTTGTTCAGTGCTATTCCCAGAGTCTCAGTGGGGCTCAGTGCCATTCCCAGGCACAGAGTGCTATTCAAAGTCTTCCCCACACTCATATTCAACTCCAGGCCTTTCTTCTACAGATCAAAGTGGTGCTCAGGGCCTTTCCCAGTGTGTTGATGGTGCTCAGGTCATCTCAAACTTCTTAGTGGACCTTTGGATCTGTCTGCCTCAGTAGCATTCCCAAGATTACAGGGATGTAGGCCATTCCCTAGAGAGGGGTTCTTTTTGTAGGGGTGATCAGAAGTGACTGAATGGGGGCAAGGCATCAGACAGTCCCTTTTTGCCAAAACCAACCAATCAGATGTCAACAGATAAACCATAATGGCATCTTGCAAATGCCTGTTGCTAACCGGGATCCTCAGCCAATCCCAGAAGGACATGGGCCCCAGCAGGGTCTCTGGCCAACCACAGGAAAAATATCCACCACTGAGCCTACCCCCCACCTAACCCAGGGTACAAAAATCCACCCTGTAAGAACCCAGCATGACTTCCCTGGCCCTTTACCTTGGTGGACCAGTGAATCTCACCCGAGAGTTGATCGCAAAAAAGCTTTATTGAGATGCTTGTGGTCTGATCCCTTTAGTCCGGAATCCCATCTAACATTTGCAGGAGGGTCCTCTGGTCCAATATCCTTCAAATGAGTCAGGAAATTCCTGCACTACTTCCTTTCTCTTCACCTTGGTCGACAGAAGTGGGATAAGTTCCTTGATTTCCCTGGCCTTTTTGTTGCACATTCCAAAAAGGGGATCTGATCATAAGTCGTGCGCTCACACCAGATCCTCACCCATTCCATTTGGGCCCCAGTAGATTGTGATGTCCCAGTCTCTGGTAGACCCCCCACCATCCATTTTAGAGACCCCAAAGGCTAAGGAGACATCCTATCCTCTGGCCCGCCTGCCTCCATTTCACAGGTGAGCATAATCAGAATTTGGGATGCCACTTTCTGTTCCTGTCCATCCTCTAGGTAAGACTGAAAGGTCATGAGAAACTTCAAGTCTTCCTTAGACCCTAAAACTCCTTTGGGCTGTCGATATTTTAATTTTGCCAAATCAGGACTCACCCAAGACTTATACCATATGCGGCTGGTCTTTTACTCAACTGAGACCTGATCTCAGTATGTCTTGGACAATGGCCCAAAATGGCCAGCAGAGGGAATTTTGACTTTCAAATCTTCACTGATTTGGACAATTACTGTTGTGGGACAGAGAAATGGTCCCAATTGCCTTAACATTCAAACTTTTTGGGACTTACCTGCTCACTCCTCCCTTTCTTCTACCTGCTCCACTGCCTAAGTTTTCCTTACCAGAGATGCTCCCAAGCCTCTCCCCCACTTCTCCTGCATCTTCTTCCTTCTTTTCAGATCCATGGGAACTGCTTTCTGCCCCCTATTTGGCCAACCTCTCCCTCCTACTCAGGCCAAACTTTCCCCTCTTTTCTCCCCCAGCTCCTCCTCCACCAACCATGCCACTCTCAGGCCCAACTGCTTCCACTCCTACTACTTCATCTCTACTGGAAGGTTCCTCCTCTCTTCCCTCTTCTCCTCTTACAGGTCCCTCCTCCCCTTATCTCTCTTCCCCTCTTACAGTCACAACTCCATCCACTTCTTCTCCTCAGGAAGATATTCCACCTCTTCCCCATCTCTCTCCTCTCCTGTTAGCACTCACACCCCATCTCATCAAGTCTTCCAACCACCCAACCAAGCCCTGCTTTGTCCTCTCTCAGAAGTGGCTGGTGTAGAGAGCATGTGTGAGTCCATGTCCTGTTCACACTCCAGGATCTTTCATAGATCAAAAAGTGCTTAGGATCTTTCTCTGCTGACACTTCTACTTACATTAAGGAATATAGATATCTTTCTCAGGCTTATGATCTCACCTGGCATGATGTTTATGTCATTCTTTCTTCCACCCTCACCCCAGATGAATGGGGCCCTCATTCAGCAGGCAGCACAAGATCATGATGACCAAGTCCACGTAACAGACATAATGCTACTCACAGGTGCTGCAGCAATCCCAACAAACAAACCAAATTGGAACTACCAGGAAGGGCAGCAGGGGCACCAGCATTGTGCTTGCAAGGTCCAATATCTCATAGCAGACATGCAGGCAGTCTCCTATAAGGTGGTAACTTTGATAAACTGAGGGAAATTACTCAGAATCTGGATGAGAATCTAGCCTTTTCCTTAACTTCCACACATAGGTCCTTTCCAAATACACTAAACTGGGGCTACAGTGCTAGCAACCCACTTCATTTCTCAGTTGGCCACTGATATTAGAAAACTGCTCAAATGAGCTGAGGAGGGCCCTCAGACCCCTATCTGAGATGTAGTAAAAATGACTTTCAAAGTATACAATGCCCAAGAGGAAGCAGCTGATCTGACAAGGCAGGCTTGTTTACATAAAAAGGTAATGCTCCTATCCCAAGCCTTGGTAGCTGCCCTGCAGCATGCAGCTCCAGAGAGAGCTTCAAATGGGGACAAGCAATCCTTTGCACTGGGGGCTTGCTTCAGATGTGGATGTGGAGGTCATTGGGCTAATCAATGTTCAAACCCATGGCCCCCTTCCAAGCCATGTCCCACCTGAAAACATGCAGGACACTGGAAGAGTGACTGCTCTATGGCATGTGCTTCCCCAGTGCCTCCATGTGGAGGTGTGACTGGTCAAGCAGTCCCTTCTCTGGAGCTGTAGGGATTTGCAGAAGACTAAAGGAGCCTGGACTCAAGGATCCCATCACCCTCACTGAGTCCAGGGTCACTCTCCAGGTGGCAGATAAGTTCATTACATTCCTTGTGGACACGGGGACTACCTACTCTGTCTTGCCTGCCCACTCTGGGCATTTGTTTCCTTCCTAGATTTTGGTTATGGGAATTGATGGAAAACCCTCCTTCCCAAACAGAACAGCTAACCTAGCCTGTGCCCTGGAGAAACATCCTTTTTCACACACCTGGTCAATCCCTCCTGTCCAGTTCCCGTCCTATGTAGAGTTGTTCTTCAACTCCTGGGATCCACCCTACAACCTCTCCCCAGGGACACTACTATTAATAATTTTCTTCTACCTCTAGTTCATACACATTATAACACCTTCACACCACCTACCCTACCACTGCCTCCAGATGTGGTCAATCCCCAAGTCTGGGGACACCTCCAAGCCAGCCATAGCCTCCCACCACAAGCCAGTACTTATCCGACTGAAACTTCAAACTAAATTTCCTTCATGTCCTCGATTTCCTATTTATCCCACCCACAGGGAAGGACTTAATCCCATGATACACAAATTGCTTGCTCAGGGACTCCTCATTCCTACAGATTCTCCATGTAAACCCCCCCATATTGCCAATGCACAAACACTCAGGGACCTACTGCTTAATCCAGGACACCACCTGATCAAGAGACAGTTGTTCCCATTCATCCAGGGTTTACTATCCTTACCCTCTTCTTTCCCACATTCCTCCATCTACCCCTCATTTCACACCCTGTAACCCAAACATGTGTTCTTCACAGTTCCCCTTCACCCTGACTCCTTCTACCTCTTTGCCTTCACATGGGAGTCTCCTACATCCCTTAGGTCTCAACAGTCAACATGGACAGGTTACCCAAGGATTCCAGAACAGCCCCAACCTCTTTGGGCAAGCCCTAGATCAGGACTTGACTTCAGGTGATGTATGAGATAGCAACATTCTACAGCATGTGGATTAACTTCTTTCATCCCTCAAAGCTTACAAACACACACTGCTAAGCTCCTTAATTTCCTGGGGTCTCGGTGCTTTTGGGTGTCCCCAGCCAAGGTCCAGCTCACCACCACTTCAGTCACAAATTCAGGCATACTCCTAACTTCTACTTCTAAGAGCGTCAGAACACAGAATCCAGGCCTTCTGTGTCCTACAGTCACCAAAAATGGCAGATTACATCCTCTCCTTCCTGGGTCTGGCTGGCTTCTCCAGGCACTGGGTCCCTACCTTTGCACTCCTCACCAAAGCCCTGTACCAGAGAGCAAAGGAGACCACTCATGGACCCCTTTCCTACCCCAATATGATAGCTAACTCTTTTTACAAGTTCAGGGATGCTCTTACATCCTCAGCTATTCTCGCTCTCCCTAACCCTAACCATCTTTGCCACCTCTTAACAATGAAATATAGGGTGTTCCCAGAGGACTCCTAGCAAAACCAACTGGACTTTCCTATAGACCAGTGGCATATCTCTCTAAGAAGCTTGATTCTATAGTTTTTGTGTGGCTAATATGGCTTTGGACACTGATCGTAGCAACTGAACTAACAAAGGAAACCTTAAAACTCATCTTGCTCTTGTCAATAACTGTATTTTCTACCCATTGAATCCAGAATCTCTTAAGCCATCAATCCCTTCCACTCCTGAGCCCATCAAGAATTCAAGAATTCCATCTCCTCTTCATAGAAAACCCCACCATCATTCTCTGCTCTTCCTCTTCCCTCAACCCTGCTACACTTATTCCACTGACCCCACCTCCCGCAACAGTCATTCCTGTCCAAAGGAACTGAAGGCCCTACACTCATCCCATGAGGACCTTTCAGAATACCCACTCCCCTCACCTGACTTAACCATTTTTGTAGATGGCAGTTCTGTGCTAGATCCCAACGGACACTGTATAGCAGTACTTACCACTGCTTCAGTTCTGGAAGGTAGCTACCATCCTGACAGAACAACCTCCCAAAAGCCAAGCTCTTTGCCCTCACTAGGGGCCCTCATTCTATCCAAAGGCAAACAGGTTAACATTTACACAGACTCCAGAGATGCTTTCTTGATTGCTCACTCACATTTGGCTACTTGGAAGGAGCGTGGGTTTCTAACCTCAAAGGGGTCACCAGTGGTCAATGCCTCCCTGATTTCCAAACATTTGGAGGCATTTCAGCTGCCATCCCAAGTTGCCATCATATACTACTAAGTCATCAAAGATCCTCAGACCTATATGAGTAACAAGAAGGTAGACTCTATAGTGTCGGGGCGGGATTGGGAACAAAGTCCACAACAGCCCCCATTCTTTTCATATCTGCTAAAATCAAACCTAAATATAATCCACAGGAGCAAGAAGACCTAATAACCCAGGGCAACCATCTTGGGGATGACAGCTGGATCTTTCTGGGGAACCATATTGCCCTTCCTAAGCAGCAAGCTATCAACTTGCTGATGGACATTCATAATTCTCTTTATATTGACCCCAGGCCTCTTCCGAACTTTCTTCAACCCCTCTTTTATCACCCAGGATTGAGATATCTTCTGTAGCAGTTCCACTTCACTTGCTCTGGCTGCTCCACACTATCCCCACAAGGAGGCCTCAAACCCAAATTCCCAACACACCAGATAGAGGCCAACAGCCAGTTGAAGATGGGCAGGTTGACTTCACCCACATGCCTAGACACAAAAAGCTCCTTTATTTCTTACTTTGGCTGATACTTTTTCAGGCTGGATAAAAGCCCTCTTTACCTCAAGGAAAACTGCAGACACCGTTGCCTCCATCGTCATCAGCAGATCATCCAGAGATTCAAACTTCCTGCATCCATCCAGTCAGACAACTGTCCTGCCTTCACCTCTCAGGTTGTTCAACTAGTGCCCAAAGCCTCAATGTCACCTTGAAGCTCTATATCTCCTATTGACTCCAATACTCAGGTAAGGTTGGAAGAACTAACAGCACCCTCAGAGGTCATTTGACTAAACTTACCATTGAAGTCAAACTCTCCTGACCTGATCTCCTTCCATTGGCCCTTCCTGCATTCAGGCAGGCCCCAGAGTCCCCTCAGGCCTTAGACCTTTTCAGCTGTTCTATGGGTGCCCTTTCCTAATCAATCCAAACTTCCCAGACACCTCTCCCCCTTTGGCATCTTATTTACCATATCTCACACACTTGCACAAGCTGTTAAGGGAGCTCACACACTTCTGTAGCCCTGGACCATTCACAACCTCATTTCCAGCTGAACCACCACCTGAATCAACCATCCTTCCACTGCAAATGGGTGACATGATGTTGTTCTGGAAATTACATCCTCAGTCACTGCAACTAGTGAGGTTAGACTGCACCTCATATGGTTATACTTATCATCCCAACCGTGGCCAAAATTCTAGGCCTCTTCTCCAGGCACCATGTCTCCCACATTAATAAAGCACCCATCCCAGATACCCAGTCCTGGGCCTCCACTGTTCTTGGACTCACTGAACTCAAAATCTCTCACCAATCCTCTATGACTTCTCCTACTCATTGATCCCTCTCAGCCCTCTAGCCCAGCCTATAGGAGAACTGGGAATTGGATTGAACCTCCCACTCTCAGATCAGAGTGGAGAAGGACTGTTTCCTCACAGAATCTGAGTAGAAGCTCACCTTCCATCTCGTAGATTTTAACTCTATACATATCTCCCCTCACAGCCCTACTGCTATGGCTTGTTTTCTGTTTGACCAGACCAAAACATACTGCAGAAAGTGGCCCTCCACCTGAGGGGGACTCCTACAACCAGTGTGAAAGGCACCTCGCTGATCCTGCAAAGAACCAAGAGAGTAACTGACTGATTGGCCAAAATGGTGAATGAAATCTTATTACCATCAATATCTAAGACCCCTGGACCCCCATATAATCTTCAAGTTTGATGGCAACCTCTACATGTGTACAGAGACAAACTTGCCACAGCTTCCCTTACAATCCTGGGGGCCTCTACTCAGGTGACTTCAAAGGTTCACATAACCATCCAAGAGCAGGAAGAAGAAGTTCAATTCCAGCTCAACGAGGTGGCTCATCCCAGTGTTGACCACTTCTCATGGCTTCCCTGATATGTCAAGTCCTTCAATTCTCAATTTGTCCAGGGTCAACAACAGCATGAACTGCTTTCTGTACCTAGGTTTGGATAGGACCCCCTAACAGCCATCACTATCAATTCCCCCCTTAACTCTTACTCAGCACCTCACAGGAACCTCTCTCCACCTTTGGAGGGGAATCTCCTTTTTCACAATTCCTCAACAAACTTTACCTGTGGCTATGCCTCCTCTACCTCAGTACCTTGCATACGACCTTCCCCATTGTCACAGTCATGCATAGGCACTTCCTCGTGGTCACAGTCATGCTTATGCCCTTCCTCAGATTCACAGTCATGCATAGGACCTTTCTGTAGGGTCAAAATCATTCACAGGGTCATTCTGCAAGGTCAGTCTTGCATAGTGCCTTCCCAATGACACCATCATGCATAGGCCCTTACCCAGGTTCACAGTCATGCTTAGGCCTTTCCCCATGGTCACAGTCATGCATAGGCCCTTCCTCAGTTCCACAGTAATGCATAGACCCTTCCCCAGAGTCACAGTCATACATCTGCCCTATTGTGTGCTCACAGTCATGCATAGGCCTTGCTCCAGTGTCACAGTCATGCACAGCACCCTTGTCTCTAGTCACACTCATGCACAGCACCCTTCTCTGTGGTCACAGTTATGCACAGGCCCTTCTGCAGGGTTAAAGCCATGCATAGGCCCTTACCCAGGTTCACAGTCATGCCTACACCTTCCCCAGAGTTAAAGTCATGCAGAGGCCCATACCCATGTTCCCAGTCATGCATGGGGCCTTTCCATGGGGTCAGTCATGAACAGGGCACTTCTTCAGTGTGACAGTCATGCATAAGCCCTTCCCCAGTGTCACAGTCATGTGTATTCTTTTCTTTAGGGTTGCAGTCATGCATAGGCCCTTCTTCAGGGTCAGTCATTCATAGGGCCCATCGACAGAGTGACAGGCATGCATAGGGCCCTTCCCCAGGGTTGCAATCATGCATATGGCCCTTCCCCATGGTCACAGTCATGCATATGGCCCTTCCACAGTGTCACAGTCATGCATACACCATTCCCCAGTGTTACAGTCATGCATATGCCCTACCTCAGGTAGCAGACATGCAAAGGGCAATTCCCTGTGGTCACAGTCTTGCATAGGTCCTTCCTCAGTGTCACAGTCACTTAAAGTTCTTTTTCCATGATCATTGTCATGCATTCTCCCTACCCGAGGTCACAGTCATGCATATGGCACCTTCCCAGGGTCATAGTAATTCATAGGCCATTACTCAAGGTCACAGTCATTCATAGGGCCCATTCAAAGAGTGACATTCATGCATAGACCCTTCCCCATGGTCACAGTCAAGCATAGAATATTCCTCAGTGTCTTAGTCATGTATAAGACCCTTCTGCAAGGTCACAGTCATGCACACAACCTTCCCCAGTATCATAGTCATACCTAGGACCATTGTGTGGGAAACAGTCATGCTCAGGGAACTCCCCAGGGTCACATTCATGCATAGGCCCTTCCACAAGGTCACAGTCATGCATAGGCCCTTCCCCATGGTCACAGTCATACATAGGGCCATCACCTGGGAACAGTCATGCACAGGGGTCTTCCCCACGGTCACAGTCATGCATAGGCACATCCTCAGGGTCACAGTCATGCAAAGGCACTTCCTCAGGGTCACAGTCATGCAGAGACCCTTTTCTGTGGTCACAGTAAAGAATGGCCCTTCCCCAGTGTCACAGTCAAGAATGGCCCTTCCCCAGTGTCACAGTCATACATAGGGCCATCACCTGGGAACAGTCATGCACAGGGGTCTTCCCCCAACAGGGTCATGCATAGGCCCTTCCCCAGTGTAACGGTCATGCATAGGAACCTTCTCCAGGATCACAGTCATGCATAAGACCCTTCTGCATGGTCACAGTCATGTGTACAATGTTCCCCAGAGTCACAATCATGTATACACTTTTCCTCAGGATTGCAACTATTCATACGGCCCTTCCCCAGTGTTACAGTCATGTATACATTTTCCTCAGGGTCGCAGTCATGCATAGGCCCCTTCTCCAGTGTCACAGTCATGCATAAGTCCTTCCTCAGTGTCACAGTCATACATAGGACACAGTCATACATAGTCATGCATAGAACTTTCCCCAGTGTCACAGTCATACATAGGACCATCACCTGGGAACAGTCATGCACAGAAACCTTCTCTGGGATCACAGTCATGCATAGGCCCTTCCTTAGCATCACAGTCATGTATAGGGCTCTTCCTCAGGGTCACTGTCAAGCATAGGCCCTTCCCCTGTTTCCCAGTAATTCATAGGTCCTTCCTCAGCATCAGTCATGAATAGGGCCCTTCCTCAGGGTCACAGTCATGCATAGGCCCATTCCCAGTGTCCCACTGATGCATAGGCCCTACCTATGCTCGCAGTCATGCATAGGGCACTTCCCCAGGGTAATAGTCATGCAAAGGGACCTTCTTTGGGTTCAGAGTCACTATCCGTTCCTCAGCATCAGTCATGCATTCGCCCTTTCCCAGGGTCACAGTCATGCATTGGCCCTTCCTCAGGGTCACCATCACACTTAAACCTTCCTGAAGGTCACAGTAATGCATAGGAGATTTGCCAGGGAAACAGTCATGCATAGTGCTTTGTGGAGTGTCACAGTCATACATAGCCCTTGCCCAGGGTCACAGTAATGTATAGGCCCCTTTCCATGGTCATAATCATGCCTGCAGCATTTTCCAGGGTCACAGTCCTTCTTAGGGCCTTCCCCAGCATCACACTCATGCATAGGCTCTTCCCCAGGCTCAGAGCCAGGCATAGGGCCCTTCCCCAGGGACACAGTCATGCATTAGACCCTTCCCCAGGGTAATAGTCATGCATAGGAACCTTCTCCAGGGTCACAGTCATAGTCCCTTCACATGGTCACAGTCATAGTCCCTTCCAATGGTCACAGTTATGCATTGGCCCTTCCTCAGAGTCACAGTCATTAATATTGCCCTTCTGCTGGGTCACAGTCAAGGATAGGCCCTTCCACAGGGTCACAGTCATGCATAGACATTCCCCAGTGTCACAGTCATGTGTAGGCCTTGCCCCATGCTCACAGTCTAACATGGAGCTTTCCCCAGGGAAACAGTCATACATAGGGACATCCTCCAGGGTCATAGTCATAGTCCCTTTTGCAGGGTCACACTCATGCATAGGCCCTTCCCCAGGGTCAGGGTCATGCATAGGACCTTCTTCAGGGTCACAGTCATGCATACACCCTTCCCCATGGTCACAGTCATGCATAAGCCATTCCTCAGTGTCACAGTCATGCATAGGGCCTTTCTGCAGGTCATAGTTATGCATAGGATACTTTCTGTGGTACAGTCATGCATAGGGCTCTTCCCCATGGTCACAGTCATACATACAGCCTTTTACAGGGTTACAGTACTGATTAGGGATTTTCCGAGGGTCACAGACATGCATACCCCTTCCCCAGTCAAGGCTGTGCATTGGGCCCTTCCTCCATGTCAAGTTAATGCATATGCCCCTGCCCCAGGGTAATAGTCATGCATAGGGACCATCTCCAGGTCACAGTTGCATAGGCACTTCCACATGGTCACATTCAGGCATAGGCCCTTCCACATGGTCACACTCATTCATAGGTCCTTCCACATGGTAACATTCATGCATAGGTCCTTCCACATGGCACATTCATGCATAGGCTTTTCCTCAGACTCATACACATTCATAAGGATGTTGGATCTTATTGGGACAAGATTTGCCCCATATATCTGTGAAAATCAGGGCCTGCACCAGGGTCTCTGAGGGGCTCAGAGCATTCAACAAGGTCTCATTACTTCTACAAATCTCCCAATTCTCAGTGGGTCTTTCAGTGTTTCCCATGGTCTCTTTCTAGCTCAAGGTCTTTTTTCAGAGTTTCATTGCAGCTCAGGGTCTTTCCCAGAGTCTCAGAGGGACTCAGAGACTTCCCAAAGTGCATGCTTCATGATCTTTGTGGGTATCTAACTTGCATCAGGACCTTCATAGTGTCTCACTAGGCTCAGTGCTATATCCACACTTTGAGTGAGGCTTATAGATCCTCAGTGGGGCTCAGGTACAAGTCCAGAGTCTCAATGGAGGCTCAAGGACTTCCCCAGATCTCACTGAGGCTCAGGGGCTACATAATTTTCTTATTGGGCTGAGGGCCCTTGAGTCTCAGGGCTTCTCCAGAGTTGCCTTGGGGCACTGGTGCCCTCCCAAGGTTCAACTGTGTTCAGAGCCTTCTCCAGAGCTTCAGTGAGGCTCAAATTTTTTCAGATAATCTCAGTGGGGCTCAGAGAAATGTCTACAATCTCAGTGGGGAGCAGGGACTTCCACAAGGATCCACAGGTAAGAGATATTTTGCCCATGTCTCACTGAGTTGCAGGGCCTTGCCCAGATAGTCAGTGGGGCTTCAGGTCTTCCCAGTGTGCTACTGTGGCTCAGGGCTTTCCCTAGGATCACAGAAGGATGCTGAGGCTTCCCAAGGGTGATAGCGGGGTTCAGGGCTTTTGTGAGAATTGTACTGATCTCATTGACTTCCTCAGACCCTCAGTGGGGCTCATGTGGAGTTCAGGACATTCCCCAGTTTCTAAATAAAAATTATTCTTTCCCCAGTCTCAGTGGAAATCAGGACCTTAACCAGAGATTCAATAGAGCTCAAGACCTTCTCTGGGGTCTCATTGAGGCTCAGGGTGTTTCCCAGCATCTCAGCAGAACTCAATATCTTTCCCAGAGTCTCATTGTGGCTCAGAGACTTACCAAAATTGTGTCTGTCTCATGAACTTTGCAGGTTTATAACATGTATCAGGACATTCACTAGCATCTCACTGGGGCTCAGTGGTTTATCCAGAGTTTTGGTGGAACATAGATACTTTCACACATTCTTTGTGGTATACAAGAACTTATCCAGAGTCTCAATAGAGCTTAAGAACTTCCCCAACCAAATGGGTTCAGGGCCTTCCACAGAGTCTTAGAGAAACTCAGGGTCTTCTGCAGGTTCTCATTGATCCTCAGACTATCTGATGTACTTAAAGTGGCCGAGGGTCTTCCTCAGGTTCTCAGAGGGACTCAGATCATTCTCCAGTGTCTCAGTGAGGTTCGGGCCCTTGCCCAGTGTATTAGTAGAGCTCATTTTCTTTGCCATAATTTTATTGTGTTCACAGTCTTTCCCAGGGACTGAGTGGGTCTCAGATTCTTTCAGAATTCTGAGCGGCTTCTGAAATGCCTAGGTTCTCAGGGACATCACAGAGTTCCCCAATCCAGAAGGATCAGAGACTTTACCAAAATCTCAGTGAATCCCAGGTTTTTTCAAGGTTCTCAGTGGGGCTCAGTGCCTTACCTCAGAGTGATAGTGTACGCAGGGGATTTGACAGGGTCTAAGAGGAACTGGGAGCCTTCCCCAGGGTTAAAGTAGTTTTCAGAGCCTTCCACCGGGTATCAGTGGAGTTCACTCAACACTAGGGTCTCAGTGGGCTCAGAGTTTTCCCCACTATCTCTGTGGGCATCATGGACTTTGTAGGTGTCTCACAGGACCTTTCCTAGTGTTTCAGTGGGCCTTGACTCCATCCCCCAAATCCCACTGCATTCAGGGACTTCGCAAGTTCTCAGTGGCTCAAAACTTTCTCCAGGTTTTCAGTGGAGTTTACACTCTTCCCCACAGTTTTAATGGGACTCAGGCCTGTTCATAGATTCTCAGTGAGGCTCAGAATTTTATCTAGAGTCTCTGTGGTGATTAGGGCCCTTTATCAAGTCTCAGTCCAAGCTTAGGGCCTTGTCCCAGGTCCCACCACATTCAGGGCATTTTTGTGGTCTCTGTGGAGTTCCAACTTTCCCCAGATTCTCACTGGGTCTCAGGACATTCCCCAGGTTCTCTATTGGTCTAAAGGCCTTGTTCTGGGTCACAATGTTGCTCAGGTTCTTTCCTAGAATTTCAGTGGGGGAGAGGGCCTTCTCCACATTTGCAATAGTGTTCACAGCTTTTCCCACAAACTCTGTGTTCAGGGTCATCCCCAGGTCTCAGTGGAGATGATCCTTTCTAGGATTTGACTGTGTGTCCTAGTCTTCCTGGGGGACTTATGGGGATCAGGGCCTTTCCCATGATATCAGTGGGTTTGGGGGCCTTCCTTGGGGTCTTAGGAGCTCTCAGTCTTCTCCAGGTACTAATTGGGTTCTATGCCCTTCCACAAGTTCTTATGGGGACATATCACTTTACTGTATCTCACCTGGGTTCATAAACTTCCCCAGAAATTCAGTGAAACTGGTAACACATTGTGAGTCTCATTGGTTCTCAATGGTTACCCCTGTTGGCCATGGGCCTTAAGGCCATTCCCATGATCTCAGTGAGGCTTCATAACTTCTCCAGGATATGAGTGGTACTCAGAGCCATCCAGTTTCTACATGTAGAACAGGACTTTCTCCAGGGTCTCAGTATGGCTCAGCACCTTCCTCAATGTCTTATAAAGTCTCAGGGAACTCCACTGAGTTGTCAGGTCTAAGGTCCTTCTCCAGAATTTCAGTGGAACTTGGAGGTGTCCACAAGTTCATAGTGGGACTTAGATTTTTCACCAGTGTTTCTTTAAGACTAACAGCTTTCACTAGTTTCTCAGTTGAATGATTTGGAGCCCTTTCACAGTATTGCATTGTGTCTCAGTGCTTTTCTAGCACATCAAAGGGGCTCATGACTTTTCCAAGGGCTTCAGTGGGACTCAGTGCCTTCCACAAGGTAACAGTAGGTCAAAGGACCTTCTCAAGTACTTCAGTAGAGCTCAGGGATTTTTATAGTACTTCAGTGGAGTTCAACTACTTTCCCAGAGTTTGTGTGATCTAAAGGCCTTCAAAAGTATCTCAGTAGAGTTCAAGGCCCTCATGAGTGCCCGAATGGGATGCAGGGTTTTTCCTATTACATCATTGGATTTCTGGGCTTTTCCAGGTCTGTAATGAGGCTCATTGACTTCCATAGTGATTCAGCGGATTGCAGGGCCTTGTCCATGGCTTGTCAGTGGGTTTCCTGGGCTTTTACAGTGTCACAGTCATGTTCAGGGTGTTTTGCATATTCTTAGTGGTCTCATTCCCTTCACCAGGCAGTGGGTGAACTTCTTGAATATTCCCATCCACTCAAGGTGGTTCAGGATGTTTCCTAGGTTCTCCATGGACCACATATCTCGGCTGGTATCTCAGATGGACTCCTGGTCTTTACTCCTGGTCTGTTATTCTCGGGGCCTTTGCAGAGTGTCAGTCATGCTCAGTGCTCTTCTCAGAGTCTCACTGGGGCTCAGATTCCTCCCCAAGTGCACACATGGTTGAGTTCTTTGCTAGGGTCTCAGTGAATCTCAGATTACCCAGGGTCTCAATGAAGCTCGGTGCCATTCCCAATGTCAGAGTTGTGCTCATGGCCTTCTCCAACATCTAAGTGACACTCAGAGACTTGTGCAGTGTATCAGAGGGGTTCAAACCCTTTTCTCATATCAGCAGGGACTCAGGACCTACCCTAGCATCTAAACAGATCTCAGAACCTTGTCATAGTTTCACTGGGCCTCTGGTCTTTCCAAGAATTTATGTTACACGTAGTAATGTTCACATGATCTTTTTGAGGCTCAGATAATTCCCCTTGTGTTTTGAAGAATCAAAGTCCTTCAGAAGAATCTTAGAGGGTTCAGTGCTTTCACTGGTTTCTCATTGGTGTGCAAGATCTTCTACAGAGTCTGAACTAGTCTGAGAGCCTTCCCCAGGTTCACGGTTTTATGTACAACTTTTCCAGGAGACTTAGTGGTCTCATAGCCTTCTCAGACTTTAAGCAGATCTTGGTATCATTCCCAAGGATACAGTGGAGGTTAGGACATTCCCCAGGGTCTCAGTAGGGCTCCATCATCTTGCTTAGGGGCTCAGTACAAGTGAGAACATTTTTCAACATCTCAATGGGGCTCAGGGCTATTCCCAGTTTCAGTGAGTCTCAGTGGTATTTCTAGCCTCTCAGGGTCCAAATCTTCCCCAAGAAAACACTGGATTTCAGAGTTGTCCTGGGATTCTCAGTGAATCCCAGGGCTTTTCCCAGGTTTTCCACGGAGTTCAGTACCACACCCAGTTTGCAATGGTGCTCAGGAAATTTCCTAGGTCTGATTGTTGGTCAGGACCTTCCCTAGTACCACAGTGTTCCTCAGAGCCTTCCCAAGTGTCTTTGTGAGGCTCATGGCTATCCCAGTATTTCAGTGGACATCAGGGTGTGATAAATATTGAGGTGCCACAAATAATCAAACATGTGCTAGCAAGTGAGTGTGCAAGAAAAGTTTTACTACTTCTAGAAAGCCATTCTACAAAACCTGGCTAGGAAACACACTTGAGCATGCAGTCTACCTCCTTTATTCCTATTGTGGCACTACCCCTTGCCCGACTGGAGGACCTCAGGGTTACAATCTATATGATTGGTAAATTTTAAATTTGGGGCAAAGAATGGGGAAGTCTATAAATTAAATGGCTACAATTTCCTCTTACACCTCATTTAAGGCTAAATACTATATTTTGTAAATGCACCATTTCTCACAAATTCCCCCTTTAGCTTTTAAACATTTAATTTCATTTTCATTTTGCTCATGTGCCCATCAATGCCTTCATCCATTCAAGATATATTAAATTTCTAATGTAAAAATCACCCACCATAATGAGGACGCCACCCTTTAGCCATCCTAGTAGCCATCCCAGTGATTACTAGCACTTGTTCAGGTCCTTTACAGCCAAGTTGAAGTTTGTGCCTTTTCTAGGTTTTGATTAAAATCAAATCTCCAGGCTGGAAGAAATGAATGGCAACCTCTTGCAGGAGAGTCTGAGCAACTATTCATCAGAAGATAATGAAAAAGCAAAGCACTGATAGATCTCTAATTGAATTGGAACAAACTTTTGTATCAGGCAGCAAATCTCTTCCTGTATAATTTCTCAGTTTTAATTACTTTTGGGAGCACTGACACTAATTAACTCCTCTACTTACCTGAAAAGAACCTTTGTGTTTTATTTTCAATGTCCATGTGTGCCTGTACTTTGGTTACATTCTCCTGCCAGGTGTTTAAGGACAAGTTGACAAAATTGACTTGTTCCTATGGACTGTTAGAGTCAGCTGAGATTTGTCATGGATCATTCATGGAAACATGTGAGAGACTTTTGGCTCCTTTAGCTATTCTTCTAGCAGTTGTCCCAACTTCCAGGATGAACCAAGGTCTTGCTGACCATATTTGACTTCCCTTGGAAGCATTAGAGATATTTCCTTCTCCAGAGATTCTCCTCTTTTCAGACAGTGCACTTGTTGCCTTCCTGCTCTCTAGGGTCCCTTAAAATGGCCCTAATTGGGAGGACATGAGACCCAGAATTGCAAAACCTTTGAGAAGTCCCAGTGTTCCTGGATCCTAGCTGACCTTAGAGGGCAAGGGCCAAATATTGGCCACTTTTCCTTGGTCCTTTCACTTCCTTGCCCTTGGTTTCTAAGTTTTGGGTTAAACATCCACCAGCTTAGTTTCATCAGTAAATATAATGTATATAATCTTATACTTACTCCTTCCATTCAATTGGGGTTTTATATTAGTATTAGAAGTCAGTCTTATATCCAATTCTGTGCTATATATGATGGCTTATTATCTCACATTAACGCCCATTTTTCTGTTTGGAGGAGTACTTCTTCAAAACACTAACATCCAAAACTTATAAAGTTCTATGTGGAAAATACAAAATGAAATTTAAAAGACTAAAAAATGTATTCAGTTTGCACAATAGCTTTAAACCAAGCAACATAATATCTGTATTACACTGGTATAGCTTGGTGTCCATTTTGCCTACTCAGAAACACATGAATTTATCAACTCAATCACCTATGAAACCCTTTACAAATTTTAATTTCTTTCAAAACTCTCTTACAAACTGAAATACCATTTATAATTTACCCAAATCTTTACTTAGTTTTGTATGATATTCCTTGTTAATTTTGGGATCATAGTAATTTTCTTTGTACAGGTGATCAAACCCAGGGGCAATAAACTACTGAGCCACATCCCCAGCCAGTTTTTGTATTTTGTTTAGAAACAGGGTCTTACTTAGTTCCTTACGGCCTCACCAATTTGCTGATGCTGGCTTTGAATCTCAAGATCTTCTTGCCTGAGCCTCCCATGCTGCTGGGATTACCACCGAGGCCCAGGTGGATTACAGTAATCTTTTCAACAAAAATCTCTCTTTTGATTATAATTTAAAATGAGTGGAAGTCTAACTTTCTCTGTAGTCAGTCTAACACAGGGTGAGAGGCTGATGCTTATCTCAATAAGGCAGGACTCTTGACAAATAACACAATGCAACATTTCATCTGAAAAATAATCAATAAACTAAGAGAGATCTGAACTTACTCTGTGTAGAAAAAGTGGCCAAATGCTTCCCTATTTCACCATGTAAGCTTTTAAAGGAAACAGGTTCTCATTATTTTTTAAGATACATTTAAATTTCCACCCTAGTGTAAAAATTCACACAAAAGTTCATGACTATCTTATTGAAAAACAGGTTAGCAGAACATGAAAAGACATAAATAGCTCTCCAATTAAATTTACTTTTTCATACAAATCTGAAGGCAATTACCACTACAGACAACTTTGGTTTGGAGAACACTAACTTGGTAAAGTTCTCCCCTAAATAGATTAAATTCATGTTTTAAAGAGTCATTCAAGAAATTATGGGTCCCCATTAATGCCTCTCTCTTTAGGGGGATATGTCTATACTTTCTGTGGCAAGTTATTTCCTGTTTGAACCATATCTTGGTTAAGATAATTTGATCAGGGACTAGGGTTGTGGCTCAGTTGTCCAGCACCTCATGGCATGTGTTAGACACTGGGTTTAATTCTCAGTACCACATATAAATAAATAAAGATTCCTTGACAACTGAATATATTTTTTAAAAAAGATAATGTGATACCCTTTCTCAAGATCCCTTTAACCCAAATGAACTTATTAATTCCTAGGACACCCCCATAGAGCAGACTTTGTTTTCTTTTCCTGGGACACCCTTTCTAATGAAATTGTTACTCCTTGAGTGAGAATGCCATGTGTACAATTAATTTACATAACAAAGCTTATCACAGAAGAGAGATGGAGGGTTATATATTATGGCACACAAAAAATAAAATAGGTGCATTCTATGTGACTGGCAGTTTTCACACCTTGGATAACATAGGACAGTTAATAATCTGGCACTCAGGGTAATCGGCTGCAATTAAGGTTTTATTTTTTAATGTAAAGGCCAACGACATGATGTTACACACTCCAGCCAACACCATTGTCCCAGAGAGGTGGAGAAGAGCAGATGGAAGTGGGGATGGACCCTTATGGGGATTACTGAAAAATTCCAATCAGGGACTAAAAGGACATAGTCAATTAAAAAAGCATGAGTGAAGCAATAAACTTGGTACCCTCCCAATGCCTGTACAACAAAGATTTCAAACTTAAGTCCAAAGCTTTTGGATGTCTGTTCAGCACAGACTCTGATCAATGCCTTCATCCAGAAACCATAAAACCTCTCTTAGGTTGTCCCTTGAATTACAGGAGTTCCTTCTTCCCTCATTCACACAAGTCTTACTCCTTTTTAATAAGATGTAATACTTCAACCTTTTACGTTACTTTACTTAAAACAAAGCCGAAACTTTTTTGTATGCATGTAAACTTATAACTGTTAGAAATTTAACCCATGAAATCTTGCTCTTAGGACCCAGAAATGCACAATCTTAATTCCTTTTTTAAAATAAACTGATTTAAAACACACATTTGGTAGAACCAAATATATGTTACTGTGGGGAGTGGTGACTTGGACCATGGCTTCTGATAGTCTCATTACTGTCTTTGTGCTGGGAACTTCCTGTGCAAAAGTGCAGGTCAATATGGCCCAGTTGCTATGCTGACAATCAGCCAAACAAGGCTCTGTGCAAAGGCACCGAGGTTCATCAGTTGGGAACCTTGAGCTCAGGCACCAAGTCCTAGGAATAGAGAATTCTGGGCATAACAAGATAACCTCAATGTCTTCCAAATTTCACTGTGATCTTCAGGTCTGTCTGCTTTGCTGAAACTTTCTCACAAATAACTTTTTGATGACAAAACCTATATAATAAACATGTTGACCTTCCTCTGAGTCATTCATCTTCCATCAGAACATAAATCCTCCCCTGGTCCCAGCTTTTTCACTCTATGTGTGTCTGTCTATCTTTCCTCCATCCCACATCACTCCTCACTGGTTTCTGAATGAACTGCCAAGCTGATCACTGCTTGTTACCTTATGGAATTCAAGAAGCCAAGAGTACTTGAATTTATATTTAGTCAATGTTTTAGTATTTTCACACTGCAAATAATCAGAATTTTCCTCTTACAAACCCATTTATGAAGGTTAATCACACTTATATAAATCACACTTATTTGCTCATTTGTAACTTAGGATACCCCTGGAAAGCAAGGTATGATGAAACAAGTGTAATTAACTTTAAGTCAGTTGTTACTACTAAAGAAAAATGCTTAGAAGCAATGGCCATTGCAGGTTAAACATTTTATAGGAACCAGCACTCTGGCCAGCCATCTGGAAAAATGCATGCTTTAGTAGTATTAATGGCACCTTTTTTCTTACAAATTTAGAATGACCCTTTTTGTTAAAGTTTATTTAAATCATGTGAGTTGAAAGACATTTTTATCCAATCATGACATTTATGAGTACTTATCAATCGATCAACCAATTTTGATGACAAGCACATAATACAGACAAGCATGTACCTAGACACAGCATACAACACATGGGTTAAAATAAAGCCTGTTGCATATTTTTACAGGATGAACATGACATGAATGGACCTGTGTAGTTGGGAAAATTAGGAAGAGTGTGCCATGGTGGCACACCAAAAATAAAAATTCAGTTAGCCACTTATCCTCCACAGGGGCAAAATTACTCCCACCACCAAAACTGGTTCTTTTCCCTGTTCTTCAAAGGAAAAGAAGATTTACACATATGAGATCTTACAATGTTCTTCCCCATTCCTAGGCCTAGAATTTTCAATCCCCATTACTGGAAATAAGCTTCCTCCTGCCCTGAACCCCTCCTCATTGAGAATTCTTACACACCTGGGCCCCCTGTGTGCTCAGTCCTCCTTACCGGGGATTACCTGCACACACCCCATCCTGCTTTCCTGGGTGTTGGCTTGTGTTTATGAATAGAGCCTCAATGACCCCACTCTTTTGGGAAGTTTGTTAAACTCTTGTCTCAGTCACACTCACACCACCTCTGGGATGTCCCAACCACCAAGGTGGTACTTGTTTCTCAATCTGGACAGTAGGGTTCCCTCCCTGGTCTGTGCACGGGTTACCCAGTTGCCATGGTGCTTGCTTGGCCCTCTCTCTGTGGTGCCACATTTTGGGTCCACTGTTAGCCTCCATGATCACAGAATCCTCCCAAGTTCTGCAGCCAGGCAACAAGGCAGTAGGAGGTTTCTGCTCTAACATGGGGCATCTTCACAACCCTGAGGTAATTTATGGAACACTGGAGCTGGTGCAAAAATAGTTAGAAATACACACACACACAAAAAAAAAATACCTCTGCTAGTAGCTGGTTGTCGAAGGAAAACTACTCCTGCCAGACAGGCATGCTACAGAATCTGGTTAGCAAGTACCATCGGTTGAACAGTCAGGATGCTTTACCTTTAATCCATGCTCACTCCTGCCCTGATAGAAAGATTGGGTGTAAAACCTACAACATTAGCTAATTTTAAAATTGTGGCAGGCAAATGCAAAAGTTATCATAAAAATTGGTACAACTGGATTGTTTTTGAGAGAGAGATCAACTGATTTTTTTTTTCTGGTGCTGAGGATTGAACTTAGGGCTACATATCTACTGACAACATCCTCTGCCCTTTTTATGTTTTATTTTGAAGCAGGATCTCATGAAGTCACAGAGGGCCTTGCACATTGCTGAGGCTGGTTTTGCACTCACAATCCTCCTGCCTCAGTTTCCTGAGCAGCTGGGAGTATAGGAGTGTGCCATTGCACCAGGCTACAATTGGGGCTCACATCCCTAATAAGACCAAATGATATATTCTTAAAATGGACCATCAGACTTTCTGTTTATCACACCCAGAGTTTTATTATTGACTGGTATTGAACAAGGGCCTTCACAGTGATGCTCAAAAACCTTCCACAGAATCTATGTTGTCTCACTGTTTTCCCAGGCACTCAGTGAAGCTGGAAATACTTACAAGGGGTCACAGTGGTGCTCAGGGCCTCTCCCAGAGCCTTATTGAAACTCAGGGCATTCTGTAGTGTCTCAATGGGGCTCAGTGACTTGCCTCATGTGTCATTGGTACTTAGGGCCATTGTCATTGTCACAGGGGTGCTCAGGGCCTTCTGCACAGAGCTAATGGAAATCAGAATATTCCAAGTTTGTTAGTGTAGTTCAGGGTTTTCCCCAGTATTTCATTCTGGCTCATCACTTTCTCTAATAAATAATAGGGGTTGGGCCATACCCTAGGTTTTTTCTGAAGATCATAACTGTTCCCTGAGCATTACAAGTCCTTCCACATATAGTCAATGAGTATTGGGGTGTGCATAGAGTTGTATGGACCTAGATATTTCCCAAGTGTTTATTTGAAGCTAAAGGATTTGCTATCTTCTCTGTGGGGTTCAGAACCTCTTCCAGGGTATAATGGAGATGCAAACCTGTCCCAGGGTTGCCTTTTTCTCAGGGATTTTCCAGGTCATTAGTGGAACTCATGTCTTTTCCAAGGTCTTGTGGACTCAGTGCCTTCCACTGAATACCATTAGGTCTTAATATTTTTCCTCATATTTTAATGTGACTGAGGACTGCCTACAGCACTTTATTAGGACTTGGAAACTTTCCCAGTGTTTGTGGGATCCAAAGTCTTTCAAAAGTATCTCAGGGGGTTAGGGGCTTCACTGGGATCGGAATGAGATTCAGGAATTTCCCACTATATAATTGTGTCTTGGTGCTTTTCAATGGGACACATGGCCTTTCCTACTCAAAAATGGGGATCAGGGCCTTGCCCAGAGTTTCAGTGGTTTCACAGCCTTCTCCAGTCTCACAGTCAGAGTTTGTTCTTCCAGAGGCATAGTAGTCTGATTACATCCCCAGGTACTCAGAGGGACACATAGATATTGCTAGGGTCTGTATGGTTGCAGACATTCCCTAAATTCTCAGTGGGGCACAGTCTTTCAATAGGTTCTCAGCAGGACTCACAGACATACCTCCATGTCAGCTATTCTCATGGCCTTTTGCAGTGTCTCAGTGGTGCTAACTGTTATTCCCAGAGCTTCCACGTGGCTCAGAAACTTCCCAAGGACACACTGGGTTCAAGGCCATTACCAGGGTTCCAGTGAATTTCAGGACCTTATCTGGGTTCCTAGTACCACTAACAGCAATTCCCAGGGTCACAGTGGGGCTCAGGATATTCCCTGGGGTCTCATTGAGGTTCATTTTCTTCCCCATCCTTTCAGAGGAACTTGGGCCATCCTTAGCATCTCACTGTGTCTCAGGGCCTCTTACAAAGTCTCAGTGGGGCTCAGTACCATTCCCAATGCTTGAGTGAGGTTCAGTGCTGTTCTCAGACTCTCAGTGAGTCTCTGAATATCCCCCCCCCCACACAAGCCATTGGGGTCAGGGCCTTCACGAGGTTCTCAGTGAATTGTAGGACCTTAAACAGGTTCTCAGTGGAGCTCAGCTCTAATCCGACTCACAGTGGTGCTCATGATCTTCCCCAGATTCTTAGTGCAGTTCAGTCCTACACCAGGACTTCAATAGGGCTCAATGCCTTGTTCAGAACCTCTGTGAACTCTTGGCCTTCCCCAGAATTTCAGTGTCATTTGGAGTTGCCCACATTATCTTTCTGGGGCTCAGACTCTTCCACCATGTTTCTATTACACTAATGGCCTTAAGTAGAGTTGAAATGAAGTTGATGGCCTCCAGTGGACTCCAAATGGTGTTCTGGGCCTTATGCAGAGTCTTAGTGAAGCTCAGGGTCTTCCGCAGTGTCACAGTCATATACAGAGCCTTCCCAAGTGTCATATTATTGTCATTGCCATTCCTGAAAATCATGAAGCTCACTTACATTCTCCTTGTCTCGTGGTACTTAGGACCTTCACTGGGGTCACATTGGGGGTCATTCCCTTGCCCAGGGACTCAGTAGTACACATGGTTATTCCCAGACTTTCAGTGATGTTTGGAGCAGTCCACATGACTTTTGTGGGCATCAGATCTTTCTGAACTGTTTCTGAGAAGCTAAAGGCCTTAACTAGAGTCTCAGTGTGGTTCAGCCCATTCAGTGTGGTCTTAGTGAGGTTCAGAGCCCTTCCCAGTCTAATTGGATCTCAAGGCTCCTGCAGGTCATGACATTTTTAAAGTCTTTCCATGTTTTTCTGTGGCACTCAGGTCCTTCCCATGGGTATTATTGGGTTAGGGTTTTCTCAGAATCACAATCCTGTGTAGGGCCTTCCCCAGAAACTTGATCCTTTCCTGGGATTCAGTGGGGTAAGGACATTCCCCTGATTTTCTCCAGGATCTCATTGGGTCTCATGGAATTTCTCAACTTTTCAGTGGGACTCAGTGCTATTACCAGTGTTGAAGTGAGGCTCAGAAACTTCCCTAAGACTCACTGATTTCAGATGTTGCTAGGATATCAGTGGATCCCAGGGCCTTGCCCAGGTTCTGAGTGGAGGTCATTACTTTCCCAGGATCACAGTGCTTCTCAGGATCTTCTCCAGAATCTTATTGAGCCTCAGAACCTTCCCCAGGGTCACATTGGTGACTGGAATTTCCCTAGAGTCTTACTGAAACTCAGGTCATCTCCAGCATTTGCATGAGCCTCAGAGTACTCCAGAAGACATTAGTTGGATTTAGATGATTCCCTAGTTTTCTGGGAGGCCTGCTCTAGTATCTTAGTGGGTTTCTTGCCATAATTGTGCTCTGGATGGCTCTCAGGCCTTTCCCAGTGTCAGCATTCACAGGAATTTCCAGGTCACCTGTGGGGCTCATACCCTCCCAAGTGTTTCAATGGGGCCAAGGACCTTCCTAAGCACATCAGTAGAACCTGTCCTTCAGTGTCCCAGTGGTAATCATGGCCTTCCCCAGAGTCGTAGTGGTATCCTTGCCTTCCCCAGGAAGTCTGTGGGGCTCTTGGACATTCTCAGTGTGGTTCAGGATATTCATGAAATTCTCAATGGGGCAAAGGCCTGACCCAGGTTCTCAGTGGGACTCGGGTTCATTAACAGGGTCTATTTTTCTCAGCACTTTTTGCAATGTCTCAGTTTTGTTCAGTGCTATTCCCAGAGTCTCAGTGGGGCTCAGTGCCATTCCCAGGCATAGAGTGCTACTCAAAGTCTTCCCCACACTCATATTGAACTCCAGGCCTTCCTTCCCCAAATCATAGTGCTGCTCAGGGCCTTCCCCAGTGTGTTGATGGTGCTCAGGTCCATTTCAAGATTCTTAGTGGAACTTAGGAACTCAGTGTGGCTCAATACTATCCCAAGGTTACAGGGGCTGAGGGCATTCTCTAGAGAAGGGGCATGTTTGAATCCCAACTATTGGGGCAGTTGAAAGTGACTGAATGGGGGCAGGGCATCAGGCAGACCGTGTGTGCCAAAAAAACAACCAATCAGCCATTGACAGATAAACCGTAATGGTGTCCTGCAACCACCTGTCACTAACAAGGATACCCAGCAATCCCAGAAGGACACAGGTCCCAACAGGGTTTCTGGCCAACTCCAGGAAAAATATCCATCCCTGAGCCTACCCACTCCTACTCCAGGGTACAAAAACTCCACCCTGTCAACGTCCCTGCATGACTTTCCCAGCCCTTTACCTTGGTGAACCAATGAATCTCACCTGACTGCTAATTGCAATAAAGCTTTGTTGAGATACTTGTGTTCTGGTCTCTTTTTGGCCAGCATCCCATCTCCCATTTGGGAGAGGGTCCTCAGGCCCCCCCATCAGGGTTGAGATCCACTCTGTCCCTCAAATGAGCCAGAAAATTTCTGCACTACTTCCTTTCTCTTCACCCAGGTTGACAGAAGTGGGGTAAGTTCTGTGAATTCCCTTGGTCTTTTAATTGCACCTTCCATAACAGGGATCTGCCCATAAGTCATGCTCTCACACCAGACCCCCACCCATTCCATTTGGGCCCCAGTAGATTGTGGAGAAGTCCCAGTCTCTGACTGGCCCTTCTGCATCCATTTTGGGTCCCTAAAGGCTAAGGAAATGTGCTAGCCACCAGTTCACCTGCCTCCATTTCACAGGTGAGCCTGATGAGAATTTGGGACACCTCTTTCTGTTCCTGTTCACCCTCTAGGTAATACTGAAAGGTCAAGGGAGACTCCAAGTCTTCCTTAGGCCCCAAAACTCCCTTGGGGTGTCTATATTTTAATTTTTCCAAATTAGGACTCACCCAAGACTTATACCATATATGGCTGGTCTTTTACTCAACTGAGGCCTTTGCTTGCCTCACTACATCTTAGATAATGGCTTGAAATGCACAGCAGAGGAAAATTTGACTTTCAAATCTTCACTGATTTGGCATTACTGTCACAGGACAGAGAAATGGTCAGAATTGCCTTGCCTTCAGCCTTTTTGGGACTTACACACTCACCCCTCCCTTTGTACTACCTACTCCACTGCCCAAGTTTTCCTCACCAGAAATGTTTGCAGGCCTCTCCCCATTTCTCCTGCATCTTCTTCCTTCTTTTCAGATCCACTGGAACTTATTTCAGTCCCCCACATGCCCCACCTTCTCCCTTCTTACTGAGACCATACTTGCTCCTCTTCTCCCCCAGCTCCTCCTCCACCACCCATGCCACTCTCAGGCCTGCCTGCTTACCTCCTCCTCCTTCTTCTCTACTTGAAGTTCCCTCCTCCTCTCTTCCCTCTTCTCCTCTAACAGGTCACTCCTTCCCTTATCTCTCTTCTATTCTTACAGCCACAATTCTACCCCCTTCTTCTCCTCGGTAAGTTCTTCCACCTGTTTCCCATCTCTCTCCTCTCCTGTTAGCACTCACACCACATCTCATCAAGTCCTCTGACCACCCAACCCAGTTCTCCTTCATCCTCTCCGGGAAGTGGTTGGTGCAGAGGACCCATTCTCACTCCAGGATCTTTCCCAGATCAAAAAGTGCTTAGGATCTTTCTGTTCTGACTCTTCTACTTACATTAGGAATTTAGATATCTTTCTCAGGCTTATGACCTCACCTGGCATGATGTTTATGCCATTCTTTCTTCTGCCCTCACCCCAGATGAGTGGGGCCCTCATCCAGCAGGCAGTACAAGATCAGGATGACCAAGTCCACCTAAAAAACATAACGCTCCTCACAGGTGCAGCAGCAGTCCCAACAACCGAACCAAATTGTAACTATCAGGCAGGCCAGCGAGGTCGCCACCATTGTGCTTGCATGGTTCAATGTCTCATAGCAGGTATGCAGGCAGTCTCCAATAAGGTGGTAAACTTTCATAAACTGAGGGAAATTACCCAGGATCTGGATGAGAATCCAGCCTTTTTCTTAACTGTCTTACATAGGCCCTTTCCAAATACACTAAACTGGGCCCTGAATCCCCCTCTGGGGCTACAGTGCTAGCAACACACTTCATTTCCCCCAATATTAGAAAACTGCTCAAACATGCTGACGAGGGCCCTCAGACCCCTATCTGAGATGTAGTAAAAATGACCTTCAAAGTATATAATGCCCAAGAGGAAGCAGCTGAACTGACCAGGCAGGCTTGTTTACAGAAAAATGTAATGCTCCAATCCCAAGCCTTGGTAGCTGTCCTGTGGCCTGCAGCTCCAGAGAGAGCTTCAAATGGGGACAAGCAATCCTTTCCACCAGGGGTTTGCTTGCAGATGTGAATGTAGAGGTCACTGGGCTCATCAGTGCCCAAACCCATGACCCCATTCCAAGCTGTGTCCCATCTGCAAAAAAGAAGGACCCTGGATGAGCGACTATCCTATAGAAGATCCCTCCCCAGCACCTCCATATGGAGGTGTGACTGGTCAAGCATTCCCTTCTCTCAAACTGTTGGAATTCACAAAAGACTAAAGGAGCCTGGACTCAAAGAGCCCCATGACCCTTACTGAGCCCAGGGTCAGTGGTGGGTAAGTTCTTAACATTCCTTGTGGACACGGGGGCTATATACTCTGTCTTGCCTACCCACTCTGGGCATTTGTTTCCTTCCCAGATTTTGGTTACAGGCATTGATGGGAAATCCCCTCTTCCCAAAAAGAACAGTGAACCTAGCCTTTGCCCTAGAGGGACATCCTTTTTCACACTCCCTGGTCAATCCCTTCTGTCCAGTTCCCCCCCTAGGTAGAGATGTTCTTCAACTCCTGGGAACCACTCCACAACTTCACCCTAGGGACACTACTACTACTCACATTCTTCTACCTCTGGTTCTTACACTCTCTAACACTACCTTCCCTACTGCTGCCTCCAGAACTCGTCCATCCCCAAGTCTGGGGACATCTTCAAGCCAGTCATAACCTCCCACCACAAGTCAGTCCTTATTCAACTGAAACTTCAAACTAAATTTCCTTCATGTCCTGAATTTCCTATTTACCCCACCCACAGGGAAGGACTTAATTCCATTATACACAAATTGCTTAATCAGGGACTCATCATCCCTACAGATTCTCCCTATAACACCCCCATATTGCTAGTACACAAACACTCAGAACCTACTGCTTAGTCCAGGATCTCCACCTGATCAAGAGGCAGTAGCTCTCATTCACCTAGGGGTTCCTGACCTTTATACTCTTCTTTCCCACATTCCTCCATCTACCATTCATTTCACAGTTCTGGATCTCAAACATGAATTCTTCACAGTTCCCCTTCACCCTGACTCCTACTACATATTTGCCTTCACATGGGAGGATCCTACATCCCTTAGGTCTCAACATCCACCATGGACAGGTTTACCAAAAGATTCCAGGACAGCCCCCACCTTTTTGGGCAACCATTGGCTCAGGACTTGGTTTCTTATGATGTGTAAGACAGCACCCTCCTAAGGTATGTGGATGAACTTCTCCCATCCCTCAAAGCTCTCAAACTCACAGTGCTCAGCTCCTTAACTTCCTGGGGTCTCAAGCTATAGGGGCTCTCCAATCAAGGCCCAGCTCACCACCCCTTCAGTCAAATTTAGGCATACTCCTCACTCCTACCTCTAAGAACCTCACAACACACAGAATCCAGACCCACTGTGACCTCCAGTTGCCCAAAATGCAGATTACATTCTCTATTTCCTGAGTCTGGCCAGATTCTTCAGGCACTGGGTCCCTACCTTTGCACTCCTCACCAAAATCCTGAACCAGACAGCAAAGGAGACCTCTCATGGGCCCCTTGCCTCCCCCTATATGATAGTTAATTCTTTTTACAAGTTCAGAGATGCTCTTACATCCTCCCCTACTCTCTCTCCCTAACCCTAACTGTCCTTGCCACCTCTTAATGATGAAATAGGGTGTCACCAGAGGCCTCCTTGCTTGGCCAACTGGACTTTCCTATAGACCAGTGATGTATCTCTCAAGAAGCTTGATTCTATAGTTTGTGGGTAGCTAATATGGCTTTGGACACTGATCGCAGCAGCTGAAGTAATGAAGGAAACCCTAAAACTCATCTTGCTCCAGTCAAGAACTGTATTCTCTACACATCGACTCCAGGACCTCTTAAGCCATCAATCCCTTCCACTCCTGAGCCCATCAGGAATTCAAGAATTCCATCTCCTCTTCGTAGAAAACCCCACCATCACGCTCTACTCTACCTCTTCCCTCAACCCTGCTACACTTCTTCCACTGACCCCACCTCCCTCAACAGTCAGTCATTCCTGTCCACAGGAACTGAATGTCCTACACTCACCCTGTGAGAACCTTTTTGATTACCCAGTCCCCTCACCTGACTTAACCATTTTTGTAGATGGCAGTTGTGTGTGAGATCCCAACAGACACTGTACAGGAGTGCTTACCACTGCTTCAGTTGTGGAAGGCAGCTGCCTTCCAGACAGGACAACCTCCTAGAAAGCCAAGCTCTTTGCCCTCACTAGGGCCCTTATTCTATCCAAAGGCAAACTGGTTAACATTTACACAAACTCCATAGATGCTTTCTTGAATGCTCACTCACATTTGGCTATTTGGAAGGAGCGTGGGTTTCTAACCACAACTGGGTCACCAGTGGTCAATGCCTCCCTGATTTTCAAACATTTGGAGGCACTTCAGCTGCCATCCCAAGTTGCCATCATACACTGCTAAGGACATCAAAATTCCTCAGACCCTATAGCCATGGGTAACAAGAAGGTAAACTCTATAGCGTGGGGGGGGGGGGATTGGCAAGAAAGTCCACAACAGCTCACATTCAATTTTATCCACTGAAATAAAACCTGATTATTCTCCACAGGAGCAGAAAGAACTAATAACCCAGAACAACCATCTTGGGGATAACAGCTGGATCTTTCTGGGGAACCAGATTGCCCTTCCTAAGCATTAAGCTTACATCTTGCTGATGGACATACATAACTCTCTTTAAATTGGCCCCAGGCCTCTCCTGAAGTTTCCCTAACCCCTCTTGTATCTTCCAGGAATGAGAACTATTCTCCAGCAGGTCCACTTCCCTTGCTCCATGTGGTCCACAGTATCCCCACAAGGAGGCATCAAATCCAAAATCCCAACACATCAGATACATGCGAACAGCCAGGTGAAGACTGGTAGGTTGACTTCACCCACATGCCTAGACACAAGAAGCTCCTTTACTTACTTACTTTGGGAGATACTTTTTCAGGCTTGATAGAAGCCTTCCCCACCTCCAGGGAAACTGCAGACACCGTTTCCTCCATCATGGAGCCAATCATCCCCAGATTCAAACTTCCTGTGTCCAACCAGTCAGACAACTATCCTGTCTTCACCTCTCAGGCTGTTCAACTAGTGTCCAAAGCCTCAATGACACCTGGAAGCTCTACATCCTTTACTGACCCCAATCTTCAGGTGAGGCTGAAAAGTCTAAGGGTACCCTCAAAGATCATCTCACTAAACTTACCATTGAAGTCAAACTCTCCTGGCCCAACCTCATTCCACTGGCCCTTATTTGCATTCAGGCAGTCCCCAGAGTCCCCTCAGGCCTTAGCCCTTTTGAACTGCTCTATGGGTCCTCTTTCCTAATCAACCAAATCTTCCCAGTCACCCCTCCCCTTTTGGCACCTTATTTACCTATCTTACACTCTTGCACAAGCTGTTAAGGGACCGTGTCTCCCTGCACCATTCACAGCCTCATCTCCAGCTGAACCACAACCTGAATCAACCATCTTTCCATTGTAACTGGGTGACGTGATTTTGCTCCAGGAATTAAATCCTGAGTCACTGTAACCTCACTGGACAGGAACTCATATGGTTATACTTCCCACCCCAACCATGGCTAAACTTCTAGGCCTCTCCTCCTCATATCATGTCTCCTGGATTAAAAAAGCTTCCATCCCAGATAACCAGTCCTGGGCCTCCACTACTCTGGGACCCACCAAACTCAAAATCCCTCACCAATCCTCTATGAGTCCTCCTACTCATTAATCTCTCTCAGGCCTCCGGCCTAGCCTACAGGTGGCGTTTCTACATCCAGGAGTCATGGCACTATGATGGGACCTCCCACTTAGATCAGAGTGGAGAAGGACTGTTCCCTCACAGAATGTGAGTGGAGGCTTACCTTCCATCTTGTAGATTTTAACTCTATACATATCTCCCTTCACAGCCCCACTGCTATGGCTTGCTTTCTGTTTGACCAGACCAAAACATACTGCAGAAAGTGACCCACCACCTATGGGGGTGCCCCTACAACCACTGTGAAAATCACCTCATTGATCCTGTGAAGAACCTAGAGCACAATTGACTGATTGGCCCAAGTGGTGAATGGAACCTTATAACCATCAAAATCACAGAACCCTCAGCCCCCATATGATCCTTGGGGGTTGATGGCATGCTCCACACATGTACAGAGTCAAACTTCCCACAGCTTCCCTTACAATCCTGAGGGTCTCTACTCAGGTGGTTCCACAGTTTCACATAACCATCCAAGAGCAGGAAGAAGAAATTCAATGCCAACTCAACAAGGTGGCTTAATCCCAATGTTGACCTCTTCTCATGACTTCCCCTGATACATCAAGGCCTTCAGCTTCTCAATTTGTCCAGGGTCAACAACAGCATGGACTACTTCCTCTACTCAGGTTTGGATTGGATCCCCTAACAGCCATCCCTATCAATTCCCTCCTAACTTTTCCTCAGCACCTCACAAGAACCCCTCTCCAACTTTGGAGGGGGATTCCTGTTTTCACTACTCCTCAACTTTACCTACTGTTACACTTCCTCTAACTCGATACCATGCAACCAAACTGTTCAGGTCTCTTCCTCGATGTTTGCTCCTCCAGGATTCTTTTTCTGGTGCCAACAAAGAAATTAGATTACAATATGCCTCCGCTTTCTCTGTGCCTCCCCTTTAGTTCCTCAAATAACACTATAGAGTGAAGCTGAATCTACCTGCTTGCTCAGAATCCCATCCCTAGGGTGGGGTTGGCTTTATTCTTACCAGTGGAGGTCGGGCTCTCCTGAGCCTCCTCACTTGCAGCTTCTGGGTTGGGGGCAAGAGGACTTGGTTATGCAGTCACTGCCACCCAGAAGCTACAACAGAAACTCCAAGGGCCAGGAGAGGTCTCTGCTGCCTCCCTGGCATCATTACAAAGACAAATATCTTCTAATTCCCAAGTTTTCTCACAGAACTGTCAGGCGCTAGCTCTGCTGGTGGCAGTCAAAGAAAGAACATGCCTTTTCCCAAAGAAAGTTGTTAGTACATCAATGAAACTGGGCTGATCGAGAAAAGTGTCCAGGCTCCAGATGTTTGAATGAAAGGCTGAAGCAACAACAGTCACGTGGTCCCTGGCCAGGATGGCTAGATTCCACTCTTGTCCCCAGGCTGACCACTGTCCTTATGCCCATATTAGTGATAAGACTCCTACTAATAATTGATTCCTGTCTTTTCCGGTCTGTCTGGAGTTGCATGTGTGAGGTCACCAGAGTAACATACAACCAAATGCTCTTTTACCCTTATAGTCACCTCTCTACCGAACCCACATTGGAGCCTTCTCCCCATGACACCCCCTATTAAGTAGGAAGTAGCCAGATGGACTCCAGTGCCCTATATCACCAAAGCGACCAAAATGTTGGGGAAGTCGGAAGTGACTGGATGGGGGCAGGGCATCAGGCAGCCTGTGAGTGCCAAAGAGCAACCAGACACTGACACATAAACCCGAATGGTATCTCGCACCTGCCTGTCACTCAGGGGGATCACCAGACAATCCCAGAAAGATATGGGTCCCAACAGGGTCTCCAGCCAACCCCAGGAAAACACATCCACACATGAGCCTACCCCACCTATCACAGGGTACAAAAATGCCACACAGTCAAGTACACAGCAAGACATCCCCCGCACTTTACCTTTGTGGACCACTGAATCTTGCCTGAGAGCTCATCTCAATAATGCTTTGCTGAGATGCTTCTGGCCTGATACCTTTCTGATCAACATCCAATCTTACACTAACCTTCAGTGGAACACCACTGGGTCACAGTGTCTTCCCCCAAATTTCTGTGGCACTTGGGTTCTTCCACAGGATCTTAGTGAAAATGAGATTCTTCTTCCCTGGTGCTCTTTTGAGGCTAAAGGCCTTCACTACACTCTCATTGGGGTTCTGGGCTCCACTGGACTCTACATGGTGTTGAGGGCCTTTTGCAGTGTCTGGTGTGTCTCAGGACATCTCCGGCTCATCAGTGGGGCTCATGGCTCTTCCAAGGCATCATTGGTCTCAGTGTCTTCCATCATGTGTCAGTTGGCCTCAGGAAATTTTCCAGAATTTAAGTGGGATTCAGAGTTGTCCACAGTTTTTTACTGGGATTCAGATCCTTTTGCAGTAAGCATGTGATCTAAAGGCTTTCAAAAATGTTCTAGTGGGGTTCAGGGCTTTCACTGGGTCTAAATATGTTTCCACCATGTATCATTGACTTAGGGATTTTCAGCTGATCAGTGAGGCTAAAGGCCTCTTCCAGTGATTCAGTGGAGGTCAGGACCTTGCTCAGGGGACCAGAAGATTTCATGACTTCCATGTGGAGGCTCAGATCCTGGGAAACAGATGTGGGAGCCTAGCAGGTGGAAGAAAATACAAGACAGTTGGGAGAGTGACATTCTTCATTCAGATGTCACAGTAGCCTCTCACCAGTCCCCATCTCTACTTCATCCCCCAAGCCAGTTCCATTTAGCCCCCTGAGTCTTTTCCACATGACTTTTTTACATGTAGGACAGACAAAAATTCACACTGCCATCAGGTTCCATTGTAGGTGCAGCTCACAAACATGTTCATGGCCTGAGTACATGCACTGAATCAGAGTTCATGACATTGACCACACAGGAAAAGCCTAGTCCACTGGAAGCCTCAGCCAGAGACCTAACTATGGCCATTTGGGGCCTACGCTACTATCCACCCTTCAGAATTACATGCCTTACATTTTATGCATCTAAACCTCTGAAGGCTTCCATATGATCTTTAGAGAGGAGGGCAGAGCTCTGAATCACAGGCCACAACACCAATACAAGCCGCAACAACACACAGTCAGAAAGCAGTCCCCATCACCTAGGATCACTAAACCCATTGCCAGCCTCGCCCATACTGAGGTGGCAGCTCAAGTCTTTCCCTGCAAGTCCAGTCATCCATAATCATATTCTGGATTCACCAGGGTCTTCGAACAAAACTCAGAGCACTTCAGTGCACACTCAGCTACAGAAGTTTTGCTACACTAGCATCCACATCTGCTGCTTCACAGTGGTGTGGGTGACTACACATTCATGGATGGAAGGACACAACAGTTACAAGAATTAGCACAGGAAATTACATCATGTGGGAGGATGCATGCCAGCTGAGTCCCAGGAAGGCACAGTGACTCCTTGGGCAGCTTAGATGGGTGGTGATACAACATGGGCACAGCTCGGTCCTGAACCTCCACTCGCTCTATGTACACCAACACCAGGGAACATAAATGGATGGGGGAAAATAAATGTCACCTTGTAACCTGTGTGCCATCTGCAGGGCCTAGCCATGTCACATGCACCTGGGGGAGGGTGGTTCACTACCCATCCATGGTTTCACAAGGTGATCACACTCCAAACCTTCTCATGGAGCCAATGAGCTACCCAACAAGGCCAAGGGACTTTGCTGTCCAGGTCCATGTATGCTACAGTTTTCACCCTATTGAATGCAGTGGAAGGAGGGAAAAGAACATTCCCGTGCTTCCCTGACCCAGGCTTAAGTACGACACCCTTTGTAACCACCTGAACTGCATTGGGGCTGCAGGGCATTGCAGCAAGATCTCCACAGGAGCTGGTCCCCCTCTCCAGGATGCTCATTCAGAGCTCTCACAACTACCCACATGCACCATGCAAACCCCTTCATGGAAGGCAGGTGGACTGCAGTTCTGGGTCCTTGCTCAAGCAGGCCATTATGTCTATCATGCCTGCAGCCTGTGGGTGGTGTGGGATGTGAAGCCACCATGGAATTTGTAACCCAGCTGCCATTGCTGCCACCCTGACTTGTGAAATGATGCCTGATGGCTCTACTGGGATGGGAATTCTATACAAGGTAATCAACATTGTCAGGGCACAGATAATAGCAGGTTGACCTGCTTGACCACAAGGCCATTAACAAGCATGTAGCCATATCCACTGCCATCAAGGCAAATGTGGCCCCTTTTCACCCCTGAAAAGGGCAAGTGGACTCAACCTGACTTATTGTCAAAGTGACGTGTTATGCCCTGCCTTACCTAGCCATCCATGACTCCCAGGCCTCAGGGATGTGGTAATCCTGAACACAAGCCACACTGGACTGGCAGGCTTCTATGCACATCTGAAATTGAAGGTAGGCACTTCTGTTTCCCTGTCTGCCACATGGTTTCACCCCTGCAGCTCAGGCAGCCATGCAGCCAAGACAAAAGGTTGGGGAAACACCCACTGAAAGCACCACACCCCAGCCAGAGCTCTGGTCCATCCCTCCCTGGGCTTTGCAGGGGCCTGAACAGGAACATGTAGTAGTCATGTGGTTTGCATGGCTCATGGCCCAAAGGTCCTGTCAATTCCTCAATCCCACAAAGGTGATGTCCTACCACGACATTGTCTACTTTCCATGTAGTAACCCCGAGTTGACCCCTTAAACATGGCCCAGCTGTCAGTACAGAAGATCAGAGGTCCTAATTCATGCAGTGCCACTATCCCTAAGGCATGCAACTCAGCCCAGGAGATGCTTTGCCCATTCCTACATCATACCACAAGGTGTCAGCAGAGGGCTGTTTGGCAGCAGCAGTGGAAGGAGACCAGGGCCCTCTACTGCATCCTTAGGGCACAAAGCACAGGCAGCCAAGGGGCTGCTCCCACCTTGAAGAGCCCTGGCTCCTTGACTCACATGTATCAGCAGTGCCTGGTGCTTCCTCATTGCACACTGCATGGGCCCTAGAATCTGTAGGAGCTCAAGGGACAGGGAATAGTAGACAAGGCACTCTTGTCCCATATGCTCTCCATTTTGCTAGGGAAAGTGTCTGAACTCCCCGTCCCTTGGGGTAAGGGCCCAATCCCAACTCCTTTTGCCACACAAACATGGCATGCACCAAAACTTCAGCAGCCCCTGAGAGGGACTAAAGGCCACCATGGCTGCATATGCAGGAGCCAGCTGCTTCTCTATCAGGATAATGAGCTTCTGTGCCCTCCAGCACTTTCACCAGAAGCTGACAGGTCTTTCCAGCTCTTCAAGCTCTGCCACAGCACCACTCAAAATCCTTCTGGGTGACCTGACCATCCATCTCAAAGGGCCAACCTGGGTGTGTTACAGGCAAGGCCTGAGCTTGTTGAATGATGTCTTAGAGCATCTGTTCAGTGACCACAGCCCAGTCCTACCAACCACCTTCTTCACCAGGGAATACAGGGTTGACATGGGCCAAATGAAGGGGGGGACCATCAATGTCCCACAAGCCACCTTGTCTGCAAGAAAACATCACTGTAAGTAGTGTATCTGCTGAATTTTACCAATGACAGCCTCAGGCAAACTTTTGTCCTACCCAATGGAAACTTCCCCAAAAACTTCAATGACAAGCCAGATGTTGGCACCTTGGACCCCTTTACTGCCCAGTCACATGTCTTCAAATGGGCTACTAAAGTCAGGGCTACCAGCTTTCAATCTGCAAAACAGTCAGAGGTCAACAACACATCATTAGTGGGAGGAAACATGTACAGTGGGTGACTGAGACCACTGGGTCAAGTCACTGGCCACCAATCATGGCATAGGGTCAAGCTATGCAAATAACCCTGTGACAATACTTGAAATGTCCCTGCAGGCCTTCCCCTGTGAAGGTAGACTGCTTCTGGCTCTCCAGAAAAAGAGAGGAAAGAACTAGCCAGGTCCAGTGCATAGTGCTATGTGGGCAGCTGCGAGGCCGGCTGGTCCTTGAGGTCGTACACAGGATGGCGGCTGCAGGGAAGGCAGTGCTGCGTCAGCTCTCCATGGTACCCGTCATGCTGCAGGTGCTTCAGGCTTCTCCACTGGCCCAAAGGAGACTTACAGGAGCACCTGCTCCAGCTGCAGGATGGAAACCAATTCCTGCATGTCCCCCTGGAAGGTGGAACTGCTTCACTCCACATTCCTCCAGGGCTGTGGTGGGACCTGGGTCAGCTGTCTTGCATGTCCTGTCATGACCACCTTCACAACTGCCCCTCTGCTGTGGCCTGTAGACACAGCCCTGTGAGGGCATCTACACCTAAGATGTACTCCAGCATAAAAGGCACAGGTACTGTGTGTGCTTGTGGGGCGTGGCCTGTCCCCAGCAGGAGGGACACTGCCTTCTTCTTTATTGATGGGGCCTGTGGCCATCAACATGGCATATGGGTCTGGGAACATACCCGTTTGCCAAACCCTAGGCTGCACTCAGCCCCAGTGTCCACCAGGGCCAGTGCCTTGTTTGGGGACCAGTAGGTGGCCAGCCCCACATGTGGCCTTTAGCACCCAGCCATTCCTTCAGGGTGGGGGCCTTGGCTGGATTCCTAGTCATGCTGAAACACAGTCCCCTCACTCCTCCTAGAAGCAGCCAGGTCGACTTTCCGTTGCACAGGTCAGGCTTCTCAGGATGCTTGTCTACCTCTGCCTCTTTCAGGTACTGCTGGTGGACATATCTGTTCCCACAACTCAAGAAGGACCAAAGTAGCCTGGGTGCTATCTCCTGGCATCTACCCCTTCTGCCAGGAGATCAGCCCTCCTTTGCATGTAAGTGGTTCTGGGTGGTGGTGTCTCACCACCAGGACTCACTCTGTGCACCTTTTGGACTGCGATCTGCTAGAGCTTCTCCCAGGCCATCCTTCATGCTAGTAACTTTATTAAAGTGAACATCAGAGACCCAAATGTTGTGCACTGAGCACATGCCACTAGTAAATCTTCCATCATGTGGTTCCCATGTATTCAGATTAAACATCAGTTGACACAGGTGTATAGCAATCTCAATAAACTTAACACCAAAGAAAAGAAAAAAACCAATACCAATCAATAAATGGGCAACGGATCTGAACAGACATTTCCCAGAAGTATGAATAGTCAACAAATATATGGGAAAATGTTCCACATCTCTAGCAATTAGGTAAATGCAAATTAGAACTACTCTGAGATTTCTTCTCAGTGTAGTCAGAATAGCAATTATCAATAATGGAATTAACAATGGTGTAGGGGAGGATGTTTGGGGAAAGGTATACTTATATACTGCTGGTAGGATTGCAAATTGGTGCCACTCCTCTGGAACGGAGTATGGAGATTCTTCAGAAAACTTGGAATGGAACCACCATTTGACCTGGTTATCCCACTACTCATTATATAACCCAAAGTAATTAAAATCAGCATACTACAGTGACACGGCCACATCAATACACCCTAAAAGCCTTCAGTTACTACTCAGTTAATCCCTATCAGGGGATTAATTCACTGATTGGGTTAAAGCCATAATAAACCAGTCATTTCGGCTCTGAATATTCTTGCAATGTCTCACCCATGAGCTTTTGGGGGATACCTAATGTCTAAACCATAACAAACTCAGTGCTATTGTGGGAAAAAGACTGATCAAGAAACAATGAGCAGCACTGAGAGAGGAGAACATCAAATATTATTTTACACCAGGGGCCCAGAGAAAAACAAAACTCTGAACTGCAAGCACCCATCTGTTAGGTTGGAATTTGAGCGACTCTATGAGGTAGAGTGGACCTACTGAGGCAGAGAGAAGTGCACCAAAGCAGTGACTAATCAAACAGGGGCAGAAAAACTACACTGACCCTTCCCCTAACTATCACTCAGCAGAACCCCCACCTATTCCAACCTATAAAGACCCTGGGCAGCTGGAGTCACGTGGGATTTTCTCCAGTTCCTACCCTGACCTGTACCCCCAGGGGTGGGGGATCTGGAAATTATGCCCAAGAGCCAAATTCCAATAAAGCTTGCTTTGGCCATTTTTGTCCCATTTTATTTGGCCACTAGCCATACCCCCGATTTACATTTGGTGCTGAAATCCGGGATGGTTTTCAGGCTTCCCCCAGTTTTGAGGTTCACACCCACCCTCGGACAAACCAGGAGATTCCATTCTGCTCCTTTTATCAGGCAACAGATGGGGTAAGTTCCCTGGGGGTTTTCCCATTTGCCTTTCCAATATTTACCATCCCATCCTCTGTGGCACGTGCGACAGACCCTCTGCCCATTCCATTTAGACTCTGGTAGATGTGAAGATGTCCTAGCCTCCAGTTAGACCCCTGTTTATTACTTTCCAGAGCCCCAAAATTCAAAAGACATTTTGGCTTTTGTCCCATCTGCCATTTTTCATGTGTACATGAGCTCAAATTGGGATGCCCTCTTCTGATTCTGTACATCCATCTGGGTAAAGTTGGATGGCTATGGGAACCTCAGTAGACCCCAAAACTCCTTTGGACTGTCTACTATAATTTCACTATCCTGGGACTTCCCAAAGACTCAGGCCATGAACGGCTAGTTTTTATTCCACCATGGCCTGGCCTCAGTATATTTTAGATAATGGCTCAAGATGGCCACCAAAGGGCACTCATGACCATTTGCATGTTTTTCTTTTTGGAATTTGGCACTTGCCCCACCCTTTCTTCTATCTGTTCCACCACACAAGTTCTCCTCACTAGGGCCAGTCCCAAACCCCTCCCTCTCCTTACTCTGCCAGACTCCTTCCTCCTGTTCCTCTTCTCCTCCTGTGGCCACAAACATGCCACATCTTCCTGCGAATGCAGCTTCTCCTCCTCTTCCTCTTCAGAGCCCTCCCACCTCCCATCCTTTTACTCCTCCAGAACGTTCCTCCACCCAGTCTGTTCCTCCTCCCCTGCTAGTGTGGGTACACAATCTCATCAGACCCTCCCACTGCCTAACCCAGAGCTTCCTTCTCCCCCAGAGTTGGCTGGTGCAGAGGGCCTCGTGTGAATCCAAGTTCCATTCTCACTTCAGGATCTTTCCCAGATAGAGAAACATTTAGGGTCTTTCTCTGCTGACTCCTCTAATTATATAAAGGAATTTAGATATCTTTCCCAGACCTATGATCTCACTTAGCATGTCTTTCTTCCACTCTCACCTCAGACTAACGATCCTGCATCCAACAGGAACCACAAGATCTTGCCAACCAAGTCCACCTAGTGGACATGACTCTCCCCACAGGTACAAAAAAAGCCTTTTACCAGAACTCCAACAAAGTAATAATGAATGGCCGTGTCATTTTTCCAGGACTCTTTTTTTCCTAAATTCTGTATTTTTTGAGCTCATAACATTGATGTTTTGATCAGTCATATTTTTATTGAATTCGAGTTTTTGAGTATCTGTTACATTGCAATGGATATCTCACCTATAAAAACTACAAGGCCTTTACTTTTGTGTTATGTGTATATCATGTTGTCTGTCTATTTTGTGTCCAAAAATTGTGTACATGATATCATGACTTACCTCACATGTCTCCAGGTGGTCAAGTTTAAAAATGTTAATTGATATTAATCAATTGTTTCTAGAACTTTTCTCCAACTATTTAAGCATGTGGATTTTTCACCACAATGTGGTCACCAGATAGGAAATAAAAAGAGAAGTTTCTAAGTATGGAAATATATTCAGTAGAAGGAAAAAGAAAATGTTTCTGGGTAAGAAAGTCTTTGTGTGATAAAATACATGAGGATTTAATAAACACTAAGAAAGTCTGTGTGTAAGTAAAGGGCAAATTTCAACAAGTTTGCATGTAACTAAGTTGGTTATATGTATGTGAGACAATCAGTTAAAGCTAATTAAGGTTTTTCCTGATGTCAAATACTAATGTACTGATACAAACCAAAGTTTAATCTGTATGTTAAGATGACAAGAATTCATTTAAAAACACTAATTTACACTTGATATTGTGTCTGTTAAGTTTCATTTAGAAACTTCTTAAAATGACATTTAAGAAAGAGTGTGAAGGGTGATAGCAAAAAAAATGGGACAACAGTGACTGAGATTGGGGTCTCTGATGACCTCATGGCTGTGGCATGCCTGATGTCTGGGAGTGTTCCATGCAGGAGCACAAGATGCCTGGCTGCTGTGGTAGTACCCTCTCTGGGGAGGCTCTGTGCAGGAGTCTAATCAGTTCTGACATTGATTACAGGCACACAGCTCTTGGGCAGGAATGAATTCTTTTGCTAGATAACCACTGTTTCACCAGCTTCCTTTTCTGGTTCCTGCCCACCTAACAGTAACTTTGGACAGTGGACTTGCTTGAGAGCTACACAGAACTCCTAATATTGCTCTTCACAGCTGTGAAAAAGTTACATAAATACCTAGTCTCTGTAACTTTCCTTAAAACAAAGAATAATGCTTACATAGGCTTCAACCTAATAATAAGACATATATAAGCAAAGATTGCTGGCATAACTCTTTAGATCTGCATTTCTATCAGAGAACAGAGGTCCATCTGATCCCAGCTTAATCTTCAAAATCTTTGTTTATAAATCTTTATTTTCTAATCCTACTTTGCCCCTCACTGAACTTGAGAATTTGGTCATGCTGGTTGTGGCAAAAGAGGCAAAAAATGGCTTCAGAATTAGAACACTTAACCTAAGAGTTGTGAAGAGCTCTGCCTTACCTGAGATAAGGCTCTCCCTCCCACCTGCTGCATGTTAGAATGGCTCTAAAGTAAGCCAGACTTAAGCTCATTTAAAGAGTGTTCCAATTTTGATGTTTGTTGTAAATATTACTGTGATCTCAAACAGGGGATATAATGAATAACTCAGTCAAAATTCAAGATTGCTATTGCACAAACTGAATGTTTTACTGTTGGTGATTCCATTTTGTATTTTCCTTGTAAATTCTGTAACTGTTGCCTGATTAATTTTTTGCAGAAGTACTGCTTCAAGAGCAAGCAACAGAAATTATCTTGAAATAGTAAGCCATCACCTATAGGACAGATAATATAGACCCCAATTAGATAAAAAGGAGTGGTGCATAACTGGAAAGTCATAGATAGTGAAATTAAAGCCCAGTACTCTAACTTTGTGACCAGTAAGACTAACTTGCTGCATGTTTAAGATCAAACTTAGAGATTGAGATTAAGTACAATGGCCAAGAAAAGTAAGTATTTGGCTCTTACCCTCAGAGTCAGCCTGAATCCAAGGAGCAAGAGAACTTCTCTTAGGAACTTTGCAACTCTGGGTGGGTCACACAACCTCCTGATCAGGGAGAGTGATGAGACCACTGGAGGATGAAATGTCAATCAGTGTACCTGCTGCAGAGGACAGTCATTGGAAAAGGGAGACATCCCTGATACTTCCAAGGGAAGCCACCTCATTGAAGAGATCCTTCCTAACAAATGGCATTAACGGAGCTAAGAAGCTGCTCTTAAGTTCCCTATGAGTGACCCCTGTGGGAACTCAACTGAGTCTTAATAGACAGGAACAGGTCAATTTGACCAACTTGGTCTTAAATGAAAAACAGTTAAGACTGAAATATAGCCATTCTTCAGCATTTAAAAAGAAACAAGAGTTAAATGCAACCTATCCTATCTGTCCTATAGGTGATTGACTATTGTATCAAATTAACTCATGTTGTTCTATTAGAAGCAGTGTTTCTGCAAAACACTAACAAGCAACAGATATAACAGTTAAGGAAAATTTAAAAAAAAGTTAACAAGAGCAAAAACATTCAGTTTGTATAATAAATATGACCCAAGAAGCATAATTTTTATAATCCCATACCTTTACTTAGTCATGTGTTACATCTCCTGTTTATTTTGAGATCACAGTAACATTTACAAATAAAAGCTAACTTTTGAACAAACTTTAAATTAACTTAATTCTAGAGTACATTGGAGCCAACTAATATAAAATTAGGTGAGAGGCAGAATCTTATTTCAGGGTAGGTTCTTGACAAATTTTAGGTAAAGTGCTCTATTTCTCAAGATGATCTTTGCCCCTTTCTTACATATCATTTCACAGTGTTCTCATGTAGTATTTCTGTAATCTATCTGAATATCAGTTAACAAAATACAACATTAAAACTGAAGCATGAATTAAACATAAAGGCCAACAGAGCTCTTAAGTTAAACAAATCAGACTCTCCTTATTACCTTCCAAAAATACACTTAAATTCCCATCTCAATAAAAGAGTAACACAAAATTATTTATATAACTTATAATAAAATGTTATATTAACTCAGTTATAAACCATTAAATGACATAAATACCCTCCAACTTGGTTATTTCTATGTAAATCTGAAGAAATATTGGGAGAACATCAACTTGGTAAAATGCTCTCCTAAGCTTTACATGTTAAAAGATTATGTACTTGAAGAATATGAAGTCATCTGATATACAGAGAATCCAGTGATGGCTAGGGTCAAATTTACACACATGTCCTCATTAACTAAAGTTTAACTTTTACATTGAAACTTAGACAAGGATCGAAGAGTTCCCACATGTATACATAACAGTTGTTTATTTAATCAGCTACAAAGTAATCATTTAAAAGACTTTAAAACAGGCACACTGTTAACTCCTTTAAGACTTAGGTTCCCTAAGTAATAGAACCTAAAAACTAAAAAAATAAATTACCTTGACAGATAAGACAAGATCAATGTTTTAAAAAGTTCTTGTTTCTAAACATAGTGAATTAGCATATTAGACATTGACCTTAGAAAACTGCCCTTAAGTAACTGACTGATTTAACCAACTTAATCACATGCATGAACTTCTTGAGACTTACCTTTCACAAACCTTTTGAAACTTATGGCTTCTTACAATTTGTTTATCATACAAAACATAGAAACATTTCATTATCCTTTTAAATTTCCATACTCCAATATCTTTCCATACCTGTAACTTTCTTATATCTCTCTTTGTCCAGTTGCTGACTGTCAGGAATGCACTCACCTGTCCAATCCCAAATAATGGAATAAGAGATACAAGGTAAGGAAAAAGGGAGGCTGGGTACCTATTGAAAGGGAAAACACAGATTGAGTACAGCCAGCATTTTATCCCCTAAAGCACAAGAGCCTCCCCCAGATTCCTCATTGGCTAACTACTATGGGGTGTACAATCTTCCAGAATGTCACCTAGGTTTACTGTCTCCTATCAGTTATTTAAGGAAATAAAATTTATTTGTCCCCACATCCATTTGTTTACTTGTTGTTGGAAAGTTTTCTGGGTTGATTGCCTTGTGACACTCTTCTAACAAATATATTTATGAAGTTAAATTCCATTTAGGTAAAAATAAATTTACCCATTTCTGATTTGTGTTACCCAAGAAATCCAAGATACCAAACAGGTCTAGTTAATACTCTAAGTCAGTTATTCCTGCCAAATAAAAGTACTTAGAAGCAATGGACATAGCACTTTATTTGACTTATAGTTTGATTTGCTACCTAGAAAGCATGTACATTAGTAAACTTGAAGATATCTTTACTCCTAACCAATTTAACTTATGTGAACTGAAAGGCATTTGGATCCATTTGTATGATTGTTTACATAGTTTATAAGTCTTCATTTATCTATTTGTCATTTTCACACTGTATAAACAATACAGACACAAGCATATATGGAGACAACAAATATAGGCACAGATAAACATAGAACAGACAGGAAACAAGAATTTTGTAACTTCTTCAGTGTTAAATTTCTACAGGTAGGGGGCAAAGTAACTATTAGATTTATTGTTTTAGAAACTAAAATAGAGCCTGTCACAGATTTTTACAGTATGACTCAGACCTGGGAAGGGCCTGTGCTTTCCATTTTCCTTCCCTGTGTCTAGGCCTATAATTGTTCCTGGGGATTCCTTTAATACCCCCAAACTCCCTGCCCATTCAAAGAATGCTTAAAAAAAACAAAAGCATTTTATCAATTTTGGGATCTTTTTCTCTTTTGTCCTAGGACTCTCTTTCCAATATTTTAACCTAAGGCCCTGAGGACTATCTGGGGAATTTCAGTGTCTTTTCCCCTGCTGGCCTCCCCTTCCTCTAGAGGTTTTTTTCATTAGAGGTTCAAATTTCCCAATGGTGGCCTCTAGCTCCCACACACCATCCAACTCCCTGGCTGTGGGCTCATGTTTATGAAAAGGGTTCAACTGCCCTTTAGGAGTTTCCTTGCCTCGTATCTCAATCACACTCACACAGCCTCCAGGATGTCCTGACCCCAAGGAAGAACTTCTTTCTTAAGAACAGACTTTCCTACCTTCATCTGTGTGTGTAGCTACCTGGGTGCTGATGTACTTGCCAGGGTTCTCTCTCTCTCTCTCTCTCTCTCTCTCTCTCTCTTTGTTGCTGATCAACTTTTGATTTGGAACAGGTTTTCAGTCCCAGATAATGCAGGTATTATCCTGCACCCCAAGTCCATGGCGACAAGGCTGTGATAAGCATCTCCTCTAAAGAGAAGTCCCCATGAGCCCCTAGGTTATTAATGGATCCCCAGGTTGGGTGTTAACACTTTAGAGATACCAGGGTGCCTCAAGGAATCATGTTCTCATAAGTAGCTTGGCAAGGCAAACCTTACTTCTGCAGAAAGGTGTGCTATCAAAGCATGCAAGCAAGCACATGTTGACAGGCAGTCTGCCTATTTTTATCCCCAATGCAGCACTGTCCCCTGCTATGACAGGAGGAGTTTGGGGTTACAATTATATAGTTGGATAATGTTAAAAATGGGAAGTCAGCCAGACACGGTGGCACATGACTAATCCCAGTGACTCAGAAGCCTGAGGCAGGAGGATCAGAAGTTCAAAGCCAGCCTCAGCAAATGCGAGGTGCTAAGCAACTCAGTGAGACCCTGTATCTAAGTAAAATACAAAGAGGTTTAGGGATGTGGCTCAGTGGTCAAGTGCCACTGAGTTCAATTCCAAGTTAAAAAGTATTTGGGAGGGAAAAGGAAGGGCTATAGTTAAAATGGCTGTGCTTGGATACATGTTGGGAATCTCAAAATAATTAAGATTGAATCTTATATTCCAGATAAGTCTAAATACTATATTCTATATACTCAGTGTCAAACTTGAAATCACAGTGGTTCTCAGAGCCTTCCACAAGGTTTCAATGGTAATCAGTGCCTTGCCCAGGGTCTCAGGGTTACTCAGATCATCCCCAGAATCACAGTAGCTCTTGAGGTCTTCTCAAGTGTGTAAGCAGGAACTCTGGGCCTTTCCCAGGGTCAAAGTCGTGTTCAGGGATTTTGCCAGAGTCTCAGGGAACTCTTCCCTTTCCAGAGGAACTCACTTGGGCTCTTGAATCTCCTCAGGGTCTCTGTGGATTTCAGAATATTCCCAAGGGTTTTCATGGGACTCAGGCCCTTGCCTAGGGACTTAGTGGGACTCATGGCCATCCCCAGAATTTCAGATTGTGTCTGGGACTTTCTCAGAGTCTCAGTGGTTTTCCAGATCTCAGTGTGACTCAGAAACTTCATCATGTGCACACTGGGTTCGGGACCCTCACAGTGCATCCCAGGGCCTTACCTATGTCCTCAGTGGAGCCCAGCACCATTCTATGGTCACATTGGTGCTCATTGCTTTCCCTGGTGTTGGAATGGGACTCAGCACCTTCCCCAGTTTCTCCTCAGGATCTCAGTAAGGTTCAGTTCCTTCTGCAAGTGTGCATAGGGGCTTGGAGCATTTTCTAGTGTCTCATGAGGGATCAGAACATTTCCCAGAGTATCACTGGGACTCAAGGCTTTCCCCAGAACTTCAATAGAACTCAGGGCTGTCTACAAGTTCTCAGCAATTCTTCCCCAGTGTTACTGTGTTTTCCATTCACTATTCTCAGTGGTGTTCAGAGCCTCCTCTGTGGTGGTGTAAATGGAGTGCAGGGCCTTTATCAGTGTCTCATTGGTTCTCAGGGCTTTTCCAGGACATCAATGGGGATCATGGCCTTTCTAAGTGTTTCAGTGGGGCTCTGGGCCTTGCCTGGGTCTCAATGGAATTCTGGGTTTTCCCAGGGTCACAGTCATGCACAGACCATTCCCCAGAATCACAGTCATATGTAGTCCCTTCCCATGTTCACAGTCATGCATTGCCCCTTTTCCAGGTCTCAGTGGGGCTCAGGGCCCTTCTAAGTGTTTCAGTTATAATCTGGGCTTTGCTTTACATCTCAATGGGATTTAGGGTCTTCCCTATGATCATAGTCATGCATAAGGTCCAACACCAGGGTTACAGTCATGCATAGGCCCTTCCCCAAGGTCATAGCCATGCAAAAGGCCCTTGCACAGGGTCACTGTCATGCATAGAACAATTTCCCAGAGTCACAGTCATGCACAGGGCCTTCCTCCAGGGTCAGAGTCATGCATAGACCCTTCCTCAGATTCACAGTCATGCATAGGCCCTTCTCCAGGACTACAGTCATGCATACACCGTTCTCAAGAGTCACAGTCATAAAAAGGTCTTTCCACAAGGTCACAGTCATGGATAGGCCCTTCCCCATGTACATAGTTATGCTTAGGCCCTCCTCAGTTCCACAGTCATGCACAGAGCCCTTGCCCAGGGACACAGTAATGTGTAGGCCCTTCACCAGCATCACAGTTATGCTTAGGGCTCTTCCCCAGGGTCATTGTCATTCATAGGCCTTCTCCAGGGTCACAGTCTTTCTTAGGGCCCTTCCTCAGGGTCTCAGTCATGCCTAGGCCCTTCCCCATTGACACAGTCATGCATAGGCCTTCCTCACTATCACAGCCATGCATAGAGCTTTTGGCCAGGGTCACAGCCATGCATAGGCTGTTTTCCATGGTCAGAGTCATACATAGGCCCTTCCCCAGGATCAGAGTTATATATAGTGCCCCTCCTCAGTGTCACGGTCATGCATAGGGCCATCCCCAATATCCCAGTCATGCACAGGTACCTTCCGCATGCTCACAGTCATGCATAGGCCCTTTCCAATGGTCATAGTCATGCATAGACTTTTCCCCATGGTCAAAGTCATGCATAGGAATTCCTCAATGTTGCAGTCATGTATACAACCATTCTGCAAGGTCACAGTCATGCGTAGCCCCTTCCCCATGTTCACAGTCTTACATAGGGTCTTCTGCAGGGTCATAATCATGCATAGCTCTTGCCCAGGTTCACAATCATTCATATCCTACCCCCCGATGGTCACAGTCATACTTACGACCATTCACCAGGGTCACAATCATGCACAGGCCTCTTCCACATTGTGACAGTCATGCATAGGACCTTACCCAGGGTCTCATTCATGTGTATGTCCTCCTAGGGTCACAGTTATGCATATATCCTTCCCAAGGGGGTCAGTCATGTGTAATCCCATCCTCATGGTAATGGTCTTACTTATGGCCTTTCCACAGGGTCACAGACATACATAGGCCCTTCCCCAGGGCCACAGTCATGCATAGGCCCTACCCCATGATCACAATCATGCATAGGTCCCTTCCACAAGATCACAGTCATGCATAGGGCCCTTCTGCAGGGTCACAGTCATGCATAGACAATTCCCCACTGTCACAGTCATGCGTAGGCCCTTCCCCATGGTCACAGTTATGCATAAGCCCTTCCTTAGCATCACAGCCATGCACAGGCCCCTCCTCAGGGTCGCAGTCATGCATAGGGCCTTCTGCAAGGTCACAGTCATACATAGACTATTCCAGAGTGTCACAGTTATGCATAGACCCTTCCCCATGTTCACAGTCATACATAGGGCCCTCTGCAAGGTCATAGTCATGCAGAGCTCTTCCCCAGGGTCACAGTCATGTATAGGCCTTTTCTCAGGATCACAGTCATGCATAGGACCCTTATGCAGGGTCACAGTCATGCATAGACCTCTTTCTATGGTCACAGTCATGCATAGGCCCTTCCCGATCATCACACTCATGCATACAGCCTTCCCTAGGATCACTGTCCTGCTTAGGGCCTTCCCTAGGGTCACCATCATGCATAGGCTCAACCCCAGGCTCAGGGTCATGCATATGGCCCTTCTCCAGGGTCACAGTCATGCATGGGGCCCCTCCAAATGGTCAGAGTCATGGAACATCCACTCCACAGGGTCACAGTCCTGCATACTGCCTTCCCCAGGGTCACAGTCATGCATAGACAATTCCCATGGTCACAATCAGGCATAGGCACTTCTACAAGTTTGCAGTCATGCATAGGCCCTTCCCCAGGGTCACAGTCATGCATGGGCCCTTCCCCAGGGTCACAGTCATGCATAGGCCCTTCTCCAGGGTCACAGTCATGCATAGGCCCTTCCCCCACATCACAGTAATTCATAGGCTTTTCCTCAGGGTCTCAGTCATGCACAGGGCCCTTTTATGGGGTCAATGTAATGCATAGCCATTCCCCAGTGTCACAGTAATGCATAGGCTCTTCCATGTTGATAGGTGGAGATGGGGTCCCACTAAGAGTGAGTGATGACAATGTCTACTCCAGTTCTGACATCAGAGACAAGGTTCGGAAGGCACAGATCTAATTTTACTTAGGATTGTATAAGACATATATAGGTACATTATCCAATCAGGTTAACATGCTTGTTAAAACAAGAGAACCAATGTATAGGTAAACTATACATCATACTAAAGTAAACGAACTAAGTGTGCCTAAGTGATTCTGCCCAGCAGTAAGTCTGAGACAAAGGACTGGGGGAAGGGCAGGCTCTATCACACAGTATGAGGCAAGGCAGTGCAGGCAAGCTCACATCACAGCTTGCTGGAATGCTTGATGAATGAGGCTTCCCCTCAGCTCATAACTCAGCCTCAGGAACTGCAAAAAGCCTTCAATCCATGGTGAGCCTTTACCATTTTCTCAGTTTCTCTGTCCAGACTGTTTGACTTAGTTAGACCATGGTGTCAGTGATTGCTCACAAATAAGATTGAGGAATGTTCCCTACATTTCCACATGGTCACAGTCATGCATAGACCCTTTCCGGAGTTACAGTAATGCATAGGGCCATCCCCAATGTCACAGTCATGCACAGGACCCTTCTCCATGGTCACAGTCATGCATAGGCCCTTCCCCAGTGTCACAGTCATGCATAGGGTCATCCCCAATGTCACAAGCATGCACAGGACCCTTCCCCATTGTCACAGTCATGAATAGAGCCCTTCCTCAGTGTCAGTCATGCATAGAGCCCTTCTGTGGGGTCACAGTCATGCATAGGCCCTTCCTCAGGGTCACCATGATGCATAGGGCTCTTCAGAAGAAACACAGTCAAGCATAGGCTTTTCCCCAGTGTCACAGTCATACAAAGGCTTTTCCTCAGGGTTGCAGTCATGCATAGAGTCCTTCTGCAAGGCCACAGTCATGGATAGACCCTTTCCTAGGGTCACAGTCATGCGTAGGCCCTTTTACATGTCAGAGTCATGAATAGGACCTTACCTGTGGTCACAGTCATGTATAACCATCCCCCAGGGTCACAGTCATGCATAGTGCATTCCCCATAGTCACAGTCATGCATGGACCCTTCCCCATGAATGGTCATGCATGGGTCTTTTCCCATGGTCACAGTCATGCATAGCACCTTCCTCAGGTTCACAGTCATGTACTGGGCCCTTCCTAGTTTTATTGTTTTCCTTGCCTTCTTCAGGCACCTGCTGGGGTTCATGGTCTTTCTCAGCATTTCAATGGGTTCCAATATGTGCCCCAGTGTGGGGGTTTCTCAGCCATGTTCCAGGTGGATAAGAAAAGTGTTAGCTGCTGGAGGAGCATGTTGACTATCAATCAATCAATTACCTATAAATTTATCTAATCAATAAAATCCCAAGACCCAGTACTCTCTTTAAATGAAAGGGGGTATGACATCCTGGCCATACCAGATCTGGCCCTTAACAACATGGAGTAGCCCACTCTCTCTTTTATTTATAACACAGATAAAGGGGGCCAAGATGGGGAGGAGCTTCTGCTGTGATGGACAGGATGGGGTGGTGTCAGGGGAGCCTTTTTCTTAGGGGGACTGTCACAGAACCAGACAGGGAGCCACTCCCACAGAACCACATACCCCCAGACAATCTGGGACAGACCTCAGTATCTGCCAGTTCTGGAAAGTCAGACCACTGCGAAATGAGGTTCCACCCAGTCTGATTCTGCTATATAAGGATGGTTCCCCACATCCAAGATAATTTTTTTTATCAGACTGCATTTTGATTCATTATACACAAATGGGGTACAACTTTTTATTTCTATGGTTGTATATGATGTAGATTCACAACATTCATGAAATCATATGTACATAGGGTAATGATGTCTTTTTCATTCCTCCATCTTTCATATCCCCACCCCCTCCCACTCTCAATTCCCTCTATGTAATCCAAAGTTCCTCCATCCTTCTCTTACTCCCAATCTCCCAACCCCCATTATGTATTATCATCCACTTATCAGGGAAAAACCTTTGGCCTTTGGACTTTTGGGGATTGGCTTATTTCACTTAGCATGATATTCTCTAATTCATCCATTTTCCTGCAAATGCCATAATTTTATTCTTCTTGATGACTAAATAATATTCCATTGGTTATATACCACAGTTTCTTTATCCATTCACCCATTGAAGGGCATCAAGTTTGGTTCCAAATCTAGCTATTGTAAATTGAACTGCTATAAACATCAATGTGGCTGTGTCACTGTAGTATGATGATTTTAAGTCCTTTGGGTATAAACCAAGGACTTGGGATAACTGGGTCAAAAGGTGGGTTCAGTCAAGTTTTCTGAGGAATCTAAATACTGTGTTCCAGTGGCTGCACCAATTTGCAACTTCACCAGCAATATATGTGTTTGTCATTTTTTCCCTCATCCACTCCAACACATATTATTGCTTGTATTCTTGATAATAGCCATTCTAATTGGAGTTAGATGAAATCTTAGGGTGGTTTAGTTTGCATTTCTCTAATTACTAGAGATGTTGAACACTTTTTCATATACTTGATAATCACCTGTATATCTTCTGTGAAATGTCTGTCCAGTTCCTTGGCCATTTATTGATTGAGTTCTTTGTATGTTTGATGTAAAATTTTATAAGTTCTTTATACATTTTGGAGATTAGTGCTCTATCTGAAGAGTGTGTAGAAAAGATTTTCTCCAAATCTGTAGGCTCTCTTTTCATATTATTGATTGTATCCTTTGCTGAGAAATAGCTTTTTAGTTTGAATCCATCCCATTTATTGATACTTGTTTTTATTTCTTGCACTTTAGGAGTCTTGTTAAGAAAACCTGGGCCTAAGACAACATGATGAAAATTCAGGCCTACTTTTTCTACTATTTGGTGCAGGGTCTCTGGTCTAATTTCTAGGTCCTTGATCCATTTTGAATTGAGTTTTGTGCAGGTTGAGAGATAGGGGTTTAATTTCATTTTATTGTATATTGATTTCCAGTTTTGCCAGAACCATTTTTTGAAGAAGCCATCTTCTCTCCATTATACGTTTTTGGCTCCTTTGTCTAATGTGAGATAACTGTATTTTTGTGGGTTTGTCTCTGTGACTTCTATTCTGCACCATTGATCTGCCTGTCTATTTTTGTGCCAATACCATGCCACTTTTGTTACTATTGCTCCATAGTATAGTTTAAGGTCTGATATTGTGATACCTACTGCTTCATTTTTTCTGTCCAGGGCTGCTTTAGCTATTTGAGGTCTTTTATTCTTCCAGAAGAAGTTCATCATTGCTCTCTCTATTTCTTGGAGGAAAGTCATTGGGATTTTAATTGCAACTGCATTGAATATGCATAGTGCCATTGGTAGAATGGCCATTTTGACAATTCTGCCTATCTAAGAACATGGGAGATCTTTCCATCTTCTAAAGTTTTCTTCAATTTCTTTCTTTAGTGTTCTGTAGTTTTTACTGTAGAGATCATTCACCTCTTTTGTTTGATTGATTCCACAAGCATTTTATTTTATTGAGCCTATTGTGAATAGAGTGGTTTTCCTAATTTTTCTTTAAGAGGATTCATCATTCATGAATAGAAATGCATTAGATTTATGTATATTGATGTTATATCCTGCTATTCTGCTGAATTCATTTCTTAGTTCTGGTGGAGTTTTTTGGATCCTATTAAATACAGAATCATGTCATTGGTAAATAGTGACAGGTTGAGTTCTTCTTTTCCTATTCATATCCCTTTAATTTCTTGGGTCTATCTAATGCTCTGGTTAGTGTTTCAAGACTGATGTTGAATAGAAGTGGTGAAAGAGGCATTCCTGCTTTCAGCTTTTCTCCATTTAGAATGATGTTGGTGGTGGGCTTACCATAGGTAGCCTTTACAATGTTGAGGTATGTTCCCATTTTTTCTAGTATTTTGAGCATGTAGGGGTGCTGTGTTTTATCAAATTCTTAGCATCTATTGAAATAATCATATGATTCTTCACTTTAAACCTATTGATGGTGATGAATTATGTTTTTGATTTCCAGATGTTGAACCAACCTTGCATCCCTGGGATGAACCCCACTTGATCATTGTGCACTATCTTTTTAAAATGTTTTTATATGGGAATTGCCAGAAATTGGTTAAGTAGTTTTGTGTCTATATTCATTAGCAATATTGGTCTAAAGTTTTCTCTCCTTGATGGGTCTTTGGTTTGGGTATCAGGGTGATTCTGGCTTCATAAAATGAGTTTGGAAGGATTCCCTCTTTTTCTATTAAATAGAATACTTTGAGGAGTATTGGTATAAGTTCTTTAAAGGTCTTGTTGATCTCAGCTGAGAATCCATCTGGTCCCAGGCATTTCCTGGTTGGTAGGCTTTTGATGACTTCTTCTATTTCAGTGCTTGAAATTAATTTGTTTAAATTGTGTATGTCCTCCTGATTCAGTTTGGGAGGATCATATGTCTCTACCAATTTGTTGATGTCATCAGGATTTTCTATTTTGATGGAGTATAGATTTTCAAAGTAGCTTCTAATTGTTATGCATTTCAATGGTGTCTGCTGTGATCTTTCCTTTTTCATCATGAATTCTAATAGTTTGAGTTTTCTCTCTCCTTTTTGCTAGTGTGGTTAAGGTTTATCAATTTTCTTTTCTTTTTCTAAGAACCATCTTTTTGTTTTGTTCATTTTTTGAATTGTTTCTCATTTCAATTTCATTGATTTCAGTTCTGATTTTAATTATTTCCTGTCCTCTACTACTTTTGGTGTTGGTTTGTTCATCTTTTTCTAGGGCTTTGAGATGTAATGTTTGGTCATTTAGTTGTTAATTTTTTATTCTTTCAATATATTGGCTAAATGCAATGAACTTTTAGTACTGCTTTCAGAGTGTCCCTGAGATTTTGATATGTTGGGTCATTGCTCTCATTTATCTTTAAAAATTTTTTTATTTCCTCCCTGATGTCTTCTATTTTCATTGCATCATTCAATGGCATATTATTTAGTCTCCTGAGCCCCACTGAAACTCTGAGGAAGTCCATGAGTTTCACTGAAACCGTGGAAAGTTCCTGAATCCATTGGTATCTTGTAGAATCACCTGAATCCTGATAGACATTAGGGAAGACCCTGAACCAACTAAGACACACAAAAATCATGAGACCCATAGGTACTTTGTGGAAGGCTTGGAGGAAATCCCTGATCACAACTGAAATGCTGCACACAGCTGTGAGAAGAGGGGATTGTATTTTTGGTGGAGATTCTATTTTTTAATTTTATCATTTATTTTTAATTGTATTCCATTATGATCTGATGGAATACAAGGTAGTATTTCTATTTTTACTAATGACTGTCTTGAAGCATACCATATGGTCTATTTTAGAGAAGGATTCCTGATCTGCTGAGAAGAATGTGTATTTGCTCAATGATGGATGAAATACACTGTATATGTCCACTAAGTGTAAATCATTAATTATATTATTTAATTCTACACTTTCTTTATTCAGTTTTTGTTCAGAGGATCTATCCAGGGGTGAGAGTACTATGTTAAGATAATCCAGTATTATTGTGTTGTGGTTCAATTTTTATCTGGAATTGAGAAGGATTTGTTTGATGTTCATGGACACATATTTTTGGGGTCATAAATATTTACATTCATTGTGTCTTGCTGGTATATGGTTCCCTGGAGCAGGGTGAAATGTCCTTCTTTATCCCTTTGACTAACTTAGGTTTGAAGTCCGCTTTATCTGATATAAGGATGGAGAATCCTTCTTTTCTACTGATCTGTGGGCATGCTATATTTTTCCCCAACTTTTCACTTTCAGTCTGTAGATGACATTTTCTATGAGATGAGTCTCTTGAAGGCAGACTATTGTTGGGTCTTTTTAATCCAACCTGCCAGTCTATGTCTTTTCATTCCCCAGATTCTTAATGTGCATATGCCCTTGCCTAGAGACCCAGTGGGACTTGTGATCATCCCCAGGGTCTCAGTTTATCTCCATGTCTTTTGCAGAGTGGTGTTCCCAGGGCCCAGAATATTTCCCAGTGTTTCTGTGTGGCTAACAGCTTTCAGTAGACTCTCAGTGGGATTCAGGGTCCTCACTGGTGTCTATATCGTGTTTAGAAACTTTCCCAGTATCTGATTGTGTCTTAGGAATTTCACTGGTTATCAATAGGGCTCATGGCATTTCCTCAGGTTTCAGAGTGATTCAGGGCCATCCCCAGGGTCTCAGTGGGAGATCTTGTCCTTACTGAGTCTCAGAGTGAGCACTTGGCATTCTCCAGTTCTCAGCGAGCCTCAGGCCCTTCCCCAGGTCTCAGTAGTTCTCACAGCTGTGTCCAGCATTTCAGTTGTGATCAGGGATTTCCTCCAAGCCTTCCACAAAGTACCTATGGGCCTCATGATTTTTGTGTGTCTCAGTTTGTTCAGAGTCTTCCCTAATGTCTATCAGGGTTCAGGTGATTCTACAAGATACCAGGGCATTCAGGGAGTTTTCAGGGTTTCAGTGAAACTCATGGACTTCCTCAGAGTTTCAGTGGGACTCAGGGCTGTCCACAGGACCTCATTGGGGCTCAGATTTCCTCTATTGTGTCTGTGGGCCTCAGCGCATTCACTAGAGTTTGAGTGGGATTCAGGACCTTTCCCAGAATTTCACTAGGGCTCATGGTCCTCCCCACAGTGTCAACCAGGCTCAGAATCTTCCACAGTCACTGTGTCTCATGATGTTTGTGTGTATCTAGCTTGCATCAGTGCCTTCCCAGTGTCTTATGGGACTGAGGTCTTTCCTCAAGGTCAAACTGTGTTCAGGGCCTTCCTCAGAGGCACAGTGGGGCTCAGTGCTATCCTGGGAGTATTCATGGGGCTCAGATCCATTCAGATATTCTCATGGGGGCTCATGTTCTTCCACAGGACTCCCTAGAGTCAGGGCCTTCCCCAGGGTCTCAGTTAGCTCAAGGCTAAACACAAGGTCTTAGGGGAGCTCATGGTCTTTTCCAAAGTTTCAGTGGGGTAAGGGTTTACTAAAGGATCTCATTGGGACTACATTTAGCTCACATATCTGTGAAAACCAGGGCCTTCATCAGGGTCTCTGAGGGGCTCAGAGCATTCAACAAGGTCTCATTATTTCTACAATTCTTTCCCAATTCTCAGTGGGGCTTGGGCATTTCCCAGGGTCTGTTTCTGGCTCAAGGTCTTTTTTCAGGGTTTCTTTGGAGTTCAGGGTCTTTCTCAGAGTGTCAGCAGGACTTAGAGACATCCACAAGTGCATAAAATGTATGGTTGTCTAACTTGTATCAGGACCTTCCTAGTGTCTCACTGGACTCAGTGCTATATCCACACTTTGAGTGAGTCTTATAGATCCTCAATGGGGCTCAGGTACAAGTCCAGAGTCTCAATGGAGGCTTGAGGACTTCCTCAGATTCTCACTGAGGCTCAGGGGCTACAAAATTTTCTCACTGGGCTGAGGGCCCTTGAGTCTCAGGGTTTCCCCTGTGGGGTACTGATGACTTCCCAAGGTCCAACTGTGTTTAGAGCATTTTCCAGAGTTTCAGTGGGACTAAAATTATTTCAGATATTCTCAGTGGGGCTCAGGGAAATGTCTACAATGTCAGTGGGGAACAGGGACTTCCACAAGGGTCCACAGCGATGAGACATTTTGCCCAAGTCTCACTGAGTTGCATGGCCTTGCCCAGATAGTCAGTGGGGCTTCAGGTCTTCCCAGTGTGTTACTGTGGCTCAGGGCCTTCCCTAGAATCTCAGAAGGATGCTGATGCTTCCCAAGTGTGAATGTGCTGTTCAGAGCTTTTGTGAGAATTGTACTGATCTCATTGACTTCTCCATACACTCAGTGGGGGTCATGTGGAGTTCAGGACATTCCCCACTTTCTCAATAAGGATTGGTCCTTTCCCCAGTCTCAGTGAAAATCAGGATCTTAAACAGAGATTCGATACAGCTCAAGACTTTCTCTGGGTTCTCATTTAGGCTAAGGGTATTTCCCAGCATCTCAGTGGAACTCAATATCTTTCCCAGAGTCTCATAGAGGCTCACAGACTTACCAAAGCTCTCTGTGTGTCTCATGAACTTTGCAGGTTTATAACATGTATCAGGACCTTCACTAGCATCTCACTGGGGCTCAGTGGTATATCGAGAGTTTTGGTGGAACATAGATACTTTCACACATTTTCAGTGGGGCTCAAGAACTTGTCCAGAGTCTCAATAGAGCTTAAGAACTTCCCCAACCAAATGAATTCAGGGCCTTCCTCAGAGTCTTAGTGAAACTCAGGGCCTTCCCCAGGTCCATTGAGCCTTAGACTATCTGATGTACTTAAAGTGGCTGAGGGCTTTCCTTAGGTTCTCAGTGGGACTCACATCATTTCCTACACTCTCAATGAGTTTCAGCCCTTTCCCAAAGTCTCAGTGAGTTTGTGATCTTTGCCAGAGTTTTATTGTGTTCACAGTCTTTCCCAGGGTCTCAGTGGGACTCAGGTTCTTTCAGATTGCCTAGTGGGGCTCCTGGACATCTTTGGTTCTCAGGGAGATCACAGTTTCCCAAATTCAGAAGGATCAGAGATTACACCAAAATCTCAGTAAATCCCAGGTTTACCAAGGTACCCAGTGGGACTCAGTGCCTTACTTCAGAGTGGTAGTATGGCTCAGGGGCTTTGAAAGGGTGTCAGAGGGACTGGGAGCTTTCCCCAGGGTCAAAGTATTTTTTAGGGTCCTCCACAGGGTCTCAGTGGAGCTCAGTCTCATAATGGTCTCAGTGGGCTCAGAGTTTTCTTCACTATCTCTGTGGGCATCATGGATTTTGTGGGTGACTCACACGACCTTCCTTAGTGTTTCAGTGGGCCTTGACTCCATTCTAACAATTCCACTGAATTTAGGGTCTTCCCAAGTTCCCAGTTGCTCACATCTCTTTCCAGGGTTTCATTGGAACTTACAGGTTTCTCCACAGTCTCAGAGGAACCCACAACTGCCCACAGATTTTCAGTGGGGCTCATATTTTACCTAGAGTCTCTCTGGTGATTTGGGCCCTTTATCAACTCTCAGTCCAAGCTTAGGGTCTTGTCCCAGGTCCCACCACATTCAGGGCATTTTCCATGGTCTTTGTGGAGTTCCAAGTTTCCCCAGATTCTCATTGGGTCTCAGGACATTCCCCAGGTTCTCTGTGAAGCTAAAGGTCTTGTTCTGGGTCTCAATGTTGCTCAGGTTCTTTCCCAGTATTTCAGTGGGGGAGAGGGCTTCTCCACATTTGAAATAGTATTAACAGCTTTTCCCAAGAGCTCTGTGATGTTCAGGGTAATCCCCAGGTCTCAGTGGAGATGATCTTTTTTCTAGGATGTGACTGTGTGTCCTAGTCTTCCTGTGGGACTTATGGGGCTCAGGGCCTTTCCCATGATGTCAGTGGGGTTTGGGGCCTTCCTTGATATCTTAGGAGCTCTCAGAGCTTTGTCCAGGATTTAATTGGATTTTATGCCCTTCCATAAGTTCTCAGGGGACCTGTTACTTTACTGTTTCTCACCTGCATTCATGAACTTCCCCAGAAATTCAGTGGAGCTGGTAACACATTGTGAGTCTCATTGGTTTTCAATGGTTACCCCTGGTGGCCATGGGTTTTAAGGCCGTTCCCATGATCTCAGTGAAGCTTAGGACCTTCTCCAGAACGTCAGTAGTACTCAGAGCCATCCCCAGTTTTTACACGTAGAACAGGACTTTCTCCAGGGCCTCAGTCTGGCTCAGCATCTTCCCCCATGGCTTATAAAGGCTCAGGCCACTCCACTGAGTGGTCAGGTTTAATGTCTTTCTCCAGAATTTCAGTGGAACTTGGAGGTGTCCACAAGTTCATAGTGGGATTTAGATTCTTCACCAGTGTTTCCTTGAAACTAATGACTTTCAGTAGTTTCTCAGTAGGTTTCCAGGGGGTTGTGGTCCTTTCACAGTATTCCATTGTGTCTCAGGGCTTTTTCAGCACATCAAAGGGGCTCATGGCTTTTCCAAGGGCTTCAGTGGGGTGCAGTACCTTCCACAAGGTAGCAGTAGGATGAAGAACCTTCTCCATTACTTCAGTGGAGCTCAGGGATCTTTATAGTACTTCACTGGAGTTCAAGTACTTTCCCAGAGTTTGTATGATCTAAAGGCCTTCAAAAGTATTTTGGTAGAGTTCAGGGCCCTCATGAGGGTCTGAATGGGATTCAGGGTTTTTCCTATTACATCACTGGATTTCTGGGCTTTTCCAGGTCTCTTAAAAGACTCGGGCTGGGGAGATAGCTCAGCTGGTAGAGTGCTTGCCTCGAAATCACAAGACCCTGAGTCCGATCCCCAGTACCGCAAAAAAAAAAATAAATAAATAAATAAAATAAAAAGACTCTTTGCCTTTCATAGTGATTCAGCAGATTGTCCAGTGCTTGTCAATGGGCTTCCTGGTCTTTTACAGTATCACAGTCATGTTCAGGGTGTCCTGAATATTCTTAGTGATCTTATTCCATTTACCAGGCAGAGGGTGAAATTCTTGGATATTTCTGGCATCTCATTGCGGTACAAGATGGTTCCTAGGTTCTCACTAGACCACATATGTTGTCCAGTGACCCAAATGCACTCATGGCCTTTACCAGAGTCTGTTATTCTCAGGGTATTTTGCAGTGTCTCAGTCATGCTAAGTGCTATTTCCAGAGTCTCATTGGAGCTCAGATCCTTCCACAAGGGCACAAAGATTTGAGTTCTTTGCTAGGGTCTCAGTGAACCTCACAGCATTGCCCAGGGTCTCAATGAAGCTCAGTGATGTTTCCAATGTCAGAGTGGTGCTCATGGTCTTCTTCAGCATCTAAGGACCTTCTTCTCCAGTACTTCCATGGAGCTCAGGGATGTTGCACTTAGAACATTCTGCAGTGTACCAGTGTGGTTCAAGCCTTATCTGTGTGTCAGTGGGAACTCATGGCGTACCCTAGCATTTAAGCAGATCTCAGGGCCTTTTCATAGTTTCACTGGAGCTCTGCGTCTTCCCAAGAATTTTAACTACACTTAGATATGTTCCCATATTCTTCTTGGGCACTCAGACAATTTCCCTTTCTGTTTTGAAGAGGCTAAGGCCTTCACAAGAATCTTAGAGGGTTCAATGCTTTCACTGTTTTCTCAGTGGTGTTTAGGATCTTCTACAGAGTCTGAATGAGGCTGAGAGCTTTCCACAGGTTCACATTTTTATATATAACTCTTCCAGGAGACTTAGTGTTCTCAGCCTTACCAGGTTTTACACAGAGGTCAACATCATTCCCAAGGTTACAGTGGTGCTTAAGGCCTTCCCCAGGGTCTCAATAGGGATCCAACATCTTGCTTAGGGGTTCAGTAGAAATCAGGACCTTTTTTAACATCTCCATGAGGCTCAGTGCTATTCCCTGTCTCAGTGAAGCTCAGTTGTATTTCTAGCCTCTCAGTGAGGGTCTACATTTTTCCCAAGAAATCACTGGGTTTCAGAATCTTCCTGGGATTCTCAGTGAATCCCAGGGTCTTTCCTAAGTTTTCCATGGAGTTCAGTGCCACATTCATGGTCACAGTGGTGTTCAGGACCTTTGCTAGTACTACAGTGTTCCTCAGGGCCTTTCCAAGTGTCTTAGTGAGGCTCATGGCCTATTCCCATATTTCAGTGGACCTTAGGGTGTGATAAATATTAAGGTGCCACAAGAAATCAAACATCTGCTTGGAAGTGTGTGGGCAAGGGAAGCTTTATTTCTGCCAGAAAGTCATTCTATAAAACACGGCTAGGAAATGCACTTGGGCATGCAGTTTACCTACTTTATTCCTATTGTGGCAGTACCCTTGCCCGACTGGAGAACAAAGAATGGGGAAGGCTATAAATTAAATGGCTACAATTTTCTCTTACATCTCAATTAAGGCTAAATACTGTATTCTGAAAATGGATCACTGGACTCTCTATTTCCCACAAATTCCCCTTTTAGCTTTTAAACATTTATTTTGATTTTTATTTTGCTCATGTGCCCATCAGTGGTTTCATCCATTCAAGATATATTAACTTTCTAATGTGGAACTCAACCACCATAATGAGGACTCCCCCTTTAGCCATCCTGGTAGCCATCCCAATGATTACTAGCACTTGTTCAGGTCCTTTCCAAGCTTGTGTCTTTTCTAGGTCTTGATTAAAATCAAATCCCAGGCTGGAAATGATGAATGGCAACCTCTTGAAGGGGAATCGGAGCAACTATTCACTTGAAGATAATGAAAAAGCAAAGCACTGATAGATCTCTAATTGAATCAGAGCAAACTTTTTTATCAGGCAGCAAATCTCTTCCTGTATAACTTCTCAGTTTTAATTACTTTTGAGAGCACTGACCCTAATGTACTCCTCTAGTTACATGAAAAGAACCATTGTGTTTTATTTTCAATGTGTGCCTGTACTTTGTTTACATTCTCCTGCCAGTTGTTTAAGAATAACTTGGCAAAACTGACTTGTTTCTGTGTACTGTTAGAGTCAGCTGAGATTTATCAGAGATCATTCATGGGAGCACGTGAGAGGCTTTTGGCCTCTTTAGCTATTCTTCTAGCAGTTGTCCCATCTGCCAGAATGGACCAGGATCTTGCTGACCATATTTGACTTCCCTTGGAAGCATTAGAGATATTTCCTTCTCCAGTGATCCTCCTCTTTGCAGACTGTGCACTGGTTGGTTTCCTGCTCTCCAGGGTCCCTTGATACCCCTGACTGGGAGACCATGAGACCCAGAATTGCAAAACCCTTAGTGTTCCTGGGTCCTAGCTGAACTTAGAGGGCAAAGGCCAAATATTGGCCACTTTTCCTTGGCCCTTTCACTTCCTTGCCTTCGGTTTCCAAATTTTAGGTTTAAACATCCAGCAGCTAAGTTTCATCAGTAACCTTAATGTATATAATCTTATAGTTACCCCTTCCATTTAATCGGGGTTTTATATTGTTATGGGGCACAACATAAGAACAGACTGATCACCACTGAGAAGTCCATATTTGAGAGTCTTTATTAAGCCAGTCAGCTGACTGTCTCACACAATGCCCCAAAAAATGACTATTGGGAGAATAGCCCTGACCACAGGGTTGTAGGGGTTCTTATACCAAAATTCATATCAAGCATAAGTGTCTGTTGCTATGATTCAAAATAACAAACTAACATCATGAGATCATCAACAGAGGGGGAAGTGGGTCAAAATGACCCTTTCCTAAGTACAAACTAAAGAATGGTTGCTAACATCCACACAATTACTGTTTACATGGTGCATTGGTTAAGAGCAATAGAGCTCAAAAGAGAGCAATTTTTACTACATAGGAGTTGCCATTGTATATTATTAAACATGTCATGCTAAGTAACTGATGATTCGTACAGAGGCGGGGTGTTCCCATGGGAGAAGCTCATTTCCTACATAACATGGAGTCTCAGAGCAAAATGGAGTCTATTTAGTCATTTCCCTTAGAGTCTGGCCTATAACATTCTCATGGAGTCAGATCTGTCAGCCCATCATAATATTAATACTGAAAGTCACCTTATATCTTATTCTGTGCTATAGGTGGTGGTTTATTATCTCAAATTAACTCAGGTTGTTCTGTTACAAGTAGTACTTCTTCAAAACACTAATATTCAAAAGTTATAAAGTTCTATGAGGAAAATACAAAACAAAATTTAAAAGACCAGAAATGTATTGTTTGCATAATTGCTTTAAACCAAGAAACATAATACCTATATTACACTGGTATATCTTGGTGTCCATTTTACCTACTCAGAGACACATGAATTTATCACCTCAATCACATATTAGACCCTTTATGAATTTTAGTTTTTTTAAAACTCCCTTACAACCTGACATACCTTTTATAATTTACCCAAATCTTTACTTAGTTTTGTATGATATTCCTTGTTAATTTTGGGATCATAGTAATTTTCTTTGTACAGGTGATCAAACCCAGGGGCAATAAACTACTGAGCCACATCTCCAGCAATTTATTGTATTTTGTTTAGAAACAGGGTCTCACTGAGTTTCTTAGGGCCTCACTAAGTTGCTGAGGCTGGCTTTGAACTCACAATCTTCCTGCCTGAGCCTCTCAAGCTGCTGGGATTACAGGTACGTGCCACCATGCCCAGTGGGATTACAGTAATCTTTTCAACAAAAATCTCTCTTTTGAATATAACTTAAAATGAGCTTAAGTCTTATTCCCTTTTTAGTCATTCTAACATAGGGTGTGAGCGTGAGTGTTATCTCACTAAGACAGGGTTCTTGACAAATAGCACAATGCAACATTACATGGGAAAAAAAATCAATAAACTAAGAGAGATTCTAACTTACTCTGTGTAGAAAAAGTGGCAAAACGTTCCCCTATTTCACCATGTCAGATTTTATAGAAATCAGGCTCTCCTTACTTTTTAAGGAACGTTTAAATTTCCCCCGTAGTGTAAAAATTCACACAAAATTTCATACCTCTCTTATTGAAAAACAGGTTACCAGAACATGAAATGACATAAATAAATCTCTCAATAAATTTGCTTTCTCATACAAATCTGAAAGCAATTATCATTACAGACAACTTTGGTTTGGAGAACACTAACTTAGTAAAGTGCTACCATAAACTGATTCAAATCATGTTTTAATGAGTGATCCAGAAAATAATGGTTCCCCATTAATGCCTCTCTCTTAAGGGGGATACATCTATATTTTCTGTGGCAAGTTATTTCCTGATTGAACAAAATCTTGGTTAAGATAACTTGACTAGGGGCTAGGGTTGTGGCTCAGTTGTCCAGCTCCCTGGCATGTGTTACACAGGGTTCAATTCTAAGGACCACATATAAATAAATAAATAAAGGTCCGTTGACAACTAAACAATATTTTTTAAAAATATAACTTGATCACCTTACTCAAAGTCCCTTTTGTCCAAATGGTCTTACTCTCTTAGAACGCCCCCAGCACAGCAGACTTTTTTCCTTTTTCTGGGAGACACTTGTAAATGAAGCTGTTGATCTTTGGGTGAGAATATCATCTGTACAATTAATTTCAAAAACAAAGTTATCTCAGAAAAGATGTAGAGGGTTAGACAATATGGCATACAAAAAGTAAAATCTGTGCCTAATGTTTCCCCACAGCTTCTAATCAAATAGTGCTGGAACTCATTGCCATGTTCTTTCTGACTGGCAGTTTTCCCACCTTGGATAAGATAGGACAGTTAATAATCTGGCACTCAGGGTAATGGACCTCAATTAAGGCTTTATTTTTTTTTTTAATGTAAAAGTCAAACACATGATGTTAAACACTCCAGTCAACCCCTTTGTCCCAGAGAGGTGGAAGGGGGCAGATGGAAATGGGATGGCCCCACATGGATGTTACTGAAAAATTCCAATGAAGGACTAAAAGGACATAGTCAATTAGAAAGGCATAGGTGAAGCAATAATCTCAGTACCCTCCCAATGCCTGTACAACATAGATTTCAACCTTAAGTCCAAGGCTTTTGGATGTCTGTTCAGCACAGACTCTGATCAATGCCTTCATCCAGAAACCATAAAACCTCTCTTAGGTTGTCCCTTGCATTACAGGAGTTCCTTCTTCCCTCATTCACACAAGTCTTACTCCTTTTTAATAAGATGTAATACTTCAATATTTTACAGCACTTTACTTAAAACAAAGCTGAAACTTTTTTTGTGTGCGTATAGAATTACAACTGTTAGAATTTTAATCCATGTAATCTTGCTCTTAGTTAGGACCCAGAAATGCACAATCTTAATCCCTTTTTCAAAATAACTAATTTAAAACACACATGCAATAGACCCAAATATTTGTTACTGTGGAGATTGGTGACTTGAACCATAGTTTTTGAAAGTCTCATGGCTGTGTTTGTGCTGGGAATGTCCTGTGCAAGTGAAGGTCAAGATTACCCAGTTGCTATGCTGAAAGTCAGCCAGAGAAAGCTCTATGCAAAGGCACCAAGGTGCATCAGTTGGGGTCTTGAGCTCAGGGAATAACTCCTGGGAGGCAGAGAGTTCTGGGCATAGCAAGATAAACTAGATGTCTCCCAAGTTTCACTGTGACTTTCAAGTCTGTCTGCTTTGCTGAAACTTTCTCACAAATAACTTTTTGATGACAAAACCTATATAATAAACATGCTGAGCTTGCTCTGAGTCATTCCTCTTCCATCAGAAAGTAAATCAACCCCGGCCCCAGCTTTTTTGCTCTATGTGTGTCTGTCCATCTTTTCTCCATCCCATATCACTCCTCACTGGTTTCTGAATTAACTGCCAAGCTGCTCATGGCATGTTACCTTATGGAATTCAAGAAGCCAAGAGTACTTGAATTTATATTTAGTCAATGTGTTATTTTAACACTGCAAATAATCAGATGTCTCCTGTAACAAACACATTTATGAAGGTTAATTCCACTTATGTAAACACTAATTTACTGATTTGTAACTTAGGATATCCCTGCAAAGCAAGGTATCAAACAAGTCTAATTAGCACTTTACATCAGTTATTACTACCAAATGAAAATCCTTAGAAGCAATGGCCATTGCACTATAAACATGTTATAGAAACCAACACTCTGGCCAGCCACCTGGAAAACTGACTGGTTTAGTAGTATCAATGGCATCTTTGTTCTTACCAATTTAGATTCATCCTTTTGTTAAAGTTTTATTTAAGTCATGTGAATTTAAAAGATATTTGTAGCCAATCATGACATTTATGAGTACTTATCAATCTATCAGCCAATTTTTTTTTATTGTAAACAAATGGGATACATGTTGTTTCTCTGTTTGTACATGGAGTAAAGGCATACCATTGTGTAATCATAAGTTTACATAGGGTAATGTTGTTTGATTCATTCTGTTATTTTTTCCCTTCCTCTCACCCCTCCCACCCCTCTTTTCCCTCTATACAGTCCTTCCTTCCTCCATTCTTGCCCCCCTCCCTAATCCTAACTCTAACCCTAACATTAACCTCTCCCATCCCCCATTATGTGTCATCATCCACTTATCAGCGAGATCATTCGTCCTTTGGTTTTTTGAGATTGGCTTATCTCACTTAGCATGATATTCTCCAATTTCATCCATTTGCCTGCAAATGCCATAATTTTATCATTCTTTATGGCTGAGTAATATTCCATTGTATATATATACCACAGTTTCTTTATCCATTCATCAATTGAAGGACATCTAGGTTGGTTCCACAATCTGGCTATTGTGAATTGAGCAGCTATGAACATTGATGTGGCTGTATCTCTGTAGTATTCTGATCTTAAGTCCTTTGAGTATAGGCCAAGAAGTGGGATAGCTGGGTCAAATGGTGGTTCCATTCCAAGTTCTCTAAGGAATTTCCACACTGCTTTCCAGAGTGGCTGCACTAATTTGCATCCCCACCAGCAATGTATGAGTGTACCTTTTTCCCCACATCCTCACCAACACCTGTTGTTGCTTGTATTCTTGATAATTGCCTTTCCAATTGGGGTGAGATGGAATCTTAGGGTGGTTTTGATTTGCATTTCTCTTATTACTAGAGATGTTGAACATATTTTCATATGTTTGTTGATTGCTTGTAGATCTTCTTCTGTGAAGTGTCTGTTCATATCCTTAGCCCATTTGTCAATTGGGTTATTTGTATTCTTGGTGTTGAGCTTTTTGAGTTCTTTATAGATTCTGGAGATTAGTGCTCTAACTGAAGTATGATTGGCAAAGATTTTCTCCCACTCTGTAGGCTCTTTCTTCACATTGCTGAATCCATCAGTCAATTTTGATGACATACACATAATACAGACACAAGCATGGATGTAGACACAGCATACAACACATGGGTTAAAATGAAGCCTGTTGCATATTTTTACAGGATGACCATGACATGAAAGGGCCTGTGCACTTGGAAAAATGAGGAATAGAGTGTTCCAGTCATAGTGGACACCAAAAATAAAGGTTCAGGTGGCCACATGTCCTCCACAGGGACAGATTTACTCCCACCACCAACACTGGTTCTTTTCCCTGCTCTTCAAAGGTAAAGAAGATTTACATGAGAAGATTTATATGAGATCTTACATTGATCTTCCCCATTCCTAGGCCTAGAATTTTCATTCCCCATTCCTGGAATTAAGCTTCCCCCTGTCCTGAACCCCTCCTCATTGAGGTTTCTTGAACTTCTGGGCCTCTTGTATGCTCAGTCCTCCTTACTGGGGATTTCTTGTACACACCACATCCTGCTTTCCTGGGTGTTGGCTTGTGTTTCTGAATAGAGCCTCAATGACCCTACTCTTTTGGAAAGTTTGTTGAACTCTTTTCTCAGTCACACTCACACCACCTCTGGGATGTCCCAACCACCAGGTGCTATTTGTTTCTTAAGTTAGACAATAGTGTTTCCTCTCTTGGTCTTTACCTGGAGTTACCTGGTTTCCACGGTGCTTGCTTGACCCTCTCTCTGTAGTGCCAATTCACTTTCCATTGTGAGTCCATTGTCAACCTCAGTGATCACAGATTCCTCCCATGATCTGCAGCCAAGCAATGGAATGTGTCTCCTCTAAAGTGGGGCATCCTCACAGCCCTGAGGTAATTTATGGAGCCATGAAACTCATGCAAAAATTGTTAGAAATAGCAAGGTGCTATAAAAAAAAAAAAAAAAAAAAAAAAAAAAAAAAAAAAAAAACCTGTGCTAGGACCTGGATGTTGAAGGTCAACTTTACTGCTGCCAGAAGGGCATGCTACAGAATCTGGCTAGCAAGCACATTTGGGAGGGCAGTCAGCATGCTTTATCTTTACTGCATGCTCACTCCTATCCTGATTGATGATTGGAGGATTGAGATTAAAATCTCCACAATTAGTTAATTTTAAATTTGTGGCAGGCAAATGGAAAGGCTATCATAATAATCACTTAAACTGGATTTTTTTTTAATAGATCAGTTGACTTTGCTTTTTGTTTTTGTTTTTGCTTTTGTTTTTTGTTTTCTGATGCTGGGGATTGAACTCAGGGGCACATAACCACTGAACCACATCCTCTGCCCTTTTTGTTTTATTTTGAGGCAGGTTCTCATGAAGTCACAGAGGGCCTTGCAAATTAGTGAGACTGGTTTTGCACTCACAGTTCTCCTGCCTCAGCTTCCTGAGCAGCTGGAAGTACAGGAGTGTGCCATTTCACCTGGCTACAATTGGGGCTCACATCCCTAATAAGGCCAAATGATATATTCTTAAAATGAACACTCAGACTTTTTATTTATCATACCCAGAGTCTTATTATTGACCTGTATTAACTATGGCTTTCACAGAGATGTTTAAAAACCTTCCACCCAATCTGTGTTGTCTCACTGTCTTCCCAGGTACTCGATGAAGCTGAAAGGGTCACAGTGGTGCTCAGGGTGTCTCCCAAAGTCTTAGTGAAACTCAGTGCATTCTGTAGAGTAGCTAAGGGGCTCAGGGACTTGCCCAATGTGTCAATGGGACTCAGAGGCATTCCCATTGTCACAGGGGTGCTCAGGGCCTTCTACACACAGCTAATGGTACTCAGGATATTCCAAGTTTCTTAGTGTAGCTCAGGGTTTTCCCTAGTATTTCATTCTGGCTCACCACTTTCTCTAATAAATCATAGGGGTTAGGCCATACCCTAGGATTTTTATGAAGATCATCACTGTTCCCTGAGCATTACAGGTCCTTCCAAAGAATGTTAATGAGTCTTGGGGTATGCACAGAATTGTATGGGGCTCAGATATTTCCCATGTGTTTATTTGAAGCTAAATTCTTTGCTAAGTTCTCAGTGGGGTTCAGGACCTCTGCCGTGGTATAATGGAGATGTGGACCTTCCCCAGTGTTGCCTTTTTTCTCAGGGATTTTCCATGTCATCAATGGAACTCATGACTTTTCCAGGGTCTTGTGGACTCAGTGCCTTCCACTGAATATCATTAGGTCTCAGGATTTTTCCTCACATTTTACTGTAGCTCAGGGCTGTCCATATTATTTATTAGGAGGATTGAGATTAAAATCTACACAATTTTAGATACTTTCTCAGTGTTTTAGGGATCCAAAGGCTTTTAATAGTATCTCAGGGGTATCAGGGACTTTACTGGGATCTGAATGAGATTCAGGAATTTCCCACTATATAATTGTGTCTTGTTGCTTTTCAATGGGACACATGACCTTTCCTACTCAAAAATGGGGATCAGGGCCTTGCCCAGAGTTTCAGTGGGTTTCACAGACTTCTCCAGTCTCACAGTCAGAGTTTGTTCTTCCAGAATCATAGTGGTCTGATTACATCCTCAGGCACTCAGTGGGACTTGTAGATATTGCTAGGGTCTGTATGGTTGAGAACATTCCCTAAATTCTCAGTGGGGCACAGTCTTTCAACAGGTTCTCAGCAGGACTCACAGACATACCTCCATGTCAGCTATTCTTATGACCTTTTTCAGGGTCTCAGTGGTGCTAACAGAGCTTCCATGTGACTCAGAAACTTCCTAAGGACACACTGGGTTCAGGGACATCACCAGGTTTCCAGTGAATTTCAGGAACTTTTCTGGATTTCTAGTACCACTAACAGCAATTCCCAGGGTCACAGTGGGGCTCAGGACATTCCCCATGGTCTCATTGAGGTTCATTTCCTTCCCCATCTCTTCAGAGGAACCTGGGCCATCCTCAGCATCTCACTGTGTCTTGGGGTCTCTTACAAAGTCTCAGTGGGACTCAGTGCCACTCCCAATGCCTGAGTGAGGCTCAGTGCTGTTCTCAGAGTCTCAGTGAGGTTCTCAGTATACCCCCCCACACAGCCCACTGGCTTCAGGGCCTTCATGAGGGTCTTGATGAATTTCAGGTCCTTACACAAGTTCTCAGTGGAACTCAGCTCCAATCCTAGAGTCACAGTGGTACTCTTGATCTTCCCCAGATTCTTAGTACAGTTCAGTCGTACACCAGGATTTCAATAGGGGTCAATGCCTTCCTCAAACCCTCTGTGAACTTTTGGCCTTCCTTAAAATTTCAGTCATTTGAAGTAGTCTACATAATTTTATTGGAGCTCAGACCTTCCCAGTGTTTCTGTTACACTAGAGGCATTTAGTAGTTCCTAAGTGGAATTGATGGCCTCCAGTAAAGTCCAAAAGGTGTTCAGAGTCTTACGCAGAGTCTTAGTGAAGCTATGGGTCTTCCCCAGGGTCACAGTCATATTCACAGCCTTCCCAAGGGTCATATTATCATCACTGCCCTTCCTGAAAATCATGAAGCTCACTGCCATTCCCAATGTTACAGTGGTACTCAGGGCCTGGTGTCTCAATGGAGCTCATTGCCTTTCCCAGGGTCTCAGTAGTACTCTAGAGCATTCCCAGAATTTCAGTGATGTTTGGAGCACTCCAATGATTTTTATGGGGTCAGATCCTTCTTAACTACTTCTGAGAAGATAAAGGTCTTAACTATAGTCTCAGTGTAGTTCAGCCCCTTCCGTGTGATCTTAATGAGGTTCAGAGCCCTTCCCCTTCTCTCACTGGTTCTTAAGACTCTTGCAGCTCATGATGTTGCTTAAAACATTTTCAAGTTTTTCTGTGACACACAGGTCCTTCCTGAGGTTATCATGGAGCTAAGGCTTTCCTCAGGGTCACAGTCCTATGTAGGTACTTCCTCAGAATCTTAGTAGTCTCATTGCCTTCCCCAGAAACATGGTCCTTCCCAAGGATTCAGTGGGGTAAGGACATACCCCTGATTTTCCCCAGGATCTCAGTTGGTCTCGTGTAACTTCTCAAGTTCTCAGTGGGACCCAGTGCTATTCCCAGTGCTGAAGTGAAGCTCAGAATCTTCCCTAAGACTCACTGATTTCACACTTTGCTAGGGTCTCAGTGGATCTCAGGGCCTTGCCCAGGTTCTCAGTGGTGGTCATTGCTTTCCCAGGATCACAGTGCTACTCAGGGTCTTCTCCAGAGTCTTATGGAGCATCATGGTCCTCCCCAGTGTCACATTGGTGGCCAGGGTCTTCCCAAGAGTCTTACTAAATCTCGGGTCTACTCCAGTATTTGCATGATCTCAGTTTACTCCACAAGACATTAGTTGGATTTAGATGATTCCCAATTTTCTGGGAGGCCATCACTAGTATCTTAGTGGGTTTCTGGGCCTTTATTGTGTTCTGGATGGCTCTCAGGCCTTTCCCGGTGTCTGTGTTTTCAGGATTTTCTAGGTCATCAGTGGGTCTCATGCCCTCCAAAGTGTTTCACTGGGGCCAAGGGCCTTCCTTAGCATATCAGTGAAGGCTGGCCTTCTTCAGTGTCCCAGTGGTGCTCTTGGCCTTACCCAGAGTCTTAGTGGTCTCCTTGCCTTCCCCAGGCATTCAATGGGGGTTCTTGGACATTCCCATGTTCTCAGTGTGGTTCAGGATATTCGTGAAGTTCTCAATGGGGTAAAGACCTGACCCAGGGTCTCAGTGGAACTCATGGCCATTACCAGCACCTTTTGCATTGTTTCAGTTTTCTTCAGTACTATTCCCAGAGTCTCAGTTGAGCTCAGTGCCATCCCCAGGGACAGAGTCCTACTCAAAGACATCCCCACACTCTTTTTGAACTCAAGGCTTCTTCCCCAGGTCACAGTGGTGCTCAGGGCCTTCCCCAGTGTGTTGATGCTTAGGTCCATCTCAAGATTCTTAGTGGACCTTGGGATCTCAGTCTGGTTCAGCACCTTTCACACAGTTACACAGGCGCCTAAGGCATTGCTAGAGGGAGAATCATTTGGAATCCTAACCTTCCTTGGAACATCATTGGGTCACAGAATCTTCCCCCAAATTTCAGAGGCACTTGGGCTTTTCCACAGGATATTAGTGAGAATGAGATTCTCTTTCACTGGTGCTTTTCTTGAGGCTAAAGTCCTTCACCACACTCTCATTGGGGTTTGGGGCTCCACTGGACTCTATATTTTGTTGAGGGTCTTTTGCAGTGTCTGGTGTAACTCAGGATTTTCCAGCTCATCAATAGGGCTCATGGCTCTTACAAGGCATCATTGGTCTCGGTGCCTTCCATCAGGTATCAGTTGGACTCAGGACCTTTTCCAAAGGTCAGAGCTGTCCATAGCATTTTATAGGGCCTCAGATCCATTCCCAGTGTGAATAAATCTAAAGAATTTCAAAAATGTTTTAGTGGGGTTCAGGGCCTTCACTGGGTCTAAATATATTTTATGTATCATTGACTTCAGAGATTTTCAGCTGGTCAGTGAGGCTAATGGTCTCTTTCTAGTGATTCAGTGGAGGTCAGGACCTTGCTCAGGGGATCAGTAGGTTTCATGGCTTCCATGTGGTGGCTCAGATCCTGGGAAACAGATGTGGGAGCCTAGCAGGTGGAAGAAAATATAAGACACAGTTGGGAGAGTAACATTCTTTATTCAGATGTCACAGTAGCCTCTCGCCCTTCCCCATCTCTACTTCATCTCCCAACCAGTTCCATTTAGCCCCCTGAGTCTTTTCCATATGACTTTTGTACATTTTGGCCAGACAAAAATGCACCCTGCCATCAGGTTGCATTATAGGTGCAGCTCACAAACATGTTTATGGCCTGAGTACATGCACTGAATTAGAGTTCATGACATTGACCACACAGGAAAAACCTAGCCCACTGGAAACCTCAGCCAAGAACCTAACTATGGCCATTTGAGGCCTATACTACTATCCACCCCTTTAGAATTACATGCCTTACATTTTACACATCTGAACCTCTGAAGACTTCCATAATGATCCTTAGTGAGGAGGGCAGAGCTCTGAATCACAGGCCACAACACCAATACAAGCCACAACAACACACAGTGAGAAAGCAGTCCCCATCACCTAGGATCACTAAACCCATTGCCAGCCTCACCCACACTGAGGTGGCAGCTCAAGGCTTTCCCTGCAAGTCCAGTCATCCTATAATCATATTCTGGATTCACCAGGGTCTCCCAGCAAAGCTCAGGGCACTTCAGTGCACACTCAGCTGCAGAGGTTTGGCTACACTGGCATATGCATGTGCTGGTCCACAATGGAGTGGGTGACAACAAACCATGGATGAAAGGACACAGCAGTTACAGGCAATAGCACAGAAAATCACATCATGTGGGAAGATGTATGCTAACTGAGTCTCAGGAAGGCACATTGGCAGACTGTGGCAGCTTACTTGGGTGGATATACCACACAGGCACAGCTTGGTCCTGAACCTTGGCTGACTCTATGAACACCAACACCAGGGGACACATAAATGGACAGGGGGGAAACTAAATTTTGCCTTATAACCTGTGTCTCATCTGCAGGGCCTAGCTGAGTCACATGCACCTGGGGGAGGGTGGTTCACTAGCCATCCATGGTGTCACAAGGAGAGCACACTCCAAACCTTCTCTCAGGGGGATAATGGGCTTCCCAACAAGGCTGGTCACTTTACTGTCCAGGGACATGTGCTGTTTGCACCCTATTTAATGCAGTGGGAGCAGGGAAAAAGACACTCACTTGCTTCCCTGACTCAGTTTTAAGTACGACACCCTTGTATCCACTTGAATTGCATTGGGGCTGCTGAGCAGTATGCAAATACCTCCACAGAAGCTGTTTCCCTCTCTAGAATGCTCATTTATTGTCTTTGGGTTCCTGGTTAGCAGCCAAATAAAATCAGACAGAAAGCAGCCAAAGCAAGCTTTATTGGAATTTGGCTCTCAGACAAAACTCCCAGCCCCCCGGGATACAGGTCAGGAAGGAACCAGAGAAAATCGCAAGTGGCCCTGGCTGCCCAGGGTCTTTAGAGGTCAGAATGGGCAGGGGTCCTGCTGAGTGACAGATGGATGTTAAGGGTCAATGGAGTTTTCCTGTCCAATGTTTGGTGCACTGCCCTTTGTCTCAGCTGCTCTGCTCTGCCTCCTACAGTCACCCAAAATCTGACCTAACATTTGTAGCTCTCACAACTACCCACAGGCACTGTGCCCACTCCTTCATGGAAGGCAGGTGGACTGCAGTCCTGCATCCTTGCTCAAACAGGCCATTATGTCTATCAGGCCTGCAGCCTGTGGGTGGTGTGGGATGTACAGCTGCCATGGAATCTGTAATCCAGCTGCCATTGCTGCCACCCTGACCTGTGAAATTGTGCCTGATGGCTCTACTGTGATGGGAATTCTGTACAAGGCTATTAACACTCTCAGTGCACAGATTATAGCATGCTGACTTGCTTGATCACAAGGTCATCAACAAGCATGTAGCCATATTCACTGCCATCAAGGCAAACATGGTCCCTTCTCACCCCTGAAAAGAGCCAATGGGGTCAACCTGACTTAGAGCCAAAGGGACATGTCATGCCCTGCATTACCTAGCCATTCATGACTCCAATGCATCACAGGATGTGGATAATCCTGAGCACAAGCCACACATGCATGGCAGCCTTTTACCTGCATCTGACATTGAAGGCAGGCTGCCCTGTTTCCCTACACTCTACATGGTTACACCCCTGCAGCTCAGGCAGTCATGCAGCCAAGACAGCAGGTTGAGGAAGCACCCACTGGAAGCACAACACCCCAGCCAGATCATTGGCTCCATCCTTCCCTGGGCTTTGCTGGGCCTGGACAGGAACATGTACTTATCATCTGCTTTGGATGGCTAATGACTCAAAAGTCCTGCCAATTCCTCAACCCGACAAAGGTGATGTTCAACCATGACATTGTCTACTTTCCATGTAGTAATCTCGAGTTGACCCCTTAAACACGGCCCAGCTGTCGGTACAGAAGATCAGAGGTCCTGATCATGTGGTGCCACCATTCCTAAGGCATGTGACTCAGTCCAGGAGCTGCTCTACCCATTCCCACATCATACCACAAGGTGTCAGCAGAGGACTGCTTAGCAGCAGCAGTGGAAACAGACCAGGGCCCTCTACTGGATCCTTCAGAGCACCAAACACTGGCACCCAAGGGTCTGCTCCCACCTTGAAGAGCCCTGACTCCTTGACTCATATGTATCAGCACTGTCTGGTGCTTACTCAGTGCTTTTTGCATGGGCTCTAGAATCTGTTGGAACTCAAGGGACACAGAAGAGTAGACAAGGCACCCCTTTGTCAAAAGTATGCCCCCCATTTTCCTAGGGTAAGTGACTGAGCTCCCCTCTCCTTAGGGTAAGGGCCAAACCCCAACCCCTCCTGACACACAATCTTGCTATGCACCAAAACTTCAGCATCCCCTGTGAGGGACTGAAGGCCCCAGGGCTGCATACACTGGTGCCAGCTGCTTCCCTATAAGTGTAGTGAGCTTATGCACTCTCCAGCACTGTGACCAGAGCTTACTGGTCTCCTCAGCTGCTTGTGCACTGCTACAACCCCCCTTGAAATCCTCCTGGGTGACTTGAACATCCAGCTCAAAGGGGCAAGCTGAGCATGCTATAGGCAATGTCTGAGCTTGCTGAACAATGTCTTAGAGCAGCTGCTCAGTGGCTGCAGCCCAGTCCCACCAACCCCCTTCTTCACCAGGGAATACAGGGTTGACACAGTGGACCAAATGGGGGGGACCACCAATGTTCCAACTGTAATGTATAAAGCTGCTCCCCCATCCACCAGGTACAGCCATTTTGCCCACCTCCCAACCATCTGTCAATCTGTGAACATCCTAGCTAGCTATTGGTTCATCAGTCAGCTTGCAAGTATCCTTCTCCCATATTGGTCCCCTGTTAGCCCGGCAGAATTCAACTGTTTTACTGTAGCTTCCCCGCCATCTTTTTTCCATTCTTCTGTCTGTCCTACACACTTTTCTCTATCCTCCTGGCTTTCCACTCTCTCTAGCACACACTCTTTCTTTTCCTTTCTATTTTCCTCTCATTTTCCTCTCTTACCCTGCAGGGAAACACTGTTTGCTTAATAAACTCCCTTATGTGATTTCCCGTGTCTGGTGTGGTTCCGTGGAAATTCCTTACACCAACAAGCCACCTAAAGCAGTTAAACAACATTGTAAGTTGTGAATCTGTCTGAATTTTATCAATAAAAGTCTCAGGCAAACTTTTGTCCTACCCAATGAAAACTTCCCCAAAAGCTTGACTGACAAGCGAGGTCCAGGCACCTTGGGCTCCTTTACTGCTCAGTCACGTGTCTTTAAATGGGCCACTAAACTCAGGCTGCAAGCTTTCTATCTGAAAGACAGTCAGAGGTCAACAACACATCATCAGTGGGAGGAAACATGTACAGTGGGTGACTGAGACCACTGGGCCAAGTCACTGGCCACCAAACATGGCATAGGTTCAAGCTATGCAAATAACCCTGTGGCAACACTTGAAATGTTCACTGCAGGCCCTCCTCTGTGAAGGCAGACTGCTCCTGGCTCTCCAGAAAAAGAGAAGAAAGCACTAGCCAGGTCCATCACATAGTGCTATGTGGACAGCTATGAGGCTGGCTGGTCCCTGAGGTCATACCCAGGATGGCAGCATGTAGGGAAGGCAGCGATGCATCAGCTCTCCGTGGTGCCCTGTCATGCTGCAGGTGCCTCAGGCTTCTCCACTGGCCCAAAGGAGACTTAGAGGAGCACCTGTTCCAGCTGCAGAATGGAAGCCGATTCCTGCATGTCCCTCTGAAAGGCGGAGCTGCTTCACTCCACAGTCCTCTAGGGTTGTGGTGGGACCTGGGCCAGCTGTCTAGTAAGTCCTGTCATGACCACCTTCACAACTCCCCCTCTGCCATGGCCTGTAGACACAGCCCTGTGAGCACATCTACACCTAAGATGTACTCCAGCATAAAAGGTACAGGTACTGTGTGTGCTTGTGGGGCATGGCCTGTCCTCAGCAGGAGGGATACTGCCTTCATCTTGATTGTTGGAGCCTGTGGCCATCAACATGGCATATGGGCCTGGGAACTTACCCTTTTGCCAAACCCCAGGCTACACTCAGTCCCAGTGTCGACCAGGGCCAGTGCCTTGTTTGGGGACCAGTAGGTGGCCAGCCCCACATGTGGCCTTTAGCACCCAGCCATTCCTTCAGGGTGGGGGCCTTGGCTGGATTCCTAGTCATGCTGAAACACAGTCCCCTCACTCCTCCTAGAAGCAACCAGGTTATCTTTCATTTGCACAGGTCAGGCTTCTCAGGATGCCTGTCTACCTCTGCCTCTTTCAGGTACAGCTGGTGGACATATCTGTTCCCACAACTCAAGAAGGACCAAAGTAGGCTGGGTGCTATCTTCTGGCAATCCACCCCTGCTGCCAGGAGATCAGCCCTTATTTGCATGTGAGTGATTCTGATGGGCAGTTTCTTTCTTTCATGTCTCATTTCCAGGACTCACTCTGTGCACCTTTTGGATGGCCATCTGCTAGGCCTTCTCCCAGGCCAGCCATCATGCTAGTAACTTCACTAAAGGGGTGCCCAACATTTGGGTGAACATAGCCATCAGAGACCCAAATGTGGTGGGCTGACCATGCTAAAGAACAAATTCTCTCATGCCACTAGTAAATCTTCCATCATGTGGTCTGCATGTATTCAGATTAACATCAGTTGACACAGATATATAACAATCTCAAAATACTTAACACCAAAAATAAGAAACCAATAACAATCAATAAATGGGCAAAGGAACTGAACAGACATTTCCCAGAAATATGAATAGTCAACAAATATATGGAAAAATCTTCCACATCTCTAGCAATTAAATAAATGCAAATTAAAACTACACTGAGATTTCTTCTCACTCTACTCACAATAGCAATGATCAAGAATAGAAGTGACACACCGAGGTCAGTTATTATCTCTGAGCCCACCCCCCTCTCATACCAAGGTCAGACGCTAGCTGAGGCTACCCACCTGGCCCCCCACTGCTGAGGGACACTGCTCTTGCCTCTGTGTTGACTCAGCACACCCTTGCTAGGGCTCCCCAGCTTCTTTGGAGGCCAGTACAGGCATTTTGAATTATTAATCATCATTGGAATGGCAGCTCCCTTCCTGAGACACCTACAGGAGACTGGAGGCCCTTTGACAGGTACCTCTATTTACTCACTTACATCCTACACCCTTCCCCATCCTCTTGTTCACAACTAGAAATATTGTGAGTAGTAATTGAACTGATCCTGCTTATTTTAAAAATGTTAAAGTCTTTATAGGGGCTATCTGGTTCAAGGCTACATTTTCTTTTTAATGGGTACTATTTGTACTGATTGCCCCTTCAAAGGAGAGGTAGTGGAAAATGGCAGGGTCATAATAAGCCTGCAGGAGGGGTGGGAAATTCAGTATTTCTGATCTTCACTGCTAGAGGGAAATATATAGAAAAAATATTAAAAAAACAGGCGAACAAGGTGTCCCTAACAAGCCAAGATGCTATTGTGATAGACTCTAATGACAGGACAGCAGTAGAAATGACAGAAAAGTATTTAGAATCTGCATGATTAAAATGATCCATGAAGCAAAAGACAAGATAAAAGAGAAAATGCAGGCAATGCATGACCATTCCAGGAGACAGTTAAAAGAGCAAATGCAAGAAGCAAAAGAACACTTCAATAAAGAGATAGAGATTCTGAAAAAAAAAAAAAAACAGAAATATTTGAAATGAAAGAAATGATAAACCAAATTAAAAACTCAATGGAAAGCATCACCAACAGAATAGATCTCATGGAAGACAGAATCTCAGACAATGAAAACAAAATATTTAATCTTGAAAATAAAGTTGAACAAACTGAGAAGATGTTAAGAAGTCATGAATGGAACCTCCAAAAACTATGGAATATCATGAAAAGACTGAATTTAAGAATTATTGAGATTGAGGAAGGCACAGAGAAACAAACAAAAGGCATGAACAACCTGTTCAATGAAATAATATCAAAAAATTTCCCAAACCTGAAGAATGAAATGGAAAATCAAATACAAGAGGCTTACAGAACACCAGGTGCACAAAACTTCAACAGATTCACACCAAGACACATTATAATAAAAATACCTCACATACAAAATAAACATGGAATTTTAAAGGCTGTGAGAGAAAAGCAAAAGATTGCATATAAGGGGAAACCAATACAGATATTAGCAGATTTCTCAGCCCAGACTCTAAAAGCAAGAAGGGCCTGGAACAACATATTTCAATCTCTGAACAAACATGAATGCCAACCAAGAATACTATGCCCAGCAAAAGTAACCTTCATATTTGACAATGAAATAAAATCTTTCCATGATAAACAAAAGTTAAAAGAATTTACAAATAGAAAGCCTGCCATACAGAACATTCTCAGCAAAATAGTGCATGAGGAGGAAGTGAAAAACAGCAATACAAGTGAGCAAAGGGAGGAACTACCCCAAAGGAAAAGTCAATCAAAGGACAAGTAAAAAACCAAAAATAAGTCAAAATGACCAAGAATACAAATCATATCTCAATAATAACCTTGAATGTCAATGGCCTAAGTCCAATAATTAAAAGACATAGACTAGCAGATAGGATTAAAAAGAAAGACCCAACAATATGCTGCCTTCAAGAGATTCATCTCATAGAAAAAGACATCCACAGACTAAAAGTGAAAGGATGGGGAAAAACATACCATGCACATGGACCAAGTAATAAAGCAGGGGTCTCCATTCTCATATCAGATAAACTAGACTTCAAACCTAAGTGAGTCAGAAGGGATAAAGAAAGACATTTCATACTGCTTAAGGGAAGCATAAAATAGCAAGATATAACAATTTTAAATATTTATGCCCAAACAATGGAGCATCTATGTATATCAAACAAACCCTACTCAATTTTAAGAATCAAATAGACCAACACATTAATAGTGGGGGACTTTAACATACCGCTCTCACCACTGAATAGATCCTCCAAACAAAAACTGAACAAAGAAACTATAGAACTAAATAATACAATCAATAATACAGACTTAATGGATATTTACAGAGTATTTCATCCATCATCGAGGAAATATACTTTCTTCTCAGCAGCTCATGAATCCTTCTCCAAAACAGACCATATGCTATGCCACAAAAAAGCCATTAGTAAATACAAAAAAACAGAGATCCTACCCTGTATCCTATCAGACCATAATGGAATGCAATTAGAAATGAATGATAAAATAACAAACCAAAACTACTCATACACCTGGAGACTAAATAATATACTATTGAATGATGCAATGATAACAGAAGACAACAGGGAAGAAATTTAAAAATTCTTAGAGGTAAATGAGAACAACTACACAACATATCAAAATCTCTGGGACACCATGAAAACAGTACTAAGAGGAAAATTTGTTGCATTGAGCTCATACATTAAAAAAAATAAAAAGTCAACAACTACATGACCTAACATTACACCTCAAAGCCCTAGAAAAAGATGAACAGATCAACACCAAAAATAGTAGAAGAGAGGAAATAATTAAGATCAGAGCTGAAATCAATGAAATTGAAACAATTGACAAAATAAAGTTGGTTCTTTGAAAATGTAAACAAAATTGATAAACCCCTAGCCACACTAACGAAGAGAAGGAGAGAGAAAACTCACATTACTACAATTCATGATGGAATAGAAAAGATCACGACAGACACCATTGAAATACATAACATATTAGAAGCTACTTTCAAAATCTATACTCCAACAAAATAGAAAATATCAATGACATCAAAAAAATTTTAGAGACATATGATCCTCCCTAACTTAATCAGAAAGATGTACACAATATAAACAGATCAATTTCAAGCACCAAAATAGAAGAAGGCATTAAAAGCCTACCAACCAAGAAAAGTCCAAGACCAGAAGGATTCTCAGTCGAATTCTACAACACCTTTAAAGAAGAACTGATACCAATACTCCTCAAAGTATTTCAGGAAATAGAAAAGGAGGGAACCCTTCCAAATTCATTCTATGAGTCTAGTATCACTCTGATACAAAAACCAAAGACACATCAAGGAAAGGAAACTTTAGCCCAATATCCCTGATGAACATAGAGGCAAAAATCCTTAACAAAATACTGGCAAATCACAATCAAAAATATATTAAAAAGATAGTGCACCATGATCAAGTGGGCTTTATCCTGGGGATGCAAGGTTGGTTCAACATCTGGAAATCAATAAATGTAATTCACCACATCAATAGACTTAAAGTTAAGAATCACATGATTATTTCAATTGATGCTGAGAAAGAATTTGATAAAATAAACCACCCCTTCATGCTTAAAACACTAGAAAAAATAGGAATAATGGAACATAACTCAACATTGCAAAGGCTATATATGCTAAACCCACAGCTAACATCATTCTTAATGGAGAAAAACTGAAAGCATTCCCTCTAAAAACTGGAACAAGACAGGGATGTCCTCTTTCACCATTTCTATTCAACATTATCCTTGAAACAGTTGCCAGAGCAATTAGACAAACCAAAGAAATTAAAGGGATACAAAGTGGAAAGAAGAACTAAAACTGTCACTGTTTGCTGATGACATGGTCCTATATTTAGAAGATCCAAAAAAACTCCACTAGAAAACTTCTAGAACTTATAAAATGAATTCAGCAAAGTAGCAGGATATAAAATCAATCTATGTAAATCTAATGCATTTCTATTCATAAGTGCTGAGTTCTCTTGAAAGAGAAATTAGGAAAACTACTCCATTCACAGTATCCTCAGGAAAAAAAAATAATACATGGGAATTAATCTAACAAAAGAGGTGAAAGACCTCTACAATGAAAACTACAGAACATTAAAGAAAGAAATTGAAGAAAACCCTCGAAGATGAAAAGATCTCCCATGTTTTTGGATAGGCAGAATTAACATTGTCAAAATGGCCATTTTATCAAAGGCACTATTTAGATTCAATGCAATTCCAATTAAAATCCCAATGACATTCCTCATAGAAATAGAGAAAGCAATCATGAACTTCATCTGGAAGAATAAGGGACCTGGAATAGCCAAAACAATCCTGAATAGAAACAGTGAAACAGGAGGTATCACAAAACCAGACATTAAACTATACTATAGAGCAATAGTAACAAAAACAGCATGGTATTGGCACCAAAATAGACAGGCAGACCAATGGTACAGAATAGAAGACACAGAGACAAAACCACATAAATACAGTCACCTCATACTAGACAAAGGAGCCAAAAACATACAATGGAGAAAAGATAGTCTGTTCAGAAAATGGTGCTGGCAAAAACGGAAATCCATATGCAGTAAAATGAAATTAAACCTCTATCTCTCACCCCATGCAAAACTCAACTCAAAATGGATCAAAGACATAGGACTTAGACCAGAGACTGCACTTAATAGAAGATAAAGTAGGCCTGAATCTTCATCATGTTGGCTTAGGATCAGACTTCCTCAACAAGACTCCCAAAGCACAGGAAATCAAAGCAAGAATCAATAAATGGGATGGGCTCAAACTAAAATGTTTTTTTTCTCAGCAAAGGAGAAATCAAGAATATAAAGAGAGAGACTACAGAGTGGGAGAAAATCTTTCCCACATGCACTTCAGATAGAGCACTTATCTCCAAAATTTACAAAGAACTTATAAAACTTTACACCAAAAATACAAAGAATCCAATCAATAATGGGCCAAGGAACTGGACAGACACTTTACAGAAGAAGTTGCACAGGCAATTAATAAATATATGAAAAAGTGCTCAACATCTCTAGTAATTAGAGAAATGCAAATTAAAACAACTCTAAGATTTCATCTTACTCCAGTTAGAATGGTTATTATCAAGAACACAAACAATAATAGATGTTGGTGTGGGTGGGGGGAAAAAGGCAAACTTTTACATCACTGGTGGAGTTGCAAATTGGTGCAGCCACTCTGGAAAGCAGTATGGAGAATCCTAAGAAAACTTTGAATGAACCCACACTTTGACCCAGTTATCCCACTCCTCAGTTTATACCACAGACATAAAATCAACAAACTATAGTATCACAGCCACATCAATGTTCATAGCAGCTCAGTTCACAATGGCTAGATTGTGGAACCAGCCTAGATGCCCTTCAACAGATGAATGGATGAAGAAATTCTGGTATACATACACAATGGAATACTATTCTGTCATAAAGAAGAATAATATGATGGCATTTGCAAATAAGTGAATGGAATTGGGGAATATCATGCTAAGTGTAATAAGCCAAGTCAAAAAACCCAAAGGCCAAATGTTTTCTCTGATAAGTGGAGAATGATATATAATGGAGTTGGGGGTGGGAAATGAGAGAATAATGGGGGAACTTTAGAGTATGTACAAGGAAATGAGAGGGAGGGGGATATGAAAAATGGTGGAATGAGACAGACATCATTACCCTATGTACATGTATGATTACACAAATGGTATGAATCCACATTGTGTACAACCATAGAAATGAAATGATGTACCCCATTTGTGTACAATGAATTAAAATGTAATTCTGTAAAAAATTTAAAGTTAAATTTAAAAAAATTAAATAAAAACAGGAAAGGTAAATGTACCACACAAGTGGTTATATGATCATCCCATAATGAACTTTAATTTTATATATGAAAGTAGTATTTAGGACTGTTCCAAAATACAGATTCTTCTACTGGAGATGTAGCTCAGTGATAGATGTTTACCTAAAACATGTGAGGCCCAGGGTTCATTTTCCATTACTTTAAAAAAAAGAATAGATTCCAAATCAAGTGCTCATTTTCACTAAATGAATATTAAATCCTATCTACAAATATTTGGAAAATAGCAATAAAAGCTATGAATTCAGGCTAAAAAAAAAAAAGAATAGAAGCAACAATCATGTTGAGGAGGATGTGGGGTAAAGGTATACTTATATACTTCTGGTAGGATTGTAAATTGGTGCCACCACTCTGGAAAGGAGTATGGAGATTCTTCAGAAAACTTGGAATGGAACCATTTGACCTGGCTATCCAGCCACTTGGTATATAACCCAAAGTAATTAAAATCAGCATACTACAGTGACATGGCCACATCAATGCACCCTACATGTCTTCAGTTATTGCTCAGTTAATCCCTATCAGAGGAGTAATTCACTAATTGGGTTAAGGATATAATAAACCAGTCATTTAGCCTCTGAATATTCTTGTATTGTCTCATTCATGAGCTTTTGGGGGATACCTAATGTCTAAACCATAACAGACTGAGTGCTACTGTGGGAAAAAGACTGATCAAGAAATAGCACTCAGAGAGGAGAACTCCAAATAAATTATTTTACACCAGGGGCCCAGAGAAAAACCAAAGTTCAAATTCTGAGCACCCATCCACGGTTTCTCACAAATTTATAGGTTATGTGTGATGGGCTGGCAGATTTGGCTCCTTGGAAATGTTACAGGCCAGTCTATATGGGCAATGACCAAACAGACTCCATTTTGCTCTGAGATTCCATGTTATGTAGTAAATGAGCTTCTCCCCTGGGAATACCCCACCTCTATACCCATCATCAGTTAAGTAGCATGACATGTTTAGCAATACAGAATGACAATTCTTATGTAATGAAAAATTGCTCTCTTTTGATTCCTATTGCTCCTAAACAATGTACCATGTGAACGGTAATTGTGTGGATGTTAGTAACCATTCTTTAGTTTGTACCTAGGTAGGGGTCATTTTGACCCATTTCCTCCTCTGTTGATCTCATGATGTTAGTTTGTAATTTCAAATCATAGCAACAGACACTTATGATTGATGTGATTTTTGATATAAGAACCCCAAAAACCCTACGGTTAGGGCTCTTCTCCCAATAACCATTTCCGGGGCATTGTATGAGACAGTCAGCCAGCCAGCTTACTAAAGACTGTCAAATTTGGACTCCTCAGTAGCAATCAATCTGTTCTTAAGTGGCACCTCACAACACTATGTAGTGTCATAAATTTCTAGTCTACTGGATATATGGTTTTGCATGGGCTCTAGTAGGAAGTATGTTTACAGAAGCAGACTGCAGTAAGGGGAAGAACTGGCTCAGAAAATCTCCAGCCTTGGTCCCAGAGCCCCTACAGGTACATTTATACTTCAAAGGGGAGAAGTCAGACTCCCAGGGGAAGTTATCTACACTCCAGAAGATAGGGGCCCATGGCTAATCAGACTTCCTGGGAAAGGACTGAGAGAGGGGAGGGGAACTGACCCCTTCCCCAGGGATAGGTGTCTTACCATAACATTTTTACAATCTTATTTCACCACTAGCTCTGGGCTTGCAATCACACTATTCCCAGAGTCTCAAAGAGATTCAGTGGTATTACCAGAGTCTAAGTAAGGCTCAGAATTTTCCTTCAGAGACCACTGGTTCAGGGCCTCCATGAGGTTCTCAGTAAATCCCAGGACCTTGCCCAGGTGCTCAGTGAAGTTCAGCTATTAGCAGGGTCACAGTGGTGATTAATGCTTTGTCCAGTGTCTTAGTGAGGTTCAGGGTCCCTTTCAAGGATCTCAGTGGGGCTCAATCTCTTGCCCAGGATCTCAGTGGGATGCAGCCTTTATTCAGTATGTCATGGGCTCTCAGTTCTTTATTCAGTGGTGCTCATGTTCTTTCCAAGTTTGTCAGTGGACCCAGACCTCTCTCCATGGTATCATGGTATCATGTTTTGAAATAACCATGTTGCCAGAGTGGAAATGATGAATTGCAGATTCCAGAGTTATAGGGGACTGATCAACAGCTCAAAATAATGATACCAGAAAAAAATGGGAAGAGACACAGATCAAGTTCATGTAGGCAGGAGGTTAAGAAGATTTATAAAGTTTCAAATTGACTCAGAACAAACTTGTGACTCTAACAGAGCTTTTTGTGATTTTTATCAGGCCTTCTGCATAAAAACACTTCCTTTATTTTTTAAAATTCTTTTATTATATTTGTTCTAATTGATTGTACATGACAGTAGATTGCAATTATACATTTTCATAGAGCATATTTAAATTGAGTGTAATCTCTCATTTTTCTGATTATACAAGATGCAGGTCATGCAGTCATACATGTACATGAGATGATAATGTCTCTTTTACTTTACTATTCATACCACTGTTTACCAATGATGATTTCTGCTCCCTCTAATGTTGAAGTTTGAACACTAGAGAAGCACACCAAGGCAAGCATATTAAGCAGGTTTTATTTAAAATTAGTAATAATGCAGACTTCTCCTGGAAGGGAGAAGAGGGCCATGGTTGATGTTCTAAAGTCCCCAGAAGTGAGCCCACTCTACATCTTTTATAGATTAAGGTTAAGGTCTCTTGTTCTCCAGTTCTCTCCCCCCTTATCTCTCCTTCCTGCCTATGTGACTAGGACTGGTTTTTCAGGTGAGATGTAAAAAGGGAGAAGCAGATGGGGCAGGGGGAGGGCCAAATTGATTCAGTCAGGCAAGGGGCCCAGGAGGCATTAATTAGCAGCTCTCTGCCTGCAGTCCTTGATAAAGGCAGGTAAATTGGTAATCAATGAGCTCAGGAGATCCTTAACATTCCATCCTCCCAGGGGCAGTCTCCAACTTCCAGAGGCAGATAGCTTTCATGGCCTTCATTTCCTTGATTTGACTCAATCTCCAATTTCTACACTAACTGCCTATCCCCAATTCTGGTTTCATTCCCCCCTTTGGCTTTAGGAACTCCTTACTGCTGTAAGGAAAGGGGGCGGTGATCACTTTGGCTGCTTCAGAGCTGGAAGGGGGCAGCAAGGGGCAAGCAGTTTGGAGTTCCCTTTGAAAATTCATGTCATTTTAGGGGTCCAAGTTAGAAGTGTGGTTGGGGAAGAGCAGGTTGTAAAGTCATCTGGGGGTGGGTTCTTCTATGAGAGAAGAACAAAGAGACATGAGTACTGAAATGAGGTTAGTACAAAGTAAATGTTGCAACATCTGGAACATGCCAATGTATATTGTGAAGATGACAGAAGTCAGTCTGTCACCAGAAGGTAGAAGAACTGAGAAATTTTTCCCATAGCAAGGCCTAACAAAAGCTGGAGAGGACAAGGCCTTTATTTGGGAATTTTAACATTTTCCAGTTTATCAGGAATGTAAACAAATCATTTGATTCTTAATGTCATTGATTGTCCCCAGAAAATACAGTTAAGCTACTTAATGTCATTTGAGTTTTGTAAAATATCCTTTTATTGGTATAACCTGTGTTTAGTAGAGATCTCTATATTTCTGTTACTAAGCAAACATAGATTAAACCTACCTGTGTCTGTAGGCCTTAAACTGACTAAAAACTTCTGACTCTGGCAGTTTCTCTTGATAGTTATCAGGCACATTTGCCTAAGAATCTCTCTTTTGTAGCTTCCAGTCTTTATTCTAGTGGGCTAACACAGGTGTATATTTGAACTTACATTTAACTATTGTTTCATTTAAATGCCCAAGAATGGCTATATTTTTGGATTTAACTATTTTGCTAGGTGTCTAATATCAGATTGGTCAAATTGACTTGTTCCTGTCTTGTTAAAGAGTTAGCTGAGTTCCCACAGTGGTCACTCATGGGGAACTTGAGAGCAGCTTCTTAGCTCCAGTAGTGTCATTGGTTAGGCAGGGTCTCATCAATGAGCTGGCTTCCCTTAGAAGCATCAGGGATGTCTCCCTTTTCCAATGAGCCTCCTCTGCAGCAGGTGCACTGATTGGCTTTTTATCCTCTAATGTTCTCATTAACCTCCCTGATTGGGAGGTCATGTGACCCAGAGTTTCAAAGCTCCTTAGAGAAGTCCTCTTGTTCCCTGGGTTCAGGCTGACTTAGAGGGCAAGAACTTAGTTTTCTTGGCCTCTGTATTTAATTTCAATCTCTAAGTTTGATCTTAACCATCCAGCAAGCTAGTCTCACCAGTCATAAATTAAGAGTGCTGGCTTTAACTTCAATGTCTATAACTTTACAGTTATTTACCTTTTTATTTAACTGGAGTCTGTATTAGTACTGGAAGTCATCATTATATTCTATCTGTTCTATAGGTGATGGTTTATTATCACAAGTTACCTGCGTTCTTGAAGCAGTTTCTCTGCCAAGCAGGTAACAGTTTTACAAAATGAAATTAGCAAGAGTAAAATATATATTCAGCTGGTATAATAGCTATCTTAAATTTTGGCTGAGCTATACATTATATTCCCTCTGAGTTCACAGTAACAAAAGCCAGTCTTTTGACTTTTAACTTTAAATAAACTGAAGTCTAGCTTATTTTGGAACCACTTTAACATGCAGTAATGTAGGAGGCAGAGCCTTATCTCAGGTAAGGTGTCACTCTTTACAAATCTTAAGTGAAGTGTTCTAATTCTGAATTTGATATTTGTTTCTCTCTTAAATATTTTAACAAGTTTATATATACTGTTTCCTGAGTCTATATGAACTTTAGCACAATTTAACATTCTATCTAAAACATGAATCAAAGAAAGACTGAAAGAACTTTTAACTTGTCTTTTGTGTGGCAAAGTGACAAAATGTTTTTATGTTTTATGATATTAACCTTTTGTTGTTAAAAAAATCAGGCTCTCATTAACTTTTAGAAATACATTTACATTTAAAATATTTTATCTCAGTGTAAAAAGTGTCCCAACCCGCAGGATATCAATGCAGGACGGCGAACCTAGGAGAGAAGGAATGAAGAGACAAGAGACACAGGGAGTGACAGCAAGACAGGAATTCTGATCAAGATGCAAATTTTTATTGTTCTCACAGGTATTTATGCTGAGGGAATGAGGGGTATGATGAGACACAGGCTGGTTGGTTGTGTTTTTCTTTTGGGCTCCTGATAAGGTGCAAGTTCATGCCAGCGGGAAGGTGAAATCCCAGAAGAGAAGTGGGGGCGGGCCATAGGCAGAACTATCAGCCGGGAGTGGGGAGGGGGCGCGCTTCGGGAATCTGTCAGCCATCAGCTGCAGGGTGCCTGAGTCAGCTGCAGGGTGTTTGCGCAGTGGAGGCAACTGCAAAATATTCCCTGGGCTGCTGCTTATCATAAAGGTCAGAACGTTCTCAGAATGAGAACTTCTTCTTGGTCCCTGACATTTCCCCCTTTCTTATATAAAATTATTGACCATATTCTGATAGCCATATTTTAAGGGGGTGATAGAGGCTATGTGGCAAGGCGGGGACGTGGCCTGCCTGAACAGGTACAGAGCTGGAGTGACAATTCCTCGGGAACTGCGCCTGTCTTAGGTTGTCCGTGACAGAGCAACATCCTTACCTGTCATTGGATAATGAGGCTCTAGCCCTCATTTCCTGTCTTAGCGTGGTATGAGCTCTCACAAATCTTACCCATCATTGGCTGTCCAGTTCAGTTCACAGGGGTGATGGTTTTTTAAGATCACCATCGCGATCCATCATCTCCAGTCGATGGTAATGAACCTGAATAGGTTTCGCCAGTATAGCCTCAATATGAGCTCTAAGAAAAGCCATGATCTTATTGAATATCAAAGGAACTATAGATACGATAAGCAGCAAGCAAAGAAGGGGACCTTAGCAGGGTCCTCAAATCCTGCATGACTGTGGGAGAGCAGTGAACAGGCAGCCATTATCCAGAGAAGCAATGGTGTGCAGTCACAGGGTTTGCCATTCAGGGGATTTTTCACATAGATTGTCGGCTGCATCTGTAAGAGAGGAAAATTCATCCTCAAGGGGAAGGTTTCCATCTCTGGGTTGTGGTAAATCATTGACCTGTTTGACCAGGCATTCTGGTAACCATCTTGGGGCTGCTTGTTCTTGATCTAAAATGCAAGCTGAGCTTCGTCCCCAAATGAGGACGGGATCTGGGCCTTTCCATTTATTTGTTAAAGGATCGCGCCACATAACAGATGGGCGAGCAGAATTAGAAGAGGGATGCCAATGTCTGTCCGCGGCTGAATGTCCTTCATTGTCTAGGGTAAGAAAGTTAAGAGCAAATACTGCATGATTAAGGTGATCCCTGGGAGTGGTAAATGCAAGGGAAGAGGCCTTATGGCGGGTAAGCCAGGTTTTTAAGGTTAGGTGTGCACGTTCCACAATGCCTTGACCTTGAGGGTTATATGGAATTCCAGTAGTATGAGAGATTTGAAGAGTGGCACAAAACTGTTTGAACTTGTTACTGGTATATGCAGGGCCATTATCTGTCTTAATATGTGCTGGTTTTCCTATTATGGAAAAGGCTGAGACAAGATGAGAAAGGACATTCTTGGTAGCTTCTCCGGAATGTGGTGATGCAAAAATAAAGCCACTAAAGGTATCTATGGAAACATGTATGTACTTTGTTTTTCCAAATTCGGGAAAGTGAGTAGCATCCATCTGCCAAATCTGATTGGGCAATAATCCTCGAGGGTTAACACCCAGATGTTGAATAGGAAGGGAGACAACGCAAGCAGGACACGCTTTTACAATTTCCCTTGCTTGTTACCTGGTAATTTTACAAAGTAACCGAAGGCTCTGAGAGTTTAAGTGGTGAAGGTTATGTAAATCTGTGGCCTCTTGGATGGATCCAATAAGAACTGGGAAAAGGGAGTGAGTGGCTGCATCAGCCTGAGCATTACCCCGTGATAGGGTACCAGGAAGATCAGAATGTGCTCTAATGTGTACTAAGAAAAATGGATGTTTTCTAGTCTGAATTAGTTGTTGAAACTGGTTAAACAAAAAGGCTGCGTTGGAGGAAGCCTTAATGGCGGGTGAAATCTCCAATAGGGGCACAGAATGGGCAATGTAAGCACTGTCTGTATAAATATTAACAGGTTTATCAAAAAATGTCATAAAGACTTGTGTTATAGCAAACAATTCTACAAGCTGTGCTGATGGATAAGTAGTGTCAAAGGTGGTGGGCTGATTATCAACAACAAAGGTTGCACAGCCATTGCTGGAGCCATCTGTAAAAACAGTAAGGGCTTGTGGAATAGGAGCCTTCCGAGTAACCCAAGGAAAAATAAATGGATGTAGTTGAGCAAAATGCAAAATGGGGTCATTGGGAAGGTGGTTAGTAATTGTTCCCAAAAGGCCTGATAGGGCAATAACCCATTCATCCCTTGTCTGTAGTAAAAATTGAGTCTGATCCTTAGTGTATGGAATCAGAATGCTATCAGGGTCTTTGCCAAAATGTTGTCAAGAAAGCAGGCGACTTTTAATAATGATAGAAGCTACCTGAGCAGGATAGACAGCAATAACTTCAGAGGATGTGGCAGGCAAATGAACCCAAAGCAAGGGGCAACCTTTATTTTTAAAATGTGGATTCTGCTGCCAGAATAGTCCCGTGGGTGTATGAGGGGTGTGTAATATAACCAAAACCAAAGGAAGGTTATAAGATATTTGTGTAACAAATTGTTGAGCAATGGCTTCTGTGACTTGAATTAATGCTTGCCGTGCCTTGGGAGTAAGCTCTCGAGGAGAAGAGGGGTCAGAATCTCCCCTTAAAATATTATTAAGAGGCAAAAGTACATAGGTAGGTAGTTTTAAATATGGTCTTAGCCATTGGATATCCCCTAGTAATTGTTGGAAATCGTTAAGAGTGTGGAGATGGTCCACACGCAATTGTATACTAGGGAATTGAATTTGATTAGTTTGAAGTTTGAGGCCCAAGTAGGTGTAGGGGTCCTGTGTCTGAACCTTTTCAGGGGTTATCTGAAGTCCCAAGGCAGTGAGGGCCTTATAGAGATCCAAAAAGCCTGATAGGGCAATAACCCATTCATCCCTTGTCTGTAGTAAAAATTGAGTCTGATCCTTAGTGTTAAGATCATAGGTATTAGGTGCAGCGATTAACAAATCATCCATATAATGTAATATATAAACTTGTGGCCACTGCTCTCCCACAGGGTCTACTGCTTGAGCAACATATTTTTGGCAAAGACTAGGGCTGTTAGCCATACCCTGGGGAAGGACCTTCCATTGAAATCTTTGCATAGGGCCCTGAAAATTGATGCGGGGGAGGCTGAAAGCAAAATAGGGTCTGTCCTCAGGATGTAAAGGAATAGTAAAAAAGCAATCTTTTAAGTCGATGACCATTTTATAATAGTCCCTAGGAATAGCTACCGGTGTAGGGATGCCAGGCTGTAGTGCCCCCATTGGGCGCATAACCTTATTGATAGCGTGCAAATCCTGTAAAAGGCGCCATTTACCTGATTTCTTCTTAATAACAAAAATAGGAGTGTTCCAGGGTGAGGTTGAGGGTTCCACATGGCCGGCTGTCAACTGTTCCTGTACTAACATGGAGGCAGCCTCTAATTTTTCTTGGGTAAGGGGCCACTGATCCACCCACACAGGAGTTTGAGTTTCCCAAATAATTTTGTCTGCATGGGGTACAGGAGTAAGCTCTCAAGGAGAGCTTACTTTAGTGTCAGGGACCGACACTAAAAATCCAAATACCCAAGTCCAAATTTGTCTGTTTTTGGTATGGGCTGTACAGGCTCAATCTGTCCTTGTCCTAGACTCCCAAGGACTGTACCAGGGATAAAGCCCATACGAAGCATTTGATGAGTGACTAAGGAGTCGGGACTAGCAAGAATAACTTTCATTTGGCTTAGAATGTCTCATCCCCAAAGGTTGACAGGGAGATCAGGAACAACGAAGGGGGGTATCAGTTCCTTTATTTACTGTGTTATCTTTTGTGTCAGTCCAATTGAGCACCCTGGAGCTAACTAAGGGGTTTTTTGATTGTCCTATTCCTTTAAGGTCAGTTAGTGATGAGGTGAGGGGCCATTCTGATGGCCAATATTTTTGAGAAATAACTGTGGCATCTGCACCAGTATCTAGGATCCCTTGGAATTTCTTTCCTTCAATAAATAAGGTAAGAGTGGGTCTTTTGTGGGAGATAGGTTGGACCCAATACACATCAGAGGAACCTAAAGAGGCCATGTTTCGTGGTGAATTTTGGGCGGCAGTAGTGTTTCCTGAATTGAAGGGAAGGAGTATTGTGCAATGCTTGTTCCTGCAGGGATGGCCGCTGTTCTGTTAATAGCTGTGGCCAGTATTTTAATTTCTCCAGTGTAATCATTATCAATGATGCCAGGGAAGACCTGAACACCTTGTAAGGTGGTAGAAAGCTCTCCCAAGAATAAGAGCACACACATGAGGTGGAGGGGGGCCTACAACCCCAGTGGGTATTATTTGGGGTCCTTGCATAGAGTCTAATATTGTATTGGTGGAAGAACAGAGGTCCAATCCTGCGCTGCCTGGGGTAGCGCGTTGGAGGGAGGTGATTGTGGAGAAGGACAGGGGGCCTGGATTGGGTTGGGAGTCTGAGAGGGAACAAACCTTATTGCCCCTGGGTTTTTTCTGGGGGCGGTCGGGGCCAGGGGCTGGCCCTGAGAGGAGTTTCCCGAGAAGTTAGAGGGAATAGGCTGTCCAAGGGCATTGGTCTTGGATCTACACTCCTTGGCCCAGTGGCAACCTTTACCACATTTAGGGCAAAGGGTGAGCAGAGGTGGTTTAGCCCCTGTTTGAGGAGATATGGGTCCTTGACCCAGTCTCCCTGTTGGGCACTCTCGTGCAAAATGGCCAGATTGTTTGCACGTAAAGCAAGTACGTGGGCCAAGGTTGTGAAGGGCCTTGGTGAAGGCAGTGCCAATGTCGAGAACCATGCCATGGGCCATTCCTACCCTGGAACACAGCCTAATGAAGTCAGAAAGGTCCCCTTTATCTTTATGGGGCTGAAGAACATCTTGACATATTGGGTTGGCATTTTCAAAGGCAAGATATTTTACAAAGGAGTTCTCGCTTTCACTTGGTCCAAGTAAGTGCTCCGCAGCTAGATTAAGCCAGGAAACAAAGTCACTGTAAGGCTTGTCAGGACCCTGATGAATTTTTGCTAGGGAGGTGGTGGCCAAGCCCTTTTGAGGGAGCCATCTCCAAGCATGCAAACCACCAGTTTGAACCTGTGCTAGGAGCCCAGTAGGGAAGTGCACCTGTTTAGGGTTAGTATTAAATGGTGCATTACCCACTAGTTTAACATAGGTCCAGGATTTAGAGGAAGCGTGGTTGAATTTTTTTGGGCAGTTTCCCGATAGTATTCCCTAAAGTCTGTGTTTCACAACAGGAAGTCACCCACACTGAGGGTGACTCGGGCCAAAAATTTCCAATCATTAGGGGTGAGCCATTGTGTACTATGGTTCTCTAGCAAGGCCAGTGTATAAGGTGCAGTGGGGCCATACTGAGCACAAATTTTACATATACCGTATTGATAACAGGTCCTATAATAGAACATTAAATGATAGAAATAAATCCCCAATAAAATTTACTCTTTATAAGTTTAAAATTACCATTACAGACAAGTTTACTTTGGAGAATAGCAGGTTGATAAATTCCCTGCTTTAAAAACTTGTATACCTTGAAAATATGAACACATTTAATATACAAAGAATGACCATTCCACTATTACCTTGATACTTTTATATTACCAAATTTAGTTTTTAAAGAAAAATTTTCACTCTGTAATGTAGTACAATACTCTAACAGTTGTTTAACCATAATTGTATAAACCCCAATTTTTAAGACTAATTGTTTTAAAGAATAAAACTTAATGACACAAAGGTAAGAGTAAATTAGTGTTTCTAAGAAATCTTTGTCATTTTAAAATATAGATTTAACTTTGGTTTATATCATTACAGTAGTATTTGACCTTAGGAAAAACCTTAAATAGCTTTAACTGATTGTCTCATGTATATATAAGCACCTTAGTTACAGGAAAAGTTGTTGAAATTTGCCCTTTACTTACACAGATTTTCTTAGCACTTACGTAGACCCTCATGTATTTCATCACATAAGCACTTTCTTACCCAGAAACATTTTGTTCTTCACTAAATATATTTTCATATCTAGAACCTTTTATTTTCTCTTTCCTATCTCTTGACCCCTTTTTGTTCACATTTTGAAACAACTCTTATGAAATTTCTGAATGTAGATAAAATACTCCATTTTAATAAGATTAAATATTTCATTATTTATAGTACTCTAATTGAAACACAGTTGACATTTTTGGAAACCTTTGTATATAGAATTGTACCTGTTAGGACATAACTCTTAGTTGAGTAACCTTGTTTTGGTAATGACACAAAGCAATTTTAAACCCTTTTTATTTACCAATCTATGAAAACACCAATAATGTTTAATTATGTTACCTCATGGAATTTAAGGAGTTAAAGAGTACTCAATGTTATTTAACAATTAGCATTTAAACTTTGTAAATTTATCAGCTGTCTCTAACACATTTGAGTAATCTCAAACATGTCAACTCTAATTCACTTATTTTTTTTAAAAACCAAGATATCAGACAAGTGTCCTGAACAGTATTTGCCTTCTCTTTCCTATTGAAGGAAAGTCCTAGAAACAATTGATATAGAAATTTTATAAACATCAACTTTTTATTAGTTTGCCCACCTAGAGACTTGTGAGTTATTTTCAAAGACATTTTATTTTTATTAGTTTACCCAATTTAAATTGAACCTCTTTAAATCATGTGAATTAAAAGTATCTGGATCCATTTTTTAAAATTTTAATTTTAGGAGTGCTCAATTTTGATATCATGCACATACAGACAAAACATAACATCAGACAACACGACATACAAATAACACAAAATCAAAGGCCTTATAACTTTATAGGTGAATCTCCATTGCAATGTAACAGATGTTTAAGAACTCTAGTTGACTAAAAATAAAAGTGATCAAAAAGAGTCACAAGCTCAAAAAATATAGAATTTAAAGGAAAAAAACAAGAGCCCTGGAAAAATAATATGGCCCATTAATTGTTTTGGTAAAGCATCATAAAATTTACTTTTGCTGGAGTTCAGGTAAAACTTTTGCTTTTCTTTTTTTTTTCTTGGGTTTGAGACTGGTTTCCTACTGAGTCTTCAGGCTTCCTCTATTTACATTTCAATGTAAGCCTTGACTGAAATCTGAAAGGAGCTGAGATAACAAGTCCTAGCAGAAATTTGATGCCTAGGGTATTTTAACTATTTCTATCAGGATGGGTTTGGATGTCAAAGAAAATTATAATACCTTATTTCCCATTACTTTTGAGAATGAAACTACTATGCTAAGCTCCTCACTGAGATATGCCATTGGTTATTGAGCTGCCTATGGCTGCCTATCCAGGATTTATTTTCCCCTTAGTGACAAACAGGTTAAATCTTGCTTCATAGGTAAGCTGAGGACAGGAGCTTGAAGTAAGGTCCCTTTTTGATATTCCTGGGACAGAGGAATTCCTATGGTGGCTATTTTCCTGTAGTACTGAACTTGTGGATGGAATAATTAAGCTTTATTTTTTTTTTTTTGAGATCTTATAATTCCTATCAGCTATGAAGTTTAGAAGCTCTGCAATGGACTTTTGGATGGAGGCACATAAAGGATGTCATTTACATACTGGAGAACAATTACAGATGCTTTATCTTTGAATTTTGTTAAGTTTTTAGCTAAGTTTTGCCCAGAACAGGTGAGGGTCATCTAAATCCTGAGGCAACACTGTCTGGGTTAGTTGAGACACATCATCTGGTTCCTCAAAGGCAAGCAGAAATTGCTATTCAAAGTCTAGCATATACAGGAAAAACCATCTTTTAAATCTAACTTAGTAAACTAAGCAGCAGCTGGGCATTCAGATAACAGAGTAAGAACTAAGGGTGGGGGGAAATTACTGCTTCATTATTCTAAGGTTTTGGAGTAGGCAGCTTGTTTTTTAACTCCTAAAATGGGTGACTTGCATGGGCTGTTGCAAGGCATTAAAAGTTTCTATAAATTTGAATGATCTTTAATAAACCCTTTTTTCTTGTCTTTATGCTCCCTTTTCTTCCTTTTTGATCTCTATTAAAAAATGGAAGATGCAAGCTGGAGAAGATCATCTAAGGATTGATCAGGGCCATGTGCCAATTTTTATAATTTCCTCTAAATGTTTGGGGCTGACTGAATGATAAATTTATACTTTAAATGTAGGTGACCCTCTATGATTCAGGATTCAGGGTGGTGTGTTCTCTTATTGCCTTCCTGAGCATCTACATAAAATAGCAGAACTTTCCTGAAGTTCTCTTATAATAGTTTTTTAGGCATCCTACTCATTATTTGAATCTCAGTTAGGATGGTTTCTGGAAACTTCCTGTGCTCTAGATGGATAATAGCATAATATTTCCAGGGGAAGTCAAATACCTCTCGTAAGTTTGAAACATCTCAATATTTATTAGGATCCTCCAAAAACCTCCCTAAATTTATTTTTATCTGTATTAAGTTGGGGATCCCCTTTGTGATGGGCTGACAGATCTGGCTCCATGAGAATGTTATAGACCAGACTCTAAGGGAAATGACTAAACAGACTCCATTTCGCTCTGAGACTCCATATTATGTAGGAAATAAGTTTCTCCCATGGGAACACCCTTCCTCTGTGCCCATCATCAGTTACTTAGTGTGACATGTTTAACAATATAGAATGATAATTCCTATGTAAAGAAAAATTGCTCTGTTTTGATTCCTATTGCTCCTAAACAATGTACCATGTGAGCAGTGATTTGTGTGGATGTTAGCAACCATTCTTTAGTTTGTACCTAAGTAAGGGTCATTTTGACCCACTTCCCCCTCTGTCAATGATCTCATGTTGTTAATGTGTAATTTTGAATCATAGCAACAGACACTTATGATTAATGTAATTTTTGGTATAAGAAGCCCTACAACCTGTGGTCAGGGCTGTTCTCCCAATAGCCATTTTTTGGGGCATTGTGTAAGACAGTTAGCTGGCCAGATTAATAAAGACTCTCAAATTTGGACTTCTCAGTGGTAATCAGTCTGTTCTTAAATTGTGCCCCATAACACCCTTGATCTTCCTCCCTTAGTAGGTGATTCCTCAAGGCTTTCTCCTCTCATGGTAGAGATTATTGACATCAAGCTTGGTAACATATGAAAGGCACATTTCTTGATCATTTGCAATTTGCAATAACAGTATGCAGGCTAGTGGTGAACCTGGCAATACTGTTGAGAGAGATGCTCCCTTCTGAGTTAGAAGATTTAGGGATGTCTCCCTAACTTTGAGCTTCCTTACAGTCCAGAAAAACCCATCTCTCACTACCTGGCTTTGCCAAAGTTATTTCTGGCCTTCTTTGGCAAAGTGCTAGGATCCCAGTTTGCCCTATGCTAGACACTCCAGGAGGATTCAGACTTAAGGGCCTTACTGCTTTCCTCCCTGCCACTATAAACTCCTAACTATGAAAAAGCTATGACAAAAGTAAAAAAATGTGCATTTTTGCTTACCTTTTTGCCCTGTAGACTAAAGGAATCTCTGGAGGGTGAGGGGACATCTATTGGTTCTTAAGCATATAACACCCTTTTCTTGGAGGGTCTCACAGAAGGGGTTGATTTTAAATGCCTCCCTCTTGCAGCATAAAGAGAAAACAGTGAGCATATTTAAGCACAGGAACAGTAATGGGGAGACTCTAGATATACTAGTGAAGTCTAACTATGCGAACAAAGGGAACCTGGGCATTTTCATACTAATCATCCCAGACCTTAATCATACAGTTTGAATTCCTAATGTCTGACTGGCAAGGGAATGGGATCATCCAGGAAGGAGTGCATGTGGGGGAACGCTCTGCAGCCCATATGAAGGCAAAGGTAATTGGTGCTTTCCCTCAGTGCCATTCATTAACTGATCACACTGGATACCCTTTAGGACAGTCAGGAGGGGGAGTCTGGAGAAGGAACCTTTGGGGTCCACCTGAGAGTAGCCTGGACCAGAGAACCCTGCAGTTGTTCCAACCCTTCCTCTGCCTCCATGTGATACCGCTCTTTACCGGTGACAAGTCCTGCTTCCTCAGGTGTTGAAGTATAAAGCCAGAGAAGCACACTGAGGCAAATGTAGAGTGGAAATGCAGCTTTATTAATGAAAAGTAAAAGCAGACTTCTCCTGGGTGGAAGAAGGGGACCCAAACGTGGAATCTGTGGGATGAACAAATCTTGTTTTTTTATGGGTTTTATTCTCCCATTCTCTCCCCCTTATCTCTTTCCTTCCTGCCTACGGGATTAGGCCTAGTTTTGCAGGTGAGATGTAAAAAGTGAAAAGCGGATGGGACAGGGGAGGGCCAAAGTTTTTCAGGCAGGTAAGGTCCCAGGGGGCATTAATCAGCATCTTCCTGTCTGTAGTCTCTGACTAGGGCTGGTAAGTTTGGTTATCAATGGGTTCTGCAGGTCCTTGACATTCCTTTCTCCCACAGCAGTCTCCAACTTCCAAAGGCAGATGACTTTCATGGCCTCAATTTCCTTGATCTGACCCAATCCCCTATTTCTACATTAACTGCCTGTCCCCAATTCTGGCTTCATTCCCCCCTCTAGTCTTAGTAACTCCATGTTGCTGGGGAAGGGAGTCAATGACCACTCTGGCTTCTTCGAGCTGGAAGTGGGCGGCGTGGTGCAAGCAGCTTGGAGTTCCTTTTTAGAAATAGTATTGATCGAGGGGTCCACGGTAAAAGTCTCATTGAGGAATAATGGGCTGGAGGGTCATTTGAGAGATGGGTGGTCTATAAGAGAAACAAGAAGTTATGAGTACCGGGATAAGATTAATGCAACAGTAAATGCCACAGCATAGGAACACGCCAATGAGTATGATGATGATGACAGAGACTAATAATGTTTTCCACCAGGAGATACCAGAGAACCAGGAGCTAAGAATTTGTTGTCATGATGAGTCTGGGGAGGACATGGCCTCTATCTGAGAATGTAAATCTTTAAGGATATCAGTCACATTGTTAGAGTTGTCAGGGATGTAAACACAGCATTCTGTTACATATCTCCACCTTGGGCTGCAGCGAGGATATCTAAAGCCATCCGGTTTTGTAAGACAGCTTTCCTCATGAGTGGCACTTCTATGTTAAGGAGAGAAATGCTTTCTTCATCCTCATGGAGGGAGGTTTGGGTATTATTGTTTAGAGCTTCCACATGCCACATTACATTTTCTAAACCAATTTGTGGGATAAACATTGAAGCTAAATGATCATACCAATGGAAAACAGATCGTCCCCATCTATGTTTGAGATTGGGGAGAGTTGATGACTGTTCTATACTTGGGGTCAATCTCCCTTGCATCCAGGGGTACCCAATAGTACATCTTCCTATCCAGCCTGGGGGAAGCCAGGGCCATAAGTTAGTTCCACATATCCTTTGTGTCCCATTGGGTGCTGGCCAGCTAATTTCAGGTCTAGAGAGCCAATTGGTTCCAAACCAAACATTGGCTTTTAAAATTACAATTTGTTGACATTGTGACTCTGGGGTCCAACCTAATTCTCAAGTACTATTAGGCCATATATCATAAGTATGGTTATGTTGTTCCCAACAGATTAGGGCCTTTTGGTTTAGATGCCCAATGGTGGGTGTAAGCCATAAATTTCCATCCCAAACCTGATAATAACCATCTTTGTATCAGTGACATTTTGATGGTAGTGGTGGAGCATTAGAAGTGAATGGATCTGCATGTGACTTAATAGCTCTAAAGTGAAAGCCTTTTTATGACCCAGTAGTGATAGAATTTCATTGATAGGCCATAAGCTAACATTGGCATGAGTAGCAGTTTGTAAGGAGGGTCTTTCCTTCCTTTGTTCTAGTATTAAGGACTGTAAATTTGTCCAGTCATCTCCCTGTAAAGGAGATACCCACCAAGGTAGTCCAGAGGTGCTGGAAAGGGGTAATAGTCCACATATCCAGCAATTATCTTTCTGTAATTTAGTGGCATATTGCTGGGCCCAATTTAGGAAAGAATTAGTTTCAGTGGATCTGCCTACAATAATAAAGAAAGAGAGGAAGGAAAGTTTACATATCACCATTGTCTCTGCAGAAGAGATATTTTAGGTCTTCTATTGGAGTGTAGGAGTATCATTCCTGATTTCCATGGAAGGAAGTTTCTTTGGGAGTCGACACAGGATGACAGGATTTAACTCAAGAGTGGTGAATCCAGTTGTCTTGTTCCAGCACTTTTACTGCAGAGGGGGTAGAGGGGGAAAGGTCCTTTCCAAATAGGGTCTAAATTTGGAGAACTTGAAGGTACGGTTTTTATCATGACTAGATCTCCAGGCTCATACAGATGTGGAGAAGTGATTGGCTCAGATATGGGATATTTACAGATTTCAGTTTGAAAACTGGCCAACACTGTGATATGAGCCATTAAATCTGCAGTTTCCTGATGTTTAAGGATATCATTTCTTAGGAATGGCCTCCCATATAGGAGTTCAAATGGGCTGATCCCTAATGTTTTGGGGGTATTTCTGATTCTGAGTAGGGCTAGAGGAAGCATTTTAGGTCATGGGTAGTGAGTTTCTTGAGTGAGTTTTCTCAGATGCCTCTTTAGGATGTCATTAGTCTTTTCTACCTTTCCTGAGGATTGGGTCCTCCATGCACAGTGGAGATGGTACTTTATGCCTAGGGCTTTGGATATTCCCTGAGTGACAGCAGCCTTGAAAGCAGCTCCATTGTCACTTTGGAGGCTGTGGGGCAGCCCAAATCGAGGAATTATTTCCTGTAATAAGACTTTGACTACTTCTCCTGCCTGTTCAGTTCTGGAGGGATAGGCCTCAGACCACCCAGTAAAGGTATCTACCATAACTAATAAAAATTGAAATCCATTACTCCTTGGCATGTGAGTAAAATCAAGTTGCCAGTCTTCTCCAGGGAATTGTCCCATCCTTTGTATCCTTGGGGGCTTTTTGGCAGAGTTAAGTGGGTTATTCCTTTGGCAAGTGGCACAGGCATTGACTATTTGTTGAATTGTTTTTGAAATATGCTTCCCTTCATATATCTCTTGAGTTAATTTGAGAGTGTTTTCTTCTCCCAGATGGAAAGATTGATGTAGGGTGTGTAAAATCTTCCACTGGGAATTAGCAGGTAAGTAAAGTTGTTATCATCCATTTGAATCCACCCAGAAGGCAAGAGGTTACCTCCTCTAGATAAAGCCTGCTGTGTTTCCTCCTGGGTGTATTGGGGTTTTATCTCTGGGGGAGGAGGGGCTAAGGTTGTCATTTGTTGTAAAGTCCCCTTAGCAACTTCTTGGCTTGCTGATCTGCTCATATATTGCCTTCTGTTACTTAATCTATTCCTTTTTGATGTCCAGGGCAATAGATTACTGCTACCTCTTTGGGTAAATGGACAGCTTCTAACAGTTTTAAGATCTGTTTATAGTTTTTTATAGCTGTTCCCCCAGTTGTTTGAAATACTCTTTCTTTCCAAATTGTTGCATGTGCATGCAGGATTAGGTAGGCATATTTAGAGTCAGTATGAATATTAATTCTCTGTTGCTTCCCTAGTTCCAGGGCTCTTGTTAGGGCTATCAATTCTGCAAGTTGTGCGCTTGTGCCTGGGGGCAAAGATTGTGCTTCTAAAGTGTCATGTAGAATCACCACAGCATATCCAGCTTTGTGTTCTCCTTGTTCCACAAAGGAACTTCCATCAGTGAACATGGTGAGGTCTGGATTAGACAAGGAAGGTTTTGAAGGTCTTCTTGGGCTGAGTAATTCATAGCTAGGACCTGTTGGCAGTCATGTTCAGGACTTTCCTCTAATGTTTCTGGTAGGAAAGTAGCTGGATTTAAAGTAGAACAAGTCCTTATCTGAGTTATGGGTCCTTCCAGAAGTAAAGCCTGATATTTTAGAAGGCGACTGTCTGAAAGCCATAGTCCTCCTTTCATGTTTAAAATTTCTGAGAGATCATGGGTAGTGTAGACAATAAGGTCTCTTCCCAGGGTGATTTTGATTGCCTCAGGGACTAGTAGAGCTACAGCTGCAATTATTCATAAACAGTGGGGCAATCCCTGAGATACCATGTCAAGTTCCTTGCTGAGATAGGCTACTGGCTGTTGAACAGGTCCATTCTTTTGTGTTACTACATGTAGGGCTATTCCTCCTCTTTCAGTGACAAGCAGGTTAAATTTATTTTCAGTAGGTAAACTGAGGGCAGGTGCTTCGAGTAGGGCCCCTTTTAATATCTTAAAGGCTTTAATATGTTCTGGTTCCCATATTAGGTTGGTTGCTCCTTGTTGTAAAGTTTCTTTTAGAAGACTGTAAAGAGGCTTAGTTAATTCCCCAAACCCAGGAATCCAAAGCCTGCAGTATCCAGTTATTCCTAGGAAGCCTCTGAGTTGCCTCAGGTATGAGGCAGAGGATTTTGTCCTATGGGAGTTATTCTTTCCTGTCCTAGTTTACGGATTCCTTGAGATAGTTGTAATCCTAAATATTGGACCTGTTGTTGACATAATTGAGCTTTATTTTTTGAGACTTTATAACCCTGATTGGCTAAGAAGTTTAAGAGTTATATAGTAGCCTTTTGACATTCCTCCTGGGTGGAGGCACAGAACAGGATGTCATTCACATATTGGAGAACAATTGCAAATGTTTTATCTCTGAATTCTGTTAAGTCCTTAGCCAGAGTTTGTCCAAATAGGTGGGGGCATCTCTAAATTCTTGGGGCAGTACTGTCCAGGTCAATTGAGATCCACTATCTGGTTCCTCAAAGGCAAACAGATACTGAGACTGAGAGTCCAAAGGTATGCAAAAGAAGGCATCTTTTAAATCTAACACAGTAAACCAAGCAGCAGTTGCTGGAATCTCAGATAGCAGAGTATATGGATTAGGAACTACTGGGTGAAGGGGAACAACTGCTTCATTAATTATTCTGAGGTCTTGGACTAAACACCATTACCTATTTGATTTTTGAACTCTCAAAATCGGTGTATTGCATGGGCTGTTACAAGGTACTAAAAGTTTCTGCTGCTTGAGGTTCCGGATGATCTTTAATAAGCCCTTTTTTGCTTCTGGGTGTAGCGGGTATTGTCTCTGATGTGGAAAGACAGAGGGATCCTTTAAGAGTATTGTAATTGGAATTGCACTTTTTGCCCATCCAATCTTGCCTTCAGTTGCCCATACTTCAGGGTTTATATCACATTCTAATAGAGGTAAACATAATGATCCTTGTGGTCCCAAATTCATTGTAATGGAAGTCTGAAGTTTTGAAAGTAAGTCCCTTCCCAATAAAGGGGTAGGGCATTCTGGGACTATCAAGAATGCATGAGAAAACATCATCCCATCTCACTCACAACTCAGTGGGGTGTAAACTTTCTGGTAACAGGCCATCCAGACACCCCTTGCAATTAGAGAAAAGAGGTCCAGGATAAGAGAGGAGCACTGAAAAACTGGTGCCAGTATCTAAGAGGAAGTTGACCTCTTGGCTCCCTTTGGAGAAAGCATACCCGGGGCTCTTGCGTAGTGATAGGACTTACGGGAGTCATTAGAATAGGCCCTGGGCCCATCAGGCCTGTGTGGAAGAGTCTGGACTCCAGGACCTATGCCCCTGAGGACAGTCACTTTTCCAGTGATTGCCTTGACATTTAGGGTAGGGCTCCGGAGGTGGCCATTTGGCTCGGGGACATTCCCGTTTGAGATATGTCCCTCCTCTCTAAATGGAAACAAATCCCTTTTGTGGCCTGAGGTACATTCTGTTTTCCTCCTTTTTCACCTGGGAAGTTAACTACTCTTAGGGCTAAGACCAGTGTTTCAGTCTTTTTCTTGTCTCTATGCTCATTTTCCTTCTTTTCCTCTACATCTTGATTATAAAAAATGGAAGTTGCAAGTCAGAGGATATCATCTAAGGATTGATCAGGGTCATATGCCAATTTCTGTTATTTCCTCCGAATGTCTGGGGTCGACTGAATGGTAAATTTGTCCTTTAAAAGTAAATGGCCCTCTGTGGATTCAGGATCCACGGTGGAGTGTTTTCTCATTGCCTCCCTGAGTTTCTCCATGAAAATAGCCGGGCTTTCCTCGGGACCTTGTATAATTTCAGAAACCTTGCAATAGTTAATAGGCTTCTGTTTGATTCTCCTAAGAGCCTCAAGGACTAACATTTGGAAGTGTCTGATCCAAGCATCCTGTTCATCCTTCGGATCCCAGTCAGGGTCATTTCTGGGAACTGCCTGTGCTCCCGATGGATAGTTGGGTTTAGATCTAGTTTGGGCTGCTGGGGCATGAGCAAGCTGTAGGTCATCCCCATATTGTTCAGCTGCTTTTAGGGTGGCTTCCTTCTCATTGGAGGTTAAAGTCTGGTTAAGTAACAGGATAATATCTTTCCAGGTGAGGTCAAACACCTGGCATAGGTTTTGAAATACCTCAATATATTTATCTGGGATCCTCTGAAAATTTCCCTAGGTCTGTTTTTATCTGTCTTAGGTCTTGGAGTGAGAAAGGGTTGTATACTTTAATTGGTCCAAATTCTCCTCCTGGCATCTCCTGGACAGGTAGTATATTTGATCTGTCCATTGGGGCAGATGGAGAAGGACCAGGGTATGGAGGACAGGAGACCTGCTGATGGACATTAGCAGAAAATTCCTTTCCCTCAGTAGGTGACTCTTTAAGGTTTTCTTCCCTTATGGCAGTAGGTTATGCCTGAGTCTACTTTACATTGTTGGCATAATTTGGGGTCTTCCCTTAGAGTAAAGAAGATTTGAACATAAGGTACCTCACACCATTTTCCTTCCCTTTTGCAAAATCTATCAAGTTGTAAAATTGTATTAAAATTTATACTTCCCTCTGGCGGCCAAGATTCTCCTCAGAGAGTTTGCATTGAGGCCAGGCCTGGTGGCAGAAGAAAATGAGGTGCTTTTTCTTGAGTGTCTGTGGGTCAAATTTGTCCCAGTTTTTCAGTATGCAGGCTAGTGGTGAACCTGGCAATACTGTTGAGAGTGAAGCTCCCATCTAAGTGGAAGAAAAGAAAAATAGACCTCAGGCGTCCACGCCAGAGACCATTTTTAGGGATGTCTCCCTAAGTTTGAGCTTCAATACGGTCCATAAAACTCGACTCTCACTACTTGGCTTTGCCAAAGTGATTTCTGACCTTCCTTGGCAAAGTGCAATGGTTCTGGTTTGCCCTGTGCTAGAGACCCTTGGAGAATTCAGATTTAAGGGCATTACTGCTTTCCTCCTTGCCACTATAAATTTCTAACTAAGACAAACAAAAGAAAAATTGCACATCTTGCCTATTTTGTAGACTAAAGGAATCTCCAAAGGGTGAGGGGGACACCTATTGATTGTTAGATATATAATACCCTGTTCTCTGAGGGATTCAAGGGAAGGGTTGACTTAAAATATACATCCTCCTCGCAGCTTAGAACACACTGAGCACATTTAAGCACAGGAAAACTTTAAACAAACTAGCAAAGGCTAAATATGCAAACAAAGATAACCTGGGCATTTTCCTACTAATTGTCCCATGCCTTTTCTCTTGATCCTACCATCTGAATGTTTAATGTCTGATCAGCGAGCAAAGGGGAAACATCCAGGAGGGATCCAGGAGTGGATGCATGTGGTGTGCTGTATGGCCCATACAGAGGCAAATGTAATTGGTGCTTTCCCTCAGTGCCATTGGTCTACTGAACATCCTGGATACCCCTTATGGCAGTCAGGAGGGGGAATCTGGAGAAGGAACTTTTGGGGTCCACCTGAGAGTAGCCCGGGCCGAGAAGCCCACAGTTGTTCCAAGCCTTCCTCCACCTCCACGCATCCTGGGTAGAACAGAACTAGGGACACTGTGTACTCATGGCAATTGCATTCCAGGTCTGGACAGAAAAGTAGGAAACAGCTTCAGCAAGGCCCAACATGCCTGCAGAGCAGGTGATTGGAAACTTGCCTGGGCCGGGAAACCTCTCACCCGAGTCTTAAGAATGGTGGCTGCACTAACTGTTTTTACATAGCTGACGGGTGCCCATTTTTCGCTCCAGAAAGAAAGAGACAGAAAGATGCACCTCAGACAGATTGGGGTGCATGAAGAGAAAAGCTCACTTACCTCGGTGTAAATCTCAGTGGAACCTCCAAATTTGATACCGCCATTTACTGGTGATGAGTTCTGCTCCCTCTAATGTTGAAGTTTGAACACTAGAGAAGCATGCCAAGGCAAGCATATTAAGCAGGTTTTATTTAAAAGTAGTAATAATAGACTTCTCCTGGGAGGGAGAAGGGGCCCATGGCTGATGCTCTAAAGTCCCCAGAAGTGAGCGCACCCTACATCTTTTATAGGTTAAGGTCTCTTTTGTTCTCCAGTTCTCTCCCCACTTATGTCTCCTTCCTGCCTATGTGACTAGGCCTGGTTTTGCAGGTGTGATGTAAAAAGTGAGAAGTGGATGGGGCAGAAGGAGGGCCAAAGTGATTCAGCCAGGCAAGGGCCCAGGGGGCATTAATTAACAGTTCCTTGCTCACAGTCCTTGACAAGGGCAGGTGAATTTGGTAATCAATGGGCTCCAGAGATCCTTAACATTCCATCCTCCCAGGGACAGTCTTCAACTTCCAGAGGCAGATGGCTTTCATGGCCTTCATTTCCTTGATTTGACCTGGTCTTCTATTTCTACACTAACTGCCTGTCCCCAATTCTGGCTTCACTCTCATTCCTTCCTCCACACCTCTTCCCCTCCCTTCACTCCCCTCTACCTAATATAAAGTAACTGTATTCTTCCCTCTCCCCTCCTTATTATGAATTAACTTCTGCACATCAGAGGAAAAAAAAATGGGCCTTTTGTGTTTTGGGTTTGGCTTATTTCATTTAGTAGGATATTTCCTAATTCCATCCATTTACCAGCAAATGCCAGAATTTCATTCTTCTTTAAAGCTGAGTAAAATTCCATTGCATAGTTGTACTTGCTTCTGGGAGAACTGACAGAAAAGTACATCTCAATTGAAAATAAAAGAACCATTGTCCTTTCTTTCAAATATCCATGTGTGGTGTTATTTTGCTATATTCTCTTGCCAGGTGTTTAAGAACAAGTTCCTCAAAATTGAACTTTTTCCTCTCTACTATTAGAGTCAGCTGAGAATTATCAGGGATCACTTGTGGGAAGTCATGAGAAGCCTCTTGGCTCCTTTAGCTTTTCCTCCGGCTGTTGTGCCATCTTGCAGGATCGATCAGGTTTTGCTGATCCCATGTGGCTTTCCTTGGTTTTCCTTTCTGGCCCCATGTGGAGTGGACCATTATCCACTCCAATGACCCTGCTCTTTGCAGAGTGCACACTGGTTCACTTCCTGTTCTCTAGGGTACTCTCAACACCCCTGATCAAGAGGCCAGGTGACTCTCCAGAGTTTCAGGGCTCTCAGAGGTGTCCTGCTGTTCCCTGGATCCTGGTTCACCTTAGAGGACAAGGGCCAAATATTGGTGACATTTTCCTTGTCTCTTTGACTTACTTGACTTTGATCTCCACTTGCTTTGATCTAGCAAGTCAGTTTTTCCAGTCTTGAAGTTAGATTTCTGGGTTTTAATTTTAATGTCTATAATTAATTGGGATCTGTATTAGAACTATAAGTCAGTATTACATCCTATCTGTTCTATAGGTGATGGATTATTGTCTCAAATTAACTCAGGTTGTTCTATCAGAAGAAGTGTTTCTGCAAAAAAACTAACAGGCAGTTATAATGTTTATAAGGAAAATAAAAAATAAGTTAACAAGAGCAGAAACATCCAGTTTTTGAATAATAGCTATGAACCAAGAAGCATAATTTTTAAAATTCCAAAACTTCACTTAGTTATGTATTACACTTCCTGTTTATTTTAAGATCTCAGTAACATTTACAACAAAAAAAAAGCTAAATTTTGAACAAACTTTAAATTAGCTTAATTCTAGAGTACATTGGAGCCAACTAATATGATATGTGAGAGGCAGAATCTTATTTCAGGTGAGGGTTCTTAACAAATTTTAGGTAAATTGTTCTATTTCTGAAGATGATCTTTGCCCCTTTCTTAAATATCATTTCACAGTGATCTCACGTATCATTTCCTTAATCTATCTGAATATCAGTTAACAAAATACAACATTAAATCTGAAGCACGAATGAAACATAAAGGCCAAGAGAGCTCTAACTTAAACAATTCAGACTCTCCTTATAACCTTTCAAAAATACACTTAAATTCCCATCTCAGTGTAAAGAGTAACACAAAATTCTTTATATAACTTATAATAACATGCTACATTAATCTAGTTACAAAATATTAAATGTCATATATAACCACCAACTTGGTTATTTCTATACAAATCTGAAGGAGAGTATTGGGTGAACATCACTTGTTCTCCCTAAGCTTTACATTTTAAAAGATTGTATACTTGAAGAACATGAAGTCATCTGATATACAGAGAAGTCAGTGATGGCTAGGGTCACATTTACACACTTGCCCTCATTAACTAATTTTAACATTAACATTGAAACTTAGACAAGGTCAAACATTTCTCAGATGCACTCATAACAGTCATTTATTTAATCAGTTCCAAAGTAATCAAATAAAGACTTTATTTATTTTTTTAAAGACTTTAAAACAGGCACACTGTTAATCCCTTTAAGACTTAGGTTCCCTAAGTAATAAAACTTAAAAAAACAAACAAACAAACAAACAAACAAACAATAAATTATATTGACAGGGAAGACCAGATCAATGTTTTAAGAAGTTCTTGTTGTTTCTAAACATAGCTAATTAGCATATTAAAGTTGACCTTAGAAAAAGCCTTTAAGTACCCGACTGATTATAACCAACTTAATCACATACATGAACTTTTTGAAACTTACCTTCCTGAAACCTTTTGAAACTTACTTAGGCTTCTTACAACTTGTTTACCATACAAAACATAGAAAAATTTCTTTTTCCTTTTCAATTTCCATACTCCAATATATTTCCATACCTATAACTTTCTTATATCTCTCTTTGTCCAGTTGTTGACTGTCAGAAATGCACTCACCTGCCCAATCCCAAAGAATGGAATAAGAGACACAATGTAGAGGACAAAGCGAGGTTGGGTACCTATTGGTCAGGAACACACAGATTGGGTACAATCAACATTTTATCCCATAAAGCACAAGAGCCCTCCCCAGATTCCTCATTGGCTAAGTACTATGGTGTGTACAACCTTCCAGATTATCACCTAGGTTTACTGTCTCCTATCATTTATTTAAGGAAATAAAATATATTTGTCCCCACATCCATTTGTTTTCTTGTTGTTGGAAAGTTTCCTGGGTTGATTGCCTTGTGACACTCTTCTACAAATACATTTATGAAGTTGAATTCATTTAGGTAAAAATAAATTTACCCACTTCTAATTTGTGTTACCAAAGAAATCCAAGATACCAAACAAGTCTAGTTAATACTCTAAGTCAGTTATTCCTGCCAAAGAAAAGTACTTAGAAGCAATGGACATAGCACCTTATATGACTTATAGTTTGATTTGCTACCTAGAAAGCATGTACATTAGTAAACTTGAAGATATCTTTACTCCTAACCAATTTAACTTATGTGAACTGAAAGGCATTTGGATTCATTTGGATGATTGTTTACATAGTTTATAAGTGTTCATTTATCTATTTGTAATTTTCACACCATGTAAACAATACAGACACAAGCATATATGGAGAAAACAAATATATGGCACAGATAAACATACAACAGACAGGAAACAAGAATTTTGTAACTTCTTCAGTGTTAAATTTCTACAGGTAGCGAGCAAAGTAACTATTAGATTTAGGGCTTTAGAAACTAAAATAGAGTCTGTCACAGATTTTTACAGTATGACTCAGACCTGGGAAGGGTTTGTGCTTTCCACTTCCTTCCCTGTGTCTAGGCCTATAATTTTTCCTGGGGATTCCTTTTATATCCCAAACACCCTGAACACTCAATGAGTGCAAAAAAAAAAAAAAAAAAAAATAGCATTTTATCAACTTTGGTATCTTTTTCTCTTTTGACCTAAGACTCTCTTTCCAATATTTTAACATAGGGACCTGAGGACTATCTGGAGCAATTTCAGTGTTCTTTTCCCTTGCTGGTGTCCCCATCTATAGAGCTTTTTTCCTTAGAGTTTCAAAAATCCTAATGATTTTCTCTTGCTCCCACATGCCATCCCACTTCCTGGCTGTGGGCTTATGTTTCTCAAAAGGGGTTCAACTGCACTTTTGGGAGTTTCCTTACAGTCACACAGCCTGTAGGATGTCCTGACCCCAAGGAAGGACTTCCTTCTTTAGTGCATGGAGCTACCTGGGTGCTGCTGCACTTACCAGGGTTCTCTCTCTCTCTCTCTCTCTCTCTCTCTCTCTCTCTCTCTCTCTCTCTTGTTACTGATCAGATTTTGATTTGGAAACTTTTCTGTCTCAGGGATCAAGGTATTATCTATCAATCCAATTTTATAGTAACAAGGCAGTGGGATGCATCTCCTCTAAAGCGAAGTCCCCGTGAGCCCCTAGGTGATGAATGAATCCCCAGGTTGGGTGTCAACATTTTAGAGATACCAGGGTGCCTCAAGGTATCAAGCATGTTCTCAGAAGTACCTTGGAAAGGCAAACCTTGCTTCTGCAGATGGGTGGGCTACCAAAGTCTGCAAGCAAGCACACTTTGACAGGCAGTCTGTGTATTTTTATCCCCAATGCAGAACTGTCCCCTGCTATGATAGGAGGAGTTTGGGGTTACAATTATATGAATGACCAATGTTAAAATTGGGGAAGGAGGCCTGACACATGACTAATCCCAGTGGCTCAAAAGTCAGGCAGGAGGATCACAAGTTCAAAGTCAGCCTCAGCAAATGCGAGGTGCTAAGCAACTCAGTGAGACCCTGTTCCTAAATAAAATACAAAGTAGGACTGGGGATGTGGCTCAGTAGTTGAGTGCCATTGAGTTTAATTCCCAGTACAAATAAAAAATTAGGGAGGGAAAAGGAAGGGCTATAGTTAAAATGGCTGTGCTTGGATACATGTTGGGAATCTCAAAATAATTTATATTGAATCTTATATCCCAGATAAGGCTAAATACTATATTCTATATACTCAGTGTCATTCTTGAGGTCACAGTGGTGCTCAGGGCCTTCCACAGGGTTTCAATGGAAATCAGTGCCTTGCCCACGGTCTCAGTGTTATTCAGATTATCCCCAGGATCACAGTAGCTTTTGGGGTGTTCTCCAGTGTGTAAGCAGGTCTCTGGGCTGTCCCCAGAGTCAAAACAGTGTTCAGGGATGTTACCAGAGTCTCAGTGGATTCTTCCCTTTCCAGAGGAACTCACTTGGGCTTTTGGACCACCTGAGGGTCTCTGTGGATTTCAGAATATTCCCAAGGTTTTTCATGGGGCTCAGGCCCTTGCCTAGGGACTTAGTGGGACTCATGGCCATACCCAGAATTTCAGTTTGTGTCTGGGACTTTCTCAGAGTCTCAGTGGTGTTCCCAGATCTCAGTGTGGCTCAGAAACTTTCTCCAGGCACACTGGGTTCAGGGTCCTCACAGATACTTAGTGCATCCCTGGAGCTTACCTATGTCCTCAGCGGAGCTCAGCACCATTCTAGGTCACACTGGTGCTCATTGTTTTCCCTAGTGTTTGAATGGTGCTCAGCACCTTCCCCAGTTTCTCAGTAGATCTCACAGCCTTCTACAGTGTCTCAGTCAGGTTCAGTGCCTTTCCCAAGTGTTCATAGGAGCTTGAAGCATTTTCTAGGCTCTCATGAGAGTATAACATTGCCCAGAGTATCACTGGGACTCAGGCCTTCCCCAGAATGTCAATAGAACTCAGGGCTGTCTACAAGTTCTTAGCAATTCTTCCCCAGTGTTTCTGTGTTTAGCATTCACTATTCTCAGTGGTGTTCAGAGCCTCCTCTGTGGTGGTGTGAATGGAGTGCAGGGCCTTTTTCAGTGTCTCATTAGTTCTCAGGATTTTCCCGGATATCAATGTGGCTCATTGAATTTTTAAGTAGTTTCAGTGGGACTCTGGGCCTTGCCTGGGTCTCAGTGGGATTTGGGTTTTCTTGAGGATCACAGTCATGTATAGATCATTCCACAATGTCACAGTCATGTCTAGGACCTTCCCAAGGGTCACACTCATGCTTACACCCTCCCTCAGGGTCACGGTTATTCATAGGTTATTCCCCATGATCAGTCATGGATAGGGTCTTGTCCGTGTTCACAGTCATGCATAGAACCATTTGCCATGGTCACTGTATTGCATAAGGCCCTTCCCCAGGCTTACAGTCTTACATAGGCCCCTCCCCAGGGTCAGAGTCATGCATAAGCCCTTCCTCAGAGTCAGTCATGCATGGACTTTTCCCAGGAGCACAGTCATGCATAGGTCCTTTGCCATGGTCACAATCTTGTATAGGCCCTTCCCCAGGATCACAGTCATGAACTGGCCCTTCCCTATGGTCACACTCATGCAAAGGGCCCTTGCAAATGGTCACAGTCATTCATAAGGCCCTTCCCCAAGGTCACAGTCATGCTTACAACCTTCCCCAGGGTCATAGTCATGCATAGGTCCCTTCCCTATTGTCATAGTCATACTTAGGACCTTTCCCCAGAGTCGCAGTCATGCACAGGGTCCTTTCTCTGGGTCACAGTCATGCATGGACCCTTCCCTGTGGTCACCGTCTTGGATAGGGCCATTTCCATGGTCACAGTTCTGCAAAGGGCCCCTTCCCATGGTAACAGAAATGCTTAGGACCCTTCCCGAGGGTCACAGTCATGCAAAGGGCCCTTTCCCATGTTCATAGTTTTGTGGGACTCTGGGGTTTGCCCTGCCTCTCAATGGGATTCTGCCTTTCTCCAGTGTCACAGTCATGAACAGACCCTTTGCCATTGTCACAGTCATGTATTGTCCCTTCCCCAGGGTCACAGTCATGCATATGGCCCATCCCCATGGTAAGAGTCATGCATTTGGCCTTCCCCAGGGTCACAGCCATGCTTAGGGCCATTCTCCAGTGTCACAGTCATGCATAGGACTCTCCCTAGAGTCACATTTATGCTTAGGCCCTACCTCTGTGTCACAGACATGCTTAGGGCCTTTCTGCAGGATCACAGTCATGGATAGACCCTTCACCAGGAAAAAAGTCATGCATTGGCCCTTCCCCATTGTCACAGTCATACCTAGGCCCTTCCTCAGGGCCTCAGTCATGCATAGGACTTTTCCATGGTCACTGTCATGCATAGAGCCCTTCCACAAGATCACAGTCATACATAGAACACTTTCTGAGAATCACAGTCATGCATAGGCCCTTCCCAAGGGTCACATTCATGCATACAGATATCCCCATAAGCACAGTCAAGCATAGGCCCATCCCCAGGGCCACAGTCGTGCATACAGACATCCCCTTGGGCACAGTCATGTATAGGGTCCTTCGGCAGGGTCACAGTCATGCACAGATGCATTTCCATGATCACAGTCATGCATACACTATTCCTCAAGTCAGTCATACATAGGCACTTCCTCATGGTCACAGTCATGCTTAGGCCCTTCCTCAGATTCAGTCATGCGTAGGGCCTTTCTGTAGGATCACAATCATTCAAAGGATCATTCTACAAGGCCACAGTCTTGTAATAGGGCCTTCCCAATGGCACTGTCATGCATAGACCCTTCCACATGGTCACAGATATGCATTCAGTCATCTGAAATGTCACAGTCATAAATAGGACCATTCCCCAGGGTCACACTCATGCATGGGGCTCTTCAGCATGGTTCCAGTCATACATAGGTCCTCCCCAAGGGTCAGAGTCATGCATTAGGCCCTTCCACATTGTCACAGTCATGCCTATGAACTTTTATCAGGGTCAGAGTCATGCATAGGCCCTTCCCAAGGGTCACAGTCATGAATACAGCCTTCCCTATTATCACAGTTATGGACGGGCCATTCCCCATAGTCACAGTCATGCATAGGGTCCTTTTCCAGGGTCACAGTGATGCATAGGACCCATCCACATGATCATAGTCATGTATAGACCCTATCTCTGGGTCACAGTAATGCATAGGGCACTTCCCCAGAGGTAAAACAGTCATGCATACACCTTTCCCCATGGTCACAGTTATGTATACAGTCTTCCCCAGGGTCACAGTCCTGCTTAGAGCCTTCCTAGGGTCACCATTATGCATAGGCTCATCCCCAGGCTCAGGATCATGGAAAGGGCCCTTCCACAGGGTCACAGTCATGCATAGGGCCCTACCCAAGGGTAAGAGTCATGCATAGGGCTCTTCTTCAGGGTCACAGTTATTGACATTTTCTCAGGGTCACAGTCACACATAGACCCTTCCCCAATTGTCACAGTCATGCATAGGGCCATCCCCAATGTCACTCTCATGCACAGAGCCCTTCCCCATGCTCACAGTCATGCATAAGCCCTTCCCCATGGTCACAGTCATTCATAGTTTTTTTCTCAGAGTTGCAGTCATGCATAGGGCCCTTCTGCAGGGTCACAGTCATGCATAGACCATTCTCCAGGTTCACAGTCATGTGTAGCCCCTTCTCCATGGTCACAGTCTTACATAGGGCATTCCACAGGGTCATAGACATGCATAGCATTTCTCCAGGGTCACAGTTATGCATAGATCTTTCCTCAGGGTCACAGTCATGCATAGGGCCATCCCTAATATCACAGTCATACACAGTCCCTTCCCTATGATTACAGTCATGCATAGGCCATTCCACAGGGTCACAGTCATTCATAGGACCTTCCTAAGGGTCACTGGGATTTATCAGGACCTTCTTCAGGTCACAGTTATAGATAGGTGCTACCATAGGGTCACAGTCATGAATAGTCCCTTCCACAGGGTCAAAGTCATGCATAGGCCCTCATGGTAACTGTCATGCTTAGGCCCATCCTCAGTGTTACAGACATGCACAAGGCTCTTCTGCAGGGTCACAGTCATGCATAGGCCTTTCCTCAGGGTAACTGTCATTCATAGGGCCTTTCTCAGGTTTACAGTCATGCATAGGACCATTTCATGATCACAGTCATGCATCAGATCCTTCCCATGGTCACAGTCATTCATACAGCCTTCCCTGGGGTCACAGTCATGGTTAGGTCCATCTGCAGTGTCACAGTTATGCATAGGCCCTACCCCAGGCTTATAATCATACACAGAGCTCTTCCCCAGGATCACAGTCATGCATAGGGCACTTCTCCAAGGTCACAATCATGCATAGGCCCTTCCCCACATTCACAGTCATGCATAGGCCCTTCCTCAGTGTCAAAGTCATTCATAGGCCCTTTTACATGGTCACAGATATGCATAGGCCATTCCCCCTCTCCCAGTCATGCATAGGGTCATCCCCAATATCACAGTCATGCACAGGGCCCTTCCCCATGCTCACAATCATTCATAGGCCCTTCCCCATGATCACAGTCATGCATAGACCATTCTTAAGAGTCAGAGTCATGTGTAAACCCTTCCCCATGGTTACAGTCTTACATAGGGCCTTCCACAGGGTCATAGACATACATAACCCTTCCACAGGATCACAGTCATGCATAAGTCCCTTCCCCATTGTCACAGTCATGCATAGGCCCTTCCTCAGGGTCACAGTCATTAATCTGGATCATCTGCAGGGTCACAGTCATGGATAGGTCTTACCTCAGGGTCACAGTCATGAATAGACCCTTACTCATAGGCACAGTCATGCATCAGCCCATCCTCAGTATCACAGTCATGCATAGGGTCCTTCCATAGGGTCACAGTCATGCCTAGAACCCTCTCAAGGGTCACAGTCATGCATACAGCCCTCCCCATGTTCAGAGTCATGCTTACGTACATTCCCCAGGGTCACAATCATGCATAGACCCTTACCTTGGTCACAGGCATGCATAGGGTCCTTCCCCAGTGTCACAGTCTTACATAGGGCCTTTTCACAGGGTGACAGACATGCATACAACTCTTCACCATGGTCAAAGTCATTTTTAGGCCTGTACCCCAGGGTCACAGATATCATAGGGCCCTTCCCAAGGGCACATTCATGCATAGTCCCTTTCCCATTGTCATAGTCATGCACAGAACTTCCAAGAATCACAGTCATGCATATGCCCTTCCATAGGGTTACAGGCATGCATAGGGTATTCCCCAGAATCACAGTCTTGTTTAGGGCTCTTGCACAGGGTCAGTCATACATAGGCCCTGCCCCAGAGTCACAGTCATGCACAGGCCCTCCCTCAGGGTCACAGTCATACATATGCCCTTCTGCAGGGTAACAGTCATGCTTTGGGACCTTCTGCAGGGACACAGTCATGCATGGGGCCATTCCCCATGGTCCTAGTTATGTATAGGCCTTTCCTCAAGATCACAGTCATACATAGGCCCTTCCTCAGTGTCAGAGTCATGTTTAGAGCAGAGTCATTTATAGGTTATTTTCTATGATCACAGTCATACATTCTCCCTACCTGAGGTAACAGTCAGGCATAGGTCCTTCCTCAGTGATATAGTCTTGCTTAGGCCATTTTCCATGTTCACAGTCATGCATAGGCCTTTCTCCAGTGTCACAGTCATGCAAAAGTCATTCCCCACGTAACACACATGAAGAGGCCCTTCCACATGGTCATAGTAATGCATAGAATTTTCCTCAGGGTCTCAGTCATGCATAGAACCTTCCCCAGTGTCACAGTCATACATAGGACCATCATGTGAGAAGAGTCATACACAGGCCCTTCTCCAGGGTCACAGTCATACATAGGCCCCTCTCCATGGTCACAGTTATGCATAGGCCCTTCCCCATGGTCAGTCATGCATAGGCCATTCCTCATGGTCACAGTCATGCATATGCCCTTCCCCATGGTCACAGTCATGCATAGGACCTTTCCCATGGTCACAGTCAAGCATAGGCTCTTCCTCATGGTCACTTTAATGCATCGTCCCTTCCCCAGGGTCACAGGCAAGCATAGGCCCTTCCCCATGGTCACGGTCATGCAGTCCCTTCCCCATGGTCACAGTCATGCATAGGACCTTCCCCAGGGTTACAGTCATGCATAGGCCCTTACCCATGGTTATGCTTATGTATTGGCCCTTCCCCATGGTCACAGTCATGCATAGGCACTTCCTCAGGGTCATATTTATGCATAGGGCACTTCCCACAGTCAGTCATGCATAGGCCTTCCCGCAGGATCACAGTCATGCAGAGGCCCTGCCCCAGTATCACAGTCATGCATAGACCCTTACTCAGGGTCTCAGTCATACAGAGGCCCTACACCAGTGTCACAGTCATGTATACGCTTTTCCTCAGAATCACAGTCATGCATACACTCTTCTTCATTGTCACAGTCATTCATAGGGTCCTTGAAGAAGGTGACAGGCATGCATAGGTCCTTCCCCATGGTCACAGTCATACATTGGGCCATCATCTGGGACAAGCCATGCACAGGGACCTTCCCCATGGTCTCAGTCATGCATAGGCTCTTCTCCAGTGTCACAGTCATGCATAGGCCCTCCTCCAGTCAGGGTCATGCATTTGGCCAATCCCCAGTGTCACAGTAATGCATAGGAACCTTCTCCAGGATCACAGTCATCCATAAGGCCTTTCTGTATGGTCACAGTCATACATAGAATGTTCCCCAGTTTCACAATCATGTATATGCTTTTCCTCAAAGTCGCAGGTATGCATAGGGCCTTTCCCCAGAGTCACAGTTAAGCATAGGCCTTTCCTCAGGGTCACAGTCATACATAGGCCCTTCCTAAGGGTCATAGTCATGCATAGGCCCTTCCTAAGTGTCATACTCATGAATAGGCTTTTCCCCAGCCAGGGTCATGCGTTTGGCCCTTCCCCAGTATCACAGTAATGCATAGGCTCCATCCCCAGGGTAAGTCATGCTTAGAGAACTTCTCCAGGATCATAGTCATGCATTGGCGCTTCCACATGGTCACAGACATGCATAGAAATTTCTTCGGGGTCTCAGTCATACACAGGCCCTTCTGAAAGGTCACAGTCATGCATAGAACCTTCCCCAGTGTCATAGTCATACATAGGGCCATCACCTGGGAACGGTCATACACAGGGCTCTTCCCCAGGGTCACAGTCATGCATAGGTCCTTCCACATGGTCACAGTTATGCATGAGATTTTCCTCAGGCTCACCATCATTCATAGGGATGTTCCACAGGGTCAGAGTGATGGTTAGGCCCTTCTCCATGGTCACAGTCATTCATAGGGCCATTCCTCAGGGTCACAGTCATGGTTAGGGATTTTCCACAGGGTCACAGACATGCATAGGTATTTTCTCACTGTCTCAGTCATGCATAATGCCCTTCTGTAATATCACAGTCATGCATACAACTTTCCCCAGTGTCACAGTCATACATAGGGCCATCACCTGGGACCTGTCATGCACAGAGCCCTTCCCCAGGTTCACAGTTATGCAGAGGTGCTTCCACAGGGTCACACTTATACAGACTGCATTCCCCTGGGTCTCAGTCATGCATAGGTCCTTCCCTGTGGTGACAGTCATGCATTTTCCCTTCCTCAGCATCACAGTCATGAATAGAACCCTTCCTCAGGGTCCGAGTCATGGTTAGGGCCCTTCCTCATGGTGAGAGTCATACATTGGGCCCTTCCTCAGGGTCACAGTCATGTATATAGTCATGTGACCTTCCTCAAAGTCACACATTCATAGGTGCATTCCACAGGGTCACAACCATGCATAGCCACTTCCCCTTGTCACAGTCATGCATAGGACCATCACCTGAGAACAGTCATGCAGAGGTGCATTTGCCAGAGTCACAATCATGCATAGGCCCTTCCACATAGTCACAGTCATGCATTGGCCCTTCCTCAGTCAGGGTCATGCATTCAGCCCATCTGCAGTGGTACAATAATGCATAGACCCCATCCCCAGGGTAACATTGATGGATAGAAACCTTATCCAGGATCACAGTCGAGCATAGACCCTTCCACATGGCCAGTCATGCATAGGCCCTTCCATGTGGTCACAGTCATGCAGTGGTTTTTCCTCAGGCTCATACACATTCATAAGGATGTTGGATCTCATTGGGACTAGATTTTCTCCATATATCTGTGAAAATCAGGGTCTTCACCAAGATCTCTGAGGGGATCAGAGCATTCAACAAGGTCTCATTATTTCTACACATCTTTTCCAATTCTCAGCGTGTCTTTAGGACTTCCCCAGGGTCTCTTTCTAGCTCAAGGTCTTTTATCAGGGTTTCATTGCAGTTCTGGGTCTTTCCCAGAGTCTCAAAGGGGCTCAGAGACTTCCCCAAATACATGTTTCATGATCTTTGTGAAAGTCTAACTTGTATCAAACTTTCCTATTGTATCACTGTGCTCAATGCTATTATCTTTCCCAGAGTCTCATTGAGGGTCAGAGACTTACCAAAGCTCTCTGTGTGTCTCATGAACTTTGCAGGTTTATAACATGTATCAGGACCTTCACTAGCATCTCACTGGGGCTCAGTGGTATATCCAGAGTTTTGGTGGAACATAGATACTTTCACACATTTTCAGTGGGTCTCAAGAACTTGTCCAGAGTCTCAATAGAACTTAAGAACTTTCCCAATAAAATGGATTCAGGGCCTTCTTCTGAGTCTTAGTGAAACTCAGGGCCTTCCCCAGGGTCTCATTGAGTCTCAGACTATCTGAGGTACTTAATGGGTTTGAGGACATTCCTTAGGTTCTCAGTGGAATGCACATCATTCCCAAGTGTCTCAATGAGGTTCAGGCCCTTGCCCAGGGTCTCAGTAGAGTTCATGATATTTGCCAGAGTTTTATTGTGTTCACAGTCTTTCCCAGGGTCTCAGTGGGAGTCAGATTCTTTCAGATTTCTCAATGGGACTACCAGACACACTTAAGTTCTCAGGGAGATCACAGAGTTTCCCAAAATCCAAAGGGATGAGAATTTCACTGAAATCTCAATGAATCCCAGGTTTTTCCAAGGTTCTCAGTGGGGCTCAGTGCCTTACCTCAGAGTGGTAGTGTTGCTTAGGGGATTTGACAGGGTGTCAGAGGGACTGGGAGCCTTCCCCAGTGTCTAAGCAGTTTTCAGGTCTTCCAAAGGGTCTCAGTGGAGTTCAGTCTACACTAGGGTCAGTGGGCTCAGAGTTTTCCCCACTATCTCTGTGGGCATCATGGATTTTGTGGGTGTCTCACAGGACCTTCCCTAGTGTTTCACTGGGCCTTGGCTCCATCCCCACAATCCCACTGCATTCAGGGCCTTCCCAAGGTCTCAGTGGCTCACAAAATTCTCCAGGAATTCAGTGGAACTTACAATCTTCCCACAGTCTCAGTGGGATTCAGGGCTGTCCACAGATTTTCAGTGGGGCTCACAATTTTACCTAGAGTCTCTCTGGTGATTAGGGCCCTTTGTCAAGTCTCAGTTCAAGCTTAGGACATTGTCCCAGGTCCCACCATATTCAGGGTATTTTCAATGGTCTCTGTGGAGTTCAAGCTTTCCCAGATTCTCACTGGGTCTCTGGACATTCCCCAGGTTCTCTGTGAAGCTAAAGGCCATGTTCTTGGTCTCAATGTTGCTCAGGTTCTTTCCCAGGATTTCAGTGGAAGAGAGAGCCTTCTCCACATTTGTAATAGTGTTCACATCCTTTCCCAAGAAATCAGTGGTGTTCAGGGTCATCCCCAGGTCTCAGTGGAGATGATCCTCTTTCTAGGATTTGACTGTGTATCCTAGGGACTTATGGGGCTCAGGGCCTTTCCCATGATCTCAGTGGGTTTTGGGACATTCCTTGGGGTCTTAGGATGTCTCAGAGCCTTCTCCAGGTTCTAATTGGGTTCTATGCCCTCCACAAGTTCTCATTGGGACATATCACTTTACTGTTTATCACCTGCCTTCATAAACTTCCCCAGAAATTTAGTGGAACTGGTAACACATTGTGAGTCTCATTGGTTCTCAATTGTTACACCTGTTGACAATGGGTCTTGAGACATTTCCCATGATCTCAGTGAGGCTTTGAACCTTCCCCAGTATGTCAGTGGTACTCAGAGCCATCCCAAGTTTCTACATGTAGAATATGATTTTCTCCAGGGTCTCAGTCTGGTTCAGCATCTTCCCCAAAGTCTTATAAAGGCTCAGGGCATTCCACTGAGTTGTAAGGTCTAAGGACTTTCTCCAGAATTTCAGTGGAACTTGGAGATGTCACCAGGTTCATAGTGGGATTTAGATTCTTCACCAGTGTTTCCTTGAGACTAATGACTTTCAGTAGTATCTCAATAGGGTTCAAGGGATTGAGGGCCTTTCACAGTATTGCATTGTGTCTCATTCCAGCACATCAAAGGGACTCATGGCTTTTCCACGGGCTTCAGTGGGGTGCAGTATCTTCCAGAAGGTAGCAGTACATTGAAGGACCTTCTCCAGTACTTCAGTGGAGCTCAGGGATATTTATAGTACTTCAGTGGAGTTCAACTCCTTTCCCAGAGTTTGTGTGATCTAAACACCTTCAAAAGTATCTTGGTAAAGTTCAGGGTTCTCACTGGGATCTCAATGGAATGCAGGGTTTTTCCTATTACATCATTGGATTTCTGGGCTTTTCCAGGTTTCTAATGAGGCTCATTGACTTTCATAGCGATTCAGTGGATTGCAGGGCCTTGTCCATGGCTTGTCAGTGGGCTTCCTGGTCTTTTGCAGTCTCACAGTCATGTCCAGCATGTTTTGCATATTCTTAGTGGTGTCATTCCATTTACCAGGCAGAGGGTAAAATTCTTGGATATTCTCAGCATCTCATTGTGGTTCAGAATATTTTCTGTCTTCTCACTGGACCACATATCTTGTCCAGTATCTCAGATGGACACCTGGTCTTTATCAGAATCTGTTATTCTCAGGGTATTTTACAGTGTCTCAGTCATGCTTCATGCTCTTCCCAGAGTCTCACTGGGACTCAGATCCTTCCCCAAGGGCACACAGGTTTGTGCTCTTTGCTAAGATCTCAGTGAATCTCAGAGCATTTCCCAGGGTCTAAATGAAGCTCAGTGATGTTCCCAATGTCAGAGATGTGCTCATGGCCTTCTCCAGCATCTAAGTGACACTCAGAACCTTGTGCAGGGTATCAGAGGAGTTCAAGCCCTTTCCCCATGTCAGTGGGGACACAGGGCCTACCCTAGCATCTAAGCAGTTCTCAGGGCCTTTTCATAGTTTCATTGGGACTCTGGGTCTTCCCAGGCATTACATTTAAACTTAGAAATGTTCACATGATCTTTTGGGGGCTCAGATAATTCCCCTTGTGTTTTGAAGAGTCCAAGGCCATCAAAAGAATCTTAGAGTGATTCAATGCCTTCACTGTTTTCTCAGTGGTATTCAGGATCTTCTACAGAGTCTGAATGAGGCTGAGAGCCTTCCCCAGATTGACAGTTGGATGTATAACTTTTCCAGGAGACTAGTGGTCTCATAGTCTTCTCAGGTTTTATACAGAGCTCAGGACCATTCCCAAGGATACAGTGGTACATAAGACCTTCTCCAGGGTCTAAATAGGGCTCCGTCATCTTGCTTAGGGTCTCAGTACAAGTGAGAACATTTTTCAACATCTCAATGAGGTTCAGTTCTATTCCCAGTCTCAGTGAGGCTCAGTAGTATTTCTAGCCTCTCAGTGAGTGTCCAAATCTTCCCCAAGAAAACACTGTGTTACAGAGTCTTCCTGGGGTTCTCAGTGAATCCCAGGGACTTTTCTAGGTTTTCCATGGAGTTCAGTGCCACACCCATGGTCACAGTGGTGCTCAGGATTTCACCAGGTCTGATTGTTGGTCAGGACCTTCCCCAGTAACATAGTGTTCCACAGGGCCTTCCCAAATATCTTAGTGAGGCTTATGGCTATCCCAGTATTTCAGTGGACATCAGGGTGTGATAAATATTGAGGTGCCACAAGAAATAAATCATGTGCTTGGAAGTGAGTGGCCAAGGGAAGCTTTACTTCTTCCAGAATGCCATTCTACAAAACCTGGCTAGGAAACACACTTGGGCATGCAGTCAACCTCCTTTATTCCTATTGTGGCACTACCCCTTGCCCAACTGGAGGACCTCAGGGTTACAATCGATATGATTGGTAAATTTTAAATTTGGGGCAAAATTGGGGAAGGCTATAAATAAAATGACTACAATTTTCTCTTATATCTCAATTAAGGCTAAATTCTATATTTTAAAAATCGACCACTGGACTTTCCATTTTTAACAAATACCCCTTTTAGGTTTTAGACATTTCATTTCATTTTCATTTTGTTCATGTCCCATCAGTGATGTCATCCATTCAAGATATGTTAACTTTCTAATGTGGAAATCACCCACCATAATGAGATCTCCCCCTTTTAGTCATCCCAGTAGCCATTACTAGTACTTGTTCAGGTCATTTCCAGCCCAACTGAAGCTTGTGTCTTTTCTAGGTCTTGATTAAAATCAAATTTCCAGGATGGAAGTGATGAATGGCAACCTCTTGAAGTGGAGTCTGAGCAACAATTCATTTGATCATGATGAAAAAGAAAAGCACCGATTGATCTCTAATTGAATCAGAAAAAACTTTTGTATTAGACAACAAATCTCTTCCTGTATAATTTCTCAGTTTTACTTACTTTTGGGAGCACTGACACTAATGTACCCCACTACTTACATGAAAAACACCATTGTGATTTATTTTAAATGTCCATGTGTGCCTATACTTTGGTTACATTCTCCTGCCAGGTGTTTAGTAACAAGTTTGCAAAACTGACTTGTTCCTATGTACTGTGAGAGTCAGCTGAGATTTGTCAGGGATCATTTATGGGAACATGTGAGAGGCTTTTATCTCCTTTAGCTATTCTTCTAGCAGTTATAAATACGTAAAGGTTCCATGACAATGAAAAAATTTAAAAAAAAAACTTGATCTTCTTGCTCAAGATCCCTTTGGCACAAATGACGTTATTAACTCCTAGTACACCCCCAGCAGAGCAGGCTTTGTTTTCTTCTCCTTGGAGACACTTTCCAATGAAGTTGTCACTCTTTGGGTGAGAATGTTATCTGTACATTTAATTTACATAATAAAGCTTATCACACAAGAGAGATCCAGGATTAGACAACATGGCACACAAAAATAAAATAGGTGCTTTAATGTTTCCACAATCTAATAGTGCAGGAACCCATTGCCATGTTTTTTGTGACTGGCAGTTTTCATCCCTTGGATAGGACAGTTAATAGTTTGGCACTCAGGTAATGGGTCACAATTAAGTTTATTATTTTTTTTATGTAAAGGCCAATCCCATGATGTTAAACACTCCAACCAACACCTTTGTCCCAGAGAGGTGGAGTAGGGCAGATGGAAGTTGGGATGGACCCATGTGGAGGTTACTGAGAAATTACAAGCCAGGATTTAAAGAACCTAGTCACTTAGAAAAGCATGGGTGAAGCAACAACTTTGGTACACTTCCAATGCCTGTACAACAAAGATTTCATCCTTAACACCAAAGCATTTGGATATCTGTTCAGCACAGATTCTGATCAATGCCTTCATCCAGAAACCATAAAACCTCTCTTAGGTTGTCCCTTGTGTTACAGGAGTTCCTTCTTCCCTCATTCACACAAGTCTTACTCCTTTTTAATAAGATGTAATACTTCAATCTTTTACAGCACTTTAATTAAAACAAAGATGAAACTTTTTTATATGCATATAGAATTACAACTGTTAGAATTTTAACCCAGGTAATCTTGATTTTAAATTAAAATCAAGAAATGCACAACATTAATTCCTTTGTTAAAATTAACTATTTTAAAACGCACATTTAATAGACTCAAATATATGTTACAATGGAGAGTGGTGACTTGAATCATGGCTTCTGATAGTCTCATCACTGTCTTTGTCCTGGGAACTTCCTGTGTAAAAGGGCAGATCAATATGGCCCAGTTGCTATGGTGACAATCAGCCAAACAAAGCTCTGTGCAAAGGCACTGAGCTGTGTCAGTGGGGGCCTTGAACTCAGGTACCAAGTCCTAGGGATAGAGAATTCTGGGCATAACAAGATATCCTCAATGTCTCCCAAGTTTCGCTGTGACCTTCAAGTCTCTCTGCTTTGCTGAAACTTTTTCACAAATAACTTTTTGATGACAAAACATGCTGAGCTTGCTCTGAGTCATTCATCTTCCATCAGAAAGTGAATCCCCACCTGGTTCAGCTTTTTTGCTCTATGTGTGTCTATATTTTCTCCATCCCACATCGCTCCTTGCTGGTTTCTGAATTAACTGTCAAGCTGCTCACAGCATGTTACCTTGTGGAATTCAAGAAGCCAAGAGTACTTGAATTTATATTTAGTTGATGTGTTAGTATTTTAACAATGCATTTAATCAGATGTCTCCTTTAACAAACACATTTATGAAGATTAATCACACTATGTAAAAACTAATTTACTGATTTGTAACTTAGGATACCCTGCAAAGCAAGGTATGAAACAAGAATAATTATCACTTTAAGTCATTTATTACTGCCAAAGAAAAATCCTTAGAAGCAATGGCCACTGCACTTTTAACATTTTATAGGAATGAACACTCTGGCCATCCACCTGGAAAAATGCATGCTTTAGTAGTATTAATGGCATCTTTGTTCCTACCAATTTAGATGGACCCTTTTTGTTAAAGTTTAATTTATATCATGTGACTTGAAAGGCATTTGTATCCAATCATATATGAGTACTTATCTATCAGCCAATTTTGATGCCATGCACATAATACAGACATAAGCATGGATGTAGATACAGCCTACAACACATGGGTTAAAATAAATCCTGTTGCATATTTTTACAGCATGACCATGACATGAAAGGGCCTGTGCACTTGGGAAAATTAGGAATAGAGTGTTCCAGTCATAGTAGACACCAAAAATAAAGGTTCAGGTGGCCACGTGTCCTCCACAGGGACAGATTTACTCCCACCACCAACACTGATTGTTTTCTCTGCTCTTCAAAGGAAAAGAAGATTTACATGAGAAGATTTATTTGAGATCTTACATTGATCTTCCCCATTCCTAGGCCTAGAATTTTCATTCCCCATTCCTGGAATTAAGCTTCCCCCTGTCCTGAACCCCTCCTCATTGATGTTTCTTGCACACCTGGACCCCTTGTGTGCCCAGTCCTCTTTACTAGGGATTTCTTGCACACACCCCTCCTGCTTTCCTGGTGTTGGCTTGTGTTTCTGAATAGAGTCTCAATGACCCCACTCTTCTGGGAAGTTTGTTGTCTCAGTCACACTCACACCACCTCTGGGATGTCCCAACCACCAAGGTGGTACTTGTTTCTAAAGCTGGACAATAGAGTACCCTCCCTGGGTCTGTGCATGGGGTTACCTGGTTGCCATGGTGCTTGCTTGGCCCTCTCCCTGTGGTACCAATTCACTTTCTATTTTGGGTCTATTGTCAGCCTCAGTGATCACAGATACATTCCATGATCTGGGGCCAAGCAACACTGCAGTGGAATGTGTCTCCTCTAAAGTGGGGCATCCTCACAGTCCTGAGGTAATTTATGGAACCCTGGAGCTGGTGCAAGAATTGTTAGAAATACAAAAAAATAAATTAAAAAATCAAAACTGTGCTAGGAGCTTCGTGTTGAAGGTCAACTTTACTTCTGCCAGAAGGGCATGGTACAGAATATGGCTAGCAAGTACTCTTGTGTGGGCAGTCAGCATGCTTTATCTTTAATGCATGCTCACTCCTGCCCTAATTTGATGATGGTGGGATTAAAATCTAGACAACTAGCTAATTTTAAAATTGTGGCAGGAAAATGAAAAGGTTATCATAAAAATGACTATAACTGCATTTTTTTTGAGAGAGAGATCCATTGACATTTTTTTTCTTCACGTACTAGTATTGAACTTAAAGTCACATAACCACTGAAAAAATCCTCTGCCCTTTTTATGTTTTATTTTGAGACAGGATATCACGAGGTCGCAGAGGGCCTTGCACATTGCTGAGACTGGTTTTACACTTGCAATCCTCCTGCCTTGCTTTCATGAGCAGCTGGGAGTACAGGAGTGTGCCATTTCCCCTGGCTACAATTGGGGCTCACATCCCAAAAAGGTCAAATGTTATATTCTTAAAATGAACACTCAGACTTTCTGTTTATCATAACCAGAGTCTTATTTTTGACAGGTATTGAACTAGGGCCTTCACAGTGATGCTCAAAAACCTTCCACAGAATCTATATTGTCTCACTGTCTTCGCAGGCACTCGATGAAGCTGAAAGGGGTCACAGTGGTGCTCAGGGCATCTCCCAGAGTCTCAGTGAAACTCAGGGCATTTTGTAGAGTCTCAATGGGGCTCAGTGACTTGCCCAGTGTGTCAGTGGGACTTAGGGCTATTCCCATTTTCACAGGAGTGCTCAGGGACTTCTACACAGAGCTAATGGTGCTCAGGATATTCCAAGTTTCTTAGTGTAGCTCAGGGTTTTCCCTAATATTTCATTCTGGCTCACCACATCCTCTAATAAACCATAGGGATTGGACCATACCCTAGGTTTTTTAAGAAGATCATAACTGTTCCTGAGCATTACAGGTCCTTCCACAGGATGTCAATGGGTCGTGGGTGTGCATAGAGTTTTATGGGTTTAAGATATTTCCCGCATATTTATTTAAAGCTAAAGTCTTTACTATGTTCTCAGTGGGGTTCAGGAGTCTACCAGGGTATAATGGAGATGCAGACCTTTCCCAGAGTTGCCTTTTTTCTCGGAGATTTTCCAGATCATCAGTGGAACTCATGTCTTTTCCAAGGTCTTGTAGACTCAGTGCCTTCCACTGAATATCATTAGGTCTCAAAATTTTTTCTCATATTTTAGTGTGGCTGAGGAATGCCTACAGTACTTTATTAGGACTTGGATACTTTCCCAGTGTTTGTGGGATCCAAAGTCTTTTAAAAGTATCTCAGGGAGGTCAGGGACTTTACCAGGATCTGAATGAGATTCAGGAATTTCTCACTATATCATTGTGTCTTGTTGCTTTTCAGTGGGAAACAGGGCCATTCCTAGTCAGAAATGGGGATCAGGGCCTTGCCCAGAGTTTCAGTGGGTTTCACAGCCTTCCCCAGTCTCACAGTCAGAGTTTGTTCTTACAGAGGCATCGTGGTCTGATTACATCCCCAGGCACTGAGGGGGACACATAGATATTGCCAGGGTCTGTTTGGTTCAGGACATTCCCTAAATTCTCAGTGGGACACGGTCTTTCAATAGGTTCTCAGCAGGACACACAGACATACCTCCATGTCAGCTATTCTCATGGCCTTTTGCAGTGTCTCTGTGGTGCTAACTGTATTTCCACAGCTTCCATGTGGCTCAGAAACTTCCCAAGGATACACTGGGTTCAGGGCCATCACCAGGGTTTCAATGAATATTAGGACTTTTTCTGGGTCCCTAGTACCACTAACAGCAATTCCCAGGGTCACAGTGGAGCTGATGACATTCCCTGGAGTCTCATTGAGGTTCATTTCCTTCCCCATTCCTTCAGAGGAACTTGGGCCATCCTCAGCATCTCACTGTGACTGCCTTTTACAAAATCTCAGTGGGGATCAGTGCCATTCCCAATGACTGAGTGAGCTCAGTGCTGTTCTCAGACTCTCAGTGAGACTCTGAGCATACCTACACACAGCCCACTGGGTTCAGGGCCTTCATGAGGGTCTCAGCAAATGTAGGGCCTTATACAGCTTTTCAGTGGAGCTCAGCTCCAATCCCAGAGTCACAGTGGTGCTCTTAATCCTCCCCAGATTCTTAGTGCAGTTCAGCCCTATACCAGGATTTCAATAGGGCTGAATGCCTTCCTCAAACCCTCTGTGATCTCATGATCTTCCCTAGAATTTCAGTGTCATTTGGAGTTGCCCACATAATTTATTGGGGCTCAGACTTCATCAGTGTTTCTATTACACTAAAGGCCTTCAGTAGAATATAAGTGGAGTTGATGGCCTCCAGTGGAGTCCAAATGTTGTTGGTCACAACATAAGGCCTCAGGGCCTTATGTAGAGTCTTAGGAAAACTGAGGTCTTCCCCAGGGTCACAATCATATGCAGAGCCTTCCCAAGAGTCTTATTGTGATTGCCTTTCCTGAGAGTTATGAAGCTCACTGCCATTCTGAAGGTCACAGTCATACTCAGGAACTTCCTGGAGTCTCATTGGGGGTCATTGCCTTACCCATAGAGTCTGTGGTACTCAAGATCATCCCCAGAGTTTCAGTGATGTTTGGAGCATTCCTATAATTTTTGTGGGGTCAGATCCTGCTGAACTGTTTCTGAGAAGTTAAAGGTCCTAACTATAGTCTCAGTGTGGTTCTACCCATTCAGTGTGGTCTTAATGAGGTTCAGAGCCCTTCACAGTCTCTCACTGGGTCTCAAGACTCTTGCAGGTTATGACATTGCTTAAAGACTTTCCAAGTTTTTCTGTGGCAGTCAGGTTCCTCCTGAGGTTATCATGGAGCTAAGGGTTTCCTCAGGGTCACAGTCCTGTGTAGGCCCTTCCTCAGAATCTTAGTAGTCTCATTGCCTTCCCCAGAAACATGGTCCTTCCCTGGAATTCAGTGGGGTAAGGATATTCCCCAGATTTTCCCCAGGATCCCAGTTGGTCTCATAGACTTTCTCAAGTTCTCAGAGGGACTCAGTGCTATTCCCCGTGTGGAAGTGAGGTTCAGAAACTTCCCAAAGACTAACAGATTTCAGACTTTGCTAGGGTCTCAGTTGATTCCAGGGCCTTCCCCAGGTTCTCAGTGGAGGTCATTACTTTCCCAGGATCACCGTGCTACTCAGGGTCTTCTCTAGAGTCTTACTGAGGCCCAGAACCTTCTCCATTGTATTCTCCAGAGTCTTATTGAGACTCAGGGCCTTCCCCAGTGTCACATTGGTGACCGGGATCTTCCCAAGAGTCTTACTGAATCTTGGGTCTACTCCAGCATTTCCATGGCCTCAGAGTATTCCACAAGACTTTTGTTGGATTTAGATGCTTCCCCAGGTTTCTGGGAGGCCTTCACTAGTATCTTAGTGGGTTCTGAGCCTTCATTGTGTTCTGGATGGCTCTCAGGCCTTTCCCAATGACAGTGTTCTCAGTATTTTCTAGGTCATAAATGGGGCTCATGCCCACCCAAGTGTTTCAGTGGGACTGAGGGCCTTCCTTAGCATATCAGTGGAGCCTAGTCTTCTCCAGAGTCTTAGTGGTCTTTTTGTCTTCCCCAGGCATTCAGTAGTGCTCTTGGATATTCCCATATTCTCAATTCAGGATATTTGTGAAGTTACCAATGGGCAAAGGCCTGATCCAGGATCTCAATGGAACTCATGGACATTACCAGCACCTTTTGCAGTATATGGGTTTTCTTCAGTAATATTCCCAGAATCTCAGTGGGCTCAGTGCCATTCCCAGGGACCGAGTTCTCCTTGAAGTCTTCCCCACAATCTTACTGAACTCAAGGCTACTTCCTCAGGTCACAGTGGTGCTCAGGGTCTTCTCCAGTGTTGATGGTGCTCAGGTCCATCTCAAGCTTCTTGGTGGACATTAGGATCTCAGTCTGGCTCAGCACCTTTCCCCCAGTTGCACAGGGGTCTAAGGCATTCCCCAGAGGGTGAATCATTTGGAATCCAAGCCTTCTTTGGAACATCAATGTGTCACAAGATCTTCCCCCAAATTTCAGTGGCACTTGGGATTTTCCACAGAATATTAGTGAGAATGAGATTCTTCTTCACTGGTGCTTTGTTAGAGTCTATAGGCCTTCACTAGACTCTCATTGGGGGTCAGCCCTTTTGAGCTGTTATGGGTACCATTTCCTAATCAACCAAAACTTCCCAGTCACCCCTCCCCTTTTGGCATCTTACTTTCCCTATCTCACACTCTTGCATGAGTTGTTAAGGGAGCTCATGGACTGTTGTCTCCCTGTGCCATTCATAGCCTCCTCTCCAGCTGAATCACCACCCAAATCAACCATCCTTCCATTGCAACAGGGTGATGTGACTTTGCTCTGGGAATTACATCCTCAGTCACTGCAACCTCACTGGACTGAACCTCATATGGTTATTCTTACCACCCAAACTGCGGTCAAACTTCTAGGCCTCTCCTCCTTGTACCATGTCTCCTGCCTTAAAAAAGCACCCATACCAGATACCCAGTCCTGGGCCTCCACTATGCTGGGACCCACCAAACTCAAAATCTCTCACCAATCCTCTATGACTCCTCCTACTCATTAATCTCTCTCAGGCCTCTGACCCAGCCTACAGGTGGTGTTTCTATGTTCAGAAGACATGGCAGCAGGATGAGACCTCCCACTCTCAGATCAGAGTGGAGAAAGACTGTTCCCCCACAAAACAAAACTGGAGGTTCACCTTCCATCTCGTAGATTTTAACTCTACATATCTCCCCTCACAGCCCCACTGCTATGGCTTGTTTTGTATTTGACCAGACCAAAACATAATGCAGAAAGTGGCCCACCACCTCTGAGGGGTACCCCTACCACCAGGTGAAAGGCACCTTATTAACCCTGTGAACAACCCAGAGGGCAACTGACTGATTGGCCCAAATGGTGAATGGAACCTTACAACCATCAATATCAAAGACCCCTGGGCACCTGTATGGTCCTCAGGTTTGATGGCAAGTCCTACATGTTTACAGAGACAAACTTCCCACAGTTGCGCTTACAATTTAGAGGGCCTCTACTCAGGTGGTTCCAAAGGTTCACATAACCATCCAAGAGTAGGAAGAAGAAATTCAATGCCAACTCAATGAGGTGGCTCATCCCAGTATTGACCCATTCTCACAGCTTCCCCTGATACGTCAAGGCCTTCAGATTCTCAATTTGTCCAGGGTCAACAACAGCATGCACTGCTTTCTGTACTCAGGTTTGGATCGGACGCTCTAACAGTCGTCCCTATCAATTCCCCCCTTAACTCTTTCTCAGTACCTCCCAAGAACCCCTCTCCACCTTTGAAGGGGGATCCCCTTTTTCACAACTCCTCAACTTTACCTATACTTCTTCTACCTCAGTACCATGCAACCAAACTGTTCAGGTCTATTCCTCGATGTTTGCTCCTCCGGGATTCTTTTTCTGGTGCAATGGCACTGTAACAAAGAAATTAGATTACAATATGCCTTCCACTTTCTCTGTGCCTCTGCTTTAGTTCCTCAGCTGACACTATAGAGTGAAGCTGAATCCACCTGCTTGCTCAGAATCCCATCCCTAGGGTAGGACAGGCCTTATTCTTACCAGTGGAGGTCGGGCTCTCCGGAGCCTCCTCACTCGCAGCCTCTGGGTTGGGGGCAGGAGGACTTGGTTATGCAGTCACTGCCACCCAGAAGCTAGAACAGCAACTCCAAGGGCAGGAGAGGTCTCTGCTGCCTCCCTGGCATGATCACAAAGACAAACAACTCCTAATGCCCAAGTTTCCCTCACAGAACCATCAAGATCTCCTGATGGCAGACAAAGGAGGAACTTGCCTTTTCCTAAAGAAATTTGTTACTACATCAATGAAACTGGGCTGCTCAAGAAAAGTGTCCAGGCTCCAGATGTCTGAATGAAAGGCTGAAGCAACAACAGTCACATGGCCCCTGGCCAGGATGGCTAGATTCCACTCTTGTCCCCTGGCTGACCCCTGTCCTTAACCCCATATTAGTGATAAGACTCCTACTAATGATTGCTCCCTGTCTTCTCAGTTTGATCTGGAGTCACATGAGTGAGGTCGCCAAAGTAACATAAAACCAAATGCTCTTGCACCCTTACAGTCACCTCCCTACTGAACCCACGTCTGAGTATCCTTCCCACAATGCCCCCTATTAAGCAAGAAGTAACCAGATGGACTCCAGTGCCCTATATCAACAAACAGACCAAATTTTTGGGCCAGTTGGAAGTGACTGAATGGGGACAGGGCATCAGGCAGCCTGAGCGTGCCAAAGAGCAACCAGACGCTGACACATAAACCCTAATGGCATCTGGAACCTGTACATCACTCAGGGGGATTGCCAGAAAATCTCAGAAGGACATGGGTCCCAGCAGGGTCTCCAGCCAGCTCCAGAAAGACACATGCACATCTGAGCTTACCCCGCCTACTCCAGGGTACAAAAACCCCATACCATTGGAGACCTAACGAGACTTCCCTTGCTCTTTAACTTGGTGGACCGTTGATTCTCACCTGAGAGCTGATTACAATAGTGCTTTGCTGAGATGTTTCTGGTCTGATTCCTTTCTGATCAACATCCAATCTTACACTAATTTTCTGTGGAACATAATTGGGTCACAGTGTCTTCACACAAATTTCAGTGGCACTTGGGGTTTTCCACAGGGTCTTGGTGAGAATGAGATTCTTCTTCCATGTTGATTTTTGAGGCTAAAGGCCTTCAATACACTCTCTTTGGGGTTCAGGGCTCCACTGGACTCTACTTTCTGTCTGGTGTATCTCAGGACTTTTCCGGCTAATCCATGAGGCTCATGGCTCTACCAAGGCATCATTGGTCTCAGTGCCTTCCATCAGGTGTAAGTTGGCCTCAGGACCTTTTCCAGAATTGTAGTGGGGTTCAGAGCTATCCATAGTATTTTATTGGGTCTCAGACACTTTACTAGTGTGTATATGATCTAAAGGCTTTCAAAAATGTTTTAGTGGAGTTCAGGGCCTTCAAGGGTTTCTAAATATATTTTCAGAATTTTTCATAGTGTATCATTGACTTCAGGGATTTTCAGCTGATCAGTGAGGCTAATGGCCTTTTCCAGTGATTCAGTGGAGGTCAGGGCCTTGCTCAAGGATCAGAAGGTTTCATGCCTTCCATGTGGAGGCTCAGATCATGGGAAACAGATGTGGGAGCCTAGCAGGTGGAAGAAAATACAAAACAGTTGAAAGAGTTACATTCTTTATTCAGATGTCACAGTAGCCTCTCGCCAGCCCCCATCTCTAGCTTCATCCCACAGCCAGTTCATTTAGCCCCCTGAGTCTTTTCCACATGACTTTTTTACATGTTGGTCAGACAAAAATGCACACTGCCATCAGGTTCCATTGTAGGTGCAGCTCACAAACAAATATTTATACTCTGAGTGCATGCACTGAATCAGAGTTCATGGCATTGACCACATAGGAAAAAACCTATCCCACTGGAAGCCTCACCCACGGACCTAACTATGGTCATTTGGGGCCTATACTACTATCCACCCCTTTAGAATTACATGCCTTACATTTTACACATCTAAACCTCTGAGGCTTCCATAGTGATCCTTAGTGAGGAGGGCAGAGCTCTGAATCACAGGTCACAACACCAATACAAGCCACAACAACACACAGTCAGAAAGCAGTCCTCATCACCTAGGATCACTAAACCCATTGCCATCCTTGCCCATACTGAGGTGGCAGCTCAAGGCTTTCCCTGCAAGTCCAGTCATCCATAATCATATTCAGGATTCACCAGGGTCTCCCAGCAAAGCTCAGGGCACTTCAGTGCACACTCAGCTGCAGAGGTTTGGCTACACTGCCATACATGTGTTCTGCTTCACAATGTTGTGGGGGAGACACACCCATGAATGAAAGGACATAGGAATTACAGGCACTAGCACAGGAAATCACATCATGTGGGAGGATACATACCAGCTGAGTCCTGGAAGGCACAGTGGTAGCCTGTGGCAGCTTACCTGGGTGGCGATACCACACAGGCACAGCTTGGTCCTGAACCTCAGCTGACTCTATGTACACCAAAACCAGGGGACACATAAATGGACAGGGGAAAAAAATGTTGCCTTGTAATCAGTGTCCCGTCTGCAGGGCCTAGCCATGTCACATGCACCTGGGGGAGGATGGTTCACTAGTCATCCATCGTGTTACAAGGAGATCACAGTCCAAACCTTTTCTCATGGGGCTAACAGGCTACCCAACAAGGTCAGGGGACTTTACTGTCCAGGGTCATATATGTTACAGTTTGTACCCTATTGAATGCAGTGGTAGCAGGGAAAAGAACATTCCAGGTTTATGTGTGACACCCTTGTAACCACCTGAACTGCATTGGGGCTGCTGGGTGGTGCAGCAAGACCTCCAAAGGAGCTGGTACCCCTCTCCAGGAGGCTCATTCAGCCTCTCACAACTACCCACAAGCACTGTGTCCACCCATTCATGGAAGGCAGGTGGACTGCAGTCCTGTGTCCTTACTCAAGCAGGCCATTATGTCTGTCATGCCTGCAGCCTATGGGTGGTGTGGGATGTGCAGCCGCCATGGAATCTGTAACCCAGCTGCCATTGCTGCCACCATGCCCTGTGAAATGATGCCTGATGGCTCTACTGGGATGGGAATTCTATATAAGACTATCAACACTGTCAGGGCACAGATCATAGCAGACTGACCTGCTTGACCACAAGGCCATCAACAAGTATGTAGCCATATCCACTGCTATCAAGGCAAATGTGGCCACTTCTCACCCTTGAAAAGGGCAAGTGAAGTCAACCTGACTTAGTGTCAAAGGGACGTGTCATACCCTGCACTACCTGGCCATCCGTGACTCCAAGGCATCAGGGCTGTGGATACTCCTGAGCCCAAGCCACACTGACCTGGCAGGGCCCTATGTGCATCTGACATTGAAGGCAGGGCTCCCTGTTTCCCTATGTCCCATATGGTTTCACACCTGCAGCTCAGGCTGCCATACAGCCAAACTAGCAGGTCAAGGGAAGCACCTACTGGAAGCACCACACTCCAGCCAGAGCATTGGTCAATCCTTTCCTGGGCTTTGCAGGGGCCTGGACATGAACGTATACTGCTCATCTGCTTTGCATAACTTATGGCCCAAAGTGCTGCCAATTGCTGATCTCCACAAAGGCGATGTCCTATGACGACATTGTCTACTTTTTTACTGTAGTAATTCCGAGTTGACCCCTCAAACACGGTCCAGGTGTTGGTACAGAACCAGTTGGTACTGGTTCATGCAGTGCCACCATCCCTAAGACATAAGACTCAACCCAGGAGCTGCTCTGCTCATTCTCGCATCATACCACAAGGTGTCAGCATAGGGCTGTTTAGCAGCAGCAGTGGAAGGAGACCAGGGTCCTCTACTGGATCCTTAGGGCACCAAGCACAGGCGCCCAACGGGCTGCTCCCACCTTGAAGAGCCCTGGTTCCTTGACTCATATGTATCAGCACTGCCTGGCGCTTACTCATTGCATACTGTATTGACCATTGAATGTGTAGGAGCTCAAGGGACAGGGAATAGTAGACAAGTCATTCCTTTCTCACAAGTATGCACCCCATTTTCCTAGGGTAGGTGTATGACCTCCCCCTGTCCTTAGGGTAAGTAGCAAACCCCAACTCCTTCTGCCACAGACACTTGGCATGCACCAAAAGTCTCTAAAGACTCTGATGTCACAGGGCTGTAGTAGGACCTGGGCCAGCTGTCTAGCACATCTGTCATTACCACCTTCACAACTGCCCCTCTGCTGTCGCCTGTAGACACAGCCCTGTGAGTGCATCTACACCTAAAATGTACTCCAGCATAAAAGGCACAGGTACCCTGTGTATTCAGCTGCTTCTCTATCAGTGTAGTGAACCTCTGCACCCTCCAGCACTGTGACCTGAAGCTTACTGGTCTCCCCGGATGCTCATGCACTGTAACAGGCCCCTTCCAAACTCATTCAACTCAAAGGGGCAAGCTGGGTGTGGTACAGGCAAGGCCTGAGCTTGCTGAACAGTGTATTAGAGCATCAGTTCAGTGGCCAGAGTCCAGTCCCACCAACCCACTTCCTTCACTAGGGCAACAGGGCTGGCACAACTGGACCAAATGGGAGCCTCAATGTCCCAATAATCCAACTAGATCTGCAACTAAACAAGAATTGTTGGTCACAGATGTAGCAGAATTTTATCAATAACAGCCTCAGGCAAACTTTTGTCCTACCTAATAGATACTTACCCAAGAACTTGACTGACAAGCCAGGTCCTGGCTCCTTGGCTCCTTACTGCCCAGACATGTGTCTCAAAATGGGCCACTAAGGTCAAGGCTGCAAACATTCTATCTGCAAGACAGTCACAGGTCAACAACACATCATCTGGGGAGAAAACATGTACTGAGGGTGGCTGAGTCCACTGGGCCAAGTCACTGGCCACTGACCATGGCATAGGGTCATGCTATGCAAGTAAACCTGTGGCAAAACTTGAAATGTCCACTGCAGGCCTTCCCCTGTGAAGGCAGACTGCTCCTGACTCTCCAGAAAAAGAGAAGAAAGCACTAGCCAGGTCCAGCATGTAGTGTTATGTGGGCAGCTGCAAGGCCGGCTGGACCTGAGGTCAAGCACAGGATGGTGGCTGCAGGAAAGGCAGTGCTGTGTCAGTTCTCCATGGTACCCATCATGCTGCAGGTGCCTCAGGCTTCTCCACTGGCCAGAAGGAGACTTAGAGGAGCACCTGCTCCAGCTGCAGAATGGAAGCTGATTCCTGCATGTCTCCCTGGAAGGCAGAACTGCTTCACTCTACATTCCTCCAGGGCTGTAGTAGGACCTGGGCCAGCTGTCTAGCACATCTGTCATTACCACCTTCACAACTGCCCCTCTGCTGTCGCCTGTAGACACAGCCCTGTGAGTGCATCTACACCTAAAATGTACTCCAGCATAAAAGTCACAGGTACCCTGTGTGCTTGTGGGGTATGGCCTGTCCCCAGCAGGAGGGACACTGCCTTCATCTTGATTGTTGGGGTCTGTGGCCATTAACATGGCATATGGGCCTGGGAACTTACCATTTGCCAAACCCCATGCTGCACTCAGTCCCAGTGTCGACCAGGGCAGTACATTGTTTGGGGACCAGTAGGTGGCCAGCTCCACATGTTGCCTTTATCACCAATCCTTTCCTTCAGGGTGGGCACCTCACTGGATTCCTAGTCATGCTGAAACACAGTCCCCTCACTCCTCCTAGAAGCAGCCAGGTTATCTTTCAGTTGCACAGGTCAGGCTTCTCAGGATGCTTGTCTACCTCTGCCTCTTTCAGGTACTGCTGGTGGGCATATCTGTTCCTTCAGCTCAAGAAGGACCAATATAGGCTGGGTGCTATTTCCTGGCAATCCACCCTGCTGCCAGGAGATCAGCCCTCATTTGCATGTGAATGATTGTGATGGGCACTTTCTTTCTTTCTGTGTGTCACCTCTAGGACTCACTCTGTGCACCTTTTGGACAGCCATCTGCTAGGCCTTCTCCCAGGCCAGCCATCATGCTAGTAACTTCACTAAAGGGGCGCCCAACATATGGGTGAACATAGCAATCAGAGACCCAAATGTGGTGAGTTGAGCACACTAAAGAACAATGTCTCTCATGCCACTAGTAAATCTTCCATCATGCGTTCCCCATGTATTCAGATTAAACATCAGCTGACACAGATATAAAACAATCTCAAAAACCTTAACACTGAAAATAAAAGAATCCAATAACAATCAATAAATGGGCAAAAGAAATGAACAGACATTTCCCAGGAGTATGAATAGTCAATAAATATATGGAAAAATGTTTCACATCTCTAGCAATTAAATAAATGCAAATTAAAACTACACTGAGATTTCTTCTCACTCTAGTCACAATAACAATTATCAAGAATAGAAGCAACAGTGGTATTGGGTAGGATGTGGGAGAAAGGTATACTTATATACTGCTGGTAGGATTGCAAATAGGTGCCATTATTCTGGAAAGGAGTATGGAGATTCTTCAGAAAACTTAGAATGAAACCACCATTTCACTCAGTTATCCCACTTGTTATATAACTCAAAGTAATTAAAATCAGCATGCTACAGTGACAGGGCCACATCAATATACCCTACAAGCCTTCAGTTACTACTCAGTTAATCCCTACCAGGGCATTAATTCACTCATTCAGTTAAGGCTGTAATAAACCATTAGGCTGTGAATATTCTTGCAATGTCTCACCTATGAACTTCTGGTGGATACCTAAAGTCTAAACCATAACAGGTTCAGTGCTATTGTGGGAAAAAGACTGATCAAGAAACAGCAAGCAGAATTGAGAGGAGAACTCCAAATAAACTATTTTACACCAGGGACCCAGAGAAAAATCAAACTCCAAATTCTGAGCACCCATCCACAGTTTCTCAAAATATTTATAGGTTATATGTGATGGGCTGACAGATTTTGCTCCTTGGATATGTTACAGGTCAGTCTATATGGGCAATGACCAAACAGACTCCACGTTGCTCTGAGACTCCATGTTATATAGTAAATGAGCTTCTCCCCTGGGAACACCCCGCGTCTGTACCCATCATCAGTTACTTAGCGTGATATGTTTAGCAATACAATAAAACAATTCTTATGTAATGAAAAATTGCTCTCTTTTGATTCCTATTGCTCCTAAACAGTACACCATTTGAGTGGTGATTCTGTGGATGTTAGTAACCATTAGTAATTTGTACGTAGGTAAGGGTCATTTTGACCCACTTCCCCCTCTGCTGATGATCTCATGATGTTAGTTTGTAATTTTGAATCATAGCAACAGACACTTATGATTGATGTGAGTTTTGGTATAAGAACCCCTACAACCCTGTGGTTGGGGCTGTTCTCTCAATAGTCATTTTTGGGGCATTGTGTGCCAGTCAGCAGTTGGCTTAATAAAGACTCTAAAATTGGACTTCTCAGTGGCAATTGATCTGTTGTTAATTTGCACCCCATAACACTATGTAGTGTCCTAAATTTCTAGTCTACCAGACATATGGTTGTGCACGGGCTCAAGTAAGAAGTATGTTTACAGAAGCAGACTACAGTAAAGGGAAGAGCTGCCTCCTCTTACAAGGCCTTCAGGAAATCTCTAGCCTTGGGCCCTGAGCCCCTACAGGTACATTTTAAACTTCAAAGGGGAGAAGTCAGACTCCCAGTGGAAGTTATCTACAATGTAAAAGATAGGGGCACATGGCCAATCAGACTTTCTGGGAAAAGGCTGAGAGAGGGGAGGGGAATTGACCCCTTAACCAGGGATAGGTTTCTTACCATAGCATTTCTACAATCTTATTTCACAACCAGGTCTGGGTTTGCAATCACACTAATCCCAGAGTCTCACAGAGGTTCAGTGGTATTTCTTAGGTCAGAAATTAGGCAACTGTAAGGGGCAAAGCTGAGCAGCCAGAACAAAGACCAGCCCACTGAAAGTGACCAGAAAGTTTGCAGCAAGGTTGAGGGAAAGTTCCACTGATCCTTTACACCCACCTGTCATTCAACAGGACCCCTCCCATCCCAGTCTATAAAAACCCTGGGCAGCCAGGGCCACTTGCAATTTTCTCCTGGTCCCTATACCCCCGGAGGTCTGGATATTTCACCTGAGAGCCAAATTCCAATAAAGCTTGCTTTGGCCACTTTCTGTCCCATTTTATTTGGCTGCTAACTGTGCCCACTGAGACCCGCCGAGCTTACATTTAGTCTGCCGCTGAGACCCGCCTGAGCTTACATTTGGTGCCAAAACCCGGGAGGGGTTTTTTGAGCTCCCCCATCTCAGGGTTGAGACCCACCCCCTCCTCAGAAGAATCAGGAGATTCCATTTGTCCTGCTCAGCTCTGCTCTGTTTGCTCCATCCCGCTTCAAAGCACAGTAAGTTCCCTGGGTTTTTCCCCATACACTCTTCCAATTTATACCCTCTGTTCCGCAGGAGATGTGTTCATGGGTATCCCACAGACCTTGCCACTGCTCTGTTTGGGCTCTGATTGTTGTGAAGATGTTCCAGCCTCCAGTTAGCCTCCCATTTATTCCATTTTTGGACTCCTGAAAGTCGAGTGATGTCTTTGCTTTCGGCCCATCCACCGTTCTCCAGTGTGCAGGAGTCAGAATTGGGACACTTCTTCTGATTCCAGTATACCTGTCTGGGTGAAACTGGATGGCTAATGGGAAATACCGGGAGCTCATTGGACCCCAAAACTCCAAATTACAGCTATCTCTGCCATAATTTTACTAAACTGGGACTTCCCAAAGACTTAAGCCATAAGTGGATAATTTATATTCAACCCTGGCCAAGCCTCAGTATGTTTTGGATCTCAAGATGTGCACCAAAAGGCACTCACAACCATTTGCAAGTTTTCTTTTTGGAATTTGGTGCTCACCCCGCTTCTCCTTCCCCTTCCTCCTTGGAGCCCTCCCACTTCCCCTCCAACCTCCTCCTTCAGAATGCCTCTATGCCCAGTCTGTCCCCTCCTCCCCTGTCAGCACTAACAGGCAACTTTATCAGACTCTCCCACTGTCTAACCCAGAGCTTCTTTATCCTCTCCAGGAGGTCGCTGATGCAAAGGGTTTATGCGAATCTAAGGTCCATTCTCATTTAGGGTCTTTCTCTGCTGATTCCTCTACTTATATTAAGGAATTTAAGTATCTTTCCCAAACTTATAGTCTTAATATCCTTTCTTCCACTCCCAGTATCCAACAGGCAGCACAGGACCACGCTGACAAAGCCCATTTAACAGACATAACTTCACGCACAGGGGCAGGTTCCAATAACCAAACCAAGCTGGAACTATCAGGAAGGCTAGCAGAGCCACCATTACTGTGCTTGCATGATCCAATACCTCATGGCAGGCATGCAAGCAGTCTCCAATAAGGTGATAAACTTTGATAAACTGAGGGAAATTACCCAGAATCAGGATGAGAATCCAGCTCTGTTTCTTAACCGCCGTACAGAGGCCCTTAGTAGATATACTAAACTGGACCCTGAATCTCCCTCTGGGGCTACAGTGCTAGCAACCTACTTCATTTTTCAATCAGGCCCTGATATAAGAAAAAAGCTCAAGTGAGCTGTGGAGGGCCCTCAAACCCCTATTTGAGATCTGGTGAAAAATGGCCTTTAAAGTCTGTAATGCCCAAAAAATCAGCCAAATTGGCCAGGCAAGTTTATTTACAGAAAAAGGTGACACTCCAATCCCAAGCCTTGATAACTACCCTGAGACCTGCAGCTCCTGTGAGAGCTTCAAAGGGGAGCCAGCAATCCTGCCCATCAGGGACTTGCTTCAAGTGCAGATGTGAAAGTCACTAGGCTCATCAATGTCCAAACCCATGGCCCCCAACAAGGTAACATCCCACCTGCAAACAAGCAGGACATGGAAGAGTGACTACCCTATGGCTGGTCCCTCCCCAGCATCTCTACGCAGAGGTGTGGCCAGCCAGGCATTCCCTTCCCATGAGCTTTTGGGATTTGCAGAAGACTGAAGGAGCCTGGACTCGAGGACCCCTATAACGATAGCCAGCCCAGGGTAAAAGCTCCAGGTAGCGGGTAAGTCCATAATTTTCCTTCTGGACAAGGGGGCCACATATTCTGTCTTGCCTGCCCACTCTAAGCCTTTATTTCCTTCCCAGATTTTGGCTTTGTGAATTGATGGAAAACCCTCCTTCCCAAACAGAACAGCTAGATTAGCCTGTGCCCTGGAGGGACATCCTTGTACACACTCATTTCTACTTATTCCCTACTGTCCAGTCCCCCTCCTAGGAAGAGATGTTCTCCAACCCCTAGAATCCACCCTACAACTTCTTCCCAGGCACACAGCTAGTGCTCACCTTCTTTTACCTCTGTTTCATACATTCTCTAATGCCACCACACCACCTACCCTACCGTTACCCCAAGACCTAATTAACCCCCAAGTCTGGAACACCTCCAAGCCAAACATAGCCTCCCACCACAAGCCAGTCCTTATCCAAATGAAACCTCAAGCTAAGTTTCCCTCATGTCCCCAGTTTCCAATTTCCCTTACTCACAGGGAAAGACTTAAACCCATTATAAATCAGTTGCTTACTCAGGGACTCCTTATCCCTACTGACACCCCTGTAACATCCCCATACTGCCAGTACATAAACCCTCAGGTCCAGGACCTCCATCTAATTAATGAGGCAGTTATTCCCATCCACCCCATGGTCCCTAACCCTTACACCCTTCTTTCACACATTCTCCCCTTCTACCACCCACTTCACAGTCCTGGATCTCAAAGACGCATTCTTTACAGTCCCCCTCCACCCTAACTCCTATTACTTCCTTGCCTTCACATAGGAGGATCCTACATCCTTTAGGTCTCAACAGCTGACATGGACAGTTTTACCCAAGTTTTCTGGGACAGTCCTCACCTTTTTGGGCAAGACTTAGCTCAGGATTTGGCTACTTGTGACTTGGGAGACAGCACACTCCTACAATATGTGGATGACCTCCTCCTATGCAGCCCGTCCCTCAAGGCCTTGCAAACACACACTGTTCAGCTCCTCAACTTCCTGAGGTCTCAAGGCTATCGAGTCTCTCCAGCCAAAGCCCAGCTCACCACCCCTTCAGTCACATATTTGGGCATACTCCTCACTCCTACCTCTAAGAGACTCACAACAGACAGAATCCAAGCCCTGCATGACTTACAGCCACCAGAAATGGTAGGTTACATTCCCTCCTTCCTGGGTTTAACTGTTTTTTTCAGACACTGGGTTCCTCATTTTGCACTCATTGCCAAACCCCTATATCAGGCAGGAAAGAAGACTCCATGTGGACCCCTTACCTCCCCCAAGATGATAGCTAACTCTTTTTACAAGCTCAGGGATGCTCTCATGTCCTCCTCTGCTCTCTCTCCCCAACCCTAAGAGTCCTTTCCTCCTCTTCATGGATGAAAAACATGGTGTTACCACTGGACTCCTCATGCAACCAAGTGGACCTTCTTAAGACCAGTGGCATACCTCTCCAAGCAGCTTGATTCCATGGTTTATGGGTGGCTACCATGTCTCCGAGCACTGACGACAGCAGTTGAATTAACTAAGGAAGCTCTACAATTCACCCTACTTCAACCAATAACTGTTTTCCACCCATCAACTGCAGGATCTCTTAAACCATAAATCCATTCCACTCCCACAGGTGCTAAAGATGCTACATTCACCTCATGAAGAAATCTCCAATTACCCACTCCCCTCACCTAACCTAACCATTTTTGTAAATGGCAGTTCTGTGCTAGGTCCCGATGGATGCTGTAAAGTTGCCTATACAGTTGTCACCACTGCCTCAGTTCTGGAAGCCAATTGCCTTCCAGAAGGGAACACTTCCCAAAGGCTGAAATTTTGCTCTGATCAAGGCTCTAATTTTGTCCATAGGTAAACAAGTCAACATCTACACAGATTCCAAATATGCCTTCCTGATTGCTCACTCACATTGAGCTATATGGAAGGAGTGTGAATTTTTCACCACAAAGTGCTCACCAGATAGGAAAGAAAAACAGAAGATTCTAAGTATGGGAATGTATTCATTAGAAAGTAAAAGAGTATTTTTAAGACAGAAAGTTCTTGTGATGGAATATATGAGGGTCAAAGTAAGTGCTAAGAAAGTCTGTGTAAGTAAAGGGCAAATTTCAACAAGTTTGCATTTAACTAAGTTGGTTATATGTATGTGAGACAGGCTGTAACCTGGTACCTGGGAATATTCCTATGCAGGGGCACAAGATGCCTGGCTGCTGTGGCAATACCCTACCTGGGGAGGCTCTATGCAGGAATTCTATCAGCTCTGACATTGATCTCAAGCACACAGCTGTCAGGAAGGAAGGAATTCCTTTGCCAGAAAACCAGTGTTTCTTCAGCTCCCTTCTCTGGTTCCTGCCCACCTTACAGTAACTTTGGACTGTGGACTTTCTTGGGAGCTACACAGAGCTGCTAACATTGCACTTTGCAGCTGCAAAAAAGGTACGTAGATGTCCTAGTCTCTGTAACTTTCCTAAAAACAAAGAATAATGCTTACATAATCCTGATAATAAGACATAAATGTAAAGATTACTGATGTAACTTCTTAGAACTGCATTTCCATCAGAGAACAGAGTTCCATCTGATCTCTGCTTAATCTTCAAAATCTGTTTTGTGAAAAGATCAGCCTTACCTGAGATAAGGCTCTGCCTCACCTGGCTGCATATTAGAATGGCTCCAAAGAAAACCAGACTTTAATTCATTTAAAGTTGTGTTCAAAGGTTTGATGTTTGTTGTAAAGATTACTGTGATCTCAAAGAGGGGATATAATGCATAACTCGGACTAAGCTAAAATTCAGGATACCTATTGCACACACTGAATATTCTACTGTTGGTGATTCATTTTGTATTTTCCTTGTAAACTCTATAACTGTTGCCTGATTAATTTTTGCAGAAGTACTGCTTCAAAAGCAAACACCGTAAATTAACTTGAAATAGTAAGGCATCACCAGTAGGACCGATAATGTAAACCCCAATTAGATAAAAGGGGATAAATAACTGTAAAGTCATAGACATTGAAGTTAAAGCCCAGCACTTTTACTTTTTGACTGGTGAGACTAGCTTGCTGGCGATTAAGATCAAATTTAGAGACTGAGATTAAATACAGAGGTCAAGAAAATCAGTAACAGGTCAATTGGACCAGCTTGATCTTGGACACCTAGTAAAACAGTTAAAATTGAAATATAACCATTCTTGGCCATATAAAATATAAACAATAGTTAAATGCAACCTAAGATGTACACTTGTGTTAACCTCCCTAAAATAATTAAAGACTGCAAGCTACAAGAGAGAAATTCTTAGGATGTACCTGCTAAATATCAAGAGAAATTTCCAGAATCAGAAGCTGTTAGTGAGTTCAAGGCCTACAGATCCCCCTAAACTACATATGTAGGCTTAATCTGTGCTTGCTAGTATAATTATCTAACCCTAAGTCTCAGAAATATAGAGATCTCTACTAAATACAGGTTATGCCAACAAGAGGACTTAATCATGCAGTCACTGCCAACCAAAAGCTAGAACAGCAACTCCAGAAGGCAGTAGAGGCATCTGCTGCCCCCCTGACATCCCTGTAAAGATGAATGACATTTATTGCTCAAGTTTCTTTGCAGAACCATTGAGCACTAGATCTGACAGCAGACAAAGGGGCAACAAGCCTCTTCCTAAGAGAATGTTGTTGCTGCATCAATGAAACTGGTCTAATGAAAGCAACATCAAAACCCTTAGACACCTAAATAAAAGACTGAAGCAAGAAGAATCAAATGACCCCTGGCCAGGATGACTGAACTCCACTCTTGTCACCTAGCTGAGCCCTACCCTTACTCCCCTATTTGTGATAGGATTTCTGCTAATGATTGCTCCCTGTCTTCTCAGGTTTGCCCAGAACCACGTAAGTGAGGTTGCCAGGGTGACCTACAACCAGATGCTCCTACACTCCTTTAGCTGCCTCCCTACCAACCTAAAACCCAAACCTTTTCTCCCCATGATGCCCCCTAACATGCAGGAAGTAGCCAGATGGACTCAGGTGCCCTATATCACCATAAAGGTCAGGATGTTAGGTCAGAAATTAGGCTACTGTAGGGGGCAAATCTGAGCAACCGGAACAAAGACCAGCCCACCAAAGGTGACCAGAAAGTTCCACTGACCCTTTACACCCACCCGTCACTCAACAGGACTCCCTCCCATCCCAGTATATAAAAACCTGGGCAGCCAGGGCCATGTGCGATCTTCTCTAGGTCCCTATACCCCAGGGGTCTGGGAATTTCACCCAAGAGCCAAATTCTGATAAAGCTTGCTCTGCCTTTTTCTATCCCATTTTATTTGGCTGCTAACTGTGCCCGCTGAGACCCACCAAACTTACATTTGTTTCCACTGCCGAGACCCGCCTGAGCTTACAGTATTACCAGAGAATAAGTGAGGCTCAGAATCTTCCCTCAGAACCCACTGGTTCAGGGCCTCCATGAGGTTCTCAGTGAATCCCAGGAATTTGCCCAGGTGCTCAGTGAAGTTCAGCCATTAGCAGGGTCACAGTGGTGATCAATGCTTTGTCCAGTGTCTTAGTGAGGTTCAGGGCCCTTTCAAGGATCTCAGTGGGGCTCAATCTCTTGCCCAGGATCTCAGTGGGATGCAGCCTAATTCAGTGTGTCATGGGCTCTCAGTTTTTTTGTAGGATATCAGTGGTTCTCATGGTCTTTCCAAATTTCTCAGTGGGCTCAGGCCTCTCTCCATGGTATCAGTTGTATCCTTTTTTGATAAAACCATGTTGCCAGACTGGAAATGATGAATTGCAGACTCCAAAGGGGGAGGGGTCTGAGCAGCAGCTCAGAATAATGATACCACAACAAAATGGCAAGACACACAGATCAAGTTCTTGTAGGCAGGAGGTTTGGAAGATTTGTAAGGTTTCAAATTCACACAGCACTAACTTGTGACTCTGACAGAGCTTTTTATGATATTTATCAGGCCTCCTGCATGAAAACATTTCCTTTAATTTTTAAAATTTTTATTGTATTTGTTCTAATTGGTTGTACATCACAATAAAAATGCAATTATACATTTTGATAGATCATACATAAAGGGAGTGTAATCTCTCATTTTTCTGATTATACATGTTGCAGGTCATGCAAACATGTACATGTTGCATAATGTCTGTTGCATAATGTACATGGTGATAATGTCTGTTTCACTCTACTATCATTCCTTCCTCCACACCCCTTCCCCTGGTCATTCCCCTCTACCTATTATAAAGTAACTCTTTACTTCCCTCTCCCCTGCTTATTGTGAATTAACTTCTGCATATCAGAGGAAAAAAATGGTCTGTTGTGTTTTGGGTCTGGCTTATTTCACTTAGCAGGATTTGTTCTAACTCCATCCATCTACCAGTAAATGCCAGAATTTCATTCTTCTTTAAAGCTGAGTAATATTCCATTGCATAGTTGTAGTTGCTTCTTGAGACCTGACAGAAAAGAACATCTCAATTGAAAATAAAAGAACCATTGTCCTATCTTTTAAATGCCAATGCATTGTGTGATTTAAGGTGTTTTAAGACCAACTTTGTCAAAATTGAGCTTTTCTTCTCTACTATTAGAGTCAGTAGAGGTTTATCAGGGATCAATCTAGGGAATTCATGAGAAGCCTTTTGACTCCTTTAGCTTTTCCTCTAGAAGTTGTGCCATCTTCCAGGATGGATCAAGGTCTTGCTGATCCCATGTGACTTTCCTTCGTTTCCCTTTCTGGTCCCAGGTGGTTTCCCATTATCCACTCCAATGACCCTGCTCTTTGCAGAGTGCGCACTGGTTCACTTCCTGTTCTCTAAGGTACTCTCAACACCCCTGATCAAGAGGCCAGGTGACTCCCCAGAGTTGCAGGGCTCTCAGAGGTTTCCTGTTGTTCCCTGGATCCTGGATGACCTTAGAGGACAAGTGTGAAAATATTGGTGATTTTTTCCTTGTCCCTTTTACTTACTTGACTTTGATCTCCTCATTTTGATTTTAAACATATAGCAGGTCAGTTTTCCCAGTCTTGAAGTTAGATTTCTGGGTTTTAACTTCAATTTTTATAATTAATTGGGGTCTGTATTAGAACTGGAAGTCAGAATTATATCGTATCTGTCCTATAGGTGATGGACTATTGTCACAAATTAACTCAGGTTGTTCTATCAGAACAGTGTTTCTGCAAGACACTAACAGGCATTAGTTATAACAGTTAAGGAAAATTTTAAAAAGCTAACAAGAGGAAGAATATTCAATTTGTATAATAGCTATGAACCAAGAAGCATAATTTTTATAATCCCAAACCTTTACTTCATTATGTGGTATATCTCCTGTATATTTTGAGATCTCAGTAACATTTACGAAAAAAAAAGAAAAAAAGAAAAAGTTCCTTTTGAACAAATTTAAATCAACTTAATTCTAGAGTACATTGGAGTCAACTAATATGAAATGTGATAGAATCTTATTTCAGGTGAGGGTTCCTGACAAATTTTAGGTAAAGTGCTCTATTTCTGAAGATGATTTTGCCCCTTTCTTTAATATCATTTCACAGTGATCTCATGTATTATTTCCTTAATCTATCTGAATATCAGCTAACAAAATACAACACTGAAACAGAAGCATAAATTAAACATAAAGGCCAAGAGAGCTCTTAACTTAAACAATTCAGTCTCCTAATACTGTAAACTCAGGGGCATGGCTAGTGACCAAATAAAATTGGACAGAAAGTGACCGAAGCAAACTTTATGGGAATTTGGCTCTCAGGCAAAATTCCTAGCCCCCGGGCTATAAGTCAGGGTAGGGAGTTGAAGAAAATGGCACATGGTCCCGGATGACCAGGGTCTTTATAGGCTGAAATGGGCGGGGATCCTGCTGCGTGACAGGTAGAGGCAAGGGTCATTGGAGTTTTCCTGATTGGTCGCTGTGTGGTGCACTGTCCTTTGCCTCAGTTGCTCCACTCTCCGTCATATAGTCACCCAAATTATGACTTAACAAATACCTTCCAAAAATACACTTAAATTCTGATCTCAGAATAAAGAGTAACACAAAATTATTTATATAACTTATAATAACATGTTACATTAATCCAGTTACAAAATATTAAATGTCATATATACCCACCAACTTGGTTATTTCTCTATAAATCTGTAGAAGAGTATTGGGAGAACATCACTTGGTGAACTGCTCTCCTAAGGTTTTACATTTTAAAAGATTGTATACTTGAAGAACATGAAGTCATCTGATATACAGAGAAGTCAGTGATGGCTAGGGTCACATTTACACACTTGTCCTCATTAACTAAGTTTAACATTAACATTGAAACTTAGACAAGGCTCAAACAGTTCTCAGATGTACACATAAGAGTTGTTTATTTAATCAGCTACAAAGTAATCATTTAAAGACTTTATTTATTTTTTTTTAAGACTTTAAAACAGGCAAACGTTAATCCCTTTAAGACTTAAGTTCCCTAAGAAATAAAACCTAAAAATACAATAAATTATATTGACAGGTAAGACCAGATCAATGTTTTAAGTTCTTGCTTTTTCTAAACATAGCGAATTAGCATATTGAAGTTTAACCTTAGAAAAAAGTCCTTCAGGAACTGACTGATTATAACCAATTTAATCACATACATGAACTTTTGGAGACTTACCTTCCTGAAATCTTTTGAAACTTACTTAGACTTTTTACAACTTGTTTACCATACAAAGCAGAAACATTTCTTTTTCCTTCTAAATTTCCATACTCCAATATATTTCCATGCCTATAGCTTTCTTATATCTCTCTTTGTCCGGTTGCTGACTGTCAAAAATGCACTCACCTGTCCAAGCCCAAAGAATGGACTAAGAGTTACTAGGTAGAGGAAAAAGTAAGGCTTTACTTAAAGAAGGTCTTGAAAGACTGGGTACCTATTGGTCAGGAACACACAGATTGTGTACAACCAGCATTTTATCCCCTAAAGCACAAGGGCCCTCCCCAGGTTCCTCACTGGCTGAGTACTATGGGATGTACAATCTTCCAGAATGTGACCTAGGTTTACTGTCTCCTATTTGGTTATTTAAAGAAATAAAATTTATTTCTCCCCACATCCATTTGTTTACTTGTGGTTGGAAAGTTTCCTGGGTTGATTGCCTTGTGGCCCTCTTCTCACAAATACCTTTATGTAGTTGAGTTCCATTAGATAAAAATAAATTTACCCACTTCTAATTTGTGTTACCTTTGAACCCCAAAATATCAAACAAGTCTAGTTAATACTCTAAGTCCCTTATTCTTGTCAAAAAAAATTACTTAGAAGCAATGGACATTGCACTTTTTATAATTTATACACTGATTTGTGACCTAGAAACATGTAGATTAGTAATTTTGAAGATATCTTTACTCCTAACCAATTGAACCTATGTGAACTAAAAAGCATTTGGATACATTTGGGTGACTACATAGTTTATAAGTGTTCATTTATCTATTTCTGATTTTCACACCATGTAAACAATACAGACACAAGCATATATAGAGGCAATAAATATAGGCACAGATAATCAATAATTTTGTAACTTTTTTCTGAGTCTTAAATTTCTACAGGTAGGGAGCAAAGTAACTATTATATTTATTGCTTTAGAAATTAAAATAGAGCCTGTCACTGATTTTTACAGTATGATTCAGAGCTGGGAAGGGCCTGTGCTTTCCATTTTCCTTCCCTGTGTGTAGGCCTATAATTTTTCCTGGAGATTCCATGTACACCCCAAACTCTCTGCAAACAATGAGTGCTAAAAAAAAAAAAATAGCATTTTATCACCTTTTGTATCTTTTTCCCTTTTGTCCTAAGACTCTCTTTCCAATATTTTAACATAAGGTCCCGAGGTCTATCTGGGGGAATTTCAGTGTCTTTCCCCCTGCTGGCCTCCCCTTCTCCAGAGGTTTTTTGGCTAAAGTTTAAACCCCCAATGGTGGTTTCTTGCTCCCACATGCCATCCCATTCCCTGGCTGTGGGCTTATGTTTCTGAAAAGGGGTTCAGCTGCCCTTTTGGGAGTTTCCTTGCCTCGCATCTCAATCACACTCACACAGCTTCCAGGATGTCCTGACCCCAAGGAAGAACTTCTTTCTTGAGAACAGACTTTCCTACCTTCATCTGTGCATGATGCTACCTGGGTGCTGCTACACTTACCAGGATTCTCTCTCTCTCTCTCTCTCTCTCTCTCTCTCTCTCTCTCTCTCTCTCTCTCTCTCTCTGTTGCTGATCAATTTTTGATTTGGGAACTGTTTATAGTCCCAGGTATCATAGGTATCATCCTGCACCCGAGTCCATCCCAAGAAGTCAGTGGGATGCTTCACCTCTAAAGAGAAGTCCCCATGAGCCTCTAGGTGATGAATGAATCCCCAGGTTGGGTGTCAACATTTGGAGATACCAGGGCACCTCAAGGAATCAATCATGCTCTCAGCAGTAGCTTGGAAAGGCAAAACTTACTTCTGCAGAAGGGTGGGCTACCAAAGTCTGCAAGCAAGCACACGTTGACAGGCAGTCTGCGAATTTTTATCCCAAATGCAGAACTGTCACCTGCAATGAGAGGTGGAGTTTAGGGTTACAATTATAGAGTTGGCTAATGTTAAATTTGGGGAAGGAGGCCTGGCACGATGGCACATGACTAATCCCAGTGACTCAGAAGTCTGAGGCAGGAGGATCACAAGTTCAAAGCCAGTCTCAGTAAATGTGAGATGCTAAGCAACTCAGTGAGACCCTGTTCCTAAATAAAATACAAAGTAGGACTGGGGATGTGGCTCAGTGGTTGAGTGCCACTGAGTTTAATTCCCAGTACAAATAAAAAATTGGGGAGGGGAAAGGAAATGCTATATTTAAAATGGTTGTGCTTGGATACATGTTGGGAATCTCAAAATGAATAAGATTGAATCTTATATCCCAGATAAGGCTAAATACTATATTATATATACTTAGTGTCATTCTTGAGGTCACAGTTTTGCTCAGGGCCTTCCATGGGATCTCAATGTCATAGTGCCTTGCCTAGGGTCTCATTTTTACTCAGATCATCCCCAGTATCACAGTAGCTTTTGGGGTGTTCTACAGTCTGTAAGAGAACTCTGGGCCTTCCCCAGGGTCAAAGTAGTGTTCAGGGATTTTGACAGACTCTCAGGGGATTCTTCCCTTTCCAGAGGAACTCACTTGGGCTCTTGGACCTCCTCAGGGTCTCTGTGGATTTCAGAATATTCCCAAGGTTTTTCAAGGGGCTCAGGCCCTTGCCTAGGGACTTAGTGGGACTCATGGCCATACCCAGAATTTCAGTTTGTGTCTGGGATGTTCTCAGTGTCTCAGTGGTGTTCCCAGATCTCAGTGTGGCTCAGAAACTTCCTCAAGGGCACACTGGGTTCAGGGCCCTCACAGAGACTTAGTGTATCCCAGGACTTACCTATGTCCTCAGCGGAGCTCAGCACCATTCTAGGGTTGCACTGGTGCTCATTGCTTTCCTTGGTGTTTGAAAGGGGCTCAGCACCTTCCCCAGTTTCTCATTGAATCTCTTAACCTTCCCTGGGGTCTCAGTCAGGTTCAGTACTTTCCCCAAGTGTGCATAGGGGCTTGTAGCATTTTCTAGGGTCTCATGAGGGATCAGAACATTTCCAAGAGTATCACTGGGACTCAGGTTCTTCCCCAGAATGTCAATAGAACTCAGGGCTGTCTACAAGTTCTTAGCAATTCTTCCACAGTGTTTCTGTGTTTAGCATTCACTATTCTTAGTGGTGTTCAGAGCCTCCTCTGTGGTGGTGTAAATGGGGTGCAGGGTCTTTCTCAGTGTCTCGTTGGTTCTCAAGGCTCTTCCAGGACATCAATGGGGATCATGGCCTTTCTAAATGTTTCAGCGGGGTTCTGGGCATGGCCCTGCCTCTTAGTGAAATTCTGGATTTTCCCCAGGGTCACAGTCATGCACAAACCATTCCCCAGTGTCACAGACATGCCTAGACACTTCCCCAGTGTCACAGTCATGAAGAGGCCCTTTCTCAGTGTCACAGATATGCATAGGTCATTCCTCATGGTCACACTCATGCATAGGCCCCTCCTCAGTTTCACAGTCATGCTTAGGCCCTTCTCCAGTGTCTCATGCATGCATAGACCCATCCCCATAGTCACAATCTAGCATAGAGTCCTTCCACAGCATCACAGATATGCATTCAGCCATCCCAAATGTCATAGTCATAAATAGAACCCTTTCCCAGGGTCACACTCATGCATGGCGCTCTTCAGCATGGTCACAGTCATACGGAGGCCCTTCCCAAGGGTCAGAGTCATGCATCAGGCCCTTCCCCATGGTCACAGTCATGCATAGGTCACAGTCATGCATAGGTCACAGTTATGTCTATGGCCTTTTCTCAGGGTCAGAGTCATGCTTATGCCCTTCCCAAGGATCACAGTCATGAATACAGCCTTCCTCATTGTCACGGTTATGCACAGGTCATTCCCCATATTCATAGTCATGCATAGGGTCCACTGCCAGTGTCACAGTGATGCATAGGATCCATCCACATGATCATAGTCATGTATAGACCCTACCTCTGGGTCACAGTCATGCACAAGGCACTTCCCCAGAGATGAAACAGTCATGCGTACACCTTTCCCCATGGTCACAGTCATGCATACAGCCTTCCCCAGGATCACAGTTCTGCTTAGGGCCTTCCTAGGGTCACTGTCATGCATAGGCTCATCCCCAGGATCAGGATCATGCATAGAGCCCTTCCACAGGGTCACAGTCATGCATAGGGCCCTTCCACAGGGTCACACTCATACATAGTGCCCTTCCCAAGGGTAAGGGTCATGTGTAGGGCTCTTCTTCATGGTCACAGACATGGTCCTTTTCTGAGAGTCACACTCATGCATAGGCCCTTCCTTGGGGTCACAGTCATACATAGGCCCATCCTCAGAGTCACTATCATGCATAGGAATTTCTGCAGGGTCAAAGTCATTCATAGGCCTTTTCATGGTCACAATTATGCATAGGCATTTTCCCATTGTCACAGTCATACATAGGACCATCCCCAATGTCACACACATGCATAGGACCCTTCCCCATACTCAGTCATGCATAGACGCTTTCCCATGGTCACAGTCATGCACAGACTGTTCCCCATGGTCACAGTCATCCATAGTCCTTTCCTTAGGGTTACATCATGCATAGGGCTCTTCTGTAAGATCACAGTCATGCATAGATCATTACTCAGGGTCAGAGTCATGCGTAGCCCCTTCCACATGGACACAATCATACATAAGGCATTCCACAGAGTTGTAGTCATGCATAGCCCTTCCCTGGGGTCACAGTTATAATAAGTGTTTCCTCAGGGTCACAGTCATGCATAGGGTCCTTGTCTATGATCCCAGTCATGCATAGGGCCATTTCCCATTGTCATGGTCATGCATATTCTCTACATCAGGTCACAGTCAAGCATAGGGCCCTTCCCATGGTCACACTCATGCATAGGCCCATCCTCAGTATCACAGTCATGCATAGGCCCTTTATCATGGTCACAGACATGCATAGGCCCTTCCCCCAAGTAACAGTCATGCATGGGGCCATCCCCAATATCACAGTCATGCACAGGGCCCTTCCCCAAGGTCACACTCATGCATAGACCTTTCTTCAGGATCACAGTCATGCATAGCCCTTCCACAGAGTCAAAGTCATGCATAGGCCCTTCTTAAGGGTCACAGTCATTTATCGGGACCTTCTGCAGGTCACAGTTATGGCTCGGTGCTGTCATAGTCAGACATAGGCCCTTCCCCACATTCTCAGTCATGCAAATGGCTGTTCCCTAGGGTCACAGATATGCATAAGGCCCTTCCTGAGGGCCATAGTCAGTCATAGGCTCTTCCACATTGTCACAGTCCTATATAGGTGCCTTCCCAGGCTCACAGTGATGTACAAAACTTCCAGGATTCACAGTCATGCATACACCCTTCCGCAGGTTCACGGTCATGCATAGGATATTCCTGAGAATCAGTCTTGGTTAGGGCTCTTCTGCAGTGTCACAGTCATGCATAGGCCTTTCCCCAGAGTCATAGTCATGCATAGGCCCTACCTCAGGGTCACATTCATGCACAGGACCTTCCCCTTGATCACAGTAATTCATAGGCCTTCCCCATGGTCACTGTCATGCATAGGCCATTCCTAAAGAACTCAGACATGCATATGTTCTTCTGCAGACTCAGGGTCATGCATCGGGCCTTTCCCCAGGGTAAGAGTTATGCTTCGGGACCTTCTGCAGGGTCACAGTCATAGTGCATTAATCAGGGTCACAGTCATGCATGGGACCCTGCCCCATGGTAACAGTCAAGCATAAGCCCTACATTAGAGTCACAGTCTTGCATAGGCTCTTTTCCATGATGACAGTCATACATAGGATCCTTCCAAAGGGTCAGTCATGGATAGAACCCTGCCTGAGAGTCAGTCATGCATACAGCCTTCCCAATGGTTACAGTTATGCTTACAGCCATTCCCCAGGGTCACAGTCTTGCATACAGCCTGTCCCAGAGTCACAGTCATGCATAGGGCCATTCCCCAGATTAACAGTCATGCATAGAGATCTTCTCAAAGGTCAAAGTTATAGTCCCTTCCTCAGGATCACAGTCATACATAGGGCCCTTACCCTTGGTCACAATCATACATTGGCCTTTCCTTAGGGACACAGCTATTCATAGGGCCTTTCCACCAGGTCACATTCATGGTTAGGCACTTTCTCAACATTACAGTCATGCATATGGCCCTTCCCATGGTCACAGTCATTCATAGGCCATTCCTCATTATCACAGTCATGCATAGGCCTGTTTCCATGGTCACAGTCATGCACAATGCCCTTCCCCAGGGTCACAGTCATGCAGGGGCCTCTTCCACAGGGTCATAGTCATGTATACTGCATTCTCCAGGGTCACAGTCATGCATAGGCCTTTCCCTAGGGTCACAGTCATCTCTAGGCCTTTCCTCATGGTCACAGTAAAGCATAGGCCTTTTTTCATTTTCACAGGCATGCATAGGGCCATTCCCCAGGGTAACAGTCATGCATAGGGACCCTCTCCAGGGTCACAGTCTTAATCCCTTCCTCAGGGACACAATCATACATAGAGCCCTTCCCCAAGGTCACAATCATGCATAGGCCCTTCCCCAGGGACACAGTCATTCACAGGGCCTTTCCACAGGGTCACATTCATGGTTAGGACTTTCCACAGGGTGACAGTCATGCACAACCTCTTCCTCAGTGTCATAGTCATTCATAGGCTCTTCCTAAGGGTCATAGTCATGAATAGGCCCTTCCCCAGTCAGGGTCATGCATTTGGCCCTTCCCCAGTATCACAGTAATGCGTAGGCCCCATCCCCAGGATAAGTCATGCTTAGGGACCTTCTCCAGAATCAGAGTCATGCATAGGCCCTTCCACATGGTCACAGACATGCATAGAAATTTCTTTGGGGTCCCAGTCATACACAGGCCCTTCTGAAAGGTCACAGTCATGCATAGAACCTTCCCCAGTGTCACATCATACATAGGGCCATCACCTGGGAACAGTCATACACAGGGCTATTCCCCAGGGTCACAGTCATGCATAGGTCCTTCCACATGGTCACAGTTATGCATGGGATTTTCCTCAGGCTCACCAATCATTCATAGGGATGTTCCACAGGGTCAGAGTGATGGTTAGGCCCTTCCCCATGGTCACAATAATTCATAGGACCATTCCTCAAGGTCACAGTCATGGTTAGAACTTTTCCACAGGGTCACACACATGAATAGGTGTTTCCTCAGGGTCTCAGTTGTGCATAATGCCCTTCTGTAAAGTCACAGTCATGCATACAACTTTCCCCAGTGTCACAGTCATACATAGGGCCTTCACCTGGGACCTGTCATGCACAAGGCCCTTCCCTTGGATCACATTCATGCATAGGCTCTTCTCCATGGTCACAGTCATGCATTTGGCTCTTCCCTAGTGTTACAATAATGCATAGGCCCTTCCCAGGGTCACAGTCATGGATAGAAATCTTCTCCAGGATTACAGTCATGCATAGACCATTTACATGGTCACAGTCAAGCATAAGATTTTCCTCAGGCTCAACTCATTCATATGGCCATTCTGTAGGGTCACTGTGATGAATAGGCCCTTCCCCATGGTCACAGTCATTAGTAGGGCCATTCCTCAGGGTCACATTCATGCTTAGGGCCCTTCCACAGGGTCACATCATGCATAGGTGTTTCCTCAGTGTCTCAGTCATTCATAATGCCCTTCTGTAATGTCACAGTCATGTTTAGAACCTTCCCCAGTGTCACAGTCATACATAGAGCCATCACCTGGAACAGTCATGCACAGGGCCCCTCCTCAGGGTCACAGTCATGCACAGGCCCTTCTGCAGGGTCACAGTCATGCACAGGCCTTTTCCCAAGTTTAGAGTCATGCATAGAAAATTTCCCAGTGTCACAGTCATACATAGGACAATCACCTGGGAACAGTGAAGCACAGGACCCTTCCCCAGGGTCACAGTCATTTATAGTACCCTTCCCCAGTGTCACAGTCATACATACAACAATCACCTGGGAACAGTCAAGCATAGGGCCCTTCCCCAGGTCACAGTCATGCACAGAGATCTTCTCCATGGTCATAGTCATACATAAGCCTTTCCTCAGGGTCACTGTCATGCATAGGGCAATTCCCCAGGGTCACAGTCTTGCATAGGGCCCTTACACAAAGTGACAGCCATGCAAAGGGGCCTTCTCCAGGGTCACAGTCATTGTCCCTTCCTCAGGGTTACAGTCATGCATAACCCTTTCCCAGGGTCACAGCCATGCATTGACCTTCCTCTGGGTCACCATCATGCATAACCCTTCCTCAAGGTCATAGTAATGCATAGGCAATTTCTCAGGCTCACAGTCATGCATAGGCCTCTTTCCATGGTCACAGTCATATCTATGGCATTTTCCAGGGTCACAGTCCTGCTTAGGGTCTTCCCCAGTGTCACACTCATGCATAGGCTTTTCATCAGGCTCAGGGCCATGCATAGGGCACTTCCCCAGGGACACAGTCATGCACAGGGAACTTCTCCACAGTCACAGTCATAGTCCATTCCCATGGTCACAGTCATGCGTAGGCTCTTCCTCAGGGTCATAGTCATTCATATTGCCCTTCTGCTGGGTCAGTCAAGGATAGACCCTTCCACAAGGTCACAGTCATGCATAATCCTTCCCCAGGGTCACAGTCATGCAAAGGACACTTCAGCAGTGTCACAGACATGTGTACATCCTTCAACAGGGTCACAGTCATGCATAGGACTCTTCCCCAGTGTCACAGTCATGCATTGGATTTTCCTCAGGGTCGAAGCCATGCATAGGGCCCTTGCAATCTCACAGTAATGCATAGACCACTCCCCAGTGTCACAGTCATATGTAGGCCCTGCCCAATAGACACATCTTACATAGAGCCTTCTGCAGGATCACAGTCATGCATAGGGACTCTCTCTAGGGTCATAGTCATAGTCCCTTTCTCAGGGTAACAGTCATGCTAGGTCCCTTCCCCAGGGTAACAGTCAAATATAGGTACCTTCCCCAGGGTCACAGTCATAGTCACTTTCACAGGGTCACCATCATGCATAGGCCCTTCTCCAGGGTCAGGGTCATGCATAGGCCCTTCCGTATGGTCACAGTCATGAATAGGCCTTTCCCCATGGTTGCAATCATTCAGAGGGCCCTTTTGCAGTGTCACAGTCATGGATAGGCCCTTCCACAGGGTCACAGTCATGCATAGACCCTTCCTCAGCAGCACAGTCATGTATAGGGCCCTTCCCATGGCCACAGTCATGCATTGGCTCTTCCTCAGGGTCACAGTCAAGCATAGCCAATTTCTTATGGTCACAGTCATGCATAGGCCTTTCCCCATGGTCACAGACATACATAGATCCTTCTGCAGTGTCACAGTCTTGCATATGTCCCACCTCAGGTAAAAATCATGCATACAGCCTTTCTACAGGGTCATAGTTATGCATAGAACTCTTTCTGTGGTTCAGTCATGCATAGGGCCCTTCCCCATGGTCACAGTCATACATGTGGCCTTTTCTAGGGTTGAAGCACTGTTTAGGGTTTTTCCAAGTGTTACAGTCATACATAGACACTTCCTCAGTCAGGTTCATGCACCATGCACTTGGCCCTTCCCCTGTGTCAAGTTAATGCATCGGCCCCTTCCCCAGAGTAATAGACATGCATAGGGAACTTCTCCAGGATCACAGCTGCATAGGTCCTTCCACATAGTCACACTCAAGCATATGATTTTCCTCAGACTCATACACATTCATAAAGATGTTGGATCTCATTGGGACTAGATTTGCCCCATATATCTGAGAAAACCAGGGCCTTCACCAGGATCTCTGAGGAGCTCAGAACACTCAACAAGGTCTCATTATTTCTACAAATCTTTCCCAATTCTTAGTGGGTTGTTGTGCCTTTCCCTGGGTCTCTTTCTGGCTCAAGGTCTTTTATCAGGGTTTTATTAGAATTGAGGGTCTTTCCCAGAGTCTCAGTGGGGCTCAGACACTTCCCCAAGTGCAGGTCTCATGATCCTTTTGGGTGTCTAAATTGTATCAGGACCATCCAAGTGTCTCACTGAGCTCAGTGCTATATCCACAGTTTGAGTGAGGCATAGAGATCCTCATTGGGGCTCAGTACAAATCCAGACTCTCAATGGAAGCTCAAGGACTTCCCCAGATTATCATTGAGGTTCAGGGTCTGCACAATTTTCTCACTAGGCTGAGGGCCCTTGAGTCTCAGAGCTTCCCAGAGTTGCCTTGGGCACCGGTGCCTTTCCAAGGTCCAACTGGGTTCACAGCTTTTACTAGAGATTCAGTGGAGCTGAAATTTTTCAGATATTCTCAGTGGGGCTCAGAGAAATATCTACAATCTCAGTGGGGAGTAGGGATATTCACAAGGATCCACAGGGATGAGACATTTTGCCCAAGTCTCTGTGAGTTTCAGGGCCTTGCCTAGATCATCAGTGTGGCTCAGAGCCTTCTGTAGTTTCTCAGACAGATGCTGAGGCTTCCCAAGTGTTAAAGTGATGTTCAGGTCTTTTGCCAGAATTGTACTGATCTCATTGACTTCCCCAGACCCTCGGTGTGGCTCATGTGGAGTCAGGACATTCCCCAATTACTCCATGCAGATTGATTCTTTCCCCAGTCTCAGTGGAAATCAGGGCCTTAACCAGAGATTCAATAGAGCTCAATACCATCTCTGGGGACTCATTGAGGCTCAGGGTGTTTCCCAGGATCTCAGTGGAACTCAATATCTTTCCCAGAGTCTTACTGAGATTCACAGACTTACTAATACACTGTGTGTCTCATAAATTTTGCAAATTTATAACATGTATCAGGACATTCACTAGCATCTTGCTGGGGCTCAGTGGTATATCCAGAGTTTGGTGGAACATAGAGCTTTCACACATTCTGTGTGGGACTCAAGAACTTGTACAGATTCTCAATAGAGCTTAAGAACTTCCCCAACCAAATGGATTCACAGCCTTCCTCAGAGACTTAGTGAAACTCAGGGCCTTCCCCAGGGTTTCATTGAGCCTCAGATTATCTGAGGAATTTAATGGGGCTGAGGGCCTTCCTCAGGTTCTCAATGTGACTCAGATCATTCCCCAGTGTCTCCATGAGGTTCAGGCCCTTGCCCAGGGTCTCAGTAGAGCTCATGTTTTGTGCTAGAATTCTATTTTGTTCACAGTCTTTCCCAGGGTCTCAATGGAACTCAGATTCTTTCAGAATTCTCAGTGAGGCACCTGGACATGCCTACAATCTCAGGGACATCACAGTATTCCCCAAGAAGCCAGATGAATCAGAGATTTTCCCAAAATTTTAGGAAATCCCAGATTTTGCCAAGGTTCTCAGTGGGGCTCAGTGCCTTACCTCAGAGTGTTAGTGTGGCTCAGGGGTTTAACAAGGTGACAGAGGGATTGGGAGCCTTCTCCAGGGTCAAATTATTTTTCAGGGCCTTCCACTACCTCTGTGGGCATCATGGATTTTGTGGGTGTCTCACAGGATCTGCCCTAGTGTTTTAGTGGGCCTTGGCTCCATCCCCACAATCCCACTGCATTCAGAGCCTTCCCAAGGACTCAGTGGATCACATTTTCTCCAGGGTTTCAGTGGGGTTTACAGTCTTCCCCAAAGTCTCAGTGGGACTCAGGGCTCTCCACAGATTCTCAGTGGGGCTCAGGGCATGTCCTGCACATAAAAGGGGCTCATGACTTTTCCAAGGACTTCAATGGGGTGCAGTGCCTTCCACAAGGTAGCAGGAGGTCGAGGGACATTTTCTAGTACTTCAGTGGAGCTCAGGGATCTTTATAGTACTTCAGTGGAGTTCAACTACTTTCCCAGAATTTGTGTGACCTAAAGGCCTTCTAAAGTATCTCAGTAGAGTTCAGGGCCCTCACTGGGGTCTAAATGGGATTCCGGGATTTTCCTATTACATCATTGGATTTCTGGGCTTTTCCAGGTTTCTAATGAGGCTCATTGATTTTCGTAGTGATTCAGTGGATTGTAGGACCTTGTCCATGGTTTTTCAGTGGGCTTCCTGGTCTTTTACAATTTCATAGTCATGTTCAGGGTGTTTTGCATATTCTTATTAGTTACATTCCATTCACCAGGGAGTGGGTGAACTTCTTGGATATTTCCAGCCTCTCACTGTGGTTCAGGATGGTTCCTAGGTTCTCCATGGACCACATATCTTGGCCAGTTTCTCATAAACTCCTGGTCTTTAGCAGAGTCTGTTATGCTCAGGGCCTTTGCAGTGTCTCAGTCATGCTCAGTGCTCTTCTCAGAGTCTCACTTGGGCTCAGATTCTTTCCCAAGTGCACACATGGTTGAGTTCTTTGCTAGGATCTCAGTAAATCTCAGAGAATTACCCAGAGTCTCAATGAAGCTCAGTGTGATTCCCAGTGTCAGAGATGTGCTCATGACCTTCTCCAGCATCTAAGTGATACTCAGAGTTTTGTGCTGGGTACCAGAGGGGTTCAGGTCCTTTCCCCATGTCAGTGGGGACTCAGGACCAACCCTAGCATCTAAGCAGATCTCAGGGCCTTTTCATAGTTTCACTGGGACTCAGAGGTCTTCCTAGGAATTATATTTAAACTTAGAAGTGTTCACATGATCTTTTTGAGGCTCAGATAATTCCCCTTGTGTTTTGAAGAGTCCAAGGCCATCACAAGAATCTTAGAGGGAGTCAATGCCTTCACTGTTTCATCAGTGTTATTTAGGATCTTCTACAGAGTCTGAATGAGGCTGAGAACCTTCCTCAGGTTCACAGTTGTATATACAACTTTTCTAGGAGACTTAGTGGTCTCACAGCCTTGCCAGGCTTTAAGTGGATCTCAGGACCATTCCCAAGAATACAGTGGTGGTTAAGGCCTTCCAAAAGTCTCAGTAGGGCTCCATCATCTTGCTTAGGGCCTCAGTACAAGTGAGAACCTTTTTCAACATCTCAGTGGGGCTCAGTGCTATTTTCATTCTCATTTAGTCTCAGTGGTATTTGTACCCTCTCAGTGAGGATCCAAATTTTCCCCAAGAAAACACTGAATTTCAGCGTCATCCTGGGGTTCTCACTGAATCCCAGGGTCTTTACCAGGTTTTCCATGGAGTTTAGTGCCACACCCATGGTCACAAAGTTGTTCAGGATCTTTCTCAGGTCTATCTGTTGGTCAGGACTTTCCCTAGTATCACAGTGTTCCTCAGGGCCTTCCCAAGTGTCTTAGTGAGGCTCATGACTATCACAGTATTTTAGTGGAATTCAGGGTGTGAAAATATTGAGGTTCCTCAAGAAATCACACATGTGCTTGGAAGTGAGTCGGCAAGGGAAGCTTTACCTCTGCCAGATAGTCATTCTATAAAACCCGGCTAGGAAACACACTTGGGAATGCAGTCTACCTCCTTTATTCCTATTGTGGCACTACCCCTGGCCTCACAGGAGGACTTCAGGGTTACAATCTACATGAATGATTAATTTTAATTTGGGACAAAAAATGGGGAAGGCTATAAATAAAATGACAATTTTCTCTTACATCTCAATTAAGGTTAAATACTATATTTTGAAAATGGAACACTGGACTGCCATTTCTCACAAATCCCTTTTTAAGCCTTTAAACATTTAATTTCATTTTCATTTTTCTCCAGTGGTGTCATCCATTCAAGATATTTAACTTTCTAATGTGGAAATCATCCACCATAATGAGTTCCCCCCCCCATTAGCCATCCCTGTAGCCATTCCAGTCATTACTAGTACTTGTTCTGGTCCTATCCAGGCAAGTTGAAGCTTGTGTGTTTTCAAGGTCTTCATTAAAATCAAATCTATAGGATGGAAGTGATGAATGGTAACCTCTTGAAGTGGAGTCTGAGCAACAATTCATTTGATTATGATAAAAAAGAAATAGCACAGATTATCTCTAATTGAATCAGAACAAACTTTCATATCAGGCAGCAAATGTCTTCCTGTAGAACTTCTCAGTTTTAATTACTTTTGGGAGCACTGACCCTAATGTACCCTTCTAGTTACATGAAAAGAGCTATTGTGTTTTATTTTCAATGTCCATGTGTGCCTGTACTTCAGTTCCATTCTCCTGTCAGGTGTTTAAGAACAAGTTGGCAAAATTGACTTGTTCCTATGTACTGTTAGAGTCAACTGAGATTTGTCATGGATCATTCATAGGAACATGTGAGAGGCTTTTGGCTCCTTTAGCTATTCTTCTAGCAGTTGTCCCAATGCTAGGATGGACCAGGGTCTTGCAGACCATATTTGACTTCCCTTGGGAATTAGAGATATTTCCTTCTCCAGAGATTCTCCTCTTTGCAGACAGTGCACTGGTTACATTTCTACTCTCTAGGGTCCCCTTGAAGTCCCTGATTGGGAGTCCATAAGACCCCAAATTGCAAAGCCCTTAGAGAAGTCCCAGAGTTCCTGGGTCCTACCTGACCTTAGATGGTAAGGGCCAAATATTGGCCACTTTTTCCTTAGGACTTTCACTTCCTTGCTGTTGGTGTCCAAGTTTTGGGTTTAAACATCCAGCAACTAAGTTTCATCAGTAAACTTAATGTATATAATCCTATAGTTACCCCTTCCATTTAATTGGGGTTTTATATTAGTACTGGAAGTCATCCTTATATCCTATTCTGTGCTATAGGTGATGGTTTATTATCTCAAATTTACTCAGATTGTTCTGTTACAAGGAGTACTTCTTCAAAACACTAACATCCAAAAATTATAAAGTTCTATGTGTAAAATACAAAATGAAATTTAACAGATGAAAAATACTCTCAGTTTGTATGATAGCTTTAAACCAAGCAACATAATATCTATATTACACTGGTATATCTTGGTGTTTATTTTGCCTACTCAGAAACACATGAATTGATCAACTCAATCATATATGGGACTCTTTACAAATTTTAATTTCTTTCAAAACTCTCTTACAACCTGACATACTTTTTATAATTTACCTAAATCTTTACTTAGTTTTGTATGATATTTCTTGTTAATTTTTAGATCATAGTAATTCTTTTGTACAGGTGATCAAAACCAAGGGTATTTAACTACTGAGCCACATTCCCAGCCATTTTTTTTGTATTTTATTTAGGAACAAGGTCTCACTGAGTTCTTTAGTGTCTCACTAAGTTGGTGAGGCTGGCTTTGAATCTCACAATGTTTCTCCCTCAGACTCCCAGGCTGCTGGGAGTACAGGTATGTGCCATCAGGCTCAGTGGGTTTACAGTGATCTTTCAGTGGGTTTACAGTAATCTTTTCAACAAAAATTTCTCTTTTAATTATAATTTAAATTGAGTGGAAGTCTAACTTTCTTTGTAGTCAGTCTAACACAGGGTGAGAGACTAAGCCTTATCTCAAAAATGCAGGGCTCTTGACAAATAACACAATGCAACATTTCATCCAAAAAATAATCAATAAACTAAGAGAGATCCAAACTTACTCTGTGTAGAAAAAGTGGCCAAATGCTTCCCTATTTCACAATGTCAGCTTTTAAACAAATCAGATTCTCATATTTTTTAAGATACATTTAAATTTCCACCCTAGTGTAAAAATTCACACAAAAGTTCATGCCTATTTTACTGAAAAACAGGTCACCAGAACATGAAAAGACATAAATAACTCTGCAATTAAATATGCTTTTTCATATAAATCTGAAGGTAATTACCACTACACACGACTTTGGTTTGGGGAACAATAACGTGGTAAAGTGCTCCCATAAATGAATTCAATACATGTTTGAAAGAGTCATCCAAAAAATAATGGGTCCCCATTAATACCTCTCTCTTAAGGTCGATATGTCTATACATTTTTTAGCAAGTTGTTTCCTGATTGAACAAAATCTTGCTTAAGATAAGTTGATCAGGGATGGGGTTGTGGTTCAGTGGTCCAGCATCTCCCTTGCATGTGTTAGGCACTGGGTTCAATACTTAGCACCACATATAAATAAATAAAGTAAAGGTCCCTTGATAAATAAAAATAATTTTTAAAAAAGATAACTTGATCCTTTTCTCAAGATTCCTTTGGCCCCAATGACCTTATTAACTCCTAGGACACCCCCAGCAGAGCAGGTTTTGTTTTCTTTTCCTGGGAGACAATTTCCAATGAACTTGTACCTCTTTGGATGAGAATGTCATCTGTACATTTAATTTACATAATGAAGTTTGTCACAGAAGAGAGATGGAGGGTTAGACAATATGGCACACAAAAAATAAAACAGGAGCATTAATGTTTCCCCCAGTTTATAATGTAATAGTGCTGGTACCCATTACCATGTTCTTTGTGATTGTCAGTTTTTTAAAACTTGGATAAGATAGGACAGTTAATATTCGGGCACTCAGGTAATGGGCCCCAATTAAGTTTTGATTTTTTAATGTAAAGGCCAACCCCATGATGTTAAACACTCTAGCCAACACCTGTGTCCCAGAGAGGTAGAGGGCCACAAATGGAAGTGGGGATGGACCCATATTAAGGTTACTGAAAAATTCCAATGAAGAACTAACAGCACTTAGTCAATTAGAACAGTATGGGTGAAGCAATAACCTCAGTATCCTCCTAATGCCTGTACAACATAGATTTCAACCTTAAACCCGAAGATTTTGGATGTATGTTCAGTACATACTGATAAACACCTTCATCCAGAAACCATAAAACCACTGTTAGCTTGTCCCTTGCATTACAGGAGTTCCTTCTTCCCTCATTCACACAAGTCTTACTCCTTTTTAATAAGATGTAATACTTCAGTCTTTTATAGTACTTTAATTAAAACACAGCTAAAACTTTCTTGTATGCATATAAACTTATGGCTGTTAGAATTTTAACCCATGTGATCTTACTCTTAGTTAGGACCCAAAAATGCACAATTTTAATTCCTTGTTTAAAATAGGGTAATTTTAAACACACATTTAGTAGACCCAAATATATGTTACTGTGAACAGTGGTGACTTGAACCATGACTTCTGATAGTCTCATCACTGTCTTTGTGCTGGGAACTTCCGGTGCAGAAGTGCAGGTCAATATAGCCCATTTGCTATGCTGACAATCAGCTAAACCAGGCTCTGTGCAAAGCCACTGAGGAGCATCAGTTGGGGACCTTGAGCTCAGGTACCAAGTCCTAGGAATAGAGAATTCTGGGCATAACAAGATAACCTCAATGTCTCCCAAGTTTCACTGTGATCTTCAGGTCTGTCTGCTTTGCTGAAACTTTCTCACAAATAACTTTTTGATGACAAAACCCATATAATAAACATGCTGAGCTTGCTCTGAGTCATTCATCTTCCATCAGAAAGTGAATCACCACCCGGTCCAGCTTTTTCACTCTCTGTGTGTCTGTCTATATTTTCTCCATCGCACATCACTCCTGGCTGGTTTCTGAATTAACTACCAAGCCGCATACAGCATTTTACCTTATGGAATTCAAGAAGCTGAGAGTATTTGAATTTATATTTAGTCGATGTGTTAATTTAGTCGATGTTGTAATACTGCAAATAATCAGATGTCTCCTCTAACAAACACATTATGAAGATTAATCACACTATGTAAAAACTCATTTGCTCATTTGTAACTTTGGATCCCCTGTAAAGCAAGGTATGAAACAAGTCTAATTAACTTTTAATCAGTTATTACTACCAAAGGAAAATCCTTAGAAGCAATGGCCATTGTAGGTTAAACATTTTATAGTAAACAACACTCTGGTCAGCCACCTGGAAAAATGTGTGGTTTAGTAGAATCAATAACACCTTTGTTCTTACCAATTTAGATTGACCCTTTTTGTTAAAGTTTTATTTACATCATGTGAATTGAAATTCATTTGTACCCAATCATGACATTTATGAGTACTTATCAATCTATCAGTCAATTTTGATGACATGCACATAATACAGACAAGCATGTATGCAGACACAGCATACAACACATGGGTTAAAATAAAGCCTGTTGCATATTTTTACAGGATGACCATGACATGAAAGGGCCTGCGTACTTGGACAAATTAGGAATAGAGTGTACCAGCCATGGTGGACACCAAAAATAAAGCTTCAGGTGGCCACGTGTCCTCCACAGGAGCAGAATTACTCCCATCAACAACAATGGTTCTTTTCCCTGTTCTTCAAAGGAAAAGAAGATTTACACATACGAGGTCTTGCATTGTTCTTCCCCATTCCTAGGCCTAGAATTTTCATTCCCCATTCCTGGAATTATGCTTCCCCCTCTCCTGAACAGGAGGAGGGCCTCATTGAGTATTCTTGTGCAGCTGGGACCCCTGTGTGCTCAGTCTTCCTTACTGGGGATTTCTTTCACACACCCCTCTTGCTTTCCTGGGTGTTGGCTTGTGTTTCTGAATAGAGCCTGAATGGCCCCACTCTTTTGGGAAGTTTGTTGAACTCTTGTCTCAGTCACACTCACACCACTTCTGGGATGTCCCACCCACCAAGGTGGTACTTGTTTATCAAGCTGGACAATGGAGTTCCCTCCCTGGGTGAGTGCATGGGGTTACCAGGTTGCCACTGTGCTTGCTTGGCCCTCTCTCTGTGGTGCCAAACCACATTCTATTTTGGGTCCACTGTCAACCTCAGTGATCAGATTCTTCCCACTCTCTGTAGCCAAGCAACAAGGTAGTAGATTATTTCTGCTCTAACATGGGTCATCCTAACAACCCTGAGGTAATTTGTGAAATCCTGGAGCTGGTGCAGAAATTGTTAGAAATAAAAACAACAAAAAAATTCAGACCTGTGCTAAGAACTGGGTGTTGAAGGTCAACTTTACTTCTGCCAGAAGTGCATGCTATATAATCTGGCTAGCAAGTACCACTGGGTGGGCAGACAGCATGCTTTATCATTAATGCATGTTGCCTCCTGCTCTGATAGGAAGATTGAGTGTAAAATCCACAATATTAGCTAATATAAAATTGTGGCAGGGAAATGCAAACATTATCATAAAAATGGGTACAACTGGATTGTTTTTGATAGAGAGATCAATTGACTTGTATTTTTTCTGGACCCAGGGATTGAACTTAGGGTCACATATCCACTGACAACATCCTCTGAACTTTTTATGTTTTATATTGAGGCAGGATCTCATGAAGTCACAGAGCACTTTGCACATTGCTGAGGTTGATTTTGCACTCACAATCCTCCTGCCTCAGTTTCCTGAGCAGCTGGGAGTACAGGAGTGTTCCATTTCACCTGGCTACAATTGGGACTCACATCCCTAGTAAGGCTAGAGGGTATATTCTTAAAATGGACCATCTGACACTCTGTTTATCACACCCAGAATCTTGTTATTGACTGGTATTGACCAAGGGCCTTCACAGTAATGCTCAAAAACATTCCACACAATCTATGTTGTCTCACTGTCTTCCCAGGCACACAGTGGAGCTGAGAGTATTTACAAGGGGACACAGTGGTGTTCTGGGCATCTCCCAGAGTCTTAGTGAAACTCAGGGAATTCTGTAGAGTAGCAAAGGGGCTCAGTGGCTTGCCCAGTGTGTCATTGGAAATTAGGGTCATTCCAATTGTCACAAAGGTGTTCAGGGCCTTCTGCACAGAGCTAATGGTACTCAGGACATTCCAAGTTTCTTAGTGTAGCTGAAGGTTTTCCCTAGTATTTCATTCTGGCTCATCACTTTCTCTAATAAATCATAGGGATTCAGTCATACCCTAGGATTTTTATGAAGATCATAACTTTTCCCTGAGCATTACAGGTCCTTACAAAGAATGTCAATGCATCTTCAGGTGTACACAGAATTATGGGGCTCAGATATTTCCCATGTTTTTATTTGAAGCTAAATTCTTTGCTATCTTCTCAGTGGAGTTCAGGACCTTTGCCAGTGTATAATGGATTTGCAGACCTTACCCAGGGTTGCCTTTTGTCTCAGGGATTTTCCACATCATCAATGGAACTCATGACTTTTCCAAGTCTTGTGGACTCAGTGACTTCCACTGAATATCATTAGGTCTCAGGATTTTTTCTCACGTTTGAGTGTGGCTCAAGACTGTCCATAGTAATTTATTAGGACTTGGATACTTTTCCAGTGTTTGTAGGATCTAAATGCCTTAAAAAGTATCCCAGGGGTTCAGGGACTACCCTAGGATCTGAGTAAGATTCAGGAATTCCCCACTATATCATTGTGTCTTGTTGCTTTTCAATGGGACACATGGACTTTCCTAGTCAAAAATGGGGACTGGGGCCTTGCCCAGAGTTTCAGTGGGTTTCATAGGCTTCTCCAGTCTCACAGTCAGAGTTTGTTCTTATAGAGGCATAGTGGTCTGCTTACACCCCCAGGAACTCAGTGGGACATGTAGATATTTAGGGTCTGTATGATTGAGGACATTCCCTAAATTCTCAGTGGAACATAGTCTTTCAAAAGGTTCTCAGCAGGACTCACAGACTTACCTCCATGTCAGCTATTCTCAGGGCCCTTTGCAGTGTCTCTGTGGTGCTAACTGTATTTCCACAGCTTCCATGTGGCTCAGAAACTTCCCAAGGACACACTGGGTTCAGGGCCATCACCAGGGTTCCCGTGAACTTCAGGACCTTATCCAGGTTCCTAGTACCACTAACAGCAATTCCCAGGGTCACAGTGGGGCTCAGGACATTGCCTGGGATCTCATTGAGGTTCATTTCCTTCCCCATTCTTTCAGAGGAACTTGGGCCATACTCAGCATCTCACTGTGTCTCAGGACCTCTTAGAAAGTCTCAGTGGGGCTCAGTGCCATTCCCAATGCCTGAGTGAGGCTCAGTGCTGTTCGTTCTCAGAGTCTTAGTGGGGCTCTGAGTGTCCCCACATGCAGCCCACTGGGGTCAGGGCCTTCATGAGGGTCTCAGTGAAATTTAGGGCCTTAAACTGGTTCTCAGTGGAGCTCAGCACCAATCCTAGAGTCACAGCGGTGCTCATGATCTTCCCTAGTTCCTTTGCACAGTTCAATCCTACACCAGGATTTCCATAAATCTCAAGGCCTTGTTCAGAGCCTCTGTGAACTCTTGACCTTTCCCCTAATTTCATGTCATTAGGAGTTGCCCACATTGTCTTCCTGGGGCTCAGACTCTTTCCCATGTTTCTGTTACACTAAAGGCCTTCAGTAGAATTGAAGTGAAGTTGATGAGCTCCAGTGGAGTCCTCATTGTGGCCTTATGCAGAGTCTTAGTGAGGTCTGCATCTTCCCCAGGGTAACAGTCATATGCAAAGCCTCCCCAAGGGTCTTATTATCATCATTTCCTTTCTTGAAAACATGGAACTCACATCCAATCTCAATGTCACAGTGGTAATCAGGACCTTCCTTGGGGAATCAACGAGGCTCATTCCCTGCCCATGAATCAGTAGTACACATGGTCATTCTCAGAATTTCAGTGATGTTTGGAGCAGTCCCCATGATTTTTGTGAGTATCAGACCTTTCTGATCTGTTTCTGAGAAACTAAAGTTCTTAACTAGAGTCTCAGTGTGGTTCAGCCCATTCAGTGTGACCTTAATGAGGATCACAGTCCTTCCCAGTCTCTTATTGGATCTCAAGGCTCCTGCAGGTCATGACATTGTTTAAAGCCTTAACAAATATTTTTGTGTCACTCAGATCTTTCCCAAAAGTATCATTGGGCGTAAGGTTTTCTCAGAGTCACAATCCTGTATAGGGCCTTCCCCAGGAACTTGATCCTTCCCTGGGATTCAGTGGGGTAAGGATATTCCCCAGATTTTCCCCAGGATCTCAGTTCTTCTCATGGACTTTCTCAAGTTCTCAGTGGGACTAAGTGCTATTCCCAGTGTTGAAGTGAGGCTCAGAAACTTCCCTAAGACTCGCTGATTTAACATTTTGCTAGGGTTTCAGTGGATCCCAGGGCCTTGCCAAGTTCTCAGTGGAGGTCATTGCTTTCCCAGGATCACAGTACCACTCAGGTTCTTCTTCATAGTCTTATTGAGGCTCAGGGCCTTCCCCAGTGTCACATTGGTGTCCAGGGTCTTCCCAAGAGTCTTTCTGAAGCTCAGGTATTCTCCAGTATTTCCATGGTCCTCAGAGTACTCCACAAGACATTAGTTGGATTTAGATGCTTCCCCAGTTTTCTGGGAGGCCTTCACCAGTGTCTTAGTGGGTTTCTGGGCCTTCATTTTGTTGTGGTTGGCTCTCAGGCCTTTCCTGGTGTCAACATTCTCAGGTCATCAGTGGGGCTCATGCCCTCCCAAGTGTTTCAGTGTGGTTGGGGGTCTTCCTTAGCATTCAAATGGAGCCTGTCCTTTAGTGTTTCAGAGTTGCTCATGGCCTTCCCCAGAGTCTTAGTGGTCTCCTTACCTTCCTCAGGGAGTCAGTGCGGCTCCTGGACATTGTCCGTGTGGTTCAGGATATTCATGATGTTTTCAGTAGGGCAAAGGCCTAACCCAGGGTCTCAGTGGGACTCATGGTCATTACCAGGGTCTGTTTTTCTCAGCACATTTTGCAATGTTTCAGTTTTGTTCAGTGCTATTCCCACACACTCATTGGTGCTCAGTGCCATTCCCAGGCATAGAGTGCTACTCAAAGTCTTCCCCACACTCATATTGAACTCCAGGCCTTCCTTCCCCAGGTCACAGTGGTGCTCAGGGCCTTCCCCAGTGTGTTGATGTTGCTCAGATCCATCTCAAAAGATACATACTGGACCTTAGGATCTCAGTGTGGCTCAGTATTATTCCCAAGGTTACAGGGGCTTAGGGCATTCCCTAGAGAGGGGGTATTTCTGAAACCTAGCTATTGGGGCAGTTGAAAGTGACTGAATGGGGGCAGGGCATCAGGCACACCATGCATATCAAAGAGCAACCATTCAGATGTCAACAGATAAACCCTAATGGCTTTTGCAACCTCCTGTCACTCAGAAGGATCCCCAGCCAATCCCAGAGGACACAGGTCCCAACTGGGTTTCTCGCCAATTGTGGGAAAACCATCAAACCCAGAGCCTACATCCTGCCCATTCCAGGGTACCAAAACTCCACTGCATCAAAGGACCAGCATGAGTTTTCTAGCCTTTTACCTTGGTGGACCAGTGAATCTTACCTGTAAGCTGATCACAATAAAGTTTTGTTGAGATGCTTGTGGTCTGATCCCTTTTTGGCCAGCAGATGATCTTACATTTGGCAGACATCTTTGGGCCCCCCCATCAGGGTTGAGGTCTACTACCTCCTTCAAATGATCCAGGGAATCCCTGCACTACTTCCTTTCTCTTCACCCAGGTCAACAGAAGTGGGGTAAGTTTTGTTAATTCCCTCGGCCTTTCGGTTGCACCTTCCAAAAAGGTGATATGCCCATAAATCATGTGCTCACACCAGACCCCCACCTATTCCATTTAGACCCCGGTAGATTGTGGAGAATTCCAGTATTTGACTGGCCCCATTCTGCCAATTTTGGGCCCCCAAAAGGCTAAGGAGATGTCCTAGCCACTGACCTGCCTGCCTCCATTTCATAAGTGAGCACCATCAGAATTTGGGATGCTTCTTTCTGTTCCTGTTCACCCTCTGGGTAATATTGAAAGGTCATGGGAAACTTCAAGTGTTCCTTAGACCCCGAAATTCCTTTGGGCTGTCAATATTTCAATTTTGCCACATTAGGACACAACCAGAACTTACACTATTAGTTGCTGGTCTTTTACTCAACTGAGTCCTGACCTCATTATGTCTTGGACAATGGCTCAAAATGGCCACCAGAGGAAACTTTTGACTTTAAAATCTTCACTGACTTGGAAATTTCTGACACAGGACAGAGAAATGGTCAGAATTGCCTTACATTCAAACTTTTTGCGACGTACACGTTCACCACTCCCTTTGTACTACCTTCTCCAATGCCCAAGTTTTCCTCACCGGAGATCATCCCAAGCCTCTTCCCCATTTGTCCTGCATCTTCTTCCTTGTTTTTAGATCCACTGGAACTGCTTTCAGCCCCGCATGTGTCCCACCCTCTCCCTCCTTACACAGGCCATACTTCCTCCTCTTCTCCCCCAGTTCCTCCTCCACCTACCATGCCACTCTCAGGCCCACCTGCTTACACTCCTCCTTCTTCTCTACTGGAAGGTCCCTCCTCCTCTCTTCCCTCTTCTCCTCTTACAGGTCCCTCCTCCCCTTATCTCTCTTCTCCTCTTACTGTCACACCTCCACCCCCTTCTCCTCAGCAAGTTATTCCACCTCTTCCCCATCTCTCTCCTCTCCTGTTAGCACTCACACCCCATCTCATCAAGTCCTCCAGCCACCCAACCAAGCCCTCCTTTGTCCTCTCTGGGAAGTGGCTGGGGCAGAGTGCATTGTGTGTGTCCACATTCCATTCTCATTCCAAGATCTTTCCCAAATCAAAAAGTGCCTAGGACCTTTCTCTGCTGACTCGTCTACTTTTATTAAGGAATCTAGATATCTTTCTCAGGCTTATGATCTCGCCTGGCATGATATTTATGACATTCTTCCTTCCACCCTCACCCCAGATGAACGGGGTCCTCATCCAGCAGGCAGCACAGGATGATGATTACCAAGTCCACATAACAGATACAATGCTACAGGTGCAGCAGCAGTCCCAACAACAGACCAAATTGGTCTACCAGGAAGACCAGCAGGGTCACCGCCATTGTGCTTGCATGGTCCAATATCTCATAGCAGGCATGCAGGCAGTCTCCAATATGGTGGTAAACTTTGATAAACTGAGGGAAATTACCCAGGATCTGGATGAGAATCCAGCCTTTTTCTTAGAAGCCTTACAGAGGCCTTTTCCAAATACACTAAACTGGGCCCTGAATCTCCCTCTGGGTCTACAGTGCTAGCAACGCACATCATTTCTCAGTCGACCCCTGATATTAGAAAACTGCTCAAACAAGCTAAGGAGGGCCCTGAGACCCCTCTCTGAGATCTGGTAACAATGGCCTTCAAAGTATATAATGCCCAAGAGGAAGCAGCTGAACTGGTCAGGCAGGCTCTTTTACAGAAAAAAATAATGCTCCAATCCAAGCTTTGGTAGCTGCTGTGCAGCCTGTGGCTCCAGAGAGAGCTTCAAATGGGGACAAGCAATCCTTTCCACCAGGGGTTTGCTTCAGATGTGCACATGGAGGTCACTGGGCTTGTCAGTGCCCAAATGCACAGCCCCCTTCCAAGCCATGTCCCACCTGAAATCAAGCAGGACACTGGAAGAGCGACTGCTCTATGGCATATACCTCCACAGTGCCTCCATGTGGAGGTGTTACTGGTCAAGAATTTCCTTTTCTTGAGCTGCTGGGATTTGCAGAAGACTAAAGGAGTCCAGACTCAAGGACCCCATCACCATTGCTAAGGTCAGGGTAACACTCCAGGTGGCAGGTAAGTGCAAAAAATTTCTTGTGGACACCGGGGCTACCAACTTTGTCTTGCCTGCACCTTCTGGGCATTTGTTTCCTTCCCAGATTTTGGTTAAGGGAATTGATGGGAAACCCTCCTTCCCAAACAGAACAGCTAACCCAGCCTGTGCCCTGGAGAAACATCCTTTTTCACATGCCTGTTCAATCCCTCCTCTCCAGGTCCCCTCCTATGTAGAGATGTTCTTCAACTCCTGGGAGCCACCCTACAACTTCTCCCCAGGGACACTACTACTATTCACCTCCTTCTACCTCTATTTCTTACACTTTGTAACACCTTCATACCACCTACCCTACCAATGCCTCCAGATGTAATCAATTCCCAAGTCTGGGGTCACCTCCAAGCCAGTCATAGCCTCCCACCACAAGCCAGTCCTTATCCAACTGAAATCTCAAATTAAATTTCCTTTATGTCCTCAATTTCTTATTTATCTCACGCACAGGGAAGGACTTAAACCTATCATAGACCAATTGCTTACTCTGAGACTCCTCATCACTAAGATTCTCCCTGTAAAACCCCCATATTGACAGTACGCAATCACTCAGGGACCTACCGCTTAATCCAGGAACTGCACCTGATCAAGAAGGAGTTGGTCCCATTTGCCCAGGGGTTCCAAACCCTTACCCTCTTCTTTCCCTCATTCCTATATCTACCACTCATTTCGCAGCCTGGAACTCAAACATGTGTTCTTCACAGTTGCCCTTTGCCCTGAATCCCACCTCTTTGCCTTCACATGGGAATATCCTACATCCCTTAGTTCTCAACAGCCAACATGGACATGTTTACCCATAGATTCCAGGACAGCCCCAACCTCTTTGGACAAGGCCTACCTAAGGACATGGCTACTCATGATGTAGGAGATAGACACTCCTACAGTATGTGGATGAACTTTTTCCAGCCCTCAAACTCTCAAACTCACACTGCTCAGCTCCTTAACATCCTGGGGTCTCAGGGCTATTGGGTGTCTCCAGCCAAGACCCAGTTCACCACCACTTCAGTCAAATTCAGGCATACTCCTCACTCCTACCTCTAAAAGCCTCACAACACACAGAATCCAGGCCTTCTGTGACCTCCAGTCACCTAAAATGGCAGATTACATTCTCTCCTTCCTGGGTCTTCCTGGCTTCTTCAGGCACAGGGTCCTTACCTTTGCACTCTTCACCAAAATCCTGTACTAGGCAGCAAAGGAGAACCCTCATGGGTGCATTGACTCCCCCAATATGATAGCTAACTCTTTTTACAAGCTCAGGGATGATTTCACAACCTCCTCTACTCTCTCTCTCCTTAACCCCAACCTTCCTTGCCATCTCTTAAAAATGAAATATATGGTGTTGCCAGAGGCCTCCTTGCACAACCAACTGACCTTCCTATAGGCCATTGGCGTATCTCTTCAAGTATATTGATTCTATGATTTGTGGGTGGTTACTATTGCTCTGGACACTAGTGGCAGCATCTGAACTAACGAACCCTAAAACTCATCTTGCTCCAGTCAATAACTATATTCTCTACCCATTGACTCCAGAACTTCTTAAGCCATCAATCCCTTCCCTTACTGAGCCCATCAAGATTTCAAGAATTCCATTCCTCTTCATAGAAAACCCTGCCATCACTCTCTGCTCTTCCTCTTCCCTCAACCCTGCTACACTTCCCCCACTGACCCCACCTCCCTCAACAGTCAGTCATTCCTGTCCACAGGAACTGAAGGCCCTACACTCAATCCATGAGGACCTTTTTGATTTCACACTCCCCTCACCTGACTTAACCATTTTTTGTAGATGGCAGTTCTCTGCTAGATCCCAAAGGATGCTGTAGAGCAGTGCTTACCACAACTTCAGTTCTGGAAGGCAGCTGCATTCCAGACTGGACAACCTCTCAGAAAGCCGAACTTTTTGCCCTCACTAGGGCCCTCATTCATTCCAAAGGCAAACAGGTTAACATTTACACAGGCTCCAAAGATGTCTTCTTGATTGCTCACTCACATTTGGCTATTTGAAAAGAGTGTGGGTTTCTAACCACAAAGGGGTCACCAGTGGTTCATGCCTCCCTGATTTACAAACATGTGGTGGCACTTCAGCTGCCATCCCAAGTGGCCATCATACACTACTGAGGACTTGGTTATGTAGTCACTGCCACCCAGAAGTTAGAATAGCGACTCCAAGGGCAGGAGAGGTCTCTGCTGCCTCCCTGGCATCATTACAAAGACAAATAACTCCTAATGCCCAAGTTTACTCCCAGAACCATCAAGAACTAGATCTCCTGATGGCAGAAAAAGGAGGAACATGCCTTTTCCTAAAGAAGGAAGTTGTTACTACGTCAATAAAACTCGGCTCCTCGAGAAAAATATTGAACCTCTCAGACATCTGAATGAAAGGCTGAAACAGTAACAATCACATGGCCGCTGGTCAGCATTGCTAGATTCCGCTCTTGTCCCCTGGCTGACCCCTGTCCTTACCCCCACATTAGTGATAAGACTCCTACTAATGATTGCTCCCTGTCTTTTCAGGTCTGTGTGGAATCTCATGAGTGAGGTCGCCAGAGTAACATACAACCAAAGGCTCTTGCACCCATACAGTCACCTCGTTAGGGAACCCACATTCGAGCCTTCTCCACACAATGCCCCCCTATTAATCAGGAAGCAACCAGATGGACTCCAGTGCCCTATATCACCAAAGAGACCAAAATGTTGGGGAAGTCGTAAGTGACTGAATGGGGGCAGGGCACCAGGCAGCCTGTGCCCACCACAGAGCAACCAGACACTGACACATAAAACCTAATGGCATCTCAAACCCACCTGTCACTCATTGGTATCCCAAGACAATGCCAGAATGACATGGGTCCCAGCAGGGTCTCCAACCATACCTAGGAAGGCACATACACCCCTGAGCCTACTGCTACCCATGCCAGGGTACAAAAACAGCACCCCATCTGGGACCCAGCAAGATTTCCCTATCTTTTTACCTTGGTAGACCACTGAATCTCACCTGAGAAGTGATCACAATAATGCTTTGCTGAGATGCCTGTGGTCTGTTACCTTTCTGGTCAACATCCGATCTTACACTAACCATCTGTGGAACATCATTGGGTCACAGGGTCTTCCCCCAAATTTCAGTGGCACTTGGGGTTTTCCATAGGATCTTAGTGAGAATGAGATTCTTTTTCCCTGGTGCTTTTTTGAGGCTAAAGGCCTTCACTACACTCTCATTTGGGGTTTGGGGATCCACTGGACTCTACATTGTTTTGAGGGCCTTTTGTAGTGTCTGATGTGTCTCAGAACTTTCTGGCTCATCAATGGGGCTCATGGCTCTTCTAAGGCATCATTGGTCTCAATGCCTTACATCAGGTGTCAATTAGACTCAGGACCTTTTTGAGAAAAGAAGTGGAATTCAGAGTTGTCCGTAGTTTTTTGGGGTTTCAGATTCTTTTGCAGTATGAGTGTGATCTAAAGGCTTTCAAAAATGTTTTAGTGGTGTTCAGGGCTTTCATTGGGTCTAAATATATTTTCAGAGTTCTCCACTAGATATCATTGGTTTCAGGGATTTTCAGCTGATCAGTGAGGCTAATGGCCTTTTCCAGTGACTCAGTGGAAATCAGGACCTTGCTAAGGGGATCAGAAGATTTCATGGCTTCCAAGTGGAGGCTCAGATCCTGAGAAACAGATGTGGGAGCCTAGCAGGTGGAAGAAAATACAAGACAGTTGGGAGAGTAACATTCTTCATTCAGATGTCACAGTAGCCTCTCGCCTGTCCCAATTTCTAGCTTCATCCCCCAGCCAGTTCCATTTAGCCCCCTGAGTTTTTTCAACGTGACTTTTTTACATGATGGTCAGACAAAAATGCACACTGTGATCAGGGTCCATTGTAGGTGCAGCACAAAAACAAATATTTATACCCTGAGTGCATGCACTGAATCAGAGTTCATGACATTGACCACACAGGAAAACCTATCCCACTGGAAGCCTCAGCCTCTTGGTTGGATGGTATATTGTATAAATGTCCATTAAGTCTAAATTATTGATTGTGTTATTGAGATCTATGGTTTCTTTGTTCAATTTTTGTTTGGAAGATCTGTCCAGTGGTGAGAGAGGCATGTTAAAGTCACCTAGTATAATTGTGTTATGGTCTATTTGGTTTCTGAAATTGAGAAGGATTTGTTTGACATGCATGGATGAGCCACTGTTTGGGGCATAGATGTTTATGATTGTTATGTCTTGCTGATTTATGCTTCCCTTAAGCAGTATGAAATGTCCTTCTTTATCCCTTTACTCACTTCTAATTTGTGTTACCCTTGAAATCCAAGATATCAAACAAGTCTAGTTAATACTCTATGTCTATCATTCCTGTCAAAGAAAAATATTTAGATGCAATGGACATTGCACTTTATATAACTTATTAGATTGATTTGTGACCTAGAAACATGTAGATTAGTAATCTTGAAGATATCTTTACTCCTAACCAATTTAACTTATCTGAACTGAAAGGCATTTGGATCCATTTGGGTGACAGTTTACATAGTTTATAAGGTTCATTTATCTATTTCTAGTCTTCACACCATATAAACAACACAGAAACAACCATATATGGAGACAACAGATATAGGCAAAGATAAACTTAGAACAGAGAGGAAACAAGAATTTTGTAACTATTTTCTGAGTTTTAAATTTCTACAGGTAGGGGGAAAAGTAACTATTAGATTTATTGCTTTAGAAATTAAAATAGAACCTGTCACAGATTTTTACAGTATGAGTCAGACCTGGGAAGGGCCTGTGCTTTCCATTTTCTTTCCCTGTATCTAGGCCTATAATTGTTCCTGGGGATTCCTTGTACACCCCAAACTGCCTGTGCACTCAATGAGTGCTAAAATCATGATAGCATTTTATCAACTTTGGTATATTTTTTCCTTTTGTCCTAAGACTCTCTTTACAACATTTTAACATAAGGTCCCAAGGATTATCTGGGGAAATTTCAGTGTCCTTTCCCCTGCTGGCCTCCCCTTCTCTAGAGATTTTTTTCACTAGAGGCTCAAATTTCCCACTGGTGGTCTCTTGCCCCCACATGCCATCCCACACCCTGGCTGTGGGTTCATGTTTATAAAAAGGGATTCAAATGCCCTTTTGGGAGGTTTCTCACACTCACATCTCAGTCACACTCACACAGCCTCCAGGATGTCCTGACCCCAAGGAAGAACTTCTTTCTTGAGAACAGACTTTCCTACCTCATCTCTGTGTGCAGCTACCTGGATGCTGCTGCACTTACCGGGGTTTGCTCTCTCTCTGTTGCTGATCACCTTTTGATTTGGGACCGGTTTATAGTCCCAGGGATCATAGGTATCATCCTACACCCCGAGTCCATCCCAAGAAGGCAGTGGGATGCTTCACCTCTAAAGAGAAGTCCCCATGAAACCCTAGGTGATGAATGAATCCCCAGGTTCAGTGTTAATACTGTGGAGATAGCAGGGTGCCTCAGGGAATCAAGCATGTTCTCAGAAGTAGCTTGGCAAGGCAAACATTACTTCTGTAGAAGGGTGGGCTACCAAAGTCTGCAAGCAAGAACACATTCACAGGCAGTCTTCCTATTTTTATCCCCAATGGAGAACTGTCACCTACTATGATAGGAGGAGTTTGGAGTTACAATTATATGAATGGCTAATGTTAAAATTGGGGAAGGAGACCAGGCAAGGTGGCACATGACTAATCCCAGTCGCTCAAAAGTCTGAGGCAGGAGGATCACAAGTTCAAAGTCAGCCTCAGCAAATGCAAGATGCTAAGCAACTCAGTGAGACCCTGTTCCTAAATAAAATACAAAGTAGGGCTGTGGATGTGGCTCTGTGGTCAAGTGCCACTGAGTTGAATTCCCAGTACTAAAAAAAAAAAAAATTGGGGAGGGGAAAGAAAGGGTTATAGTTAAAATGACTGTGCTTGGATACATGCTGGGAATCTCAAAATAAATAATATTGAGGCTTATATCCCAGATAAGGCTAAATACTATATTCTATATACTCAGTGTCATTCATGAGGTCACAGTGGTGCTCAGGGCCTTCCATGGGGTCTCAATGGAAGTCAGTGCCTTGCCCAGGGTCTCAGTGTTACTCAGATCATCCCCAGAATCACAGTAGCTCTTGGGATCTAGTACAGTGTGTAAGCAAGTCTCTGGGGCTTCCCCAGGGTCAAAGCAGTGTTCAGGGATTTTGCCAGACTCTCAGGGGATTCTTCCCTTTCCAGAGGAACTCACTTGGGCTCTTGGACCTCCTCAGGGTCTCTGTGGATTTCAGAATATTCCCAAGGTTTTTCATGGGGCTCAGGCCCTTGCCTAGGGATTTAGTGGGACTCATGGCCATACCCAGAATTTCAGATTGTGTCTTGGACTTTCTCAGAGCCTCAGTGATGTTCCCAGATCTCAGTGTGGCTCAGAAACTTCCTCAAGGGCACACTGGGTTCAGGGCCCTCACAGGGACTTAGTGAATCCCAGTACTTACCTATGTCCTCAACGGAACTCAGCACCATTCTAGGGTTGCACTGGTGCTCATTGCATTCCCTCATGTTGAAATGGGGCTCAGCACCTTCCCCAGGTTCTCAGTGGATCTCTTAGCCTTCCCCAAGGTCTCAGTCACGTTCAGTGCCTTCCCCAAGTGTGCATAGGGCCTTGGAGCATTTTCTAGGGTCTCATGAGGGATCAGAACATTTCCCAGAGTATCACTGGGACTCAGGGACTTCCCCAGAATGTCAGTAAAACTCAGGGCTATCTACAAGTTCTTAGCAATTCTTCCCCAGTGTTTCTGTGTTTAGCATTCACTATTCTCAGTGGTGTTCAGAGCCTCCACCCAGGTTGTGTAAAATGGACCTTTCTCAGTGTTTCCTTGGTTCTCAAGGTTTTTCCAGGATGTCAATGGGGTCATGACCTTTCTAAGTGTTTCAGTGAGTCACTGGGCATTGCCTTGGGTCTCAATGGATTCAGGGAATTCCCCAGGGTCACAGTCATGCATAAAGCCCTTCCAATGTTCACAGTCATGCATAGATCCATTCACCAGGGTCACAGTCATCCATAGACCCTTCTCCCATATCAGTCATGAAGAGGCCCTTCCTCAGAGTCACAGTTATGCACAGGCTCTTCCCATGGTCACAGTCATGGATAGGCTCTCCCTCAGGGTCACATCATGTATTGACCTTTCCCCAGGGTCACACTCCTGCATAGGCCCTTCCCCATCTCACAGTCATGCATAGGCCATTTTTCCATGGTCACAGTCATGTTTAGGGCCCACCTCCAGGGAACATGCATGCATAGGGCCTTCCCCAGATTCCCAGTCATGTATAGGGTCTTCCCCAGAATCACAGTCATGCATGGACTTTTCCCAGGATCACAGTCATGCATAGTTCCTTCCCCTGTGTTACAGTCATGCATAGGACCATTCCCCAAGGTTACAGTCACAAATAGGCCCTTCCCCATGGTCTCAGTCTTCCATAGAGCCTTTCCCCATGGTCACAGAAATGCACAGGACCTTTCCTGAGTGTCATAGTCGTGCACAGGCCTTTCCACATTGCCACAGTCACACATAGGACCCTTATACAAGGTCACAGTCATACAAAGGTCCCTTTCCCATGTTCACAGTTTCACTGGGGCTCTGGTCATTGCCCTGCCAGTCAATGGCATTCTGGGATTTCTCCAGCATCACAGTCATGCACAGGTACTTCCCCATGGTCACAATCATGTATAGTTTTTTCCCCAGGGTCACAGTCATGCATAGGCCCTTCCTCAGGTCACAGTCATACACAGGCCATTCCTCAGGGTCAAAGTCATGCATAGAGCCTTTCTGCAGGGTCACGGTCATGGATAGGCCCTTTTCCATGGTCACAGTCTTGCATAGGCCCCATCCGCAGGGTAATAGTCATACATTCAGCCTTCCCAAGGTTACAGACATGCTTAGGGCCATTCCCCAGGGTCACAGTCTTGAATAGACTCTTCCCCAAAGTCACAGTAATGAATATGGCCCATTGGCATGGTCACAGTCATACATAGGCTCTTCCCCAGGGTCACATTCATGCATCAGTCCTACTGATACTGCCATTTACTGGTGATGAGTTCTATTCCCTCTAATGTTGAAGTTTGAATATTAGAGAAGCGCGCCAAGGCAAGCATATCAAGCAGGTTTTAGGTAAAAGTAGAAATCATACAGACTTCTCCTGGGAGAGAGAAGGGGCCCATGGCTGATGTTCTAAAGTCCCCAGAAGTGAGCCCACCCTACATCTTTTATAGGCTAAGGTCTCTTTTGTCCTCCAGTTCTCTCCCCCCTTATCTCTCCTTCCTGCCTATGTGACTAGGCCTGGGTTTGCAGGTGAGATCATAAAATGATAAGCAGACTGGGCAGGGGGAGGACCAAGCTGATTCAGCCAGGCAAGGGCCCAGGGGGCATTAATTAGCAGTTCCTTGTCAAAGTCATACCTAGGCCCTTCCACAGGGCCACAATCATGCATAGGCCATTTTCCATGGTCACAATCATGCATAGGCCCTTCCACAGGGTCACAGTCATGCTTAGAGGACTTTCCAAGGACCACAGTCATGCATACAGACTCTCTATGGTCACAGTCATGCTTACAGTCATTCTCCAGAGTCAAAATCATGCATAGATGCTTCCCTGGGGTCACAGGCATGCATAGAGCATTCCCCAAGGTCACAGTCATGCATAGGGCATTTCTAGATGGTCACAGTTGTTGAGAACAGGGTGACATCTGTAAAATCCCCCACAGGAGAGGGTGCACAAACACTAAGGAATGAGAGACTATTTTAATCACCAGGATGCAGGCGGTTCAACAGCACCCTCAAGAGCCAATACAGGACAAATAGGACATGCTGGGTCCCTGGGGTTATCAAGTCTGTTAAGAGATATCTGTCCAAGGAATGTGCAGCTGCCTGGGAAACTTGTCTATCAAGGACAGGGGGGCCTAGCCCTGACTCATCTCCTGCATAGTTCACCCCTTCCCTCCTCTCTTCTTCCTCCAGGATCGTTCAGTTCTTGTGGAACCCAATGAGAATCAAATAGATTGGCAGGACCCAACCAAAGAAGACAAATGTTTAGCTGTTCAAATGTTAACCAATAATGTACAGGTCTTTGTGTGTGAATGTTTGAAAATCTCTTAAATAGAGTGCTTTCTCACCCCTTGGGGCCACTCCCCACTCAGCCATTGTAGTGGTCTGAGAGACTGATTGCAGTCCAAGCTGGAAATTGCCATAAAATGTCATCATGTTTCTTGCATTATCATGTGTGCATTTTGACTCTCTGGGGATCAGTTGATATTGAACCCCAACATTTGGGGGCTTGCCCAGGATAGGTTCATCCAACTCTGCCCCATGACAAATTGCCAATAGTACCAAGGTTTCTAAGGAGATATGCTGTGGAAGGAGGATTGGCCAGCCTCATTTGGTGGGACACAGATCCCCATTTGAGTTTGGTTGAGAATTCTCATTTGGTGGAAGGAAAGAGTTGTGAGTGACCCTGGAGGTTCCACTGTTAGAAGCCGTGGGAGATGTTTCTGATAATCAGGAGTCATGCTGACGTCCCCAGTGGTTGATGTCTGGGTAGCTATTCATAAAGGATCCTTTGTCTGATTTTGGTAGTGTGAATGAGAAAGGCATTGGCACCTGTGAGAGTGGTGCGGTTGCTGGCCAGTGAATGTTGGAGAGTCCTGTGAAAATTTGTTTTATTATGTGGATTGCCTCTCTCATTCTTTTTGGTCTGCTTGGTTCTTTTCTCCTCATTATTAAGGGACAGGCTCAGGTAACTCCTAAGACTTTCCTCCTGAGTCACTTCTCAGAGGTCACGGACAGAGGATGGAACTTTGGTGTGGACCACCTAAAGAAGGGTAAGTTTACTACATTCTGCTCCACAGAGTGGCCAACCTTTACCAAGATCTATGCCGAGTGAGGTAGGTAAGTTTCTCTCTCCATGCACCCCACATCTGTTTGAGGTGCAGTTTTCTGTCTCTTTATTTTTGGAGGGTAAAAGGGGCACTCATTGGCTACTTAAAGGCAGTTAGTGCAGCTGCCATTCTTCAAGACTCGGGTGAGAGGTTCCCAGCCTAGGCAAGTTCCAATCACCTGCTCTGTGCAGACCAGGCATGTTGGAATCTGCCAAAGCCATTTCTCACTTTTCTGCCCAGGCCCAGAGCACAAATGCCACCAGTACACAGTGTCCCTAGTCCTGATCTACCCAGGATGCATGCAGACAGAGGAAGGGTTGGAACAACTGCGGGGTTCTCTGACCTGGGCAACTCTCAGGCAGATCCCAAAGGCTCCTGCTCTGGCTTCCCCCTCCTGACCTCCCTAAGGGCTATCCAAGGTGTTTGGTAGACCAATGGCACTGAGGGAAAGCACCAATTACCTTTGCCTCTGTACAGGCCATACAGCACACCCCCCCATATCCCCTCCCTCCAGGATGTTTCCCCTTTGCTCACCAATCAGACATTAAGCATTCAGATGGTAGGATCAAGAGAAAGACATAGGACAATTAGTATGAAAATGCCCAGGTTCCTTTGTTTGCATAGTTAGCCTTCACTAGTCTATCTAGAGTCTCCCCATTACTGTTCCTGTGCTTAAATGTGCCCACTTTGTTCTCTTTAAGCTGCAAGAGGGGAGCATTTAAAAACTCCTCCCATGAGACCCTCCAAGCAAGGGCGTTATATGCCTAAGAACCAATAGATGTCCCCTCACTTTCCGGAGATTCCTTTAGTCTACCATGCTTGACATCAATAATCTCTACCACGAGAGGACAAAGCCTTGAGGAATCGCCTACTAAGGGAGGAAGACCAAGGGGATCCTCCCAACTTTAGACAGACAAAAATAAATTTAGGGAGGTTTTTGGGGATCCTAATAAGTATTCAGATGTTTCAAATCTTACACCAGTTATTTGACTTCACCTGGAAAATTATGCTATTAAATATCTAGATCACAGGCAGTTCCCAGAAACCATCCTAGCTGGGATTTGAATGAGTAGGATGAAAGCTTGGTGGGTTCTGTGGCGGGACCAAATGTAAGCTCAGCAGGTTCTGCGGGCTTGGCAGGCACAGTTAGCTGCCAAATAAAATCAGACAGAAAGTGGCCAGAGCAAGCTTTGTTGGAATTTGGCACCCGGGCAAAATTCCCAGACCCCCAGGGTATAGGAACCCAGAGAAAATCGCACGTAGTCCTGGCTGCCCAGGGTTTTTATAGGCTGGGATGAGAGGGGGTCCTGTTGAGTGAAAGGTGGACATGAAGAGTCAGTGGAACTTTCTAGGCCACTTAAGGGTTACCTTTGGCGGACTGGCCTTTGTTCCAGCTGCTCAGTTCTGCCACCTACAGTCGCCTAAATTTCGGACCTAACATCCCCACCTTTTGGTGATATTGGTCACCTGAGTCCATCTGGCTACTTCCTGAATGTTAGGGGGCATCATGGGGAGAAAAAGTTCTGGTTTTAGGTTGGCAGGGAGGCAGCTATAGGAGTATAGGAGCATCTGGTTGTAGGTCACCCTGGCAACCTCACTTACACCGTTCCGGGCAAACTTGAGAAGACAGGGAGCAATCATTAACAGAAATCCTATCACAAATAGGGGAGTAAGGGTAGGGCTCATCCAGGTGACAAGAGTGGAGTTCAGTCATCCTGGCCAGAGGTCATTTGATTCTTCTCGCTTCAGCCTTTTATTTAGACATCTGAGAGTTTTGACATTGCTTATATTAGACCGGTTTCAATGATGCAGCCCCAACGTTGTCTCAGGAAGAGGAGTGTTCCCTCTTTGTCTGCTGTCAGATCTAGTTTGTGACTGTTCTGCAAGGAAACTTGAGCAATAAATATTATTTATATTTGCAGGGAGATCAGGGGGACAGCAGATTCCTCTTCTGCCTTCTGGATTTGCTGTTCTAGCTTTTGGTTGGCAGTGACTGCATAACCAAGTCCTCTTGTTGGTATGACCTGTGTTTAGTAGAGATCTCTATATTTCTGTGATGTAGAGATAGATAATCAAACTAGCAAGTACAGATTAAGCCTACCTATGTAGTTTCTGAGGATCCGTAGGCCTTAAACTGACTAAAAAACTTCTGATTTTGGAAGTTTCTCTTGATAGTCAGCAGGTACATCTGCCTAAGTATTTCTCTCTTGTAGCTTCCAGTCTTCATTTATTCTGGGGAGGGGGGAGTGGTTAACACAAGTGTACATCTTAGGTTGCATTTAACTATTGTTTATTTTATATGGCCAAGAATGGCTATATTTCAGTTTTAACTGTTTTACTAGGTGTCCAAGATCAAGCTGGTCCAATTGACCTGTTACTGATTTTCTTGGCCTCTGTATTTAATCTCAGTCTCTAAATTTGATCTTAATTGCCAGCAAGCTAGTCTCACCAGTCAAAAAGTAAAAGTGCTGGGCTTTAACTTCAATGTCTATGACTTTACAGTTATTTACCCCCTTTTATCTAATTGGGGTTTACATTATCGGTCCTACCGGTGATGACTTACTATTTCAAGATAATTTACGGTGTTTGCTTTTGAAGCAGTACTTCTGCAAAAATTAATCAGGCAACAGTTATAGAGTTTACAAGGAAAATACAAAATGGAATCACCAACAGTAGAACATTCAGTTTGTGCAATAGGTATCCTGAATTTTAGCTGAGTCCAAGTTATGCATTATATCCCCTCTTTGAGATCACAGTAATCTTTACAACAGACATCAAACCTTTGAATACAACTTTAAATGAATTAGTCTGGCTTTCTTTGGAGCCATTCTAATATGCCGCCCAGTGAGGCAGAGCCTTATTTCAGATAAGACAGATCTTTTCACAAAACAGATTTTGAAGATTAAGCAGAGATCAGATGGAACTCTGTTCTCTGATGGAAATGCAGTTCTAACAAGTTCCATCAGTAATCTTTATATATGTCTTATTATCAGGTTAAGGATTATGTAAGCATTATTCTTTGTTTTTAGGAAAGTTACAGAGACTAGGACATCTACGTACCTTTTTTGCAGCTGCAAAGTGCAATGTTAGCAGCTCTGTGTAGCTCCCAAGAAAGTCCACAGTCCAAATTTTCTGTAAGGTGGGCAGGAACCAGAGAAGGGAACTGAGGAAACACTGGTTTTCTGGCAAAGGTATTCCTTCCTGCCCAAGAGCTGTGTTTCAGAACAAAGTCAGAGCTGATAGGATTCTTGCCTCTCCAGCGAGGGTACTGCCACAGCAGCCAGGCATTTTGTGCCCCTGCATAGGAATATTCCTAGGTACTAGGCCACAGCCTGTCTCATGTACATGTAACCAACTTAGTTATATGCAAACTTGTTGAAATTTGCCCTTTATTTACACAGAATTTCTTAGCAATTACTTTGACCCTCATATATTCCATCACACAAGAATTTTCTGTCTTAGAATCACTCTTTTACTTTCTACTGAATACATTCCGGTACTTAGAACCTTCTGTTTTTCCTTCCTATCTGGTGAGCACTTTGTGGTGAAAAATTCACCTTTCTTCCATACAGGCCAAAGTGAGTGAGCTATCAAGAAGGCATATTGGAATCTGTGTAGATGTTGACCTGTTTACCTTTGGATAAAATTAGAGCCCTGATCAGAGCAAAGAGTTCCGTCTTTTGGGAAGTGGTCCCTTCTGGAAGGCAATTGGCTTCCAGAACTGAGGCAGTGGTGACAACTGCATAAAGCAGCTCTACAGCATCCATCAGGACCCAGCACAGAACTGCCATGTACAAAAATGGTTAGGTCAGGTGAGGGGAGTGGGTAATTGAAGAGGTCCTCATGAGGTGTATGTAGCACCTCTAGCACCTGTGGGAGTGGAAGGGATTTATGGTTTAAGAGGTTCTGCCATTGAGTGGAAAACACAGTTATTGGTTGAAGTGGGGTAAGTTTTAGAGCTTCCTTAGTTAATTCAGCTGCTGTTGCCAGTGCTCAGAGACATGGTAGCCACCCATGAACCATGGAATCAAGCTGCTTGGAGAGGTATGCCACCGATCTGTGAGAACGTCCAGTTGGTTGCATAAGGAGGCCAGTGGCAACACCCTATTTTTCATCTGTGAAGAGGTGGAAAGGACAGTTAGGGTTGAGAAGAGAGAGCAGGGGAGGATCTAAGAGCATCCCTGAGCTTGTAAAAAGAGTCAGCTATCTTCTTGGTGGAGGTAAGGGGCCCATGTGGAGTCTCTTTTGCTGCCTGATATAGGGGTTTGGCAAGAAGTGCAAAATTAGGGACCCAGTGTCTGAAAAAGACAGCTAAATCCAGGAAGGAGAGAATGTAATCTGCCATTTCTGGCAGCTGTAAGTCACACAGGGCTTGGATTCTGTCTGTTGTGAGACTCTTAGAGGTAGGAGTGATGAGTATGTCCAAATATGTCACTGAAGGGGTGGTGAGCTCAGCTTTGGCTAGAGAGACTCGATGGCCTTGAGACCCCAGGAAGTTAAGGAGCTGAGTAGTGTGAGTCTGGGAGGCCTTGAGGGACGGGCTGCATAGGAGGAGGTCATCCACATATCTCCCAAGTCACAAGTAGCCAAATCCTAAGTGAAGGCTGGCCCAAAAAGGTGAGGACTGTCCCAGAAACCTTGGGGTAAAACTGTCCATGTCAGCTGTTGAGACCTAAAGGATGTAGGATCCTTCAATGTGAAGTCAAGGAGGTAATAGGAGTCATGGTGAAGGGTAACTGTAAAGAAGGCATCTTTGAGATCCAGGACTGTGATGTGGGTGGTAGAAGGAGGAATGTGGGAAAGAAGGGTGTAAGGATTAGGAACCGCAGGGTGGATGGGAATAACTGCCTCATTAATTAGAGGGAGGTCCTGAACCAAGTGATAGGTTTCCTGAGGATTTAAATACTGGCAGTATGGGGGTGTTACAAGGGAAGTCAGTAGGGATAAGGAGTCCCTGAGTAAGCAACAGGTCTATAATGGATTTAAGTCCTTCCTTGTGAGTGTGGGAAATTGGAAATTGGAGATATGAAGAAAACTTAGCTTGAGGTTTCAGTTGGATAAGGACTGGCTTGAGGTGGGAGGCTATGACTGGCTTGGAAGTGTCCCAGACTTGGGGATCTTCCAGGTCTGGGGACAATGGTAGGGTAGGTGGTGTAGGGGTGTTAGAGAATGTATGAAACAGATGTAGAATAAGGTGAGCACTAGCTGTGTGCCTGGGAAGAAGCTGTAGGGTGGATCCTAGGAATTGGAGAACATCTCTTCCTAGGAGGGGGACTGGACAGGAGGAAATAACTAGGAACGAGTGTGTACAAGGATGTTCCTCCAGGGCACAGGCTTGGGAAGGAGGGTTTTCCATCAATTCCCATAACCAAAACCTGGGAAGGAAATAAAGGCTTAGAGTGGGCAGGCAGGACAGAATAGGTGGCCCCCATGTCCACAAGGATAATTATGGATTTACCCGCTACCTGGAGCTTTTACCCTCGGCTGTCTAGGGTTATTGGGGTCCTGGAATCCAGGCTCCTTCAGTCTTCTGCAAATCCCAAAAGCTCATGGGAAGGGACTGCCTGGCTGGCCACACCTTTGCATAGAAATGCTGGGCAGTCACTCTTCCAGTGTCCTGCTTGTATACAGGTGGGACATGGAAAGGTGGGGGCCTGTGGGTTTGGACATTGAGCCCAGTGACCTTCACATTTGCACTTGAAGCAAGTCCCTGGTGGAGAGGATTGCTGGTCCCCTTTGAAGCTCTCACTGGAACCACAGGCCAGCTACCAAGGCTTAGGATTGGAGTGTCACCTTTTTCTATAAACAAGCTTGCCTGGCCAATTCAGCTGAATTTTTTTTTGGGGGGAGGGGTCATTATAGACTTTAAAGGCCTTTTTTACCAGGTCTCAGATAGGGGTTTGAGGGTCCTCCTTAGCTCATTTGAGGTTTTTTTCTTTTATCAGGGACTGATTGAAAAATGAAGTAGGTTGTTAGCACTGTAGCCCCAGAGGGGGATTTAGGGTCCAGTTTAGTATATTTAGTAAGGGCCTCTGTATGGCAGTTAAAAAACAGAATTGGATTCTCATTTGGACTCTGGGTAATTTCCCTCAGGTTATTGAAGTTTACCACCATATTGGAGACTGCTTACATACCTGCTAAGAGGTATTGGACCATGCAAGCACAGTAATGGTTGCTTTGCTGGCCTTTCCGATAGTTCCAGCTTAATTTGGTTATTTGAACCTGCCCATGTGGGTGAAATTAAGTCTGTTAAATGGGCTTGGTCAGCGTGGTCCTGTGCTGCCTGTTGGATACTGGAAGTGGAAGAAAGGATATTAAGACTATAAGTTTGGGAAAGATACTTAAATTCCTTAATATAAGTAGAGGAATCAGCAGAGAAAGACCCTTAAATGAGAATGGAACTTAGATTCACATAACCCCTTTGCACCAGCTTCCTCTTGGAGAGGAAAAAGAAGCTTGGGGTTAGACAGTGGGAGAGTCTGATAAAGTTGTCTGTTAGTGCTGACAGGGGAGGAGGGAGCAGACTGGGCAGAGAGGCATTCTGAAGGAGGAGGTGGGAGGGGAAGTGGGAGGGCTCTGAGAGGAAAGGAGGGGAGGAGGAGTTGCATCTGCAGGAGGAGGGGACAGGTTTGTAGGAAGAGGACAAGAAGAGGAGGCAGAGTTGTGGCCCGAGCATGGAGGGGGTGGGGTTTGGGACACCTGCAGGGAGGAAAATGTGGGTGGTGGAGCAGGTAGAAGGAGGAGTAGGGCAAGTACCAAATTCCAAAAAGAAAGCTTGCTAATGGCTGTGAGTGCTTTTCAGTGGTCATCTAAAACATTGAGACTTGACCAATGTAGAATAAAAAACTAACCACTTTTCTGCCTTAAAACAATGGCTGCCCAGGTCTGTGAGAATTTGAAAGTCAAGAGTGCCCTCTGGTGGCCATCTTGAGCCATTATCTAGAATATACTGAGGCCAGACCAAGGTTGAATAAAAAATTAACCGCTTATGGCTTAAGTATCTGGGAAGTCCCAGTTTGGTAAAATTACAGTGGATACACCCCAAAGGAGTTTTGAGGTCCGATGAGCTCCTGGTATTTCACATTAGCCATCCAATTTTACCCAGAGAGAGATGTGCAGAAGCAGAATAGGTGCCCCAGTTCTGACTTGTGTACACCAGGAAGACGGCGGGCGAGCCAAAATCTGAGATGTCTCTCAAGTCTTGGGGGCCCGAGACGGACACAGAGGCTAACTGGAAGCCCAGAGGACTCTGCTGTGACCAGAGCTGGATGGGTGGAGGGAGTCTGTGGCCCGCCAAGGGAACAGAACCCTCAGCGGAACAGAAGGGAAATTGGAGCTGCAAATGGGAAAAAAGCCCAGGGAACTTACCGCGCTTTGAAGCGGGATGGAGCAAAGCGAGCGGAGCTGAGCAGGACGGGATGGAACCTCCTGGTTCTTCTGAAGAGGGGGTGGGTCTCCACCCCAAGGTGGGGGAGCCTGAAAAACACCTCCCAGGTCTCGGCACCAAATGTAAGCTCAGTGGGCTCTGCGGGCTCAGTGGGCACAGTTAGCGGCCAAATAAATTGGACAGAAAGTGGCCAGAGCAAGCTTTATAGGAATTTGGCTCTCGGGCGAAGTTCCCAGACCCCTGGGGTATAGGGACCCGGGGAAAACCACATGTGGCCCTGGCTGCCCAGGGTTTTTATAGGCTGGGATGGGAGAGGGTCCTGTTGAGTGACATGAAGAGTGAAGGTGGACATGAAGAGTCAGTGGAACTTTCTTGCCCCACTTGATGGTCACCTTTGGTAGGCTGGCCTTTGTTCCAGCTCCTCAGTTCTGCCACCTACAGTCACCTAAATTTCTGACCTAACATAGGCTGCCTAGAAATCTATTATGAGGCCTTCAGGAAAATTCTGCTATTTTCATGGAGAGACTCAGGAAGGCAATAAGAAGACACACCACCCTGAATCCTGAATCCATAGAGGGCCACCTACTTTTAAAGTATAAATTTATCATTCAGTCAGTCCCAAACATTTAGAGCAAATTACAAAAATTGGCATGTGACCCTGATCAATCCTTAGATGAAGATTGCATCTTCCATTTTTTTTTCATAGAGATCAAAAAGAAAGAAAAGGGAGCATAAAAACAAGAAAAAGGGCTTATTAAATATCATTCAAAATGACAGAAACTTTTCATGCCTTGCAATAGCCCATGCAATTTACCCATTTTAGGAGTGAAAGCAAACTGCCTAGTCCAAAACCTTAGAATAATGAAGCAGTAATTTCCCCCACCCTGTGGTTCTTACTCTGTTATCTGAAATTCCAGCTGCTGCTTGGTTTACTGTTGGGGTTTCCGGGACCCCCAGCCTTGGGCATGGTCAAGATGGCGCCTGACGCTGAGCCAAAAGCGGCCAGCTATACAGTAAACAACCAGCGAATTCCAATGATTGGCTAGTTAACGATGTGATTAGAGCATGCCCCCCTCGTGTACCTATCCTATGCTTGCAGCTGTCCACGTTTACCTCGTGTACTCTCCCCCGATTGGTTGAAGTGTATATAAGCCTGGTGGGTGAGAGAGTAGGGGCGGGTGGCGGAGGCTGAAGCTGAGCTGGAAGCTGGGAGTGCGCGGAAGCTGGGAGTAAGAAGAAGCCGAGAGAAGAGAAGCTGGGAGTGCGCGGAAGCTGGGAGTAAGAAGAGGCTGAGAGAAGAGAAGCTGGGAGTGCGTGGAAGCTGGGAGTAAGAGAAGTGTAGGAGAGGGACTGTGCATAATAAACTTCCAAAGCTTCAGACATTTGTCGTGTCTCTCTCTGCGGCCAGAGGGAGCGTGATAGTTTACTAAGTTAGATTTAAAAGATACCTTTTTTCTGTGTATGCTAGACTCTGAATAGCAATTTTTGTTTGCATTTGAGGAACCAGATGATGTGTCTCAACTAACCCAGACAGTGTTGCCTCAGGATTTAGAGATAGCCCTCACCTGTTTGAACAAACCTTAGCTAAGGACTTAACAAAGTTCAGAGATAAAACATCTGTAATTGTTCTCCAGTATGTAAACTCCTAAACTTCTTAGTTGATAGGAATGATAACATCTCAAAAAAATAAAGCTTAATTATGCCATCAACAGGTTCAATACTACAGGAAAATAGCCACCATAGGAAAATATTCTGTCCCTGGAATATCAAAAATGGGACTTACTTCAAGCTCCTGTCCTCAGCTTACCTATGAAGCAAGATTTAAGCTGTTTGCCACAAAGGGGAAAATAAATCCTGGATAGGAGGTCAGAGGCATCTCAATAGCCAATGGCATCTCAGTGAGGAACTTTGCATAGTAGCTTCATTCTCAAAAGTAATGGAAAATAAGGTGTCATATTTTTTCTTTGACATCCAAGCCTGTCCTGATAGAAATGGCTAAAATGCCCTAGGCACAAAGTTTCTGCTAAAACCTGTTAGCTCAGCTCCTTCCAGATCTCAGTCAAGGTTTACATTGAATGTACATAGAGAGAGCCTGAAGGCTCATTAGGAGACCAGTCTCAAACCCAAGGAAAAAAAGAGAAAAGCAAAAGTTTTACCTTAACTCAAGCAAAAGTAAATTTTATGGTACTTCAATAAAGTAATTAACAGACATATTATTCTTTCCAGAATTCTTGTTGTTTTTAATTGAATATTTTCTTGAGCTCATGACTTTTTGATCAGTTCTAGTTTTTCATTCAAACAGAGTTTTTGAACATGTGTTACATTGCAATGGAGATTCACCTATATAGTTACAAGACCTTTGATTTTGTATTATTTGTATGTTGTGCTGTCTGATGTCATGTTTTGTCTGTATCAATATTGAAGTCCCTAAAATTAAATTTTTTTAAAATGGATCCAGATACTTTAATTCATGCAATTTAAAAGGGTTCAATTTAAATTGGGTAAACTAATAAAAAGTCAAATGTCTTTGAAAATAACTCACAAGTCTCTAGGTGGTCAAACTAATGAAATGTTGATGTTAATAAAATGTCTAATATCAATTGTTTCTAGGACTTTTCTTCAACAGGAAAGAGATGGCAAATATTGTACAGGACACTTGTCTGATATCTTGATTTTTACAAAATAAGTGAGTTAGAGTTGACATGTATGGGATTACTCAAATGTGTTAGAGACATCTGATTAATTTACAAAGTTAAAATGCTAATTATTAAATAACATCAAGTACACTTTAACTCCTTAAATTTCATGGGGTAACATACTTAAACATTATTGGTGTTTTCATAGTTTTGTAAATAAAAAGGGTTTAAAATTGCTTTGGGTCACCACTAAACTAAAAACAAGGTTATTAAGAGTTATGTTCTAACAGGTACAATTCTATATACAAAGGGTTCCAAAAGTTTCAGCTGTGTCAATTTGAGCATATAAATAACAAAATATTTAATCTTATTAAAATGGAGTACTTATCTAAATTCAGAAATTTCTTAAGAGTTGTTTCAGAATGTGAACCAAAAGGGTCAACAAATAGGAAAGAGAAAATAAAAGGTTCTAGATATGGAAATTTAGTGAAGAACAAAATCTTTCTGGGAAAAAAGTATTTATGTGATAAAATACATGGGAGTCTAAGTAAGTGTTAAGAAAGTCTGTGTAAGTAAAGGGCAAATTTCAACAAGTTTGCATGTAACTAAGTTGATTGTATGTATGTGAGACAGTTAAAACTATTTAAGATTTTTCCTAAGGTGAAATACTAATGTTCAGATATAAACCAAAGTTTAATCTATATGGTAAAATGACAAGTATTTCTTAGGAACACTAATTTACTCTTAAATTACTGTCTATTAAGTTTTATTCTTTACAACAATTAGTCTTGAAAAATTGGGGTTTATACAATTATGGTGAAACAACTGTTAGAGTATTGTACTACATTACAGAGTCTAAATTTTTCTTTAAAAACTAAATTTGGTAATATAAAAGTGTCAAGGTAATTGTGAAATGGTCACTCTTTGTATATTAAATGTGTACATATTTTCCAGGTATACAAGTTTTAAAGTAGGGAATTTATCAAGCTGCTATTCTCCAAATTTAACTTGTCTATAATGGTAATTTTAAACTTATAAAGAGTAAATTTTATTGGGGATTTATTTCTATCATCTAATGTTCTATTATAGGACCTGTTATCAATAGGGTATATGTAACATTTGTTACTTTTTACACTGAGATAAAGAATTTCAAATATAAATGTATTTATAAAAGTTAGAGCCTGACTTGTTTAAAGGTTAATATTGTGAAACATGAAAACATTTTGCCACTTTTCCACACAAAAGGAAAGTTAAAAGCTCTCTCAGGCTTTCTTTAATTCATGTTTTAGATATAATGTAAATTGTGTTATCTAGTGTTCATATAGACTCAGGAATTAATATATGTAAACTTCTTAAAATGACATTTAAGAAAGAAGCAAAGATCAGCATCAGAATTAGAACATTTCACTTAAGATTTGTAAAGAGTCATCCCTTACCTGAGATAAGGCTCTGTCTCCCACCTCACTGCATGTTAGAATGGCTCCAAAATAAGTCAGACTTCAGCTTCTTTAAGTTTATTCAAAAGATTGGTTTTTGTTGTAAAATTACTGTAATCTCAAACAGGGGATATAACGTATAGCTCAGACAAAATTTAAGATAGCTATTATACAAGCCAAATAATTTCTTTTACTCTTGCTAAATTCATTTTGTAAAACTGTTACCAGTTTATGTTTTGCAGAAGTACCTGCTGCAAGAACACACAACCTAGGTAACTTGTCATAATAAGACATCACCTATAGAACAGATAGTGTTAGCTTCCAGTACTAATACAGACTCCAATTAAATAGAAGGGTAAATGACTGTAAAGTTATAGACATTGAAGTTAAAGCCAGTACTCCTACTTTATGACTTGTGAGACTGGCTTACTGGATGGTTAAGATCAAACTTAGAGATTGAAATTTAATACAGAGGCCAAGAAAAAAACCAGTATCTTGCCCTCAAAGTCAGCCTGGACACAGGGAACAAGAGGAATTCTCTAAAGAGTTTTGCAACTCTGGGTGGGTCACACAAACTCCTGATCAAGGAGATTGATGAGGCCACTAGAGGATGAAAAGCCAGTCATTGCACCTGCTGCAGAGGAGGGTCATGGAAAAGGGAGACACCCCTGATGCTTCCAAAGGAAGCCACCTCATCGAGGAGACCCTGCCTAACCAATGGCACTAATGGAGCTAAGAAGCTGCTTTTAAGTTCTTTATAAGTGACCCCTGTGGGAACTCAGCTGACTCTTTAACAAGATAGGAACAGGCCAATTTGACCAGTTTGATATTAGACACCCAGCAAAACAGTTAAAACCAAAATATAGCCATTCTTGGACAGTTAAAAGAAATGATAGTTGAATGTAACTTAAGATGTACACTTGTATTAGCCCACTAGAATAAAGGCTGGAAGCTACAAATGAAAGAGTCTTGGGCAAATGTGCCTGATAACTATCAAGAGAAACTGCCAGAGTCAGAAATTTTTAGTCAGTTTACACAGGTAAGCTTAATTCTATTGGTTGCTAGTATGATTATCTAGACCTACATAACAGAAGTATAGAGATATCTACCAAAGGGATATTTTACAAAAATCAGATAACATTAAGTAGCTTAACTATATTTTCTGGGAACATCAATGACATTAAGCATTAAATGTTGTGTTTACATTCCTGATAACATGGAGATGCTAATGTTCCCAAATTTGTACTCTTCAGCCTTTGTTAGGCCTTTTTATGGGAACAATTTCTCAGTTCTTCCACCTCCTGGTGACAGATTGAATTCTGTCAGCTTCACAAAATTCATTGGCATGTTCCAGATGCTGCAACATTTACTTTGTACTATCTCATTTCAGTACTCATGTCTTTTTGTTCTTCTATCATAGAGGCACCCAACCCCAGATGACTTAACAACCTGCTCTTCCCAACCAGATTTGTACCTTGGATCTGAATAAGCCCTTCCCCAGAATCACAGTCATGCTTGGGGTCTTTCCACAAAGTTGCAGTCATGCAAAGGCCCTTCCACAGGGTCACATTCATACAGACTGCATTCCCCTGTGTCACAGTCATGCTTATGACCTTCCCCAGGAGCACAGTCATGCATAGGCCTGTCCACGTGGTCACAGTCATGCATGGGTTTCTCATCACACTCACACTCATTCCTAGGGATATTTTGAAGGATCACAGTGATGAAAAGGCCATTCCCCATGGTTACAATCATGCATCGGCCTTTCCTCAGGATCACAGTCATGTGTAGGCCCTTCCCCAGTGTCACAGTCATGCATCTTCCATAACTCATGTCAGACATGCATAGGGCAATTCCCCAGGGTCACACTTTTGCATAGGCTGATTATCAGGGTCACAGTCATTCATAGGACCATTCCACAGAGTGACAGTAATAGATAGGCCCTTCCATAGGCTTACACTCATGCATAGGGTCCTTCCCCAGGATCACAGTCATGCATATGGCACTCTTCCAGGATCACAGTCATGCATAAGGACTTTCTCCATGGTCACAGGTCACAGTCATGCATAGGTCTTTCCTCAGGGTCACAGTCATGCATAGGACCCTTAGGCAATGTCAGAGACATGTATACATCCTTCAACATGGTCACAGTCATGCTTAGAACTCTTCCCCATTTTGTCAGTAATGCATCCGATTTTCCTCAGGGTCAAAGTCATGCATATAGGCCTTCCAAGCTAACAGTAATGTATAGACTGTTACCCAGTGTAAGAGTCATGCATAGGCCCTGCTCCATGCTCACAGTCTTAAATAGAGCCTTCTACAGGGTCACAGTCATGCATAGGGTCCTTATCCAGGGTCACAGTCATAGTCCTTCTAGCAGGGTCACAGTCATGCATATGCCCTACCTCAGAGTCAGGGTCATTCACAGGCCCTTCCCCAAGGTCACAGTCATGAATAGTCCTTTTCCAATGGTTGCAGTCATTTATAGGACCCTTCTGAGGTCACAGTCATGGACAGGTCCTTCTTCAGGGTCAATCTTGCATAGGGCTCTTCCCCATGGTCACAGTCATGCATAGGCCCTTCCTCATTGTCACAGTCATGCATAGGGCCTTTCTGAAGAGGAAATTTATGCATAGAAACATTTCTATGTTACAGTCATGAACAGGGCCCTTCCCCACGGTCACAGTCATACATACAGACTTTTACAGTGTCAAAGTACTGCTTAGGGAATTCCAAAGGATCACAGTAATGCATACACACTGACCCAGTCAGGGACAGTTCAGACATTAGGCACTTGCCCTGTGTCAAGTTAATGCATAGGCCCCTGACCCAGGGTAATAGTAATGCATTGGGACCTTCTCAGGATCACAGTTGCATAGGACATTCCACATGGTCACACTCATGCATAGGATTTGCCTCAGGTTCATACACATTCATAGGGATGTTAGATCTCATTTGAACTAGATTTTCCCCATATATCTGTGAAAATCAGGGCCTTCACCAAGGTACCTGAGGTGCTTAGAGCATTCAACAATGTCTCACTATTTCTACAAATCTTTCTCAATTCTTAGTGGGTCTTTGGACCTTTCCCAGGGTCTCTTTCTGGCTCAAGATCTTTTTTCAGGGTTTCATTAGATTTCAGGGTCTTTCCCAGAGTCTCAGTGAGGCTCAGAGACTTCCCCAAGTGCAGGTCTTGTAATCTTTGTGATTTTCAAATTTATATCAGGACCATCCTAGTGTCTCACGGGGCTCAGTGCTATATCCACAGTTTCAGTGAGACCTAGAAGTTCTCAGTGGGGCTCAAGTACAAGTTCAGAGTCTCAATAGAAGCTCAAGAACTTCCCCAGATTCTCATTGATGATGAGGGACTACATAAATTTCTCATTGGGCTGAGGGCCCTTGAGTCTCAGGGCTTCCCAGAGTTGCCTTGGGGCACTGGTGCCTTCCCAAGGTCCAACTGGGTTCAGAGCATTTTCCAGAGTTTCAGTGGGACTAAAATTGTTTCAGATATTCTCCGTGGTGCTCAGGGAAATGTCTACAATCTCAGTGGGGAGCAGGGACCTCCACAAGAATCCACATTGATGAGACATTTTGCCAAAGTCTCACTGAGTTTCAGGGCCTTGCCTAGATCATCCGTGGAGCTTAGGGTATTCCCAGTGTGTTACTGTGGCTCAGGGCCTTCCTTAGCTTTTCAGAGGGATTGAGGCTTCCTGAGGGTGAAAGTGGTGTTCAGGGTTTTTCCCAGAATTGTACTGATCTCATTGACTTCCCCAGTCAATGAGACTTCCCCACCCTCAGTGGCGCTCATGTGGAGTTTAGGACATTCCCCAGTTACTCCATGCAGATTGATCCTTTCCCCAGTCTAAATGGAAATCAAGATGTTAACCAGAGATTCAATAGAGCTCAAGACCTTCTCTGGGGGTCTCATTGAGGCTAAGGGTGTTTCCCAGCATCTCAGTGGAACTCAATATCTTTCCCAGAGTATCACTGAGGCTCACTGTCTTACTAATGCTCTCTGTGTGTCTCATAAATTTTGCAGGTTTATAACATGTATCAGGACATTCACTAGCATCTTACTGGGGCTCATTGGCATATCCAGAGTTTTGGTGGAACATATATCCTTTCACACATTCTCTGAGGGGCTCAAGAACTTGTCCAGAGTCTCAATAGAGCTTAAGAACTTCCCCAACCAAATGGATTCAGGGCCTTCCTCAGAGTCTTAGTGAAGTTCAGGGCCTTCCCCAGGGTCTCATTGATACTCAGAATATCTGAGGTACTTAATGGGGTTGAGGGTCATCCTCAAGTTCTCAGTGGGACTCAGATCATTACCCAGCATTTCAATGAGGTTCAAGAACTTGCCCAGTGTCTTAGTAGAGCTCATGTCCTTTGCCAGAATTTTAATGTGTTCACAGTCTTTCCCAGGGTCCCAGGGGAACTCAGATTCTTTCATAGTTCTCAGAAGGACTCGCAAAATACAGAGGTTCTCAGGAACATCACAGTATTCTCCAAGAATCCAGAGGGATCAGAAATTTTATCAAAATTTCAGTGAATCACAGGTTTTACCAAGGTTCTCAGTGGGGCTCAGTGCTTTACCTCAGAGTGGTAGTGTTTCACAGGGACTTTGACAGGGTCTCAGAAGGACTAGAGCTTTCCACAGGGCCAAAGTAGTTTTCAGAGCCTTCCACAAGGTCTCAGTGAAGCTCAATCTACACTAGGATCTCAGTGGGCTATCTCTGTGGGCATCCTGGATTTTGTGGGTGTCTCACAGACCTTTCCTAGAGTTTCAGTCAGACTTGGCTCCATTCCCACAATTCCACTGCATTCAGTGCCTTCCCAAGGACTCAGTGGCTCACAACTTTCTCCAGGGTATCAGGGGGCTTACAGTCTTCCCCACAGTCTCAGTGGAACTCAGGGTTGTCCACAGATTCTCAGTGGGACTCATATTTTTACCTAGAGTCTCTATGGTAATTAGGGCTCATTGTAAATTCTCAGTCCAAACTTAGGGCCTTGTACCAGGTCAGTGGTACTCAGAGTCATCCCAAGATTCTACATGTAGAACTGAACTTTCTCCAGGGTCTCAGTCTGGATCACCACCTTCTCTGACAGCTTAAAAAGGCTCAGGACAATCCACTGAGTTGTCACATCTAAGGTCCTTCTCCAGAATTTCAGTAGAACATTGAGGTGTCCATGGGTTCATAGGGGATTTAAATTCTTCACCAGTATTTCTTTGAGGTTAATGGTTTTCACTAATTTCTCAGTAGGCTCCAAGGGGCCCTTTCACAGTATTGCATTGTGTCTCAGGGCACATCCTGCACATAAAGGGGCTCATGACTTCTCCAAGGGCTTCAGTGGGATGCAGTGCCTTCCACAAGGTAGCAGGACTTCAAAGGACCTTCTTCAGTACTTCAAAGGATCCTTCTCCAGGGATCTTTATAGTACTTCAGTGGAATTCAAGTACTTTCCCAGAGTTTGTGTGATCTAAAGGCCTTCTAAAGTATTTCAGTAGAGTTCAGGGTCCTCACTAGAGTCTGCATAAAAGTCAGGTTTTTCCTATTACATCATTGGATTTCTGGCTTTTTCCAGGTCTCTAATGAGGCTCATTGACTTTCATAGTGATTCAGTGGATTGCAGGGCCTTGTCCAGGACTTGGCAGTGGGCGTCCTGGATTTTTACATTCTCACAGTCATGTTCAGAGTGTTTTTGCATATTCTAAGTGGTCTCATTTCCTTCACCAATCACTGGGTGAACTTCTTGAATATTCCTAGCCTCTCAATGTGGTTCAGGAGGATTCCTAGGTTCTCAATGGACCATATATCTTGTCCAGTATTTCAGATGGACTCCTGGTCTTTACCAGGGTCTGTTATTCTCAGGGCCTTTGCAGTGTCTCAGTCATGCTCAGTGCTCTTCTCAGAGTCTCACTGGGGCTCAGATTCCTCCCCAAGTGTGCTCATGGTTCATTTCTTTGCTAGGTTCTCAGTGAATCTCAGAGCATTTCTCAGGGTCTCAATGAAGCTCAGTGCCATTCCCAATGTCAGAGTTGTGCTTATGTCCTTCTCCAGCATCTAAGTAACACTCAGAGCTTTGTTCTGGGTAACAGAGGTGTTCAGGCCCTTTCTCCATGTCAGTGGGGACTCAGGGCCTACCCTAGCATCTAGCAGAACTCAGAACATTTTCATAGTTTCATTGGCTCGCTGGGTATTCCCAACAATTTTGGTTTTACTTAGAAATTTTCTCATGAACTTTTGGGGGTTCGGATAATTCCCCATTGTGTTTTGAAGAGTCTAAGGCCTTCACAAGAATCTTAGAGGGGTTCAATGTTTCACTGTTTTCTCAGTGGTGTTCAAGATCTTCTACAGGGTCTTAATGAGGCTGAGAAACTACCACAGGTTCACAGTTGTATGTAGAAATTTCCAGGAGACATAGTGGTCTCATAGCCTTGCCAGGTTTTAAGCAGAGCTAGAACCATTCCCAAGGATACAGTAGAACTCAGGTCCTTCCCCAGGGGTCAGTAGGGCTCCATCATCTTGCTTATGGGTTCAGTATTACACAGAACTTTTTTCAACATGTCAAAAAGGGTCAGTGCTGTTCCCAGTCTAGGTGAGGCTCAGTGGTATTTCTAGCATCTCAGTGAGGGTCCAAATCTTCCCCAAGAAAACACTGGGTTTCCTAGTCTTCATGGGGTTCTCAGCAAATCCCAGGGTCTTTACCAGATTTTCCATGGAGTTCAGAGTCACACTCATGATCACAGTGGTGCTCAGAATCTTCTGCATGTGTGATTGTTGGTCAGGACCTTCCCAGGTACCATAGTGTTCCTCAGGACTTTTCCAAGTGTCTTAGCTCATGGCTCATGGCTATCCCAGTATTTCAGTGGACATCAGGGTGTGAAAATATTGAGGTTCCTCAAGAAATCAAACATATGCTTGGAAGTGAGTGGGCAAGGGAAGCTTTACCTCTGCCAGAAAGTCATTATGTAAAACCCAGCTAGGAAACACACTTGGGCATGCAGTCTACCTCCTTTATTCCTATTGTGCCACTACCCCTGCCCTGACTGGAGGAATTCAGGGTTACAATCTATATGAATGGTTAATTTTAATTTGGGGCAAAGAATGGGGAAGGGTATAAATAAAATGACTCAATTTTCTCTTACATCTCAATTAAGGTTAAATACTATATTTTGAAAATGGAACACCATATTTTCCATTTCTCACAAATCCCCATTTTAGCTTTCAAACATTTAATTTCATTTTCATTTTTCTCCAGTACCCATCAGTGGTGTCATCCATACAAGATATATTAACTTTCTAATGTGGAAATCATCCACCATAATGAGTTCTCCCCCCATTAGCCATCCCTATAGCCATTCCAGTCATTACTAGCACTTGTTCTGGTCCTATCCAGGCAAGTTGAAGCTTGTGTGTTTTCAAGGTCTTCATTAAAATGAAATCCCCAGGATGGAAGTGATGAATGGCAACCTCTTGAAGTGGTGTCTGAGCAATAATTCATTTGATCATGATAAAAAAGAAAAGAACAGATTATTTCTAATTGAATCAGAAAAAACATTTGTATCAGGCAGCAAACCTCTTCCTGTAGAACTTCTCAGTTTTAATTACTTTTGGGAGCACTGACCCTAATGTACCCCTCTAGTTACATGAAAAGAACCGCTGTGTTCTATTTTCAATGTCCATGTGAGCCTGTACTTGGTTCCATTCTCCTGTCAGGTGTTTAAGAACAAGTTGGCAAAATTGACTTGTTCCTATGTACTGTTAGAGTCAGCTGAGATTTGTCATGGATCATTCATGGGAACATGTGAAAGCTTTTGGCTCCTTTAGCTATTCTTCTAGCAGTTGTCCCCATCTACCAGGATGGACCAGGCTCTTGCAGAACATATTTGACTTCCCTTGGAAGCATTAGAGATATTTCCTTCTCCAGAGATCCTCCTCTTTGCAGACTGTACACTGGTTGCCTTCCTGTTCTCTAGGGTCCCCTTGAAGTCCCTGATTGGGAGGCCATGAGACCCAGAATTGCAAAGCCCTTAGAGAAGTCCCAGTGTTCCTGGGTCCTAGTTGACTGTAGCAAGGGCCAAATATTGGTCACTTTTCCTTAGGACTTTCACTTCCTTGCCTTTGGTTTCCAAGTTTTGGGTTTAAACATCCAGCAACTCAGTTTCATCGGTAAATTTAATGTATATAATCTTATACTTACTCATTCCATTGAACTGGGGTTTTATATTAGTACTGGAAGTCAATCTTATATCCTATTGTGTGCTACATGTGATGGCTGATTATCTCAAATTAACTCAGGTTGTTCTGTTACAAGGAGTACTTCTTCAAAACACTAATATCCAAAAATTATAAAGTTCTATGTGTAAAATACAAAATGAAATTTAACAGATGAAAAATACACTCAGTTTGTATGATAGCTTTAAACCAAGCAACATAATATCTATATTACACTGGTATATCTTGGTGTTTATTTTGCCTACTAAGAAACACATGAATTGATCAACTCAATCATATATGGGACTCTTTACAAATTTTAATTTCTTTCAAAACTCTCTTACAACCTGACATACCTTTTATAATTTACCCAAATTTTTACTTAGTTTTATATGATATTCCTTGCTAATTTTGGCATCATAGTAATTTCTTTTGTGCAGGTGACCCAACCCAGGGACAATAAACTACTGAGCCACATCCCCAGCCATTTTTGTATTTTATTTAGAAACAACATCACACTTAGTTCCTTACGGCCTCACTAAGTTGGTGAGGCTGGTTTTGAATCTCACAATCTTCCTGTCTGAGTCTCTCATGCTGCTGGGATTATAGATATATGCCACAAGGCATTGTGGGATTACAGTAATATTTTTGACAAAAATATCTCTATTAAATATAATTTAAAATGAGTGGAAGTCTAACTTTCTTTGTAGTCAGTCTAACACAGGGTGAGAGGCTGATCCTTATCTCAGTAAGATAGGGCTCTTGACAAATAACACAATGCAACATTTCATCTGAAAAATAATCAATAAACTGAGAGGTCCTAACTTACTCTGTGTAGAGAAAGTGCCCAAATGCTTCCCTATTTACCATGTCAGCTTTTGAAGGAATCATGCTCTTATTATTCTTTAAGATACATTTATATTTCCATCCTAGTGTACAAATTCACACAAAAGTTCATGCCTATCTTATTGAAAAACAGGTTAGCAGAACATGAAATGACTTAAATAAATCTCCAATTAAATTTGCTTTTTCATACAAATCTGAAGGCCATTACAACTACAGACAACTTTGATTTGGAGAACACCAACTTGGTAAAGTGCTCCCCTAAAAGATTCAGTTCATGTTTTAAAGAGTCATCCAGGAAATAATGGGTCCCCATTAATGCCTCTCTCCTAAGGGTGATATGTCTATACTTTCTGTGACAAGTTATTTCTTGATTGAACAAAATCTTGGTTCAGGTAACTTGATCAACGGCTAGGTTTGAAACTCAGTGGTCTAGACCTCCATGGCATGTATTAGGCACTGGGTTCAATTCTCAGCACCACATGTAAATAAATACAGAAAAGGTTCCTTGACAAATAAAAATAATTTTTAAAAAAGATAACTTGATCCTTTTCTCAAGATTCCTTTGGCCCAAATGACCTTATTAACTCCTAGAACACCCCCAGCAGAGCAGGCTTTGTTTTCTTTTCCTGGGAGACAATTTCCAATGAAGTTGTTACTCTTTGGATGACAATGTCATCTGTATATTTAATTTACATAACAAAGTTTGTCACAGAAGAGAGATGGAGGGTTAGACAATATGGCACACAAAAAATAAAATAGGAGACTTAATGTTTCCCCAAGCTTATAATGTAATAGTGCTGGTACCCATTGCCATGTTCTTTATAACTGGCAGCTTTCACAACTTGGATAAGATAGGACACTCAATGCTCTGGAACTCAGGTAATGGGTCCCTATTAAGGTTTTATTTTTAATGTAAAGGCTAACCACATGATGTTAAACACTCCATCCAACACCTTTGTCCCAGAGAGGTAGAGGGGGCAGATGGAAGTGGGGATGAACCCATATGAAGGTTACTCAAAATTCCAATGAAGGACTAACAGGACATAGCCAATTAGAAAAGCATGGGTGAAGCAATAACCTTGGTACCCTCCCAATGCCTGTACAACACAGATTTCAACCTTAACCCCAAAGCTTTTGGAAGTCTGTTGAGCACAGACTCTGTTCAATGTCTTCATCCAGAAACCATAAAACCTGTGTTAGGTTGTCCCTTGAATTACAGGAGTTCCTTCTTCCCTCATTCACACAAGTCTTACTTTTTTTAATAAGATGCAATACTTCAATCTTTTACAGTACTTTAATTAAAAAAATGCTGAAACTTTTTGTATGCATATAAACTTACAACTGTTACAATTTTAACCCATGAAATCTTGCTCTTAGTTAGGACCCAGAAATGCACAATCTTAATTCCTTTTTGAAAATAAACTTATTTAAAACACACATTTAGTAGACCCAAATATATGTTACTGTGAACAGCACTGACTTGAACCATGGCTTCTAATTGTCTCATCACTGTCTTTGTCCTGGGAACTTCCTGTGCAGAAGTGCAGGTCAATATGGCCCAGTTGCTGTGGTGACAATCAGCCAAACAAGGCTCTGTGCAAAGGCACCGAGGATCATCAGTTGTGGCCTTGAGCTCAGGTACCAAGTCCTAGAAATAGAGAATTCTGGGCATAACAATATAACCTCAATGTCTCCCAAGTTTCACTGTGATCTTCAGGTCTGTCTGCTTTGCTGAAACTTTCTCACAAATAACTTTTTGATGACAAAACCTATATAATAAGAATGTTGAGCTTGTTCTGAGTCATTCATCTTCCATCAGAAAATAAATACTCACCGGCCCAAGATATTACTCTCTATGTGTGTTTTCTATCTTTTCTCCATCCCACATCAGTCCTCACTGGTTTCTGAATTAACTGCCAAGCCACACACAGCATTTTACATTATGGAATTCAAGAAGCTGAGAGTATTTGAATTTATATTTAGTTGATGTGTTAGTATTTTAACACTGCAAATAATCAGATGTCTCCTCTAACAAACACATTTATGAAGATTAATCAAAGTATGTAAAAACTAATTTACTGATCTGTAACTTCAGATACTCCTGGAAAATAAGGTATGAAACAAGTCTAATTAACTTTAAGTCAGTTATTACTGTCAAAGAAAAATCCTTAGAAGCAATGGCCATTGCACTTCAAACATTTTATAGGAATGAACACTCTGGCCAGTCGTCTGGAAAACTGAGTGGTTTAGTAGAATCAAAACACCTTTGTTCTTACCAATTTAGAATAACCCTTTTTGTTAAAGTTTTATTTAATCCTGTGAATTGAAATTTGTTTGTATTCAATCATGACATGTATAAGTACTTATCAATCTATCAGTCAATATTGATGATATGCAAATAATACAGACAAGCATGTACGTAGACACAGCATACAACACATGGGTTAAAATAAAGCCTGTTGCATATTTTTACAGGATGACCATGACATGAAAGGGCCTGTGTAGTTGGGAAAATTAGGAATAGAGTGTGCCAGCCATGGTGGACACCAAAAATAAAGGTTCAGGTGACCACAAGTCTTCCACAGGGGCAGATTTACTCCCACCACCAACACTGATTGTTTTCCCTGCTATTCAAAAGAAAAGGAGATTTACACATACGAGATCTTACATGTGTTCCCCATTCCTAGGCCTAGAATTTTCATTCCCCATTCCTGGAATTAAGCTTCCCCAGTCCTGAATCCCTCCTCATTGAGGTTTCTTGCACACCTGGGACCCCTGTGTGCTCAGTCCTCCTTACTGGGGATTTCATTCACACACCCCTCCTGCTTTCCTGGGTGTTGGCTTGTGTTTCTGAATAGAGGATTGATGATGCCACTCTTTTGGGAAGTTTGTTGAACTCTTGTCTCAGTCACACTCTCACCACACCTGGGTTGTCCCAACCACCAAGGTGGTACTTGTTTCTAAAGCTGGACAATAGAGTTCCCTCCCTGGGTCTGTGCATGGCATCACCTGACTGCCAGAGTACTTGCTTGGCCCTCTCTATGTGGTGCCAATCCACTTTTTATTTTGGGTCCACTGTTAACCTCAGTGATCACAGATTCCTCCCATGCTCTGCAGCCAAACAACAAGGGAGTAGAAAGTTTCTGCTCTAATATGGGGCATCTTAACAACCCTGAGTTAGTTTATGGAACCCTGGAGCTGGTGCAGAAATTGTTAGCAATACCAAAAAAAAAAAAAAAGAAAAAGAAAAGAAAAGAAAAAAAAAATCAAACATGTACTAGGAACTGGGTGTTGAAGGAAAACTTCCCTTCTGCCAGAAGGACATGCTACAGAATCTGGCTAGCAAGTAGACTTTGGTGAGCAGTCAGGATGATTTAACTGTAATGCATGCTCCCTCCTGTCTGATAAGAAGATTGGTTGTAAAATCTGCAACATTAGCTAATTTTAAAATCGTAGCAGGCAAATTCAAATGTTATCATATAAATGGGTATAAGTGGATTTTTTTTTTTTTTTTGAGCAAGATCAATTGAATTTTTTTTTTTTTTCCTGGTGGTGGGGATTGAACTTAGGACCACATATCTACTGACAACATCTTCTGCGCTTTTTATGTTTTATTTTGAAGCAGGATCTCATGAAGTCACAGAAGGCCTTTCACATTGCTGAAGCTGGTTTTGCACTCGCAATCCTCCTGCCTCAGTTTCCTGAGCAGCTGGGAGTATAGGAGTGTGCCATTTCACCTGGTTACAATTGGGGCTCACATCACTAATATGGCCAAGTGATATATTCTTAAAATGGAACATCAGACTTTGTATTTATGACATCTAGAGTCTTATTATTGACCAGTATTGAACAAGGGCCTTCAGAGTGAGGCTCAAAAACCTTCCACAGAATCTATGTTGTCTCGCTGTCTTCCCAGGCACTCAGTGGAGCTGAGAGTATTTATAAGGGGACATAGTGGTACTCAGGGCATCTCCGAGTCTTAGTGAAACTCAGGGCATTCAGTAGATCTCAAAGGAGCTCAGTGACTTCCCAGTGTGTCAGTGGAACTTAGGGCCATTCCCATTGTCACAGAGGTGCTCAGGGCCTTCTGCACAGAGCTAATGGAACTCAGGATATTCCAAGTTTCTTAGTGTAGCTCAGGGTTTTCCCTAGTATTTCATTCTTGTTCATCACTTTCTCTAATAAATCATAGGGCCATACCTTATGATTTTTATGAAGATCATAACTGTTCCCTTAGTATTACAGGTCCTTCCACAGAATGCCAATGAATCTTGGGGTGTCCACAGTTGTATGGGACCAAGATATTTCCCATGTGTTTATTTGAAGCTAAAGTCTTTGCTATCTTCTCAGTGGGGTTCAGGACCTCTGCCAGGGTATAATGGAGATGCAGACCTTCCCCAGGGTTGCATTTTTTCTCAGGGATTTTCCAGGTCATCAATGGAATTCATGGCTTTTCCACGTCTTGTGGGCTCAGTGCCTTCTACTGAATATCAATAGGTCTCAAGATTTTTCCTCATATTTTAGTGTGACTCAGAGCTGTCCATAGTACTTTGTTAGGGATTGGATACTTTCCCAGTGTTTTGGGATCTAAGTCTTTTAAAAGTATCTCAGGGAGGTCATGGACTTCACTGGGATCTGAATGGGGTTCAGGAATTTCCCACTAAATAATGTGTCTTGTTGCTTTTCAATGGGACACATGGCCTTCCCTAGTCAAAATGGGGATCAGGGCCTTGCCCAGAGTTTCAGTGGGTTTCACAACCTTCTCCAGTTTCACAGTCAGAGTTTGTTCTTCCACAGGCATAGTGGTCTCCTTACATCCCCAAGCACTCCGTGGGACACGTAGATATTGCTACGGTCTGTATGGTTGAGGACATTCCCTAAATTTTCAGTGGAACACAGTCTTTCAATATGTTCTCAGCAGGACTCACAGACTTACTCCATGTCAGCTATTCTCATGGCCTTTTGCAGTGTCTCTGTGGTGCTAACTGTATTTCCAGAGTTTCCACGTGGCTCAGAAACTTCCCAAGGACACACTGGGATCAGGACCATCACCAGGGTTCTAGTGAATATTAGGACCTTATCCAGGTTCCTAGTACCAGTAACAGCAATTCTCAGGGTCATAGTGGGACTCAGGACATTCCCTGGGGTCTCATTGAGTTTCATTTCCTTCCCCATCCCTTCAGAGGAACTTGGGCCATCCTCAGCATCTCACTGTGTCTCAGGGCCTCTTACAAAGTCTCAGTGGAGCTCAGTGCCATTCCCAATGACTGAGTGAGGCTCAGTGCTGTTCTCAGACTCTCAGTGAGGCTCTGAGTGTCCCCACACACACAGTCCCTGAAGTCAGGGCCTTCATGAGGGTCTCAGTGAATTGTAGGTCCTTACACAGGTTCACAGTGGAGCTCAGCTCCAATCCCAGAGTAACAGTGGTGCTCTCACTCTTCCCCAGATTCTTAGTGCAGTTCAGTCCTACACCAGGATTTCAATAGGGCTGAATACCTTCCTCAAACCCTCTGTGACCTCATGACCTTTCCTAGAATTTCAGTCAGTTGGAATCGTCCACACAATTTTATTGGGACTCAGACACCCTCAGTGTTTCTGTTACTCTTAAGGTCTTCAGTAGAATCTAAGTGGTGAAAATGGCTTCCAATAGAGTCCTAGTGGTGTTCAGAGCCTTGTGCAGAGTCTTAGTGAAGCTCAGGGTCTTCCCCAGGGTCACCATGATACATAGAGTGTTTCCAAGAGTCTTATTATTGTCATTGCCATCCTGAAAATCATGAAGATTCCATACATTTCCAATGTCACAGTGGTATGCAGGATCTTCCTAGGGTCTCATTGGGGCTCATTGCCTTGCCAAAGGACTTAGTAGTACACGTTCTCATTCCCAGAATTTCAATGATATTTGGAACAATCCACATAATTTTTGTGGGCATCAGACCTTTCTGAACTGTTTCTTAGAAGCTAGGCCTTAACTAGAGTCTCAGTGTGGTCCATCCCATTCAGTGGTCATAATGAGGTTCATAGTCCTTCCCAGTGTCATTGGGTTTCAAGGCTCTTGCAGATCATGACATTGTTTATAAATTTTCCAAGTTTTTATGTGGCAATCAGGTCCTTCCCAAGGTTATCATAAAGCTAAGGTTTTCCTCAGGGTCACAGTCCTGTGTAGGCCCTTCCTCAGAATCTTGTGTTCTCATTGTCTCCCCCAGAAACATGGTTTTCCTGGGATTCAGTGGGGTAAGGTATTTCCCCTGATTTTCCCCAGGATCTTAATTGGTCTTATGGACTTTCTCAAGTTCTCAGTGGGACTCAGTGGTATTCCCATTGTTGAAATGAGGCTCAGAATGTTTTCTAAGACTCACTGATTTCAGACATTGCTAGGGTCTCAGTGGATCCCAGGGCCTTGTCCAGGTTCTCAGTGGAGGTCATTGCTTTCCCAGGATCACAGTGGTACTCAGGTTATTCTTTAGAGTCTTATTGAGGCTCAGGGCCTTCCCCAGTGTCACATTGGTGTCCAGGGTCCTCCCAAGAGTCTTATTGGAGCTAAGGTCTAGTCCGGTATTTGCATGACCTCAGAGTACTCCACAGATATTAGTTGGATTTAGATGATCCCCCAGTTTTCTGGGAGGCCTTCTCTAGTGTCTTAGTGGATTTCTGGACCTTCATTGTGTTCTTGGTGGCTCTCAGGATTTTCAATCTGTCAGCATTCTCAGGATTTTCAAGGTCTTAAGTGGGCCTAATGCCCTCCCAAGTGTTTCAGTGTGCCTGAGGGCCTTCCTTAGCATTCAAATGGAGTCTGTCCTTCTTCAGTGTGCCAGTGGTGCTCATGGTCTTCCCCAGAGTCTTACTGGTGTCCTTTTCTTCCCCAGGCAATCAGTGGGGCTCTTGGACATTCTCAGTGTGGTTCAGGATATTCATGACGTTCTCAATGGGGCAGGATCTCAGGATCCACTCAGGACCTCAGTGGGACTCAGTGGCCATTTTTCTCAAAACCTTTTGTAGTGTCCTAGTTTTCCTCAGTGCTATTCCCATAGACTCAGTGGGGCTCAGTGTCATTCCCAGGCATAGAGTGCTATTCAAAGTCTTCCCCACACTCATATTGAACTCCAGGCCTTACTTCTACAGATCAGAGTGCTGCTCAGGGTCTTCCCTAGTGTGTTGATGGTGCTCAGGTCATCTCAAACCTCTTAGTGGACCTTTGGATCTCAGTCTGCCTCAGTACCATTCCCATGGTTACAGGGCCTTAGGGAATTCCCTACAGAGGGGTTCTTTTTGAATCCTAACTGTTGGGGTGATCAGAAGTGACTGAATGTGGGCGAGGCATCAGGCAGTTTCTTTGTCCCAAAAAGCAACCAATCACATGTCGACAGATAAACCCTGAGAGCCCAGTGACCCAAGGATTCAGGACAGCCCCAACCTCTTTGGGCAAACCCTAGGTCAGGACTTGGCTTCTGGTGATGTAGGAGATAGTACAGTTCTACAGTATGTGGATGAACTTCTCCCATCCCTCAAAGCTCTCAAACACACACTGCTCAGCTCCTTAACTTCCTGGGGTCTCAGGGCTATTGAGTGTCTCCAGCCAAGACCCAGCTCACCACCAGTTCAGTCACAAATTCAGGCATACTTCTTACTCCTACCTCTAAGAGCCTCACAACACACAGAACCCAGGCCCTCAGTGATCTCCAGTCACCTAAAATGGCAGATTACATTCTCTCTTTCCTGGGTCTTCCTGGCTTCTTCAGGCATTGCGTCCCTACTTTTGCACTCCTCACCAAATCCCTATACCAGGCAGCAAAGGAGACCTCTCATGGACCCCTTACCTCCCCCAGTATGATAGCTAATTCCTTTTACAAGCTCAGGGATGCTCTTACATCCTCCACTACTCTCTCTCTCCCTAACCCTAAACCGTCCTTGCCACCTACTAACAATGAAATACAGGGTGTTGCCACAGCCTTCTTGCAAAACCAACCACCTTCCAGAAAGGACAACCTCCCAGAAAGCTAAACTATTTGCCCTCACTAGGGCCCTCATTCTACCCAAACGCAAACAGGTTAACATTTACACAGACTCCAAAGATGCCTTCTTGATTACTCACTCACATTTGGCTATTTGGAAGGAGCATGGGTTTCCAACCACAAAGGGGTCACCAGGGGTCCATGCCTCCCTGATTGCCAAACATTTGGATGCACTTCAGCTGCTATCCCAACTTGCCATCAAACACTACTAAGGACATCAAAATTCCTCAGACCTATATGAGTAACAAGAAGGCAGACTCCATACTGTGGGAGGGAATTTGGAAACAAAGTCCTCAACAGTCCCCATTCTTTTCATATCCACTATAATCAAACCTGAATATTCTCCACAGGACCAGGAAGACCTAATAAACCAGGGCAGCCATCGTCAGAATGACAGCTGGATCATTCTGGGGAACCAGATTACCCTTCCTAAGCAGCAAGCTATCAACTTGTTGATGGACATCATAACTCTCTTCATATTGAACCCAGGCCTCTTCTGAACTTTTGCCAACCCTTCTTTTCCCTCTTTTATCACCCACATTGAGATATACTCTGTAGCAGTTCCACTTCACTTGCTCTGGCTGCTCCACAGTATCCCCACAAGGAGGCATCAAACCCAAATTCCCAACACACCAGATAGAGGCCAACAGCCAGGTGAAGACTGGCAGGTTGACTTCACCCACATGCCTAGACACAAAAAGCTCCTTTACTTACTTACTTTGGCTGGTACTTTTTCAGGCTGATAGAAGCCTTCTTCATCCTCCAGGAAAACTGTAGACACTCTGTTGCCTCCATCCTCATCAGCAGATCATCCAGAGATTCAAACCTCCTGCATCCATCCAGTCAGACAACTGTTCCGCCTTCACCTCTCAGGTTGTTCAACTAGTGTCCAAAGCCTCAATGTCACCTGGAAGCTCCACATCTCCTACTGACCCCAATCCTCAAGTAAGGTTGAAAGGACTAACAGCACCCTCAAGAATCATTTGACTAAACTTACCATTGAAGTCAAACTCTCCTGGCCCAATCTCCTTCCATTGACACTTACCTGCATTCTGGCAGCACCCAGAGTCCCCACAGGCTGCTCTATGGGTGCCCTTTCCTAATCAATCAAAACTTCCCAGGTACCCCTTCCCTTTGGTATCTTACTTACCCTATCTCACACTCTTGCACACGCTGTTGAGGGAGCACACACACTCCTGTAGCCCTGGACCATTCACAGCCTCATTTCCAGCTGAACCACCACCTGAATCAACCATCCTTCCACTGCAAACAGGTGACATAATGTTGCTTTGGAAATTACATCTTCAGTCACTGCAACTAGTGAGGTGAGACTGCACCTCACATGGTTATACTTACCACCCCAACCACAGCCAAACTTCTAGGCCTCTTCTCCTGGTACCATGTCTCCCACCTTAAAAAAGAACCCATCCCAGATACCCAGTCCTAGGTCTCCAATATTCTGGGGCTCACCAAACTCAAAATCTCTCACCAATCCTTTATGACTCCTCCTACTCTTGAGTCTCTCTTAGGCCTCTAGCCCAGTCTACAGGTGGCGTTTCTATGTCCAGGAGATGTGCCAGTAGGATACGACCTCCCACTCTCAGATCAGAATGGAGAAGGACTGTTCCCTCACAGAATGTGATTGGAGGCTGACCTTCCATCTTGTAGATTTTAACTGTATACATATCTCCCCAGAATCCCTCTGCTATGGCTTCCTTTCTGATTGACCTGACCAAAACATACTTCAAAAAGTGACCCACCACCTGGGGGTACCCTTACCACCAGTGTAAGGCACCGCAATGACCTTGTGAAGAACCCAGAGAACAACTGATTGATTGGGCCAAATGGTGAATGGAACCTTATTACCATCAATATCTAAGACCCCTGGGCTCCCATATGATCCTCAGTTTTGAAGGCAACCTCTACATGTGTATGGAGACAAACTTCCCACAGCTCCACTTACAATTTAGAGGACCTCTACTCAGGAGGTTTCAAAGGTTCACATAACCATCCAAGAGCAGCTAGAAGTTTAATACCAACTCAATGAGGTGGCTTATCCCAGTGTTGACTCCTTCTCATGGCTTCCCCTGATACGTCAAAGCCTTCAGCTTCTCAATTTTTTCAGGGTAAACAAGAGCACGGTCTGCTTCCTCTACCCAGGTTTGGATCGGATCCGCCAAACAGCCGTCCCTATCAATTTCCCCCTTAACTCTTCCTCAGCACCTCACAGGAACCCCTCTCCAAATTTGGAGGGGGATCCCCTTTTTCAAAACTCCTCAACAAACTTTACCTGCTGCTAAACCTCCTCTACCTCAGTACCTTGCAACCCTACTGTTTAGGTCTTTTCCTTGCTGTTTGCTCCTCCAGGATTCTTTTTATGGTGCAATGGCACTGTGAAAAAGAAATTAGATTCCAATATGCCCTCCACGTTCTCTGTGACTTCCACTTTAGTTCATCAGCTGACACTATACAGTGAAGCTGAATCCACCTGCTTGCTCAGAATCCCATCCCTAGAGTGGGATGGGCCTTATTCTTACCAGTGGAGGTCAGGATATCCCAAGTCTCCTCAATAGCAGTCTGTGGGTTGGGTGCATGAGGACTTAGTTATGGAATTACTGCCACCCAGAAGCTAGAACAGAAACTCCAAGGGGCAGGAGAGGTCTCTGCTGCCTCCCTGGCATCATTACAAAGACAAATTACTCCTATTACCCAAGTTTCCTCACAGAACTATCAGGCGCTAGATCTCCTCACTGCGGCCAAAGGAAGAACATGCCTTTTCCTAAAGACAGTTGTTAATACATCAATGAAACTGGGCTGGTCGAGAAAAATGTCCAGGCTTAGATGTCTGAATGAAAGGCTGAAGCAACAACAGTCACATGGCCCCTGGCCAGGATGGCTAGATTCCACTCTTGTCCCCTGGTTTACCACTATCCTTATCCCCATAATAGTGATAAGACTCCTACTAATAATTGATTCCTGTCTTTCAGGTCTGTCTGGAGTTGCATGAATGAGGTCGCCAGAGTAACATACAACCAAATGCTCTTGCACACTTACAGCCACCTCCTTGAGGAACCCACATCCGAACTTTCTCCCCATGATGCTCCCTATTAAGCAAGAAGTATCCAGATGGACTCCAGTGCCCTATATCACCAAAGAGACTGAAATCTTGGGGAAGTCAGAAGTGATTGAATGGGGCAGGGCAACGGGCAGCCCATGCATGCCAAAGTGCAACCAGATGCTGACACATAAACCCTAATGGCATCTCGCACCCACCCATCACTCAGGGGAATTGCCATCCAATCCCAGAAGGACATGGGTCCCAACAGGGTCTCCAGATACCCCAGGGAGGATACATCCACCCCTGAGCCTACACTCACCTACCCCAGTGTGCAAAAATGCCACCCCATCGGAGACCTAGCAAGACTTTCCCCACACTTTACCTTAGTGGACCACTGAATCTTACCCTAGAACTGATCCCAATAAAGCTTTGCTGAGATGCCTGTGGTCTGATCTCTTTGTGGCCAACATCCGATCTTACACTAACCTTCTTTAGAACATCATTGGGTCACAGGGTCTTCCCCAAATTTCAGTGGCACTGGGGTTTTCAACAGCATCTTAGTGAGAATGAGATGCTTCTTCCTGGTGCTTTACTGAGGCTAAAGGCCTTCACTACACTGCCATTGGTGTTTGGGGCTTCAATGGACACTACATTGTGTTGAGGGCCTTTTGCAGTGTCTCGTGTGTCTCAGGACTTTTCCAGCTCATCATAGGGGCTCATGGCTCTTCCAAGGCATCATTGGTCTCAGTGCCTTCCACCAGTTATCAGTTGGTCTCAGGACCTTTCCCAGAATTCCAGTGGTGTTCAGAGCTGTTCATAGTATTTTATTGGGCCTCAGATCCTTTCCCAGTGTGCATGTGATATAAAGGATTTCAAAAATGTTTTAGTGGGGTTCAGGGTTGTTGGGACTAATGACACGTTAACTAACTCACACTGACTCCTTACTCCCTGGTAAGTGAGAAAGATCAAGGCCTCAAAGGCGGTTTCAATGGTTATTGATGATCAATCAGACCACCATCAGGGATTGGTTAACAATAGTTCTGCGAACGTGATCAGCTCGTGCTTGCCATATAGTCCTATGGGACTCTCACCTGTGTGAACCTCCCATGCCTTGCTGACCTTTAGGCTGATTGGTTCCTGCCTAGCCCCCACCCTACATAAAAGCTGTGTGATTTCCTCAATAAATGAGTTTCTGCTGTGACTGGTCTCCCTGACGTGTCTGATTGTCCTCTGCCTGGAGGGCTGGGAACAGGCGGTCAGTAGGCCCTACCTGTCCCGGTCTGACCTTGTTGGGGAGTGTCCCCTTCCCTTGTCACTGGTCAAGAAAAGCAAAGGGGCTTAAGACCCCGACACAGGGTCTTCAATACAGTCTAAGTATATTCTAGGAATTTTTCACAGTGTGTCATTGACTTCAGGGATTTTAGCTGATGAGTGAGGCTAATGGCCTTTTTCCAGTGATTCAGTGGAAGTCAGGGCCTTGTTCAGGGGATTAGTAGGTTTCATGGCTTCCACTGTGGAGTCCTTGATCCTGGGAAACAGATGTGGGATCCAAGCAGGTGGAAGAAAATAGAAGGCAGTTGGGAGAGTAACATTCTTTACTGTGACATCACAGTAGCCTCTCTCCAGAACCCATCTCTAGCTTCATCCCCCAGCCAGTTCCAGTTAGCCCCCTTTTCCATATGACTTTTTACATGTAGACCAGACAAAAAGGCACACTGCCATCAGGTTGCATTGTAGGTTCAGCTCACAAACATGCTTATGGCCTGAGTACATGCACTGAATCAGAATTCATGACATTGACCACACAGGAAAAACCAAGCCCACTGGAAGCCTCAGTGAGGAACCTAACTGTGGCAATTTTAAGCCTATACTACTAACCACCCCTTTAGAATTACATGCCTTATATTTTATGCATCTGAACCTCTGAAAGCTTCTGTAATCATCCTTTAGTGAGGAGGACAGAGCTCTGAATCAGAGGCCACAACACCAATACAAGCCGCAACAACACACAGTCAGAAAGCAGTCCCATCACCTAGGATCACTAAACCCATTGCCAGCCCCACCCATACTGAGGTGGCAGCTCAAGGCTTTCCCTGCAAGTCCAGTCATCCATAATCATATTCTGGATTCACCAGGGTCTCCCAGCAAACCTCAGGTTACTTCAGTGCACACTCAGCTGCAGAGGTTTGGCTACACTAGCATATGCATATGCCTCTTCACAAGGATGTGGGTGATGAAATACCATGGATGAAGGGACACAGGACTTAAAGGAACTAGCACAGGAAATCATGCAGCAGGATGAATAGCAGCTCTGAGTTTCAGGAAGGGACAGTGACAGCCTCTGGCCGCTTACCAGATGGTGACACCACACCACAGCTAGGTCTTAAATCTCAGCTAGCTCTATGTACACCAATACCAGGGGACACATAAATGGACAGGGGGAAAATAAATGTTGCCTTATACCCCATGTCCCATCTGTAGGACCTAGCCATGTCACATGCACCTTGAGGAGGGTGGTTCAGTAGTCATCCATGATGTCACAAGGCAATCACACTCCAAACCTTTTCTCATGGGGCTATCAGACTACCCAACAAGGCCAGGGGACTTTCCTGTCCAGGGCCATGTATGCTACAGTTTTCACCCTATTGAATGCAGAGGGAGCAGGGAAATGAATATTCATGTGCTTCCCTGACACAGGCTTAAGTACAACACCCTTGTAACCACCTGAACTGCATTGGGGCTGCGGGGCGGTGCACCAATATCTCCACAGGAGCTGGCCCCTCTCCAGGATGCTCATTCAGAGCTCTCACCACTACCCACAGGCACTGTGCCCACCCCTTCATGGAAGGCAGGTGGACTGTAGTCCTGAGTCCTTGCTCAAGCAGGCCATTTTGTCTCTCTATCATGCCTGCAGCTTGTGTGTGGTGGGAGATGTGCAGCCACCATGGAATCTGTAACCCAGCTGCCATTGCTGTGCACTCTGAACCGTGAAATTGTTCCTGGTGGCTCTACTGTGATGGGAAGTGCATATAAGGCTATCAACACTGTCAGGGCATGGGACATAGCATTCTGGCCTGCTTGACCACAAGGACACCAATAAGCATATAGCCATATCCACTGCCATCCAGGCAAACGTGGCCCCATCTCACCCCTGAAAAGGGCAAGTGGACTCAACCTGACTAGGTGTCAAAGGGATGTGTCATGCCCTGCACTACCTGACCATTTGTGACTCCAAGGCATCAGGGCTATGGATACTTCTGAGCACAAGCCACATTGGCCTGGCAGACCCCTATGTGCATCTGAAATTGAAGGCAGGACTCCCTGTTTCCCTATGTTCCACATGGTTTCACCCTGAAGCTCAGGCAGCCATGCAGCCAAGACAGCAGGTCAGGGGAAGCACCCACTGGAAGCTCCACACCCCAGCCAGAGCATTGCCTCCAACCTTCCCTGGGCTTCACAGGGGCCTGGACAGTAACAAATACTGGTCATCTGCTTTGCATGTCTTATGGCCCAAAGGTCCTGCCAATTCCTCAACCCCCAAAAGGCGAAGTCCTACCATGACATTGTCTATTTTCCATGTCGTAATCCCTAGTTGACCCCTTAAACATGGCCTAGTTGTCGGTACAGTAGATCGGAGATCCTGGTTCATACAGTGTCACCATCCCTAAGGCATAAGACTCAAACCAGAAGCTGCTCTGCCCATTCCCACATCATACCACAAGGTGTCAGCAGAGGGCTGTTTGGCAGCAGAAGTGGAAGGAGACCAGGGCCTTCTACTGGATCCTTAGGGCACCAAGCACAGGCACCCAAGGGGCTGCTCCCACCTTCAGGAGCCCTGGATCCTTGCCCCATATTTATCAGCACTGCCTGGTGCTTCCTCGGTGCATATTGCACAGGCCCTAGAATCTGTTGGAGCTCAAGGGACAGGGAATAGTAGACAAGTCATTTCTTTGTCACAAGTATGCTTCCAATTTTTCTAGGGTAGGAGTCTGAGCTATCCCTGTCCTTGAGGTAAGGGTCAAACCATAACCCCTCATACCACACAAAATTACAATACATCAAAACTTCAGCAGCACCTATTAAAGACTCTGAGGTCACAAGGGCTGCATACACAGCTGCCAGCTGCTTCTCTATCAGTGTAGTGAACCTCTGCATCCTCCAGCACTGTGACCAGAAGCTTACTGGTCTCCCTGGATGCTCATGCACTGCCACAGACCTCCTCCAAACCCATTCAGCTCAACATGGCAAGTTGGGTGTGCTGCAGGCATGGCCTGAGCTTGCTGAACAGTGTCTTAGACCTCCTCCAAACCCATTCAGCTCAACATGGCAAGTTGGGTGTGCTGCAGGCATGGCCTGAGCTTGCTGAACAGTGTCTTAGACCATCTCTTCTTTGGCCGCAGTCCAGTCCCACCAAACCCCTTTCTTCACTAGGGCAGCAGGGCTGACACAATTGGACCAAATGGGAACCACCAATGTCACAATAAGCCAACTAGGTCTGCACCTAAGCAAGAGTTGTTGGTCACAGATCTACCTGAATTTTATCAATAACAGCCTCAGGCAAACTTTTGTCCTACCCATTGAAAACTTACCAAGAACTTGACAGGCAAGCCAGATCCTGGCACCATGGGCTTGTTTACTGCCCAGCCATGTGTCTTGAAATGGGTCACTGAGGTCAAGGCTGCAACTTTTCTATCAGCAAGACAGTCAGAAGTCAACACACGTCATCTGGTAAGGAAACATGTACTGAGGGTGACTGAGTCCAGTGGGCCGAATCACTGGTCATCAAACATGGCATAGGGTCAGGCTATGCAAATAACCCTGTGGCAACACTTGAAATATCCACTACAGGTCTTTCCCTGTGAAGGCAGACTGCTTCTGGCTCCCCAGAAAAAGAGAGGAAAGCAAAAGCCAGGTCCAGCACATAGTAGTATGTGGGCAGCTGCAAGGCCAGCTGATCCCTGAGGTTGTGCCCCAGGTGGAGGCAGCAGGGAAGGCAGTACTGCATCAGCTCTCCATGGCACCCATCATGCTGCAGGTGCCTCAGGCTTCTCCACTGACCCTAAGGAGACTTAGAGGAGCACCTGCTCCAGCTGAAGGATGGAAACTGATTCCTGCATGTCCCCCTGGAAGGCAGAGCTGCTTCCCTTCACAGAACTCCAGGATTGTGGTGGGACCTGGGCCAGCTGTTTGCATATCCTGTCATGACCACCTTCACAACTGCCCCTCTACTGTAGCCTGTAGACAGCCCTGGGAGCGCATCTACATCTAAGATGTACTTCAGCATAAAAGGCAGAAGCACCATGTAAGCTTGTGGGATATGACCTGTCACCAGCAGGAGGGACACTGCCTTCATCTTGATTGTTGTGGCCTGTGGCCATCAACATGGCATATGGGCCTGGGAACTTACCCGTTTGACAAACCCCAGACTGCACTCAGCCCCAGTGTCCTCCAGGGCCAGCACATTGTTTGGGGACCAGTAGGTGGTCAGCACCACATGTGGCCTTTAGCACCGAGCCATTCCTTCAGGGTGGGCACCTTGGCTGGATTCCTAGTCATGCAGAAACACAGTCCCCTCACTCCTCCTAGAAGCACCCAGGTCGCCTTTCAGTTGCACAGATCAGGCTTCTCAGGATGCTTGTCTACCTCTGCCTCTTTCAGGTACTGCTGGTGGATATATTTGTTCTCACAGCTCAAGAAGGACCAAAATAGCCTGGGTGATATCTCCTGGCATCTACCCCTTCTGCCAGGAGGTCAGCCCTCAATTGCATGTGAGTGATTCTGATGGGCACTTTCTTTCTTTCTGTCTCACCTCCAGGACTCACTCTGTGCACATTTTGGATGGCCATCTGCTAGGTCTTCTCCAAGGCCAGCCATCATGATAGTAACTTCACTAAAGGGGCGCCCAACATATGGGTGAACATAGCCATCAGAGACCAAAAAGTGGTGGGCTCAGCTGGCTAAAGAACAAAGTCTCTCATGCCACTAGTAAATCTTCCATCATGTGGTCTGCATGTATTCAAATTAAACATTAGCTGACACAGATATATAATAATCTCAAAAAACCTAGCACCAAAATAATAAAAATAAAAGAAGTCAGTAACAATCAATAAATGGTCAAAGGAACTGAACAGGTATTTCCCAGAAGTATGAATAGTGAACAAATATATGGAAAGATGTTTCACATCTCTAGCAATTAGATACATGCAAATTAAAACTGCACTGAAATTCTCACTAAAGTCACAATAACAATTATCAAGAATAGAAGCAACAATGGGTTTGGAGAGGATGTGGGGGAAAGGTATACTTATATAGTGCTGGTAGGACTGCAAGTTGGTGCCACCACACTGGAAAGGAGTATGGAGATTCTTCAGAAAACTTGGAATGAAACCACCATTTGACATGGTTATCCCACCACTTGGTATATAACCCAAAGTAATTAAAATCAGCACACTACAGTGACATGGCCACATCAATGCACCCTACATGTCATCAGTTACTGCTCAGGTAATCCCTATCAGGGGAGTAATTCGCTGATTGGGTTAAGGCTGTAATAAACCAGTCATGTAGCCTCTGAATATTCTTGCATTGTCTCATTCATGAGCTTTTGGGGGATAGCTAATGTCTAAACCACAACAGGCTCAGGGCTATTGTGGGAAAAAGACTGATCAAGAAATAGCACTCAGAGAGGAGAACTCCAAATAAATTATTTTACACCAGGGGCCCAGAGAAAAACCAAATTCCAAATTCTGAGCCCCAATCCACAGTTTCTCACAATATTTGTAGATTATGTGTGATGGGCTGGCAGATTTGACTCCTGGAAATGTTACAGGTCAGTATACATGGGCAATGACCAAACAGACTACGTGTTGCTCTGAGATTCCATGTTATGTAGTAAATGAGCTTCTCCCATGAAAATCCCCCACCTCTATACCCATCATCAGTTAAGTAGTGTGACATGGTTAGCAATACAGAATGACAATTCTTATGTAATGAAAAATTGCTCTTTTGACTCCTATTGTTCCTAAACAATGCACCATGTGAACGGTGATTGTGCGGATGTTAGTAACCATTCTTTAGTTTGTACCTAGGTAAGAGTCATTTTGACCCACTTCCCCCCTCTGCTGATGATCTCATGATGTTAGTTTGTAATTTTGAATCATAGCAACGGATACGTATGATTGATGTGATTATTGGTATAAGAACCCCTAAAACCAATAGTCATTTTTGGGGCATTGTGTGAGACAGTCAGTGGAACAGCTTAATAAAGACTCTCAAATTTGGACTTCTAATGGCAATCAATCTGTTCTTAACTTGCACCCCCACAACACTATGTAGTGCCCTAAATTTCTAGTCTACTGGACATATGGTTGTGCATGGGCTCTAGTAGTAAGTATGTTACACCAGCAGACTACAGTAAGGGGAAGAACTGGCTCCTCTTACAAGACCTTCAGGAAATCTCCAGCCTTGGGTCCTGAGTCCCTACAGGTACATTTACACTTTGAAGTGGAGGAGTCAGACTCCCTGGTGAAGTTATCTGCAATCCAAAAGATAAGGATCCATGGCCAATCAGATTTCTTGGGAAAATGTTGAGAGAGGAGAGGGGAACTAACCCCTTCCCCAAGGATAGTTTTCTTACTGTGATGGACTGACAGATCTGGCTCCATGAGAATGTTGTAGGCGAGACTCTAAGGGGAATGAATAAAAAGACTCCATTTTCCTCTGAGACTCAATGTTATGTAGGAAATAAGCTTCTCCCATGGGAAAACCCCGCCACTGTGCCCATCATCAGTTACTTAGTGTGACATGTTTAACAATAAAGAATGATAATTCCTATGTAAAGAAAAATTGCTCTCTTTTGATTCCTATTGCTCCTAAACAATACACCATGTGAATGGTGATTATGTGGATGTTAGTAACCATTCTTTAGTTTGTACCTAGGTAAGGGTTATTTTGACCAACTTCCCACTGTCAGTGATCTCATGATGTTAATGTGTAATTTTGAATCATAGCAACAGACACTTATGATTAATGTAATTTTTGGTATAAGAACCCCTAGAACTCTGTAGTTGGGGCTTTTCTCCCAAAAGTCATGTTTTGGGGCATTGTGTGAGACAGACAGCTGGCTTAATAAAGACTGTCAAATTCGGAATTCTCAGTGGTGATTAGTCTGTTCTTAAGTTGCGCCAATAACATTACCATAATATTTCTACAATCTTATTTCACAACCAGTACTGGGTTTGCAATCACTCTATTCCCTGAGTCTCAAAGAGGTTCAGTCGTATTACCAGAGACTCAGAATCTTCCCTCAGAGCCCATGAGGTTCAGGGCCTCCATGAGGATCTCAGTGAATCCCAGGACCATGACCAGGTGCTCAGTGAAGTTCAGCCATTTGCAGGGTAACAGTGGTGATCAATGCTTTGTTCAGTGTCTTAGTGAGGTTCAGGGACATTTCTAGGATCTCAGTGGGGCTCAATCTCTTGCCCAGTATCTCAGTGGAATGCAGTCTTTATTCAGTGTGTCATGGGATCTCAGTTTTTTGTAGGATATCAGTGGTGCTCATGGTCTTTCCAAGTTTCTCAGTGGGCACAGACCTCTCTCCATGGTATCAGTTGTATCCTGTTTTGAAAAAAACATGTTGCCAGACTGGAAATGATGAATTGCAGACTCAAAATGGGGAGGGGTCTGAGCAGCAACCTGGAATAATGATACCAGAAAGAAGTGGCAAGAGACACAGATCAAGTTCATGTAGGAAGGAGGTTAAGAAGATTCGTAAGGTTTCAAATTCACTTGGCACAAACTTGTGACTCTGACAGAGAATTTTGTGATATTTATCAGGCCTCCTGCATAAAAACACTTCCTTTATATTTAATATTTGTTATTATATTTGCTCTAATTGGTTGTACATGACAGTAGAATGCAATTATACATTTTCATAGAGCATACTAAATGGAGTATAATCTCTCATTTTTCTGATTATACATGTTGCAGATCATGCAGTCATACATATACTTGTGGTGATAATGTCTGTTTCGCCCTACTATCATTCCTTCCTCCACACTCCTTCCCCCTGCTTCACTCCCCTCTACCTAATATAAAGTAACTGTATTCTTCCCTCTCCCCTCCTTATTGTCAATTAACTTCTGCATATCAGAGGAAAAAATGGCCTGTTGTGTTTTGAGTCTGGCTTATTTCACTTAGCAGGATATTTTCTAACTCCATGCATTTACCAGCAAATGCCAGAATTTATTCTTCTTTAAAGCTGAGTAATATACCATTGCATAGTGGTGCTTGCTTCTGGGAGAACTGACAGAAAAGTACTTCTCAATTGACAATGAAAGAACCATTGTCCTATCTTTTAAATGCCCAGGTGTGGTGTGATTTGGGTATATTCTCTTGCCAGGTGTTTTACGACCAAGTTTGTCAAAACTGACCTTTTTCCTCTCTATTATTAGAGTCAGCTGAGATTTATCAGGGATTAATCTTGGGAACTCTGGAGGAGCCTCTTGGCTCCTTTAACTTTTCCTCTAGCAGTTGTACCATCTTCCAGGATGGATCAAGGTCTTGCTGACCCCATATGGCCTTCCCTTTCTGGCCCCATGTGGTTTGTCATTATCCACTCCAATGACCTGCTCTTTGCAGCCTGTGCACTGGTTCACTTCCTGTTCTCTAGGGTACTCTCAACACCCCTGATCAACAGGTCATGTGACTCTTCAGATTTGCAGGGCTCTGAGAGGTGTCCTGTTGTTCCCTGGATCCTGGTTCACCTTAGAGGACAAGGACCAAATATTAGTGACTTTTCCTTGTCTCCTTGACTTACTTGACTTTGATCTCCACATTTTGGTTTTAAACTTCTAGCAAGTCAGTTTTGACAGTCTTGAAGAAAGTGTCCTGGGTTTTAACTTTAATGTCTATAATTAATTGGGATCTGTATTAGAACTGGAAGTCAGAATTACATCCTATCTGTTCTATAGGTGATGGATTATTGTCTCAAATTAACTCAGGTTGTTCTATCAGAAGCAGTGTTTCTGCAAAACACTAACAGGCTACAGTTATAACACTTAAGGAAAATATAAAATGTTAAAAGAGCAAAAACATTCAGTTTATATAACAGGTATGAACCACGAAGTATAATTTTTATAATCCCAAACCTTTACTTAGTTATGTGTTATATCTCCTGTTTATTTTGAGATCTCAGTAACATTTACAACAAAAAAGCTAACTTTTAAACAAACTTTAAATTAGCTTAATTCTAGAGTACATTGGAGCCAACTAAAATGAAATGTGAGAGGCAGAATCTTATTTCAGTTGACACTTCTTGAAAATTTTAGGTAAATTGCTCTTTTTCTGAAAATGATCTTTGTCCCTTTCTTAAATATTATTTCACAGTGTTCTCATGTATTATTTCCTTAATCTATCTGAATATCAGTTAACAAAATACAACATTAAATCAGAAGCATGAATTAAACATAAAGGCCAAGAGAGCTCTTAACTTCAACAATTCAGACTCTCCCTTAATACCTCCCAAAAATACACTTAAATTCCCATCTCTGTGTAAAGAGTAATACAAAATTATTTATATAAATTATAATAACATGTTACATTAATCCAGTTACAAAATATTAAATGATATATGTATGCATGAACTTAGTTATTTCTATGTAAATCTGAAGGAGAGTTTGGGAGAACATCAACTTGGTAAAATGATCTCCTAAGTTTTACATTTTAAAATATTGTATACTTGAAGAACATGAAGTCATATGATATACACAAAATTCAGTCATTGATATGGTCATATTTGCATACATTTCCTCATTAAGTAAATTTAACCTTTACATTGAAACTTACACAAGGCTCAATAGTTCCAGGTGTACATATAACAGTTGTTTATTTAATCAGTTCCAAAGTAATCATTTTAAAAACTTTTTTACTTTTATAAAAGACTTTAAAACAGGCATCCTATTAATCCCATTAAGACTTAGTTTTTCTAAGTAATAAAACTTAAAAATCCAATAAATTATACTTACAGATAAGACCAGATCAATGTTTTAAGAATTTCTTGTTATCTAAACATAGAAAATTAGCACCTTAAAGGTTCACCTTAGTAAAAAAGCCCTTAAGTAACCTAGTGAATATAACCAACATAATCACATACATGAACTTTTAGAGATTTACTTTCCACAAACCTTTTGAATCTTACTTAGGCTTCTTACAACTTGTTTAGCATACAAAACATATAGACTTTTTTTCCTTTTAAATTTCCATACCTATAACTTTCTTATATCTCTCTTTGTCCACTTGCTGATTGTCAGAAATGCACTCATGTGTCCATGCCCAAAGAGTGGACTAAGAGATATAGATAGAGGAAAAAGTGAGGCTTTACTTGAAAGACCCATGTACCTATGAGTCAGGAACACATAGATTGGGTACAACCTGCATTTTATTCCCTAGAGCAAAAGTTTCTTCATTGGTTGACTACTATGAGGTGTACAATCTTCCAAAATGTCACCTAGATTTGCTGTCTCCTATTGGTTATGTAAAGAAATAAAATTTATTTCATCCCCACATCCATTTGTTTACTTGTGGTTGGATAGTCTCCTGCATTGAGTGCATTGTGGCGCTCTTCTCACAAATACCTTTATGAAGTTGAATTCCATTTAGGTAAAAATAAATTTACCCACTTCTAATTTGTGTTACACTTGAAATCCAAGATATCAAACAAGTCTAGTTAATATTCTAAGTCAGTTATTCCTGTCAAAGAAAAATACTTAGATGCAAAGGACATTGCACTTTATATACTTATAGATTGATTTGTGACCTAGAAACATGTAGATTAGTAATCCTGAAGATATCTTTACTCCTAACCAATTTAACTTATGTGAACTGAAAGGCATTTGGATCCATTTGGGTGATTGATTACTCAGTTTGTAAGTGTTCATTTATCTGTTTGTAATTTTCACACCATGTAAACAATACAGACACAAGCATATATGGAGACAATAGATATAGGCACAGACAAACATACAACAGACAGAAAACAAGAATTTTGTACCTTTTTCCTGAGTTTTAATTTCTACAGGTAGGGGGCAAAGTAACTATTAGATTTAGGGCTTTAGAAACTGAAATAGAGCCTGTCACAGATTTTTACAGAATGACTCAGACCTGGGAAGGGCTTGTGCTTTTCCACTTTCCTTACCCTGTGTCTAGGCCTATAATTTTTCCTGGAGATTCCTTGCACACCCCAAACTCCCTGCACACTCAGTGAGTGCTTAAAAAACAATAGCATTTTATAACCCTTGTTATATTTTTTCCTTTTGTCCTAAGACTCTCTTTCCAATATTTTAGCCCCAAAGACTATCTGGGGGAATTTCAGTATCTTTTTCCTTGCTGGTGTCTCCTCCTCTAGAGGTTTTTGTTAAAGGTTTAAAAATCCTACAGGTGGTCTCTTATTCCCACATGCCATCCTATACTCTAGTTGTAGGCTCATGTTTCTGAAAAAGGGTTCAACTGCCCTTTTGGGAGGTTCTTTGCCTCACATCTCAATCACACTCACACAGCCTCCAGGATGTTCTGACCCCAAGAAAGAACTTCTTTCTTTAGAACAGACTTTCCTACCTTCATGTGTACATGGAGCTACCTCTGTGCTGCTGCCCTTACCAGGGCATGCTCTCTCTCTCTCTCTCTCTCTCTCTCTCTCTCTCTCTCTCTCTCTCTCTCTCTCTCTCTTGCTGATCACCTTTTGATTTGGGAACTGTTTTTAGTCCCATAGATCACAGGTATTATCTCTCATCCCAAGTTCATGGCAACAAGGCAGTAGGATGCATCTTCTTTAAAGGGAAGTTCCCATGAACCCCTAGGTGATGAATGAATCCCATGTTGGGTGTCAACATTTTATAGATATCAGCATGCCTCAAGGAATCAACCATGTTCTCAGAAGTAGCTTGCAGAGGCAAACATTACTTCTGCAGAAGGGTGGGCTAGCAAAGTCTATAAGCAAGTACATGTTGACAGGTAGTCTACCTATTTTTATCCCAATGCAGAACTGTCCTCTGTTCTGATAGAAGGAGTTTAGGGTTACAATTATGTGATTGGCTAATTTTAAAGTTGGAAAAGGAAGCCAGGCATATTGGCACATGACTGATCCCAGTGGCTCAGAAGTCTGAGGCATGAGGATCACAAGTTCAAAGCCAGCCTCAGTCAATGTGAGGCTCTAATGTAAAGACATGTTTACAACTGTTTGAGGAAGTAGCTCTAAGATGGTGGCTGGCATATATAAGACAGCCTTATATACAGTGATTGGCTGCCTTAGTGTATATAAGACATTCTCTTCATCTGGGAGGAAGGCAGCACCTCTAAGAAGCAGCAGACCTCTAAGAAGTAGCACCTCTGAAAGCGTAGCCTCTCTGAAAACATAGCCTCTCTGTAAGCATAGCTTCTCTGAAAGTGTAGCCTCTCTGAAAGCATAGCACCTCTACAAGCAAGTAAACCTCTCTTCCTCTAAAAGCAAGCAAACCTCTCTTCCTCTAAAAGCAAGCAAGCCTCTCTTCCTCTATAAACTAGGGAGCAAGCAAGCAAGCTAGGAAGCAGCCCAGAAAAAGATAAAGAAGTAGTTCATTCCCAGTCCACCTCTGATACTTTCCTGCAGTAGCATTGCTGCAGGCAGCAACAACTAAGCAACTCAATGAGACCCTGTTTGTAAATAAATTACAAAGTAGTGCTGGGTATGTGGCTCAGTTGTTGAGTGCCACTGAGTTAAATTCCCAGTACAAAAAAAAAATTGGGGAGGGGAAAGGAAGGGCTATAGTTAAAATGGCTGTGCTTGGATACATGATCTGAACCCCAAAATGAATAAATATGAATCTTAGATCCCAGATAAGGCTAAATACTATATTCTATATACTCAGTATCATTCTTGAGGTCACTGCGGTGCTCTGGGCCTTCCACAGGGTCTCGATAAGAATCAGTGCTTTGCCCAGGGTCTCAATGTTACTCAAATCATTCCCAGAATCACAGTAGCCCTTGGGGTCTTCTTAAGTGGTTAAGCAGGTCTTTGGGGCTTCACCAGGCCAAAGTAGTGTTCAGGGATTTTGCCAGAGTCTCAATGGATTCTTCCCTTTCCAGAGGAACTCACTTGGGCTCTTGGAGCTCCTCAGGGTCTCTGTGGATTTCAGAATATTCCCAAGGTTTTTCATGGGGCTCAGGACCTTGCCTAGGGACTTAGTGGGACTCATAGCTATACCCAGAATTTCAGTTTGTGCCTGGGACTTTCTCAGAGTCTCAGTGTGGTTCCCAGATCTCAGTGTGTCTCAGAGACTTTCTAATGTGTACTCTGGGTTCAGGGTCCTCACAGGGACTTAGTGCATCCCAGGGCCTTACCTATGTTCTCAGCAGAGCTCAGCACCATTCTAGGGTCACACTGGTGCTCATTGCTTTCCCTAGTGTTTGAATGGGGCTCTGCACCTTCCCCAGTTTCTCAGCAGATTTCACAGCCTTCTACAGGGTCTCAGTCAGGTTCAGTGCCTTCCCTGTGTGTGCATAGGGGCTTGGAGCATTTTCTAGGGTGTCATGAGAGATCAGAACATTTCCCAGAGTATCACTGTGACTCAGGCCTTCCCCAGAATGTCAAATGAACTCAGGGCTGTCTACAAGTTCTTAGCAATTATTCCATATTGTTTTTGTGTTTAGAATTCACTATTCTCAGTGGTGTTCAGAGCCTCCTCTGTGGTGGTGTAAATGGTGTGCTGGGCCTTTCTCAGATCTCACTGGTTCTCAAGGCTCTTCTAGGACATCAATGGGGCTCATGGCATTTCTAAGTGTTTCAGAGGAGTTCTGAGCATTTCCCTGCCTCTCAGTGGAATTCTGAGTTTCTCCCAGGGTCATAGTCATGCACAGACCATTCCCCAGTGTCACAGTCCTGTCTCGGACATTCCTCAGTGTCACTCTCATGAATATGCCCTTCCCCAGGGTCACAGTCATGCATAGGTACATTCAGAAGGATCACAGTGATAAATAGACCCTTCCTCAGGTTGACAGTCATGCATAGACCCTTCCTCATCATCACAGGCATGAAGATGCCCTTCCTGGGGGTCACAGTTATACATAGGTCATTCCCCCTGGTCACAGTCATGCATAGGCTCCTCTTCAGAGTCACAGTGATGCATAGGCATTTCTACGTGTTCACAGTCATGCATAGAACCCTTTTCCATGATCACTGTATTGCATAGGCCCTTCCCCAGGTTCACAGTCATGCATAGGCCCTCCCTCAGGGTCATATCATGCATTGACCTTTCCCCAGGGTCACACTCATGCGTAGGCCCTTCCACAGGGTTACAGTAATGCATAGGCCCTTCCAAAGCATCACAGTCATGCATAGAATCCTTCCCCAGTGAAACAGTTATTCACAGGGCCTTCTCCAGATTCTCAGTCATACATAAGCACTTCCCCAGAGTCACAGTTATGCATGGACTTTTCCCAGGATCACAGTCATGCATAGGTCCTTCTCCAGGTTCACAGTCATGCATAGGCCATTCCCCACGGTCACAGTCATGCAAAGGGCCCGTTCCCATGGTCACAGAAATGCATAGGACCCTTCCCTAGAGTGACAGTCATGCACAGGCCTTTCCACATAGCTGCAGTCATGCTTAGGACCCTTACACAAAGTCGCAGTCATGCAAAGGGCCCTTTCCCACCTTCACAGTTTCAATGGATCTCTGGGCTTTCCCATACCGCTCAACGGAATTCTGGGATTTTCCCAGTGTCACAATCATGCAGTCCCTTTGCCATGGTGAAAGTCATGTATAATCCCTTCCTCAGGGTCACAGCCAAGCATATGGCCTTCCCCATGGTCACAGTCATGCAAACGTCCATCCCCAGGGTCTCAATAAAGCATAGGCCCTTTCTCATTGTCAGTCATACACAGGACATTTCTCAGGGTCAAAGTCATATATACGGCCCTTGTGCAGGGTCACAGTCATGGATAGGCCCTTTTCCATGGTCACAGTCATGCATAGGCTCATCCCCCTGGTAATAGAAATGCATTCAGCCTTCCCCAGGGTCACAGTCATGCATAGGGTTCTTCTGCATGGTCACAGTCATATTAGGGCCTTCCCAGGGTCAGAGTCTTGCAGAGGCCCCTTCCCCATGATGACAGTCATGCTTAGGGACCTTCAACAGGGTAAGAGTCAGGCCTAGGCACTTCCCCATGGACAGAGTCATGCATAGGGACCTTCTCCAGGGTCATAGTCATTCATTGGTACCTTCCCCAGGTCACAGTTATGCATATGGACATTCCCTTGGGCACAGTCATGCATAGGCCCTTCCCCAGGGTCAGTCATGCACAGGCACATTTCCAGGATAACAATCATGCATATGTGCTTCCCCAAAGTCCAAGTCATGCATACAACATTCCCCATTGTCACAGTCATGCATAGGCACTTCCTTGTGGTCACCGTCATGCTTAGGCCCTACCTCAGATTCACAGTCATGCATAGCGCCTTTCTGTAGGGTCACAATCATTCACAGGACCATTCTGCAAGGTCAGTCTTGCATAGTGCCTTCCCAATGACACCGTCATGCATAGGCCCTTCCCAGGGTCACAGTCATGCATAGCCCTTCCACAGGGTCACAGTCATGCATAGACCCTCATGGTAACAGTCGTGCATAGACCTTTCCTCAGGGTCATAGTCATGCATAGACCCTTCTCCAAGGTCACAGTCATGCATTGGCCCATCCCCACAATCTCAGTCATACAAATGGCCATTCCCTGGGGTCACAGATGCATAGGGCCCTTCCCAAGGGTCATAGTCAGTCATAGACCCTTCCACATTGTCATGGTAAACCACAGGTGCCTTCACCAGGCTCACAGTCATGTGCCAAAATTCCAGGGTTCACAGTCATGTATAAGCCCTTGTACAAGGTCACAGTCATGCATAGGATATTCCTGAGGATCACAGTCTTGCTTAGGGCTCTTCTACAGTGTCACAGTCATGCATAGGCCTTTCCCCAGAGTCATAGTCATGCACAGGCCCTACCTCGGGATCACAGTCATGCACAGGACCTTCCCCTTGATCACAGTCACTCATAGTACTTCCCCATGGTCACCGTCATGCATAGGCCATTCCTCAAAACCACAGTCATGCATATGTTCTTCCACATACTCAGGGTCATGCATAGGGCCCTTCTCCAGGGTAACAGTCATGTTTCGAGACCTTCTGCAGGGTCACAGTCATAGTTCATTAATCAGGGTCACAGTCATGCAGGCCCTACATTAGGGTCACAGTCATGCATAAGCCCTACATCAGAGTCACGGTCTTGCATAGGCTCTTTTCCATGGTCACAGCCATACATAGGGTCCTTCCACAGGGTCATAGTCATGAATAGAACAGTTCCCAAGAGTCACAGTCATGCATACGGCCCTCCGAATGAAGAAAGTCATGCTTATGGCCATTCCCCAGGGTCACAATCCTGCATAGACTCTTCACCAGAGTCACAGGCATATATAGACCCTTCCCCAGGGTTACAGTCATACATAGGACCCTTCCCCAGTGTCACAGTCATGCATAACCCTTCCACATGGTCACAGTCTTCCATAGGGCCTTTGTGCAGGGTGAAAGACACACACAACTCTTCCCCAGGGTCACAGTCATGCTCAGGGCCATTTCCCAGAGTAACAGTCATGCATAGAGATCTCTCCAGTGTCACAGTTTTAGTCCCTTCCTTAGGGTCACAATCACACATAGAACCTTCCTTAGGGACACAGTCATTCATAGAGCCTTTCCACAGGGTCACATTCATGGTTAGGGCCTTTCAGAGGGGCACAGTTATCCACAGACCCATCCTCAGTGTCACCGTCATGCATAGGGCCCTTCTTCAGGGTCACAGGAATGCATAAATGCTTTTCCATGGCCACAGTCATGCATAAGCCCTTCCCCAGGGTCACAATCATGCATAGAACCCTTCTGAAGGGCCAAGTCATATATAGGCCATTTCCCATAATAGTTATGCATAGGCCTATCCTCAGTCTCACTGTCATGCATGGGACTCTTCTGCAGGGTCACAGTCATTCATAGGTTCTTTTTAAAGGTGACAGTCATGCATAGGCCCTTCCCCAGTGTCACAGTCATGCATAGGCACTTCCCCATGATCACAGTCATGCATAGACCTTTCCCCATGGTCACAGTCATGCATAGGCCCATCCTCAGGATACACTCATTCATTGGTCCCTTCTGCATGGTCACAGTCATGTTTAGGCCCTTCCTCAGCATCATGGTCATGCATAGGAACTTCCCTATGGTCACATGCATACAGCCTTCCCCAGGGTCACAGTCATGGTTAGGTCCATCTGCAGTGTCATAGTCATGCATAGGCCCTACCCTAGGCTTACAATCATGCATAGGTCTCTTCTCCAGGATCACAGTCATGCATAGGGAACTTCCTTAAGGTCACAGTCATGCATAGGCCCTTCCACATGGTCACAGTCATACATGGGATTTTCCTCAGGTTTACCATCATTCATAGGAATGTTCCACAGGGTAGCAGTCATGGATAGACCATTCCAATGGTCACAGTCATTCATAATGCCATTACTCAGGGTCTCAGTCATGCTGAGGGCCCTTCTGCAGAGTCTCAGTCATGCACAAGGTCCTTCTGCACAGTTACAGTCATGCATACAACATTCCCAGGTGTCAGTCATACATAGGTCCATCACCTGGGAACAGTCATGCACCGGGCCCTTTCCCATAATCACAGTCATGCATAGGTCCTTCCCCATGGTCACAGCCATGCATAGGCACTTCCTCAGGTTCACAGTCAAGCACAGGGCAGTTTCCAGACTCAGAGTCATGCATAGGGTCTTCCTCCTGGTCACAGTCATGAATATGCCATTCCTGAGTGTCACAGTCATGCATATGTCTTACCTCAGGTCACAGTCATGCATAGGCCCTTCCTCAAGGTCACAGTCATGAATAGGGCCCTTCCTCAGGGTCACAGTCATGCATAGAATCTTCCCCAGTTTCAGAGTAATGTATACACTTTTCCTCAGGGTAACAGTCATGCATAGGGACCTTCTCCAGTGTCACAGTCATGCATGGGCCTTTCTTCAGGGTCACAATCATGCATAAGGCCCTTCCACAAGGGTGGCAGTAATGGATAGGTCCTTCCTCAGGCTTACAGTCATGCATAGGGCCCTTCTCCATGGTCACAGTCATGCATAGGCCCTTTCTCAGGGTCACAGTCATGCGTAGATCCTTCCCCAGTCAGGGTCATAAATTCGGCACTTCCACAGTGTCACAGTAATGTATAAGCCCTTCCTCAGGTTAACAGTCATGCCTATCACATTCCCCAGGGTTAAAGTCATGCAGAGACTCGTACCCACAGTCCCAGTCATGTATGGGGCCTTTTTCCAGGGTCAGAGTCATGCACAGGCATTTCCACAGGGTCACATTCATACAGGCTGCCTTTCCCTGTGTCAAGTCATGCATAGGCCCTTCCTCAGGGTGACAGTCATAAATAGGGCCCTTCCTGTGGGTCAGAGGTCATGCATAGGGCCCTTTACCAGTATCACAGTCATGCATTGGCCTTTCCTCAGGATGACACTCTTGCATAGGCACTTCACCATGCTCTCAGTCAGCATAGGCCCTTCCCGAATGTCAAAGTCATACATATGCCCTTTTCCAGGGTCACAGTCATGCATAGGCCCTTAATCAGCATCAGCCCTTAATAGCATCCATTCTCCAAGTTGCAGTCATCCATAGGGCCCATCCTCTGGGTCACTGTCATACATAAGGTCCTTCTACTGTATCGTAGTCATGCATATTACCTTCCCCAGTGTGACAGTCCTGCATAGGCCCTTCCTCTGCATCACAGTCATGTATAGGGCTCTTCCTCATGGTCACTGTCAGGCATAGGCCCTTCCCCTGTGTCACAGTCATTCATAGGTCATTCCTCAGCATCAGTCATGAATGGGGCCCTTACTCAGGGTCAGAGTCATGCATAGGCCCGTTCCCAGTGTCCCAGTGATGCATAGGCCCTACCTACGGTCACAGTCATGCATAGAGCACTTCCCCAGAGTAACAGTCATGCAAAGGGACCTTCTGCAGGTTCATAGTCATTGTCCCTTCCTCAGCATCACACTCATGCATTCACCCTTCCCCAGAGTCACAGTCATGCATTGGCCCTTCCTCAGGGTCACCATCATGTGTAACCCTTCCTCAAGGTCACAGTAATGCAGAGTAGATTTTTCAGGGACACAGTCATGCATAGTGATTTCTGCAGTGTCACAGTCATGCATAGCCCTTCCCCAGGGTCACAGTAATGCATAGGCAATTTCTCAGGGTCACAGTCAGGCATAGGCCTCTTCCCATAGTCACAATCATGCCTACAGCATTTTCCAGGGTCACAGTCCTGCTTAGGGCCTTCCCCAGCATCACACGCATGAATAGGCTCTTCCCCAGGTCAGAGGCATGCATAGGACCCTTCCCCAGGGACACACTCATGCATAGAGCCGTTTCCCAGGGTAAGAGTCAAGCACAGGGACTTTCTCCAGGCTCACAGTCATAGTCACTTCCCATGGTCACAGTCATAATCCCTTCCAATGGTCACAGTCATGCATAGGCCCTTCCTTAGGGTCACGATCATTCATATTACCCTTCTGCTGGGTCACTGTCAAAGATAGGCCCTTCCACAAGGTCACAGTCATGTATAGACCTTCCCCAGTTCAGAGTTATGTGTAGGCCATACCCCATGCTCACAGTCTAGCAAAGAGCCTTTCCCAGGAAAACAGTCATGCATAGGGACCTCCTCCAGAGTCAAAGTCATAGTCCATTTTGCAGAGTCACACTCATGCATAGGCACTTCCCCAGGGTCAGGGTCATGCATAGGCCCTTCCCCATGGTCACAGTAATGCATAGGACCTTCCCCATTGTCACAGTCATGTATAGTCCTTTCCTCAGTCTCACAGTCATGCATAGGGCATTTCTACAGGGTCACAGTTATGCATAGGACCCTATCGGTCATACAGTCATACATAGGGCCCTTCTCCATGGTCACAGTCATACATACAGCCTTTTACAGGGTTACAGTACTGATTATGGATTTTCCCAGGGTCACAGTCATGCATACCTCTTCCTCACTCAGGGTCATGCATTCAGCTTTTCCTCCATGTCAAGTTAATGCATAGGCCCCTGCCCCAGGGTAATAGTCATGCATAGGGACCTTCTCCAGATCACAGTTGCATAGGCCCTTCTACATGTTCACAGTCATGCATAGGATTTTCTTCATTCATAGGGTTGTTGGATCTCATTGGGACTAGATTTGCCCCATATATCTGTGAAAATCAGGGCCTTCACCAGGGTCTCTGAGGGGCTCAGATAATTCAACAAGGTCTCATTACTTCCACAAAGCTCCCAATTCTCAGTGGGTCTTTCAGCCTTTCTGAGGGTCTCTTTCAAAGCTCAAGGTCTTTTTTCAGGATTTCATTGCACCTCACTGTCTTTCCAGAGCCTCAGTGGGACTCAGAGACTTCCCCAAGTGCATGCTTCTTGATCTTTGTTGGTGTTTAACTTGTATCAGGACCTTCCTAGTGTCTCACTGGGCTCAGTGCTATATCCGCAGTTTCAGTGAGGCCTAGAGGTTCTCAGTGGGACTCAGGTACAAGTCCAGAGTCTCAATGGAGGATCCACAGATTCTCACTGAGGATCAGGGGCTACATAATTTTGTCATTGGACTGAGGGCCCTTGAATCTCAGGGCTTCCCCAGAGTTGTCTTGGGGCACAGATGCCTTTCCAAGGTCCAACTGAGTTCAGAGCATTTTCCAGAGTTTCAGTGGGGCACACATTTTTTCAGATTATCTCAGTGGGGCTCAGGGAAATGTCAACAATCTCAGTGGGGAGTAGACACTTCCACAAGGATCCACAAGGATGAGATATTTTGCTCAAGTCTCACAGAGTTGCAGGTCCTTGCCCAGATTATCAGTGGGGATTAAGATCTTCCCAGTGTGTTACTGTGCTCAGGACCTTCCCTAGGTTGTCAGAAGAATCTGAGGCTTCCCAAGGGTGAAAGTGGTGTTCAGGGTCTTTGCCAGAATTGTACTGATCTCATTGACTTCCCCAGACCCTCAGTGTGGCTCACATGGAGTACAGGACATGCCCCAGTTTCTCAATGCAGATTGATCCTTTCCACAGTCTCAGTGGAAATCAAGACCTTAATCAGATATTCAATAGAGCTCAATATCATTTCTGGGGGTGTCATTGAGGCTCAGGGTATTTCCCAGAATCTCAGTGGAACTCAATATCTTTCCCAGAATCTCACTGAGACCCACAGACTTACCAATGTTCTTGTGTCTCATGAACTTTGCAGGTTTATATCATGTATCAGGACCTTCGCTAGTATCTCACTGGAGCTCAGTGGTTTATCCAGAGTTTTGGTGAAACATAGATCATTTCACACATTCTCTGAGTGGCTCAAGAACTTGTCCAGAGTCTCAATAGAACTTAAGAACTTCCCCAACCAAATGGATTCAGGGCCTTCCTCAGAGTCTTAGTAAAAGTCAGGGCTTTCTCCAGAATCTCATTGAGCCTCACACTATCTGATGTACTTAATGGGACTGAGGGCCTTCCTCAGGTTCTCATTGGGACTCAGATCATTCCCCAGTGTCTCCGTGAGGTTCAGGACCTTGCCTTGGGTCTTAGTAGAGCTCATGTCCTTTGCCAGAATTTTAATGTTTTCACAGTCTTTCCCAGAGTTTTAGTGGGACTCAGAGTCTTTCAGAATTCTCAGAGGGGCTCCCGAAATGCCTAGGTTCTCAGGGACATTACAGAGTTGCCCACGAATCCAGAGGGATAAGAGATTTTACCAAAATCTCAGTGAATTCCAGGTTTTGCCACAGTTCTCAGTGGGGCTCAGTGTATTATCTTAGAGTGGTAGTATTGCTCAGGGACTTTGACAGGGTCTAAGAGGGAATAGGAGCCTTCCCTAGAGTCAAAGTAGTTTTCAGAGCCTTCCACAGGTTCTCAGTGGAGTTCAGTCTATACTAGGGTCAGTGGGCTCAGAGTTTTCCCCAATACATCGTGGTCATCATGGATTTTGTGGATGTCTCACAGAACCTTCCCTAGTGTTTCTCTGGGCCTTTGCTCCATCCCCACATTCCCACTGCATTCAGGGCCTTCCCAAGGACTCAGTGGCTCACAAAATTCTCCAAGGTTTCAGTGGGACCTACAGCCTTCCCAACAGTTTCAGTGGGACTCAGGTCTGTTCACAGATTCTCAGTGAGGCTAAGATTTTTACCTAGAGTCTCTCTGGTGATTAGAGCCCTTTGTCAAGCCTCAGTCCAAGCTTAGGTCCTTGTCCTAAGTCCCACCACATTCAGGGCATTTTATATGGTCTCAGTGGATTTCCACCTTTACCCAGATTCTCACTGGGTCTCAGGACATTCCCCAGGTTCTCTGTTGGGCTAACGGCCTTGTTCTGGGTCTCAATGTTGCTCAGGTTCCTCCCCAGGATTTCATGGGGGAGAGGGCCTTCTCCACATTTGCAATAGTGTTCACAGCTTTTCCCAAGGACTTTGTGATGTTCAGGGTCATCCCCAGGTCTCAGTGGAGATGATCCTCTTTCTAGGATGTGACTGTGTATCCTAGTCTTCCTGAGGGACTTGTGGGGCTCAGGGCCTTTCCCATGATGTCAGTGGGGTTTGGGACCTTCCTTGAGGTCTTCGGAGCTCTCAGAGCCTTCTCCAGGTTCTAATTGGTTTTTATGTCCTTCCGCAAGGTCTCAGTGGAATCTATCACTTTACTGTTTATCACATGGGTTCATGAACTTCCCAGAAAATTAAGTGGAGCTGGTAACACATTGTGAGTCTCATTGGTTCTCAATGGTTACCCCTGGTGACCATGGGTCTTAAGACCATTCCCATGATCTCAATGAGGCTTAGGACTTTCCTCAGTATCAGTGGTACTCAGAGAAATCCCAAGTTTCTACATGTAGAACAGGGTGTTCTCCAGTGTCTCAGTCTGGCTCAGCGCCTTCCTCAATGTGTTATAAAGTCTCAGGCCATTCCACTGTGTTGTCAGTTCTAAGGTCTTTCTCCAGAATTTCAGTGGAACTTGGAGGTGTCCACAAGTTCATAGTAGGACTTAGATTCTTCACCAGTGTTTCTTTGAGACTAATGACTTTCACTATTTTCTCAGTAGGTTTGAAGGTCTTGGGGCCCTTTCACAGTATTGCATTGTGTCTCAGTCCTTTTCCAGCACATCAAAGGGGCTCATGGTTTTTCCAAGGGCTTCAGTGGTTGTGCAGTGCCTTCCACAAGGTAGCAGGAGGTTGAAGGACCTTCTCCAGAACTTCAGTAAAGTTCAGGGATCTTTGTAGTACTTCAGTGGAGTTCAACTACTGTCCTAGAGTTTGTATGATCTAAAAGGCCTTCAAAAATATTTTTATAGATTTCAGGACACTCACTAGAGTCTGAATAGGATTCAGAATTTTTTCTATTACATCATTAAACTTCTGGGATTTCCAGGTCTCTAATGAGGCTCATTCCCATAGTGAGTCTATCTCATTTCATAGTGATTCCCATATCTCATTTCATAGTGATTCAGTGGATTGCAGGGCCTAGTCCAGGACTTGTGAGTGGGCTTCCTTGTCTTTCACAGTCTCACAGTCATGTTCAGGGTGTTTTTTATATTCTTAGTGGTCTCATTCCCTTCAGCAGACAGTGGGTGAACTTCTTGAATATTCCCAGCCTCTCACTGTGGTTCAGGATGGTTCCTAGGTTCTTAATGGACCACATATCTTGGCCAGTATCTCAGATAGACTCCTGGACTTTACCAGGGTCTGTTATTCTCAGGGCCTTTGCAGTGTCTCAGTCATGCTCAGTGCTCTTCTCAGAGTCTCACTGGGACTCAGATTCCTCCCCAACTGCACACATGGATGAGATTCTTTGCTATGGTCTCAGTGAATCTCAGAGCATTTCCCAGGGTCTCAATGAAGCTCAGTGCCATTCCCAATGTCAGAGTTGTGCTCACGGCCTTCTCCAGCATCTACATGACACTCAGAGACTTGTGCAGTGTATCAAAGGGGTCCAAGCCCTTTTCCCATATCAGTGGGGACTCTGGGCTTACCCTAGTTTCTAATCCAATCTCAGAAACTTCTCATAGTTTCACTGGGGCTCTGGGTCTTCCCAAGAATTTTAGTTACATGTAGAAATGTTCACATGATCTTTTTGAGGCTCAGATAATTCCCCTTGTATTTTGATGATTCTAAGGACTTCACAAGAATCTTAGAGGGGTTCAATGCTTTCACTGGTTTCTCAGTGGTGTTCAGGATCTTCTACAGAGTCTGAATGAGGCTGAGAGCCTTCTGCAGGTTCACGGTTCTTCGTATAACTTTTCCAGGAGATGTAGTGGCCTCATAGCCTTGTCACAGTTTAAGCAGATCTCAGAACCATTCCCAAGGATACAGTGGAGGTTAGGACATTCCCCAGGGTCTCAATAGGGCTCTGTCATCTTGTTTAGGGGCTCAGTACATGTGAGAACATTATTCAGCATCTCAATGGGGCTCAGTGCTATTCCCAGTTTCAGTGAGTCTCAGTGGTATTTCTAGCCTCTCAGGATAAAATACCTCCCCAAGAAAACACTGGGTTTCAGAGTTATCCTGGGATTCTCCGTGAATCCCAGGGTCTTTCCCAGGTTTTCCATGGAGTTCAGTGTTACACCCATGGTCACAATGGAGTTAAGGAACTTTCCCAGATCTGATTGTTGGTCAGGACCTTCCCTAGTACCATAGTGTCCCTCAGGGCCTTCCCAAGTGTCTTAGTGAGGCTCATGGCTATCCCAGAATTTCAGTGGACCTCAGGGTGTGAAACTATTGAGGTTTCTCAAGAAATCAAACATGTGCTTGAAAATGAGAGTGGCAGAAGCTTTACTCCTGCCAGAAATTCATTCTATAAAACCCGGCAAGGAAAACACTTATCATTTATTCCTATTGTGGCACTACCCCTGGCCCTGACTGGGGAACCTCAGGGTCACAATCTATATTATTGGTGAATTTTAAATTTGGGGCAAAGAATGGGGAAGGCTATAAATAAAATGACTACAATTTGCTCTTACATCTCAATTAAGGCTAAATACTATGTTTTCAAAATGCACCATTTCTCAAAAATTCCCCCTTTAGCTTTTAAACATTTCATTTCATTTTCATTTTGCTGATGTTCCCATTGGTGGTGTCATCTATTCAAGATATATAAACTTTCTAATGTGGAAATCATCCACCATAATGAGTTCTCCCCCTGTTAGCCATCCTGGTAGCCATCCCAGTGATTGCTAGCACTTGTTCAGGTCTTTTGCAGTCAAGTTGAAGTATGTGTCTTTTCTAGGTTTTGATTAAAATCAAATCCCCAGGCTGGAAGTGATGAATGGCAAGCTCTTGAAGGGATGTCTGAGCAACTATTCATCTGAAGATAATGAAAAAGCAAAGCACTGATAGATTTTTAATTGAATCAGGCAGCAAATCTCTTCCTGTATAAATTCTCAGTTTTACTTACTTTTGGGAGCACTGACACTAATGAACTCCTCTACTTACATGAAAAGAACCATTGCGTGTATTTTAATTGTCCTTGTGTGCCTGTACTTTGGTTACGTTCTCCTGCTAGGTGTTTAAGGACAAGTTGACAAAATTGACTTGTTCCTATGTACTGTTAGAGTCAGCTGAGATTTGTCATGGATCATTCATGGGAACATGTGAGAGGCTTTGGCTTCTTTAGCTATTCTTCTTGTAATTGTCCCATCTTCCAGGATGGACCAGGGTATTGCTGACCATATTTGACTTCTCTTGGAAGCATTAGGGATATTTCCTTCTCCAGAGAGCCTCCTCTTTGCAGACTGTGCACTGGTTGCCTCCTGTTCTCTTGAAGTCCCTGATTGGGAGGCCATGAGACCCAGAATTGCAAAGCCCTTAGAGAAGTCCCAGTGTTCCTGGGTTCTTAGAGGACGTTAGCTGACCTTAGAGGGCAAGGACCAAATATTGGTCACTTTTCCTTGGCACTTTCACTTCCTCGCCTTTGGTTTCCAAGTTTTGGGTTTAAACATCCAGCAACTCAGTTCTATCAGTAAATTTAATGTATATAATCTTATTCTTACTCTTTCCATTGAATTGGGGTTTTATATGAGTACTGTAAGTCAGTCTTTTATCCTATTCTGTGCTATACATGATGGCTTTTTATCTCAAATTAACTCAGGTTGTTCTGTTAGGAGGAGAACTTCTTCAAAACACTAACATCCAAAACTTATAAAGTTCCATGTGGAAAATACAAAATGAAATGAAATGAAAATTTCAAAACAAATGAAGGTTAAAAGAATAAAAATGTATTCAGTTTGCATAATAGCTTTAAACTAAGCAACATAATATCTATAGTACACTGGTATATCTTGGTGTCCATATTTCCTCCTCAGAGACACATGAATGTATCAACTCAATGACATATGGAACCCTTTACAAATTTTTAAAACTCTCTTACAACCTGACATACCTTTTATAATTTACCCAAATCTTTACTTAGTTTTGTATAATAATCCTTGATAATTTTAGGATCATAGTAATTTTCTTTGTACAGGTGATCAAACCCAGGGGCAATTAACAACTGAGCCACATCCCCAGTCATTTTCTGTATTTTATTTAGAATCAGCATCTCACTGAGTTCCTTATGGCCTCACTAAGTTGCTGAGGCTGGCTTTGAATCTCACAATCTTCCTGCCTGAGACTCTCAAGCTGCTGGGATTATAGGTATGAGCCACCAGACCCAGTGGGATTACAGTAAACTTTTCAACGAAAATCTCTCTTTTGAATATAATTTAAAATGAGTGGATGTCTAACTTTCTTTGTAGTCAGTCTAACACAGGGTGAGAGGCTGATCCTAATCTCAATAAGGCAGGGCTCTTGACAAATAATACAATGTAACATTTCCTCTGAAAAATAATCAATAAACTGAAAGGTTCTAATTTACTCTGTGTAGAAAACATGTCCAAAACTGGGACTATCATAGAGAAGGTGGCTCAGCACAGCGCTTGGACTTGGAGCAACCTCTGGGCTCCGGGCGGCTGCCTGAGGAGGAGCTGTGTGGTGAGTTGTTTAGACTCAGAGTAATTGCTTCTGAACACTGGGCGGGGGTGCCCGGAGGAAGAGGAGAAGCGCGGTGGGTTGCTTGGTCTAGGAGTGACTGCATCAGAGCCACAGGTGGTTGCCAGAGGAGGAGCTGCATCACGAGCTGTTTGGACTCAGAACAACTGCATCTGAACACCCAGGGGGTTGCCCGGAGGAAGAGGTGAAGCATGATGGGTCACTTGGTCTAGGAGTGACTGCATCAGAGCCACAGGCGGTTGCTAGAGGAGGAGGCGAGTGGTGAGTTGATTGCACTCAAAGCAACCACTCCTGAACACCAGTGGCCTGCCTGGAGGAGGAGCATGGTGGGTCACTTGGTCTCGGAGCCACCACCCCTGAACACACAGGGAGCCACCCTGAGGAGGAGGAGGAGGAACAGGGTGGGTCACTTGGGCTTGGAGTGACTGCCTAGGGCTGCAGGAGGTTGGCAGGAGGAGGAGACGCGAAGTGAGTTGCTTGGACTCCTAGTGACTGCGTCGGAAACCGGGCAGCTGTCCGGAGGAGGAGGTGTGTGGCGGGTCTCTGAGTATCGAAGCTATTGTACAGGGCTCCAGGTGGCGGCTCAGAGGAGGGGCCACACAGCCAGGTGATTAGGTGCAGAGTAGGGTCCCAGGAGCTAGGTGGCTTCTTGCTGGAAGAGCCACACAGAGACACGCCTAGGGGCGGAGCAAAGTTTCCAGGACTGCGGGAAGATTATCTGGGAGAGGCAGCCTAAGGAGACTCGCCTGCGGAGGGTGAGGCTCCCAGGCCCAGGAGGTAGGTCCGGGCCCCTGGGAACGTTGCAGAGGAAGACAGCCCAGCCCAGGAGGTAGTTGTAGATTGAGGGGAATCTCTAGGAGGGGAACTGACCAGCGAGACGTTCCCACTGAGTGAGTCTTCCCTACCAGGAGAGGTTTTCCCACAGGGACTGTAAAACCAGAGACACAGACACAAACAGGACTTGCCTCAGCCCACAGCCTAGTTCCCCATTGGATGACCATTGGTCAACAAGTGGAGACACCTCTGACCACTAGCAGGGAATATACGCCACCTGAGTGTCACCACCCTAGAGAGGCAGCTTCTTCATGGAGCTCCGCATTATCAACTTCCTCCAAGACTTCAGGCTACTGAAGGATAAGAGGGGATATACTAGCAATCTTCAGGGACATTATAAGTCGATAGAGGAAATCTGCAATATCTTAATGACCCACTGATTCCTGAACAATATGAGAAAACAAGGGAAGAAAATGCCCCAAACAAATCTAGATGTTACATCAATAGAATCCAATGACAGCATGGCAGAAGAAATGTCAGAAAGGGAGTTCAGAATGTACATAATTAAAATGATTAGGGAAGCAAACGATGATATGAAAGAGCAAATGCAGGCATTGAATGATGAGATGAAAGAGCAAATGCAGGCATTGAATGAATGCACCAATCGACAGTTAACAGAGCAAATTCAGGAAGCAAAAGATCATTTCAATAAAGATTTAGAGACATTGAAAAAAAAAAAACAGAAATCCTTGAAATGAAGGAAACAATAAGCCAAATTAAGAACTCCATAGAAAGCATAACCAATAGGATAGAACACCTGGAAGACAGAACTTCAGATACTGAAGACAAAATATTTAACCTTGAAAACAAAGTTGAACAAACAGAGAAGATGGTAAGAAATCATGAACAGAATCTCCAAGAACTATGGGATATCATAAAAAGGCAAAATTTGAGAATTATTGGGATTGAGGAAGGCTTAGAGAAACAAACCAAAGAAATGAACAATCTATTCAATGAAATAATATCAGAAAATTTCCCAAATCTGAAGAATGAAATGGAAAATCAAGTTCAAGAGGCTTATAGGACTCCAAATACACAAAATTACAACAGACCCACACCAAGGCACATTGTAATGAAAATACCTAACATACAAAATAAAGACAGAATTTTAAAGGCTGTGAGAGAAAAGAACCAAATTACATTCAGGGGGAAACCAATACAGGATATCAGCAGATTTTTCAATCCAGACCCTAAAAGCTAGAAGGGCCTGGAACAAAATTTTTCAAGCTCTGAAAGAAAATGGATGCCAACCAAGAATCTTATACCCATCAAAACTTACCTTCAGATTTGATGATGAAATAAAATCCTTCCATAATAAACAAAAGCTAAGAGAATATACAAAAAGAAAGCCAGCATTACAGAACATTCTCGGCAAAATATTTCATGAGGAAGAAATGAAAAACAAAGAAGCAAATCAGCAAAGGGAGCAATTATCCTAAAGGAACTGTCAAATAAAGGAGGAACCAAGATGTGTCAAAAAATAAATAAATAAATAAATAAAATTTTAAATATGAACCAAATGACCAGGAATACAGATCATATCGCAATAATAACCCTGAATGTTAATGGCCTGAATTCATCAATCAAAAGACATAGGCTGGCGGATTGGATTAGAAAGAAAGATCCACCAATATGTTGCCTGCAAGAGACCCACCTCATAGAAAGAGATACCCATAGACTAAAGGTGAAAGGATGGGGAAAAATATACCATGCACATGGACTCAGCAAAAAAGCTGGAGTATCCATCCTCATTTCAGATAATGTGGACTTCAAGCCAATGTTAGTCAGAAGGGATAAGGAAGGACATTTCATACTGCTTAAGGGAAGAATAAATCAGCAAAATATAACAATCATAAACATCTATGCCCCAAACAGTGACTCATCCATGTATGTTAAACAAATCCTTCTCAATTTTAGAAACCAAATAGACCATAACACAATAATACTAGGTGATTTTAACACGCCTCTCTCACCACTGGACAGATCTTCCAAACAAAAATTGAACAAAGAAACCATAGATCTCAATAACACAATCAATAATTTAGACTTAACTGACATTTATAGAATATACCATCCAACCAAGAGCGAATACACTTTCTTCTCAGCAGCACATGGATCCTTCTCTAAAATAGACCACATATTATGCCACAAAGCTAATGTCAGCAAATACAAGAAGATAGACACACTACCTTGTATTCTATCAGATCATAATGGATTGAAGTTAGAAATAAATGAAAGAGTAAAAAACAGAAACTACTCCAACACCTGGAGATTAAACAATATGCTATTATATGATGAATGGATAACAAAAGATATTAGGAAGGAAATTAAAAAATTCTTAGAGGTAAACGAGAACAAAGAAATATCATATCAAAATCTCTGGGACACTATGAAAGCAGTACTTAGAGGAAGATTTATTTCATGGAGCGCATTCAATAAAAGAAGTAAAACTCAACAAATAAATGACCTAACACTACAGCTCAAAGCCCTAGAAAAAGAAGAACAGACCAACACCAAAAGTAGTAGAAGACAGGAAATAGGCAAATTCAGAGCTGAAATCAACGAAATTGAAACAAAAGAAACAATACAAAAAATTGACAAAATAAATAGTTGTTTTTTTGAAAAAATAAACAAAATTGATAAACCTTTAGCCACACTAACAAAGAGAAGACGAGAGAAAACCCAAATCACCAAAATTCGGAATGAACAAGGAAATATCACAACAGATAGGATTGAAATACAAAACATAATTAGAAGCTATTTTGAAAATCTATACTCCAAAAAAATAGAAAATTTCGAAGACATCAACAGGTTTCTAGAGAGATATGAATTGAGTAATCTAAACGAGGAGGACATACACAATTTAAATAGACCAATTTCAAGTAATGAAATAGAAGAAGTCATCAAAAGCCTACCAACAAAGAAAAGTCCAGGACCAGATGGGTTCTCAGCCGAATTCTACAAAACTTTTAAAGAAGAGCTCAGTCCAATACTTCTCAAAGTATTCCATAAAATAGAAGAGGAGGGAACCCTCCCAAACTCATTCTATGAAGCCAATATTACCCTGATACCTAAACCAGACAGAGACACATCGAGGAAAGAAAATTTCAGACCAATATCCTTAATGAACATCGACGCAAAAATTCTAAACAAAATTTTAGCAAATTGCATACAAAAACATATTAAAAAGATAGTGCACCATGATCAAGTGGGTTTTGTCCCAGGGATGCAAGGTTGGTTCAATATCAGGAAATCAATAAATGTAATTCACCATATCAATAGACTTAACGTCAAGAATCACATGATTATTTCAATAGATGCAGAAAAAGCATTTGATAAAATACAGCATCCCTTCATGCTCAAAGCACTAGAAAAAATAGGGATAGTGGGAACATTCCTTAACATTGTAAAGGCCATCTACACTAAGCCCATGGCTAATATCATTCTAAATGGTGAAAAACTGAAAGCATTACCCCTAAAATCTGGAACAAGGCAGGGATGCCCTCTTTCACCACTCCTATTCAATATCGTCCTTGAAGCTCTAGCCAGAGCAATTAGACAGACCAAAGAAATTAAAGGGATAGGAATAGGAAAAGAAGAACTCAAACTATCCCTATATGCTGATGATATGATTGTATACTTAGAGGAACCAGGAAATTCCACCAGAAAACTGTTAGATCTCATAAGTGAATTTAGTAAAGTAGTGGGATATAAGATCAATGCACATAAATCTAAGGCATTTCCATACATAAGCGATGAATCTTCAGAAAAAGAAATTAGGAAAACTACCCCATTCACAATAGCTTCGAAAAAAATAAAATACTTGGGAATCAATCTCACAAAAGAGGTGAAAGACCTCTACAATGAGAACTACAGAACACTAAAGAAAGAAATTAAAGAAAACCTCAGAAGATGGAAAGATCTCCCATATTCTTGTATAGGAAGAATTAATATTGTCAAAATGGCCATACTACCAAAAGTTCTATACAGATTTGATGCAATTCCAATTAAAATCCCAATGATGTACCTTACAGAAATAGAGCAAGAAATTATGAAATTCATCTGGAAGAATAAATAACCCAGAATAGCTAAAGCAATCCTTGGCAGAAAGAGTGAAGCAGGGGTATCGCAATACCAGATCTTCAACTCTACTACAAAGCAATAGTAACAAAAACGGCATGGTATTGGTACCAAAATAGAAAGGTGGATCAATGGTACAGAATAGAGGACACGGACACAAACCCAAATAAATACAATTTTCTCATACTAGACAAAGGAGCCAAAAATATGCAATGGAGAAAAGATAGCCTCTTCAACAAATGGTGCTGAGAGAATTGGAAATCCATATGCAACAGAATGAAACTAAACCCATATCTCTCACCATGCACGAAACTAAACTCAAAATGGATTAAGGATCTCGGAATCAGACCAGAGACCTTGCATCTTATAGAAGAAAAAGTAGGTCCAGATCTTCAACATGTCGGCTTAGGACCAGACTTCCTCAACAGGACTCCAATAGCACAAGAAATAAAAGCAAGAATCAACAACTGGGATAGATTCAAACTAAAAAGTTTTCTCTCAGCAAAGGAAACTATCAGCAATGCGACAAAAGAGCCTACAGAGTGGGACAAAATCTTTGCCAATCATACTTCAGATAGAGCACTAATCTCCAGAATCTATAAAGAACTCAAAAAGCTCTACACCAAGACTACAAATAACCCATTCAACAAATGGTCTAAGGAAATGAACAGACACTTCACAGAAGAAGATCTACAAGCAATCAACAAACATATGGAAAAATGTTCAACATCTCTAGTAATAAGAGAAATGCAAATCAAAACCACCCTAAGATTCCATCTCACCCCAATTAGAATGGCGATTATCAAGAATACAAGCAACAACAGGTGTTGGTGAGGATGTGGGGAGAAAGGTACACTCATACATTGCTGGTGGGGCTGCAAATTAGTGCAGCAACTCTGGAAAGCAGTATGGAGACTCCTTAGAAAACTTGGAATGGAACCACCATTTGACCCAGCTATCCCACTACTTGACCTGTCCTCAAAGGACTTAAAATCAGCATACTACAGAGATAAAGCCACATCAATGTTCATAGCTGCTCAACTCACATTAGCCAGATTGTGGAACCAACCTAGATGCCTTTCAATTGATAAATGGAAAAAGAAACTGTGGCATATATATACAATGGAATATTACTCAGCCATAAAGAATGATAAAATTATGGCATTTGCAGGTAAATGGATGAAACTGGAGAATATCATGCTAAGTGAGATAAGCCAATCTCAAAAAACCAAAGGAAGAATGATATTGCTAATAAGTGGATGAGGACACATAATGGGGGGTGGGAAGAGTTAGTGTTAGGGTTAGAGTTAGGTTTAGGGAAGGGGGCAAGAATGGAGGAAGGAAGGACTGTATAGACTGAAAAGAGGGGTGGGAGGGGTGGGGAGAATGGAAAAAATAACAGAATGAATCAAACATTACCCTATGTAAATTTATGATTACACAAATGGTATGCATTTATGCCATGTACAAATAGAGAAACAACATGTATCCCATTTGTGTACAATAATAAAAAAATAAATAAATAAAAAATTAAAAAAAAAGAAAACGTGTCCAAATACTTCCCTATTTCACCATGTCAGTTTTTAAAGGAATCAGGCTCTCATTATTTTTTAAGATACATTTGAATTTCCACCCTAGTATAAAAATTCACAAAAAAGTTCATGCCTATCTTATTGAAAATCTGGTAACCAGAACCTGAAATGAAATAAATAACTCTCCAATTAAATTTGTTTTTCATACAAATCTGAAGACCATTACCTCTACAGATGACTTTGGTTTGGACAACACTAACTTGGTAAAGTTCTCCCCTAAACTGATTCAATTCATGTTTTAAAGATTCATCCAGGAAATTATGGGTCCCCATTAATGCCTCTCTCTTAAGGGGGATATGTCTATACTTTCAGTGGCAAGTTATTTCCTGGTTGAACAATATCTTGGTTAAGATGATTTGATCAGGGACTAGGGTTATGGCTCAGTGGTCCAGCACCTCATGGCATGTGTTAAACACTGGGTTTGATTCTCAGCATCATATACAAATAAATAAAGTAAAGATTCCTTGACAACTAAAAATATATTTAAAAAAAGATAACGTGATATTCTTTCTCAAGAACCCTTTAACCCAAATGAAATTATTAACTCCTAGGACACCCCCACAGAGCAGAATTTTTTTCCCTTTCCTGGGAGACCCTTTCCAATTAAGTTGTTACTCTTTGGGTGAGAATGTCATCTGTACCTTTCATTTACATACAAAGCTTATCACAGAAGAGAGATCCAGGGTTAGATAATATGGCACTAAAAAAATAAAATAGGTGCCATAACATTTTCCCCAGCTTATAAATAATAGTGCCGGAATCATTCTTTATGACTGGCAGTTTTCGCAGCTTGGATAACATAGGACTGTTAATAATCTGACAATCAGGGTAATGGGACCCAATTAAGGTTTTATTATTGAATGTAAAGGTCAACCCCATGATGTTAAACACTCCATTCAATACCTTTGTCCCAGGGAGATGGAGGGGGGCTGATGGAGGGGAGGATGGACAACATATGCATATTACTGAAAAATTCCAATCAGGGACTAACAGGACATAGTCAATTAGAAAAGCATGAGTGAAGCAATAACCTCGGTACCCTCCAATGCCGGTCAACAAGATTTCAACCTTAAGTCCAAAGCTTTTGGATTTCTATTCAGCAGATTTTGATCAATGACTTCATCCAGAAACTATACAACCTCTGTTAGCTTGTCCCTTACATTACAAGAGCTCCTTCCTCCCTCATTCACACAAGTCTTACTCCTTTTTTTTTTTATTGTAAACAAATGGGATACATGTTGTTTCTCTATTTGTACATGGAGTAAAGGCATACCATTTGTGTAATCATAAATTTACATAGGGTAATGTTGGTTGATTAATTCTGTTATTTCTCCCTTCACCCCACCCCTGCCATCCCTCTTTTCCCTCTATACACTCCTTCCTTTCGCATTCTTGCCCCCCTTCCTAACCCTAACTCTAACCCTAAAACTAACCCCTCCCACGCCCCATTATGTGTCATCATCCACTCATCAGCGAGATCATTCTTCCTTTGGTTTTTTGAGATTGGCTTATCTCACTTAGCATGATATTCTCCAATTTCATCCATTTGCCTGCAAATGCTATAATTTTATCATTCTTTATGGCTGAGTAATATTCCAGTATATATATATGCCACAGTTTCTTTATCCATTCATCAATTGAAGGGCATCTAGGTTGGTTCCACAATCTGGCTAATGTGAATTGAGCAGCAATGAACATTGATGTGACTGTATCTCTGTAGTATGCTGATTGTAAGTCCTTTGGGTATAGGCCAAGGAGTGGGATAGCTGGGTCAAATGGTAGTTCCATTCCAAGTTTTCTAAGGAGTCTCCATACTGCTTTCCAGAGTTGCTGCACTAATTTGCAACCCCACCAGCAATGTATGAATGTACCTTTCTCCCCACATCCTCACCAACACCTGTTGTTGCTTGTATTCTTGATAATCGCCATTCTAATTGGGGTGAGATGGAATCTTAGGGTGGTTTTGATTTGCATTTCTCTTATTACTAGAGATGTTGAACATTTTTCCACTATGTTTGTTGATTGCTTGTAGATCTTCTTCTGTGAAGTGTCTGTTCATTTCCTTAGACCATTTGTTGAATGGGTTATTTGTAGTCTTGGTGTAGAGCTTTTTGAGTTCTTTATAGATTCTGGAGATTAGTGCTCTATCTGAAGTATGATTGGCAAAGATTTTGTCCCACTCTGTAGGCTCTTTTGTCGCATTGCTGATAGTTTCCTTTGCTGAGAGAAAACTTTTTAGTTTGAATCTATCCCAGTTGTTGATTCTTGCTTTTATTTCTTGTGCTATGGGAGTCCTGTTGAGGAAGTCTGGTCCTAAGCCGACATGTTGAAGATCTGGACCTACTTTTTCTTCTATAAGATGCAGGGTGTCTGGTCTGATTCCGAGGTCCTTAATCCATTTTGAGTTTAGTTTCGTGCATGATGAGAGATATGGGTTTAGTTTCATTTTGTTGCATATGGATTTCCAATTCTCCCAGCACCATTTGTTGAAGAGGCTATCTTTTCTCCATTGCATATTTTTGGCCCCTTTGTCTAGTATGAGAAAATTATATTTATTTGGGTTTGTGTCTGTGTCCTCTATTCTGTACCATTGATCTACCTGTCTATTTTGGTACTAATACCATGCCATTTTTGTTACTATTGCTTTGTAGTATAGTTGAAGTTCTGGTATTGCAATACCCCCTGCTTCATTTTTTCCTGTGAAGGATTGCTTTAGCTATTCTGGGTTTCTTATTCTTTCAGATGAATTTCATGATTGCTTGCTCTATTTCTGTAAGGTACGTCATTGGGATTTTAATTGGAATTGCATCGAATCTGTATAGCACTTTTGGTATTATGGTCATTTTGACAATATTAACTCTGCCTATCCAGGAACATGGGAGATCTTTCCATCTTCTAAGGTGTTCTTTAATTTCTTTCTTTAATGTTCTGTAGTTCTCATTGTACAGGTCTTTCACCTCTTTTGTGAGATTGATTCCCAAGTATTTTATTTTTTTCGAAGCTATTGTGAATGGGGAGTTTTCCTAACTTCTCTTTCTGAAGATTCATCACTTATGTATAAAAATGCATTAGATTTATGAGCATTGATCTTATATCCCGCTACTTTACTAAATTCACTTATGAGTTCTAAAAGTTTTCTGGTGGAATTTCCTGGTTTCTCTAAGTATGTAATCATATCATCAGCAAATAGGGATAGTTTGAGTTCTTCTGTTCCTATTCGCATCCCTTTAATATCTTTGGTCTGTCTAATTACTCTGGCTAGAGTTTCAGGGACGATAATGAATAGGAGTGGTGAAAGAGGGCATCCCTGCCTTATTCCAGATTTTAGGGGTAATGCTTTCAGTTTTTCACCATTTAGAATGATATTAGCCGTGGGTTTAGCGTAGATGGCCTTTACAATGTTAAGGAATGTTCCCACTATCTCTATTTTTTCTAGTGTTTTGAGCATGAAGCGGTGCTGTATTTTATCAAATGCTTTGTCTGCATCTATTGAAATAATCATGTGATTCTTGATGTTAAGTCTATTGATATGGTGAATTACATTTATTGATTTCCATATGTTGAACCAACCTTGCATCCCTGGGATGAAACCCACTTGATCATGGTGCTCTATCTTTTTAGTATGTTTTTGTATGCAATTTGCTACAATTTTGTTGAGAACTTTTGTGTCGATGTTTATTAAGAATATTGGTCTAAAATTTTCTTTCCTTGATGTGTCTCTGTCTAGTTTAGGTATCAGGGTGATATTGGCTTCACAGAATGAGATTGGGAGAGTTCCCTCCTCTTCTATTTCATGGAATACTTTTAAAAGTATTGGAATAAGCTCTTGTTTAAAGGTTTTGTAGAACTCGGCTGAGAACCCATCTGGTCCTGGACTTTTCTTTGTTGGTAGGCTTTTGATGACTTCTTCTATTTCATTCCTTGAAATTGGTCTATTTAAATTGTGTATGTCCTCCTCGTTCAGTTTAGGCAATTCATACGTCTCTAGAAACTTGTTGATATCTTTGAAATTTTCTATTTTGTTGGAGTATAGATTTTCAAAATAGCTTCTAATTATGTTTTGTATTTCAGTCGTGTCTGTTGTGATATTTCCTTGTTCATTCTGAATTTTGGTGATTTGGGTTTTCTCTCATCTTCTCTTTGTTAGTGTGGCTAAAGGTTTATCAATTTTGTTTATTTTTTCCCAAAGAACCAACTACTTATTTTGTCAATTTTTTGTATTATTTCTTTTGTTTCAATTTCATTGATTTCAGCTCTGAATTTGCCTATTTCCTGTCTTCTACTACTTTTGGTGTTGGTCTTTTCTTTTTCTAGGGCTTTGAGTTGTAGTGTTATGTCGTTTATTTGTTGAGTTTTACTTCTTTTATTGAATGCGCTCCATGAAATAAATCTTCCTCTAAGTACTGCTTTCATAGTGTCCCAGAGATTTTGATATGATGTTTCTTTGTTCTCATTTACCTCTAAGAATTTTTAAATTTCCTTCTTAATATCTTCTGTTATCCATTCATCATATAATAGCATATTGTTTAATCTCCAGGAGTTGGAGTAGTTTTTGTTTTTTCCTCTTTTGTTTATTTCTAATTTCAATCCATTATGATCTGATAGAATACAAGGTAGTGTGTCTATCTTCTTGTATTTGCTAACATTAGCTTTGTGGCATAATATATGGTCTATTTTAGAGAAGGATCCCTGTGCTGCTGAGAAGAGAGTGTATTCGCTCTTGGTTGGATGGTATATTCTATAAATGTCAGTTAAGTCTAAATTATTGATTGTGTTATTGAGATCTATGGTTTCTTTGTTCAATTTTTGTTTGGAAGATCTGTCCAGCGGTGAGAGAGGCATGTTAAAATCACCTAGTATTATTGTATTATGGTCTATTTGGTTTCTAAAATTGAGAAGGATTTGTTTAACATACATGGGTGAGCCACTGTTTGGTGCATCGATATTTATGATTGCTATGTCTTGCTGATTTATGGTTCCCTTAAGCAGTAGGAAATGTCCTTCTTTATCCCTTCTGACTAACTTTGGCTTGAGTTCCACATTATCTGAAATGAGGATGGATACCCCAGCTTTTTTGCTGAGTTCATGTGCATTGTATGTTTTTTCCCATCCTTTCACCTTTAATCTATGGGTATCTCTTTCTATGAGATGAGTCTCTTGTAGGCAGCATATTGTTGGATCTTTCTTTTTTATCCAATCTGCCAGTCTATGTCTTTTGATTGATGAATTCAGGCCATTAATATTCAGGGTTATAATTGAGATATGATTTGTATTCCCGGTCATTTTATTCATTTATTTGTTTATTTTTGACACGACTTGGTTCCTCTTTATTTGAGAGTTCCTTTAGGATAGCTCCTTCCTTTGCTGATTTGCTTCTTTGTTTTTCATCTCTTCATCATGGAATATTTTGCTGAGAATGTTCTGTAATGCTGGCTTTCTTTTTGTATATTCTCTTAGCTTTTGTTTATTATGGAAGGATTTTATTTCATCGTCAAATCTGAAGGTAAGTTTTGATGGGTATAAGATTCTTGGTTGGCATCCATTTTCTTTTAGGGCTTGAAAAATGTTGCTCCAGGCCCTTCTAGCTTTTAAGGTCTGGATTGAAAAATCTGCTGATATCCGTATTGGTTTCCCCCTGAATGTAATTTGGTTCTTTTCTCTCACAGCCTTTAAAATTCTCTTTATTTTGTATGTTAGGTATTTTCATTACAATGTGCCTTGGTGTGGGTCTGTTGTAATTTTGTGTATTTGGAATCCTATAAGCCTCTTGAACTTGATTTTCCATTTCATTCTTCAGATTTGGGAAATTTTATGAAATTATTTCATTGAATAGATTGTTCATTCCTTTGGTTTGTTTCTCTAAGCCTTCCTCAATCCCAATAATTCTCAAATTTTGCCTTTTCATGATATCCCATAGTTCTTGGAGATTCTGTTCATGATTTCTTACCATCTTCTCTGTTTGTTCAACTTTGTTTTCAAGGTTAAATATTTTGTCTTCAATATCTGAGGTTCTGTCTTTCAGGTGTTCTATCCTATTGGTTGTGCTTTCTATGGAGTTCTTAATTTGGTTTATTGTTTCCTTCGTTTCAAGGATTTCTGTTTTTTTTTTTCAATATCTCTAACTCTTTATTGAAATGATCTTTTGCTTCCTGTATTTGCTCTTTTAACTGTCGATTGGTGCGATCATTCAATGCCTGCATTTGCTCTTTCATCATTTGCTTCCCTTATCATGTTAATTATGTACATTCTGAACTCCCTTTCTGACATTTCTTCTGCCATGCTGTCATTGGATGTTACTGATGTAACATCTAGATTTGTTTGAGGCATTTTCTTCCCTTGTTTTCTCATGTCGTTCAGGTATCAGTGGACTGCTGAGATGTTGCAGATTTCCTCTATTGACTTATAATGTCCCTGAAGATTGCTAGTGTTTCCCCTCTTATCCTTCAGTAGCCTGAAGTCTTGGAGGAAGTTGATAATGCGGTGCTCCCCAAGGAAGCTGCCTCTCTAGGGGTGGTGGCCTTCAGGTGGGGTATATTCCCTGCTAGTGGGCAGAGGTGCCTCCACTTGTTGAACAATGGTCATCCAAAGGGGAACTAGGCTGTGGGCTGAGGCAAGGCCTGTTTGGGCCTGTGTCTCTGATTTTACCATCCTTGTGGGAAAACCTCACCCAGCGGGGAAGACTCACCGGGTGGGGAGGTCTCACTTGTCAGTTCCCCTCCTAGAGGTTCCCTTCAGTCCACAACTACCCCCTGGGCAGGGCAGCCTTCCCAGGCAACGTTCCCAGGGGCCCAGACCTACCTCCTGGGCCTGGGAGCCTCACCCTTCACAGATGAGTCTCCTTAGGCTGCCTCTCCTCAGAGAATCTGCCCGCAGTCCTGGAACCTTCGCTCCGCCACTCAGCTTGTGTCTGCAGCTCTTCCACTGAAAAGCTGCCTAGGTCCTGGGACCCTGTTCTGCACCTAATCGCCTGCCTATGCAGCCCCTCCTCTGGGCAGCTGCCGAAGCCCCTGTAACGGTTTTTTTTTACCTCGCTTGACTTCAATTAAGTCACAAGAGGCTTTTATCCAATAAGCCTGCCCTGTAGTTTCACATCCCCATTTAGCACAGAAATAAGATTCTTCCTCTCCACATTCTTTCGGTGAGAATAACCAGGACACACAGTAGAAGGGGAGACGCTGAAGTTCCTCCCTCCCATGAGTATAAGCACAGTTAAATTTCCTTGTTCTTCCACTAACTGTATCTGTAAGGGCCCGTTTACTTAGGTGTAATTCTTCTTTAACACTAATAGTGCCTGTTCCCACTGAAAAAGCCCCATTTGCTAAGGTGCAAAGGTCTACTTGCAGTTCAGGCCACCATGTCCATAAAGGGTGGTATTCAGTCACAGTCAGGCTGGGAACTTTTGCCGCTGGGTTGGTTACTTCCCAGGTGATTTCATAAGGCTGATATGGGTTGAAGTCAGTGGCCCCAAAAACTGAAGCTACAGCTGTGGTTGTGGCCAGAATGAAAGAACAAAGCAAAAGCAAGAACATAGTCACAGTCTGTGGCGGCAAAGCTTGATCTTTAGCAGGTTGTCCTTAGACCTGTCCACTCTCCACGTAGAGTCATCTAGGGCAGGAAGCACAATGTCGGAAAGGGGTTCAGTCAACTTGGCGTGGGTGTGATGAATCCAGGAGGTGATGCCATCGACTTTGAGAGCGGTGGGTGTAGTCAAAATGACCATGTAGGGGCCCTTCCACCGTGGTTCCAAGTTACTCTGTCGGTGTCGCTTCACTAGGACCCAATCACCTGGGTGGAAGTTGTGAGGAACAGGAGGCGGGCCTGACTCGTACAGGCTTTTGAGCTTAGGCCAGACTTCTCTGTGGGCCCTCTGCAGGGCCTGGAGGGAAGATAAAAGTTCAAAATCATCTACATTTTCTTCTTTTAAAAGCCGCTCAGTCAGATCAGGGAGTATTGGAGGTGGGGTCCCAAACATGATTTCATAAGGGGTGAGTCCCATCTTGTAGGGAGAATTACACACCCGATATAGGGCATAGGGAAGGAGAGCCACCCAGTTGCCACCAGTTTCCAGGGTTAATTTGGTTAAAGTCTCTTTTAAAGTTCTGTTCATTCTTTCTACCTGTCCTGAACTTTGGGATTGATAAGCACAATGCAGTTTCCAATTTGCCCCAAGTACTGAAGCCAGCCCCTGACTTACCTGTGAAGTAAACGCTGGCCCGTTGTCAGACCCTATCATTACAGGGAAATCCATACCTTGGCAGGAGGTCTTCTAAAATCTTTTTAGCCACTATCTGTGCCATTTCTTGCTTGGTGGGAAATGCTTCAACCCATCCCGAAAAAGTATCTACAAAGACTAATAGATATTTACACCCATACCTTCCAGGTTTTACTTCAGTGAAATCAACTTCCCAATATGCCCCTGGCCTATCTCCCTTTAATCTATTTCCTGATTCCCACTTGCTATATCCTGCATTTGTTAACTTATAAACACTGCAACTTTTGACAATCTGTTCTATCTTATTTTGCACACCTTTAATTCTAATTACTGCTTGCAGCATCAAGTCCTGTAATTTTCTTGTCCCCATGTGGGTGGTCTGGTGGAGCCTGCGCAACACTTTCTGTCTCATCAGTTCTGGAAGTATTATCCGGTTTTCAGAGTCTTTCCACCATCCGTCTAAGCATTGGGCTAGTGGTTGCTGGCGAATCCATGATAAGTTCTCTTCCGTGTAGGTTGGGTATTTTGGAAGGGTTCGTGGGCCAGAGTCTGGGAGTTAAGCAACTATAATCAAGTCTCTCTGGAGGGCTATTTCACATGCCACCTTATCTGCTAAACAGTTGCCCCTGGATACTGGATCAGATGGTTTTTGATGCCCAGGGCAATGTACAATAGCCAATTTCTTGGGTAACCAGAGTGCGTCTATCAGGGACATAATTTCTTCCTTGTTTTTAATAGATTTCCCTTCTGTGGTTAGCATTCCCCTCTCCCTGTAAATAACCCCATGAATATGGGCAGTTGCAAAGGCATAACGACTGTCCATGTATACAGTCAATTTTTTGTCTTTTCCCATCGTTAGAACCTTAGTCATGGCTATCAGTTCTGCCTTCTGGGCAGAAGTGCCTATTGGTAGGGGCTCAGCCCAAATCACCTCTGTCTCAGTCACTACTGCCGTACCCACATACCTTTGACCCTGATGTAGAAAGCTGCTCCCATCCGTGAACCATACTGCATCTGCATTGAGCAGCGGATGATCTTGCAGGTCTTCTCTAAGCCCATGAATCTGGGCTAGGATTTCCAAGCAGTCATGTATAGGTGTGTCCATGTCAGGGTCAGGCAGCAGTGTAGCAGGGTTGAGAGTTGAGGGCGCCTGAAAAATAATCCTGAGAGGGTTAAGCAATAGGCTCTGATAATGTGTGAGCTGAGCATTACTGAGCCATCAATCTGGAGGTTGTCTCAGGATTCCTTCAATAGCATGTGGAGTGATCACATGTAATTCTTGTCCCATAGTCAATTTATCAGCATCTTTTACCATTAGGGCTGTGGCGGCAATCATACATAGGCATGGGGGCCAGCCCGCAGCCACCGGATCCAGTTTTTTGACAGGTATGCTATTGGTCTCCTCCAGGGGCCTCGGTATTGAATCAAGACTCCTTTTGCTATCCCTTTACTTTCATCTATATAGAGAAAGAATGGTTTAAAGACATCAGGAAGTCCCAGGACTGGGGCTGACAAGAGGGCATCCTTGATTTGTTGGAATGCTGTATCTGCTTCTATTGTCCAATTGAAAGGCTGCTTGTCTTTTGTGGCCTCATACAGTGTTTGGCTAATTCTGCAAACCCTGGAATCCAGAGTCGACAGAAGCCAGCCAACCTGAGGAATTCCCTTACTTGGCGTGGAGACTGGGGTTTTGGGATTCTTAGAACAGTCTCTTTTCGGGCTTGGGTCAACCATCTTTTACCTCCCCTTAGGAGATAGCCCAAGTATGTTACCTCAGGTCTGCAGATTTGAGCTTTCTTTGCTGATGTCTGATATCCCAAGGTGCCCAGTGTCTGGAGTAAATTTTCTGTTCCTTGGATACATTCATCCCAGTTTTCTGCAGCTATAAGGAGATCATCTACATATTGTAACAAAATTAGGTTGGGATGATTTTGCCTGAATTCACCCAAGTCCTCATGTAGAGCTTTGTCAAACAAGGTGGGAGAATTTTTGAATCCCTGCGGCAATCTTGTCCAGGTAAGTTGTCCATTGATACCCTTATCAATGTCTGTCCATTCAAAGGCAAATAGCTCTTGGTTCTTTGGAGCTAGAGGCAAGCTGAAAAAGGCATCTTTTAAATCCAGCACTGTATACCAATGTCTGTAAGGGGGAAGCACACTCAGAAGTGTATACGGATTAGGCACAGTAGGGTGTATGTCCACCACCCTTTTGTTTACTTCTCTTAGGTCCTGAACTGGGCGGTACTTGTTCGAGTTGGGCTTCCGTATTGGAAGCAGGGGGGTGTTCCTTGCTGATTGGCAAGGTCGTAGTACTCCTTGGTTCAGCAGTCTCCTGATATGGGGGGTTATTCCTGTTCGAACTTCCCTGGTCATGGGGTATTGTTTAACCCTAACGGGGTTAGCTCCTGGTTTTGTTTCTATTTAGAGGGCGGGCCGATGTTTAGCTAACCCAATTCCCCCAGTCTCTGCCCAAGCATCTGGGAACCGCTGCACCCAGTCTTCAATGTTTTTATCAGGGGGTTGCGGCTGCTGGTGTAACCGATATTCATCCTCCAAAGTAAGAGTTAGCATAGGTAACAATTTTCCTTGCCCATCTGTTACCTGGGTGCCTTCAGGGTGAAAATAAATTTGGGCCCCGATTTTGGTTAATAAATCTCTTCCCAACAAAGGATAGGGGCTGTCGGGTATGACTAAGAATGAGTGGGACACTTCCCGTTCCCAAGTCTATTGTTCTTTTGGTTGTCCAAGGGCACTTTTTAATCCCCATAGCCACTTGCACCCATGAGGTGCTTTGTTGATATCTTTCCTTGAGGGTCAGTCAAAGCAAAATATTTTGCTCCTGTATCCACCAAAAACTGCACTGGAGTCCCCTCCACTTTCAAAGTTACCCTAGGTTTGGGGAGGGGTTCTGAACCCTGTCGCCCCTAATCGTGCATTTCATCTTGGGTGACCAGGACCGATGGTCTCCTAGACATCCATTTACCATCTCTGGTTCTATGGTTTCCTTTTTTAAGGGCAATCTTTAACCCAATAACCTTCCTCCTTACAGTAGGTGCACTGATTCTGACCCAGATCATGCACTCTGGAGTTTCCAGGTGGTGGTCGATTACTCAGGAGTCTGTTTCCTTCCTTTTCTGCTCTCACTCCCTGCACTGCTACTGCTAATGCTTTGGTTATCTCCCTAGTAGCCCTAAGCTGCTTTCCTCTGGTGCATCTCTGTTATTGAATACCCACTGGGCTATTCTCATTAAGTCTTGAATACTTTTCCCTTCTAAATCCTCTATTCTTTGTAACTTACACCTTATGTCCGGTGCTGCCTGGTTAACAAAGCTCATTACTACTGCTGCCTGATTCTCGGGTGACTCTGGATTCATAGGAGTATACTTTCTAAATGCCTCCATTAATCTTTCTAAATAAGCTGAGGGTGATTCCTGTCTTTCTTGCATGACTGAATACACCTTGGCCAAATTAATGGGCTTCCGAGCTGCTGCCCGGAGACCCCCCATTAGAGTCTGGCGATAAACCCGGAGTCTCTCCCTACCTTCAGCCATATTGTAGTGTCGTTCATCTTGTGGAGGCCTGGACAAGGGGAAAGAAGCATTAATTAAGTCAGTGTTTACAGTGGGTTGTCCGTCGTCCCCTGGGACTAATTTTCTGGCTTCCATCTGGATTCTTTCATGCTCCTCGGTTGTGAACAGAATCCGGAGTAACTGCTGACAGTCATCCCAAGTAGGTTGATGAGTGAACATGACACTATCTAAAAGGGAAATCAAGTCTTTAGGGTTGTCAGAAAACTTAGCATTTTGATTTTTCCAATTATATAAATCGCTTGTAGAGAAGGGCCAATATTGAAGCCAGGGATTGCCAGCGTTGTCTGGCGGCCCAGTTTCTTGGAGCGACAGAGCGATTGTGGAATCTGGAACTTCTGGTCAGGAGGAGCAGGCTTCCCACTGAGCTCGGCCTTGCATTCTCCTTGCCAGCCCTCCCTGAGCCAGTTCTTTCTTCTTCATTTCCGGCTGCAGCAGCTTCTCTCTCTTCTGCAGCCTCCTGTCCTGGGTCCTGAGGAGGAATAGGAGCTTGCATCTAAGGAAGGGGGATAACAAGAAGGGGATCTGGATCTTCCTCCAGGAGAATAGGATAAGGAGCTGTGGGCTTTTCTGACAAATCTAACTTCTTTAGGGCAAGAATCTTAGTTGTGGGGGAGGGCAGTGGTGGTAAGAAGGGAGAAAGCCAGGTTGGAGGGTTATTATCTACCAAGTTTTCCCAGGTTAAAATGTATGGAATTTGATCTGGGTGGCCAATTTTCCCTGATTGGAAGATTTTATCTTTGACCTTTCGGATAGTTGGAAGGTGCAAAGTTTCCCTCTGGGGGTCATCCCACTTGGAAGGTGGGCCAATCTGACCTGCAAAAGGTTACAAATTTTCTTTTATTGATTTCAACTGAGCCCTCGTAAGCAGGGTTTATATAATGAAAGGCAAGCAGTTATACAGTATTCTTTCTAATTGGTTAACATATACAATTGTATACGTGCTCTGGCTTGAACCTCCTCAAAATGGCTGACCATGATAGCCGAAGGGGTACTTTGAGTTTGGCCCATCTCTACAACAATTAGATATCCAACTATCGAGAGGAGGAGAGATATAAAGGTTAGATAAAAAAAAAAAAACTGGGCCAGACGACACCGATGTGGGTTAGAAATGTCGTTACAGCAGAGAGCCATTGCTGGTCGTCTATCCAGTTGAAAACCTGTTCCCTGTATAATTCCAAAAGGATGAAATGAATTTGAACATTGATTAGTATTTCTCCTTTCTATCAGGAGATCTATAGACCCATTTTCCTCCAGATTGGAGATGAGAAATTTAAGAATGAGGAATGGTGGGAATAATAACAGACTAACACAATAAAGAACTTAATAGAAGGCAAGAGTAAAGACCATACAGTACAATACACAAACAGATAGACATGTAGCACACTAAATAAAAAATTGGCTAGCTGGTACTTTGTCAACAAAAACAAACAATTTCCGATTGTGACAAACAGTCGCCCAGATGCAACACAAAGGCTGCCCAGATGTGACAAAGAGTCACCCATAAAAGATTGCCAGATGCAACAAAAAGCTTCCCGACACAACACAAAGTTGCCAGATGTGACAAAAGCTTCCCGACGGGTCGAGGGGATGTCTCCCGAGACTCTGCTGTGGTCCTATAGCATGTCCGCCAGGACTTTGCCAGCCCAGAACCAGAACCTGCAGCAATCCAGACCAGAAAACATGTGGCAATGCCTTACTCACTGGCCGAAGGTGTCACTTATGACTATGATCAGGTGTCTGGGTGGGTTTGGGGCATCCCGGATGAGCCCCCATACATTGTGCCCAAAGGTTTGAGACCCCACAAAGACCACCAGAGACCACGATCAATGCAAGGAACAAAGAGTCATTTATTAGCAAGCTCATGCCTGGTCCTCCACGCCCTCGAAAACCAGTGATGCTAAGAGGCCCCGAGCCCTTGTTAGCAGGGTTTATATTATGAAAGGCAAGCAGTTATACAGTATTCTTTCTAATTGGTTAACATATACAATTGTAAAGCATGTTACCTTAAGTTCTGGGTCGCCCTGACCTCTGAGAGGAGGGTTGTCATTAGCAAGGTTTGCTCTTGGGTCAGACCCCAGGCCTTCAATAAGATAAGAGATGAAAAATTCTTTGCCACTTTCAGGAGGGGCTGGGGGCAGTTTGGGGAAGGCTGTGTTTATACATTCTTTACTACTTTTATGAGAGGGGCTGAGAGCAGTTTGGGGAAGCCTGTGTTAATATATTCCTTACTACTTTTACGAGAGGGGCTGAGGGCAGTTTGGTGATGCCGGTGTTTATACAGGTGCGGGTTCCCTCTATCTTTAAAGGTTTCCCGGCCCAGGCAAGTTTCCAATCACCTGCTCTGCAGGCATGTTGGGCCCTGCTGAAGCTGTTTCCTATTTTCTGCCCAGGCCTAGAGTGCAATTGCCATGAGTACACAGTGTCCTTAGTCCTGATCTACCCAGGATGTGTGGAGGCAAAGGAAGGATTGGAACAACTGCGGGGTTCTTGGTCCAGGCTACTCTCAGGTGGACCCCAAAGGTTTCTTCTCCAGATTCCCCCTCCTGACTGCCCTAAGGGGTATCCAGGGTGTTCGGTAGACCAATGGCACTGAGGGAAAGCACCAATTACATTTGCCTCTGTATGGGCCATACAGCACACCACACGCATCCACTCCCACCCTCCTGGATGTTTCCCCTTTGCTCGCCGATCAGACATTAAACATTCAGATGGTAGGATCAAGAGAAAAGGCATGGGACAATTAGAAGGAAAATGCCCAGGTTATCTTTGTTTGCATAGTTAGCCTTGCTAATTTGTTTAAATTTTTCCTGTGCTTAAATATGCTTGGTGTGTTCTAAGCTGCGAGGAGGATGTATATTTTAAGTCAACCCTTCCCTTGAATCCCTCAGAGAACAGGGTATTATATATCTAACAATCAATAGGTGTCCCCCTCACCCTTTGGAGATTCCTTTAGTCTACAAAATAGGCAAGATGTGCAATTTTTCTTTTGTTTGTCTTAGTTAGAAATTTATAGTGGCAAGGAGGAAAGCAGTAATGCCCTTAAATCTGAATTCTCCAAGGGTCTCTAGCACAGGGCAAACCAGAACCATTGCACTTTGCCAAAGAAGGTCAGAAATCACTTTGGCAAAGCCAAGTAGTGAGAGTCGGGTTTTATGGACCGTATTGAAGCTCAAACTTAGGGAGACATCCCTAAAAATGGTCTCTGGTGTGGGCACCTGAGGTCTATTTTTCTTTTCTTCCACTTAGATGGGAGCTTCACTCTCAACAGTATTGCCAGGTTCACCACTAGCCTGCATACTGAAAAACTGGGACAAATTTGACCCACAGACACTCAAGAAAAAGCACCTCATTTTCTTCTGCTGCCAGGCCTGGCCTCAATGCAAACTCTCTGATGGAGAATCTTGGCCGCCAGAGGGAAGTATAAATTTTAATACCATTTTACAACTTGATAGATTTTGCAAAAGGGAAGGAAAATGGTGTGAGGTACCTTATGTTCAAATCTTCTTTACTCTAAGGGAAGACCCCAAATTATGCCAACAATGTAAAGTAGACTCAGGCATAACTACTGCCATAAGGGAAGAAAACCTTAAAGAATCACCTACTGAGGGAAAGGAATTTTCTGCTAATGTCCATCAGCAGGTCTCCTGTCCTCCATACCTTGGTCCTTCTCCATCTGCCCCAATGGACAGATCAAATATACTACCTCTCCAGGAGATGCCAGGAGGAGAATTTGAAACAATTAAAGTATACAACCCTTTCTCCCTCCAAGACCTAAGACAGATAAAAACAGACCTAGGGAAATTTACATAGGATCCAAATAAATTTATTGAGGTATTACAAAACCTATTCCAGGTGTTTGACCTCACCTGGAAAGATATTATTCTGTTACTTAACCAGACTTTAACCTCCAATGAGAAGGAAGCCACCCTAAAAGCAGGGTGACATACACCTTGCTCATGCCCCAAGAGCCCAAACTAGATCTAAATCCAACTATCCATCGGGAGCACAGGCAGTTCCCAGAAATGACCCAGATTGGGATCCAAAGGATGAACAGGATGCTTGGAAGATCAGACACTTCCAAATGTTAGTCCTTGAGGCTCTTAGGAGAATCAAACAGAAGCCTATTAACTATTCCAAGGTTTCTGAAATTATAGAAGGTCCTGAGGAAAGTCCGGCTATTTTTATGGAGAAACTCAGTGAGACAATGAGAAAACACACCACCATGGATCCTGAATCCACAGAGGGCCACTTACTTTTAAAGGACAAATTTATCATTCAGTTGGACCCAGACATTCGGAGGAAATTGCAGAAATTGGCATATGGCCCTGATCAATCCTTAGATGATATCCTCTGACTTGTAACTTCCATTCTTTATAATCAAGATATAGAGGAAAAGAAGGAAAATGAGCATAGAGACAAGAAAAAGACTGAAGCGCTGGACTTAGCCCTAAGAGGAGTTAGCTTCCCAAGTGAAAAAGGAGGAAAATGGAATGTACCTCAAGCCACAAAAGGGATTTGTTTGCATTTGGAGAAGAAGGATATTTCTCAAACAGGAATGTCCCCGAGCCAAATGGCCACCTCCGGAGCCCTACCCTAAATGTCAAGGCAATCATTGGAAAAGTGACTGTCCTCAGGGGCGTAGGTCCTGGAGTCCAGACTCTTCCACACAGGCCTGACTGGGACCTGGGGCTGATTCTAATGGCTCCCATAACTCCTATCACTATGCATGAGCCCCGGGTATGCTTTCTCCATAGGGAGCCAAGAGGTCAACTTCCTCTTAGATACTGGCACCAGTTTTTCAGTGCTCATCTCTTATCCTGGACCTCTTTCCTCTAATACAATAACGGTGCAAATGGGTGTCTGTACGGCCTATTACCAGAAAGTTTACTCCCCCACTGAGTTGTGAGTGGGATGGGATGATGTTTTCTCATGCATTCTTGATAGTCCCAGAATGTTCTACCCCTTTGTTGGGAAGGGACTTACTTTCAAAACTTCAGACTTCCATTACAATGAATTTGGGACCACAAGGATCATTATGTTTACCTCTATTAGAATGTGATATAAACCCTGAAGTATGGGCCACTGAAGGCAAGATTGGACAGGCAAAAAGTGCAATTCCAATTACAATACTCTTAAAGGATCCCTCTGTCTTTCCACATCAGAGACAATACCCGCTACACCCAGAAGCAAAAAAGGGCTTATTAAAGATCATCCGGAACCTCAAGCAGCAGAAACTTTTAGTACCTTGTAACAGCCCATGCAATACACCGATTTTGGGAGTTCAAAAATCAAATGGGTAATGGTGTTTTGTCCAAGACCTCAGAATAATTAATGAAGCAGTTGTTCCCCTTCACCCAGTTGTTCCTAATCCATATACTCTGCTATCTGAGATTCCAGCAACTGCTGCTTGGTTTACTGTGTTAGATTTAAAAGATGCCTTCTTTTGCATACCTTTGGACTCTCAGTCTCAGTATCTGTTTGCCTTTGAGGAACCAGATAGTGGATCTCAATTGACCTGGACAGTACTGCCCCAAGAATTTAGAGATAGCCCCCACCTATTTGGACAAACTCTGGCTAAGGACTTAACAGAATTCAGAGATAAAACATCTGCAATTGTTCTCCAATATGTGAATGACATCCTGTTCTGTGCCTCCACCCAGGAGGAATGTCAAAAGGCTACTAAGGAACTCTTAAACTTCTTAGCCACTCAGGGTTATAAAGTCTCAAAAAAGAAAGCTCAATTATGTCAACAACAGGTCCAATATTTAGGATTACAACTATCTCAAGTAATCTGCAAACTAGGACAGGAAAGAATAACTCCCATAGGACAATATTCTCTGCCTCAGACCCTGAGGCAACTCAGAGACTTCCTAGGGATAACTGGATACTGCAGGCTTTGGATTTCTGGGTATGGGGAATTAGCTCAGCCTCTTTATAGTCTTCTAAAAGAAACTTTACAACAAGGAGCAACCAACCTAATATGGGAACCAGAACATATTAAAGCCTTTAAGATATTAAAAGGGGCCCTACTCCAAGTCCCTGCCCTTATTTTACCTACTGAAAATAAATTTAACCTGCTTGTCACTGAAAGAGGAGGAATAGCCCTACGTGTAGTAACACAAAAGAATGGACCTGTTCAATAGCCAGTAGCCTATCTCAGCAAGGAACTTGACATGGTATCTCGGGGATGGCCCCACTGTTTAGGAGTAATTGCAGCTGTAGCCCTACTAGTCCCTGAGGCAATCAAAATCACCTTGGGAAGAAACCTTATTGTCTACACTTCCCATGATCTCTCAGAAATTTTAAACATGAAAGGAGGACTATGGCTTTCAGACAGTCGCCTTCTAAAATATCAGGCTTTACTTCTGGAAGGACCCATAACTCAGATAAGGACTTGTTCTACTTTAAATCCAGCTACTTTCCTACCAGAAACATTAGAGGAAAGTCCTGAACATGACTGCCAACAGGTCCTAGCTTTGAATTACTCAGCCCAAGAAGACCTTCAAAACCTTCCTTGTCTAATCCAGACCTCACCATGTTCACTGATGGAAGTTCCTTTGTGGAACAAGGAGAACACAAAGCTGGATATGCTGTGGTGACTCTCCATGACACTGGAAGCACAATCTTTGACCCCAGGCATAAGCACAGAACTTGCACAATTGATAGCCCTAATAAGAGTCCTGGAACTAGGGAAGCAACAGAGAATTAATATTTATACTGACTCTGAATATGCCTACCTAATCCTGCATGCACATGCAGCAATTTGGAAAGAAAGAGGATTTCAAACAACTGGGGGAACAGCTATAAAAAACTATAAACAGATCTTAAAACTGTTAGAAGCTGTCCATTTACCCAAAGAGGTAGCAGTAATCCACTGCCCTGGACATCAAAAAGAAATAGATGAAGTAACAGAAGGCAATAGACGAGCAGATCAGCAAGCCAAAGAAGGTGCTAAGGGGACTTTACAACAAATGACAACCTTAGCCCCTCCTCCCCCAGAGATAAAACCCCAATACACCCAGGGGGAAACACAGCAGGCTTTATCTAGAGGAGGTAACCTCTTGCCTTCTGGGTGGATTCAAATGGATGATAACAACTTTACTTACCTGCTAATTCCCAGTGGAAGATTTTACACACCCTACATCAATCTTTCCATCTGGGAGAAGAAAACACTCTCAAATTAACTCAAGAGATATTTGAAAGGAAGCATATTTCAAAAACAATTCAACAAATAGTCAAAACCTGTGACACGTGCCAAAGGAATAATCCACTTAACTCTGCCAAAAAGCCCCCAAGGCTACAAAGGATGGGACAATTCCCTGGAGAATACTGGCAACTTGATTTTACTCACATGCCAAAGAGTAATGGATTTCAATATTTATTAGTTATGGTAGATACCTTTACTGGGTGGTCTGAGGCCTATCCCTCCAGAACTGAACAGGCAGGAGAAGTACTCAAAGCCTTAGTACAGGAAATAATTCCTCAATTTGGGCTGCCCCACAGCCTCCAAAGTGAAAATGGAGCTGCTTTCAAGGCTGCTGTCACTCAGGGAATATCCAAAGCCCTAGGCATAAAGTGCCATCTCCCCTATGCATGGAGGCCCCAATCTTCAGGAAAAGTAGAAAAGACTAATGACATCCTAAAGAGGCATCTGAGAAAACTAACTCAAGAAACTCACTACCCATGACCTAAAATGATTCCTCTAGCCCTACTCAGAATCAGAAATACCCCAAAACATTAGAGCTCAGCCCATTTGAGCTCCTATATGGGAGGCCATTCCTAAGAAATGATATCCTTAAACACCAGGAAACTGCAGATTTAGTGGCTCATATCACAGTGTTGGCCAATTTTCAAACTGAAATCTGTAAATATCCCATATCTGAGCCAATCACTTCTCCACATCTGTATGAGCCTGGAGATCTAGTCATGATAAAAACCGTACCTTCAAGTTCTCCAAATTTAGACCCTATTTGGAAAGGACCTTTCCCCCTCTACCCCCTCTGCAGTAAAAGTGCTGGAACAAGACAACTGGATTCACCACTCTTGAGTTAAAGCCTGTCATCCTGAGTCGACTCCCAAAGAAACTTTCTCCCACGGAACTGAGGAACGATACTCCTGCACTCTAATAGAAGACCTAAAATATCTCTTCTGCAGAGACAATGGTGATATGTAAACTTTTTCTTCCTCTCTTTCTTTATTATTGTAGGCAGATCCACTGAAACTAATTCTTTTCTAAATTGGGTCTAGCAATATGCCACTAAATTACAGAAAGATAATTGCTGGATATGTGGACTATTACCCCTTTCCAGCACCTCTGGATTACCTTGGTGGGTATCTCCTTTACAGGGAGATGACTGGACAAATTTACAGGCTTTAATATTAGAACAAAAGAAAGAAAGACCCTCCTTACAAACTGCTACTCATGCCAATGTTAGCTTATGGCCTATCAATGAAACTCTATCACTACTGGGTCATAAAAAGGCTTTCACTATAGAGCAGACCAACATTCAAATTTCTACTGCTATTAAGTCACATGCAGGCCCATTCACTTCTAACTCTCCACCACTACCATCAATATGTCACTGATACAAAGATGGTTATTATCAGGTTTGGGACGGAAATTTATGGCTTACACCCACCATTGGGCATTTAACCAAATGGCCCCAATCTGTTGGGAATAACATAACCATACTTATGATATATGGCCTAATAGTACTCAAGAATTAGGATGGACCCCAGAGTCACAATGTCAACAAATTGCAATTTTACAAGCCAATGATTGGTTTGGAACTAATTGACTCTCTAGACCTGAAATTAGCTGGCCAGCACCCAATGGGACACAATGGATATGTGGAACTAACTTATGGCCCTGGCTTCCCCCAGGCTGGATAGGAAGATGTACTATCGGGTAACCCTTGATGCAAGGGAGATGGACCCCAAGTATAGAACAGCCATCAAATCTCCCCAATCTCAAACATAGATGGGGACGATCTGTTTTCCATTGGCATGATCATTTAGCTTCAATGTTTATCCCGCAAATTGGTTTAGAAAATGTAATGTGGCATGTGGAGACTCTAAACAATTATACCCAAACCGCCCTCCATGAGGTTGAAGAAAGCATTTCTCTCCTTAACACGGAAGTGACACTCATGAGGAAAGCTGTCTTACAAAACCGGATGGCTTTAGATATCCTCACTTCAGCCCAAGGTGGTACTTGTGTCATTGTTAGAACGGAATGCTGTGATTACATCCCTGACAACTGTAACAATGTGACTGATATCCTTAAAGATTTACATTCTCAGATAGAGGCCATGTCTTCCCCAGACTCATCATGACAACAAATTCTTAGCTCCTGGTTCTCTGGTACCTCCTGGTGGAAAACATTATTAGTCTCTGTCATCATCATCATACTCATTGGTGTGTTCCTATGCTGTGGCATTTACTGTTGCATTAATCTTATCCCAGTACTCATAACTTTTTGTTTCTCTTATAGACCACCCATCTCTCAAATGACCCTCCAGCCCATTACTCCTCAAGGAGACTTTTACCGTGGACCCCTCGATCAATACTATTTCTAAAAAGGAACTCCAAGCTGCTTGCACCACGCCACCCACTTCCAGCTCGAAGAAGCCAGAGCGGTCATCAATACCCTTCCCCAGCAACATGGAGTTACTAAGACTAGAGGGGGGAATGAAGCCAGAATTGGGGACAGGCAGTTAGTGTAGAAATAGGGGATCAGGTCAGATCGAGGAAATTGAGGTCATGAAAGTCATCTGCCTCTGGAAGCTGGAGACTGCTGTGGGAGAATGGAATGTCAAGGACCTGCAGAACCCATTGATAACCAAATTTACCTGCCCTTGTCAGAGACTACAGGCAGGAATATGTTGATTAATGCCCCCTGGGCCCTTACCTGTCTGAAATACTTTGGCCCTCCCCCTGCCCCATCTGCTTCTCACTTTTTACATCTCACCTGCAAAACCAGGCCTAATCCCATAGGCAGGAAGGAAAGAGATAAGGGGGAGAGAATGGGAGAATAAAACCCATAAAAAGGACAAGATTTGTTCATCCCACGGATTCCGCCTTTGGGTTCCCTTCTTCTACCCGGGAGAAGTCTGCTTGTACTTTTCTTTAATAGAGCTGCATTTCCACTCAACATTTGCCTCAGTGTGCTTCTCTGGCTTTATACTTCCACACCTGAGGAAGCAGGACTTGTCACCGGTAAAGAGCGGTATCACATGGAGGCAGAGGAAGGGTTGGAACAACTGCAGGGTTCTCTGGCCCAGTCTACTCTCAGGTGGACCCCAAAGGTTCCTTCTTCAGACTTCCCCTCCCAATTTCCCTAAGGGGTATCCAGTGTGATCAGTTGATGAATGGCACTGAGGGAAAGCACCAATTACTTTTGCCTCTGTATAGGCTGCAGAAAGCTCCCCCACATGCACTCCTTCCTGGATGCTCCCCTTCCCTTGCCAGTCAGACATTAAGAATTCAAACTGTAGGATTAAGGTTTGGGATGATTAGTATGAAAATGCCCAGGTTCCCTTTGTTCACATAGTTAGCCTTCACTATTATATCTAGAGTCTCCACATTACTGTTCCTGTGCTTAAATGTACTCACTGTTTTCTCTTTATGCTGCAAGAGGAAGGCATTTAAAATCAACCCCTTCTGTGAGACCCTCCAAGAAAAGGGTGTTATATACCTAAGAACCAATAGATGTCTCCTCACCCTCTGGAGATTCCTTTAGTCTACAGGACAAAAAGTTAAGCAAAAATGCACATTTTTTATTTTTGCCATACTTTTTCTCATAGTTAGGAGATTATAGTGGCAGGGAGGAAAGCAGTAAGGCCCTTAAGTCTGAACTCTCCCAGGGTCTCTAGCATAGGGCAAACTGGGACCCTAGCACTTTGCCAAAGAAGGCCAGAAATAACTTTGGCAAAGCCAGGTAGTGAGAGATGGGTTTTTCTGTACTGCAAGGAAGCTCAAAGTTAGGGATACATCCCTAAAACTCTAACTCAGAAGGGAGCTTCTCTCTCAACAGTATTGCCAGGTTCACCACTAGCCTGCATACTGCTATTGCAAATTGCAAATGATCAAGAAAAGTGTCTTTCATATGTTACCAAGCTTGATGTCAATAATCTCTACCATGAGAGGAGAAAGCCTTGAGGAATCACTTACTAAGGGAGGAAGATCAAGGGTGTTATGGGGCGCAACTTAACAACAGACTAATCACCACTGAGAAGTTCAAATTTGACAGTCTTTATTAATCGGGCCAGCTAACTGTCTTACACAATGCCCCAAAAAATGGCTATTGGGAGAACAGCCCTGACCACAGGTTGTAGGGCTTCTTATACCAAAAATTACATTAATCATAAGTGTCTGTTGCTATGATTCAAAATTACACATTACCAACATGATATCATCGACAGAGGGGGAAGTGGGATCAAAATGACCCTTACCTAGGTACAAACTAAAGAATGGTTGCTAATATCCACACAATCACTGCTCACATGGTACATTGTTTAGGAGCAATAGGAATAAAAACAGAGCAATTTTTCTTTACATAGGAATTATCATTCTATATTGTTAAACATGTCACACTAAGTAACTGATGATGGGCACAGAGGTGGGATGTTCCCATGGGAGAAACTTATTTCCTATATAATATGGAGTCTCAGAGTGAAATGGAGTCTGTTTAGTCATTTCCCTTAGAGTCTGGCCTATAACATTCTCAAGGAGCCAGATCTGTCAGCCCATCAAAAAGGGGACCCCCTACTTAATACAGATAAAAATAAATTTAGGGAGGTTTTTGGAGGATCCTAATAAATATTGAGATGTTTCAAACTTAGAAGAGGTATTTGACTTCACCTGGAAAAATTATGCTATTATCCATCTAGAGCACAGGCAGTTTCCAGAAACCATCCTAACTGAGATTCAAATAATGAGTAGGATGCCTAAAAAACTATTATAAAAGACCTTCAGGAAAGTTCTGCTATTTTATGCTCAGGAAGGCAATAAGAGAACACACCACCCTGAATCCTGAATCAGAGAGGGCCACCTACTTTTGAAGTATAAATTTATCATTCAGTCAGCCCCAAACATTTAGAGGAAATTACAAAAATTGGCACATGGCCCTGATCAATCCTTAGATGATTTTCTCCAGCTTGCATCTTCCATTTTTTAATAGAGATCAAAAAGGAAGAAAAGGGAGCATAAAGACAAGTAAAAAGGGTTTATTACAGATCATTCAAATTTATAGAAACTTTTAATGCCTTGCAACAGCCCATGCAATTCACCCTTTTTAGGAGTTAAAAAACAAACTATCTACTCCAAAACCTTAGAATAATGAAGCAGTAATTTCCCCCCACCCAGTAGTTCTTACTCTGTTATCTGAATGTCCAGCTGCTGCTTAGTTTACTAAGTTAGATTTAAAAGATGATTTTTCCTGTATATGCTAGACTCTGAAAAGTAATTTCTGCTTGCCTTTGAGGAACCAGATGATGTGTCTCAACTAACCCAGACAGTGTTGCCTCAGGATTTAGATGACCCTCACCTGTTCTGGACAAACCTTAGCTAAGGAATTAATAAAATTCAGAGATAAAACATCTGTAATTGTTCTCCAGTATGCAAATGACATCCTTTATGTGCCTCCATCTAGGAGGAATATCAAAAGGCCATTGCAGAGCTCCTAAATTTCATAGCTCATAGGAATTATAAGATCTCAAAAAAATAAAGCTTAATTATCACATCCACAAGTTCAATACTACAGGAAAATAGCTACCATAGAAATTCCTCTGCCCCAGGAATATCAAAAAGGGACCTTACTTTAAGCTCCTCTCCTCAGCTTACCTATGAAGCAAGATTTAACCTGTTTGTCACTAAGGGGAAAATAAATCCTGGATAGGCAGCCATAGGCAGTTCAATAACCAATGGCATATCTCAGTGAGGAGCTTAGCATAGTAGTTTCATTCTCAAAAGTAATGGGAAATAAGGTCTTATAATTTTCTTTGACATCCAAACCCGTCCTGAAAGAAATAGTTAAAATACCCTAGGCATCAAGTTTCTGCTAGGACCTGTTATCTCAGCTTCTTTCAGATTTCAGTCAAGGCTTACATTGAAATGTAAATAGAGGAAGCCTGAAGACTCAGTAGGAGACCAGTCTCAAACCCAAGAAAAAAAAAAAAAAAAAAAAAAGAAAAGAAAACAGTTTTACCTGAACTCCAGCAAAAGTAAATTTTATGATGCTTTACCAAAACAATTAATGGGCCATATTATTTTTCCAGGACTCTTGCTGTTTTCCTTTAAATTCCATATTTTTTGAGCTCATGATTTTTTTTCATCAGTTCTATTTTTATTCAACTAGAGTTTTTAAACATCTGTTATATTGCAATGGAGATTCACCTATAAAGTTATAAGGCCTTTGATTTTGTGTTATTTGTATGTCATGTTGTCTGATGTCATGTTTTGTCTGTATGTGCATGATATCAAAATTGAGCACTCCTAAAATTAAAATTTAAAAAATGGTTCCAGATACTTTTAATTCACATGATTTAAAGAGGTTCAATTTAAATTGGGTAAACTAATAAAAATAAAATGTCTTTGAAAATAACTCACAGGTCTCTAGGTGGGCAAACTAATAAAAAGTTGATGTTTATAAAATTTCTAATATCAATTGTTTCTAGGACTTTCCTTCAATAGGAAAGAGAAGGCAAATACTGTTCAGGACACTTGTCTGATATCTTGGTTTTTAAAAAAAATAAGTGAATTAGAGTTGACATGTTTGAGATTACTCAAATGTGTTAGAGACATCTGATAAATTTACAAAGTTTAAATGCTAATTGTTAAATAACATCGAGTACTCTTTAACTCCTTAAATTCCATGGGGTAACATAATTAAACATTATTGGTGTTTTCATAGATTGGTAAATAAAAAGGGTTTAAAATTGCTTTGTGTCATTACCAAAACAAGGTTACTAAACTAAGAGTTATGTCCTAACAGGTACAATTCTATATACAAAGGTTTCCAAAAATGTCAACTGTGTTTCAATTAGAGTACTATAAATAATGAAATATTTAATCTTATTAAAATGGAGTATTTTATCTACATTCAGAAATTTCATAAGAGTTGTTTCAAAATGTGAGCAAAAAGGGGTCAAGAGATAGGAAAGAGAAAATAAAAGGTTCTAGATATGAAAATATATTTAGTGAAGAACAAAATGTTTCTGGGTAAGAAAGTGCTTATGTGATGAAATACATGAGGGTCTATGTAAGTGCTAAGAAAATCTGTGTAAGTAAAGGGCAAATTTCAACAACTTTGCCTGTTACTAAGGTGGTTATATGTACATGAGACAATCAGTTAAAGTTATTTAAGGTTTTTCCTAAGGTCAAATACTACTGTACTGATATAAACCAAAGTTAAATCTATATGTTAAAATGACAAGAATTTCTTAGAAACACTAATTTACTCTTACCTTTGTGTCATTAAGTTTTATTCTTTAAAACAATTAGTCTTAAAAGTTGGGGTTTATACAATTATGGTAAAACAACTGCAAGAGTATTGTACTACATTACAGAGTAAAATTTTTTCTTTAAAAACTAAATTTGGTAATATAAAAGTATCAAGGTAATAGTGGAATGGTCATTCTTTGTGTATTAAATGTGCTCATATTTTCCAGGTATACAAGTTTTTAAAGCAGGGAATTTATCAACCTGCTGAAGCCAGAATTAAGGACAGGTAGTTAGTGTAGAAATAGGAAATCGGGTCAATTCGAGGAAATGAAGCCATGAAGCATTCTGCCTTTGGAAGTTGGAGACTGCCCCTGGAAGAATGGAATGTCAAGGATCTCCAGAGCCCACTGATTACCATATTTACCTGCAAGCAAGGAGATGCTAATTAATGCCCCCTGGGCCCTTGCCTGCCTGAATCACCTTGGCCCTCCCCCTGCCCATGGCTTCTCACTTAATGCAAAACCAGGTCTAGTCACATAGGCAGGAAGGAGAGAGAGATAAGGTGGGAGAGAACTGGAGAACAAAAGAGACTTTAACCTATAAAAGATGTAGGGTGCGCTCACTTCTTGGGACTTTAGAACATCAGCCATGGCCCCCTTCTCCCTGCCAGGAGAAGTCTGTATTATTCCATTTAAATAAACCTGCTTAATATGCTTGCCTTGGCATGCTCCTCTAGTGTTCAATCTTCAACATTAGAAGGAGCAGAACTCGTCACCGGTAAATGGCGGTATCACTGCTATTCTCCAAAGTAAACTTGTCTGTAATGGTAATTTTAAACTTATAAAGAGTAATTTTATTGGGGATTTATTTCTATCATTTAATGTTCTATTATAGGACCTGTTATTAATAGGTATATGTAAAATTTTTACTTTTTACACTGAGATAAAATATTTTAAATGTAAATGTATTTCTAAAAGTTAATGAGAGCCTGATTTGTTTAACAACAAAAGGTTAATATAATAAAGCATAAAAACATTTTGCCACTTTGCTACACAAAAGACAAGTTAAACAAGTTAAATGTTCTTTCAGTCTTTCTTTGATTCATGTTTTATATATAATGTTAAATTGTGTTAAAGTTCATATAGACTCAGGAAACAGTATATATAAACTTGTTAAAATATTTAATAAACAAATATCAACATCAGAATTAGAACACTTCACTTAAGATTTGTAAAGAGCCATGCCTTACCTGAGATAAGGCTCTGCCTTCCACATTACTGCATGTTAGAGTGGCTCAAAAATAAGCCAGACTTCAGTTTATTTAAAGTTAAAAGTCAAAAGACTGGTTTTTGTTACTGTGAACTCAGAGGGAATATAATGTATAGCTCAGCCAAAATTTAAGATAGTTATTATACCAGCTGAATATATTTTTACTCTTGCTAACTTCATTTTGTAAAACTGTTACCTGTTTGGCAGAGAAACTGCTTCAAAAACCCAGGTAACTTGTGATAATAAACCATCACCTACAGAACAGATAGAATATAATGATAACTTCCAGTACTAATACAGACTCCAGTTAAATAAAAAGGTAAATAAATGTAAAGTTATAGACATTGAAGTTAAAGCCAGCATTCTTAATTTATGACTGGTGAGACTAGCTTGCTGGATGGTTAAGATCAAACTTAGAGATTGAAATTAAGTACAGAGGCCAAGAAAACCCAGTTCTTGCCCTCAAAGTCAGCCTGAACCCGAGGAACAAGAGGACTTCTCTAAGGAGTTTTGAAACTCTGGATCACATGATCAGGGAGGTTAATGAGAACATTAGAGGATAAAAAGCCAATCAGTGCACCTGCTGCAGAGGAGGCTCATTGGAAAAGGGAGACATCCCTGATGCTTCCAAGGGAAGCCAGCTTATTGAGGAGACCCTGCCTAACCAATGGCACTAATGGAACTAAGAAGCTGCTCTCAAGTTCCCCATGAGTGACCACTGTGGGAACTCAGCTGACTCTTTAACAAGACAGGAACAAGTCAATTTGACCAACCTGATATTAGACACCTAGCAAAACAGTTAAACCAAAATATAGCCATTCTTGGGCATTTAAATGAAACAATAGTTAAATGTAAGTTCAAATATACACTTGTGTTAGCCCACTAGAATAAAGACTGGAAGCTACAAAAGAGAGATTCTTAGGCAAATGTGCCTGATAACTATCAAGAGAAACTGCCAGAGTCAGAAGTTTTTAGTCAGTTTAAGGCCTATAGACACAGGTAGGCTTAATCTATGTTTGCTAGTAACAGAAATATTGAGATCTCTACTAAACACAGGTTATACCAATAAAAGGATATTTTACAAAAATCAGATGACATTAAGTAGCTTAACTATATTTTCTGGGGACAATCAATGACATTAAGAGTCAAATGTTTTGTATACATTCCTGATAAACTGGAAAAAGTTAAAGTTCCCAAATAAAGGCCTTGTCCTCTCCAGCTTTTGTTAGGCCTTGCTATGGGAAAAATTTCTCAGTTCTTCTACCTTCTGGTGACAGATTGACTTCTGTCATCTTCACGATATACATTGGCATGTTCCAGGTGTTGCAACATTTACTTTGTACTAATCTCATTTCAGTACTCATGTCTCTTTGTTCTTCTCTCATAGAAGAACCCACCCCCAGATGACTTTACAACCTGCTCTTCCCCAACCACACTTCTAACTTGGATCCCCCAAAAGACATGAATTTTCAAAGGGAACTCCAAACTGCTTGCCCCTTGCTGCCCCCTTCCAGCTCTGAAGCAGCCAAAGTGATCACTGCCCCCTTTTCTTACAGCAGTAAAGAGTTCCTAAAGCAAAAGGGGTGAATGAAGCCAGAATTGGGGATAGGCAGTTAGTGTAGAAATTGGAGATTGAGTCAAATCAAGGAAATGCAGGCCATGAAAGCCATGTGCCTCTGGAAGTTGGAGACTGCCCCTGGGAGAATGGAATATTAAGGATCTCCTGAGCTCATCAATTACCAATTTACCTGCCTTTATCAAGGACTGCAGGCAGGGATCTGCTAATTAAAGCCTCCTGGGCCCCTTGCCTGACTGAATCAGTTTGGCCCTCCCCCTCCCCATCTGCTTCTCCCTTTTTACATCTCACCTGAAAAACCAGTCCTAGTCACATAGGCAGGAAGGAGAGATAAGGGGGGAGAGAACTGGAGAACAAGAGACCTTAATCTTAACCTATAAAAGATGTAGGGTGGGCTCACTTCTGGGGACTTTAGAACATCAACCATGGCCCTCTTCTCCCTTCCAGGAGAAGTCTGCATTATTACTAATTTTAAATAAAACCTGCTTAATATGCTTGCCTTGGTGTGCTTCTCTAGTGTTCAAACTTCAACATTAGAGGGAGCAGAACTCATCATTGGTAAGCAGTGGTATGAATAGTAAAGTAAAAGAGACATTTTCATATCATGTACATGTATGACTGCATAACCTGCATCTTGTATAATCAGAAAAATGAGAGATTATACTCAATTTAAATATGCTCTATGGAATTGTATAATTGCAATCTACTGTCATGTACAATCAATTAGAACAAATATAATAAAAGAATTTTAAAAAATAAAGGAAGTGTTTTTATGCAGAAGACCTGATAAAAATCACAAACAGCTCTGTCAGAGGCAGAAGTTTGTTCTGAGTCAATTTGAAACCTTATAAATCTTCTTAACCTCCTGCCTACATGAACTTGATCTGTGTCTCTTCCATTTTTTTCTGGTATCATTATTCTGAGCTGCTGATCAGACCCCTATAACTCTGGAGTCTGCAATTCATCATTTCCACTCTGGCAACATGGTTATTTCCAAACATGATACCATGATACCATGGAGAGAGGTCTGAGTCCACTGACAAACTTGAAAAGAACATGAGCACCACTGAATAAAGAACTGAGAACCCATGACACACTGAATAAAGGCTGCATCCCACTGAGATCCTGGGGAAGAGATTGAACCCCACTGAGATCCTTGAAAGGGCCCTGAACCTCACTAAGACACTGGACAAAGCATTGATCACCACTGTGACCCTGCTAATGGCTGAACTTCACTGAGCACCTGGGCAAGGTCCTGGGATTCACTGAGAACTTCATGGAGGCCCTGAACCAGTGGGCCCTGAAGGAAGATTCTGAGCCTTACATAGACTCTGGTAATACCACTGAACGTCTTTGAGACTCTGGGAATAGTGTGATTGCAAACCCAGAGCTGGTGGTGAAAAAGATTGTAAAAATGTTATGGTAAGACACCTATCCCTGGGGAGGGGGTCGGTTCCCTTCCCCTCTCTCAGCCTTTTTCCATGAAGTCTGAATAGCCATGGGCCCCTATCTTCTGGAGTGTAGATAACTTCCCCTGGGAGTCTGACTTCTCCCCTTTGAAGTGTAAATGTACCTGTAGGGGCTCAGGGCCAAAGGCTGGAGATTTCCTGAAGGCCTTGTAAGAGGAGCCAGTTCTTCCCCTTACTGCAGTCTGCTTCTGTAAACATACTTCCTACTAGAGCCCGTGCAGAGCCATATATCCAGTAGACTAGAAATTTATGACACTACATAGTGTGAGGTGCAACTTAAGAACAGATTGGTTGCTACTGAGAAGTCCAAATTTGAGAGTCTTTAGTAAGCTGGCTGGCTGACTGGCTCATGCAATGCCCCAAAAATGGTTATTGGGAGAAGAGCCCCAAACATAGGGTTTTTGGGGTTCTTATATCAAAAATCACATCAATCATAAGTGTCTGTTGTTATGAATTGAAATGACAAAGAAACATCATGAGATCATCAACAGAGGGGGAAGTGGGTAAAAATGACCTGGTAACCTAGGTAAAAACTAAACAATGGTTACTAACATCCACACAATCACCGTTCAGATGGTACATTGTATAGGAGCAATAGGAATCAAAACAGAGCAATTTTTCATTACATAAGAATTGTCATTTTGTATTGCAAAACATGTCACACTAAGTAACTGATGATGGGTATAGAGGCAGGGTGTTCCCATAGGAGAAGCTCATTTACTATATAACATGGAGTCTCAGAGCAACGTGGAATCTGTATGATCATTGCCTATATAGATTGGCCTGTAACATTTCCAAGGAGCCAAATCTGTCAAGCCATCACACATAACCTATAAATATTGTGAGAAACTGTGGATGGGTGCTCAGAATTGGGACTTTTGTTTTTCTCTGGGCTCCTGGTATAAAATAATTTATTTGGAGTTCTCCAATATGAGTTCTGCTTGCTCTTTCTTGGTCATTCTTTTTTCCACAATAGCACTGAACCTGTTATGGTTTAGACATATGGTATCCCCCAAAAGTTCATGGGTGAGACAATTCAAGAATATTCAGAGTCTAAATGACTGGTTTAATACAGTCTTAGCTCACTGAGTGAATTACTCCCCTGATAGGGATTAACTGAGCAGTAGGTGAAGACATGTAGGGTGCATTGATATGGCCATGTCACTGCTGTATGCTGATTTTAATTCCTTTGGGTTATATACCAACTGGTGGCATAACTGGGTCAAATGGTGGTTTCATTCCAAGTTTTCTGAAGAATCTCCATAATCCTTTCCAGAGTGGTAGCATCAATTTGGAATCCTACCAGCAATATATAATTATACCATCCTCCAACTTCCTCCCCTACACTATTGTTACTTCTATTCTTGATAATTTCTATTGTGACTAGAGTGAGAAGAAATCTCAGTGTAGTTTTAGTTTGCAAGTATCTAATTGCTAGAGATGTGGAACATTTTTCATTATATTTGTTGACTATTCATAATCCTGGGAAATGTCTGTTCAGGTCCTTTACCCATTTATTGATTGTTATTGGATTCTTTTATTTTTGGTGTTAAGTATTTTTGGGATTGTTATATATCTGTGTCTCCTGATATCTAATCTGAATACATGGGGACCACGTGATGTAAGATATACTAGTGGCATGAGAGAATTTGTTCTTTAGTGTGCTCAGCCCACCACATTTGGGTCTCTGATGGCTATGTTCACCTGTATGTTGGGCGCCCTTTTAGTGAAGTTACTAGCATGATGGCTGGCCTGGGAGAAGCCCTAGCAGATGGCTGTCCAAAAGGTGCACAGAGTGAGTCCTGGAGGTAAGACAGAAAGAAAGAAAGTGCCCATCACAATCACTCACATGCAAATGAGAGCTGATCTCCTGGCAGCAGGGTGGATTGCCAGGAGATAGCAACGAGCCTACTTTGGTCCTTCCTGAACTGAGGGAACAGATATGCCCACCAGCTGTATCTGAAAGAGGCAGAGGTAGACAAGCATCCTGAGAAGCCTGACCTGTGCAACTGAAAGGTGACCTGGCTGCTTCTAGGAGGAGTGAGGGGACTGTGTTTCAGCATGACTAGGAATCCAGCGAAGGCACCCACCCTGAAGGAATGGCTGGGTGCTAAAAGCCACATGTGGAGCTGGCCACCTACTGGTCCCCAAATAATGTGCTGGCCCTGGTGGACACTGGGACTGACTGCAGCATGGGATTTGGCAAACTGGTAAGTTCCCAGGCCCATATGCCATGTCGATGGCCACAAGATCCAACATTCCAAGTGAAGGCAGTGTCCCTCCTACTGGGGACAGGCCACACCCCACAAGCACACATGGTGCCTGTGCCTTTTAAGTTGGAGTCTATCTTAGGTGTAGATTTGCTCCCAGGGCTGTGTCTACAGGCCATAGTAGAGGGGCAGTTGTGAAGATACTTATGACGGGACATGCAAGACAGTGGACCCAGGTTTCTCCACAGCCCTGGAGGACTGTGTAGTGAAGCAGCTTTGCCTTCCAGGGGGACATTCAGGAATCAGCTTCAATTCTGCAGCTGGAGCAGGTGCTCCTCTAAGTATCCTTCAGGCCAGTGGAGAAGAATGAGGCATCTGCACATGATGGGGCACCATGGAGAACTGACGCAGCACTGCCTTCCCTGCAGCTGCCATCCTGGGCACAACCTCAGGGACCAGCAGGCCTCACAGCTGCCCACATAGCATTGTGTGATGGACCTGGCTAGTGCTTTCTTCTCTTTTGCTGGAGAGCCAGGAGCAGTCTTCCTTCACAGGAGAAGGCCTGCAGTGGACATTTCAAGTGTTGCCCCAGGGTAATTTGCATAGCCTAACACTGTGCCATGATTGGTGGCCAGTGACTTGGCCCAGTGGACTCAGCCACCCTCAGTACTTGTTTTCTCCCCAGATGATGTGTTGTTGACCTCTGACTGTCTTGCAGATAGAAAGCTTGACCTTAGTAGCCCATTTTGAGATACACAGCTGGGCAGTAAAGGAGCCCAAGGTGCCAAGACCTGGCTTGTCATTTATGTTCCTAGATAAGTTTCCACTGGGTAGGACAAAAGTTTGCCTGAGGCTGTTATTGATAAAATTCTGGTAGATCTGTGACCAACAATTCTTGTATAGTTGCAGACCTAGTTGGATTATTGTGACATCGGTGGTTCCCACTTGGTCTAGTTGTGTCAGCCCTGTTGCCCTAGTGAAGAAAGGTGTTTGGTGGGACTGGACTGTGGCCACTGAACAGATGCTCTAAGACACTGTTCAGCAAGCTCAGGCTTTGCCTGTAGCACACCCAACTTGCCATGTTGAGCTGAATGGGTTTGGAGGAGGTCTGTGGCAGTGCATGAGCACCCGGGGAGACCAGTAAGCTTCAGGTCACAGTGGTGGAAGGTGCAGAGGTTGACTACACTGATAGAGAAGCAGCTGGCAGCTGTGTATGCAGCCCTTGTGACCTCAGAGTCTTTAGAGAGCTGCTTAAGTTTTGGTGCATGCCATGTGTCTGTGGCAGAAGGAGTTGGGGTTTGCCTCCTTACCCCAAGGACAAGGGGAGGTCAGACACCAACCCTAGGAAAATGGGGGCATGCTTCTGACAAAGGAGTGCCTTGTGTACTATTCCATGTCCCTTGAGCTCCTACACATTCTAAGGCCCATGCAGTGTCCAATGAGGAAGCACCAGGTAAGGCTGATACATATGAGTCAAGGAACCAGGGCTCTTCAAGGTGGGAGCAGCCCCTTGGGTGCCTGTGCTTGGTGCCCTAAGGATCCAATAGTAGGCCCTGGTCTCCTTCCCCTACTGCTGCTAAACAGCTCTCTGCTGCCACCTTGTGGTATGATGTGGGAATGGGCAAAGCAGCCCATGGACTGAGTTGCATGCCTTAGTGATGGTGGCACCGCATGAACCAGGACTTCTGATCTTCTTTACTGACAGCTGGGCCATGTTTAGGGGTCAACTCGGGGTTACTACATGGACAGTAGACAATGTTGTGGGAGGACATCACCTTTGTGGGGTTCAGCAACTGAGAGGACCTTTGGGCCATGAGCTAGGAAAGGCAGTTGACCAGTACACCTCCGGTCCAGGCCCTGGCGAAGCCCAGCGAAGGATGGAGCCAATGATATGGATGGGGTGTGGAGCTTCCAGTGGGTGCTTCCCCAACCTTCTGTCTTGGCTGCATGGCTGCCTGAGATGCAGGGGTGAAACCATGTAGAATTCAGGGAAACAGGGTCACTGCCTTCAATGTTAGATGCACATAGGGGCCTGCCAGGCCAGTGTGGCTTGGGCTCAGGAGTATTCACAGCCCTGATACCTTGGAGTCACAGATGGCAGGTAGTGCAGGGCATGACACGTCCCTTTGACATTAAGTCAGGTTGAGTCCACTTGCCCTTTACATGGGTGAGAAGAGGCCATGTTTGCCTTGATGGCAGTGGATATGGCTACATGCTTGTTGATGTCCTTGTGGTCAAGCAGATCAGCATGCTATGTCCTGTGCCCTGACAGTGTTGATAGCCTTGTATGCACTTCCCATCACAGTAGAGCCACCAGGAAACATTTCACAGGTCATGGTGGCAGCAATGGCAGCTGGGCTACAGATTCCATGGTGGCTGCACACCTCACAAAACTCACAGGCTGTAGGCCTGATAGACATAATGGCCTGCTTGAGCAAGGAAGCAGGACTGCAGTCCATCTGCCTTCCATGAAGGGGTGTGCATGGTGCCTGTGGGTAGTTGTGAGAGCTCTGATTGAGCATCCTGGTGAGGAACCAGCTCCTGTGGAGGTCTTGCGGCACTGCCCAGCAGCCCCAATGCAGTTCAGGTGGTTACATGGGTGCCGCACGTAAATCTGGGTCAGGGAAGCACGGAATGTTGTTTTCCCTATTCCCACTGCATTCTATAGGGTGCAAACTATAACATACATGACCCTGGGAATTAAAGTCCTGGCCTTTTTGGGTAGCCTGTCAGCCCCATGAGAGAAGGTTTGGAGTGTGATCTCCTCGTGACACCATGGATGGCTAGTGAACCACCCTCCCCCAGGTGCATGTGACATGGCTAGGCCCTGCAGTGGGGACACTGGTTATAAGGCAACATTTTTTTCCCTGTCCATTTATGTGTCCCCTGGTGTTGGTGTACATAGAGCCAGCCAATGTTCAGAACCAAGCTGTGCCTGTGTAGTATCACCACCCAGGTAAGCTGCCACGGGTTGTCACTGTGCCTTCCTAGGACTCAGCTGGCATGTATTCTCCCACATGATGTGATTTCCTGTGCTAGTGCCTGTAACTGCTGTGTCCTTCCATCCATGGATGTGTAGTCACCCACACCATAGTGAAGTAGCACACACATATGCCAGTGTAGCCAAACCTCTGCAGCCGAGTGTGCACTGAACTGCCCTGAGCTTTGCTGGGAGACCCTGGTGAATCCAGATTATGATTATGGATGACTGGACTTGCAGGAAAAGCCTTGAGCTGTCACCTCACTATGGGCGAGGCTGACAATGGGTTTAATGATCCTAGGTGATGGGGACTGCTTTCTGACTGTGTGTTGTTTTGGCTTGTATTGGTGTTGTGGTCTGTGATTCAGAGCTCTGCCCTCCTCACTAGGAATCATTATGGAAGTCTTCAGAGGTTCAGATGTGTAAAATGTAAGGCATGTAACTCTAAAGGGTTGGTTAGTAGTATAGGCCCCAAATGACCATAGTTAGGTCGCTGGCTGAGGTTTCCAGTGGAGTAGGTTTTTCCTGTGTGGTCAATGTCATGAACTCTGATTTAGTGCAGGTACTCAGGGTATAAATATTTGTTTGTGAGCTGCACCTACAATGGAACCTGATGGCAGTGTGCATTTTTGTCTGACTAACATGTAAAAAAGTCATATGGAAAAGACTCAAGGGGCTAAATGGAACTGGTTAGGTGATGAAGTAGAGATGGGGGCTGGTGAGAGGCTACTGTGACATCTGAATAAAGAATGTAACTCTCCCAACTCTCTTGTATTTTCATCCATCTGCTAGGCTCCCACATGTGTTTCCCAGGATCTGAGCCACCACAAGGCATCCATGAAACCTACTGATCCCCTGAGCAAGGCCCTGACCTCCTCTGAATCACTGGAAAAGGCCATTAGCCTCACTGATCAGTTGAAAAATACCTGAATTCAATGATACACAGTAGAAAACTCTGAAAATATATTTAGACCCCACTTAAGGCCCTGAATCCCATTAAAACATTTTTGAAAACCTTTAGATAACATACACACTGGGAAAGGATCTGAGCCCCAGTAAAATACTATGGACAACTCTGAACCCCACTGGAATTCTAGAAAAGGTCCTGAGGTCAACTGACACCTGATGAAAGACACTGAGACCAATGATGCCTTGGAAGAGCCATGAGCCCCACTGATGAGATGGAAAAGTCCTGAGACACACCAGACACTGCCAAAGGCTCTCAATACAATGTAGATTCCAGTGGAGCCCCGAACCCCAATGAGTGTATAGTGAAGGCATTTAACCTCAAATAAGCATCAGGGAAGAAAAATCTCATTCTCACTAAGATCCTGTTGAAAACCCCAAGTGCCACTGAAATTTGGGGGAAGACCCTGTGATCCAATGATGTTCCACAGAAGATTAGTGTAAGGTCGGATATTGACCAGAAAGGTATCAGATCACAGGCATCTCAGCAAAGCATTATTGGGATCAATTTTCAGGCAAGATTTAGCTTTCCACCACAGTAAAGGGCCAGGGAAGTCTCACTAGGTCTCCAATGGGGTGGCGTTTCTGTACCCTGGGGTAGGCAGCGTAAGCTCAGGGGTGGATGTGTCTTCCTGGGGTAGGCTGGAAACCCTGTTGGGACCCATGTCCTTGTGGGATTGTCTGGTGATCCCACTGAGTGACAGGCAAGTGTGAGATGCCATTAGGGATTATGTGTCAGCATCTGGTTGCTCTTTTGCATGCACAGCTACCTGATGCCTGCCCCCATTCAGTCACTTCTAACTTCCCCAACATTTCAGTCTTTTTGATGATATAGGGCACTGGAGTCCATCTGGCTACTTCCTGCCTAATAGGGGGCATCATGGAGAGGACGCTTGGATGTGGGTTCAGTAGGGAGGTGAGTGTAAGAGTGCAAGAGCATTTGGTTGTCTGTTACTCTGGCCACCTCACTTATGTGACTCTAGACTGACCTGAGAAGACAGGGATAAAGCATTAGTAGGAGTCTTAAAAGTAATGTGGGAGTAAGGCCAGTGGTCAGCCAGGGGTCAATAGTAGAATCTAGCCATCCTGACCAGGGACCATGTGACTATTGTTGCTTCAGCCTTTCATTGAGATTTCTGGAGCCTTGACATTTTTCTCAACCAGCCCAGTTTCATTGATGTAGTAACAACTTTCTTCTATAGGAAAAGACATGTTTCTCCTTTGTCTGCTGTCAGCAGATCTAGCACCTGATGGTTCTCTGAAGAGACTTGGGCATTAGGAGTAGTTTGTCTTTGTAATGATGCCAGGGAGGCAGCAGAGACTTCTTTTGCGCTTGGAGTTGCTGTTCTAGCTTCTGGGTGGCAGTGACTGCATAACAAAGTCCTCCTACCCCAAACCCAGAGGCTGCAAGTGAGAGGGTCTGGAGAGCCCGACCTCCACTGGTAAGAATAAGGCCTGTCACACCCTAGGGATGGGATTCTGAGCAAGCAGGTGGATTCAACTTCACTCTATAGTGTCACCTGAGGAACTAAAGCAGAGGCACAGTGAATGCGGAGGACATATTGTAATCTAATTTGTTTGTTATGGTGTCATTGCACCAGAAAAAGAATCTCGGAGGAGCAAATATCCAGGAAGAGAACTGAACAGTACGGTGCAAGGTACTGAGGTAGAGGAAATATAACAGTAGGTAAAGTTGAGGAGTTGTGAAAAAGAAGATCCCCCTCCAAAGATGCAGAGGGGTTCCTGTGAGGCACTGAGGAAGAAATAAGGAGGGAATTGATAGGGATGGCTGGTAGAGGGTCCGACCTAAACCTGGGTACAGAAAGCAGACCATGCTGTTGTTGACCCTGGACAAATTGAGAAACTGAAGGCCTTGACATATCAGGGGAAGCCATGAGAAGTGGTCAACACTGGGATGAGCTGCCTTCTTGAGTTGTCATTGAATTTCTTCTTTCTGCTCTTGGATGGTTATATGAACCTGTGGAACCACCTGAGTAGAGGCCCACAGGATTGTAAGCAGAACTGTGGAAAGTTTGTCTCCATACACATGTAGAACTTCCATCAAATCTGATGACCATTTGGGGGCCCAGGGGTCTTTGTTACTGATGTTTGTAAGGTTCAGTTCACCATTTGGATCAATTGGTAAATTTCCATTTGGGTTCTTTGCAGGGTCAACGAGGTGCCTTTCACACTGGTGGTAGGGGTAGCCCCCATAGGTGGTGGGTCACTTTCTGCAGTATGTTTTGGTCTGATCAAACAGAAAGCAAGCCATAGCAGTGGGGCTGTGAGAGGGGATACATATAGTGTTAAAATCTATGAGATGGAAGATGAGCTTCCATTCACGTTCTGTGGAGGAACAGTCTTTCTCCACTCTGATCTAAGATTGAGAGGTCTCATCCTGGTGTCAAGTCTCCTGGACATAGGAATGCCCCCTGTAGGCTGGACCAGAGTCCTGAGAGAGATTCATGAGTAGGCAGAGTCACAGAGGATAGGTGAGAGATTTTGTGTTTGGTGGGTCCCAGTGTAGTGAAGGCCCAGAACTGGGTATCTGGGATGGGTGTTTTTTTAAGGCAGGAGACATGGTACAAGGAGGAGAGGCCTAGAAGTTTGGCCATAGTTGGGGTGGAAAGAATAACCATATGAGATCCAGTCCAGTGAGGTTGCAGTGACTGAGGATGTAATTCCCAGAGCAAAGTCACATCGCCCGGTTGCAATGGAAGGATGGTTGATTCCGGTGGTTGTTCTGCTGGAGATGAGACTTTGAATGGCACAGGGAGACAAAAGTCCATGAGTTCCCTAACAGCTTGTGCAAAAGTGTGAGATGAGGGAGGTAAGATGCCAAAGGGGAGGGGTGACTGGAAGTTTTGGTTGATTAGGAAATGGCATCCATAGCAACTCAAAAGGGTTGAACCCCAATGAGAGTCTAGTGAAGGCCTTTAGCCTCAATAAAAGCACCAGTGAAGAAGAATTTCATTATCACTAAGATTCTGTGGAAAACCCCAAGAGCCACTGAAATTTGGGGGAAGATCTTGTGACCCAGTGATGTTCCAATGAAGATTAGAATTCCAAAAGATTCTTTGTGTCCAGAAAGCCTTATGCCCCTGTGTAACTGTGGGAAAGGTGGTGAGCCAGACTGAGATCCTACAGTCCCCTAAGAAGCTTGAGATGGACCTGAGCACCATTAACACACTGGAGAAGGCCCTCAGCACCACTGTGACCTGCGGAAGTAGCCTTGAGTTCAATAAGAGTGTGGGGAAGACTTCAAGGAATACTCTGTCCCTGGGAATGGCACTGAGTCACACTGAGTTTCTGGGAATATTATGGAGCAAAACCAATACACTGCAAAAGGTGCTGGTAACGGCCATGAGTTCCATTGAGATCCTGGATCAGGCCTTTGCCCCATTGAGAACTTCACAAATATTCTGAACTGAGAATATGGGAATATCCAAGAGCACCACTGAATTCCTGGGGAAGACAAGGAGGTCACTAAGACTCTGGGGAAGGCCATGAGCAACACTGGGACACTGAGGAAGGACAGGTTCCACTGATATGCTAAGGAAGGCCCTCAGTCCCACTGAAACACTTGGGTGGGCATGAGCCCCATTTATGACCTAGAAAATCCTGAAAACACTACCATTGAGAAAGTCCTGAGAGTCATCCACAACACAATGAAGGTCCAGAAACTCACTAAGATACTAGTGAAGGCCTCCCAGAAACCTGGGGAAGCATCTAAATCCAACAAAAGTCTTGTGGAGTACTCTGAGGCCATGGAAATACTGGAGTAGATCTGAGCTTCAGTAAGACCCTTGGGAAGATCGGGGTCACCAATGTGACATTGGAGAAGGGCCTGAGGCTCAACAAGACTCTGGAGAATACACTGGAGAAGGTTCTGGGCCTCAATAAGACTCTGGAGAAGACCCAGAGTAGCACAGTGATCCTGGGAAAACAATGACTTCTACTGAGAACCTGGGCAAGGCCTGGGACCCACTGAGACCATAGCAAAGTCTGAAATCAGTTATTCTTAGGGAAGTTTCTGAGCCTCATTTCAACACTGGGAATAGCACTTAGCCCCACTGAGAACTTGAGAAAGTCTATGAGACCAACTGAGAACCTGGGGAAAATCAGGGGAATGTCCCTATCCCACTGAATCCCAGGGAAGGACCATGTTTCTGGGAAAGGCAATGAGACTACTAAGATTCTGAGGAAGGGCCTACACAGGACTGTGACCCTGAGGAAAGCCTTAGCTCCATGATAACCTCAGGAGGAACCTGACTGCCACAGAAAAACTTGGAAAGTCTTTAAGCAATGTCATGACCTGCAAGAGTCTTGAGACCCAGTGAGAGACTGTGAAGGTCCCTGAACCTCATTAAGACCACACTGAATAGGCTGAACCACACTGAGACTATATTTAGGACCTTTAACTTCTCAGAGACAGTTTAGAAAAATCTGACCCCACAAAAATCATAGGAGTGCTCTAAACATCACTGAAACTCTGGGGTGATCGTGAGTACCACTGACTCCCTGGACGAGGCAATGACCCCCCATTGAGACCCCAGGAAGGTCCTAAGTATGACTCTGACCTTCAGAATGGCAGTGAGCTTCATAACTCTCAGAAAAGGCAATGAAAATAAAACTCTTGGGAAGACTCTGCATATGACTGTGACCCTGGGGAATACCTGAGCTTCCCTAAGACTTTACATAAGGCCCTGAGGCCTTATGTTGAGTCCAAAAACATTTGTACTCCACTGGAGGCCATCAGCTCCACTTATATTCTACTGAAGGTCTTTAGTGTAACAGAAACACTGAGGAAATCTGAACCCCAATAAATTATGTGGGCAACTCCAAATGACACTGAGATTCTAGGGAAGTTTGTGAGGTCACAGAGGGTTTGAGGAAGGCATTGAGCCCTATTAAAATCCTGGTATAGGGCTGACATGCACTAAGAATCTAGGGAGGATCAAGAGCACCACTGTGACTCTGAGATTGATGCTGAGTTCCACTGAGAAGCTGTATAAGGCCCTACATTTGCTGAGACTCTCATGAAGGCCCTGACCCCAGTGGGTTGTGTGGGGGAACTCTCAGAGCCCCACTGAGAGTCTCAGAACAGCACTGAGCCTCACTCAGGCATTGGGAATGGCACTGAGCCCCACTGAGGTTTTGTAAGAGGCCCTGAGACACAGTGAGATGCTGAGGATAACCAAGTTCCTCTGAAGGAATGGGGAAGGAAATGAACATCAATGAGACCCCAGGCAATGTCCTGAGCCCCACTGTGACCCTGGGAATTGCTGTTACTGGTACTAGGAACCTGGATAAGGTCCTAATATTCACTGGAACCCTGGTGATGCCCCTGAACCCAGTGTGTCCTTGGGAAGTTTCTGAGCCACATGAAGCACTGGGAATAACAGTTAGCATCACTGAGACACTGCAGAAGACATGAGAATAGCTGACATGGAGGTAAGTCTGTGAGTCCTGCTGAGAATCTGTTGAAAGACTGTGCCCCACTGAGAATTTAGGGAATGTCTGCAACCATACAGACCCTAGCAATATCTACGTGTCCCTCTGAGTGCCTGGGGATGTACTCAGACCACGATGCCTCTGGAAGAACAAACTCTGACTGTAAGACTGGAGAAGGCTGTGAAACCCACTGAAACTCTGGGCAAGGCCCTGATCCCCATTTTTGACTAGGAAAGGCCATGTGTCCCATTGAAAAGCAATAAGACACAATGATATAGTGGGAAATTCCTGAATCTCATTCAGATCCAAGTGAAGTCCCTGATCCCCTTGAGATAATTTTAAAAGACTTTGGATCCCACAAACACTGGGAAAATATTCAAGCCATAATAAAGTACTATGGGCAACCCTGAGCCACACTCAAATATAAGGAAAAATCTTGAGACCTAATGATATTAATTGGAAGGCACTGAGCCCACAAGACTTGGAAAAGCCATGAGTTCCACTGATGTCCTGGAAAATCCCTGAGACCAAATGCAACCCTGGGAATGGTCTGCATCTCCATTATACCCTGGCAGATATCCTGAACCCCACTGAGAAGATAGCAAAGCCTTTAACTTTAAATAAATATGCAGGAAATATCTTAGCTCCATACAACTGTGCACACTCCAAGACTCATTGACATTCTGTGAAAGGACCTTTAATGCTCAGGGAACAGTTATGCTGTTACATAAAACCCTAGGGTATGGCCTAGCCCTATGATTTATTAGAGAAAGTGATGAGACAGAATGAAATACTAAGGAAAACCATGCTACACTACAAAACTTGGAATATCCTCAGTTCCTTTAGCTCTCTGTAGAAGGCCCTGAGCACCCTTATGACAATGGGAATGGCCCTAAGTCCCACTGACATACTGGGTCAGTCACTGAGCCCCACTGAGGCTCTATAGAAAGCCCTGAGTTTCACTGAGACTCTGGAAGATGCCCTGAGCACCATGTGATCCCTTGTAAATACTCTCAGCTCCACTGAGTGCCTGGGAAGACAGTGAGACCACATAGATTTTGTGGAAGGTTTTTTAGCATCACTCTGAAGGCCCTAGTTCAATATGGGTCAATGATAAGACTCTGGGTGTGATAAACAGAAAGTTTGATGGTCCAATTTAAGAATATACCATCTAGTCTTATTTGGCATGTGAGCCCCAATTGTACCCAGGTGCAATGGCACACTGCTATACTCCAAGCTGCTCAGGAAACTGAGGCAAGAGGATTGGGAGTGCAAAACCAGCCTCAGCAATGTGTAAGGCCCTCTGTGACTTCATGAGATCCTGCCTCAAAACATAAAAGGTGCACAGGATATGTCAGTGGATATGTGTCCCTAAGTTCAATCCCCAGACCCTGAAAAAAAAAATCCAATTGATCTCTCACTCAAAAAAAAATCAGTTATCCATTTTTATGATAACTTTTGCATTCCCCTGCCACAATTTTAAAATTGTGTAATGTACTAGATTTTATAACCATTCTTCTTATCAGAGCAGGAGGGAGCATGCATTAAAGTTAAATCTTCCTGACTGCTCACCCAAGCATACTTGCTACCCAGATTCTGTAGCATGCCCTCTGGCAGACGGAAAGTTGACCTTTGACACCCAACTCCTAGTACATGTTTGATTTTTTTTTTTTTTTTGATATTGCTAACAATTTCTGAACCAGCTCCAGGGTTCCATAAACTACCTCAAGGGTTGTTAGGATGCCCCACATTAGAGCAGAAACCTTCTAATTCCTTGTTGCTTGACTGCAGATCATGGGAAAAATCTGTAATCACTGAGGTTGACAGTGGACCCAAAATAGAAAGTTGATTGGCACCACACAGAGAGGGCCATTCAAGCACCATGGCTACCAGGTAACTCCAAGTAAAGACCAAGGGAGGAAATTCTATTGTTCATCTTGATAAACAAGTACCACCTTGGTGGTTGGGACATCCCAGAGGTGGTGTGAGTGTGAGTGTGACTGAGACAAGAGTTCAACAGACTTCCCAAAAGAGGGGGGTCATTGAGGCTCTATTCAGAAACACAAGCCAACACCAGGAAAGCAGGAGTGGTGTGTGAATGAAATCCCCAGTAAGGAAGACTGAGCACACAGGGGCCCATGTGTGCAAGAAATCTCAATGAGGAGGGGTTCAGGACAGTGGGAAGCTTAATTCCAGGAATGGGTAATGAAAATTCTAGACCTAGGAATGGGGAAGAACAATGTAAGATCTCATATGTGTAAATTTTCTTTTCCTTTGCAGAGCAGGGAAAAAACTGTTGGTCGTGGGAGTAAATCTGCCCCTGTGGATGACACGTGGCCACCTGAACCTTTATTTTTGATGTCCACCAAGGCTGGCACACTCTATTACTATTTTTCCCAACTTGCACAGGCCCTTTCATGTCATGGTCATCCTGTAAAAATACGCAACAGTCTATTTTAACCCATGTGTTGTATGCTGTGTCTATGTACATGCTTGTCTATATTATGTGCATGTCATCATAATTGACTGATAGATTGATAAGTACTCATACATGTCATGATTGGATACAAATGAATTTCAATTCTCATTATTTAAAAAAAAAACTTTAATAAAAACAGTCCATCTAAATTGGTAAGAACAAAGGTGTCATTGATTCTACTAAACCATGCTGTTTTTCCAGGTAGCTCGCCAGATTGTTTGTTCCTATAAAATGTTTAAAGTGCAAGGGCCTTTGCTTCTAAGGATTTTTCTTTCACAGTAATAACTGACTTAAAGTTAATTAGACTTGTTTCATACCTTGCTTTCTAGGGGAATCCTAAGTTACAAATGAACAAATGAGTTTTTACATAAGTGTGATGAACCTTCATAAATGGGTTTGTTAGAGGAGACATCTGATTTATAAGCAGTGTTAAAATACTAACACAGGGGACTTTAGAACATCAGCCATGGCCCCCTTCTTCCTGCCGGGGGAAGTCTGTATTATAAACTTTAAATAAAACCTGCTTAATATGCTTGCCTTGGCGTGCTTCTCTAATGTTCAGTCTTCAACATTGGAAGGAGCAGAACTCGTCACCAGTAAACAGCAGTATCAGATTTGGAGATCCCACTGAAGCTTAAGCCATAAATAAGCTTCTCTCTCCATGCACCCCACATCTGTTTGAGGTGCATCTTTCTGTCTCTTTATTTTTGGAGGGCAAAATGGGCACCCCTCGGATACTTAAATGCAGTTAGGGCAGCCACCATTTTTAAGACTCGGGTGAGAGGTTTCCCAGCTCAGGCGGGTTTCCAATTACCTGCTCTGTAGGCATGTTGGACTCTGCCAAAGCCATTTCCTACTTTTCTGTCCAGTCCTGGAGTGCAATTGCTGCCAGTACACAGTGTCCCTAGTCCTGATATACCCAGGATGCGTGGAGGTGGAGGAAGGGTTGGAACAACTGCAGGGTTCTCTGGCCCCAGCTACTCTTGGCCAAACCCCAAAGGTTCCTTCTCCAGAATCCCCCTCCTGACCACCCTAAGGGGTATCCAGGGTGATCGGTAGATGAATGGCACTGAGGGAAAGCACCAATTATCTTTGCCTCCTTATGTGCCATGCAGTGCACAACACTCCTGCACATCCGCTCCCTCCTGGATGCTCCCCTTCTCTTGCCGAACAGACATTAGGAATTCAAACTGTAAGATTAAGGCCTGGGATGAGTAGTATGAAAGTGCCCAGGTTCCCTTTGTTCACATAGTTAGCCTTCACTAGCCTAGATATCTAGAGTCTCCCCATTACTGTTCCTGTGCTTAAATGTGCTCACGGTGTTCTCTTTAAGCTGCAAGAGGGAGGTATTTAAAAACCCCTCCCATGTGACCCTCCAAGCAAAGACGCCTAACAACCAATAGATGTCCCCTCACCCTCCGGAGATTCCTTTAGTCTACAGGGCAAAAAGATAGGCAAAAGTCACACTTTTTACTCTTGTCATCATTTTTCATAATTAGGAGTTTATAGTGGCAGGAGGAAAGCAGTAATGCCCTTAAGTCTGAATCCTTCCAGGGTCTCTAGCACAGGGCAAACTAGGACCCTAGCACTTTGCCAAAGAAGGCCAGAAATAACTTTGGCAAAGCCAGGTAGTGAGAGATGGGTTTTTCTGGACCGTAAGGAAGCTCAAAGTTAGGGAGATATCCCTAATACTTCTAACTCAGAAGGGAGCTTCTCTCTCAATAGTATTGCCAGGTTCACCACTATCCTGTATACTGCTAAATTGCAAATGATCAAGAAAAGTGACTTTCATATGTTACCATGCTTGACAGCAATAATCTCTACCATGAGAGGAGTTAGCCTTGAGGAATTGCCCACTAAAGGAGGAAAATCGAAGGGACCCTCCCAACTTAAGACAGACAAAAATAAATTTAAAGAGGCTTTTGGAGAATCCTAATAAATATTGAGATATTTCAAAACTTATACCAGGTATTTGACTTCACCTGGAAAATTATGCTATTAACCATCTAGAGCACAGGCAGTTCCCAGAAACCATGCTAACTGGGATTCGCGAATAATGAGTAGGATGCCTAAAGAGTAATAGCAGGAAAGTCCTGTTATTTTCACAGAAAGACTCAGGAAGGCAATAAGAAAACACACCACCCTGAGTTCTGAATCCATAAAGGGCCACATACTTTGAAGGTACAAATTTATCATTTAGTCAGTCCCAAATATTTAGAGAAAATTACAAAAATTGGCACGTGGCCCTGATCAATCCTTAGATGATCTTCTCCAGCTTGCACCTTCCATTTTTAATAGAGATCAAAAGGAAAGAAAAGGGAACATAAAGACAAGAAAAAGAACTTATTAAAGATCATTCAAAATGACAGAAACTTTTAATGTCTTGCAACCCATGCAATTCATCCATTTTAGGAGTTAAAAAGCAAACTGCCTAGTCCAAAACCTTAAAATAATGAAGCAGTAATTTCCCCCACCTTGTAGTTCTTAATCCATACACTGTTATCTTGGATTCCAACTGCTGCTTGGTTTTCTAAGTTAGATTTAAAAGATGGCTTTCCCTGTTTATGCTAGACTCTGAATAGCAATTTCTGTTTGCCTTTGAGGAACCTGTTGACCTAGACAGTATTGCCTCAGGATTTAGATGGCCCTCACCTGTTCTGGATAAAACTTAGCTAAGGATTTAACAAAATTCAGAGATAAAACATCTGTGATTGTTCTCCAGTAAGTAAGTGACATCCTTTATGTGCCTCCACCCAGGAGGAGTATCAAAAGGCCATCATGGAATTCCTAAATTTCTTAGCTAATAGGAATTAAAAGATTTCAAAAAATAAAGCTTTATCATGTCAGCAACAGGTTCAATACTACAGAAAATAGCCACTATAGGACAATATTCTGCCCCAGGAATATCAAGATGGGGCCTTACTTCAAGCTCTTGTCCTCAGCTTACCTAAGAAGCAAGATTTAACCTGTTTGTCACAAGGGGGAAAATAATTCCTGGATAGGCAGCCATAGGCAGCTCAATAACCAATGGCATATCTCAGTGAGCAACATAGCAAAGTACTTCATTCTCAAAAGTAATGGAAAATAAGGTCTCATCATTTTCTTTGACATCCAACCTGTCCTGATGAGATGGCTAAAATGCCCTAGGCACAAGGTTTCTGTTAAAACCTATTATATCCTTCCAGATCTCAGTCAAGGCTTACATTGAAATGTAAATAGGAAGCCTAAAAGCTCAGTAGGAGTACAGTCTCAAACCCAAGGAAAAAAGGTAAAAAGAGTCTTACCTGTACTCCAGCAAAAGTAAATTTTATGGTGCTTTACTGAAGTAATAATGGCCATATCATTTTTCCAGGACTCTTGTTTTTTTTTTAATTCTATATTTTTTGAGCTCATGATTTTATTGATGAGTTCTATTTTTAATTCAACTAGAATTTTTGAACATCTGTTGCATTGCAATGGAGATTCACCTATAAAGTTACAAGGCTTTGATTTTGTGTTAGGTGTATGTCGTGCTGTCTGATGTCATGTTTTGTCTGTATTAAAACTGAGCACTCCTAAAATTAAAATTTAAAAATGGATCGAGATACTTTTAATTCATGTGATTTAAAGGTTCAATTCAAATTGTGTAAACTAATAAAAGTAAAATGTCTTTGAAAGTAACTCACAAGTCTCTGGGTGGTCAAGCTAATAAAATATTGATGTTAATAAAATGTCTAATATCAATTGTTTCTAGGACTATTCTTCAATAGGAAAGAGACGGCAAATACTGTTCAGGACACTTGTCTGATATCTTGGTTTTTACAAAATAAGTGAATTAGAGTTGACATGTATGGGATTACTCAAATGTGTTTGTAGAGACATCTGATTAATTTACAAAGTTAAAATGCTAATTGTTAAAAAAACATAGAGTACTTTTAACTCCTTAAATTCCATGGAGTATCATACTTAAACATTATTGGTGTTTTCATAGGTTGGTAAATAAAAGGGTTTAAACTTGCTTTGTGTCATCACTAAACTAAAAATAAGGTTACTAAGAGTTATGTCCTAACAAGTGAAATTCTATATACAAAGGGTCCCAAAAGTTTCAACTGTGCTTCAATTAGAGTACTATAAATAACAAAATATTTAATCTTATTAAAATAGAGTAATTTATCTATATTCATAAATTTCATAAGAGCTTTTTCAGAATGTGAAAAAAAGGGGTCAATAGATAAGAAAGAGAAAATTAAAGGTTCTGGGTATGGAAATAAATTTAGTAAAAGGGAAAAGGAAATGTTTCTGGGTAAGAAAGTGCTTGTGTGATGAAATACATGAGGGTCTAAGTAAGTGTTAAGAAAGTCTGTGTGTAAGTAAAGGACAAGTTTCAACAAGTTTGTGGATAACTAAGTTGGTTGTATATATGTGAGACAGTTAAAACTTTTTAAGTTTTTTCCTAAAGTGAAATACTACTGTTCTGATATAAACCAAAGTTTAAACTATATGGTAAAATGACAAGGATTTCTTAGAAACACTAATTTACTCTTAACTTTGTGTCTATTAAGTTTTATTCTTTAGAACAATTAATGTTAAAAATTGGGGTTTATTCAAATTATGGTTAAACAACTGTTAGAGTATTGTACTATGTTACAGAGTCTACATTTTTCTTTAAAAACTAAATTTGGTAATATAAAAGTGTCAAGGTAATTGTGAAATGGTCACTAGTTGTATATTAAATGTGTTCATATTTTTCAGGAATACAAGTTTTTAAAGCAGGGAATTTATCAAGCTCTGTTATTCCCCAGATTAAACTTGTCTGTAATGGTAATTTTAAACTCATTAAGAGTAAATTTTAAATGGGGGTTTATTTCTATCATTTAATGTTCTATTATAGGACCTGCTATCAATAGGGTATATGTAAAATTTGTTACTTTTTACACTGAGATAAAGAATTTCAAATATAAATGTATTTATAAAAGTTAGAGCCTGACTTGTTTAAAGGTTAATATTGTGAAACATGAAAACATTTTGCTACTCTGACTCACAAAAGAAAAGTTAAAATCTCTCTCAGCCTTTCTTTGATTCATGTTTTAGATACAATGCTAAATTGTGTTAATTATAAAGTTTTTATAGACTCAGGAAACAGCATATGTAAACAACTTAATGATATTTAAGGAAGAACCAAAGATCAAAATCAGAATTAGAACACTTAAGATCTATAAAAAGCCATGCCTTACCTGAGATAAGGCTCTGCCTCCCACCTCACTGCATGAAGAATGGCTCCAAAATAAGCCAGACTCCAGCTTCTTTATAGTTATAGTCAAAAGATTGGTTTTTGTTGTAAAATTACTATAATCTCAAATAGGGGATATAATGTGGTTCTCAGTCAAAATTTAAGATAACTATTATACAAGTTGAATATATAATTTTACTCTTGCTAAAACTTACCGGTTAATGTTTTGCAGAAGTAGCTGCTTCAAGAACACACAACCTAGATAACTTGTGATAATAAGCCATCACCTATAGAACAGATAGTGGTAATTTCCAGTACTAATGCAGACTCCAGTTAGATAAAAGGGTAAATAATTGTAAAGTTATAGACATTGAAGTTAAAACCCAGTACTCTCACTTTATGACTGGTGAGACTGGCTTGCTGGATGATTAAGATCAAACTTAGAAATTGGAATTAAATACAGAGGGCAAGATAGATGAGTATTTGGATCATTTGCCCTCAGTCAGCCTGAACCCAGGGAATAAGATGCAAGCTCGGGCGGGCTCGGCAGGCTCAGTGGCAGGACCAAATGTAAACTCGGCGGGTCTCCACAGGGACAGTTAGCAGCCAAATAAAATGGGACAGAAAAGTGGCCAATGCAAGCTTTATTGGAATTTGGCTCTCGGGTGAAATTCCCAGACCCCTGGGGTATAGGGAACTGGAGAAAATCCCACATGGCCCTGGCTGCCCAGGGTTTTTATAGACTAGGATGGGAGGGGGTCTTGTTGAGTGACAGGTGGGTGTGATGGGTCAGTGGAATTTTCCATTCACCTTTCTGTGAACTTTCTGGTAACCTTTGGAGGGGCTGGTCTTTGTTCTGGCTGCTCAGCTGTGCCCCCTACAGTCACCTAATTTCTGACTAAACATAAGAGAACTTCCCTAAGGAGCGTTGCAACTCTGGGTCATACAACCTCCTGATCAAGGAGATTGTTGAGACCACTAGAGGATGAAAAATCACTCAGTGCATCTGCTGCAGAGGAGGGTCATGGAAAAAGGGAGACATCCCTTGATGCTTCCAAAGGATGCCACCTCATCAAGAAGACCCTGCCTAACCAACGGCACTAATGGAGCTAAGAAGCTGCTCTTAAGTTCTCTATGAGTGACCCCTGTGGGAACTCAGCTGACTCTTCAACAAGACAGGAACAAGTCAGTTTGACCAGCTTGATCTTAGCCACCCAGCAAAACAGTTAAAACCAAAATATAGTCATTCTTGGGCATTTAAAAGAAATAATAGTTAAACATAATTTAAGAAGTACACTTGTGTTAGTCCACTAGAAAAAATACTGGAAGCTACAAAAGAGAGATTCTTAGGCAAATGTGCCTGATAACTATCAAGAGAAACTGCCAGAGTCAGAAGTTTTTAATCAGTTTAAGGCCTGCAGACCTTCCTAAGCTACACAGGTAGAGTTAATCTGTGTTTGCTTGTATGGTTATCTAGCCCTAAGTAACAGAAGTATAGAGATCTTTACTAAATGTTGTGTTTACATTCCTGATAACCTAGACAATGTTAAAGTTCCCAAATAAAGGCCTTGTTCTCTCCAGCCTTTGCTAGGCCTTGTTATGGGAACAACTTCTCATTTCTTCCACCCCCTGGTGAGGAATTATTGACTTCTGTCATCTTTATGATATTCATTGGTATGTTCCAGATTCTGCAACATTTATATTATATTAATCTCATTTCAGTACTCAGGTTTTTGTTCTTCTATCATACAAACACCCACCTCCAATGACTTTACAACCTGCTCTTCCCAATCATACTTCTACCTTGGACCCCTCAATTGACCCGATTTTTTAGAAAAAGGAACTCCAAACTGTTTGCCCCTCGCTGTCCCCTTTCAGTTCAAAGCAGCCAGAATGATCAGCGCCCCTTTCTTTTCTTTACAGCAGTTAGGAGTTCCTAAAGCAAAAGTGGGGAATGAAGCCAGAATTAAGCACAGGTAGTTAGTGTAGAAATAGGGGATCGGTCAAATTGAGGAAAATGAAGCCATGAAGTCATCTGCCTCTGGAAGTTGGACATTGTTCCTGTAAGAATTGAATGTCAAGGATCTCCAGAGCCCATTGATTACCAAATTTACCTACCTTTATCAAGGACTGCAAGCATGAGCTGCTAATTAATGCCCCATAGGCCCTTACCTGCCTGAATCACCTTGGCCCTCCCCCTGCCCATGGCTTCTCACTTAATGCAAAACCAGGCCTAGTCACATAGGCAGGAAGGAGAGATAAGGGGGGAGAGAACTGGAGAACAAAAGAGACTTTAACCTATAAAAGATGTAGGGTGGGCTCACTTCTGGGGACTTTAGAACATCAGCCATGGCCCCCTTCTTCCTGCTGGGAGAAGTCTATATTATTACCTTTAAATAAAACCTGCTTAATATGGTTAAAAATAAAATAAAATAAAATAAAATAAAATACTAACATATTGACTAAATATAAATTCAAGGACTCTTGGCTTCTTGAATTCCATAAGGTAACATGCCAAGAGCAGCTTGGCAGTTAATTCAGAAATTAGAGAGGAGTGATGTGGGATGGAGGAAAGATAGACAGACATATAGAGAACAAAAAAGCTGGGGTCAGGGGTGATTTACTTTCTGATGGAAGATGAGTGCGTCAGAGCAAGGTCAGCATGTTTACTATATAGGTTTTGTCATCAAAAAGATATTTGTGAGACAGTTTCAGCAAAGCAGACAGACCTGAAGATCACAGTGAAACTTGGGAGACATTGGGGTTATCTTGTTATGCCCAGAATGCTCTGTCCCTAGGACATGGTGCCTGAGTTCAAGGCCCCAACTGATGAACCTTGGTGCCTTTGCCCAGAGCCTTGTTTGGCTGATTTTCACCATAGCAACTAGGCCATATTAACCTGCAATTTTGCACAGGAAGTTTCCAGCCCAAAGACAGTGATGAGACTATCAGAAGTCATGGTTCAAGTCACCACTTTCACAGTAACATGTATCTGGGTCTACTAAATGTGTGTTTTAAATCAGTTTATTTTAAAAAGGAATTATGATTGTGCATTTCTGGGTCCTAACTAAGAGCAAGATTACATGGTTTAAAATTCTAACAGTTGTAAGTTCATATGCATACAAAAAAGTTTCAGCTGTGTTTTAATTAAAGTATTGTAAAAGATTGAAGTATTATATCTTATTAAAAAGGAGTAAGACTTGTGTGGATGAGGGAAGAAGTAACTCCTGTAATGGAAGGGACAACCTAAGAAAGATTTTATGATTTCTGGATGAAGGCATTGATCAAAGTCTGTGCTGAACAGAAATTCAAAAGCTTTGGACTTAAGGTTGAAATCTATTTTGTACAGGCATTGGGAGTGTACTGTGGTTATTGCTTTACTCATGCATTTTAATTGAGTATGTTTTTAGTCCCTGATTGGAATTTTTCAGTAATCTCCATATGGATCCATCCTCAGTTCCATCTGACCCCCTCTACCTCTCTGGGACAAAGGTGTTGGATGGCATGTTTAACATCATGGGATTGGCCTATACATTAAAAATTAAAACCTTAATTGGGTCCCATTACCCCGAGTGCCAGATTATTAACTGTCCTATGTTATCCAACCTGTGAAAACCGCCAGTCACAAAGAATGGTTCCAGCCCTATTACATTAAGCTGGGGGAATCCCTAAGGCACCTATTTATTTTTTGAGTGCCATATTATCTAATGCTCGATCTCTCTTCTGTGATAAGCTTTGTATGTAAATGAAATGTACAGATGACATTCTCATACAAAGAATAACAACTTTTTTGGAAAGGGTCTCCCAGGAAAGGGAAACAAAGTCTGCTCTGTGGGGGTGTCCTAGGAGTTAATAAGCTCATTTGGGTTAAAGGGATCTTGAGAAAGAGTATCACATTATTTTTTTTAATTATTTTTAGCTGTCAAGGAATCTTTATTTATTTGTATGTGGTGCTGAGAAATGAACCCAGTGTCTAAAGCATGCCATGAGGTGCTGGAACACTGAGCCACAACCCTAGGCTCTGATCAAATTATATTAACCAAGATATTGTTCAACCAAGAAATAACTTGCCACAGAAAGTATAGACATATCCCCCTTAAGAGAGAGGCATTAATGGGGACCCATAAATTCCTGGAAGACTCTTTAAAACATGAATTGAATCAGTTTAGGGGAGCACTTCACCAAGTTAGTGTTCTCCAAACCAAAGTTGTCTGTAGTGGTAATGGCCTTCAGATTTGTATGAGAAAGCAAATTTAATCGGAGAGTTATTTATTTCATTTCATGTTCCGGTTACCTGTTTTTCAATAAGATAGGCATAAACTTTTTTGTGAATTTTTACACTAGGGTGGAAATTTAAATGTACCTTAAAAAATAATGAGAGCTTGATTCCTTTAAAAGCTTACTTGGTAAAATAGGGAAGCATTTGGCCACTTTTTCTACACAGACTAATTTTGGATCTCTCTTAGTTTATTGATTATATTTCAGATGAAAGGTTGCATTGTGTTATTTGTCAAGAGCCCTGCATTATTGAGATAAGGATCAGCCTCTCACCCTGTGTTAGACTGACTACAAAGAAAGTTAGACTTCCACCCATTTTAAATTATATTCAAAAGAGAGATTTTTGTTGAAAAACTTACTGCAATCCTACTGGGCCTGGTGGCTCATACTTATAATCTCAGCAGCTTGAGAGGCTCAGGCAGGAAGATTGTGAGATTCAAAGTCAGCCTCAGCAACTTAGTGAGGCCCTAAGGAACTCAGTGAGATGCTAAATCTAAAAAAATACAAAAAATCACTGGGGCTGTGGCTCAGTTGTTAATTGCCCCTGGGTTTGATCACCTGTACAAAGAAAATTACTATGATCCTAGAATTACCAAGGAATATCACACAAAACTAAGTAAAGATTTGGGTAAATTATAAAAGGTATGTCAGGTTGTAAGAGAGTTTTAAAAGAATTTGAAATTTGTAAAGGGTTTTGTATGTCATTGAGTTGATACATTCATGTGTCTCTGAGGAGGCAATATGGACACCAAGATATACCAGTGTACTATAGATATTATGTTGCTTAGTTTAAAGCTATTATGCAAACTGAATACATTTTTATTCTTCTAAATTTCATTTTGTATTTTCCACATGGAACTTTATAATTTTTCGATGCTATTGTTTTGAAGAATTACTCCTTGTAATAGAACAACCTGAGTTAATTTGAGATAATCAGCCATCACATGTACCACAGAATGGGATATAAGATTGACTTCCAGTATTAATATAAAACCCCAATTCAATGGAAGGAGTAATTATAAGATTATATACATTAAATTTACCAATGAAACTGAGGTGCTGGATGTTTAAACCCAAAACTTGGACACCAACAGCAAGGAAGTGAAAGTGCCAAGGAAAAGTGACCAATATTTGGCCCTTGCCCTCTGAGATCAACTAGGACCCAGGAACACTGGGACTTCTCTAAGGGCTTTGCAATTCTGGGTCTCATGGCCTCCCAATCAGGGGCTTCAAGGGGACCCTAGAGAGCAGGAGGCAACCAGTGCACAGTCTGCAAGGAGGAGGATCTCTGGAGAGGGAAATACCTCTATTGCTTCCAAGGGAAGTCAAATATGGTCAGCAATGCCCTGGTCCATCATGACAGATGGAACAACTGCTAGAAGAATAGCTAAAGGAGCCAAAAGCCTCTCACATATTCCCATGAATGATCCATGACAAATCTCAGCTGACTCTAACAGTACATAGGAACACGTCAATTTTGTCAACTTGTCCTTAAATACCTGGCAGGAGAATGGAACCAAAGTACAGTCACACGAGGACATTTAAAATACTCGCAATGTTTCTTTTTATGTAAGTAGAGGAGTTCATTAGTGTCAGTGCTCCCAAAAGTAAGTAAAACTGAGAATTTATACAGGAAGAGATTTGCTGCCTGATTCAATTGAAGATCTATCAGTGCTTTGCTTTTTCATTATCTTCAGATGAATAGTTGCTCAGACATCCTTTCAAGAACTTGCCATTCATCACTTCCAGCCTGGGGATTTGATTTTAATCAAAACCTAGAAAAGACACAAACTTCAACTTGACTGCAAAAGACCTGAACAAGTGCTAGTAATCACTGGGATGGCTACCGGGCTGGCTAACGGGGGGAGAACTCATTATGGTGGATGATTTCCACATTAGAAAGTTTATATATCTTGAATGGATGACACCACCAATGGGGACATCAGCAAAATGAAAATGAAATTAAATGTTTAAAAGCTAAAGGGGGAATTTTTGATAAATGGTGCATTTTCAAAACATAGTATTTAGCCTTAATTGAGATGTAAGAGCAAATTGTAGTCATTTTATTTGTAGCCTTCCCCATTCTTTGCCCCAAATTTAAAATTCACCAATAATATGGATTGTGACCCTAAGTTCCCCAGTCAGACCAGGGGTAGTGCCACAATAGGAATAAAGGATGTAGACTGCATGTCCAAGTGTGTTTCCTAGCCGGGTTTTATAGAATGACTTTCTTGCAGAAGTAAAGCTTCTGCACACTCTCATTTTCAAGCATATGTTTGATTTCTTGAGGAACCTCAATAGTTTCACACCCTGAGGTCCACTGAAATTCTGGGATAGCCATGAGCCTCACTAAGACACTTGGGAAGGCCCTGAGGGACACTATGGTACTAGGTAAGTTCCTGACCAGCAATCAGACCTGGAAAATATCCTGAACACCATTGTGACCATGGGTGTAACACTAAACTCCATGGCAAACCTGGGAAAGACCCTGGGATTCATGGAGAATCCCAGGATAACTCTGAAACCTAGTGTTTTCTTGGGGAGGTTTTGTATCCTGAGAAGCTAGAAATACCACTGAGACTCACTGAAACTGGGAATAGCACTGAGCCCCATTGAGATGCTGAATAATGTTCTCACATGTACTGAGCCCCTAAACAAGATGACGGAGCCCTATTGAGACCCTGGGGAATGTCCTAACCTCCACTGTATCCTTGGGAATGGTTCTGAGATCTGCTTAAACTGTGACAAGGATATGAGGCCACTGCATCTCCTGGAAAAGTTGTAGAAGAACCATGTACCTGCAAAAGGACTCTCAGCCTCATTCAGACTCTGTAGAAGATCTTGAACACCACTGAGAAACCAGTGAAAGCATTGAACCCCTCTAAGATTCTTGTGAAGGCCTTAGAATCTTCAAAACACAAGGGGAAATATCTGAGCCTCAAAAAGTTCATGTGAACATTTCTACATGTAGCTAAAATTCTTGGGAAGACCCAGAGCCCCAGTGAAACTTTGACAAGGTTCTGAGATTGATTTAGAAGCTAGGGTAAGCCCTGAGTCCCCACTGATATGGGGAAGGGACTTGGACCCCTCTGATACACTGCACACATCTCTGAGTGTCACGTAGATGCTGGAGAAGGCCGTGAGCACAACTCTGACATTGGGAATGGCACTGAGCTTCATTGAGACCCTGGGAAATGCTCTGAGATTCACTGAGACCCTAGCAAAGAACTCAGCCATGTGTGCACTTGGGGAGGAATCTGAACCCCAGTAAGACTCTGAGAAGAGCACTGAACATGACTGAGACACTGCAAAGACCCTGAGAATAAGAGAGCCTGGTAAAGACCAGGAGTCCATCTGAGAATCTGGCCAAGATATGTGGTCCATTGAGAACCTAGGAACCATCCTGAACCACAGTGAGAGGCTGGGAATATTCAAGAAGTTCACCCACTGCCTGGTGAAGGGAATGAGACCAGTAAGAATATGCAAAACACCCTGAACATGACTGTGAGAATGTAAAAGACCAGGAGGCCCACTGACTAGTCCTGTACAAGGCCCTGCAATCCACTGAATCACTATGAAAGGGAATGAGTCTCATTAGAGACCTGGAAATCCCAGAAATTTAATGATGTAATAAAAAAAATCCTGAATCCCATTCAGTCTCCAGTGAGGGTCCTGAAATCTAGAAAAATAATTTTGAAGGCCTTTTAGATCACACAAACTCTTGGAAAGTAGTTGAACTCCATTGAAGTACTATAAAGATCCCTGAGCTTTACTGAAGTTCTGGATAAGGTCCTTCGACCTCCTGCTACCTTGTGGAAGGCACTGCACAACCACTGAAGTGCTTGGAAAAACTTTGAGACCCTTTGATGTGCTGAAAAATCACTGAGACACAATGCAATACTGTGAAAGGCCCCTAAACCCTTAAAAACCTACTGAGAAACTGGTGAAAATCATTAGTCTCAAAGAAACACTAGTGAAGAATCTAACTCCTACTATGAACTTGTGGACACCTCCAAGTTCCACTGAAATTCTGGAGAAGGACCTTAGACTTGACAACTCAGTGGAGTGCCCTGAAACTTTATAAGATAATGAGGAAGGCGCTGAGCCAGACTGAGACACTGGAGAAAGTCCTGTTCTACATGTAGAAACTTGGGATTTCTCTGAGTACCACTGATATTGAGGAAGGTCCTAAGCCTCATTGAGATCATGGGAATGCCCTTAAGACCCATGGTCACCACAGAAAACCATTAAGAACCAATAAGACTCACAGTTTGTTAACAGCTACACTGAATTTCTGGAGAAGTTCATGAACCCAGGTGAGAAACAGTAAAGTGATAGGTTCCAATGAGTCCTTGTGGAAGTACATAGAAACCAATTAGAACCTGGAGAAGACTGTGAGAGCTCCGAAGACCTCAAGGAAGGCCCCAAAACCCACTGATCATGGGAAAGGTCCTGAGCCCCATAAGTCCCCCAGGAGGACTAGGAGACACAGTCACATCCTAGAAAGGGGATCATCTCCACTGAGACCTGGGGATGACCCTGCACATCACAGAGTTCTTGGGATAAGCTGTGAACACTATTGCAAATGTGGAGAAGGCTCTCTCCCCCATGAAATCCTGGGGAGAAACCTGAGCAACATTGATACCCAAAACAAGGCCTTTAGCTCAACAGAGAACCTGGGGAATGTCCTGAGACCCAGTGAGAATCTGGGGAAAGTTGGAACTCCACTGAGACCATATAAAATGCCCTGAATGTGATGGGACCTGGGACAAGGCCCTAAGCTTGGATTGAGACTTGACAAAGGGCCCTAATCACCACAGAGACTCTAGGTAAAAATCTTAGCCTTACTGAGAATCTGTGAACAGCTCTGAGTCCCACTGAGAGTGTGGGGAAGACTATAGGTTCCACTGAAACCATGGAGAATTTTGTGAGTCACTGAGTCCTTGGGAAGGCCCTGAATGCAGTGGGAATGTGGAGATGTAGACAAGACCCAGTGAAACTCTAGGGAAGGTCCTGTGAGACACCCACAAAATCCATGATGACTACAGAGATATTGGGGAAAACTCTGAGCCCACTGACCCTAGTGTAGACTGAACTCCACTGAGAACCTGTGGAAGGCTCTGAAAACTACTTTGACACTAGGGAAGGCTCCTATTCCCTCTTAGACCCTGTCAAAGTCCCTGAGCAACACTACCACTCTGAGGTAAGGCACTGAGCCCCACTGAGAACCTTGGCAAAACCTGGGATTCACTGAGATTTTGGTAAAATCTCTTATCCCTCTGGATTCTTGGGGAAATCTGTGATGTCCCTGAGAACGAAGGCATTTTGGGAGCCTCTCTGAGAATTCTGAAAGCCTCTGAGTCCCATTGAAACTCTGGGAAAGACTGTGAAAACAATAAAATTCTGTCATACTAAATGATCTCTACTAAGATGCTGGGCAAGGTCCTGAACTGGATGGAGACACTGGGGAATGATCTGAGTCCCACTGAGAACCTGAGGAAGGCCCTCAGCCCCATTAAGTACCTCAGATAGTCTGAGGTTCAATGAAATTTTGGAGAAAGCCCTGAGTTTTACTAAGACTCTGAAGAAGGCCCTGAATCCACTTGGTTGGGGAAGTTCTTAAGCTCTATTGAGACTCTGTACAAGTTCTTGAGCCCCTCAGAGAATGTGTGAAATGATCTATGTTCCAACAAAACTCTGGATATGCCAATGAGCCCCAGTGAGATGCTAGTGAATGTCCTGATACATGTTATAAACCTGTAAAGTTCATGAGACACACAGAGAACTTTGGTAAGTCTGTGGGCCTCAGTGAGATTCTGGGAAAGATATTGAGTTCTACTGAGATGCTGGGAAACACCCTGAGCCTCAATGAGACCCCCAGAGATGGTATTGAGCTCTATTGAATCTCTGTTTAAGGTCCTGATTTCCACTGAGACTGGGGAAAGTTTCAGTCTGCATTGAAAAACTGAATAATGTCCTGTAGTGCACGTGAGCCACACTGAGAATCTGGGGAAGTCAATGAGATCAGTACAATTCTGCAAAGACCCTGAACACCACTTTCACTCTTGGGAAGCCACAGATTCCTCTGAAAATCTAGGGAAGGTCCTCAGCCACATTAACACACTGGGAAGATCTTAAGCCCCACTGACAATCTGGGCAAGGCCCTGCAACTCAGTAAGACTTGGGCAAAATATCTCATCCCTGTGGATCCTTGTGGAAGTCCCCACTACCCACTGAGATTATAGATATTTCCCTAGGCACCACTGAGAATATCTGAAAAAATGTGTGCCCCACTGAAACCCTGGAAAAGGCTGTGAACCCAGTTGGACCTTGGAAAGGCACCAGTGCCCCAAGACAACTCTGGGGATGCCCTGAGACTCAAGGGCCCTCAGTCCAATAAGAAAATTATGTAGCCCCTGAGCCTCAGGGAGAATCTGGGGAAGTCCTTGAGCCTCCATTGAGACTCTGAACTTGTACCTGATCCCCACTGAGAACCTCTAGGCCTCACTGAAACTGTGGATATAGCACTGAGCCCAGTGAGACACTAGGAAGGTCCTGATACAAGTTAGACACCCACAAAGATCATGAAGCATGCACTTGGGGAAGTCTCTGAGCCCCACTGAGACTCTGGGAAAGACCCTGAACTGCAGTGAAAGCCTGAAAAAAGACCTTCAACTTGAAAGAGACCCTGGAAAAGGCTGAAAGATCCACTGAGAATTGGGAGATTTGTGGAAGTAATGAGACCTTGTAGAATGCTCTGAGCCCCTCAGGTACCCTGGTGAAGGCCCTGATTTTCACAGATATTTGGGGCAAATCTATTCCCAACAACCCTATGAATGAGGAAGATCCTATGACTGTGAACTTGTAGAAGGGCCTATGCAACTGTGTTTTGGAGAAGGTCCCTATGCGTGACTATTACCCTGGGGCAGGGACCTATGCATTAACTTGACATGGAGGAAGGGACTGAATGCATGACACTGACTGGGGAAGGGGTATGCATGTCTGTGACCCTCGGAAAATCCCTAATCAGTACTGTAACCCTGTAAAAGTCTATATGTATGACCATGACAATGGGGAAGGGCCCTATGCATGACTGTACGACAGAAAGTGTCCTATGCATAACTATGACCCTGCAGAAAGGCCCTATGCATGACTGTGAGACTGAGGAAGGGCCTATGAATGACTGTGACAATGGGGAAGGGCCTATGCATGACTGTGACCACGGGGAAGGGCCTATGCATGACACTTACCATGGGGAAGTGCCTATGCATGAGTGTGACCCTGCAAAAGGGACTATGACTGTGACCCTGGAGGAGGTCCCTATGCATGACTGTTTCCCTGGGGAAGGCTCTATATTAGACTGTGAGCATGGGGCATGGCCTACACATGACTCTGAACTGGGGAAGGTCTATACATGACTGTGACCTTGTGGAAGGGCCTATCCTTGACGGTGACCCAGCAGAAGGGTAATATGAATGATTGAGACCCTAAGGAAGGGCCTATGCATGACTGTGACCATTGGAAGGGACTATGACTGTGACCATGGGAAGCGACTATGACTGTGAGCCTGAAGAAGGTCTCTATGCTTGACTGTTACCCTGGAAAATGGCTGTATGCAAGACTGTGTCCCTGGGGAAGGGCCCTATGCATGGCCCTGACCTGTGGAAGAGCCTATGCATGCGTGTGATTCTGGGGAAGGCCCTAAGCAGGATTGTGACCCTGGAAAATGCTGTAGGCATGATTGTGACCATGGAAAGGGGCCTATGGATGATTGTGACCCTGAGAAATCACCTATGCATTACTGTGACCCTGGGGAAGGGCTAAGCATGACTCTGACACTGCAGAAAACACTATGCATGACTGTGTCCCTGAAAAATCTACTCTACATTACTGTGACCTTGAGGAAGGATTACACATGATGGTGACCCTGAGGAAGGGCCAATGCATGACTGTGACTCTGGGGAAGGGTGAATGCATGAGTGTGATGCTGAGGAAAGGACAATGACTGTGAACCTGTAGAAGGTCCTTTTGCATGACTCTTACCCTGGAGAAGTGCTCTATGCATGACTGTGACCATAGGTAGGGCCTGTGCATCACTGGGAAAGGGCCTATGCATGACTCTGACCCTGAGGAAGGACCCTATTCATGACTGATGCTGAGAAAGGACCTATGAATGACTGTGACACAGGGGAAGGGCCTATGCCTGACAGTGACCCTGAGGAAGAACCCTATACATTACTGTGATGCTGAGGAAGGGCCTGTGCAGGACTGTCACAATGGGGAAGGTAATATGCATGACTATGATACGGTATAAGGCCTTATGCATGACAGTGACCCAGAGGATGGGCCCTATGGATGACTGTGACTTGGAGGAAGAATTCTATTCATGACTCTGATGCTGATTAAGGGCCTATGCATGACTGTGACCCTGGAAAAGGGCATATGTATGACTTTGACATTCGGGAAGGGCCTATGCTGACTGAGAGCATGGTGAAGTGCCTATGCATGAGTGTCATCCTGAGGAAAGGCCAATGCATGACTGTGTTACTGGGAAAGGGCCATATGCATGACTCTGACCCAGAGGAAGGGCCCTATTTATGACTGTCACCCTGAGGAAGGACCTATGCATGACTTGACACAGGGGAAGGCAGCCTGTATGAATGTGACCCTGTGGAAATGCCTGTGCATGACTCTGACGCTGAAAGGCCCCATGCGTGACTGGGACTGTGGGTACGAGTCTCTACATGATTTTAACCCTGGGGAAGGTGGTAGGCATGACTGTGAACCTGGGGAAGGGTCTATGCATTATTGTGACACTGTGTAAGTGCCAAATTCATGACCATGACTGGGGAAGGACCTACGCATGACTGTGACCCTGAGAAAGGGCCTATGCATGACTGTGACCATGGAGAAGGACCCTATGCATGACTGTAAGCCTAGAGAAGGACCTATCCATTACTGCCACTCTTGTGGAAGAGCTCCATGCATGACTCTGACCCTGAGGAAAGGCCCATGCATGACTGTGACACTGGAGAAGGACCCTATGCATGACTGTTACCCTGAGGAAAAGTGTATACATTACTCTGAAACTGGGGAAGGTTCTGTGAATGACTGTGACCCTGAGGAATGGCCCTATTCATGACTGTGACACTGAGGAAGGGCCTATGCATGACTGTGACCTGAGGTAAGTCATATGCTTGACTTTGACACTCAGGAATGGCATATTTATGACTGTGACCAGGAGGAAGATCTTATGCATGACTCTGAGCCTGGAAACTGCCCTATGCTTGACTGTGAACCTGAGGAAGTGCCTATGCATGGCTGTGATCATGGGGAAGGACTATGCATGACTGTGATCATGGGGAAGGGCCCGGTGCATGACTGTTCCCAGGTGATGGCCCTTTGTATGACTGAAACCTGGGAAGGTTGTATGCATGACTGTGACTTTGCAGAAGGGCCTTGTGCATGACTGAGACTCTGCAGAAGGACCCTTAGCATGACTGTGACCCTGAGTAATGGCATAATGAATGACTGTGACCATTGGAATGGTCTATCCATGACTGCTACCCTGTGGAACGTCCCTATGAATGATGGTAAACCTGAGGAAAATCCCATGTATGACTGTGACCATGTGGAAGGGCCTATGCATGACTGTGACCTTAAGGAAGTTCCCTATGCATGACTGATCCTGGGTAAGAGACCTATGCATGATTGTAAGCCTAGGGTAGGGCCTATGCATGACTATGACACTGCAGATGGACCTAACCATGACTGTGACCCTGGGGAAGGCCGTATGCATGACTATGACCATAGGGAAGTTCCTATGCATGACTCTGATGTTGAGGAAGGGCCTAATCATGACTGTGACCATGCAGAAGGGACCTATGAATTAGTAGATACTTAGGATGGGCCTATGCATGACTGTGACCATGAGGATGGGCCAATGCATGACTGTGACACTGGGCAAGGGTCCTATGCATGACTGTGACCATGGGGAAGGGTCTGATGCATGACTCTGTCCCTTGGGAAGGCCCTCTGTATGCCTGTGATGATGCTAAAGAGCCCCATGCATGAGTGTGACACTGGAAAAGGATCCTGTGTATGCCTGTGACATTTGGGACGGCTGTATGCATATCTGTGACCCTGCAGAAGGACCCTATGTAAGACTGTGACCATGGGGATGGGACTATGCAAGAACGAGACCCTGGGAAAGGGCCTATGCATTACTGTGAAACTGAGGAAGGGCCAATGCATGACTGTGACCATGAGGAAAGGCCTTAGCAAGACTGTGACCCTGGGGAAGGGCCTATGCATGACAGTGTCATTAGGAAGGCACTATACTTCCTTGCAGAAGACTGACCTTGCAGAATGGTCCGGTGAATGATTGTGACCCTACAGAAAGGCCCTACGTATGACTGAATCTGAGGTAGGGCCTAAGCATGACAGTGACCACGAGGAAGTGCCTATGCATGACTGTGACAATGGGGAATTCCGTATGCATGACTTGAACTTGAGGAAGCACTTATGCATGATTTTGATCCTGGAAATGTGCCTGTGCATGACTGTGACCCTTCCGAAGTGCCTGTGCATGACTGTGACCCTGGGGAAGGGCCTATGCATGACTGTGCCCAAAGGAATGTCCATATGCATAACTGTGACCTGCGGAAGGTACCAATGCAAAATTATGACCCTGAAGAAGGTCGCTATGCATGACTCTGTCCATGGCGACATGCCTATGCCTGACTCTTACCCTTTTGAAGGTCCCTAAGCACGACTGTCATCATGGGGAAGGCTTCTCTGCAAGACTGTGACCCTGGGAATTTCCTAATGTGACTGTGACCATGCAGAAGAACCATATGTGTGACTGTGACCCTGGGGAAGGATGAATGCATTTCTATTACCATGGGGATGAGCCCTATGCATGACTGTGACCATGGAAAAGGGCCTATCCATGACTGTGACCCTGCACAAAGGCCCTATGCATGACTTTGACCCTGAGGAATGTCCTGTGTATGACTGACAATGAGGAAGGGCCTATGCTTTATTGTGACCCTGAGGATGGATGTTTGCATGACTGTGATCCTGGGGAAGGCCATATGCTTGACTGTGATCCTGAGTAAGGGCCTATGTGTTACTGTGACCCTGAGGAAGGGATTATACATGACTTTCACCATGGCAAAGGGACTGTGCATGATTGTGACACTGGAGAAATCCCAGAATTCTGTTGAGAGGTAGGGAAAACCCCAGAGATCCATTGAAACTGTGAAGGTGGGAAAGGGCCCTTGGCATGACTGTGACTTTTTGTAAGGGCCCTATGCATGACTGCAGCTATGTGGAAAGGCCTGTGCATGACTGTCACTCTAGGGAAGGGTCCTATGCATTTCTGTGACCATGGTAAAGGGCCCTTTACATGAGTGTGACCATGGGGAATGGCCTATGCATGACTGTGAACCTGGAGAAAGACCTATGCATGACTGCGATCCTGGGAAATGTCCATGCATGACTGTGACTCTGGGGAAGTGCTTATGTATGAATCTGGGGAATCTGGGGAAGGCCCTGTGCATAAATGTGATACTGAGGAAGAGTCCTATGCATGACTGTGATGCTCGGGAAGGGCATATCCATTACTGTAACCCTGTGGAAGGGCCTATGCATGAGTGTGACCCTGGGGAAAGTTCAATGCATGATATGAACCTGAGGGAGGGCGTATGCATGACTGTAACCCTGGGGAAGTGCCTATGCAATACAGTGACCATGGGAAAGGATTCCATGCATGACTGTGAACATGTAGAAATGCCTATGCATCACTGTGACTCTGAAGAGGAGTCTATGCATGACTGTGACCACGGGGAATGACCTGTGCATAACTGTGACCCCCAGGAAGGGCCTCTTCATGACTGTGATGCTGGGGAAGGGTCTATGCATGAGTGTCACCCTGAGGAAGGGTCTATGAATCACTGTAATCCTCCTGAATGTACCTATGCATGACTGTGACCATGGGGAAGGGCATATACATGAGAATGTCCCAGGGGAATGTCCTAGACAGGACTGTGACACTGGGGAATGGTCTGTACATAACTATGACCCTGGGGGAAATTCAGATTTCCACTAAGAGGCAGGGAAATGCCCAGAACCCCACTGAAACACTTAGAAATGCCATGAGCCATATTGATGCCTTGGAGTAACCTTGAGAACCAATGAGACCTGAGAAAGACCCAGCACACCATTTACACCACCACAGAGGAGGCTCTGAACACCACTGAGAATAGTGAATGCTAAACACAGAAACACTGAGGAAGAATTGCTAAGAACTTGTAGACAGCCCTGAGTTCTACTGACATTCTGGGGAAGGCCCTGAGTTCCAGTGATACTCTGGGAAATGTTCTGATCCCTCAAGAGACCCTAGAAAATGCTCCAAGCCCCTATCTTTGTCTGGGCAGCTTCCTTGCTCAATTGCTTGCTCCCTAGTTTATAGAGGAAGAGAGGACTTCTTGCTTTTAGAGGAAGAGAGGCTTACTTGCTTTTAGAGGTGCTACACTTTCAGAGAGGCTATGCTTTCAGAGAGGCTATGCTTTCAGAGGTGCTACTTCTTAGAGGTTTGCTGCTTCTTAGAGGTGCTGCGTTCCTCCAAGGAGAAGAGAATGTCTTATATACACTAAGGCAGTCAATTAGCATATATAAGGCTGTCTTATATATGCCAGCCACCATCTTAGGGATACTTCCTCAAACAGTTGTAAACATATCTCTAACTTAGCACCTCACATTGGCTGAGGCTGGCTTTGAACTTGTGATCCTCATGCCTCAGACTTCTGAGCCACTGGGATTAGTCATGTGCCAATAAGCCTGGCTTCCTTTTCCAACTTTAAAATTAACCAATCACATAATTGTAGCCCCAAACTCCTTCTATCAGAGCAGAGGACAGTTCTGCATTGGGGATAAAAATAGGTAGACTGCCTGTCAACATGTACTTGCTTATAGACTTCGGTAGCCCACCCTCTGCAGTAGTAAAGTAGGCCTCTGCAAGCTACTTCTGAGAACATGCTTCATTCCTTGAGGCATGCTGATATCTCTAAAATGTTGACACCCAGCCTGGGGATTCATTCATCACCTAGGGGTTCATGGGAACTTCCCTTTATAGAAGATGCATCCCACTGCCTTGTTGCCATGAACTTGGGATGAGAGATAATACCTGTGATTTATGGGACTAAAAAGAGTTCTCAAATCAAAAGGTGATCAGCGAGAGAGAGAGAGAGAGAGGGAGAGAGAGAGAGAGAGAGAGAATGAAAGAGAGAGAGAGAGAGAGCCCTGGTAAGGGCAGCAGCACAGAGGTAGCTCCATGTACACATGAAGGTAGGGAAGTCTGTTCTAAAGAAAGAAGTTCTTCCTTGGGGTCAGGACATCCTGGAGGCTGTGTGAGTGTGATTGAGATGCGAGGCAAAGAACCTCCCAAAAGGGCAGTTGAACCCTTTTTCAGGAACATGAGCCCACAGCTAGAGTGTAGGATGGCATGTGGGAGCAAGAGACCACTTGTAGGATTTTTGAATCTTTAACAAAAAACCTTTAGAGGAGGAGACACCAGCAAGGAAAAAGATACTGAAATTCCCCCAGATAGTCTTTGGGGCTAAAACATTGGAAAGAGAGTCTTAGGACAAAAGGAAAAAAATATATCAAAGGTGATAAAATGGTATTATTTTATAAGCACTCACTGAGTGTTCAGGGAGTTTGGGGTGTGCAAGGAATCCCCAGGAAAAATTATAGGCCAAAACACAGGGTAGAAAATTGGAAAACACAGGACTTTCCCAGGTCTGAGTCATTCTGTAAAAATCTGTGACAGGCTCTATTTCAGTTTCTAAAGCCCTAAATCTAATGGTTACTTTGCCCCCTACCTGTAGAAATTAAAACTCAGGAAAAAGGTACAAAATTCTTGTTTCCTGCCTGTTGTATGTTTGTCTGTGCCTATATCTGTTGCCTCCATATATGCTTGTGTCTGTACTGTTTACACGTTATGAAAATTACAAATAGATAAATGAACACTTACAAACTAAGTAATCAATCACCCATATGAATCCAAATGCCTTTCAGTTCACATAAGTTAAATTGGTTATGAGTAAAGATATCTTCAGGATTACTAAACTACATGTTTCTAGGTCACAAATCAATCTATAAGTTATATAAAGTGCAATGTCCTTTGCATCTAAGTATTTTTCTTTGACAGGAATAACTGACTTACTGTATTAACTAGACTTGTTTGATATCTTGGATTTCAAGTGTAACACAAATTAGAAGTGGGTAAATTTATTTTTACCTAAATGGAATTCAACTTCATAAAGGTATTCGTGAGAAGAGCACGACAATGCACTCAATGCAGGAGACTATCCAACCACAAGTAAACAAATGGATGTGGGGATGAATAAATTTTATTTCTTTACATAACCAATAGGAGACAGTAAACTTAGGTGATATTCTGGAAGATTGTACACCTCATAGTACTCAACCAATGAAGAAACTTGTGCTCTAGGGAATAAAATGCAGGTTGTACCCAATCTATGTGTTCCTGACCCATAGGTAAATGGGTCTTTCAAGACCATCTTTAAGTAAAGCCTCACTTTTTCCTCTATCTATATCTCTTAGTCTGCTCTTTGGGCTTGGACACATGAGTGCATTTCTGACAATCAGCAAGTGGACAAAGAGAGATATAAGAAAGTTATAGGTATGGAAATTTAAAAGAAAAAAAAGGTTCTATGTTTTGTATGGTAAGCAAGTTGTAAAAAGCCTAAGTAAGATTCAAAAGTTTGTGGAAAGTAAATCTGAAAAAATTCATGTATGTGATTATGTTGGTTATAATCACTAGGTTACTTAACGGCTTTTTTACTAAGGTGAACCTTTAATATGCTAATTTTCTATGTTTAGAAACAACAAGAAATTCTTAAAACATTGATGTGGTCTTATCTGTAAATATAATTTATTTTTTTTTAAGTTTTATTCCTTAGGAAAACTAAGTCTCAAAGGGATTAACAGTGTGCCTGTTTTAAAGTCTTTTACAAAAATAAAAAAAGTTTTTAAAATGATTACTTTGGGACTGAGTAAACAAACAACTGCTATGTGTACATCTGGAACTGTTTGAGCCTTGTGTAAGTTTCAATGTAAAGGTTAAATTTAGTTAATGAGGAAATATATGCAAATGTGACCCTATCAATGACTGGCTTCTGTGTATATCATATGACTTCATGTTCTTCAAGTATACAATATTTTAACATGTAAAGCTTAGGAGATCATTTTACCAAGTTGATGTTCTCACAATACTGTCCTTCAGACTTACATAGAAATAACCAAGTTCATGTATACATATATCATTTAATGTTTTGCAACTGGATTAATGTTACATGTTATTATAAGTTATATGAATAATTTTGTATTACTCTTTACACAGAGATGGGAATTTAAGTGTATTTTTGGAAGGTATTAAGGGAGAGTCTGAATTGTTGAAGTTAAGAGCTCTCTTGGCCTTTGTGTTTAATTCATGCTTCAGATTTAATGTTGTATTTTGTTAACTGATATTCAGATAGATTAAGGAAATAATACACGAGAACACTGTGAAATAATACTTAAGAAAGGGACAAAGATCATTTTCAGAAAAAGAGCAATTTACCTAAAATTTTCAAGAAGTGTCAACTGAAATAAGATTCTGCCTCTCTCATTTCATTTTAGTTGACTCCAATGTACTCTAGAATTAAGCTAATTTAAAGTTTGTTTAAAAGTTAGCTTTTTTGTTGTAAATGTTACTGAGATCTCAAAATAAACAGGAGATATAACACATAACTAAGTAAAGGTTTGGGATTATAAAAATATTCTTCTTGGTTCATAGCTGTTATATAAACTGAATGTTTTTGCTCTTTTAACACTTTATATTTTCCTTAAGTGTTATAACTGTTGCCTGTTAGTGTTTTGCAGAAACACTGCTTCTGATAGAACAACCTGAGTTGATTTGAGACAATACTCCATCACCTATAGAACAGATAGAATGAAATTCTGACTTCCAGTTCTAATACACACCCCAAATAATTATAGACATTAAAATTAAAACCCAGGACTCTTACTTCAAGGCTGTCAAAACTGACTTCCTAGAAGTTTAAAACCAAAATGTGGAGATCAAAGTCAAGTAAGTCAAAGAGAAAAGGAAAAGTCACCAATATTTGGTCCTTGTCCTCTAAGGTGAACCAGGATCCAGGGAACAACAGGACATCTCTGAGAGACCTGCAACTCTGAGGACTCACCTGACCTATTGATCAGGGGTGTTGAGAGTACCCTAAGGAACAGGAAGTAAACCAGTGCACAGGCTGAAAAGAGCAGGGTCATTGGAGTGGATAATGGCAAACCACATGGGGCCAGAAAGGGAAAGCCATATGGGGTCAGCAAGACTTTGATCCATCCTAGAAGATGGCACAACTGCTAGAGGAAAAGCTAAAGGAGCCAAAAGCCTCCTCCAGAGTTCTCAAGATAAATCCTTGATAACACTCAGCTGACTCTAATAATAGAGAGAAAAAAGGTCAGTTTTGACAAACTTGGTCTTAAAACACCTGGCAAGAGAATATACCCAAATCACACCACACATGGGCATTTAAAAGATAGGACAATGGTTCTTTCATTGTCAACTGAGAAGTACTTTTCTGTCAGTTCTCCCAGAAGTAAGTACCACTATGCAATGGTATATTACTCAGCTTTAAAAAAGAATAAAATTCTGGCATTTGCTGGTGGATGCATGGATTTAGAAAACATCCTGCTAAGTGAAATAAGCCAGACCCAAACACAACAGGCCATTTTTTCCTCTGATATGCAGAAATTAATTCACAATAAGGAGGGGAGAGGGAAGAATAGAGTTACTTTATATGAGGTAGAGGGGAATGAAGCCAGGGGAAGGGGTGTGGAGGAAGGAATGATAATAGAGTGAAACAGACATTATCACCACATGAACCTGTATGACTGCATGATCTGCAACATGTGTAAGCAGAAAAATGAGAGATTATACTCCATTTAAGTATGCTCTAGGAAAATGTATAATTGCATTCTACTGCCATGTAGAACCAATTACAGCAAATATAATAACAAATTTTAAAAAGTAAAGGAAGTGTTTTTATGCAGGAGGCCTGATAAATATCACAAAATGCTCTGTCAGAGTCACAAGTTTGTGCTGAGTGAATTTGAAACCTTACAAATTTTCTTAACCTCCTGCCTATATGAACTTGATCTGTGTCTCTTGCCTCTTTTTTCTGGCATCAATATTCTGAGCTGCTGCTCAGACCCCTACCCCTTTGGAGTCTGCAATTCATCATTTCCAGTCTGGCAACATGGTTTTTTCAAAACAGGATACAACTGATACCATGGAGAGAGGCCTGAGCCCACTGAGAAACTTGGAAAGACCATGAGAACCACTGATATCCTACAAAAAACTGAGATCCCATGACACACTGAATTAGGCTGCATCCCACTGAGATCCTGGGCAAGAGATTGAGCCCCACTGAGATCCTTGAAAGGGCCCTGAACCTCACTAAGACACTGAACAAAGCATTGATCACCACTGTTACCCTGCAAATGGCTGAACTTCACTGAGCACCTGGGCATGGTCCTGGAATTCACTGAGATCCTCATGGAGGCCCTGAACCTCATGGGCTCTGAGGGAAGGCTCTGAGCCTCACTTATTCTCTGGTAATACCACTGAATCTCTTTGAGACTCAGGGAATAGAGTGATTGCAAACCCAGTCCTGGTTGTGAAATAAGATTGTAGAAATGTTATGGTAATGTAATTGGCGCAACTAAAGAACAGACTAATAACCACTGAGAAGTCCAAATTTGAGAGTCTGTATTAAGCCGGCTGGCTGTCTCATACAGTGCCCCAAAACATGACTATTGGGTGAAAAGCCCCAACTTGGGGTTCTTATACTAAAAAGTACATTAATCATAAGTGTCTGTTGCTATGATTCAAAATTACACATTAACATCATGAGATCACCGACAGTGGGAAGTGGGTCAAAATGACCCTTACCTAGGTACAAACTAAAGAATTGCTACTGACATCCACACAATCACCATTCACATGGTGTATTGTTTAGGAGCAATAGGAATCAAGACAGAGCAATTTTTCTTTTCATAGGAATTATCATTCTTTATTGTTAAACATGTCACACTAAGTAACTGATGATGGGCACAGAGGTGGGGTGTTCCCATGGGAGAAGCTTATTTCCTACATAACATGGAGTTTCAGAGCAAAATGGAGTCTGTTTAGTCATTTCCCTCAGATTCTGGCCTACAACATTCTCATGGAGCCAGATCTGTCAGTCCATCACAGTAAGAAACCTATCCTTGGGGAAGGAGTTAGTTCCCCTCACCTCTCTCAACATTTTCCCAAGAAATCTGATTGGCCATGGGTCCTTATCTTTTGGATTGCAGATAACTTCACCTGGGAGTCTGACTCCTCCCCTTTGAAGTATAAATGTACCTGTAGGGACTCAGGGCCCAAGGCTGGAGATTTCCTGAAGGCTTGTACTCGTAGAGACTCAGGGCCCAAGGCTGGAGATTTCCTGAAGGCCTTGTAAGAGGAGCAAGTTCTTCCCCTTACTTCAGTCTGCTGCTGTAACATACTTCCTACTAGAGCCCATGCACAACCCTATGTCTGGTAAAATAGAAACTTAGGGCACTACATAGTGTTGTGGGGGTGCAAGTTAAGAACAGATAGATTGCCACTAGAAATCCAAATTTGAAAGTCTTTATTAAGCTGGTCCGCTGACTGTCTCACACAATGCCCCCAAAATGACTATTGGTTTTAGGGGTTCTTATAACAATAATCACATCAATCATATGTATCTGTTGCTATGATTCAAAATTACAAACTAACATCATGAGATCATCAGCAGAGGGGGAAGTGGGTCAAAATGATCCTTACCTAGGTACAAACTAAAGAATGGTTACTAACATCTACACAATCACCGTTCAGATGGTACATTGTTTAGGAGCAATAGGAATCAAAACAGAGCAATTTTTCATTACATAAGAATTGTCATTCTGTATTGCTAACCATGTCATGCTAGCTAACTAATGATGGGTATAGAGGTGGGGGATTCTTATGGGAGAAGCTCATTTACTACGTAACATGGAGTCTCAGAGCAACATGTAGTCTGTTTGGTCATTGCCCATATATACTGACCTGTAACATTTCCAGGAGTCAAATCTGCCAGCCCATCACACTTAACCTATAAATATTGTGAGAAACTGTGGATGGGTGCTCAGAATTCAGAGTTTGGTTTTTCTCTGGGCCCCTGGTGTAAAATAATTTATTTGGAGTTCTCCTCTCTGAGTGCTATTTGTTGATCAGTCTTTTTCCCACAATAGCCCTGAGCCTGTTGTGGTTTAGACATTAGCTATCCCCCAAAAGCTCATGAATGAGACCATGCAAGAATATTCAGAGGCTACATGACTGGTTTATTATAGCCTTAACCCAATCAGTGAATTACTCCTCTTATAGGGATTAACTGAGAAGTACCTGAAGACATGTAGGGTGCATTGATGTGGCCATGTCACTGTAGTATGCTGATTTTAATTACTTTGGGTTATATACCAAGTGGTGGGAAAACCAGGTCAAATGGTTGCTTCATTCCAAATTTTCTGAAGAATCTCCAAACTCCTTTCCAGAGTGGTGGTACCAACTTGCAATCCTACCAGCACTATATAAGTATACCTTTCCTCCACATCCTCTCCAAACCCATTGTTGCTTCTGTTCTTGATAATTGTTATTATGACTATAGTGAGAAGAAATTTCAGTGCAGTTTTAATTTGCATGTATCTAATTGCTAGAGATTGGAACATTTTTGATTATATTTTTTCACTATTCACACTTCTGGGAAATGCCTGTTCAGTTCCTTTGCCCATTTATTGATTGTTATTGGTCTCTTTTATTTTTATTATTTTTGGTGTTATGTTTCTTGAGATCACTATATATCTGTGTCAGCTAATGTTTAATTCGAATACATGGGGACCACATGATGGAAGATTTACTAGTGGCATGAGAGACTTTGTTCTTTAGCCTGCTCAGCCCACCACATTTGGGTCTCTGATGGCTATGTTCACCCATATATTGGGCGCCCCTTTAGTGAAGTCACTAGCATGATGGCTGACCTGGGAGAAGGCCTAGCAGATGGCCGTCCAAAATGTGCACAGAGTGAGTCCTGCCTGGAGGTGAGACAGAAAGAAAATGCCCATCACAATCACTCACTTGCAAATGAGGGCTGATCTCCTGGCAGAAGTGGTAGATGCCAGGAGATAGCACCCAGGCTACTTTGGTCCTTCTTGAGCTGTGGGAACCATATGTTCACCAGCAGTACCTGAAAGAGGCAGAGGTAGACAGGCATCCTGAGAAGCCTGAACTGTGCAACTGAAAGTCGATCTGGCTGCTTCTAGGAGGAGTGAGGGGACTGTGTTTCTGCATGACTAGGAATCCAGCCAAGGCACCCACCCTGAAAAAATGGCTGGGTGCTAAAGGCCACATGTGAAGCTGGCCACCTACTGGTCCCCAAACAATGTTCTGGCCCTGGTGGACACTGCAGCTGAGTGCAGCATGGGGTTTGGCAAACAGGTAAGTTCCCAGGTCCATATGACAGGTGGATGACTGTACTCCCTAACAGTCAAGATGAAGGCAGTGTCAGTGTCCCTATTTCTGGGGACAGGCCATGCCCCACAGGCATACATGGTGCCTGTGCCTTTTATGCTGAAGTACATCTTAGGTGTATATGTGCTCCCAGGGCTGTGTCTACAGGCCACAGCAGAGGAGCAGTTGTGAAGTTGGTCATGACAGGACATGCAAGACAGCAGGCCCAGGTCCCATTACAGTCCTGGAGGACTGTGTAGTGAAGCAGCTCCACCTTTCAGGGGGACATGCAGGAATCAGCTTTCATCCTGCAGCTGGACCAGGTGCTCCTCTAAGTCTCCTTCAGGCCAGTGGATAAGCCTGAGGCACCATGGAGAGCTGACGCAGTGCTATCTTCCCTGCAGCCTCCATCCGGGGCACAACCTCAGGGACCAGCTGGCCTTGCAGTTGCCCACATAGCACTATGCATTGGACCTGGCTATTGCTTTCCTCTCTTTTTCTGGAGAGCCAGGAGCAGTCTGCCTTCACACGGGAAGGCCTGCAGTGGACACTTCAAGTGTTGCCACAGGGTTATTTGCATAGCCTGACCCTATGCCATGTTTACTGACCAGTGATTTGACCCACTTGACTCAGCCACCCTCAGTATATGTTTCCTCCCCAAATGATGTGTGTTAACTTCTGACTGTCTTGCTGATAGAAAGCTTGTAGCCTTGACGTTAGTGACACATTTTGAGAACCATGGTCGGGTAGTAAACAAACCCATGGTGCCAGGATCTGGCTTGCCAGTCAAGTTCTTGGTAAGTTTCCATCGGGTAGGACAATAATTTGCCTGAGGCTGTTATTGATAAAATTCAGGAAGATCTGTGACCAACAACTCTGGTTATGTTGCAGACCTAGTTGGCTAATTGTGACATTGTTGGTTCCCATTTGGTCCAGTTTTGTCAGCCCTGTTGCCCTAGTGAATAAAGAGATTTTGTGGGACTGAACTGAGGTCACTGAACCGATGCTCTAAGACACTGTTTAGCAAGCTCAGGCCTTGCCTGCAGCACACCCAGCTTGCCATGTTGAGCTGAATGGGTTTGGAGGAGGTCTGTGGCAGTGCATGAGCATCCAGGGAGACCAGTAAGCTTCAGGTCACAGTGGTGGAGGTTGCAGAGGTTGACTACACTGATAGAGAAGCAGCTGGCAGCTGTGTATGCAGCCCTGTGACCTCAGAGTCTTTAACAGGTGCTGCTGAAGTTTTGGTGCATGGCAATTTTGTGTGGTAGGAATGGTTGTGGTTTGACACTTACCCCAAAGACTGGGGTAGCTCAGACTCCTACCCTAGAAAAATTGGAAGCATACTTGTGACAAAGGAATGACTTGTCTACTATTCCCTGTCCCTTGAGCTTCAATAGATTCTAGGGCCTGTGCAATATGCACTGAGGAAGCACCAGGCAGTGCTGTTAAATATGGGGCAAAGAGCCAGGGCTCCTGAAGGTGGGAGCAGCCCCTTGGGTGCCTGTGCTTGGTGCCCTAAGGATCCAGTAGAGGGCCCTGGTCTCCTTCCACTGCTGCTGCCAAACAGCCCTCTGTCGACACCTTGTGGTATGATGTGGGAATGGGCAGATCAGCTCCTGGTTTGAGTCTTATGCCTTAGGGATGGTGGTACTGCATGAATCAGTATCTCCGATCTTCTAAACTGACAACTGGGCCATGTTTAAGGGGTCAACTCAGGATTACTACATGGAAAATAGACAATGTTATGGTAGGACTTCACCTTTTTGGGGTTGAGGAATTGGCAGAACCTTGGGCCATAAGCCATGCAAAGCAGATAACCAGTATTTCTTCCTGTCCAGGCCCCTGAAAAGCCCAGGGAAGGATGGAGGCAATGCTCTGGCTGGGGTGTGGTGCTTCCCGTGACCTGCTGTCTTGGATGCATGGCTGCCTGAGCTGCAGGGGTGAAACCTTGTGAAACATAGGGAAACAGGAGGCCTTGCCTTCAATGTCAGATGCACATAGGGGTCTGCCAGGCCAGTGGGGCTTGTGCTCAGTAGTATCCACAGCCCTGACACCTTGAAGTCATGGATGGTCAGGTAGTGCAGGGCATGACATGTGCCTTTGACACTAAGTCAGGTTGACTCCACTGACCCTTTTCAGGGGTGAGATGGGGCCATGTTTGCCTTGATGGCAGTGGATATGGCTATATGCTTATTGGTGTCCTTGTGGTCAAGCAGGCCAGAATGCTATGTCCTGTGCCCTAACAGGGTTGATAGCCTTGTATGCACTTCCCATTGTAAGGAATCTGGCCTCCCAACCACCTGTCAATCTGCGATATGCCCACCCCTCCCATTACAGGAATTTCTGACTTACGTTGCCTTAACCTTCCTACCTCCCACATTATGTTCTAATATGTCATTGGTCCATCAGTCAGTCTGTAATAATTCTACTCCGCGATTGGTTCCTCCCACCCCATGAAATTCCGATATCTGAGGAGAAACCCTGCGCCATCTTCTTCTTTTCTTCTTTCTTTTTCCCCCGAGCAGATGTGAATCTACCGCATAAAAGTTCCTCATATGAGACCTGTGTTGCGGAGCATTTTTCTGGGAGTTATCCACGAACCCAAACTGCCCCTAACACCCATCACAGTAGAGCCACCAGGAACAATTTCACGGGTCAGAGTGCACAGCAGTGGCAGCTGAGGTAAGGATTCCATGGTGGCTGCATATCCCACATCACCCACAGGCTGCAGGCCTGATAGACATAATGGCCTGCTTGAGCGAGGACTCAGGACTACAGTCCACCTGCCTTCCATGAAGGGGTGGGCACAGTGCCTGTGGGTTGTTGCTAGAGCTCTGAATGAGCATTCTGGAGAGGGGATCAAGTTCCTGTGGAGATCTTGCTGCACCACCCAGCAGTCCCAATGCAGTTCAGGTGGTTACAAGGGTGTTGTACTTAAGCCTGGGTCAGGGAAGCACATGAATATTCATTTCCCTGCTCCCTCTGCATTCAATAGGGTGCAAACTGTAGCATACATGGCCCTGGACAGGAAAGTCCATTGGCCTTGTTGGGTAGTCTGATAGCCCCATGAGAAAAGGTTTGGAGTGTGATTGCCTGGTGACACCATGGATGGCTAATGAACCACCCTCGCCCAGGTGCATGTGACATGGCTAGGCCCTACAGATGGGACATGGGGTATAAGGCAACATTTATTTTCCCCCTGTCCATTTATGTGTCCCCTGGCATTGATGTACATAGAGCTAGCTGAGATTTAGGACCTAACCATGGTGTGGTATCACCACCCTGGTAAGTTTCCACAGGCTGCCACTCTTTCTTCCTGGAACTCAGAGCTGCCATTCATCCTCCTACATAATTTCCTAGTTTCTTTAAGTTCTGTGTCTCTTCATCCATGGTGTGTCATCACCCACATCCTTGTAAAGAGGCATATGCTTACACTAGTGTAGCCAAACCTCTGCAGCTGAGTGTGCACTGAAGTAACTTGAGGTTTGCTGGAAGACCCTGGTGAATCCAGAATATGATTATGGATGACTGGACTTTCAGGGAAAGCCTTGAGCTGTCACCTCCCTATGGGCGAGGCTGGCAATGGGTTCAGTGATCCTAGGTGATGGGGACTGCTTTCTGACTGTGTGTTTTTGCGGCTTGTATTGGTGTTGTGGCCTCTGATTCAGAGCTCTGCCCTTCTCACTAAAGGATGATTACAGAAGCTTTCAGAGGTTCAGATGCATAAAACATAAGGCATGTAATTCTAAAGGGGTGCTTAGTAGTATAGGCTTAAATATATAAACCTTGCTCTTCTTGACCAGCAACAAGGGAAGGGGACACTCCCCAACAAGGTCAGACCTGGATAGGTAGGGCCGCCTGACCACCCGCTCCCAGCCCTCCAGGCGGAGGACAATCAGAGGTGTCAGGGAGACCAGTCACAGCAGAAACTCATTTATTGAGGAAACCACCCAACTTTTATGTAGGGTGGGGGCTAGGCAGGAACCAATCAGCCTAAATGTCAGCAAGGCATGGGAGGTTCATGCAGGTGAGAGTCCCATAGGACTCTATGGCAAGCATGGGCTGATCACTTTTGCGGAGCTGTTGCTAACCAATCCCTGATGGTGGTCCAATTTATCGTCATTAACCATTGAAACCGCCTTTGAGGTCTTGATCTTTCTCACTCACCAGGGAATAAGAAGTCAGCCTGATTTAGTTAACGTGTCATTAGTTCCAACAACACTAAACCCCACTAAAACATTTTTGAAGTCCTTTATATCACAGGCACACTGGAAAAGGATCTGAGGCCCAATAAAATACTATGAACAGCTCTGAACACCACTGGAATTCTGGGAAAGGTCCTGAGGCCAACTGATAACTGGTGGAAGGCACTGAGACCAATGATGCCTTGGAAGAGCCATGAGCCCCTCTGACGAGCTGGAAAAGTCCTGAGACACACCAGACACTGTAAAAGACCCTCAACACAATGTAGAGTCCAGTGGAGCCCCAAACACCAATGAGCGTGTAGTGAAGGCCTTTTAGCCTCACAAAAGCACCAGGGAAGAAGAATCTCATTCTCACTAATATTCTGTTGAAAACCCCAGTGCCACTGAAATTTGGGGAAGACCCTGTGAACCAATGATGTTCCGAAGAAGGTTAGTGTAAGATTGGATGTTGGCCACAAAGAGATCAAACCACAGGCATCTCAGTAAAGCTTTACTGGGATCAGTTCTAGGGCAAGATTCATTGGTCCACCAAGGTAAAGGGTGGGGGAAGTCTCGCTAGGTCTCTGATGGGGTGGCATTTTTGCCCACTGGGTAGGTGAGTGTAGGCTCAGGGGTGGATGTATCTTCCCTGGGGTATCTGGAGACCCTGCTGGGACCCATGTCCTTCTGGGATTAGAAGGCAATCCGCTGAGTGATGGGTGGGTGCAAGATGCCATTAGGGTTTATGTGTCATCATCTGGTTGCTCTTTGGCATGCATGGGCTGCCCGATGCCCTGCCCCCATTCCATCACTTTTGACTTCCCCAAGATTTCGGTCTCTTTGGTGATATAGGGCACTGGAGTCCATCTGGTTACTTCCTGATTAATATGGGTCATCCTGGGGTGAAAGCTTGGATGTGGGTTCCCTAAGGATGTGACTGTAAGGGTGCAAGAGCATTTGGTTGTATGTTCCTCTGGCAACCTCACTCATGCAACTCCAGACAGACCTGAAAAGACAGCAATCAATTATTTGTAGGACTCTTATCACTATAATGGGGGTAAGGACAGGGGTCAGCCAGGGAACAAGAGTGGAATCTAGCCATGCTGGCCAGGAGCCATGTGACTGTTGTTGCTTCTGCTTTTTATTCAGACATCTGGAGCCTGGACATTTTTCTTGACAAGCCCAGTTTCACTGATGTACTAACAACTTTCTTTAGGAAAAGGCATGTTCTTCCTCTGACTGCAGTCAGGAGATCTAACGCCTGATGGTTCTGTGAGGAAACTTGGGCAATAGGATTATTTGTCTTTGTAATGATGCCAGGAAGGCAGCAGAGGCTTCTCCTGCCCCTTGGAGTTGCTGTTTCAGTTTCTGGGTGGCAGTAACTCCATAACTTAAGTCCTCATGCACCCAACCCAGAGACTACTATTAGGGAGACTCGGGATATCCTGATCTCCTCTGGTAAGAATAAGGCCCATCGCACCCTAGGGAAGGGATTGTGAACATGCAGGTGGAATCAGCTTCCCTCTATAGTGTCAGCTGAGGAACTAAAGTGGAGGTCACAGAGATAGTGGAAGGCATATTGTAATCTAATTTCTTTGTTACAGTACCATTGCCTGAGAGAAACTCAGGAGTAGGAGGAGTCATAGTGGATTGGTGAGAGATTTTGAGTTTGGTGAGTCCCAGAATAGTGTAGGCCCAGGACTGGGTATCTGAGATGAGTGCTTTTTTAAGGGGGGATATATGGTACCAGGAGAAGAGGCCTAGAAGTTTAGCTATGCTTGGGGTGGTAAGTATAACCATATGAGGTACAGTCCAAACTCACTAGTTGCAGTTACTGAGGATGCAATTTCCAAAGCAGCATCATTTGCAGTGGAAGAATGGTGGATTCATGTGGTGGTTCAGCTGGAATTGAGGCTGTGAATGGTCCAGGGCTACAGAAGTGTGTGTACTTCCTCAACAGTTTGTGCAAGAGTGTGAGATAGGGTAAGTAAGATGCCAAAGGGGAAGGGGTACCTGTGAAGTTTTGGTTGATTAGGAAAGGGCACTCATAGAGCAACTCAAAAGGTCTAAGGCCTGTGGGGACTCTGGGGACTGCCTGAATGCAGGTAAGGGCCAATGGAAGGAGATTGGGCCAGGAGAGTTTGACTTCAATGGTGAGTTTAGTCAAAAGATCCTTGAGGGTGCTGTTAGTCCTTTCAACCTCACCTGAGGATTGGGGTCAGTAGGGCATGTGGAGCTTCCAGGTGACATTGAGGCTTTGGACACTTGTTGAACAACCTGAGAGGTGAAGGCAGGACAGTTGTGTGACTAGATGGATGCAGGAACTTCGAATCACTGGATAATCTGCTGATGAGGATGGAGGCAACGGTGTCTGCAGTTTTCCTGGAGGTGAAGAAGACTTCTATCAGCCTGAAAAAGTACCAGCCAAAGTAAGTAATTAAAGGAGTTTTTTGTGTCTAGGCATGTGGGTGAAGTCAACCTGCCAGTCTTCACCTGGCTGTTGGCCTTTATGTGGTGTGTTGGGAATTTGGGTTTGATGCCTCCTTGTGGGGATACTGTGGAGCAGCCAGAGAAAGTGAAATGGAACTGCTACAGAATAGATCTCAATCTTGGTGAAAAAAGAGGGAAAAGAGGAGTTGACAAAAGTTCAGAAGAGGCCTGGGTCAATATAAAGAGAGTTATGATGTCCATCAACAAGTTGATAGCTTGCTGCTTAGGAAGGGCAATCTGGTTCCCCAGAAAGATCCTACTGTAATTCTGAAGATGGCTGCCATGGGTTCTTAGGTCTTCCTAGTCCTGTGGAGAATATTCAGGTTTGATTATTGTGGATATGAAAAGAATGGGAAACTGTTGAGGACTTTGTTTCCAAATTCCCTCCCACAGTTTGGAGTCTGCCTTCTTTTACTCATATAGGTCTGAGAAATTTTGATGTCCTTAGTAGTGTATGATGGCAAGTTGGGATAGCAGCTGAAGTGCCTCCAAATGTTTGGCAATCAGGGAGGAATGGACCCCTGGTGATCCCTTTGTGGTTAGAAACCCACGCTCCTTCCAAATAGCCAAATGTGAGTGAGCAATCAAGAAGGCATCTTTGGAGTCTGTGTAAATGTTAACCTGTTTGCCTTTGGGTAGAATGAGGGCCCTAGTGAGGACTTTCTGGGAGGTTGTCCTGTCTGGAAGGCAGTTGGTTTTGAAAGAAGGATGTGGCAACACCCTATATTTCATTATTAAGAGGTGGCAAGGACGGTTAGGGTAAGGGAGAGACAGAGTAGGGGAGGATGTAAGAGCATCCCTGAGCCTGTAAAAGGAATTAGCTATCATATTGGGGGAGGCAAGGGGCCCATGAGAGGTCTCCTTTCCTCCCTGGTACAGGGGTTTGGTGAGGAGTTCTTCAGTGCCTGAAGAAGCCAGGAAGACCCAGGAAGGAGAGAATGTAATCTGCCATTTTAGGAGACTGGAGGTCACTGAGGGCCTGGATTCTGTGTGTTGTGAGGCTCTTAGAAGTAGGAGTAAGGAGTATGCCTAAATTTGTGACTGAATTGTTGGTGAGCTGGGCCTTGGCTGGAGACACTCAGTAGCCCTGAGACACCAGGAAGTTAAGGATCTGAGCAGTGTGTGTTTGAGAGCTTTGAGGTATGGGAGAAGTTCATCCACATACTGTTGGAGTGTCTATCCCCTACATCACCACAAGCCAAGTCCTGATCTAGGGCTTGCCCAATTAGTTTGGGGCTGTCCTGAATCCTTGGGTAAGCCTGTCCATGTTGTTTGTTGAGATCTAAGGGATGTAGGATCCTCCCTTGTGAAGGTAGAGGAGCAAATGGGAGCTGTGAATAATGCATCTTTAAGATCCAGGAATGTGAAATGAGTGGTAGATGGTGGAATGTGGGAAAGATGAGGGTAGGGTGAGGAACCCCTGGGAGAATGGGAACAACTGACTCTTAATTAGGTGGATGTACTGGATTAAGTGGTAGGTGCCTGAGTTTTTGTGGACTGGCAATATGGGGATTTACAGGGAGAATCTGTAGGAATGAGGAGTCCCTGAGTAAGCAATTTGTGTATGATAGGATTCAGTCCTTCCCTGTGGGTGGGATGAATAGGAAATTGAAGGAAATTTAGTTTGAAGTTTCAGTTGGATAAGGACTGGCTTGTGGTGGGGGTATGACTGGCTTTGAGGTGTCCCCAGACTGGGGGACTGACCGTATCTGGAGGCAGTGGTAGAGTACGTGGTGTGAAGGTATTACAAAGTGTAAGCACTAGAGGTAGAAGAAGATGAGTAATAGTAGTGTCCCTGGGGAGAGGTTTTGGGGTGGCTCCCAGGAGTTGAAGAACATCTCTACATAGGAGGGGAACTGGACAGGAGGGATTGACCAGGAGTGTAGAAAAGGATGTCCCTGCACGGCACAGGCTAGGTTAGCTCTTCTGTTTGGGAAGGATGGTATTCCATCCATTCCTATAACCAAAATCTGGGAAGGAAACATATGCCCAGAGTGGGCAGGCAAGAGAGAGTAGGCAGCCCCAGGGCCACAAGGAATGTAATGAACTTACCCACCACCTGGAGAGTGACCCTGGACTTAGTGAGAGTGATGGGATCCTTGAGTCCAGGCTCCTTTAGTCTTCTGCAAATCCCTACAGCTCGAGAGAAGGGACTGCTTGACCAGTCACACCTCCACATGGAGGCACTGGGGAGTGACATATTATAGGGGCAGTTGCTCTTCCAATGTCCTGCTTGTTTTCAGGTGGGAAACGACTTGGAATGGGGCTGTGGGTTTGGACATTGATGAGCCCAGTGACCTCCACATCCACATCTGAAACAAGCCCCTGGAGGAAAGGATTGCTTGTCCCCATGTGAAGCTCTCTGTGGAGCTGCAGGCCACAGGCAGCTACCACAGATTGGGATTGGAGCATTACATTTTTCTGTAAACTAGCCTGCCTGGCCAGTTCAGCTGCTTCCTCTTGGGCATTATATACTTTGAAGTCCATTTTTACCAGTTCTCAGAGAGGGATCTGAGTGCCCTCCTCAGCTTATTTGAGCAGTTTTCTAACATTAGGGGTCGACTGAGAAATGAAGTGCGTTGCTAGCACTGTAGCCCCAGAGGGGGATTCAGGGTCCAGTTTTGTGTATTTGGAAAGGGCCTATGTAAGACAGTTAAGGAAAAGGCTGGATTCTCATCCAGATCCTGGGTAATTTTCCTCAGTTTATGAAAGTTTACCACCTTATTAGAGACTGCCTGTATGCCTGCTATGAGATATTGGAACATGCAAGCACAATAGTGGCGACCCTGCTGGCTTGCCTAGTAGTTCCAATTTGGTCCATTGTTGAGACTGCTGCTGTACCTGTGGGTAGCGTTATGTCTGTTAAGTGGACTTGGTCATCATGATCTTGTGCTGCCTGCTGGATGAGGGCCCCATTCATCTGGGGTGAGGGTGGAAGGAAGAATGACATAAACATCATGCCAGGTGAGATCATAAGCCTGAGAAAGATCTCTATATTCCTTAATGTCAGTAGAAGTGTCAGAATAGAAAGATCCTAAGCACTTTTTGCTCTGGGAAAGATCCTGGAGTGAGAATGGGATGTGGACACACACAATGCCCTCTGCACCAGCCACTTCCCAGAGAGGACAAAGGAGGGCTTGGTTGGGTGGTTGGAAGACTTGATGAGATGGCATGTGAGTGCTAACAGGAGAAGAGAGAGATGGGGAAGAGGTGGAAGAACTTGCTGTGGAGAAGAAGTGGGTGGAGTTGTGGCTGTAAGAGGGGAAGAGAGATAAGGGGAGGAGGGACCTGTAAGAGGAGAAGAGGGAAGAGAGGAGGAGGGACCTTCCAGTAGAGAAGAAGGAGGAGTGGAAGCAAGCGGGCTTGAGAGTGGCATGGTAGGTGGAGGAGGAACTGGGGTATTAGAAGAGGAGGAAATGTGGCCTGAGTAGGAGGGAGAGGCTGACCACATGGGGGGCTAAAAGCAGTTCCAGTGGATCTGAGAAGAAGGAAGAAGATGCAGAAGAAGTGGGGGAGAGGCTTGGGACCATCTCTGGTGAGGAAAACTTAGGCAGTGGAGCAGGTAGAACAAAGGGAGAAGGGAGCATGTAAGTCCCAAAAAGCTTGAATGTAAGGCAATTCTGACCATTTCTCTGCCCTGCAACAGTAATTATCCCAAATCATTGAAGATTTGAAAGTCAAAATTCCCTCTGCTGGCCATTTGGGGCCATTGTCCAAGACATACTGAGGCCAAGCCTCAGTTCAGTAAAAGACCAGTCGCTTATGGTATAAGTCTTGGATGAGTCCTAATTTAGCAAAATTAAAATATAGACAGCCCAAATGAATTTGGGGGTCTAAGGAAGACTTGAAGTTTCCCATGACCTTTCAGTATTACCGAGAGGGTGAACAGGAACAGAAAAAGGTGTCCCAAATTCTGATTGTGCTCACCTGTGAAATGGAGGCAGGTGATCCAGAGGCTAGGACATCTCTTAACTCTAAATGGAATGGGTGGGGGTCTGGTGTGAGCATACGACTTATGGTCAGATCCCCTTTTTGGAATGTGCAACGAAAAGGCAGAGGGAAATGAAGGAACTTACCCGATTTCTGTTGACCCAGCTGAAGAAAAAGGAAGTAGTACAGGAATTTCCTAGCTAATTTGAAGAAAATTGGACCAGAGGACCCTCTAACAAATGTATGATGGGATGCTGGACAAAAAGGGATCAGACCACAAGCATCTCAATAAAGCTTTTTTGCAATCAGCTCTCTGGTGAGAGTCATTGGTCCATCAAAGTAAAGGCCAGGGAAATTGTGCTGGTCCTCCTACAGAGCAGAGTTTTTGTACCCTGGGGTAGGCAGGGGGTTGACTCAGGTAGGCAGGGGGTGGATATTTTTCCTGTGGTTGGGCAGAGACCCTGCTGGGACCCATGTCCTTCTGGGATTGGCTGAGGATTCTGGTTAGAGACAGGGAGTTGCAAGATGCCAAGAGGGTTTATCTGTCGATGTGTGATTGGTTGCTTTTTGGCACAAAGAAGCTGCCTGGTGCCTTGCACCCATTCAGTCACTTCTGACCACCCCAACAGCTAGCATTCAAAAAGAACCCATCTCTTGGGAATACCCTAAGGCCCTGTAACCTTGGAAATGGTACTGAGGCAGACTGAGATCCAAAGGTCCACTAAGAAGTTTGAGATGACCTGAGCACCATCAACACACTGGGGAAGGCCCTGAGCAGCACTCTGATCTGTAGAAGGAAGGCCTGGAGATCAATATGAGTGTGGGGAAGACTTTGAATAGCACTCTATGCCTGGGAATGGAACTGAACCCCACTGAGTCTATGGGAATAGCACTGAGGAAAACTGAGACACTACAAAAGATTTTGAGAAAAAATGGCCACGGAGTCCCACTGAGATCCTGGATAAGGTCATTGCCCCATTGAGAATGTCATGAATATCCTGAACCCCACTGAGAATGTCCAAGAACCCCACTAACTGCCTGGGGAAGAAAAGGAGACCAGTAAGACTCTAGGAAAGGCCATGAGCACCACTGGGACACTGAAGAAGGACAGACTCCATTTGAATGCTAAGGAAGGCCCTCAGCCACACTGAAACACTTGGGAGGGCATGAGGCCCACTTAAGACCTTGAAAATCCTGAGAATGCTGACACTGAAAATCCTGGGAGTCATCCAGAACACAATGAAGGTCCAGAAATCCACTAAGACACTAGAAAAGGCCTCCCAGAAAACTGGGGAATCATCTAAATCCAACTAATATCTTGTGGAGTACTCTGAGGTCATGCAAACACTGGAGTAGACCTGAGCTCCAATAAGACTCTTGGGAGGACCCTGGACACCAATGTGACACTGGGGAAGGCCCTGAGCCTCAATAAGACTCTAAAGAATAACCTGAGTACCACTGTGACCCTGGGAAAGCAATGACCTCCACTGAGAACCTGGACAAGGCCCTGGGATCCACTGAGACCCTAGCAACATCTGAAATCAGTGAGTCTTAGAAAACTTTCTGAGCCTCATTTCAACAATGGGAATACCACTGAGTTCCACTGAGAACTTGAGAAAGTCCATAAGACCAATTAAGATCCTGGGGAAAATCAGAGGAAATAATTTACCCCACTAAATCCCAGGAAAACCATGTTTCTGGGGGAGACAATGAGAACACAAGATTCTGAGTAAGGGCCTACACAGGACTGTGACCCTGAGGAAAATCTTAGCTTTATGATAACCTTGGGAAGGACCTGATTGCCACATAAAAACTTGGAAAAATTTTAAACAATGTCATGACCTGCAAGAGCCTTGAAACCCAATGACACTGGGAAGGACTATGAACCTCATTAAGACCACGCTGAATGGACTGAACCACACTGAGACTCTAGTTAAGGTCTAGCTACTCAGAAACATTTCAGAAAGGTCTGATGCCCAGAAACATTACGTGGACTGCTCCAAACATCACTACAATTCTGGGAATGACAATGTGTACTACTAATTCCCTGTGCAAGGCAATGAACCCCAGTGAGACCCCAGGAAGATCCTGCATACCACTGTGACACTGAGAATGTATGGAATTGTCATGATTTTTGGGATGGCAATGACAATAATAAGACTCTTGGAAAGACTCTGTGTATCATGGTGACCATGGTGAAGATCCTGAGCTTCACTAAGACTCTGCACAAGGCCCTGAACACCACTTGGACTCTATTAGAAGCCATCAACACCAGTTAGATTCTACTGAAGGCCTTAAGTATAACAGAAACACTGAGGGTGTCTGAGTCCCAATAAAATTGTGTGGACAACTCCAAATGACTGAAATTTTAGGAAAGGTAATGAGGTCACAGAGGGTTTGAGGAAGGCATTCAACCTTATTGAAATCCTGGTGTAGGACTGAACTATACTAAGAATCTGGGAAAGAGCAAGAGCAACACTGTGACTCTGGGATTGGAGCTCAGCTCCACTGAGAACCTGTGTAAGGACCTACAATTCACAGAGACCCTCATGAAGGCCCTGACTTCAGGGGCTGTGTGGAGGGACACTCAGAACCTGACTGAGAGTCTGAGAATAGCACTGAACCTCACTCAGGCATTGGGAATGGCACTGAGCCCCACCAAGATTTTGTAAGAGGCCCTGAGACACAGTGAGATGCTGAGGATGGCCCAAGTTCCTCTGAAGGGATGGGGAAGGAAATGAACCTCAATGAGACCCCAGGCAATGTCCTGAGCCCCACTGTGACCCTCAGAATTGCTATTACTGGTACTAGGAACCTGGATAAAGTCCTAATAATCACTGGAACCCTGGTGATGTCCCTGAACCCAGTGTGTCCTTGGGAAGTTTCTGAACCACATGGAAGCTCTGGAAATATAGTTAGCCCACAGAGACACTGCAAAAGTCCATGAGAATACCTGACATGGAGGTAAGTCTGTGAGTCCTGCTGAGAACCTTTTGAAAGACTGTGCCCCACTGAGAATTTAGGAATGTCCTCAACCATACAGACCATAGCAATATCTACGTGTACCATGGAGTGCTTGGGGATGTAAGCCGACCATGATGCCTCTGTAAGAACAAACTCTGACTGTGAGACTGGAGAAGGCTATGAAACTCACTGAAACTCTGGGCAAGGCTCTGATCCCCATTTTGACTAGGAAAGGCCATGTGTCCCATTGAAAATCACCAAGACACAATTATATAGTGGGAAATTCCTGAATCTCATTCAGATCCCAGTGAAGTCCCTGACCTCCCTGAGATACTTTTAAAACCTTAGATCCCACAAACACTGGGAAATTATCCAATCCCTAACAAAGTACTATGGACAGCTCTGAGTCACACTAAAATATGAGGAAAAATCTTGAGACCTAATAATATTCAGTGGAAGGCACTGAGCCCACAAAATATGGAAAAGCCAAGAGTTTCATTGATGACCTGGAAAATCCCTGAGAAAAAATGAAACCCTGGGGAAGGTATGCATCTCCATTATACCCTGACAGAGGTCCTGAACCCCACTGAGAAGATAGCAAAGACTTTAGCTTCAAATAAACACATGGGAAATATCTTGGCCCCATACAACTGTGCACACACCAAGACTCATTGACATTCTGTGGAAGGACCTGTAATACTAAGGGAACAGGTATGATCTTTGTAAAAAACATAAGGTATGGCCCTATGATTTATTAGAGAAAGTGATGAGCCAGAATGAAATACTAGGGAAAACCCTGAGCTACACTAAGAAACTTGGAATATCCTGAGTCCCATTAACTCTGTGCAGAAGGCCCTGAGCACCTCTTGACAATGGGAATGGCCCTAAGTCCCACTGACACACTGGGCAAGTCAGTGAGTTCCTTTGATACTCTACTGAATGCCTTGAGTTTCACTAAGACTCTGGGAGACGCCCTGAGCACCATGTAAACCCTTGTAAATACTGTCAGTTCCACTGAGTGCCTGGGAAGACAGCGAGACAACATAGATTCTGTGGAAGGTTTTTGAGCCTCACTCTGAAAGCCCTTGTTCAATACTGGTCAATAATAAGACTCTAGATGTCATAAATACAAAGTCTGATGGTCCATTTTAAGAATATACCATTTGGCCTTATTAGGAATGTGAGCCCCAATTATAGCCAGGTGAAATGGCACACTCCTATATTCCCAGCTGCTCAGGAAACTGAGTCAGGAGGATTGTGAGTGAAAAACCAGCTTCAACAATGTGAAAAGCCCTCTGTGACTTCATGAGATCTTGCTTCAAAATAAAACATAAAAAGCGCAGAAGATGTTGTCAGTAGATATGTGGTCCTAATTTCAATCCCCAGCACCAGAAAAAAAAAAAAAAATTTAATTGATCTCGCTCAAAAAAAAAAAAATCCAGTTATACCCACTTTTATGATAACATTTGAATTTGCCTTCCATGATTTTAAAATTAGCTAATGTTGCCGCTTTTACAACCAATCTTCTTATCAGAGCAGGAGTGAGCATGAATTAAAGTTAAATCATCCTGACTGCTCACTGAAGCATATTTGCTAGCCAGATTCTGTAGCATGTCCTTCTGGAAGAAGGGAGGTTTTCCTTCAACACCCAACTCCTAGTACAGGTTTGATTTTTTTTTTTTTTTTTTTTTTTTTTTTTTTTTTTTTTGGTATTGCTAAGAATTTCTGCACCAGCTCCAGAGTTCCATAAACTAACTCAGGGTTGTTAGGATGCCCCACGTTAGAGCAGAAACTTTCTACTCCCTTTTTGCTTGGCTGCAGAGCATGGAAGGAATCTGTGATCACTAAGGTTAACAGTGGACCCAAAATAGAAAATTATTGGCACCACAGAAAGAGGGCCAAGCAAGTACTGTGGCAGTCAGGTGATGCCATGCACAGACCCAGGGAGGTAACTCTATTGTCCAGCTTTAGAAATAAGTACCACCTTGGTGGTTGGGACATCCCAGATGTGGTGTGAGTGTGACTGAGACAAGAGTTCAACAACCTTCCCAAAAGAGTGTCCTCATCAATCCTCTATTCAGAAACACAAGCCAACACCTAGGAAAGCAGGAGGGGTGTGTGAATGAAATCCCTAGTAAGGAGGACTGAGCACACAGGGGGCTCAGGTGTGCAAGAAACTTCAATGAGGAGGGATTCAGGACCGGGGGAAACTTAATTCCAGAAATGGGGAATGAAAATTCTAGTTCTAGGACTGGGGAAGAACAATGTAAGATCTCATATGAGTAAATCTTCTTTTTCTTTGAAGGGCAGGGAAAACAATCAGTGTTGGTGGTGGGAGTAATTCTGCCCCTGTGGAGGACACGTGGTCACCTGAACCTTTTTTTTTGGTGTCCACCATGGCTGGCACACTCTATTCCTAATTTTCCCAAGTGCACAGGCCCTTTCACGTCATGGTCATCCTGTAAAAATATGCAACAGGCTTTATTTTAACCCATGTGTTGTAGGCTGTGTCTACGTACTTTCTTGTCTGTATTATGTGCATGTCATCAAAATTGACTGATAGATTGATAAGTACTTATACGTGTCATGATTGAATACAAATAAATTTCAATTCACATGATTAAATAAAACTTTAACAAAAAGGGTCATTCTAAATTGGTAAGAACAAAGGTGTTTGATTCTACTAAACCACTCAGTTTTCCAGGCGACTGGCCAGAGTGTTCATTCCTATAAAATGTTTAAAGTGCAATGGCCATTGCTTCTAAGGATTTTTCTTTGGCAGTAATAACTGACTTAAAGTTAATTAGACTTGTTTCATACCTTGTTTTCCAGGAGTATCCTAAGTTACAGATCAGTAAATTAGTTTTTATATAGTTTGATTAATCTTCATAAATGTATTTGTCAGAGGAGACATCTGATTATTTTCAGTGTTAAAATACTAACACATCGACTAAATATAAATTCAAGTACTCTCGGCTTCTTGAATTCCATAAGGTAAAATGCTGTGTGTGGTTTGGCAGTTAATTCAGAACCAGTGAGGAGTGATGTGGGATGGAGAAAAGATAGAAAACACACATAGAGTGTAAAAGCTTGGGCCGGCGAGAATTTACTTTCTGATGGAAGATGAATGACTCAGAGCAAGTTCAACATTTTTATTATATAGGTTTTGTCATCAAAAAGTTATTTGTGAGAAAGTTTCAGCAAAGCAGACAGACCTGAAGATCACAGTGATACTTGGGAGACATTGAGGTTATCTTGTTATGCCCAGAACTCTCTATTCCTAGGACTTGGTGCCTGAGCTCAAGGTCCCAATGATGATCCTTGGTGCCTTTGCACAGAGCCTTGTTTGACTGATTGTCACCATAGCAACTGGGCCATATTGACCTGCACTTCTGCACAGGAAGTTCCCAGCCCAAAGACAGTGATGAGACAATTAGAAGCCATGGTTCAAGTCACTGCTGTTCACAGTAACATATATTTGGGTCTACTAAATGTGTGTTTTAAATCAGTTTATTTTCAAAAAGGAATTAAGATTGTGCATTTCTGGGTCCTAACTAAGAGCAAGATTACATGGGTTAAAATTGTAACAGTTATAAGTTTATATGCATCCAAAAAAGTTTCAGCAATTTTTAAATTAAAGTACTATAAAAGATTGAAGTATTGAATCTTATTAAAAAGGAGTAAGACTTGTGTGAATAAGGGAAGAAGGAACTCCTGTAATTCAAGGGACAACCTAACACAGGTTTTATGGATTCTGGATGAAGACATTGATCAGAGTCTGTGCTCAATAGACATCCAAAAGCTTTGGGGTTAAGGTTGAAATCTATGTTGTATAGGCATCAGGAGGTTACCAAGGTTATTGCTTCACCCTTGCTTTTCTAATTGACTATTTCCTGTTAGTCCTTCATTGGAATTTTGAGTAACCTTCATATGAGTTCATCCCCACTTCCATCTGCCCCCCTCCACCTCTCTGAGACAAAGGTGTTGGATGGAGTGTTTAACATCATGTGGTTAGCCTTTACATTAAAAAAATAAAACCTTAATTGGGGCCCATTACCTGAGTGCCAGAGAATTGAGTGTCCTATCTTATCCAAGTTGTGAAAACTGCCAGTCACAAAAAAACATGGTAATGGGTACCAGCATTATTACATTATAAGCTGGGGGAAACATTAATTCTCCTATTTTATATTTTGTCTGCCTTATTGTCTAACCCTCCATCTCTCTTCTGTGACAAACTTAGTTATGTAAATTAAATGTACAGATGACATTCTCATCCAAAGAGTAAAAACTTCATTGGAAATTGTCTCCCAGGAAAAGAAAACAAAGCCTGCTCTGGTGGGGGTGTCCTAGAAGTTAATAAGGTCATTTGGGCCAAAGGAATCTTAAGAAAATGATCAAGTTATCTTTTTTAAAAATTATTTTTATTTGTCAAGGAACCTTTTCTGTATTTATTTATATGAGGTGCTGAGAATTGAAACCAGTGCCTAACACATGCCAGGGAGGTCTAGACCACTGAGTTGCAAACCTAGTCCCTGATCAAGTTACCTCAACCAAGATTTTGCTCAATCAAGAAATAACTTGTCACAGAAAGTATAGACATATCCCCCTTAAGAGAGAGGCATTAATGGGTACCCATTATTTCCTGGATGCGTCTTTAAAACATGAACTGAATCCCTTTAGGAGAGCACTTTACCAAGTTGGTGTTCTCCAAACCAAAGTTGTCTGTAGTGGTAATGGCCTTCAGATTTGTATGAAAAAGCAAATTTAATTGGAGATTTATTTAAGTCATTTCATGTTCTGCTAGCCTGTTTTTCAATAAGATAGGCATGAACTTTTGTGTGAATTTGTACACTAGTGTGGAAATATAAATGTATCTTAAAAAATAATAAGAGCCTAATTCCTTTAAAAGCTGACATGGTTAAATAGGGAAGCATTTGGGCACTTTCTCTACACAGAGTAAGTTAGGACCTCTCAGTTTATTGATTATTTTTCAGATGAAATGTTGCATTGTGTTATTTGTCAAGAGCCCTGCCTTATTGAGATAAGGCTCAATCTCTCCCCTGTGTTAGACTGACTACAAAGAAAGTTAGAGTTCCACTCATTTTAAATTATATTTAATAGAGAGATTTTTGTCAAAAATATTACTGTAATCCCACAAGGCCTTGTGGCATATATCTGTAATCCCAGCAGCCTGAGAGGCTCAGACAGGAAGATTGTGAGATTCAAAACAAGCCTCAGCAACTTAGTGAGGCCCTAAGGAACTCAGTGAGACCCTGTTCCTAAATAAAATATAAAAAATGACTGGGGATGTGGCTCAGTAGTTTATTGCCCCTGGGTTGGGTCACCTGCACAAAAGAAATTACTATGATCCCAAAATTATCAAGGAATATCATACAAAACCAAGTAATGATTTGTGTAAATTATAAACGATATGTCAGGTTGTAAGAGAGTTTTGAAAGAAATTAAAATTTGTAAAGGGTCCCATATATGATTGAGTTGATCAATTCATGTGTTTCTGAGTAGGCAAAATAAACACCAAGATATACCAGTGTAATATAGATATTATGTTACTTGGTTTAAAGCTATTATGCAAAGTGAGCATATTTTTGATCTGTTAAATTTCATTTTATATTTTACACATAGAACTTTATAATTTTTGGATGTTAGTGTTTTGAAGAAGTACTCCTTGTAACAGAACAACCTGAGTTAATTTGAGATAATCAGCCATCACAAGTAGCACAGAATAGGATATAAGATTGACTTCCAGTACTAAATAAAACCCCAATTCAATGGAAGGAGTAAGTTTAAGATTATATACATTATGTTTACAAATGAAACTGAGTTGCTGGATGTTTAAACTCAAAACTTGGAAACCAAAGGCAAGGAAGGAAAAGTGCCCAGGAAAAGTGACCATTATTTGGTCCTTGCCCTCTAAGGTCAGCTAGGACCCAGGAACACTGGGACTTCTCTAAGGGCTTTGCAATTCTGGGTCTCATGGCCCTCCAATCAGGGGCTTCAAGGAGACCCTAGAGAGCAGGAGGCAACCAGTGCACATTCTGCAAATAGGAGGATCTCTGGTGAAGGAAATATCTCTAATGCTTCCAATTGAAGTCAAATATGGTCAGCAATACCCTGGTCCTTCCTGGCAGATGGGGACAACTGCTAGAAGAATAGCTAAAGGAGCCAAAAGCCTCTCACATATTCTTATGAGTGATTCATAACAAATCTCAGCTGACTCTAACAGTACATAGGAAGAAGTCAATTTTGCAAACTTGTTCTTAAACACCTGACAGGAGAATGGAACCAAAGTACAGGCACACATGGACATTGAAAATAAAATACAATGGTTCTTTTCATGTAACTAGAGGGGTACATTAGGGTCAGTGCTCCCAAAAGTAATTAAAACTGAGAAGTTCTACAGGAAGACATTTGCTGCCTTATACAAAAGTTTGTTCTGATTCAATTAGAGATAATCTGTGCTTTTCTTTTTCATCATGATCAAATGAATTGTTGCTCAGGCTCCACTTCAAGAGGTTGCCATTCATCACTTCCTGTCTATAGATTTGATTTTAATGAAGACCTTGAAAACATTCAAGGTTCAAGTTGGCTGAATAGGACCAGAACAAGTGCTAGTAATGACTGGAATGGCTACAGGGATGACTAATGGGGGGAGAACTCATTATGGTGGATGATTTCCACAATAGAAAGTTAATATATCTCAAATGGATGACACCACTGATGCGTACTGGAGAAAAATGAAAATGAAATTAAATGTTTAAAAGCTAAAAAGGGGATTCATGAGAAATGGAAAGTCTGGTGTTTCATTTTCAAAATATAGTATTTAACCTTCTTTGAGATATAAGAAAAAATTGAGTCATTTTATTTATACCCTTTCCCATTCTTTGCCCCAAATTAAAATTAACCATTCATATAGATTGTAACCCTGAATTCCTCCAGTAGGCCACAGGGGTACTGCCACAATATGAATAAAGGAGGTACACTGCATGCCCAAGTGTGTTTCTTAGCTGGGTTTTACAGAATGACTTTCTGGCAGAAGTAAAGTCTCCCTTGCTCACTCACTTCCAAGCATATGTTTGATTTCTTGAGGAACCTCAATATTTTCACACCCTAATGTCCACTGAAATACTGGGATAGCCATGAGCCTCATTGGTACACTTGGGAAAGCCCTGAGGAACACTATGGTACTAGGGAAGGTCCTATCCAACAATCATACATGCGGAAGATCCTGAGCACCACTGTGATCATGAGTGTGACTCTGAACTCCATGGAAAACCTGGAAAAGACCCTGGGATTTGCTGAGAACCCCATGAAGACTATGAAACCCAGTGTTTTCTTGGGGTAGATTTGGACCCTCACTGAGATGCTAGAAATACCACTGAGCCCAACCTAGACTGGGAACAGCACTGACCCTTATTGACATGTTGAAAAAAGTCCTGTGTTCTACTGAACCCATAAGCAAGATGATGGAGCCCTACTGACCCCTGGGGAAGTACCTAAGTTCTACTGTATTTTTGGGAATGGTCCTAGCTCTGCTTAAAGCCTGGCATGAAGATGAGACCACTACATTTCTTGGAAATTTCTACATACAACTGTGAACCTGTGGTAGTTTGTCAGCCTCATTAAGACCCTGTAGAAGATCTTGAACACCACTAAGAAAACAGTGAAACATTGAACCCCTCTAAGATTCTTTTGAAGGCCTTAGACTCTTCAAAACACCATGGGGAATTATTCGAATCCACAAAAGTTCATGTGAAAATTTCTAAGCAAAACCAAAATTCTTGGGAATACCCAGAAAGCCAATGAAACTATGAAAATGTCCTGAGTTCTGCTAGATGCTAGGGTGGGCCCTGAGTCCCCACTGACATGGGGAAAGGGCCTGAACCACTCTGGTACCCAGAACAAAGCTCTGAGTGTTACTTAGATGCTAGAGAAGGACATAAGCACAACTCTGACTTTGGGAATGGCGCTCAGCTTCATTGAGACCCTGAGAAATGCTCTGAGATTCACTGAGACCCTAGCAAAGAAATCAACCATGTGTGCACTTGGGGAGGAATCTGAGCCCCAGTGAGAATTTGAGAAGAGCACTGAGCATGACTGAGATACTACAAAGGACCTGAGAATAAGAAACCCTAGGAAAAGAACGAGTTCATCTGAAATACTGGCCAAGATATGTGGTCCACTGAGAACCTAGGAACGCTCCTGAACCACATTGAGAGGCTGGGAATATTCAAGAAGTTCACCAGTGACTGGTGAAGGAAAAAGACCACTTAGAATATGCAAAACACCATGAACATGACTGTGAGAGTGTAAAATCCAGGAAGTCCACTCTCAAGTCCTGGACGAGGTCCTGCAATCCACTGAATTACCATGAAAGGGAATGAGCCACATTAGAGACCTGGAAAAAGCCAGAAGTCCAGTGATGTAATAGGAAAAACCTGAATTTTATTCAGACTCCAGTGAGGACCCTGAACTCTACTGAGGTACTTTAGAAGGCCTTTAGATCACACACACTCTGGGAAAGTACTTGAATTCCACTGAAGTAATGTAAAGATCTCTGGAGAAAGATCCTTTGAAGTACTGGAGAAGCTCCTTTGAAGTTCTGCTACCTTGTGGAAGGCACTACATCCCACTGAAACCCTTGGAAAAGTCATGAGCCCCTTTATGTGCAGAATGTGCCCGGAGACACAATGCAATACTGTAAAAGGGCCCCTTGGAGTCTACTGAGAAAGTAATGAAAACAATTAGCCTCGAAGAAATACTGGTGAAGAATCTAAATCCCCTATGAACCCGTGGACACCTCAATGTTCTACTGAAATTCTGCAGAAGGACCTTAGACATGACAACTCAGTGGATTGCCCTGATCCTTTTTAAGCCATCAGAGAAGGTGCTGATCCAGACTGAGACCCTGGAGAAAGTTCAGTTTTACATGTAGAATCTTGGGATGGCTCTGAGTACCACTGACCTGGTACAAGGTCCTAAGCTTGGACTGAGAATTTACAAAGAGCCCTAATCACCACAGAGACTCTAGGTAAAAATATGAGTCCCACTGAGAATCTGTGGACAATCCTGAGTTCCACTGAGACTGTGGGGAAGACTGTAAGTCCCCTGATACCCTGGAGAATGTTGTGAGCAACTGAGTCCTTGGGAAAGCTCTCAATGCAGTGGAATTGTGGGGATGGAGCCAAGGCCCACTGAAACTCTAGGAAAGGTCTGTGAGACACCCACAAAATCCAAGATGCACACAGTGATAGCCCACTGAGATCCTAGTGTAGATTGAGCTTCACTGAAACCTTGTGGAAGGCTCTGAAAACTACTTTGATCCTGGAGAAAGCTCTAGACCTTCTGATACCCTGTCAAAGTTCCTGAGCAAAACTACCACTCTGAGGTAAGGCACTGCGCACCACTGAGAACCTTGGAAAAACCTGGGATTCACTGAAATTTTGGTAAAATTTCTGATCCCTCTGGATTCTTGGAGAATACTGTGATGTCCCTGAGAATCTCTGTATTTTGCAACTCCCTCTGAGAATTCTGAAAGGATCTGAGTTCCCCTGGGACCCTGGGAAAGAGTGTGAACCCAATAAAATTCTGGCAAAGTAAATGAGCTCTACTAAGACACTGGGCAAGTTCTTGAACCTCATTGAAATGCTGGGTAATGATCTGAGTCCCATGGAGAACTTGAGGATAACCCTCAGCCCCATTAAGTACATCAGATATTCTGAGGATCAATGAGACCCTGGGGAAGTCCCTGAGTTTCACTAAGACTCTGAGGAAGGCCCTGAATCCATTTGGTTGGGGAAGTTCTTAAGCTCTATTGAGGCTCTGGACAAGTTCTTCAGCCCCTCAGAGAATGTGTGAAGGGATCTATGTTCCACCAAAACTCTGGATATGCCAATGAGCCCCAGTAAGATGCTAGTGAATGTCCTGATACATGTTATAAACCTGCAAAGTTCATGAGACACACAGAGAGCATTAGTAAGACAGTGAGCCTCAGTGATACTCTGGAAAAGATATTGAGTTCCACTGAGATGCTGGGAAACACCCTGAGCCTCAATGAGACCCCCCAGAGAATGTCTTGAGCTATATTGAATCTCTGGTTAACGTCTTGATTTCCACTGAGACTGGGGAAAGGATGAATCTGCATGGAGTAACTGGGGAATGTCCTGAATCCACATGAGTCCCACTGAGTGTCTGGGGAAGACAATGAGATGAGTACAATTGTGGCATAAACCTAAACACCACTTTCACCCTGGGGAAGCCTCAGATCTCTCTGAAAACCTAAGGAAGTCCCTGAGCCAAAATAACACAGTGGGAATACCCTAAGCTCCACGGATGATCTAGGCAAGGCCCTGCAACTCAGTGAGATTTGGGCAAAATGTCTCTTACCTGTGGATCCTTGTGGAGGGCCCTGCTCCCCACTGAGATTGTAGACATTTCCCTGAGCACCACTGAGAATATCGGAAACAATTTTAGTCCCACTGAAACTCTGGAAAATGCTCTGTACCCAGTTGGACCTTGGGAAGGCACCAGTGCACCAAGGCAAATCTGGGAAGCCCTGAGACTCAAGAGCCTTCAGCCCAATGAGAAAATTATGTAGCCCCTGATCTTCAGTGATAATATGGGGAAGTCCTTGAGCATCCATTGAGGTGTGGACTTGTACTTGATCCCCACTGAGAACCTCTAGGCCTCACTGAAACTGTGGATATAGCACTGAGCCCAGTGAGACAGTAGGACCATCCTGATATAAATTTGAAAACCACAAAGATTATAAGACCTGCACTTGGGGAAGTCTCTGAGCCTCACTGAAACTCTGGGAAAGACCCTGAATTCTAATGAAACCCTGAAAAAAGATCTTGAGCCAGAAAGAGACCCTGGGAAAGGTCCAAAGACCCACTAAGAATTGGGAAAGATTTGTAGAAATAATGAGATGTTGTTGAGTGCTCTGAGACCCTCAGGTAACCTGGTGAAGGCCCTGATTTTCACAGATATCTGGGGAAAATCTAGTTCAAATGAGATCTAACATCCCTCTGAATGTGTATGAACCTGAGGCAAATCCTATGCATGAGTGTGACCATGTGGAATGTCCTATGCAACTGTGATCCTGGAGAAGGTCCCAATGCATTACTATTACCCTGGGTCAGGGGCCTATGCATTAACTTGACACAGGGCAAGTGCCTAATGCCTGAACTGACCCTGACTGGTTCAGTGTCTATGCATTACTGTGACCCTTTGGAATTCCCTAAGCAGTACTTTGACCCTGGAAAAGGCTGTATGTATGACTGTGACTGTGGGGAAGGGTCCTATTCATGACTGTACCACAGAAAGGTTTCTATGCATAACTTTCCTCTTCAGAAAGGCCCTATGCATGACTGTGACAATGAGGAAGGGCCTATGCATGACTGTGACCATGGGGAAAAGCCCTATGCAAGACTGTGACCCTGAGGAAGGACCTATCCATGACTGTGACTTCAGAAGGGCCCTATGAATGACTGCAACCATTGGAAAAGGCCTATTCATGACTGTGACCATGGAGAAGAGCCTGTGCATAACCCTGACCCTGAGGAAGGGCATATGCATGACTGTGACCCTACTAGAAGGACTATGACTGTGACCCTGGATAAGGTCCCTATGCATGACTGTGACCCTGTAGAAGGCTCAATTTAAGACTGTGAGCATGGAGCAGGGCCTATGCATGACTCTTACACTGGGTAATAGTTTATACATTACTGTTATCTTGGAAGGCCTGTATGCATGACTTCAATCCTGAGGAAAATCCGATGCATTACTGACAAACTGGGGAAGAATCCTAACCATGACTGTGACCCTGTTGAAGGATGTATACATGTCTCTGACATTGCCTAAGTGTCCTATGCATGACTGTGACCCTGTGGAAAGGCCTAGGCATGACTGTGACCTGTGACCATGGAGAAAGTCCTTATGCATGACTGTGACCCTGGAAGAGTGCCATATGCATGACTGTGATCCTGGGAAGGGCCCTTTGCATGAGTGTAAGCCTGGAGAAGGGCCTATCCATTACTGTCACTCTGTGGAATGGTCCTATGAATGACTGTGACCCTGCTAATGAGCCTATGCATAAGGGTGACCCTGGGGAATTGCCCTATGCATGTTTCTGACATGAGGTAGGGAATGTGCATGACTGTGACACTGGGGAAGGGCCTACACATGACTGTGACCCTGAGGAAAGGCCGATGCATGATTGTAACCATGGGGAAATGGCCTTTTCATCACTGTGACCCTTCAAAACATCCCTAGGAATGAGTGTGAGTGTGAGGAGAAACCTATGCATGACTGTGACCACATGGAGAGGCCTATGCATGGCTGTGCCCCTGGGGAAGGCCATAAGCATGACTGTGACCCAGGGGAATGCAGTCTGTATGAATGTGACCATGTGGAAGGGCCTTTGCATGACTGCAACCTTGTGGAAAGACCCCAAGCATGACTGTGATCCTGGGGAAGGGCTTATTCAGATCCACGGTAGGAGTCTCGTTGGAAAGAGCAGGTTGTAAAGTCATCTGGGGTTGGGTGCTTCTATGATAGAAGAACAAAATACATGAGTACTGAAATGAGATAGTACGAGGTAAATGTTGCAGCATCTGGAACATGCCAATGAATATCGTGAAGCTGACAGAAGTCAATCTGTCACCAGGAGAACTGAGAAATTGTTCCCATAACAAGGTCTAACAAAGGCTGAAGAGTACAAATTTGGGAACTTTAATATTGTCCAGGTTATCAGGAATGTAAACACAACATTTAATGCTTAATGTCAATGATGTCCCCAGAAAATATAGTTAAGCTAGTTAATGTCATCTGATGTTTGTAAAATATCCCTTTATTGGTAGAGATCTATACTTCTGTTACTTAGGGCTAGATAATCATACTAGCAACAAATAGAATTAAGCTTACTTGTGTAAACTGACTAAAAATTTCTGACTCTGGCAGTTTCTCTTGATAGTTATCAGGCACATTTGCCCAAGACTCTTTTATTTGTAGCTCCCAGTCTTTATTCTAGTGGGCTAACACAAGTGTACATCTTAAGTTACATTCAACTATCATTTCTTTTAAATGCCCACGAATGACTATATTTTGGTTTTAACTGTTTTGCTGGGTTTCTAAGATCAAGCTGGTCAAATTGGCCTGTTCCTGTCTTGTTAAAGAGTCAGCTGAGTTCCCACAGGGGTCACTCGTAAAGAACTTAAAAGCAGCTTCTTAGCTGCATTGAGGCCATTGATTAGGCAGGGTATCCTCGATGAGGTGGCTTCCTTTGGAAGCATCAGGGGTGTCTCCCTTTTCCATGACCCTCCTCTGCAGCAGGTGCAATGACTGGCTTTTCATCATCTAGTGGTCTCATCAATCTCCTTGATCAGGATTTTGTGTGACCCACCCAGAGTTGCAAAACTCTTTAGAGAATTCCTTTTGTTCCCTATGTCCAGGTTGACTTTGAGGACAAGATACAGTTTCTTTTTTTCTTGACCTCTGTATTTAATTTCAATCTCTAAATTTGATCTTAACCATCCATCAAGCCAGTCTCACCAGTCATAAATTAAGAGTACTGAGTTTTAACTTCAATGTCTATAAGTTTGCAGTCATTTACCCTTTTATTTAACTGGAGTCTGTATTAGTACTGGAAGTTACTACTATCTGTTCTATAGGTGATGTCTTATTACCACAAGTTAACTAGGTTGTGTGTTCTTGAAGCAGCTACTTCTGCAAAACATTAACTGGTAACAGTTTTGCAAAATGAATTTAGCAAGAGTAAAAAAAAATTATTTGGCTTGTATAATAGCTATCTTAAATTTTGGCTGAGCTATACATTATATCCCCTGTTTGAGATTACAGTCATTTTACAACAAAAAACAATCTTTTGAATATACCTTTAAAGAACATGCTGTCTGACTTATTTTGGAGCCATTCTAACATGCAGTGAGGTGGGAGGTAGAGCCTTATCTCAGGTAAGGGGTGGCTTTTTACAAATATTAAGTGAAGTGTTCCAATTCTGATGTTGATCTTTGCTTCTTTCTTAAATGTCATTTTAAGGAGTTTACATATATTAATTCCTGAGTCTATATGAACACTAGTTAACACAATTTAACATTATATCTAAAAAATGAATTAAGGAAAGCCTGAGAGAGCTTTTAACTTTCCTTTTGTGTGTCAAAGTAGCAAAATGTTTTCATGTTTCACAATATTAACCTTTAAACAAATCAGGCTCTAACTTTTAGAAATACATTTACATTTAATATATTTTATCTCAGTGTAAGTAGTAACAAATTTTACATATACCCTATTGATAACAGATCCTATAATAGAACATTAGATGATAGAAATAAATCCCCAATAAAATTTACTCTTTATAAGTTTAAAATTACCATTATAGACAAGTTAAATTTGGAGAATAGCAGCTTGATAAATTCCCTGCTTTAAAACTTGTATACCTAGAAAATATGTACACATTTAATATACAAAGAGTGACCATTTCACAATTACCTTGACACTTTTATAGTACCAAATTTAGGTTTTAAAGAAAAATTTAGAATCGGTAACATAGTACAATACTCTAACTGTTGTTTAACCATAATTCTATAAACCCCAATTTTTTAAGACTAATTGTTTTAAAGAATAAAGCTTAATAGACAGTAAGTTAAGAGTAAATTAGTGTTTCTTAGAAATCCTTGTCATTTTACCATATAGATTAAACTTTGGTTTATATCTGAACATTAGTATTTCACCTTAGAAAAAACCTTAAATAGTTTTAACTGTCTCACATACATACAGCCACCTTAGTTACACGCAAACTTGTTGAAATTTGCCCTTTACTTACACAGACTTTCTTAACACTTACTTAGACTCCCATGTATTTTATCACATAAATACTTTTTTCCCAGAAAGATTTTGTTATTCACTAAATTTCCATATCTATCACCTTTTATTTTCTCTTTATTATTTGTTGACCCTTTTGGTTTACATTCTGAAACAACTCTTAAGAAATTTCTGAATTTAGATAGTTACTCCATGTTAATAAATTACATATTTTGTTATTTATAGTGCTCTAATTGAAACAGCTGAAACTTTTGGAACCCTTTGTATATAGAATTGTACCTGTTAGGACATAACTCTTAGTAACCTTGTTTTTAGTTTAGTGGTGACCCAAAGCAATTTTAAACCCTTTTTATTTACCAACCTATGAAAACACCAATAATGTTTAAGTATGTTACCCCATGAAATTTAAGGAGTTAAAGTGTACTTGATGTTATTTAACAATTAGCATTTTAACTTTGTAAATTAATCAGATGTCTCTAACACATTTGAGTAATCCCATACATGTCTACTCTAATTCACTTATTTTGTAAAAATCAAGATATCAGACAAGTGTCCTGTACAATATTTGCCATCTCTTTCCTGTTGAAGAAAAGTACTAGAAACAATTGATATTAGACATTTTATTAACATCAACATTTCATTAGTTTGACCACCTAGAGACTTGAGTTATTTTCAAAGACATTTTACTTTTTATTAGTTTACCCAATTTAAATTGAACCCTTTAAATCACATGAATTAAAAGTATGTGGATCCATTAAAAAAATTAATTTTAGGAGACTTCAATTTTGATACAGACAAAACATGACGTCAGACAGCACAACATACAAATAATACAAAATCAAAGGCCTTGTAACTTCATAGGTGAATCTCCATTGCAATGTAACAGAGGTCCAAAAACTCTAGTTGAATTAAAAACTAGAACTGATCAAAAAGTCATGAGCTCAAAAAAATATTCAATTAAAAACAACAAGAATTCTTGAAAAAATTCTGGAAAAATGTCCGTTAATTACTTTATTGAAGTACCATAAAATATACTTTTGCTGGAGTTCAGATAAAACTTTTGCTTTTCTCTTTTGTTTCTTGGGTTTGAGACTGGTCTCCTAATGAGCCTTCAGGCTTTCTTTGTTTACATTCAATGTAAACCTTGACTGAGATCTGGAAGGAGCTGAGCTAACAGGTTTTAGCAGAAACTTTGTGCCTAGGGCATTTTAGCCTTTTCTATCAGGACAGGCTTGGATGTCAAAGAAAAAACATGACACCTTATTTTCCATTACTTTTGAGAATGAAGCTACTATGCTAAGCTCCTCACTGAGATGCCATTGGCTATTGAGATGCCTCTGACCCCCTATCCAGGTTTTATTTTCCCCTTTGTGACAAACAGGTTAAATCTTGCTTCATAGGTAAGCTGAGGACAGGCGCTTGAACTAAGGCCAATTTTTGATATTCCAGGGACAGAATATTGTCCCATGGTGGCTATTTTCCTGTAGTATTGAACCTGTTGATGGCATAATTAAGCTTTATTTTTTTGAGATCTTATCATTCGTATCAGCTAAGAAGTTTAGGAGTTTACATACTGGAGGACAATTACAGATGTTTTATCTCGGAACTTTGTTAAGTCCTTAGCTAAAGTTTGTTCAAACAGATGAGGGCCATCTCTAAATCCTGAGGCAACACTGTCTAGGTTACTTGAGACATATTATCTGGTTCCTCAAAGGTAATCAGAAATTGTTATTCTGAGTCTAGCATACACAGAAAAGGCATCTTTTAAATCTAACTTAGTAAACCAAGCAGCAGCTGGAATTTCAGATAACAGAGTAAGAACTACAGGGTGGGGGAAATTACTGCTTCATTATTCTAAGGTTTTGGACTAGGAAGTTTGCTTTCACTCCTAAAATGGGTGAATTGCATGGGCTATTGCAAGGTATTAAACATTTCTGTCATTTTGAATGATATTTAATAAGCCCTTTTTCTTGTCTTTATGCTCCCTTTTCTTTCTTTTTGATCTCTATAAAAAAATAGAAGATGCAATCTTCATCTAAGGATTCATCAGGGCCACGTGCCAATTTTTGTAATTTCCTCTAAATATTTGGGGCTGACTGAATGATAAATTTATACTTTAAAAGTAGGTGACCTTCTATGGATTCAGGATTCAGGGTGGTGTGTCTTCTTATTGCCTTCCTGAGTCTCTCCATGAAAATAGCAGGATTTTCCTGAAGGCCTCATAATAGATTTCTAGGCATCATATGTTAGGTTGGAAACTTAGGTGACTGTAGGTGGCAGAGCTGAGGAGCTGGAACAAAGGCCAGCCCATCAAAGGTGACCATCAACTGGGCTAGAAAGTTCCATTGACTCTTCGTGTCCACCTTCATTCTTCATGTCACTCAACAGGACCCTCTCCCATCCCAGCCTATAAAAACCCTGGGCAGCCAGGGCCACTTGCGATTTTCTCCGGGTCCTTATACCCCGGGGGTCTGGGAACTTCACCCAAGAGCCAAATTCCTATAAACCTTGCTCTGGCCACTTTCTGTCCAATTTTATTTGGCCGCCAACTGTGCCAGCTGAGCCCGCAGAGCCCACCGAGTTTACATTTGGTGCCAAGACCTGGGAGGTGTTTTTCAGGCTCCCCCACCTTGGGGTTGAGACCCACCCCCTCCTCAGAAGAACCAGGAGGTTCCATCCCGTCCCGCTCAGCTCTGCTCGGTTTGCTCCATCCCACTTCAAAGCACAGTAAGTTCCCTGCTTTTTTTTTTTTTTTCCCCATTTGCAGTTCCAATTTCTCTTCCATTCTGACGAGGGTTCTGTGCCCTTGGCAGGCCATGGACTCCCCTGCCCATCCATCTCTGGTTACAGCAGAGTCGTTTGGGCTTCCAGTTAGCCTCCGTGTCCATCTTGGGCCCCAAGACTTGAGAGATGTCTCAGCTTTTGGCTCGCCTGCCTTTGTCCAGTGTACACAAGTCAGAACTTGGGCACCTCTTCTGCTTTTGTACATCTCTCTCTGGGTAAAATTGGACACCTAATGCAAAATACCGGGAGCTCATCAGACCCCAAAACTCCTTTGGGGTGTATCCACTGTAATTTTACCAAATTGGGAGTTCCCAAATAATTAAGCCATAAACAGCTAATTTTTTATTTGACCATGATCTGGCCTGAGTATATTCTAGATAATGGCTCAAGACGGCCACCAGAGGGCACTCTTGACTTTTAAATTCTCACAGACTTGGGCAGCCATCCTTTTAAGGCAGAAAAGTGGTTAGTTTTTTATTTGACATTGGTCAAGCCTCAATGTTTTAGATGGCCCCCGAGAAGTACTCACAGTCATTTGCAAGCTTTCTTTTTGGAATTTGACGCTTGTCCCACTCCTCCTTCTACCTGCTTCACCACCCACATTCTCCTCCCTGGAGTGGTCCCAAACTCGGCCTACCCCCATGCTCTGGCCAAAACTCTGCTGCCTCTTCCTGTCCTCCTCCTGCAAACCTGTCCCCTCCTCCTGCAGATTTAACTCCTCCTCCCCCTTTCCTCCTTGGAGCCCTCCCACTTCCCTTCCCACCTCCTCCTTCAGAATGCCTCTCCACCCAGTCTGCTCCATCCTCCCCTGTCAGCACTGACAGGCTACTTTATAAGACTCTCCCACTCCCTAACTCAGAGCTTCTTTATCCTCTCCAAGAGGTAGCTGGTGCAAAGGGGTTATGTGAATCTAAGTTCCATTCTCATTTAGGGTCTTTCTCTGCTGATTCCTCTACTTATATTAAGGAATTTAAGTATCTTTCCCAAACTTATAGTCTTAATATCCTTTCATCCACTCCCAGTATCCCACAGGCAGCACAGGACCACACTGACCAAGCCCATTTATCAGACATAACTTCACCCACAGGGGCAGGTTCCAATAACCAATCCAAGCTGGAACTATCAGAAAGGCCAGCAAAGCCACCGTTACTGTGCTTGCATGGTCCAATACCTCCTTGCAGGCATGCAAGCAGTCTCCAATAAGGTGGTAAACTTTGATAAATTGAGGGAAATTACCCAGAATCAAGATGAGAATCCAGCTCTGTTTCTTAACTGCCATATAGAGGCCCTTAGAAATATACTAAACTGGACCCTGAATCTCCCTCTGGGGCTACAGTGCTAGCGAACCTACTTCATTTTTCAATCAGGCCCTGATATAAGAAAAAAGCTCAAATGAGCTAAGGAGGACCCTCAAACCCCTATCCGAGATCTGGTAAAAATGACCTTTAAAGTCTATAATGCTCCTCCCAGAAAATCAACTGAATTGGTCAGGCAAGCTTGTTTACAGATAAAGATGACACTCCAAACCCAAGCCTTGGTAGCTGCCCTGTGGCTCCAGTGAGAGCTTCAAAGGGGAGCCAACAATGGTCTCCTCCAGGGGCTTGTTTCAAGTGCAAATGTGAAGGTCACTGGGCTCAATGTCCAAACCCATGGCCCCCCACCAGGCTGTGTCCCACTTGCAAACAATCAGGACACTAGAAGAGTGACTGCCCAGTGTCTCTACACAGAGATGTGGCCAGCCATGCAATTCTTTCCCATGAGCCTTGGAATTTGCAGAAGACTGAAGAGTTAGGTCAGAAATTAGGTGACTGTAGGGGGCAAAGCTGAGCAGCTAGAACTAAGACCAGCCCACCCAAGGTGACCAGAAAGCTCACAGCAAGGTGGATGGAAAGTTCCACTGACCTTTCACACCCACCTGTCACTCAACAGGACCCCCTCCCATCCTAGTCTATAAAAACCCTGGGCAGCCAGGGCCACTTGCGATTTTCTCCGGGTCCCTATAACCCTGGAGGTCTGGGAATTTCACCCTGAGAGCCAAATTCCAATAAAGCTTGCTTCGACCACTTTCCGTCCCATTTTAGTTGGCCGCTATCTGTGCCCACCAAGCCCGCCAAGCTTACATTTGGACCCACTGTTGAGCCCACTGAGCGTTCCCAAGCTTACATGAAGGAGCCTGGACTCAAGGACCCTTATAACCCTAGCCAGGTCCAGGGTAAAAGCTCCAGGTAGTGGGTAAATCCATAATTTTCCTTTTAGACATGGAGACCACATATTCTGTCTTGCTTGCCTACTCTGGGTATTTATTTCCTTCCAGGTTTCAGTTATGGGAATTGATGGAAAACCCTCCTTCCCAAGCAGAACAGCTAGATTAGCCTGTGCCCTGGAGGGACATCCTTGTTCACACTTCGTTCCTAGTTATTCCCTCCTGTCCAGTCCCCCTCCTAGGAAGAGATGTTCTCCAACTCCTAGGATCCACCTTACAGCTTCTTCCCAGGCATACTGCTAGTGCTCACCTTCTTCTACATCTGTTTCATATATTCTCTAACACCCCCACACCACCTACCCTACCATTGTCCCTAGACCTGGTCGACTCCCAAGTCTGGGACACTTCCAAGCCAGTCATGGCCTCCCACCTCAAGCCAGTCCTTTTCCAACTGAAACCTCAAGCTAAGTTTCCTTCATGTCCCCAATTTCCTTTTTCCCTGTACTCACAGGGAAGAACTTAAACCCATTATAGACCTGTTGCTTACTCAGGGACTCCTTATCCCTACTGATTCCCCTTGTAATGCCCCCATACTGCCAGTACATAAACCCTCAGGAACCTATCGCTTGGTTCAGGACCTCCATCTAATTAATGAGGCAGTTATTCCCAATCACCCCGCCGTTCCTAACCCTTACACCCTTCTTTCCCACATCCCCCTTCTACCACCCACTTCACAGTCCTGGATCTCAAAGACACCTTCTTTACTGTTCCCCTTCACCGTGACTCCTATTACCTCTTTGTCTTCACATGGGAGGATCCTACGTCCCTTAGGTCTCAACAGCTGACATGGACAGTTTTAGCCCAAGGCTTCTGGGACAGTCCTCACCTTTTTGGGCAAGCCTTAGCTCAGGATTTGGCTACTTGTGACTTGGGAAATAGCACACTCCTACAATATGTGGATGACCTCCTCCTATGCAGCCTATCCCTCAAGGCCTCCCAGACTCACAGTGCCCAGCTCCTTAACTTCCTGAGGTCTTGAGGCTATGGGGTCTCTCCAGCCAAAGCCCAACTCACCACCCCTTCAGTCACATATTTGGACATACTCCTCACTCCTATCTCTAAGAGTCTCACAACAGACAGAATCCAAGCCCTGCATGACTTACAGCCACCAGAAATGGCAGATTACATTATCTCCTTTCTGGGTTTAGCTGTCCTTTTTAGACACTGGGTCCCTAATTTTGCACTCCTTGCCAAACCCCTATATCAGGCAGCAAAAGAGACTCCACATGGGCCCCTTACCACCCCCAAGGTGATAGCTGACTCTGTTTACAAGCTCAAGGATGCTCTTATCCTCCCCTGCTCTCTCTCCCCAACCCTAAATGTCCTTTCCCCCTCTTCCTGGGCAAAAAGCAGGGTGTTGCCACTGGCCTCCTCATGCAACCACCTGGATCTTCTCACAGACCTGTGGCATACCTCTCCAAGCAGCTTGATTCCACAGTTCATGGGTGGCTACCATGTCTTGGAGCACTGGCGACAGATGCTGAATTAACTAAGGAAGCTCTAAAACTCATCCTACTTCAACCAATAACTGTGTTTTCTACCCACCAACTGCAGGGCCTCTTAAGCCATAAATCCCTTTCACTCCCACAGGTGCTAGAGGTGCTACATTCACCTCATGAGGACCTCTTCAATTACCCACTCCTCTCACCTGACCTAACAATTTTTGTACATGGCAGTTCTGTGCTGGGTCCTGATGGACGCTGTAGAGCCTGCTTTACACAGTTGTCACCACCACCTCAGTCCTGGAAGTCAATTGCCTTCCAGAAGGGACCACTTCCCAAAAGGCAGAACTCTTTGCTCTGATCAGGGCTCTAATTTTATCCAAAGGTAAACAGGTGAACATCCATACAGATTCGAAATATGCCTTCTTGATAGCTCACACACATTGGCCTATATGGAAGGAATGTGAATTTTTCACTACGAATTTCTCACCAGATGGGAAAGAAAAACAGAAGGTTCTAAGTATGGGAACGTATTCAGTAGGAAGTAAAAGAATGTTTCTAAGACAGAAAGTTTTCGTGTGATGGAATATATGAGGATCAAAGTAAGTGCTAAGAAAGTCTGTGTAAGTAAAGGGCAAATTTCAACAAGTTTGCATATAACTAAGTTGGTTATATGTACGTGAGACAGGCTATGGCCTAGTACCTAGGAATATTCCTGTGCAGGGGCACAAAATGCCTGGCTGCTGTGGCAGTACCCTTGCTGGGGAGGCTCTGTGCAAGAATCTTATCAGCTCTGACATTGTTCTCAGACACACAACTCTCAGGCAGGAAGGAATTCCTTTGCCAGATAACCAGTGTTTCCTCAGTTCCCTTCTCTGGTTCCTGCCTGCCTTACATTAACTTGGGACAGTGGAGTTTCTTGAGAGCTACACAGAGCTCCTAACATTGCACTTTGCAGCTGTGAAAATGTTACATAGATGTCCTAGTCTCTGTAACCTTCCTGAAAACAAAGAATAATACTTACATAATTCTTAACCTGATAATAAGATATATATAAAGATTACTGATGTAACTCGTTAGAACTGCATTTCCATCAGAGAACAAAGCTCCATCTGATCTCAGCTTAATCTTCAAAATCTCTTTTGTGAAAAGATCCACCTTACCTGAGATAAGGCTCTGCCTCACCCGGCTGCATATTAGAATGGCTCCAAAGAAAGTCAGACTTTAATTCATTTAAATTTGTGTTCAAAGGTTTGATGTCTGTTGTAAAGATTACTGTGATCTCAAAGAGGGGATATAATGCATAACTCAGACTCAGCTAAAATTCAGGATACCTATTGCACAAACTGAATGTTCTACTGTTGGTGATTCCATTTTGTAATTTCCTTGTAAACTCTGTAACTGTTGCCTGATTAATTTTTGCAGAAGTACTGCTTCAAAAGCAAACACTGTAAATTAACTTGAAATAGTAAGACATCACCAGTAGGACAGATAATGTAAACCTCAATTAGATAAAAGAGGGTGAATAACTGTAAAGTCATAGACATTGAAGTTAAAGCCCAGCACTTTTACTTTATGACTGGTGAGACTAGCTTGCTGGCAGTTAAGATCAAATTTAGAGACTGAGATTAAATACAGAGGCCAAGAAAATCAGTAGCAGGTCAATTTGACCAGCTTGACCTTGGACACCTAATAAAAGAGTTAAAACTGAAATATAGCCATTCCTGGGCTTTTAAAAGAAACAATAGTTAAATGCAACCTAAGATTTACACTGTGTTAACACCCCTAGAGTAAATAAAGGCTGGAAGCTACATGGAGATTCTTAGGCAGATGTACCTGCTGACTATCAAGAGAAACTTCCAAAACCAGGAGATTTTTAGTCAGTTTAAGGCCTACAGATCCTGTGAAGCTACATAGGTAGGCTTAATCTGTGCTTGTTAGTATGATTATCTAGCCCTAAGTCACAGAAATATAGAGATCTCTACTAAACACAGGTTATACCAACAAGAGGACTTGGTTATGCAGTCACTGCCAACCAAAAGCTAGAACAGCAACTCCAGAAGGCAGTAGAGGAATCTGCTGCCCCCTGATATCCCTGCAAAGATAAATAACATTTATTGCTCAAGTTTCCTTGCAGAACAGTTGAGCACTAGATCTGACAGCAGACAAAAGGGGAACACGCCTCTTCCTGAAAGAATGTTGTTGCTGCATCATTGAAACCGATCTAATGGAAGCAACGTCAAAGCTCTCAGATGTCTAAATAAAAGGCTGAAGCAAGAAGAAACAAATGACCCCTGGCCAGGATGGCTGAACTCCACTCTTGTCACCTGGCTGACCCCTACCCTTACTCCCCTATCTGTGATAGGATTTCTGCTAATGATTGCTCCCTGTCTTCTCAGGTTTGCCCAGAACTGTGTAAGTGAGGTTGCCAGGGTGACCTACAACCAGATGCTCCTACACTCCTATAGCCACCTCCCTGCCAACCTAAAACCAGAAACTGTTTCTCCCCATGACACCCTGTAACATGCAGGAAGTAGCCAGATGGACTCAGGTGCCCTATATCACCAAAAAGGTTGCGATGTTAGGTCGGAAATTTAGGCGACTGTAGGTGGCAGAGCTGAGCAGCTGGAACAAAGGCCAGTCCGCCAAATGTGACCATCAAGTGGGCTAGAAAGTTCCACTGACTCTTCACGTCCACCTGTCACTAACAGGACCCCCTACCATCCCAGCATATAAAATCCCTGGGCAACCAGGACCACTTGCAATTTTCTCCAGGTCCCTATACCCTGGGGGTCTGGGAACATCACCTGAGAACCAAACTCCAATGAAGCTTGCTCTGGCCAATTTCTGTCCGATTTAATTTGGCCATTACCTGTGCCTGCTGAGCCCGCAGAGCCCTCTGAGATTACATTTGGTCCCGCCTCCGAACCCACCGAGTTTATATCTAACTCACTAAAATCCCAGTTAGGATGGTTTCTGGGAACTGCCTGTGCTCTAGATGTTTAATAGCATAATTTTGCAGGTGAAGTCAAATACCTGGTGTAAGTTTTGAAACATTTCAATACTTTTTAGATTTCTCCAAAAACCTCCCTAAATTTGTTTTTGTCTGTCTTAAGTTGGGAGGATTCCCTTGATCTTCCTCCCTTAGTGGGCAATTACTGAAGGCTTTCTCCTCTCATGGTAGAGATTATTAATGTCAAGCGTGGTAGACTAAAGGAATCTCTGGAGGGTGAGGGGACATCTATTGATTCTTAGGCATTTAACGCCCTTTGCTTGGAGGTCTCACAGGAGGGGTTTTTAAATGCCTCCCTCTTGCAGCTTAAAGAGAACAAAGTGAGCACATTTAAGCACAGGACCAGTAATGGGGAGACTCTAGAAAGACTAGTGAAGGCTAACTATGCAAACAAAGGGAACCTGAGCATTTTCATACTAATTGTCCTATGTCTTTCTCTTGATCCTACCATCTGAATGCTTAATGCCTGATCAGAGAGAAAAGGGGAAGCATTGTGGAGGGAGTGGATGTGGGGGGGTGTGCTGTATGGCCTGTACAGAGGCAAAGGTAATTGGCACTTTCCCTTAGTGCCATTTGTCTACCAAACACACTGGATACCATGTAGAGTGGTTGGGAAGGGGAGGCCAGAGAAAGAGCCTTTGGGGTCCACCTGAGAGATGCCCAGGCCAGAGAACCCTGCAGTTGTTCCAACCATTCCTCCACCTCCATGCATCCTGGGTAAGTCAGGACTAGGAACACTGTGTACTGGTGGCAATTGTGCTCTGGTCCTGGGCAGAAAAGTGAGAAATGACTTTGGCAGATTCCAACATGCCTGGTCTGCACAGAGCAGGTGATTGGAACTTGCCTAGGCCAGAAACCTCTCACATGAGTCTTGAAGAATGGCGACTGCACTAACTGACTTTAAGTAGCCAGTGGGTGCCCATTTTACCCTCCAAAATTAAAGAGACAGAAAGCTGCACCTCAAACAGTTGTGGGGTGCATGGAGAGAGAAGCTTATCTACCTCGCTCAGTGTGATCTCGGTAAAGGTTGGCCACTCCGCGGAGCAGAGTGTAGTAAACTTACCCTTCTTTAGGTGGTCCACACCAACGTTCCATCCTCTGTCCTGGACCTCTGAGAAGTGACTCAGGAGGAAAGTCTTAGGAGTTACCTGAGCCTGTCCCATAATAATGAGGAGAAAAGAACTAAGCAGACAGAAAAGAATGATGAAGGCATTCCACACAGTAAAACAAATTTTCACAGGACTCTGTAACATTCACCGGCCAGTCAACCATACCACTCTCACAGGCACAATGCCTTTTCAAATTTACACTATCAAAATCAGACAAAGAATCTTTTATTAATAGCCACCCAGACAGCATTCACTGGGGAACATCGATGTGACTCCTGATTATTGGGGACATCTCCCACGACTTTCAACAGTGGAACCTCTAGGGTCGCTCACAACTCTTTCCTTCCGCCAAACAAGAATTCTCAACTAAACTCAAATGGGGATTTGTGTCCCAGCAAATGGAGGTGACCAATCCTCCTTCCACTGCAAATCTCCTTAGAAACCTCAGTACCGTGGGCCGTTTGTCTCCTGGAGTGGAGTCGGACGGGCCTCTCCCGGGCGAGCCCCCAAATGTTGGTGATCAAAATCGACTGATCCCCAGAGAGTCAAAGTGTACACACAATAATGCAGGACACACAATGAGATTTTATTGCAAGCTTGAGCTTGGACCGCAACCAGCCTCTCAGACCTCTACAATGGCTGAGTGGGGAGTGGCCCCAAGGGGTGAGAAAGCACTCTATTTAAGAGATTTTTCAAGCATTCACACACAAAGTCCTGTACATTATTGGTTAACATTTGAACAGCTAAACTTTTGTCCTCTTTCATTGGGTCCCACCAGTCTATTTGATTCTCATTGGGTCCCACCAGAACTGAACAGTCCTGGAGGAAGAAGGGAGGAGGGAAGGGGTAAATTATGCAGGAGATGAGTCAGGGCTAGGCCCACCTGTCCTTGATAGAAAAGGTTCCTGGGCAGCTGCACATTCCTCGGACAGGTATCTCTTAAAGTCTTGATAAGCCCAGGGACCCAGCACGTCCTATTTGTCCTGTATTGGCTCTTGAGGGTGCTGTTGCAACCACCTGCATCCTGGTGATTAAGATAGTCTCTCATTCCTAGTGTTTATGCGCCCTCTCCTGTGGGGGGTTTTACAGATGTCACCCTGTCGTCAACAACTGCGAGCATGCAGAAGAGCCCTATGCATGACTGTGACCCTGGGGAATGCTCTATGCATGCCTGTGAGTGAGGGGAAGCATCTATGCATGATTTTGACCCTGGGGAATGACCATAAGCATGACTGTGACCATGGAGAGATCCGTACACATGACTATGATCCTTGGAAAGTGTTCTATGCATGACTGTGACCCTGTGGAAGGGCTTATGTATGATTGTGACCATGGAAAAGGGCCTATGCATGACTTTGTACCTGGTGAAGAACCTAAGCATGACTGTGACCCAGAGGTAGTGAAGCCAGAATTGGGGACAGGCAGTTAGTGTAGAAATAGGGGATTGGGTCAAATCAAGGAAATGAAGGTCATGAAAGCCATCTGCCTCTGGAAGTTGGAGACTGCCCCTGGGAGAATGGAATGTCAAGGATCTCTCAGAGCCCATTGATTACCAAATTTACCTGCCCTTATCAAGGACTGAAAGCAAGGAACTACTAATTAGTGCCCCCTGGGCCCTTGCCTGGCTGAATCAGTTTGGCCCTCCCCCTGCCCCATCTGATTCTCACTTTATGCATCTCATCTGCAAACCCAGGCCTTGTCACATAGGCAGGAAGGAGAGATAAGGAGGGAGAGAACTGGAGGACAAAAGAGACCTTAGCCTATAAAATATGTAGGGTGGGCTCACTTCTGGGGACTCTAGAGCATCAGCCATGGGCCCCTTCTCCTTCCCGGGAGAAGTCTGTATTATTACTACTTTTACCGAAAAACTGCTTAATATGCTTGCCTTGGCGTGCTTCTCTAGTGTTCAAACTTCAACATTAGAGGGAGCAGAACTTGACACCGGTAAATGGCAGTATCAGTAGGACCGATGCATAAATGTGACCCTCGGGAATGGCCCTAAACATGACTGTAACTTTGTGGAAGGCTGAATGCGTGACTATTATTGTGGGGATGGGGCCTATGCAAGACTGTGACCATGGAAAAGGGCCTATCTATTACTGTGACCCTGCAGAAAGGCTCTATGCATGACTTTGACCCTGAGGAATGGCCTGTGCATGACTGTGATCTGGGTAAGGGCCTATACATGACTGTGACCCTAAGGAAAGGACTATACATGACTGTGACCATGGGGAAGTGTCTGTGCATGACTGTGACACTGGAGAAATCCCAGAATCCCATTGAGAGGCAGGGCAAAGACCAGAGGCCCACTGAAACTGTGAGCATGGGAAAGGGCCCTTTGTATGAATGTGACCTTGTATAAGGGTCCTATGTGTGACTGTGGTAATGTGGAAAGGCCTGTGCATGACTATGATACTCAGGAAGGGTCCTGTGCATTTCTGTGACCATGGGGAATGGCTCTATGGAAGACTGTGACCATGGGGAAGAGCCCTATGCATGACTGTAACCTTGGGGAAGGGAACTAAGCATGACTGTGACCATGGCAAAGGACCTATGCATGACTGTGATCCTGGGAAAAGTCCATGCATGACTGTGATTCTGGGGAAGATCATATACATGACTGGGGATCTGGGGAAGGCCCTATGCATGCATGTACTCTGGAGGTGGGCCCTAAACTTGACTGTGGCAATGGAAAAAGGGCCTATGCATGAGTGTGAGATGGGGAAGGGCCCATGCAGGAGTGTGACCCTGGGGAAACGTCAATGCACAAGGTGACCCTGAGGGAGGGCCTATGCATGACTGTGACCATGGGAAGAGCCTGTGCATAACTGTGACTCTGAGGAAGGGCCTCTTCATGACTGATATGGGAGAAGGGTCTATGGATGACTGTGACCCTGGTGAATGGACCTATGCATGACTGTGAACATGGGAAGAGCTTTATGCATGACTGTGACCCTGGGGAATTCCCTGAATCCATTGAGACCAAGGGCAATGCCCAGAGACTCACTGAAACACTTAGAAAGACCATGACCCCACTGATGTCCTGGAAAAGTCTTGAGAACCAATGAGACACTGAGAAAGGCCCATTTACATGACCTGGGTAGAGGCTCTGAACACCATTGAGAAGAGTGAACGCTAACACAGAAACAATGGGGAAGAATTGCTAAGAACTTTTAGACAGTCCTGAGTTCTACTGACATTCTGGGAAGGTCCTGTGTCCCAGTGATACTCTGGGAAATGTTCTGATTCCTCATGAGATCCTAGAAAATGCTCCAAGCTCCTATGCACACTTGGAGAAGGCACTCAATCTGACTGAGACTCTGTAGAAGGCTGTGAGATATGCTGAGAAACTGGGGAAGGTGCTGAGCCCCATTCCAACACCAGGGAAAGCAATTAGCACCTGTGAAACCCTAGAATGGTGCTGAGCTCTGCTGAGGACATAGGTAAGGCCCTGGGATGCACTAAGTCCCTGTGTGGGCCCTGAATCCAATGTGCCCTGGAGGAAGTTTCTCAGCTGCACTGAGGTCTGGGAATACTACTGAGATTCTGAGAAAGTCCCAGACACAATCTGAAATTGTGGGTATGGCCATGAGTCCCATTAAGTCCCTAGGCAAGGGCCTGAGGTCCACGAAAAACCTTGGGAATATTCTGAAATCCACAGAGACCCTGAGGAGGTCCAAGATCCCAAGTGAGTTACTCTGGAAAAACCACTGAGACTCTGGCAAAATCCCTGAACACTGCTTTGACCTGGGGAAGGCCTAGAGTTCTACTTAGACACTGGAGAAGACCCAAGAGCTACTGTGATTCTGGGGATAATCTGAGGAACACTGAGACCCTGGGCAAGGCACTGATTTCCATTGAGACCCTGTGGAAGGCTCTGAGCACCACTGTGACCTCAAGAATGACACTGAGTATATAAAATATAATATTTAGCCTTATCTGGGATATAAGACTCAATCTTATTCATTTTGGATTTCTGACATGTATCCAAGCATAACCATGTATATATAGCCCTTCCTTTCCCCTCCCAAAGTTTTGTTTGTACTGGGAAATGATCTCAGTGGCACTCGACCACTGAGCCACATCCCCAGTCCTACTTTGTATTTTATTTAGGAACAGGGTCTCACTGAGTTGCTTAGCACCTCACATCTGGTTAGGCTGGCTTTAAAACTTGTGATCCTCATGCCTCAGACTTCTGAGCTACTGAGATTAGTCATGTGATACAAAACTTGGCTTCCCTCCCCAATTTTAACATTAGTGATTCATATAATTGTAACCCCAAACTCCTCCTATTATAGAAGGGGACAGTTTTGAATTGGGGATTAAAATAGGCAGACTGCCTGTCAACATGTGCTTGCTTGCTGACTTTGGTAGCCAACCCTTCTGCAGAAGTAAAATTTGCCTTGCCAAGCAACTTCTGAGAACATGCTTGATTTTATGAGGCACCTTGGTATCTCTAAAATGTTGCCACCCAACCTGGGGATTCATTCATCACCTAGGGGTTCATGGGGACTTCTCTTTAGAGGAGAAGCATCCCAGTGCCTTGTTGCCATGGACTCGGGTTGTGGGATGATACCTATGATACCTGGGACTATAAACAGGTCTCAAATCAAAAGGTGATCAGCAACAGAGAGAGAGCAAACCCCAGTAAGTGCAGCAGCACCCAGGAAGCTCCACAAACAGATGAGGTAGGAACGTCTGTTCTAAAGAAAGAAGTTCTTCCTTGGGGTCAGGACATCCTGGAGGCTGTGTGAGTGTGATTGAGATGTGAGTGTGAGAAATCTTCCAAAAGGATAGTTGAACCCCTTTTCATAAACATAAGCCCACAGCCAGGGAGTGGCATCCTGTGTGGGGGAAGAGACCACCAGTGGGAAATTTGAGCATCTAATGAAAAAAACCTCTAGAGAAGGGGAGGCCAGCAGGGGAAAAGACACTGAAATTTCCCCAGATAGTCCTGGGGGCCTTATGTTAAAATTTTGGAAAGAGAGTCTTAGGAGAAAAGGGAAAAGATACCAAAGTTGATAAAATGGTATTGTGTTTTTAGCACTCATTGGGTGCACAGGCAGTTTGGAGCGTACACGGAATCCCCAGGAACAATTATAGGCCTAGACACAGGGAAGGAAAATGGAAAGCACAGGCCCTTCCCAGGTTTGAGTCATACTGTAAAAATCTGTGACAGGCTCTATTTTAATTTCTAAAGCAATAAATCTAATAGTTACTTTGGCCCCTACCTGTAGAAATTTAAAACTCAGAAAATAGTTACAAAATTCTTGTTTCCAGTCTGTTCTAACTTTATCTGTGCCTATATCTGTTGTCTCCATATATGCTTGTGCCTCTATTGTTTATATGGTGTGAAAATTAGAAATAGATAAATGAACACTTATAAACTATGTAAACTGTCACCCAAATGGATCCAAATGCCTTTCAGTTCACATAAGTTAAATTGGTAGGGAGTAAAGATAGCTTCAAGATTAATAATCTACATGTTTCTAGGTCACAAATCAATCTATAAGTTATATAAAATGCAATGACCATTGCATCTAAGTATTTTTTTTTGACAGGAATGATGGACTTAGAATATTAACTAGACTTGTTTGCTATCTTGAATTTCAAGGGTAACACAAATTAGAAGTGGGTAAATTTCTTTTTACTAAATGGAATTCAACTTCACAAATGTATTTGTGAGAAGAGTGTCACAATGCACTCAACCCAGGAGACTTTCCAACCACAAGTAAACAAAAGGATGTGGGGACAAATAATTTTTATTTCTTTAAATAACCAAATAGGAGAGAGTAAACCTAGGTCACATTCTGGAAGTTGTACACCCCATAGTACTCCACCAATGAGGAACCTGGGGAGGGCTCTTTTGCTTTCGGGGATAAAATGTAGGGTTGTACCCAATCTGTGTGTTCCTGAACAATAGGTGCCCAGTCTTTCAAGAACATCTTTAAGTAAAGCCTCACTTTTTTACTCTACCTTGTATTTCTTAGCTCATTATTTGGACTTGTTAGTGTTTTGAAGAAGTGCTCCTTGTGACAGAACAACCTGACTTAATTTGAGATAATAATCCATCACCTATAGAACAGAGAGGATGTAATTCTGACTTCCGATTCTAATACATGCCCCAATTAATTATAGACATTGAAGTTAAAACCCAGGACTCTTACTTCAAGACTGGCAAAACTGACCTGCAAAATGTTTAAAATCAAAATGTGGAGAACCAAAGTCAAGTAAGTAAATGGGTCAAGGAAAAAGTCACCAATATTTGGCCCTTGTCCTCTAAGGTCATCCAGGATCCAGGGAACAACAGGACACCCCTGAGGGTCCTGCAAATCTGGAGAGTCACCTGACCTGTTGATCAGGGGTGTTGAGAGTACCCTAGAGAACAGGAAGTGAACCAGTGCATACTCTGCAAAGAGCAGGGTCATTGGAGTGGATAATGGCAAACCACCTGGGGCCAGAAAGGGAAACCAAGGAAAGCCACATGGGATCAGCAAGACCTTGATCCATCCTGGCAGATGGCACAACTTTAGAGGAAAAGCTAAAGGAGCCAAGAGACTTCTCATGAGTCCCAAGATTGATCCCTGATAAATCTCAGCTGACTCTAGTACTAGAGAGGAAAAAGGTCAATTTTGAAGAAGTTGGTCTTAAAACACCTGGCAAGAGAAAATACCCAAATTGCTCCACACATGGGCATTTAAACAATAGGATAATGGTTCTTTTATTGTCATTTGAAATGTTCTTTTCTGTCAGTTCTCCCAGAAGCAAGTATAACTATACAATGGAATATTACTCACCTTTAAAGAAGAATGATATTCTGGCATTGCTGGTAAATGGATGGAATTAGAATATATCCTGCTAAGTGAAATAAGCCAAACCCAAAACACAATATGCCAAAATGTTTTTTAATATGCTGAAGTTATTTCACAATAAGGTGCCGGAGGATAGGGAAGAATAGAGTTACTTTAAGGTAGAGAGGAGTGAAGCAAGGGAAAGGGGTGTGGAGGAAGGAATGATAGCAGAGTGAAACAGACATTATCACCTCATGGAGTCTCAGAGTAACATGGAGTCTGTTTGGTCATTGCCCATATAGACTGGCCTGTAACATTTCCAAGGAGCCAAATCTGCCAGCCCATCACACATAATCTATAAAAATTATGAGAAACTGTGGATGGGTGCAATAATTTGGAGTTTGGTTTTTCTCTGGGCCCCTGGTGTAAAATAATTTATTTGGAGTTCTCCTCTCTGAGTGCTATTTCTTGATCAGTCTTTTTCCCACAACAGCCCTGAGCCTGCTGTGGTTTAGACATTAGGTATCCCCCAAAAGCTCATGAATGAGACCATGCAAGAATATTCAGAGGCTAATGACTGGTTTATTATTGCCTTAACCCAATCAGTGAATTACTCCCCTGATAGGGATTAACTGAGCAGTAACTGAAGACATGTAGGATGCATTGATGTGGCCATGTCACTGTTGTATGCTGATTTTAATTACTTTGAGTTATGTACCAAGTGGTGAAATAACCAGGTCAAATGGTTGTTTCATTCCAAGTTTTCTGAAGAATCTCCACACTCCTTTCCAGAGTGGTGGCACCAATTTGCAATCCTACCAGCAGTATATAAGTGTACCTATCCACTGCATCCTCCCCTACACCATTGTTGCTTCTATTCTTGATAATTGCTATTGTGACTAGAGTGAGAAGAAATCTCAATGTAGTTTTAGTTTGCATGTATCTAATTGCTAGAGATGTGGAACATTTGTCCACATATTTGTTGACTATTCATAATCCTAGGCAATGTCTGTTCAGTTTCTTTTCCCATTTATTGATTGTTATCTGTTTCCTTTTTTTTTTCTAATTTTTTGAGATTGTTTTATATCTGTGTCAGTTGATGTTTAATCTGAATACATGGGGACCACATGATGGAAGATTTACTAGTGGCATGAGAGACTTTGTTCTTTAGCATTCTCAGTCCACCACATTTGTGTCTCTGATATGCACTTAAATGAAGTTACTAGCATGAAGGTTGGCCTGGGAGAAGCCCAAGGAGATGGCTGTCCAAAAGGTGCACAGAATGAGTCCTGGAGGTGACACACAAAAAGAAAGGAAGTGCCCATCACAATCACTCACATTAAAATGATGGCTGATCTCCTGGCAGCAGGGGTGGATTGCCAGGAGATAGCATCCAGCCTACTTTGGTCCTTCTTGAGCTGTGGGTACAGATATGCCACCAGTAGTACCTGAAAGAGGCAGAGGTACACAAACATCCTGAGAAGGCTGACCTGTGCAACTGAAAGGCGACCTGGTTGCTTTTAGTAGGAGTGAGGAGGCTGTCCTTCAGCATGACTAGGAATCCAGCCAAGGTGCCCACCCTGAAGGAATCACTGGTTGCTAAAGGCCACATGTGCAGCTGGCCACCTACTGGTCCCCAAACAATGTGCAGAAGATACTGGCCCTTGTGGACACTGTGGCTCAGTGCATCCTGGGATTTGGCAAACTGGTAAGTTCCCAAGACCATATGCCAGGATGATGGCCACAGGCCCCAACAATCAAGATGAAGGCAGTGTCCCTCCTGCTGGGGACAGATCAAACCCCACAAGCACACAGGGTGCCTGTGCCTTTTATGCTGGAGTACATCTTAGGTATGGATTCACTCCCAGGGCTGTGTCTAAGGGCCACAGCAGAGGGGCAGTTGTGAAGGTGGTCATTTCAAGACATGCAAGACAGCTGGCCCAACTGCAGCCCTGGAGGACTGTAGAGTGAAGCAGCTCCACCTTCCAGGGGACCTGAATTGGCTTCCATTCTGCAACTGGAGCAGGTGCTCCTCTAGGTCTCCTTTGGGTCAGTGGAGATGCCTGAGGCACCTGCACATGACTGGGTGTCATGGAGAGCTGACACAGTGTTTCCTTCCCTGTAGCCACCATCCTGGGCACAACCTCACAGACCAGCTGGCCTTGTAGCTGCCCACATAGCACTATGTGCTGGACCTGGCTAGTGCTTTCTTCTCTTTTTCTGGAGAGCCAGGAGCAGTCTGCCTTCACAGGGGAAGGCCTGCAGTGAGCATTTCAAGTGTTTCCCCAGGGTTATTTGCATAGCCTGACTCTATGCCATGTTCAGTGGCCAGTGACTTGGCCCAGTGGTCTCAGCCACTCACTGTACATGCTTCCTCCCACTGACGTTGTGTTGTTGACCTCTGACTCTCTTGCAGTTTGAAAGCTTGCATCCTTGACCTTAGTGGTCCATCTGTAGACACATGACTGGGCAGTAAAGGAACCCAAGGTGCCAGGACCTGGTTTGTCAGTCAAGTTCTTGGGTAAGTTTTCATTGGATAGGACAAAAGTTTGCCTGAGGCTGTTATTGATAAAATTCAGGTAGATCCACAACTTACAATGTTGTTTAACTGCTTTAGATGTCTTGTTGGGACCTTGGTGTTTTCCCCCTTTGCCCATTGTGTCAGCCCTGCATGCCCTGGTGAAGAGGAGGGATGGGGTGTCACTGGACAGCAGCCAATCAACAGCCACTGTAAGACAAAATTCAGCAGGCTCAGGCCTTGCTTGTAGTACAACCAAGTTGCCCCTTTGAGGTGGATATTCAGGTCACCCAGAAAGATTTTTTGGGAGTCTGTGGCAGTGCATGAGCAGCTGGGGTGACTAGTAAGCTTCTGGTCACTGTGCTGGGGGCTGCAGAGGTTCTCTACACTGATAGAGAAGCAGCTGGCACCTGTGTATGCAGCCCTGATGGCCTTCAGTCCTTCACAGGGGATGCTGAAGTTTTGGTGCATCCCAGTTTGTTTGTCAAGAGTGGTTGAGATTGGGACACTTACCACAAGGACAGGGGGAGCTCAGACACCATCCCCAGCAAATTGGGGACCATACTTCTGACAAAGGAATGCCTCATCTACTATTCTGTGTCCCGTAAGCTCCAACAGATTCTAGGGCCTGTGTAATATGCACCGAGGAAGCACCAGGCAGTGCTGATAATTATGGGTCAAGGAGCCAGGGCTCTTCAAGGTGGGAGCGGCCTCTTGGGTGCCTGTGCTTGGTGCTCTGAAGGATGTAGTAGAGGGCCCTGGTCTCCTTCCACTGCTGCTGCTAAACAGCCCTCTGCTGACACCTTGTGGTATGATGTGGGAATGGGCAGAGCAGTTCCTGGGCTGAGTCTCATGCCTTAGGGATGGTGGCATGGCATGAACCAGAACCTCTGATCTTCTGTACCAAAGCTGGGCCGTGTTTAGGGGTCAACATGGGGTTACTACATGGAAAGTAGACAATATCAAGGTAGGACATTGCCTTTGTGGGGTTCAGCAATTGGCAGGACTTTTGAGTCATTAGTCATGCAAAGCAGATGCCCAGTACTTGTTCCTGTCCAGGCCCAGCAAAGCCCAGGGAAGGATGGAGGCAATGCTCTGGCTGGGGTGGAGCTTCCAGTGGGTGCTGGTTTGGCCATATGGTTGCCTCAGCTGCAGGGGTGAAACCATGTGGAACATAGGGAAACAGGGGGCCCTGCCTTCAATGTCAGATGCACATAGGGGCCTGCCAGGCCAGTGTGGCTTGTGCTCAGGAGTATCCACAAGCCTGATGCCTTGGAGTCATGGAATGGCAGGTAGTGCAGGTCATGACATGTCCCTTTGACACTAAGTTAGGTTGACTCCACTGGCCCTTTTCAGGGGTGAGAAGGGGCCATGTTTGCCTTGATGGCAGTGGAAATGGTTACATGCTTCTTGATGGCCTTGTGCTCAAGCAGGTCAGCATGCTATTATCTGTGTCCTGACAGTGTTGATAGCCTTGTATGCACTTCCCATCACAGAAGAGCCACCAGACACCATTTCACAGGTCAGGGTGGCAGCAATGGCAACTGGGCTACAGATTCCATGGTGGCTGCACATCCACACCACCCACAGGCTGCAGGCATAATAGACATAATGGCCTGCTTGAGCAAGGATGCAGGACTGCAGTCCACCAGCATTCCCTTCTTTTCTTCCCAAGCGAACGTGAATCGTCCGCATAAATAAAGTCTCTTGTGTGAGATCTCGTGTCTGCGGAGCATTTTTTCTGGGAGCTATTGGTGAGCCACAACTGAGCCAGCAACCCCTAACAGGCATGGTGCCTGTGGGTATTTGTGAGAGCTCTGAATGAGCATCCTGGAGAGGGGGACCAGCTCCTGTGGAGGTCTTGCTGCAACACCCAGCAGCCCCAATGCAGTTCAGGTGGTTACAAGGGTATTGTACTTAATCCTGGGTCAGGGAAGCACAGAATGTTCTTTTCCCTGCTCCCACTGCATTCAATAGGGTGCAAACTGTAGTGAACATGGTGCTGGACAGAAAAGTCCCCTGGTCTTGTTGGGCTTCCATTAGCACCATGAGATAAGGTTTGGAGTGTGATTGCCTTGTGACACCATGGATGGCTAGTGAACCACCCTCCCCCAGGTGCATGTGACATGGCTAGGCCCTGCAGATGGGACACAGGGTATAAGGCAACATGTATTTTCCCCCTGTGCATTTATGTGTCCCCTGGTGTTGGTGTACATAGAGCCAGCCGAGGTTCAGGACCAAGCTGTGCACGTGTGATATCCACCCAGCTAAGCTGCCACGGGCTGTCACTGTGCCTTCCTGGGACTCAGCTGGCATGCATTCTCCCACATGATGTTATTTCCTGTGCTAGTTGCTGCAACTGCTGTGTCCTTTCATCCATGAATGTGTCGTCACCCACACAATTGTGAACCAGCACACGCGTATACCAGTGTAGTCAAACATCTGCAGTCGAGTGTGCACTGAAGTGTCCTGAGCTTTGCTGGGAGACCCTGGTGAATACAGAATATGATTATGGATGACTGGACTTGCAGGGAAAGCCATGAGCTGCCACCTCAGTATGGGCAAGGATGGTAATGGGTTTAGTGATCCTAGGTGATGGGGACTGCTTTCTGACTGTGTGTTGTTGTGGCTTGTATTGGTGTTATGGTCTGTGATTCAGAGCTCTGCCCTCCTCACTAAGGATCATTATGGAAGCATTCAGAGGTTCAGATGTGTAAAATGTAAGGCATGTAATTCTAAAGGGTGGATACCTGTATAGGCCCCAAATGACCATAGTTAGGTCTCTGGCTGAGACTTCCAGTGGGCTAGGGTTTCCTGTGTGGTCAATGTCATGAACTCTGATTCAGTGCATATACTCAGGCCATAAATGTTTGTGAGCTGCACCTACAATGCAACCTGATGGAAGTGTGCATTTTTGTCTGACCAACTTGTAAAATAGTCATATGGAAAAGACTCAGGGGGCTAAATGGAATTGGCAGGGCGATGAAGTAGAGATGGGTACTGGTGAGAGGCTACTGTGACATCTGAATGAAGGAATGTTACTCTCCCAACTCTCTTTTATTTTCCTCCACCTGCTAGGCTCCCACATCTGTTTCCCAGGATCTGAGCCTCCACATGGAAGCCATGAAACCTTCTGATCCCCTGAGAAAGGCCTTGACCTCCATTGAATCACTGGAAAAGGCCATTAGCCTCACTGATCAGCTGAAAATCCCTGAATTCAATGATACATGGTGGAAAACTCTGAAAATATATTTAGACCCAGTGAAAGCCCTGAATCCCACTAAAACATTTTTGAAAAGTTTTAGATCACACACATACTGCAAAAGAATCTGAATCCCAATCAAAAACTATGGACAGCTCTGAACCCCACTGGAATTCTGGAAAAATTCCTGAGGCCAACTGACACCTGATGGAAGGCACTGAGACCAATGATGCCTTGGAAGAGCCATGAGCCCCACTGATGAGCCGGAAAAGTCTTCAGACACACCAGACACTGCAAAAGACCCTCAACACAATATAGAGTCCAGTGGAGCCCCGGACCCCAATGAGAGTGTAGTGAAGGCCTTTAGCCTCCAAAAAGCACCAGGGAAGAAGCATCTCATTCTCACTAATATCCTGTGGAAAACCCCAAGTGCCCCTGAAATTTGGGGTAAGATCCTATGACCCAATGATGTTCCAAAGAAGGTTAGTGTAAGAGCAGATGTTGGCCACAAAGAGATCAGACACAGACATCTCAGCAAAGCATTATTGTGATCAGCTCTCAGGCAAGATTTAGTGGTTCACAAAGGTAAAGGACTGAGGAAATCTTGCTGAGTCCCAGATGGGGTGCTGTTTTTGTACCCTGGCATGTGTAGTAGTGGTAAGCTCAGGGGTGTATGTGTTTTCCTAGGTATGGTTGCAGACCCTGCTGGGACTCATGTCATTCTGGGGTTGTGTGGACATAGGAATGAGTGACAGGCAGGTACGAGATGCCATTAGGGTTTATGTGTCAGCATCTGGTTGCTCTTTGTCAGGAATAGCTGCCTGATGTCCTGCACCTATTCAGTAACTTCCAACTTTCCCAACATTTTGGTCTCTTTGGTGATATAGGATAGTGGAGTCCATCTGGTTACTTCTTGCTTAAGAGGGGGTGTCATGGGGAGAACGCTAGAATGTGAGTTCCCTAAGGAGGTGATTGTAAGGGTGCAAGAGCATTTCGTTGTATGTTACTCTGGTGACCTCACTCTTGCGTTTCCACACAGATCTGAAGAAAAAGGGAACAATCATTAGTAGGAGTCTTATCACTAATGTGGGCGTAAGAATAGGGGTCAGTTAGGGGACAAGAGTGGAATCTAGCCATCCTGGCCAGGGGCCATGTGTCTGTTTTTCCTTCAACCTTTCATTCAGATGTCTGAGAGCCTCGATATTTTTATCAACCAACCCAGTTTCATTGATGTAGTAACAACTTTCTTCCTTAGAAAAGGCAACCTCCTCCTTTGCCATCAGGAGATCTAGTTCTTGATGGTTCTGTGAGTAAACTTGGGCATTCAGAGTTATTTGTCTCTGTAATCATGCCAGGGAGGCAGCAGAGACCTCTCCTGCCCCTTGGAGCTGCTGTTCTACCTTTTGTGTGGTAGTGACTGCATAATGAAGTCCTCCTACCCCCAACATAGAGGCTGCGAGTGAGAGGGTCTGGAAAGCCCGACCTTCATCGGTAAGAATAAGGCCCATCCCACCCTAGGGATGGGATTCTGAGCAATTCACTTCACTCTATAGAGTCAGCTTCACTCTATAGAGCCAGCTGAGGAACTAAAGCGGAGGCACAGAGAACGTGGAGGGCATATAGTAATCTAATTTCTTTGTTATGGTGCCATTGCACCAGAAAAAGAATCCCAGAGGAGCAAACATCAAGAAAAAGAACAGAATAGTAGGGTTGCGAGGTACTGAGGTAGAGGAAGTGTAACAGCAGGTAAAGTTTGTTGAGGAGTTGTGAAATAGGGGATCCCCATCCAAAGGTGGAGAGGGGTTCCTGTGAGGTGCTGAGGAAGAGTTAAGGGGGGAATGGATAGGGACGGCTGGTAGGGGGTCCAATTCAAACCTGGGTACAGAAAGCAGACCATGCTGTTGTTGACCCTGGACAAATTGAGAAGCTGAAGGCCTTGACGTATCAGAAGAAGGTATGAGAAGGGATCAACCCTTGGATGTGCTGCCTTCTTGATTTGGCATTAAATTTCTTCTTCCTATTCTTGGATAGTTATGTGAACCTGTGGAGCCACCCGTGTAGAATCCGTCAGGATTGTAAGGCAAGCTGTGGGAAGTTTGGCTCTGTACACATGTAGAGCTTGGCATCAAACCTGAGGATCATATGGGGGTCAGGGGTCTATGATATTGATGGTTAGAAGGTTCCATTCACCATTTGGGCCCTTCAGAAGGTTGTCCTCTATGTTCTCTGCAGGATCAATGAGGTGCCTTTCACTGGTGGTAGGGGCACCCCCATAGGTGGTGGGCCAATTTCTGCAGTATGTTTTGGTCTGGTAAAACAGAAAGCAAGCCATAGTAGTGCGGCTCTGAGGGGAGATGCATATAGAGTTAAAATCTATGAGAGGGAGTATGAACTTCCGGTTACGTTCTGTGGGGGAACAGTTCTTCTCCACTCTGATCTGAGAGTGGAAGTCCCATCATATTGCCATGTGTCCTGGACATAGAAATGCCACCTGTAGGCTGGGCCAGAGGCCTGAGAGAGATTCATAAGTAGGAGAAGTCACAGAGGATTGGTGAGAGATTTTGAGTTTGGTGAGTCCCAGAATAGTGGGGGCCTAGGACTGGGTATCTGGGATGGGTGCTTTCTTTAGGTGGGAGACATGGTACCAGAAGAAGAGGCCTAGAAGTTTGGCCAGGGTTTGGGTGTAAGTATAACCATATGAGGTCCAGTCCAGTGAGGTTGCAGTGACTGAGGATGTAATTTCCAGAAAAAAAATCACATTGCCTGGTTCCAATGGAAGGATGGTTGATTCAGGTGGTGGTTCAGATGGAAATGAGGCTGTGAATGGTCCAGGACTACAGAAGTGTGTGTGCTCCCTCAACAGCTTGTGCAAGAGTGTGAAATAGGGTAAGTAAATGCCAAAGGGGGAGGGGTGTCTGGGAAATTTTGGTTGATTGGGAAAGGGTGCCCATAGAGCAACTCAAAAGGGCTAAGTCCTGTGGGGACTCTGGGGACTGCCTGAATGCAGGTAAGGGCCAATGGAAGGAGATTGGGCCAGGAGAGTTTGACTTCAATGGTGAGTTTAGTCAAATGATCCTTGAGGGTGCTGTTAGTCCTTTCAACCTCACCTGAGGACTGGGGTCAGTAGGGCATGTGGAGCTTCCAGGTGACATTGAGGCTTTGGACACTAGTTGAACAACCTGAGAGGTGAAGGCAGGAGAGTTGTCTGACTGGATGGATGCAGGAAGTTCGAATCACTGGATGATCTGCTGATGAGGATGGAGGCAACAGAGTTTGCAGTTTTCCTGGAGGTGAAGAAGGCTTCTATCAGCCTGAAAAAGTATCAGCCAAAGTAAGTAAGTAAAGGAGCTTTTTGTGTCTAGGCATGTGGGTGAAGTCAACCTGCCAGTCTTCACCTGGCTGTTGGCCTCTATGTGGTGTGTTGGGAATTTGGGTTTGATGCCTCCTTGTGGGGATACTGTGGAGCAGCCAGAGAAAGTGAAGTGGAACTGCTAACCGAATAGATCTCAATCCTGGGTGATAAAAGAGGGAAAAGAGGTGTGGGCAAAAGTTCAGAAGAGGCCTGGGTCAATATGAAGAGAGTTATGAATGTCCATGAGCAAGTTGATAGCTTGCTGCTTAGGAAGAGCCATCTGGTTTCCCAGAAAGACCCAGTTGTTATCCCCAAGGTGGCTGGCCTGGTTTTTAGGTCTTTCTAGGCCTGTGCAGAATATTCATGTTTTATTGCAATGGATAAGTGTAGAATGGGGGCTGTTGCAGACTTCGTTGCCAATCCCCAACCCCACACTATAGTCTGCCTTCTTGTTACCCATGGTACAGTGTCTGAGAAATTTTGATGTCCTAGGTAGTGTATGAGGGCAACTTGGAATGGCAGCTGAAGTGCTTCCAAATGTTTGCAAATCAGGAAGTCATAGACCCCTGGTGACCCCTTTGTTGTTAGAAACCCACGCTCCTTCCAAATAGCCAAATGTGAATGAGCAATCAAGAAGAAATCTCTGAAGTCTGTGTTAATGTTAACTTGTTTGCCTTTGGGTAGAATGAGGGCCCTAGTGAGTACAAAGAGTTCAACTTTCTGGGAGGTTGTCCATCTGGAAGGCAGCTGCCTTCCAGAACTGAATCAGTGGTAAGCACTGCTCTACAGCGTCCTTTGGGATCTAGCACAGAACTGCCATCTACAAAAATGTTTAAGTCAGGTGAGGGGAGTGGGTAATCAAAAAGGTCCTCATGTGGTGAGTGTCCTCATGTGCCTTCTGTTCCTGTGGACAGGAATGACTGACTGTTGAGGGAGATGGGGTCAGTGGAGGAAGTGTAGCAGGGTTGAGGGAAGAGGAAGAGCAGAGAGTGATGGTGGAGTTTTCTATGAAGAGGAGATGAAATTCTTGAATTGTTAATGGGTTCAGGATGGGAATATATTTATGGTTTAAGAGGTTGTGGAGTCGATGGGTAGAGAATAGTTACTGACCAGAGCAAGATGGCTTTTAGTTTTCATTAGTTCAGAAGCTGCCACCAATGTCCAGAGCCATAGTAGCCACACACAAACCATAGAATCAATCTGCTTGGAGAGATATGCCACTGGTCTATAGGAAAGTCCAGTTGGCTGAGCAAGGAGCCTCTGGCAACACCATATATTTCATCATTAAGAGGTGGCAAGCATGGTTAGGGTTAGGGAGAGACAGAGTATGGGAGGATGTAAGAGCATCCCTGAGCTTGTAAAAAGAGTTAGCTATCATTTTGGGGGATGCAAGGGGTCCATGAGGGGTCACCTTTGCTGCCTGGTACAGGGGTTTGGTGAGGAGTGCAAAGGTAGGGACCCAGTACCTGAAGAAGCCAGCAAGACCCAGGAAGGAGAGAATGTAATCTGCCATTTTAGGTGACTGAAGGTCACTGAGGGCCTGGATCCTGTGTGTTGTGAGACTCTTAGATGTAGGACTGAGGAGTATGCATGAATTTGTGACTGAATTGGTGGTGAGTTGGGCCTTGGCTAGAGACACCAAATAGCCCTGACACCCCAGGTAGTTAAGGAGCTGAGCAGTGTGAGTATGAGAACTTTGAGGAATGGGACAAATTCATCCACATACTGTAGGAGGGTGCTATCTCATACACCACAACAAGCCAAGCCCTGATATAGGGCTTGCCCAAAGAGATTGTGGCTGTCCTGGAATCTTTGGGTAAACCTGTCCATGTTGACTGTTGAGACCTAAGGGATGTAGGATCCTCCCATGTGGAGGCAAAGTGGTATTAGAAGTCAGGGTGAAGGGAAACTGTGAAGAACACATATTTGAGATCCAGGTTGTGAAATGAGTGGTAGGTGGAGGAATGTGGGTAAGGTGAGGGTAAGGATTAGGAACCCCTGGGCAGATGGGAACAACTCCTACTGGATCAGGTGGAGGTCCTGGGCTAAGCAGTAGGTCTCTGAGTGTTTGTGTACTGGCAATATGGGGGTTTTACAGGAAGAATCTCAGTGATGAGGAGTCCCTGAGTAAGCAATTGGTCTTTGATGGATTTAAGTCCTTCCTGGTGGCTGGGGTAAATAAGAAATTGAGGATATGAAGAAAATTTAGTTTGAAGTTTCAGTCAGATAGGGTTGGCTTGTGGTGGGATGCTATGACTGGCTTGGAGGTGTCCCCAGACTTGGGGATCTACCAGGTCTGGAGGAAGTGGTAGGGTAGGTGGTGTGAAGGTGTTAAAAAGTGTAAGAACTAGAGGTAGAAGGAGGTGAGTAGTAATAGTGTCCCTGGGGAGAAGATGTGGGGTGGTTCCCAGGAGTTGAATAACATCTCTACATTGGAGGGGAACTGGACAGGAGGGATTGACCAAGAGTGTGAAAAAAGATGCCCCTCCAGGGCACAGGTTAGGTTAGCAGTTCTGTTTGGATAGGAGGGTTTCACATCAATTCCCATAATCAAAATCTGGGATGGAAACAAATGCCCAGAATGGGCAGGCAAGACAGAGTAGGGAGCCCCCATGTCCAGAAGAAATGTTATGCACTTACCTGCCACCTGGAGCGTTACCCTGGGCTAAGCAAGTGAGATAAGGGTCCTTGAGCCCGGGCTCCTTTAGTCTTCTGCAAATCCCAACAGCTTGAGAGAAGGGACTGTGTGACCAGTCACATCTCCACGTGGACGCACTGGGGAGGGACATGCCATAGGGCAGTCTCTCTTTCAGTGTCCTGCTTGTTTTCAGTTGGGACACAGCTTAGAATGGGGCCATGGGTTTGGGCACTGACAAGCCCAGTGACCTCCACATCCACATCTGAAGCAAACCCCTGGTGGAAAGGATTGCTTGTCCCCATTTGAAACTCTTTCTGGAGTCACAGGCTGCACAGCAGCTACCAAAGCTTGGGATTGGAGCTATGCCTTTTCCTGTAAACTAGCTTGCCTAGCCAATTCAGCTGCTTCCTCTTGGGCATTATATGCTTTGAAGGCCATTGGTACCAGATCTCAGAGAGGAGTCTGAGGGCCCTCCTCAGCTTGTTTGAGCAGTTTTCTAATAACAGGGGCTCACTGAGAAATGAAGTGGTTTGCTAGCACTGTAGCCCCAGAGGGAGATTCAGGGCCCAGTTTAGTATATATGGAAAAGGCCTCTATAAGGTAGATAAGGAAAAGGCTGGATTTTCATCCAGATCCTGGGTAATTTCCCTCAGTTTATCAAAGTTTACCACTGTATTGGAGACTGCCTGCTTGCCTGCTCTGAGATGTTGAACCATGCAAGAACAATGGCAGCAACCCTGCTGACCTTTCTGGTAGTCCAATTTGGTCCATTGTCGGGACTGCTGCTGCACCTGTAGCATTATGTTTGTTATGTGGACTTGGTCATCATCATCCTGTGATGCCTGCTGGATGAGGGCTCCATTCATCTGGGGTGAGGGTGGGAAAAAGAATGACATAAACATCATGCCAGGTGAGATCATAAACCTGAGAAAGATTTCTAAATTCCTTAATAAAAGTAGATGAGTCAGCAGAGAAAGATCCTAGGCACTTTCCAGGGAAAGATCCTGGAATGAGAATGGGATGTGGACACACACAATGCCCTCTGCTCCAGCCACTTCCCAGAGAGGACAAAGGAGGTCTGTGTTGGGTGGTCAGAGGACTTGATGAGATCTAGTGTGAGCACTAACAGAGGAGGAGAGAGATGGGGAAGAGGTGGAAGGACCTTCTGGAAAGAAGGGGGTGGAGGTGTGACTGTAAGAGGAGAAGAGAGATAAGGGGAGGAGGGACCTCTAAGAGGAGAAGAATGAAGAGAGGAGGAGGGATCTTCCAGTAGAAAAGAAGGAGGAGTGGAATCAGGGGGGCCTGAGAGTGGCATGGTAGGTGGAGGAGGAGCTGGGGGAAAAGAAGAGGAGGAAGTATGGCCTGTGTAAGGAGGGGGAGGGTGGGGCACATGAGGGGGCTGAATGCAGTTCCAGTGGATCTGAAAGCAAGGAAGAAGGTACAGAAGAAATGGGGAGAGGCATGGGACCATCACTGATGAGGAAAACTTGGGCATTGGAGCAGGTAGGACAAAGTGAGTGGTGAGCATGTAAGTCCCAAAAAGTTTGAATGTAAGGCAATTCTGAACATTTCTCTGTCCTGTGACAGAAATTGCCAAATCAGTGAAGATTTGAAAGTCAGAAGTTTCCTCTGGTGGCCATTTTGAGCCATTGTCCAAGACATAATGAGGCCAGGCCTCAGTTGACTAAAAGACCAGCAGCTAACAGTGTAAGACTTGGGTGTGTCCTAATTTGGCAAAATTAAAATATAGACAGCCTGTTAGTTATATGTAAAGGGGGGCAGTTTTGGTTCGTCGATAACTCCCAGAAAAGACGCTCCGCAGATACAGGTCTCACATGAGGAACTTTTATTCAAGCGGACAAAACGTGTCCTCTCGGGGGAAAGGGGAAAGGGAAAGAGAAAGAAAATGGTGCAGGGTTCCTTGTATTGGAATTTCGTGGGCTGGGAGGAACCAATCACAGAGGAGAATTATTACAGACTGACTGATGGACCAATGACATATTGGAACGTAATGTAGGGGGTGGCAGGAAGGTTACAGCGACGTAAGCCGGAAATTCCTGTAACGGGAGAGGCGGACTTAACACAGATTGACAGGTGATGCCTGTAGCGGGAGAGAAAAAGGTGGCTTTATACCTAACATTCCCCCATTTCCTTTTTTATAAAAAAAATTATTTTTGAGTACATGGATGAAGGTCAGTCTTCTGTAATTACTTTCTGCTGGGGTGTGGACGTAGAGCTGGTATCATTGTGACAGGAAGAACTGGAGACTTGATAGTTTCTCTGGAGGCACATTTGCAGCCAGGCTCCAATTTTTGTGAGATCCTGATATTTCTGCAATACAAGTTGATTAATTGACATGGAAGTAAAGACAGGGGGTGGAAGAACTGAGAAGTTGTTCCCATAACAAGGCCTAGCAAAGGCTGGAGAGGACAGGCCTTCATTTGGGAGTTTCAACATTGTTTAGGTCATCAGGAATGTGAACACATTTAGTACTAGCAAACATAGATTAAGCCTATTTGTGTCTGTAGGCCTTAAACTGACTAAAAACAGAAATTCTGACTCTAGCAGTTTCTCTTGATAGTTACTATTATTTTTAATGCCCAAGAATGGCTATACTTTGGTTGTAACTGATTTGCTAGGTGTTTAAGATCAAACTGGTCAAAGTGACCTGTTCCTGTCTGTTAAAGAGTCAGCTGAGTTTCCACAGGGGTCACTCATAGAGAACTTAAGAGCAGTTTCTTAGCTCCATTAGTGCAATTGGTCAGGCAGGGTCTTTTCGATGACGTGACTTTCCTTGAAAGCGCCAGGGATGTCTCCCTTTCTCTGTGATCCTCCTCTGCAGCAGATGCACTGAGTCGCTTTTTCTCTAGCAGTCTCATCAATCTCCTTGCTCAGGAGGTTGTGTGACCCAGAGTTGCAAAGATCTTTGGAGAAGTCCTCTTGTTTCCTGGGTTCAGGCTGACTTTGAGGGCAAGACCCAAATATGGAGTTTTTCTTGGCCTCTGTATTTAATTTCTATCTTTAAGTTTGATCTTAACCATCAAGCAAGTCAGTTTCACCAGTCATAAAGTAAGAGTACTGGGCTTTAGCTTTAATGTCTATAACTTTACAGTTATTTACCCCCTTTTATCTAATTGGGGTTTACATTATCTGTTCTATAGGTGATGGCTTACTATTCCAAGTTAATTTATGGTGTTCACTCTTGAAGCAGTACTTCTGAAAAATATTGATCAGGCAACAATTAGAGTTTACAAGGAAAATACAAAATTGAATTACCAACAGTAAAACATTCAGTTTGTGCAATAGCTATCTTGAATTTTGGCTGAGTTCCATTTTTGCTACTGCATATTACACTCTTTCTTAAATGTTATTTTACATATACCCTATTGATGACAGGTCCTATAACAGAATATTAAATGATAGGGTTACCATTACAGACAAGTTTAATTTGGAGAACAGCAGCTTGATAAATTTTCTGCTTTAAAGGCTTGCATACCTGGAAAATATGAACACATTTAATATACAAAGAATAATGTTTTTAAGTATGTTACTCCATGGAACAACCTTATAAATTAATTAGATGTCTCTAACAAACACATTTGAGTAATCCCATACATGTTGACTCCAATTCACTCATCTTATTGTAGAAAAACCAAGATATTAGACAAGTGTACCAATAGTATTTGCTGTCTCTTTTCTGTTGAAGAAAATTCCTAGAAAAGTTGATGTTTGACATTTTATAAACATTAATATTTTATTAGTTTGACCACTTAGAGACTTGTGAGCTTATTTTAAGGACATTTTACTTTTATTAGTATACCCAATTTAAATTGAACCTCATTAAATCATGTGAATTAAAAATATTTGGATCCATTTTTAAAAATTTAATTTTTATGCACACTTATATTTAACACAAAAGCAAAGGCCTTGTAGTATTTATCTCCATTGCAATGTAGCAGATGTTCAAAAATAACTCGAGTTGGATAAAAAGAACTGTTCAAAAATCATTAACCTAGGTCTGTAGGATCAAAATTGTGAGCTTATAAATACAGCACTTAAGAAAAATAAAGTCCTGGAAGAAAAATGATAATGGTTATTAATTAAAGCATGAGAAAATAAGGAGAGAAAAGTTGAAAGGGAGAAAAGTATTCTGAGTTGTAGCCCAGGAGAAATTTAAAATGGACACTTTTTTCCTTGGGTTTAAAACTGGTCTCCTACTGAGCCTTTCTTCATTTACATTTCAATGTAACCCTTAACTGAGATCTGAATCTGAAAGGGGCTAATATGTTCTAGCAGAGACTTGATGCTTAATTTCTTGAGTCTGTAGGGAGAGCTAAGATAAGAAAAGATTTGAAAGTAAGGAATTAGCCAAGAGAATGTGTTCAGGTTTTATTCCCGTCCATGTCAGCCACCTCCAGTAAAGGAGCTAGAATGTGTGTACAAGACCGCATGACTGGGGAACTTGGTGGACTGAATGGAGGAGCGGAAGGAGAAACAGAATGAGGTGAACTTGGAATGGAAAGAAGGGTTAAAAGGTGGGGGAGAAGCCAAGAGAGGTTTAGCAAGAAAGAAAGGAAAAACAAGAAGGGGAAAAGCTCCTTTCCATTCACCAGGTTGCTCATATATGTACTTAATTATAACTAGCATAATTAGACATACAATTTTACCTAGTATAAAGCTAGAATTTAGGATGACATAAATAGACCATTCTGACTTACTATCTAAAGGACAATTTAGCTCTGATTCAGGGAATATGTGAAGGGGTTTGAGATGGTTTAATAAGCATCTCAGGGGTGAGTTTGCTGGGTTGGATGTTTTGAATTTCATGGTAATCTGAGACCCACCTGGGTAGTGGATTTGGCGTCCCAGAATCCATGGTGCCAGGCAACGAGAGGTTAAAAACAATGATTAGGTCGTCACCCGAAATCACTGTTTAACCGGGCAAAAGAGCTGAGAGAGGGTTTGAAGACCTGGCCAGGGTTTCGAGCTAGAGCCGTGAAAGGGGGGGGGGGGAAAGCCGCAGGGCAGCGAGAGCGACTAGCAGTGGCAGAAGTGAGTGAACTTCAAACCCTGAGAAAGAATCACAGCACCATAAAGTTCAGACATCCACCCAACAACTAAGACCAATTATGAGGACCAAGGAGGTACCCCCACACCTCAGCAGTTGAGTGGCAGGAGCCACGAGGGGTGAAGATGCAGGGTGAACAGCGAAAGCTGCAAGCTGGCGGAGGGAGCTTGGGCTGGCCGCTTTTTAATAAGGAGGGGGGCTGCAGCGGACTGCAGGTGGAGCTGCGGGCAGCTGAGATGTGTTTAAATGGTCAGGGGCCTGCCTAAGGGGAACTCACAAATTTTGGAGTCCGGTGTTGTATGCAGAAAATTGGGCATCCAGGTAAATGGAAGGTGAGCCTGAATCTGCGGGCGCAGGAGCAATTGGATGGGGTTCCGCTTGCTTCAGCGGAAAAAAAAAACATCCCGGGTTTCTCGGCACCAGATGTTAGTTAGATGTAAAGGGGGGCAGTTTTGGTTCGTTGATAACTCCCAGAAAAGACGCTCCACAGATACAGGTCTCACACGAGGAACTTTTATTCAAGCGGACAAAACGTGTCCGCTCGGGGTAAAGGGGAAAGGGAAAGAGAAAGAAGATGGCTCAGGGTTCCTTGTATTGGAATTTCGTGGGCTGGGAGGAACCAATCACAGAGGAGAATTATTACAGACTGACTGATGGACCAATGACATATTGGAACGTAATGTGGGGGGGGGCAGGAAGGTTACAGCGACGTAAGCTGGAAATTCCTGTAACGGGAGAGGCGGACTTAACACAGATTGACAGGTGATGCCTGTAGCGGGAGAGAAAAAGGTGGCTTTATACCTAACACAGCCCAAAGGAGTTTTGGGGTCTAAGGAAGTTTCCCATGACCTTTCAGTATCACCTAGAGGGTGAACAGGAACAGAAAGAAGCATCCCAAATTCTGATCGTGGTCACCTGTGAAATGGAGGCAGGCGGGCCAGAGGCTAGGACATCTCCTTAGGCTTTGGGTGCCCAAAATGGGCAGAGTGGTGCCAATCAGAGACTGGACTTCTCCACAATCTACCGGGGCCCAAATGAAATGGATGGGAGTCTGGTGTGAGCACACGACTTACGGGCAGATCACCTTTTTGGAAGGTTTAACTGAAAGGCCGAGGGAATTCAAGGAACTTACCCCACTTTTGTCGACCCAGGTAAAGAGAAAGGAAGTGGTGCAGGAATTCCCTGGTGCATTTGAAGGAGAGGGTAGACCTCCACCCTGATCGGGGGGGGGCGAGGACCTTCTCCCAAATGTAAGATCAGATGCTGAGCAAAAAGTAATGAGACAACAAGCATCTCAACAAAGCTTTATTGTGATCAGCTGTCAGGTGAGATTCACTGGTCCACCAAGGTAAAGGGTTAGCAAAGTCATGCTGGGTCTTTGAAAGGGCAGAGTTGTGGTACCCTGGGGTAGGCAGGGGGTAGGCTCTACAGTGAATGTTTTTCCTGCAGTTGGTCAGAAACCTTGTTGGGACCTGTGTTCTCTGGGATTGGCTAGGGATCCCACTGAGTGACAGGAGGTTGCAAGAGGCCAATAGGGTTTATCTGTCATTGTCTGATTGGTTGCTGTTTGGCATACAGTGTGCCTGATGCCCTGCACCCATTCAGTCATTTTCAACTGTCCCAATAGTTAGGTTTCAGAAATACCCCCTCTCCAGGGAATGCCCTAAGTGCCTGTAACCTTGGGAATGGTACTGAGCCACACTGAGATCCTAAGGTCCAGTATGATTCTTTTGAGATGGACCTGAGCAGCATTGTGACATGAGGAAGGAAGGCCTCTGGAGTTCAGTATGAGTGTGGGGAAAAATTTGAGTAGCACTCTATGCCTCGGAATGGCACTGAGCCCCACTGAGTGTATGGGAATAGCACTGAACAAAATTGAGACATTGCAAAATGTGCTGAGAAAAACAGACCTGGTAATGACCATGAGTCCCACTGAGATCCTGAGTTAGGCCTTTGCCTATTTGAAATCATCATGAATATCCTGAACCACACTGAAAATGTCCAGGAGCTCCAACTGACTTCCTGGGGAAGGTAAGGAGACTACTAAGACACTGAAGAAGGACAGGCTCCAATGATATGCTAAGGAAGGCCCCCAGCCACACTGAAACACTTGGGAGGGCATGAGCCCCACTGATGACCTGAAAATCCTGAGAATGCTGACACCGGGAAAGGTCTGAGAGACATCCAGAACACAATGAAGACACAGAAACCCAGTAAGACACTAGTGAAGGCCTCTCATGAAACTGGGGAACATCTAAATCCAACTAATATCTTGTGGAGTACTCTGAGGCCCATGGAAATACTGGAGAATACCTGAGCTTCAAAAAACTCTTGGGAAGACCCTGGACACCAGTCTGACACTGGAGAAGGCCCTGAACCTAGACAAGATTCTGAGGAAGAACCTGAGTGGAACTGTGATCCTGGGAAAGCAATGACCTCCACTGAGAACTAGGCAAGACCCTGGGATCCACTGAGACCAAAGCAAAGTGTGAAATCAGTGAGTCTTAGGGAAGTTTCTGAGCCTCACTTCAACACTGGGAATAGCACTGAGTCCCATTGAAAACTTGAGAAAGTCCATGAGACTAACTGAGATCCTGGGGAAAATCTGGGGAATGTCCTTACCTCACTGATTCCCGGGGAAGGATCAAGTTTCTGGGGAAGGCCGTACACAGGACTGTGACTCTGAGTAAACCCTAACCCCATTGATACCTTTTGAAAGGATCTGAGTGATACAGAAATACTTGGAAAGGCTTTAAACAATGTCATGAACTTCAAGAGCCTTGAGACTCAATGAGAGACTGGGAAGGACTGTGAACCTCATTAAGGCCACATAAAACGGGCTGAACCACTGAGACTCTAGTTAAGGTCTTTGGCTTCTCAGAAACAGTTCAGAAAGATCTGATACTCACAAACAACACATGGACTGCTCCAAACATCATGGAAATTCTGGGAATGAGCATGTGTACTACTGATTCCCTGGGCAAGGCAATGAGTCCATTGAGACCCCAGTAAAGGTCCTGGTTACCACTGAGACATTGAGATTGGAAGTGAGCTTCATGATTTTCAGGAAAGGAAATGACAATAATAACACCCTTGGAGAGAGTCTGCATATGACTGTGACCCTGGGGAAGACGCAGAGCTTCACTAGGACTCTGTATAAGGCCTTGAACACAATCTGGACTCCACTGGAGCCCATCAACTTCACTTCAATTCTACTGAAGGCCTATAGTGTAACAGAAACATGGGGAAAAAGTCTGAGCCCCAGAAAGATAATGTGGGCAACTCCAAATGACATTGAAATTCTGGGAAGGCCAAGAGTTCACAGAACAAGGCCTTGAGATTTATGGAAATCTTGGAGTAGGATTGAACTGTGCTAAGAATCTAGGGAGGATCATGAGCACCACTGTGACTGTAGGATTGGTGCTGAGCTCCACTGAGAACCTGTGTAAGGACCTACAATTCACTGATACCCTCAGGAAGGCCCTGATACCAGTGAGCTGTATGTTGGGACACTCAGAGCCCCTCTAAGACTCCAAGAATGAACAGCACTGAGCCTCACTCAGGTATTGGGAATGGCACTGAGCTCCACTGAGATTTTCTAAGAGGCCCTGAGGCACAGTGAGAGGCTGAGGATGGCCCAAGTTCCTCTGAAGGAATGGGGAAGGAAATGAACCTCAATGAGACCTCTGGGAATGCCCTGAGTTCCACTGTGACCCTGGGAATTGCTGTTAGTGGTACTAGGAACCTGGATAAGGTCCGCGATTTCACTGGAACCCTGGTGATGGCCTTGAACCCAGTGTGTCCTTGGGAAGTTTCTGAGTCACATGGAAGAACTGGAAATACAGTTATCACCACAGAGACACTGCAAAAGGCCATGAGAATAGCTGACATGGAGGTAAGTCTGTGAGTCCTGCTGAGAACCAGTTGAAAGAATGTGTCCCACTGAGAATTTAGGGAATGTCCTCAACCATACAGACCATAGCAATATCTATGTGTCCCACGGAGTACTTGGGGATGTAAGCAGACCACTATGCCTGTGGAAGAAGAAACTCTGACTGTGAGACTGGAGAAGGCTGTGAAACCCACTGAAACTCTGGACAAGTCCCTGATCCCCATTTTTGAGTGGAAAGGCCATGTGTCCTATTGAAAATCACCAAGACACAATGATATAGTGGGAAATTTCTGAATCTCATTCAGATCCCAGTGAAGTCCCTGACCCCCTGAGATACTTTTTAAAGCCTTTGGCTCCTACAAACACTGGGAAAATATTCAAGCCTTAATAAAGTACCATGGACAGTCCTGAGCCACAATCAAATGTGAGGAGGAATCCTGAGACCTAATGATATTCAATGGAAGGCACTGAGTCCACAAGACTTGGAAAAGCCATAAGTTCCATTGAAGACCTGAAAAATCCCTGAGACCAAATGCAACCTGGGGAAAATTCTGCATTTCCATTATACCCTGGCAGAGGTCCTGAACCCCACTGAGAAGATAGCAAAGACTTTAGCTTCAAATAAACACTTGGGAAGTATCTGAGCCCCATAATTCTGTGCACACCCGAAGATGCATTGACAGTCTGTGGAATGACCTGTAATTCTCAGGGAACAGTTATGATCTTCATAATAAACCTAGGGTATGGCCCAACACCTATGATTTATTAGAGAATGTTGAGAACCAGAATGAAATACTGGGGAAAACCCTGAGCTACACTAAGAAACTTGGAATATCCTGGGTTCCATTAGCTATGTGCAGAAGGCCCTGGGCACCTGTGTGACAATGGGAATGACCCTAAGTCCTACTGAGACACTGGGCAAGCCACTGAGCCCCTTTGCTACTCTACAGAATGCCCTGAGTTTCACTAAGACTCTGGGAGATGCTCTGAGCACCACTGTGTCCCCTTGTAAATACTCCCAACTCCACTGAGTGCCTTTGAAGACAGTGAGACAATGTAGATTCTGTGGAATGTTTTTGAGCATCACTGTGAAGGCCTTTGTTCAATACCAGTCAATAATCAGACTCTGGGTGTGATAAACAGAATGTCGGATTCTCCATTTTAAGAATATAGCATGTAGCCTTATTTGGGATGTGAGCCCCAATTGTAGCCAGGTGAAATGGAATGCTCCTGTACTCCCTGCTACTCAGGAAACTGAGGAAGGAGGATTGTGAGTGCAAAATCAGCCTCAGCAATGTGCAAAGCCCTCTGTGACTTCATGAGATCCTGTCTCAAAACAACACATAAAATGTGGAGGATGTTGTCAGTGGATATGTGGCCCTACATTCAATCCCCAGTTCCAGAAAAAAAAAAAAGAGTCAATTGATTTCTCTCTTAAAAACAATCCAGTTATACCCATTTTTATGATAACCTTTGCATTTGCCTGTCACAATTTCAAAATTAGCTAATGTTGTAGATTTTAAACCCAATCTTCTTATCAGAGCAGGAGGGAGCATTCATTAAATATAAAGCATGCTGACTGCCCACCCAAGCATACTTGCTAGTCAAATTCTGTAGAATGCCCTTTTGGCAGAAGTAAAGTTCGCCTTTGACACCCAGCTCCTAGCAGAGATCTGAATTTTTTTTCTTATTTCTAACAATTTCTGCACCAGCTCCAGGGTTCCATAACTATCTAAGGGTTGTTGGGAAGCCCCACGTTAGAGCAGAAACCTTCACTGCCTTTTTGCTTGGTTGCAGTACATGGGAGAAATCTGTGATCACTGAGGTTGACAGTGGACCCAAAATAGAAGGTGGATTGGCACCACAAAGAGAGGGCCAAGCAAGCACTGTGGCAACCAGGTAACCCCAGGGAGAGCCAAGCAAGCACCATGGGAACCACATAACCCTGTGCACAGACCCCGTTCACAGACCCAGGAAATGGGTTCCAGCACTATTATATTATAATAATATGTATAATCATGCAGGAACTCTATTGTCCAGCATGAGAAACAAGTACCACCTTGGTGGTTGGGACATCCCAAAGGTGGTGTGAATGTGACTGAGACAAGAGTTCAAGAAACTTCTCAGAAGTGTGGGGTTATTGAGGCTATACTCAGAAACACAAGCCAACACCCAGGAAAGAAGGAGGGGTGTGTGCAAGAAATCACCAGTAAGGAGGACTGAGCACACAGGGGGCCCAGATGTGCAAGAAACCTCAATGAGGAGGGGTTCAGGACAGGGGAAAGCTTAATTCCAGAATGGGGAATGAAAATTCTAGGCCTAGGAATGGGGAAGAACAATGTAAGATCTCATATGTGTAAATCTTCTTTTCCTTTGAAGAGCAGGAAAAACAATCAGTTTTGGTGGTGGGAGTAATTCTGCCCCTGTGGAGGACAAGTGGCCACCTGAACCATTATTTTTGGTGTCCATCATGGCTGGCACACTTTATTACTAAGTTTTCCAAGTGCACAGACCCTTCATGTCATGGTCATCCTGTAAAAATATGCAAGAGGCTTTATTTTAACCCATGTGTTTTATTCTGTGTCTATGTACATGCTTGTCTGTATTATGTGCATATCATCAACATTGACTGATAGATTGATAAGTACTCATACATGTCATGATTGGATACAAATGAATTTCAATTCACATGATTTAAATAAAACTTTAACAAAAAGGGTCCATCTAAATTGGTAAGAACCAAGATGTTATTGATACTACTAAACCATGCATTTTTTTCAGGCAGCTGGCCTGATTGTTCATTCCTATAACATGTTTAAAGTGCAATGGCGGAGGTGATCCAAGATGGCAGACTAGAGGGTGACTGCATCTCCAGTACCTCCAGAACCCAGGATTCAGAAGGGGAGGCATTGAGAGACTCCGACTAAAATAGAGCCTTGGGTGAGTCTCCCCCACCGGGTGAAGATCGGCTTGGGTGGAACGCATGGATAGGGGCGGCTTATCAGAGCAGGGCAGGGCAGCTAGAGTCTTCCCCAGGTAGCCCTGCACATTCCGGCAGGGGGCTCCTCCCACATGGCCAGCTTCTCGGAGCAGGCCCCCCAGTGACAGCCTTTCCCCACAGAGCCAGCTCCAAGCCCTGGAACCAGTAGCAGGCTAGGGGCAGCTAATTAAGCACTGCATTATCCAGTTCCTCCAAGACTTCAGGCTACTGAAGGCTGGGAGGTGATACACTGGAAATCTACAGGGACACTATAAGCCAATAGAGGAAATCTGCAATATCTTAGAGTCCCACTGACATCTGACCAATATGAGAAAACAAGGGAAGAAAATGTCCCAAACAAACCTAGATACTATATCAATAAAACCCAATGACAGCACAGCAGAAGAAATGTAAGAAAGGGAGTTCAGAATGTACATAATTAAAACAATCAGGGAAGCAAATGAGGAGATGAAAGAGCAAATGCAGGCATTGAAGGAGGAGATGAAAGAGCAAATGCAGGCATTAAATGATCGCACCAATCAACAGTTAAAAGAGCAAATACGGGAAGCAAGAGATCATTTCAATAAAGAGTTAGAGATACTGAAAAAAAACAAACAAACATAAATCCTTGAAATGAAGGAAACAATAAACCAAGTTAAAAACTCCATAGAAAGCATAACCAATAGGATAGAACACCTGGAAGACAGAACCTCAGACAAAGACAAAATATTTAATCTTGAAAACAAAATAGACCAAACAGAAAAGATGGTAAGAAATCATGAACAGAATCTACAAGAATTATGCAATATCATAAAAAGGCCAAATTTAAGAATCATTGGGATTGAGGAAGGCTTAGAGTAATGAACCAAAGGAATGAACAATCTATTCAATGAAATAATATCAGAAAATTTCCCAAATCTGAAGAATGAAATGGAAAACCCAGTACAAGAGGCTTATAGGACTCCAAATATACAAAATTACAACAGACCCACACCAAGGCATATTATTATGAAAATACTTAACATACAAAATAAAGACAGAATTTAAAAGGCTGCGAGAGAAAATAATCAAATTACATTCAGGGAGAAACCAATAAGAATATCAGCAGATTTTTCAATCCAGACCCTAAAAGCTAGAAGGGCCTGGAACAACATTTACCAAGCCCTGAAAGAAAATGGATGCCAACCAAGAATCTTATACCCGGCAAAACTTACATTCAGATTTGACGATGAAATAAGATCCTTCCATGATAAACAAAAGCTAAAGGAATTTATAAAAAGAAAGCCAGCATTACAGAACATTCTCAGCAAAATATTCCATGAGGAAGAGATGAAAAACAATGATGCAAATCAGCAACGGGAGGAACTAGCCTAAAGGAATAGCCAAATAAAGGAGTAACCAAATCATGTCAAAATAAAAAATGAGTCAGGTGACTGGGAATACAAATCATATAACAATAATAACCCTGAATGTTAATGGCCTGAACTTATCAATCAAAAGACATAGACTGGCAGATTGGATTAAAAAGAAAAATCCAACAATATGCTACCTGCAAGAGACTCATCTCATAGAAAGAGATACCCATAGACTAAAGGTGAAAAGATGGGAAAAAACATACCATGCACACAGACACAGCGAAAAGCTGGAGTATCCATCCTCATTTCAGATACTGTGGACTTCAAGCCAAAACTTGTCAGAAGGGATAAAGAAGGACATTACATGCTGCTTAAGGGAAGCATAAATCAGCAAGACATAACAATCATAAATATCTATGCCCCAAACTTTGGCTCATCCATGTACGTCAAACAAATCCTTCTCAATTCCAGAAATCAAATAGACCACAACACAATAATACTAGGCGATTTTAAGACACCTCTCTGACCACTGGATAGATCTTCCAAACAAAAATTGAAAAAAGAAACCATAGATCTCAATAACACAATCAATAATTTAGACTTAACTGACATATATAGAATATACCATCCAACGAAGAACGAATACACATTCTTCTCAGCAGCACATGGATCCTTCTCTAAAATAGACCACATTTTATGCCACAAAGCTACTGTTAGCAAATACAAGAAGATAGAGATACTACCTTGTACTCTATCAGATCATAATGGATTGAAGTTAGAAATAAATGACAGAATTAAAAACAGAAACTTCTCCAATAACTGGAGATTAAATAATACACTATTATATGATGAATGGATAACAGAAGACAGCAGGAGGGAAATAAAAAAATTCTTAGAATAAATGAGAACAAAGACACATCTTATCAAATCTATGGGACACTATGAAAGCAGTACTTAGAGGAAGATTTATTTCATGGGGCACATTCAACAAAAGAAGTAGAAATCAACAAATAAATGACTTAACACTACAGCTCAAAGCCCTAGAAAAAGAAGAGCAGACCAACACCAAAAGTAGTATAAGACAGGAAATAGTTAAAATCAGAGCCGAAATCAATGAAATTGAAAGAAAAGAAACAATCAGAGAAATTAACAAAATAAATAGTTGGCTCTTTGAAAAAATAAACAAAATTGATAAACCATTAGCCACACTAACAAAGAGAAAGAGGGAGAAAACTCAAACTACTAAAATTCAGAATGAACAAGGAAATATCATAACAGACACGAGTGAAATACAAAACATAATTAGAAGCTATTTTGAAAATCTATACTCCAACAAAACAGAAAACCTCAAAGACATCAAGAAGTTTCTAGAGACATATGAATTACCTAAAGTGAACCAGGAGGACATACATAACTTAAATAAATCAATTTCAAGCAATGAAATAGAAGAGGTCATCAAAAGCCTATCAACAAAGAAAAGTCTGGGACCAGATGGGTTCTCAGTCAACTTCTACAAAACTTTTAAAGAGTCATTCCAATACTCCTCAAAGTATTCCATGAAGTAGAAGAGGAGGGAACCCTCCCAAACTCGTTCTATGAAGTCAATATCACCCTGATACCTAAACCAGACAGAGACACATAGAGGAAAGAAAATTTTAGACCAATATCCTTAATGAACATCGACCCAAAAATTCTCAACAAAATTTTAGCAAATCGCATAAAAAATATATTAAAAAGATAGTGCACCACGATCAAGTGGGTTTTATCCCAGGGATGCAAGGTTGGTTCAACATCCGAAATCAGTAAATGTCATTCACCATACCAACAGACTTAAAGTTAATAATCACATGATTATTTCAATAGATGTAGAAAAAGCATTTGATAAAATACAGCATCCCTTCATGCTCAAAACACTAGAGAAAACTGGGGTAGTGGGAACATTCATTAACATTGTAAAGGCCATCTACGCTAAGTCCATGGCCAATATCATTCTAAATGGTGAAAAACTGAAAGCATTCCCCCTAAAAACTGGAACAAGGCAGGGATGCCCTCTTTCACCACTTCTATTCAACATCGTCCTTGAAGCTCTAGCCAGAGCAATTAGACAAACCAAAGAAATTAAAGAGATACGAATTGGAAAAGAAGAACTCAAACTATCCCTGTTTGCTGATGACATGATTATATATTTAGAGGAACCTGGAAATTCCACCAGAAAACTTTTAGAACTCATCAGTGAATTCAGTAAAGTAGCAGGTTACAAGATCAATGCTCATATATCCAATGCATTTTTATACTTAATGATGAATCTTCAGAAAGAGAAATTAGGAAAACTACCCCTTCACAATAACATCAAAAAAAATAAAATACTTGGGAATCCATCTCACAAAAGAGGTGAAAGTCCTCTACAATGAGAACTACAGAACACTAAAGAAAGAAATTAAAGAAAACCTTAGAAGATGTAAAGATCTCCCATGTTCCTGGATAGGAAGAATTAATATTGTCAAAATGGCCATACTACCTAAAGTGCTATACAGATTCAATGCAATTCCAATTAAAATCCCAATGATGTACCTTACAGAAATAGAGCAAGCAATTATGAAATTCATCTGGAAGAATAAAAAACCCAGAATAGCTAAAGCGATCCTCAGTATAAACAGCAAAGCAGGGGGTATCAAAATACCAGATCTTCAACTCTACTACAAAGCAATAGTAACAAAAAAAGCATGGTATTGGTACCAAAATAGACAGTTAGATCAATGGTACAGAATAGAGGACATGGACACAAACCCAAATAAATACAATTTTCTCATACTAGACAAAGGGGCCAAAAATATGCAATGGAGAAAAGATAGCCTCTTCAACAAATGGTGCTGGGAAAACTGGAAAACCATATGCAACAGAATGAAAATAAACCCCTATCTCTCACCCTGTACAAAACTCATCTCAAAATGAATCAAGTACCTCGGAATCAGACCAGAGACCCTGCATCTTACAGAAGAAAAAGTAGATCCAAACCTTCAACTTGATGGCTTAGGATCAGACTTCCTTAACAGGACTCCCATAGCACAAGAAATAAAAGCAAGAATCAACAACTGGGATAGATTCAAACTAAAATCTTTCTCTCAGCAAAGGAAACTATCAGCAATGTGAAGAAAGAGCCTACAGAGTGGGATAAAATCTTTGCCAATCATACTTCAGATAGAGCACTAATTTCCAGAATATATAAAGAACTCAGAAAAACTCTACACCAAGAATACAAATAATCCAATCAACAAATGGGCTAAGGAAATGACAGACACTTCACAGAAGAAGATATACAAGCAATCAACAGATATATGAAAAAATGTTCAACATCTCTAGTAATAAGAGAAATGCAAATCAAAACTACCCTAAGATTTCATCTCACCCCAATTAGAATGGCAATTATCAAAAATACAAGCAACAATAGGTGTTGGCGAGGATGTGGGGAAAAGGTACAATGATACATTGCTGGTGGGGTTGCCAATTAGTGCAGCCACTCTGGAAAGCAGTATGGAGATTCCTCAGAAAGCTTGGAATGGAACCACCATTTGACCCAGCTGTCCCACTCCTTGGCCTATACCCAAAAGACTTAAAATCAGCATAGTACAGAAATACAGCCACATGAATGTTCATAGCTGCTCAATTCAACATAGCCAGATTGTGGAACCAACCTAGATGCCCTTCAGTTGATGAATGGATAAAGAAACTGTGACATATGTATACAATGGAATATTACTCAGGCATGAAGAATGATAAAATTATGGCATTTGCAGGCAAATGGATTAAATTGGAGAATATCATACTAAGTGAGATAAGCCAGTCTCAAAAACTAAAGGACAAATGATCTCGGTGATAAGCGGATGAGGACATATAATGGGTGGTGGGAGGGGTTAGCATTAGGGTTAGGGTTAGGTTTAGGATTATGGATAAGGAGGGTGGTAAGAATGGAGGAAGGAAGGACTGTATAGAGGGAAAAGAGGGGTGGGAGGGGTGGGTGGGAAGGGAAAAATAACAGAATGAATCAAACAACATTGCCCTATGTAAATTTATGATTACACAAATGGTATGCCTTGACTCCATGTACAAATAGAGAAACAACATGTATCCCATTTGTTTACAATAATAAAAAAAATAATTAATATAAATTTGTGATAGTAAATGGTAAAGCATATAGATAATTTTAAACCTAAATACTCATTCCTTCATTAGTGTTATAATGATGTTTTTTAAGTTTTGAATTTTTTAAAAAGGAATAATCAATGTGGTACATAAACTAAGTACCAACAGTATGCATTCTTTTTGATTATACAGAATTAGAAATGATAAATTATGAATTATTCATGGATATTAGCTACCTATACAATATCAGTTGTCACAGAAAAGAGCTAATTAAATCAGGCTTAGTTTGTATTATATAAATGCCTAAGAAGAATCATATACTTGGGAATGTAGAAATGTAAATTATGCTCTGAGCCTGTCCTCTGTGTTCCAGAGAGAGAAACATTGTTTCACAGAATCTCTCTCTGATAAATTGACTGATTAAAAGTTGTTTTGATGGATTTAAAATTCTTACATCTATCTTTAGGCAGAAATTATACCTTTAAAAACAGAAAAAAAACAACAAAAAAATAAAGTGCAATGTCCTTTGCTTCTAAGGATTTTTCTTCGGTATTAATAACTGACTTAAAGTTAATTAGACTTGTTTCATACCTTGCTTTCTAGGGGTATCCTATGTTACAAATGAGCAAATGAGTTTTTACATAAGTGGGCTTAATCTTCATAAATGTGTTTGTTAGAGGAGACATCTGATTATAAGCAGTGTTAAAATACTAACACATCAACTAAATATAAATTCAAGTACTCTAGGCTTCTTGAATTCCATAAGGTAAAATGCTGTGTGTGGCTTGGTAGTTAATTCAGAAACCAGTGAGGAGTGATGTGGGATGGAGAAAAGATTGACAAACACACATAGAGCGTAAAAGCTGTGGCCAAGGTGGGATTTACTTTCTGATGTAAGATGAATGACTCAGAGCAAGGTTAATATGTTTATTATATAGGTTTTGTCATTGAAAAGAAATTAGTGAGAAAGTTTCAGCAAATCAGACAGACCTGAAGACCACAGTGAAACTTGGGAGACATTGAGGATATCTTGTTATGCCCAGAATTTTCTATTCCTAGGACATGGAGCCTGAACCCAAGGTTCCAACTGATGAACCTCGGTGCCTTTGCACAGAGCCTTGTTTGGCTGATTTTCACCATAGCAACTGGGCCATATTGACCTGCACTCTTGCACAGGAAGTTCCCAGCTCAAAGACAGTGATGAGACTACCAGAAGCCATGATTCAAGTCACCACTTTCACAGTAACATATATTTGGCCTACTAAATGTGTGTTTTAAATTAGTTTATTTTAAAAAAGGAATTAACATTGTGCATTTCTGGGTCCTAACTAAGAGCAATATTATATGGGTTAAAATTCTAACAGCTGTAAGTTTATATGCATACAAAAAAGTTTCAGCTGTGTTTTAATTAAAGTACTGCAAAAGATTGAAGTATTACATCTTAATAAAAAGGAGTAAGACTTGTGTGAATGAGGGAAGAAGGAACTCTTGTAATGCAAGGGACAAACTAAGAGAGATATTATGGTCTGGATGAAGGCATTGATCAAAGACTGTTTTGAACAGACATCCAAAAGCTTTGGAGTTAATGTTGAAATCTATGTTGTACAGGCATTGGGAGGGTGCCGAGGTTATTGCTTCACCCAGGCTTTTCTAATTGACTATGTCCTGTTAGTCCTTGATTGGCATTTTTCAGTAACCTTCACATGGGTCCATCCCCAGTTCCATTTGCCCCCTCCACCTCTCTGGGACAAAGGTGTTGGCTAGAGTGTTTAACATCATGGGGTTGGCCTTTACCTTAAAAAATAAAACCATTTTGGGGCCCATTTCCTGAGTGCCAGACTATTAACTCTCCTATCTAATCCAAGGTATGAAAACTCTCAGTCACAAAGAACATAGCAATGGGTTCCAGCACTCTTATATTATAAGCTTGGGGAAACATTAAGGCCCCTAGTTTGATTTTTTGTGTGCCATATTGTTTAACCCTTCCCATCTCTTCTGTGAGAAGCTGTGTTATGTAAATTAAATGTACAGATGACATTCTCACCCAAAGAGTAACAACTTCATTGGAAATTGTCTCCCAGGAAAAGGTACGAAGCCTGCTCTGCTGGGGGTGTCCTAGGAGTTAATAAGCTCATTTGGGCCAATGGAATCTTGAGAAAAAGTTTCAAGTTACCTTTTTTAGAAATTATTTTTCTTTGTCAAGAGACCTTTATTTATTTATATTTGGTGCTGAGAATTGAACCCAGTGCCTAAAACATGCCAGGGAGAAGCTGGACCACTGAACCACAATCCCATCCCTGATCAAGTAATCTTAACCAAGATTTTGTTCAATCAGGAAACAACTTACCAAAAAAAGTATCAGCTTATCCTCCTTAAAGGAGAGGCTTTCATGGGGACCATTATTTTTTGGATAGCTCTTTAAAACATGAATTGAATCCATTTAGAGGAGCACTTTACCACGGTAGTGTTCTCCAAACCAAAGCCATCTGTAGTGGTAATTACCTTCAGATTTGTATGAAAAAGCAAATTTAATTGGAGAGTTATTTATGTCATTTCATGTTCTGGTAACCTGTTTTTCAATAAGATAGACATGAACTTTTGTGTGAATTTTTACACTAGGGTGGAAATTTAAATGTATCTAAAAAAGTAATGGAGCCTGATTCCTTTAAAAGCTTACCTGGTGAAACAGGGAAGCATTTGGTCACTTTTTCTACATAGAGTAAGTTAGGACCTCAGTTTATTGATTATTTTTCAGATGTAATGTTGCATTCTGTTATTTGTCAAGAGCCCTGCCTTATTGAGATAAGGATCAGTTTCTCACCCTGTGTTCGACTGACTACAAAGAAAGTTAGACTTCCACCCATTTTAAATTATAATCAAAAGAGAGTTTTTTGTTGAAAAGTTTGCCCTAATCCCACTGGGCCTGGTGGCTCATACCTGTAATCCCAGCAGTTTGGGAGGCTGAGGCAGGAACATTGTGAGATTCAAAGCTAGCTTAAGCAACTTAGTGAGGGCATATGGAACACAAGGAGATTCTGTTTCTAAAAAAATACAAAGAATAGTTGGGGATAAGGCTCAATAGTTAATTACCCCTGGGTTTGATCACCTGTACAAAAGAAATTACTATGATCCAAAATTAACAAGGAATATCATACAAAACTAAGATTTGGGTAAATTATAAAAAGTATGTCAGGTTGTAAATGTGTATTAAAATAAATTAAAATTTGTAAAGGGTCTCATATTTGATTGAGTTGATATATTCATGTGTCTCTGAGGATGCAAAATGGGCACCAAGATGTACCAGTGTCACTGCCTGCGGCAACAATTGCGCGGGTATTTATTGGAGGTGGACTGTAAATAAACCACTAATATTCCTGTGCTGCTTCCTGGCTTGTTTTCTTATTCCCTAGATAATGAGGAAAAGAGAGGTTTGCTTGATTTTAGAGAAAGAGAGGCTTTGAGAGAAAGATATGCTTCCCTTATAGAGAGAGTTTTAGAGAAAGACAGGCTTCTTTGCTTATCAGAGATCTATTTCTTCTTAGAGTTCTACTGCTTCTTCTTAGAGGTGTGTCCTGCATCCTGTGAACTAAAGGGTGCAACATAGAGGTGTGTTCTCAGTTCTCTGCTCTATGATCTGCCTACTGTCACTGTCTACTGCTTCTTTCTGCTAGCTGCTTCTTCTCTCTGCTAGCTGCTTCTTTTCTCTGCTAGCTGCTTCTGCTTACTGCTTCTCCTTTCCTTCTACCTACTGCCCGCTTATATTCCCTCCAGGAGGCAGAGGGTGGGGCCACACCAGTTGAGATCAGGCGAGGAGCCAGCTGCCCTAGGGAAAGGTTAAAATAAGCAGACCCAAGCAGGAGCACTCGGGAACACCTGTGCAGGCATTCTGTGAGTGGACTTAATTGAATATGGGCAATGATAAATCACCTGAGTGTGCTTATGTTAATTAACCTCCTCACTGCCAATGTGATCAAAACAACCTCTGGCTGGCCACCAGGAACCATCCCGGAGCAGCCCACATGGCACAGCCCCCAACATACTAGTGTAATATAGGTATTATGTTGCTTGTTTTAAAGCTATTATTCAAACTGAACACATTTTTGGTCTTTTAAATTTTATTTTCTATTTTTGACATGGAACTTATAACTTTGGAATATTAGTGTTTTGAAGAAGTACTCCTTGTAACAGAACACCCTGAGTTAATTTGAGATAATAAACCATCACCTATAGCACAGAATAGGATATAAGGCTGACTTCCAGTACTAACGTAAACCCCAATTAAATGGAAGGGGTAACTATAAGATTATATACATTAAATTTACTGATGAAACTGAGCAGCTGGATGATTAAATCCCAAACTCAAAACCATAGGAAAGGAAGTGAAAGCCCTAAGGGGAAAGTGGTCAATATTTGACCCTTGCCCTCTAAGATCAGCTAGGACCCAGGAACACTGGGACTTCTCTAAGGGCTTTGCAATCTACAAATTGCCCCAATCAGGGGTTTCAAGGGGACCCTAGAGAGCAGGAAAGCAATAAGTGCACAGTCTGCAAAGAGGAGGATCTCTGGAGAAGGAAATATCTCTAATGCTTCCAAGGGAAGTCAAATATGGTCTGCAAGACCCTGGTCCACGCTGGCATTGCAACAACTGCTAGAAGAATAGCTAATGGAGCCAAAACCTCTCACATGTTCCCATGAATGATCCATGACAAATCTCGGCTGACTCTAACAGTCCATAGGAACAAGTCAATTTTGCCAACTTGTTCTTAAACACCTGACAGGAGATTGGAACCAAAGTACAGGCACACATTGACATTGAAATTAAAACACAATGGTTCTTTTCATGTAACTAGAGAAGTACATTAGGGTCAGTGCTCCCAAAAACAAAACTCTGAAGTTACACAGGAAGAGATTTGCTGCCTGATACAAAAGTTTGTTCTTATTCAAAGAGATAATCTGTGCTTTTCTTTTTCATCATGATCAAATGAATTGTTTCTCAGGCTCCACTTCAAGAGGTTGCCATTCATCACTTCCAGCCTGGAGATTTGATTTTATTGAAGACCTTGAAAACACACAAGGTTCAACTTGGCTGGATAGGACCAGAACAAGTGCTAGTAATGACTGGAATGGCTACAGGGATGGCTAAAAGGGGGAGAACTCATTATGGTGGATGATTTCCACATTAGAAATTTAATATATCTCGAATGGATGACAACACTTATGGGTACTTGAGCAAAATGAAAATGAAATTAAATGTTTAAAAGCTAAAAGTCAGATTTCTGAGAAATGGAAAGCCCAGTGGTCCATTTTCAAAATACAATATTTAGCTTTAATTGAGATGTCAGAGTATATTGTAGTCATTTTATTTAGAGCCTTATCCATTCTTTGCCCCAAATTTAAAATGAACCATATAGATTGTAACCTTGAGGTCCTCCAGTCAGGCCAGGGGTAGTGCCACAATAGGAACAAAAGATGTAGACTGCATGCCCAAGTGTGTTTCCTAGATAGGTTTTATAGAATGACTTAGATAGGTTTTATAGAATGACTTTCTGGCAGAAGTAAAACTTCCCTTGCCCACTCATTTTCAAGCACATGTTTGATTTCTTGTGGAACCTCAATAGTTTCACACCCTGAGGTCCACTGAAATACTGGGATAGCCATGAGCCTCACTAAGACACTTGGAGAAACCCTGAGGAACACTTTGGTACTAGGGAAGGTCCTGACCAACAATCAGAACTGGGAAAGATCCTGAACACCATTGTGACCATGGCTGTGACATTGAACTCCATGGAAAACCTGGGAAAGTCCCTGGGATTTACTAAGAACCCCAGGATGACTCTGAAATCCAGTGTTTTCTTGGGGAAGATTTGTACCTTCATTGAGAGGTTACAAATACCACTGAGACTCAATGAGACTGGGAATAGCACTGAGCCCAACTCAGTGAAGTTGAAAAAGATGTTGAAAAACGTTCTCACTTGTACTGAGCCCCCAAGCAAGATGATGAAACCCTACTGAGACCCTTGGAAGGCCCTAAGCACCACTGTACCCTTGGGAATGGTCCTGAGATCCACTTAAAGCCTGGCAAGGCTGTGAGACCACTAAGTCTCCTGTAAAAGTTGTATATACAACTGTGATGCTGGGGAAGGCTGTCAGCCTCATTAAGACTTTGTAGAAGATCATGAACACACTGAGAAAACAGTGAAGGCATTGGATCCCTTTAAGATTCTTGTGATGGCCTTGGACTCTTCAAAATACAAGGGGAATTATGTGAGTCTCGAAAAGATCATGTGAATATTTCTAAGTTCAAATATAATTCCTGGGAGGACCCAGAGTTCCAGTGGAACTATAAAAAGGCGCTGAGATCTGCTTAGATGCCAGGGTTGGCCCTGAGTCCCCACTGATATGGGGAAAGGGCTTGAACTCCTCTGGTACCCAGAACAAAGCTCTGAGTGTCACATAGATGCTGGAGAAGGCCATAAGCACAACTCTGATATTGGGAATGGCACTGAGTTTCTTTGAGACCCTGGGCAATGCTCTGAGATTCACTGAGACCCTAGCAAAGAACTCAGCCATGTGTGCAATTGGGGAAGAATCTGAGACCCAGTGAGAGTCTGAGAAGATCACTGAGCATGACTGAGACACTGCAAAGACCCTGAGAATAAGAGAGCCTGGTAAAGACCAGGAGTTTATCTGAGAAACTTCCAAGATATGTAGTCCATTGAGAACCTAGGAAACATCTGAACCACAGTGGGAAGCTGGGAATATTCAAGGAGTTCACCCACTGCCCGGTGAAGGGAATGAGACCACTAAGAATATTCAAAACACCCAGAACACAACTGTGAAATTTTAAAAGACCAGGAAGCCCACTCACAATCCATGGATAAGGCCCTATGATTTACTGAATCACTATGAAAATCAATGAGCCTCATTAAAGCCATGGAAAAGCACAGAAATCAAATGATATAAAAGGAAAATTACTGAATCCCCAGTGAGGACACTGAACTCTACTGAGATAGTTTAGAAGGCCTTTAGGTCACACAAATTCTATGAAAGGACTTGAAATCCACTGAAGTATTATAAAGGTCTCTGAGATCCACTGAAGTACTGGAGAAGGTCCTTCGACCTACTGCTACATTGTGGAAGGTGCTGCACAACACTGAATCCCTTGGAAAAGCCATGAGCACATTTGAGGTGATGGAAAATCAATGAGACACAATGCAATACTGTGAAAGGCCCCTAAATGATTAAAAACCTACTGAGAAACTAGTGAAAACCATTAGCCTCAAAGAAACGTGGTGAAAAACCGAAATCACCTATGAACCTTTAGACACCTGTAAGATCCACTGAAATTCTGGAGAAGGACCTTAGACCTGACAATTCAGTGGAGTGCCTTTATAAGCCATTGGGGAAGGTGCTGAGCCAAACTGAGACTCTAGAGAATGTCCTGTCCTACACAAAAGAAACTTGGGATGGCTCTGAATACTACTGACATACTGGGGAGGGTACTAAGTCTCACTGAGATCATGGAAATGGTTTAAGACCCATGGTCACCCTGGGGTACCCATTGAGAACCAATGAGACTCACAATTTGTTACCAGCTACACTGAATTTCTGGGGAAGGTCATGAATGCAGGTGACAAACTGTAAAGTGATAGGTTCCAATGAAAATTGTGGAAGGGCATAAAACCCAATTAGAACATGGAGAAGGCTCTGAGAGCTCCAAAGACACCAAGAGAGGCCCAAACCACACTGAGATCATGGGAAAGGCCCTGAGCCCCAGAGTTCCCCAGGAAGACTAGGAGACACACATCCTAGAAAGAGGATCATCTCCACTGAAACCTGGGGATGACCCTGAACACCAGTGGGTTCCTGGGAAAAGGCTGTGAACAATATTGCAAATGGGGAGAAGCCCTCTCCCCCAATGAATTCCTTGGTTAGAACTTGAGCAACATTGAGACCCAGAGCAAGGCCTTAAGCCCAACAGAGAACCTGGGGAATGTCCTGAGACCCAGTGAGAATCTGGGGGAAGTTGGAACTCCACTGAGACCATATAAAATGCCCTGAATGTGATGGGACCTAGGAAAAGGCCCTAAGCTTGTACTGAGACTTGACAAAGGGCCCTAATCACCACAGAGACTCTAGGTAAAATTCTGAGCCCCACTGAGAATCTGTGGATATCCCTGAGTCCCACTGAGACTCTGGGGAAGACTGTAAGTTTCACTGAAACCCTGGAGAATTTTGTGAGCTACTGAGTCCTTGTGAAGGCCCTGAATGCAGTGGGATTTGGGGGATGGAGCCAAGGCCCAGTGAAACTCTAGGGAAGGTCCTGTGAGACACCCACAAAATCCATGATGCCCATAGAGATAGTGGGCAAACTCTGAGCTCCCTGAAACCCTAGTGTAGGCTGCACTCCACTGAGACCCTGTGGAAGACCCTGAAAACTACTTTGACCCTGGGGAAGGCTCCCAGTCCCTCTGACACCCTGTCAAACCCCTAAACAACACTACCATTCTGAGGAAAGGCACTGAGCTCCACTGAGAATCTTGGAAAAATCTGGGATTCACTAAAATTTTGGTAAAATCTCTGATTCCTCTGGATTCTTGGGGAACACTGTGATGCCCCTGAGATCCTAGGATGTCCAGGAGCCCCACTTGGAATTCTGAAAGAATCGGAGTCCCACTGAGACCCTGGGAAAAACCGTGAATACAATAGAATTCTGGCAAAGAACATGAGCTCTACTGAGATAATGGGCAAGGTCCTGAAACACATGAAAACACTGGGGAATGATCTGAGTCCCACTGAGAACCTGAGGAAAATCCTCAGCCCCATTAAGTACCTCAGATAGTCTGAGGCTCAATGAGACCCTGGGGAAGGCCCTGAGTTTCACTAAGACTCTGAGGAAGGCCCTGAATCCATTTGGTTGGGGAAGTTCTTAAGCTCTATTGAGACTCTGGACAAATTCTTAGGCCCACACAGAATGTGTGAAAGTATCTATGTTCCACCTAACTCTGGATATGCCAATGAGCCCCAGCAAGATGCTAGTGAAGTTCCTGATACATGTTATAAACCTGCAAATTTATGAGACACACAGAGTGCATTAGTAAGTCTGTGAGCCTCTGTGAGACTCTGGGAAAGATATTGAGTTCCACTGAGCTGCTGGGAAACACCCTGAGCCTCAGTGAGTCCCCAGAGAAGGTCATGAGCTCTATTGAATCTCTGGTAAAGGTCGTGATTTCCACTGAGACTGGGGAAAGAATCAATCTGCATGGAGAAACTGGGGAATGTCCCAAACTCTACATCAGTCCCACTGAGGGTCTGGGGAAGTCAATGAGATCAGTACAATTCTGCCAAAAGCCCTGAACACCAGTTTCACCGTTGGGAAGACTCAGCATACCTCTGAGAACCTAGGGAAGTCCTGAGCCACAGTAACACACTGGGAAGACCCTAAGCCACACTGACAATCTGGGCAAGGCCCTGCAACTCAGTGAGAATTGGGCAAAATATCTCAGCCCTGTGGATTTTTGTGGCAGTCCCTCCTCCCCACTGATATTGTAGACATTTTCCTGACCCCACTGAGAATATCTGACAAAAACTTGAACTCCACTGAATCTCTAGAAAGGGCTCTGAACTCAGTTGAACATTGGGAAGGCACCAGTGCCCCAGGGTAACTCTGGAAAATTTCCTGAGACTCCAGGGACTTCAGTCCAATGAGACAATTGTGTAACCCCTGAATCTCAGTGATAATCTGGGGAAGTCCTTGAGCCTCCATTGAGACTCTGGATTTGTACCTGAGCCCCAATGAGGATCTCTAAGCCTCACCCAAACTGTGGATATTGCACTGAGCCCAGTGAGACACTAGGAAGGTCCTGATACAAATTAAACACTCACAAAGATCATGAGACCTGCACTTGGGGAAGTCTCTGTGCCCCCTGAGACTCTGGGAAAGACTCTGAATTCTAACAAACCCCTGAAAAAAGACCTTGAGCCAGAAAGAGACCCTGGGAAAGGCACAAAGACCCACTAAGGATTGAGGAAGATTTGTAGAAATAATGAGACCTTGTTGAATGCTCTGAGCTCCTCAGAGATCCTGGTGAGGGCCCTGATTTTCACAGATATGTGGGGTAAATCTACTTCCAATGAGATCCAACATCCCTATGAATGTCTATAAGCCTCAGGAAAATCCTATGCTTGAGTGTGACCATGTGGGAGGACCTATGCAACTGTTATCCTGGAGAAGTTCCCTATGCATGTCTATTACTCTGGGCAAGAGACCTATGCATTAACTTGACACAGGGGAAGGACCGAATGCATGAGCCTGACTGGAGAAGTGTCTACACATGACTGTGACACTTGGGAAAACTGTAATCAGTACTTCAACCCTGGAAAAGGCCACATGTATCACTGTGACCATGGGGAAGGACCTTATACATGACTGTACCACAGAAAGGGTCCTATGCATAACTATCACATTGCAGAAAGACTGTATGCATGACTGTGACCTGAGGTAGGTCATATGCATTACTGTGACATTGCAGATGCATCTATGCATAACTGTGTCCATGGGGAAAGGCCTATGCATGACTGTGACCATAGGAAAATCACTATGCTTGACTGTGACCATGAGGAAGAGCCTACGCATGACTATGACCATGGGAAGGGCCCTATGCATGACTGTGACACTGCACAAGGGCCCTCTGAATGACTGTGACCTTGGGGAAAGGCCTATTCATGACTGTGACCATAAGGAAGGGCCTATGCATGACCCTGAGCCTGGAGAAGGGCCTATGCATGATGGTGACCCTATGAAAGGGACTGTGACTGTGACTCTGGGGAAGGTACCTACATTTGACTGTTACCTTGGGGAAGGGGCCTATGCATGACTGTTACCCTGAGAAAGAGACTATGACTGTGACCCTAGAGATGGTCCCTATGCATGACTGATCCTGCAGAAGGCTCTATGTAAGATGTGTGCATTGGACAGGGCCTACATATGACTGTGACACTGGGGAGTGGTCTATGCATGACTGTGAAATTGCAAGGGCCCTATGCATGGCTTCAACCCTGAGGAAAACCCAATGCATGACTGTGACACTGGGGAAGAGTCCTATGCATGACTGTGACGCTGTTGAAGGATGTACACATGTGTGTGACACTGCTGAAGTGTCCTTTGCATGACTGTGACCTTGTGGAAGGGCCTATCCTTGACTGACCCAGCAGAAGGGCAATATGAATGACTGTGACCCTGAAGAAGAGCCTATGCATGACTGTGACCATGGAAATGGACTATGACTGTGACCCTGGAGAAGTTACCTGTGCATAACTGTGTCCCTGGGGAAGTGCCCTATGCATGGCCCTGAGCCTGGTGAAGAGCCTATGCATGAATGTGACACTGGGGAAGACCCTAAGCAGGACTGTGACCCTGGACAATGCTGTAGGCATGATTGTGACCACAGAAAGAGGCCTATGCATGACTGTGACTCTGGAGAAGGCCCCTTTGCATGACTCACTTGTGGAAGGGCCTTATGCAAGACTGTGACCCTGGGGAAAGACTTATGTATGACTGTGACCATGGAGAAGGTCTCTATGCATGACTGTGACTCTGGGGAAGGGCCCTATGAATGACTGTGACCCTGTGGAAGGGCCCTATAAATAACTGTGACTTTGGGGAAGGGCCCTGTGCTTGACTGTTCCCAGGTGATGGTCCTATGTATGACTGACACTGCGGAAGATTCTATGCATAACTGTGACATTACAGAAGGGCATTATGAATGACCTAGACCCTGAGGAAACACCTATGCATGATGTGACCCTGTGGAAGGACCCTAATCATGAATGTGACCCTGAGGAATGGCCCTATGAATGACTGTGACCATGGGGAAGGGTCTATTTGTCACTGTGACCCTGAAGAATGTCCATATGAATGAGTTGAGCCTGAGAAAATTTCTATGCATGACTGCGACCATGTGGAAGGGCCTATGCATGACTGTGATACTTGAGAAGGTCTCTATCCATGACTGTGACCGTGGAGAAGACCCTATGCATGAATGTGACCCTGGGGAAGGGCCCTGTGCATGACAGCTACTAGATGAAGGCCCTATGTATGACTGTGACAATGGGAAAGGTTGTATGCATGACTGTGACATTAAAGAAGGGTGTTATGCATGACTAAGACCCTGAGAAAACACCTATGCATGTCTGTAACCCTGTGGAAAAGCCCTAAGCTTGACTGTGACCCTGAGAATTGACCCTATGAATGACGGTGACCATGAAGAAGGGCCCACCAATCACTCTGACCCTGTGGAACTTCCCTATGAATGATGGTGAGCCTGAGAAAAATCCTATGCTTAACTGTGACCATGTGGAAGGACCTATGCATGATTGTGACTGGGGAAGGGCCCTGTGCATGACTGTTCCAAGGTGATAGTCCTATATATGACTGTGACAGTGTGAAAGGTTTTATGCATGATGGTGACCTTTCAAAAGGGCCTTGTGTATGACTGAGAGCTGAGGAAACTCCTATGCATGACTGTGACCATGTGGAAGGGCCTATGCATGACTATGATCCTTAGAAAGGGCCTATGCATGACTGTGACACTGGGGAAGGGGCTGTGCATGACTGCTACCCTGTGGAAAGGCCTAATCATGAATGTGACCATATGGAAAGGCCCTGTGAATGACTATGTCCCTGAGGAAGTGCCTATGCATGATTGTGACCTTGGGGAAGGGCTGTATGTATGACTGTGTCCCTGAGGAAGGGACTATGACTGTGACCCTGGAGAGGGTCCCTATGCATGACTCTTACCCTGGAGAATGGCCCTATGCATGTCTGTGAAAATGAAAAAGGGCCTATACATAAGTGTGAATGGGAAATGGCATAGAGATGACTGTGACCCCAGGGAAAGGCCTATGCATGACTGTGACCCTGTGGAAGACCCCCCGCATGACTGTGACCCTGGGGAAAGGCTCTATGCCATACTGTGACCATGAAAATGGGCCTATGCAGTACTGTGACAATGAGGAATGGTCTATACATGACTGACCATGGGTAGGGCCATATGCATGACTGTAATGCTGAGAAAGTGCCTAACTATGAATGTGACCCTGAAGAAAGGCCCTATGAATAGCTGTGTCCCTAAGGAAGGGCCTATGCATGATTGTGACCAAGGGAAAAGGCCCTTTGTATGACAGTGACCTGAGGAAGGGACTATAACTTCTACCTATGAGAAGATCTCTATGCATGACTGTTACTCTGGGGAATGGCCCTATGTATGACTGTGACCCTGGGACAGGCTGGATGTAAGACTGGGACCCTGGGAAAAGGGTGTGTGTATGTCTGTCACCCTGCACAAAGGCCCTATGAAAGACTGTGACCAGGGGCTGGGGATGTGGCTTAGTTGCTAGGGTGCCTGCCTCACGAGCACAAGACCCTGAGTTCAATCCCCAGCACAGTTCAATCCCCAGCACTGCAAAAAAAAAAAAAAAAAAAAAAACAAACAGACTGTGACCCTGCAGAAGGGCCCTATGCATGACTACAACCCTAAGGAAAAGGCTAGGCATGACAGTGACTCTGGAAAGAGTCTATTCAGGATTGTGACTATGGGGAATGACTGTAAGCATGACTGTCATCATTCAGAGGGCCATGTGAATGACTGTAACCGTTGGGAAGGGTTCTATTCATGACTGACCCTGTGGAAGAACCCTATGTATGACTGTGATTATGGAAAAGAGCCTGTGCAAGACTGTGACACTGATGTAGGGCTTATGCATGACTGTGACCCTGATTAATGCACTATGACTCTGACCCAGCAAAAGGTCCTGATGCATGACAGTTACCCTGGGGAAGGGCCCTATACATGACCCTGAGTGTGTGGAAGAACGTATGCATGACTGAGGTCTTGAGGAATGGCCTATGCATGATGGTGACAATGGGGAAGGCCTATGAATTACTGTGATCAAGGGGAAGGTCCTGTGCATGACTGTGACCCTGAGGCAGGGCCTATGCATGACTGTGACATGCAGAAGAGCCCTAAGCAAGACGGATTCTCAGGAATGTCTTATGCATGACTGTGACCCTGCAGAAGGGTGGATGCATGACTGTGAATCCTGGAAGTTTTGTGCATCACTCTGAGCCTGGGGAAGGACCCTGTGTAGGACTGTGACAATGTTAAGGACCCATGACTGACTATGACCCTCAGGAAGGGCCTTATGCATATCTGTGACCCTAGGGAACAGGCATTTGCATGACTGAGAAGTGGGGAAGGGCCTATGCATGACTGTGACTCTGTAGAAGGGCTTATTCATGACTGTGACCCTGAGGTAGCACCTATCCATAACTGTGACCTGCAGAAGTTTCTGATGAATGACTGTGACCCTTAGGAAGGACCTATGCATGACTGTGACTCTGTGGAAGGGCTATGCATGACTGTGACCCTGGAGAATGGTCTATGCATGACTGTGATCATGGGGAAGGGCCCTGTGCATGACTGTGATATTGGGGATGGCCCCATGCATGACCGTTACTCAGGGGAAGGACCTATGCATGTCTTTGACAATGATAAAGGGCCTATGCATGACTTTGAGCCTGAGGATGGGCCTATGCTTGACTGTGACCTGATGTAGAGAATATGCATGACTGTGACAATGGGAAAGGACCCTATGCATGACTGTGATACTGAAGAAACATGTATAACTGTGACCCTGAGAAAGGGCTATGCATGACTATGACCCTGGAAAATGGCATATGCATGAGTGTGACCTGGGGAATATTCTAGGCATGACTGTGACACTGGGGAATGGTCAGTGCATGACTGTGAATCTGAGGAAAACCCAGAATTCCACTAAGAATCAGGGCAATGTCCAGAAACCTGCTGAAACACATAGAAATGACATGAGCCCCACTGATGTCCTGAAAGAACTTTGAGAACAAATGAGACACTGAGAAAGGCCCTGCACCCCATTTACACCACCACAGAGGAGGCTCTGAACACCACTGAGAATAGTGAATGCTAAACACAGAAACACTGGGGAAGAATTGCTAAGAACTTGTAGACAGCCCTGAGTTCTATTGACATTCTGGGGAAGGTCCTGAGTCCCAGTGATACTCTGGGAAATGTTCTGATCCTTCATGAGACCCTAGAAAATGCTCCAAGTCCCTATGCACACTTGGGGAAGACACTGAACCTGACTGAGAATGGTGCTGAACTTCAGTGAGAACATAGGTAAGGCCCTGGGATGCACTAAGTCCCTGTGAGGGTCCTGAACCCAGTGTGCCATGGAGGAAGTTTTTCAGCCACACTGAGATCTGGGAACACCACTGAGACTCTGAGAAATTCCCAGACACAATCTGAAATTCTGGGTATGGACATGAGTCCTGCTAAGGGCCTGAGTCCCATGAAAAACCATGGAATATTCTGAAATCCACAGAGACCCTGAGGAGGTCCAAGAGCCCAAGTGAGTTCCTCTGGAAAGGGAAGAATCCACTGAGACTCTGGCAAAATACCTGCACACTGCTTTGACCTGGGGAAGGCCAGAGACCTGCTTATACACTTGAGACGACCCCAAAAGCTACTGTGTTTGGGGATGATCTGAGTAACACTGAGACTTTGGGCCAGCACTGATTCCCATTGAGACCCTGTGGAAGGCCCTGAGCACCACTGTGATCACCAGAATGACACTGAGTATATAGAATATAGTATTTAGCCTTATATGGAATATAAGATTCATACTTATTCATTTTGACATTCCCAACATGTATCCAAGCACAGCCATTTTAACTATGGCCCCTCTGTTGCCCTCCCCAATTTTTGTTTGTGCTGTGAAATGATCTGAGTGGCACTGAGCCTCATCCCCAGACCTACTCTGTATTTAATTCAGGAACAGGGTCTCACTGATTTGCTTAGCACCTCACATTGGAAGAGGCTGGCTTTGAACTTGTGATCCTCATGCCTCAGACTTCTGAGCCACTGGGATTAGTCATGTGCCAATATGCCTGGTTACTTTTCCAACTTTAAAATGAACCATTCACATAATTTTAACCCCAAACTCCTCTTATCATAGAAGGGAACAGTTTTGCAATGGGGATAAAAATAGGCAGACTGCCTGTTAACTTGTGCTTGCTTGCAGATTTTGGTAGCCCACACCTCTGCTAAGGTAAAGTTTGCCTTTCCAAGTTACTTCTGAGAACATGCTTGATTCCATGGGGCACCGTGATATCTCTAAAGTGTTGACACCCAACCTGGGGATTCATTCATCACCTAGGGGCTCATGGGGAATTCACTTTAGAGGAGATGCATCCCACTGTCTTATTGCCATGAACTTGGTGTGAGAGATAATACCTTGATCCCTGGGACTGAAAACAGTTCCCAAATCAAAAATTAATTGGAGAGAGAGAGAGAGAGAGAGAGAGAGAGAGAGAGAGAGAGAGAGAGAGAGAGAGAGAGCGCCCTGGTAAGTGCAGCAGCACCCAGGTAGCATCATGCACAGAGGAAGATAGGAAAGTCTGTTCTAAAGAAAGAAGTTTTTCTTGGGGTCAGGACATCCTGTAGGCTGTGTGAGTGTGATTGAGATGCAATGCAAGGAACCTCCCAAAAGGACAGTTGAACCCTTTTTCAGAAATTGAGACCACAGTCAGGGAATGGGATGGCATGTGGGAACAAGAGACCACCATTGGGGTGTTGAGCCTCTAACCAAAAAAACTCTCGAGAAGGGGAGGCCAGTAGAGGGAAAGACACTAAAATTCCCCCAGATAGACCTTGGGGCCTTATGTTAAAATATTGGAAAGAGAGTCTTAGGACAAAAGGGAAAAAGATACCAAAGGTGATAAAATGCTATTTTTTTTTTTTTTTTTTTTTTTTAGCACTCATTGTGTGTGCAGGGAGTTTGGGATGTGCAAGGATCTCCAGGAAAAATTATAGGCCTACACACAGGGAGGGAAAATGGAAGGCACAGGCCTTTCCCAGGTCTGAGTCATACTGTAAAAATCTGTGACAGGTTCTATCTTAATTTCTAAAGCACTAAATTTAATAGCTACTTTGCCCCGTATCTGTAGAAATTTTATACTCAGAAAAAAGTTACAAAATTATTGATTACTTTGCCTATATTTGTTGTCTCTATATATGCTTGTGTCTGTATTTTATATGTGGTTTGAAGATTAGAAATAGATAAATGAACACTTGTAAACTACGTAAATGTCACCCAAATGGATCCAAATGCCTTTCTGTTCACGTAAGTTAAATTTGTTAGGAGTAAAAATATCTTCAGGATTACTAATCTACAGGTTTCTAGGTCACAAATCAATCTATAATTTATATAAAGTGCAATGTCCATTGCTTCTAAGTATTTTTCTTTGATAGGAATAAGGGACTTAGAGTATTAACTAGTCTTGTTTGATATTTTGGATTTCAAGGGTAACACAAATCAGAAGTGGGTAAATTTATTTTTACCTAAGTGGAATTCAACTTCATAAAGGTATTTGTGAGAAGAGGGCCACAATGCACCCAATGCAGGAGACTGTCCAACCACAAGTAAACAAATGGATGTGGGAATGAATAAATTTTGTTTCTTTACATAACCAATAGGAAACAGTAAACCTAGGTGACATTCTGGATGATTGTACACCTCATAGTACTCACTCAATGAGGAACCTGGGGAGGGCTCTTGTGATTTAGGGGATAAAATGCTGGTTGTACCCAATCTGTGTGTTCCTGACCATAGGTACCCAGTCTTTCAAGACCATCTTTAACTAAAGCCTCACTTTTTCCTCTACCTAGTATCTCTTAGTCCATTCTTTGGGCTTGGACAGGTGAGTGCAATTCTGACAGTCAGCAACTGGACAAAGAGAGATACAAGAAAATTATAAGTATGGAAAGATATTGGAGTATGAAAATTAAAAAGGAAAAAGAAATGTTTCTGTTTTTTATAATAAACTAATTGTAAGAAACTGAAGTAAGTTTCAAAAAGTTTCAAGAAGGTAAGTCTCAAAAAGTTCATGTATGTGATTAAGTTGGTTATAATCAGTCAGTTATTGAAGGGCTTTTTTCTAAGGTTAAGCTTTAATATGCTAATTTGCTATGTTTAGAAAAAGCAAGAATTTCTTAAAACATTAATCTGGTCTTATTTGTCAATATAATTTATTGTTTTTAAAGTTTTTATTACTTAGTGAAACCAAGTCTTAAAGGGATAAACAGTGTGCCTGTTTTAAAGTCTTTAAAAAATTAAATAAAGTCTTTTAAATGATTACTTTGTAGCTGATAAATAAACAACTGTTATGTGTATATCTGAGAACTGTTTGAGCCTTGTCTAAGTTTCAACGTGAAAGTTAAACTTAGTTAATGAGGACAAGTGTGTAAATGTGACCATAGCCATCACTGATATCTCTGTATATCAGATGACTTCATGTTCTTCAAGTATACAATCTTTCAAAATGTAAAGCTTAGGAGTGCAGTTTACTAAGTTGATGTTCTCCCAAAACTCTCCTTCAGATTTATATAGAAGTAACCAAGTTGGTGGGTATATATGACATTTTACATTTTGTAACTGGATTAATGTAACATGATTATAAGTTATATAAATAATTTTGTGTTACTCTTTATAGTGAGATGGGAATTTAAGTGTATTTTTTGAAGGTATTTGTTAAGTCAGAATTTGGGTGACTATATGACGGAGAGCGGAGCAACTGAGGCAAAGGACAGTGAACCACACAGTGACCAATCAAAGGGGCAGGAAAACTCCAATGACTCTTACCTCCACCTGTCACTCAGCAGTACCCCAGGCCATTCCATCCTATAAAGACCCTGGTCAACCTGTGCCACGGGCAATTTTCTCCAAATCTGTACCCTGACTTATACCCTCAGGGCTGGGAATTTCACCCAAGAGCTGAATTCCAATAAAACTTGCTTTGGGCACTTTCTGTCCAATTATATTTGTCCACTAGCCATGCCCCCAATTTTACAGTATTAAGGAAAATGAATTGTTTAAGTTAAGAGCTCACTTGGCCTTTATATTTAATTCATGCTTCAGATTTAATGTTGTATTTTGTTAACTGATATTCAGATAGATTAAGGAAATAATACATGAGAACACTGTAAAATGATATTTCAGAAAGGGGCAAAGGTCATCTTCAGAAATAGAGTAATTTACCTCAAATTTGTCAAGAATCTTCACCTGAAATAAGATTCTGCCTATCACATTTCATATTAGTTGGCTCCAATGTACTTTAGAATTAAGCTGATTTAAAGTTTGTTCAAAAGTAGCTTTTTCTTTCTTTCTTTTTTTTTTTTTGTAAATGTTATTGAGATCTCAAAATAAACAGGAGATATAATACGTAACTTAGTAAAGTTTTGGGAGTATCAAAATTATGCTTCTTGGTTCATAGCTATTATACAAACTGAATATTTTTGCTCTTGTTAGCTTTTTAAAATTTCCTTAACTGTTATAACTAATGCCTGTTAGTGTTTTGCAGACACAGTGTTCTGATAGAACAACCTGAGGTAATTTGAGAAAATAGTCCATCACCTATAGGACAGACAGCCTGTAATTCTGACTTCCAGTTCTAATACATATCCCAAATAATTATAGACATTAAAGTTAAAACCCAGAACCCTTACTTCAAGACTAACAAAACTGACCTGCTCGATGTTTAAAACCAAAATGTGGAGATCAAAGTCAAGTAAGTCAAAGGGACAAGAAAACAGTCACCGATATTTTGGCCCTCATCCTCTACGGTGAACCAGGATCAAGGGAGCAACAGGACACCTCTGAGAGCCCTGCAACTCTGGGGAGTCACCTGACCTGTTGATCAGGGGTGTTGAGAGTACCCTAGAGAACAGGAAGTGAACCAGTGCACACTCTGCAAAGAGCAAGGTCATTGGAGTGGATAATGGCAAACCACCTGGGGCCATAAAGGGAAACCAAGGAAAGCCACATGGGATCACCAAGACCTTGATCCATCCTGGTAGATGGCACAACTGCTAGAGGATAAGCTAAAGGAGCCAAGAGGCTTGTCATGAGTCCCAAGATTGATCCCTGATAAACCTCTACTGACTCTAAGAGTAGAGAAGAAAAAGGTCAGTTTTGGCAAAGTTGGTCTTAAAACACCTAGCAAGAAAATACACCCAAATTACACTATGCATTGACATTTAAAAGATTGAACAATGATTCTTTTATTGTCAATTGAGCTATACTTTTTGTCAGTTCTCAAAGAAGCAACTCTGCAATGGAATATTACTCACCTTTAAAGAAGAATGAAATTCTGGCATTTGCTGGTAGATGGACGGAGTTAGAACATATCCTGCTAAGTGAAATAAGCCAGACCCAAAACACAAAAGGTCAATTTTTTCCTCTGATATGCAGAAGTTAATCCACAATAAGGAGGGGAGAGGGAAGAATAGAGTTACTTTATAATAGGTAGAGGGGAATGAAGCCAGGGAAGGGGTGTGGAGGAAGGAATGATAGTAGAGTGAAACAGACATTATCACCACATGTACATATTTGACTGCATGACCTGCAACATGTATAATCAGAAAAATGAGAGATTACACTCCATTTATGTATGACCTATCAAAATGTATAATTGCATTTTACCATGATGTACAACTAATTAGAACAAATGCAATAATTTTTTTTTTTTAAATACAGGAATGGTTTTCATGCTGGAGGCCTGATAACTATCACAAAAAACTCTGTCAGAGTCACAAGTTTGTGCCAAGTAAATTTGAAACCTTAGAAATCTTCTTAATCTTCCCCCTACATGAACTTGATCTGTGTCTCTTGCCATTTTTTACTGGTATCATTACTCTGAGCTACTGCTCAGATCCCTCCCGCTTTGGAGTGTGCAATTCATCATTTCCAATCTAGCAACATGGTTTTATCAAAACAGGATACAACTGATACCATGGAGAGAGGCGTGAGCCCACTGAGAAACTTGGAAAGACCATGAGCACCACTTATATCCTACAAAAAACTGAGAGCCCATGACACACTGAATTAGGCTGCATCCCACTGAGATCCTGGGCAAGAGATTGAGCCCCACTGAGATCCTTGAAAGGACCCTGAACCTCACTAAGACACTGGACAAAGCATTGATCACCACTGTGACCCTGCTAATGGCTGAACTTCACTGAGCACCTGGGCAAGGTCCTGGGATTCACTGAGAACCTCATGGAGGCCCTGAACCAGTGGACTCTGAAGGAAGATTCTGAGCCTTACTTAGACTCTGGTAATACCACTGAACGTCTTTGAGACTCTGGGAATAGTGTGACTGCAAACCCAGAGCTGGTGGTGAAAAAGATTGTAAAAATATTATGGTAAGACACCTATCCCTGGGGAAGTGGTCAGTTCCCCTCCCCTCTCTCAGCCTTTTCCCATGAAGTCTGATTAGCCATGGACCCCTATCTTCTGGAGTGTAGATAACTTCCACAGGGAGTCGGACTCCTTCCCTTTGAAGTGTAAATGTGCCTGTAGGGGCTCAGGGCCCAAGGTTGGAGATTTCCTGAAGGTCTTCTAAGAGGAGCCAATTCTTCCCCTTACTGTAGTCTGCTTCTGTGAACATACTTCCTACTAGAGCCCATGCAAAACCATATATCCAGTAGACTAGAAATTTATGACACTACATAGTGTGAGGGGCAACTTAAGAACAAATTGGTTGCTACTGAGAAGTAACCAAGTTTGACAGTCTTTAGTAAGCTGGCTGGCTGACTGGCTCACACAATGCCCCAAAAATGGTTATTGGCAGAAGAGCCCCAACCATAGAGTTTTTGGGGTTCTTATATCAAAAATCATATCAATCATAAGTGTCTGTTGCTATGATTTCAAATTACAAGCTAACATCATGAGATTATCAACAGAGGGGAAAGTGGGTAAAAATGACCCTAACCTAGGTACAAACTAAAGAATGGTTACTAACATCCACACAATCACCGTTCAGATGGTACATTTTTTAGGAGCAATAGGCATCAAAAGAGAGCAATTTTTCATTACATAAGAATTGCCATTTTGTATTGCTAAACATGTCACACTAAGTAACTGATGATGGGTATGGAGGCAGGGTGTTCCCATAGGAGAAGCTCATTTACTATATAACATGGAGTCTCAGAGTGACGTGAAATCTGTATGGTCATTGCCTGTATAGACTGGCCTGTAACATTTCCAAGGAGCCAAATCTGTCAAGCCATCACACATAACCTATAAATATTGTGAGAAACTGTGGATGGGTGCTCAGGATTTTGGGTTTTATTTTTCTCTGGGCTCCTGGTATAAAATAATTTATTTGGAGTTCTCCAATCTGAGTTCTGCTTGCTCTTTCTTGGTCAGTCTTTTTCCCACAATAGCACTGAACCTGTTATGGTTTAGACATTAGGTCTCCCCCAAAAGTTCATGGGTGAGACAATTCAAGAATATTCAGAGCCTAAACAATGGTTTAATACAGCCTTAACTTAATGAGTGAATTACTCCCCTGATAGGGATTACCTGAGCAGTAACTGAAGACATGTAGGGTGCATTGATGTGGCCATGTCACTGTTGTATGCTGATTTTAATTCCTTTGGGTTATATACCAAGTGGTGGCATAACTGGTCAAATTGTGGTTTCATTCCAAGTTTTCTGAAGAATCTCCATAATCCTTTCCAGAGTGGTAGCATCAATTTGGAATCCTACCAGCAATATATAAGTATACCTTTCCCCCAACGTCCTCCCCTACAACATTGTTGCTTCTATTGTTGATAATTGCTATGGTGATTAGAGTGAGAAGAAATCTCAGTGTAGTTTTAGTTTGCATGTATCTAATTGCTAGAGATGTGGAACATTTTTCATTATATTTGTTCACTATTCATAATCATGGGAAATATCTGTTCAGGTCCTTTGTCCATTTATTTATTGTTATTGGTTTCTTTTATTTTTATTATTCTGGTGTTACATTTTTTGAGATTATTATATATCTCTGTCAGCTAATGTTTAATTCAAATACATGTGGACCACATGATGGAAGATTTACTAGTGGCATGAGAGACTTTGTTCTTTAGCCTGCTCAGCCCACCACATTTGGGTCTCTGATGGCTATGTTCACCCCTATGTTGGGTGCCCCTTTAGTGAAGTTACTAGCATGATGGCTGGCCTGGGAGAAGGCCTAGCAGATGGCCATTCAAAAGGTGCACAGAGAGAGTACTGGAGGTGAGACAGAAAAAGAAATTGCCCATCACAATCACTCACATGCAAATGAGGGCTGATCTCCTGACAGAAGGAGTAGATGCCAGGAGTTAGCACCCAGGCTACTTTGGTCCTTCTTGAGCTGTGGGAACAGATATGTCCACCAGCAGTACCTGAAAGAGACAGAGGTAGACAAGCATCCTGAGAAACCTGAACTGTGCAACTGAAAGTCGACCTGGCTGCTTCTAGGAGGAGTGAGGGGACTGTGTTTCAGCATGACTAGGAATCCAGCCAAGGCACCCACCCTGAAGGAATGGCTGGGTGCTAAAGGCCACATGTGAAGCTGGCCACCTTCTGGTCCCCAAAAAATGTGCTGGCCCTGGTGGACACTGGGGCTGACTGCAGCATGGGATTTAGCAAACAGGTAAGTTCCCAGTTCCATATGCCATGTCGATGGCCACAAGACCCAACAATCCAGATGAAGGCAGTGTCCCCCCTGCTGGGGAGAGGCTATACCCCACAAACACACCTGGTGCCTTTGCCTTTTATGCTGGAATACATCTTAGGTGTAGATTTGCTCCCAGGGTTGTGTCTACAGGCCACAGTAGAGGGGCAATTGTGAAGATGCTTATGACAGGACATGCAAGACAGCGATCCCAGGTCCCGCCACAACCCTGGAGGACTGTGTAGTGAAGCAGCTTTGCCTTCCAGGGGGACATTCAGGAATCAACTTCCATCCTGCAGCTGGAGCAGGTGCTCCTCTAAGTCTCCTTAGGGCCAGTGGAGAAGCCTGAGGCACCTGCACAAGATGAGTGCCATGGAGAGCTGACACAGCACTGCCTTCCCTGCAGTTGCCATCATGGGCACAACCTCAGGGACCAGCTGGCCTCATAGCACTATGTGATGGACGTGGCTAGTGCTTTCTTCTCTTTTGATGAAGAGCCAGGAGCAGTCTGCCTTCACAGGGCAAGGCCTGCAGTGGACATTTCAAGTGTTGTGCCAGGGTTATTTGCAGAGCCTGACACTATGCCATGATTGGTGGCCAGTGACTTGGCCCAGTGGACTCAGCCACCCTCAGTACATGTTTTCTCCCCAGATGATGTGTTGTTGACCTCCGACTGTCTTACAGATGGAAAGTTTGCAGTCTTGATCTTAGTGGCCCATTTTGAGGCACACAGCTGGGCAGTAAAGGAGCCCAAGTTGCCAAGACCTGGCTTGTCATTCAAGTTCTTGGATAAGTTTCCATTGGGTAGGACAAAAGTTTGCCTGAGGTTGTTATTGATAAATTCTGGTAGACCTGTGACCAACAGTTCTTGTATAGTTGCAGACCTAGTTTGATTATTGTGACATTGGTGGTTCCCATTTGGTCCAGTTGTGTCAGCCCTGTTGCCCTAGTGAAGAAAGGGGTTTGGTGGGACTGGACTGCGGCCATTGAACAGATGCTCTAAGACACTGTTCAGCAAGCTCAGGCCTTGCCTGCAGCACACCCAGCTTGCCCCATTGAGCTGAATGGGCTTGGAGGAGGACTGTGTCAGTGCATGAGCATCCGGGGAGACCAGTAAGCTTCAGGTCACAGTGGTGGAGGGTGCAGAGGTTCACTACACCGATAGAGAAGCGGCTGGCAGCTGTGTATGCAGCCCGTGTGACCTCAGAGTCTTTAGAGAGCTGCTTAAGTTTTGGTGCATGCCAAGTGTCTGTGGCAGAAGGAATTGGGGTTTGCCTCTTACCCCAAGGACAGGGAAAGGTTAGACACCTACCCTAGGAAAATGGGGGCATACTTCTGACAAAGGAGAGCCTTGTCTACTATTCCATGTCCCTTGAGCTCCTACACATTCTAAGTCCCATGCAGTGTCCAAAGAGGAAGCACCAGGTAGGGCTGATACATATGAGATAAGGAGCCAGGGCTCTTCAAGGTGGGAGCAGCCCCTTGGCTGCCTGTGCTTGGTGCCCTAAGGATCCAATAGAAGGCCCTGGTCTCCTTCCACTGCTGCTGCTAAACAGCTCTCTGCTGACACCTTGTGGTATGATGTGGGAATGGGCAAAGCAGCCCATGGGCTGAGTTGCATGCCTTAGTGATGGTGGCACAGCATGAACCAGTACCTCTGATCTTCTGTACCGACAGCTGGGCCATGTTTAGGGGTCAACTCAGGGTTACTACATGGAAAGTAGACAATGTTGTGGGAGGACATCACCTTTGTGGGATTCAGCAACTGAGAGGACCTTTGGGCCATGAGCCAGGAAATGCAGATGACCAGTACATATCCTGTTCAGGCCCTGGCGAAGCCCAGGGAAGGATGGAGGCAATGCTCTGACTGGGGTGTGGAGTTTCCAGTGGGCGCTTCCCCAACCTTCTGTCTTGGCTACAAGGCTGCCTGAGCTGCAGGGGTGAAACCATGTAGAATGCAGGGAAACAGGGGGCTCTGCCTTCAATGTCAGATGCACATAGGGGCCTGCCATGCCATTGTGGCTTGGGCTCAGGAGTAACCACATCCCTGACACCTTGGAGTCACAGATGACCAGATAGTGCAGGGCATGACACGTCCCTTTGATATTAAGTCAGGTTGAGTCCACTTGCTCTTTACAGGGGTGAGAAGGGGCCATGTTTGCCTTGATGACAGTAGATATGACTACATGCTTGTTGATGTCCTTGTGGTCAACCAGGTCAGCATGCTATGTCCTGTGCCCTGACAGTGTTGATAACCTTGTATGCACTTCCCATCACAGTAGAGCCAACAGGAATGATTTCACAGGTCATGATGGCAGCAATGGCAGTTGGGTTACAGATTCCATGGTGGCTACACATCTCATAGGTTGCAGGCCTGATAGACATAATGCCTGCTTGAGCAAGGACACAGGACTGCAGTCCACCTGCCTTCCATGAAGGGGTGGGCACAGTGCCTGTGGTTAGTTGCAAGAGCTCTGAATGAGCATCCTGGAGAGGGACCAGCTCCTGTGGAGGTCTTGCTGCACTGCCCAGCAACCCCAAAGCAGTTCAGGTGGTTACAAGCGTGTCGTTCTTAAGCCTGGGTCAGGGAAGCATGGAATGTTGTTTTCCCTATTCTCACTGCATTCAATAGGGTGCAAACTGCAACATACATGGCCCTGGGAATTAAAGTCCCCGGTCTTGTTAGGTAGCCCGTCATCCCCATGAGAGAAGGTTTGGAGTGTGATTGCCTTGTGACACCATGGATGGCTAGTGAACCACCCTCCCCCAGGTGCATGTGACATGGCTAGGCCCTGCAGTGGGGACACTGGTTATAAGGAAACATTTTTTTCCCTGTCCATTTATGTGTCCTCTGGTGTTAGTGTACATAGAGCCAGCCAATGTTCAGGACCTAGGTGTGCTTCTGTAGTATCACCACCCAGGTAAGCTGCCACGACTGTCACTGTGCCTTCCTAGGACTCAGGTGGCATGCATCCTCCCACATGATGTGGTTTCCTGTGCTAGTGCCTGTAACTGCTGTGTCCTTCCATCCATGGATGTGTAGTCACCCACACCATAGTGAAGTAGCACATGCATATGCCAGTGTAGCCAAACCTCTGCAGCCGAGTGTGCAGTGAAGTGCCCTGAGCTTTGCTGGGATACCCTGGTGAATCCAGAATACGATTATGGATGACTGGACTTGCAGGGGAAACCTTGAGCTGCCACCTCACTATGGGTGAGGCTGGCAATGGGTTTAATGATCCTAGGTGATGGGGACTGCTTTCTGACTGTGTGTTGTTGTGGCTTGTATTGGTGTTGTGGTCTGTGATTCAGAGCTCTGTCCTCCTCACTAGGGATCATTATGGAAGCCTTCAGAGGTTCAGATGTGTAAAATGTAAGGCATGTAATTTTAAAGGGGTGGTTAGTAGTATAGTCCCCAAGTGGCCATAGTAAGGCCTCTGGCTGAGGCTTCCAGTGGACTGGGTTTTTCCTGTGTGGCCAAAGTCATCAACTCTGATTCAGTGCATGTACTCAGGGTATAAATATTTGTTTGTGAACTGCACCTACAATGGAACCTGATGGTAGTGTGCATTTTTGTCTGACTAACATGTAAAAAAGTCATATGGAAAAGACTCAGGGGGCTAAATGGAACTGGTTAGGAAATGAAGTAGAGATGGGGACAGGTGAGACACTATTGTGATATCTGAATAAAGAATGTAACTCTCCCAACTCTCTTGTATTTTCTTCCACCTGCTAGGCTCCCACATCTGTTTCCCAGGATCTGAGCCACCACATGGCATCCATAAAACCTACTGATACCCTGAGCAAGGCCCTGACCTCCTCTGAATCACTGGAAAAGGCCATTAGCCTCACTGACCAGCTGAAAATCCCTGAATTCAATGATACAGAGTAGAAAACTCTGAAAATATATTTAGACCTCACTTAAGGCCCTGAACCCCATTAACACATTTTTGAAAGCCTTTACATAACGTACACACTGGGAAAGGATCTGAGTCCCAGCAAAATACTATGGACAACTCTGAACCCCACTGGAATTCTGGAAAAGGTCCTGAGGCCAACTGACACCTGATGAAAGGCACTGAGACCAATGATGCCTTGGAAGAGTCATGAGCCCCACTGATGAGATGGAAAGGTCCTGAGACACACCAGACACTTCCAAAGTCCCTCAACACAATGCAGACTCCAGCGGAGCCTCAAACCCCAATAGGAGTATAGCAAAGGCATTTATCCTCAAAGAAGCATCAGGGAAGAAGAGTCTCATTCTCACTAAGATCCCGTTGAAAATTCCAAGTGCCACTGAAATTTGGGGGAAGACCCTGTGACCCAATGATGTTCCACAGAAGATTAGTGTAAGGTCTGATATTGACCAGAAAGGTATCAGACAACAGGCATGTCAGGAAAACATTATTGGGATCAGCTTTCAGGCAAGATTCAGCATTCCACCACAGTAAAGGGCCAGGGAAGTCTTACTAGGTCTCCAATGGGGTGGTGTTTCTGTACCCTGGGGTAGGCAGCGTAAGCTCAGGGGTGGATGTGTCTTCCTGGGGTAGGCTGGAAACCCTGTTGGGACCCATGTCCTTGTGGGATTGTCTGGTGATCCCACTGAGTGACAGGCAGGTGTGAGATGCCATTAGGGTTTATGTGTCAGCCTCCGGTTGCTCTTTTGCATGCACAGCTGCTGATGCCTGCCCCCATTCAGTCACTTCTGACTTCCCCAACATTTCAGTCTTTTTGATGATATAGGGAACTGGAGTCCATCTGGCTACTTCCTGCCTAATAGGGGGCATCAGGAGAGGACACTTGGATGTGGATTCCGTAGGGAGGTGAGTGTAAGGGTGCAAGAGCATGTGGTTATATATTACTCTGGCCACCTCACTTATGTGACTCCAGACTGACCTGAGAAGATAGGTATAAATCATTAGTAGGAGTCTTATCACTAATGTGGTGGTAAGACCAGTGGTCAGCCAGGGGACAACTGTGGAATCTAGCCATCCTGACCAGGGGCCATGTGACTATTGTTGCTTCAGCCTTTCATTGAGATTTCTGGAGCCTTGACATTTTTCACAACCAGCCCAGTTTCATTGATGTAGTAACAACTTTCTTCTTTAGGAAAAGACATGTTCCTCCTTTGACTGCTGTCAGCAGATCTAGCACCTGATGGTTCTCTGAGGAAACTTGGGCATTAGGAGTAGTTTGTCTTTGTAATGATGCCAGGGAGGCAGCAGATACTTATTTTGCCCTTGGAGTTGCTGTTCTAGCTTCTGGTGGCAGTGACTGCATAACCAAGTCCTCCTGCCCCCAACCCAGAGGCTGCGAGTGAGAGGGTCTGGAGAGCCCGACCTCCACTGGTAAGAATAAGGCCTGTCGCACCCTCAGGATGGGATTCTTAGCAAGCAGGTTAATTCAGCTTCACTCTATAGTGTCAGCTGAGGAACTAAAGCAGAGGCACAGTGAATGCGGAGGGCATATTGTAATCTAATTTCTTTGTTATGGTTCCATTGCACCAGAAAAAGAATCCCGGAGGAGCAAACATCCAGGAAGAGACCTGAACAGTAGGGTGCAAGGTACTGAGGTAAAGGAAGTGTAATCATAGTTAAAGTTGAGGAGTTGTGAAAAAGGGAATCCCCCTCCAAAGGAGGAGAGAGGTTCCTGTGAGGTGCTGAGGAAGAGTTAAGGAGGGAATTGATAGGAATGGCTGGTAGAGGGTCCGATCTAAACCTGGGTATAGAAAGCAATGCATGCTGTTATTGACCCTGGACAAATTGAGAAGCTGAAGGCCTTGACGTATCAGGGGAAGCCATGAGAAGTGGTCAACACTGGGATGAGCTGCCTTCTTGAGTTGTCATTGAATTTCTTCTTTCTGCTCTTGGATGGTTATATGAACATGTGGAATCACCTGAGTAGAGGCCCACAGGATTGTAAGCGGAACTATGGAAAGTTTGTCTCAATGCACATGTAGAGCTTCCATCAAACCTGATGACCATTTGGGGGCCCAGGGGCCTCTGATATTGATGTTTGTGAGGTTCAATTCACCATTTGGGCCAATTGGTAAGTTTCCATTTGGGTTCTTCGCAGGGTCAACGAGGTGCCTTTCACACTGGTGGTAGGGGTAGCCCCCATAGGTTGTGGGTCACTTTCTGCAGTATGTTTTGGTCTGGTCAAACAGAAAGCAAGCCATAGCAGGGGGACTGTGAGGGGAGTTACATATAGAGTTAAAATCTATGAGATGGAAGATGAGCTTCCAGTCACGTTCTGTGGGGGAACAATCTTTCTCCACTCTGATCTAAGATTGGGAGGTCTCATCCTGGTGTCAAGTCTCCTCGACACAGAAACACCACCTGTAGGCTGGAACAGAGTCCTGAGAGAGATTCATGAGTAGGAGGAATCATAGATGCTAGGCAAGAGATTTTGAGTTTGGTGGGTCCCAGTGTAGTGGAGGCCCAGGACTGGGTATCTGGGATGGGGACTTTTTAAAGGCAGGAGACATGGTACAAGGAGGAGAGTCTTAGAAGTTTGGCTGTGGTTGGGATGGTAAGAAAAACCATATGAGGTCCTGTCCAGTGACGTTGCAGTGACTGAGGATGTAATTCCCAGAGCAAAGTCACATTGCCCAGTTGCAATGGAAGGATGTTTGATTTGGGTGGTGGTTCAGCTGGAGATGAGGCTTTGAATGGCACAGGGAGACAACAGTCCATGAGCTCACTTAGCAGCTTGTGCAAAAGTGTGAGATAGGGTAAGTAAGATGCCAAAAGGGGAGGAGTGACTGGGAAGGTTTGTTGATTAGAAAATGGCACCCATAACAGCTCAAAATGGCTAAACCCTAATGAGAGTCTAGTGAAACACTTTAGCCTCAATAAAAGCACCAGTGAAGAAGAATCTCATTATCACTAAGATTCTGTGGAAAACCCCAAATGCCACTGAAATTTGGGGGAAGATCTGTGACCCAGTGATGTTACAATGAAGGTTAGAATTCCAAAAGATTCTTGTCTGCAGAAAGCCTTAGGCCCCTGTTTAACTGTGGGAAGGGTGCTGAGCAAGACTGAGATCCTAAGGTCCCCTAAGAAGCTTGAGATAGACCTGAGCACCATCAACACACTGGAGAAGGCCCTGAGCACCACTGTGACCTGAGGAAGTAGCCTTGAGTTCAATAAGAGTGTGGGGAAGACTTTGAGGAGTACTCTGTCCGTGGGAATGGCACTGAGCCCCACTGAGAGTCTGGGAATATTACTGAGCAAAACCCATACACTGCAAAAGGTGCTGGTAATGGCCATGAATTCCACTGAGATCCTGGATCAGGCCTTTGCCCCACTGAGAACTTCATAAATATCCTGAATTGAGAATATGGGAATATCCAAGAGCCCCACTGAATGTCTGGGGAAGGCAAGTAGACCACTAAGACTCTGGGGAAGGCCATGAGCAACAATGAGACACTGGAGAAGGACAGGCTCCACTGATATGCTAAGGAAGGCTCTCAGTCCCACTGAAACCCTTGGGTGGGCATGAGCCCCATTTATGACCTAGAAAATCCTGAAAACACTGCCATTGGGAAAGGCCTGAGAGCCATCCAGAACATATTGAAGGCCCAGAAACCCACTAAGATACTAGTGAAGGCCTCCCAGAAACCTGGGGAAGCGTCTAAATCCAATAAAAGTCTTGTGGAGTACTCTGAGGCCATGGAAATACTGGAGTAGACCCGAGCTTCAGTAAGACTCTTGGGAAGATTCCATTCACCAATGTGACATTGGAGAATGCCCTGAGGCTCAATAAGACTCTAGAGAATACACTGGAGATTGTTCTGGGCCTCAATAAGACTCTGGAGAAGACGCTGAGTAGCACTGTGATCCCGAGAAAGCAATGACCTCCACTGAGAACCTGGACAAGGACCTGGGATCCACTGAGACCCTAGCAAAGTCTGAAATCAGTTATTCTTAGGGAAGTTTCTGAGCCTCACTTCAACACTGGGAATAGCAATTAGTCCCATTGAGAACTTCAGAAAATCTATGAGACCAACTGAGAACCTGGGGAAAATCAGGGGAATATCCCTATCCCACTGAATCCCAGGGACGGACCATGTTTCTGGGGAAGGCAATGAGACTACTAGGATTCTGAGGAAGGGCCTACACAGGACTGTGACCCTGAGGAAAGCCTTAGCTCCATGATAACCTTGGGAAGAACTGAGTGCCACAGAAAAACTTGGAAAGGCTTTAAGCAATGTCATGACCTGCAGTCTTGAGACCCAGTGAGAGACTGTGAAGGACTCTTAATCTCATTAAGACCACACTGAATGTGCTGAACCACACTGAGACTATATTTAGGACCTTTAACTTCTCAGAAAGAGTTCAGAAAAATCTGACCCCACAAAAATTATAGGAGTGCTCCAAACATCACTGAAACTCTGGTGATGATCTTGAGTACCACTGACTCTCTGGGCAAGGCTACGACCCCCAGTGAGAAAATAGGAAGGCCCTAAGTATGACTCTGACCTTCAGAATGGCAGTGAGCTTCATAACTCTCAGGAAAGGCAATGGAAATAAGACTCTTGGGAAGGCTCTGCATGTGACTGTGACCCTGGGGAAGACCTGAGCTTCCCTAAGACTCTACATAAGGCCCTGAAGCCTTATGTTGAGTCCAACAATATTTGGACTCCACTGAAGGCCATCAACTCCACTTATATTCTACTAAAGGCCTTTAGTGTAACAGAAACACTGGGGAAGTCTGAGCCCCAATAAATTAGGTGTGCAACTCCAAATGACACTGAGATTCTAGGGAAGGTCATGAGGTCACAGAGGGTTTGAGGAAGGCATTGAGCCCTATTAAAATCCTGGCATAGGGTTGACCTGCCTAAGAATCTAGGGAGGAGCAAGAACACCACTGTGACTCTGACACTGATGCTGAGCTCCACGGAGAAGCTGTATAAGGCCCTACATTTGCTGAGACTCTCATGAATGCCCTGACCCCAGTGGGCTGTGTGTGGGGAACACTCAGAACCTCACTGAGAGTCTGAGATCAGCACTGAGCCTCATTCACGCATTGGGGATAGCACTGAGCCCCACTGAGGTTTTGTAAGAGGCCCTGAGACACAGTGAGATGCTGAGGATGACCGACTTCCTCTGAAAGAATGGGGAAGGAAATGAACATCAACGAGACCCCAGGCAATGTCCTGAGCCCCACTGTGACCCTGAGAATTACTATTAGTGTTACTAGGAACCTGGATAAGGTCCTAATATTCACTGGAACCCTGGTGATGCCCCTGAGCCCAATGTGTCCTTGGGAAGTTTCTGAGCCACATGGAGCTCTGGGAATAACAGCACCACTAAGATACTGCAAAAAGTCATGAGAATAGCTGACATTGAGGTAAGTCTGTGAGTCCTGCTGAGAACCTGTTGAAAGACTGTGTCCCACTGATAATTTAGGGAATGTCCTCAACCATATAGACCCTAGCAACATCTACGTGTCCCACTGAGTGCCTGGGGATGTAATCAGACCACAATGCCTCTGGAAGAACAAACTCTGACTGTGAGCCTGGAGAAAGCTGTGAAACCCACTGAAACTCTGGGCAAGGCCCTGATCCCCATTTTTGACTAGGAAAGGCCATGTGTCCTATTGAAAAGCACAAAAACATAATAATATAGTGGGAAATTCCTAAATCTCTATCAGATCCCTGTGAAGTCCCTGACCCCCCTGAGATACTTTTAAAAGACTTTGGATCCCACAAACACTGGGAAAGTATCCAATCCCTAATAGAGTACTATGGACAGCCCTGAGCCACACTCAAATATAAGGAAAAATCTTGAGACCTAATGATATTCATTGGAAGGCACTGAGCCCACAAGACTTGGAAAAGCCATGAGTTCCACTGATGTCCTGGAAAATCCCTGATACCAAATGCAACCCTGGGAATGGTCTCCATCTCCATTATACCCTGGCAGAGGTCCTGAACCCCACTGAGAAGATAGCAAAGCCTTTAACTTTAAATAAATATGCAGTAAATATCTTAGCCCCATACAACTGTGCACACTCCAAGACTCATTGACATTCTATGGAAGGACCTGTCATACTAAGGGAACAGTTATGATCTTCATAAAAACCTAGGGTATGGCCCTATGATTTATTAGAGAAAGTAATGAGACAGAATTAAATACTAAGGAGAACCATGCTACACTACAAAACTTGGAATATCCTCAGTTCCTTTAGCTCTCTTTAGAAGGCCCTAAGCACCCCTATGACAATGGGAATGGCCCTAAGTCCCACTGACATACTGGGTCAGTCACTGAGCCCTACTGAGGCTCTATAGAAAGCCCTGAGTTTCACTGAGACTCTGGGAGATGACCTGAGCACCATGTGACCCCTTGTAAATACTCCCAGCTCCACTGAGTGCCTGGGAAGACAGTGAGACCACATAGATTTTGAGGAAGGTTTTTTTTAGCATCACTCTGAAGGCCCTAGTTCAATACGGGGCAATAATAAGAATCTGGGTGTGATAAACAGAATGTTTGATGGTCCATTTTAATAATATAGCATTTAGTCTTATTTTTCATGTGAACCCCAATTGTAGCCAGGTACAATGGCACACTGCTATACTCCCAGCTGCTCAGGAAACTGAGGCAAGAGGATTGGGAATGCAAAAGCAGCCTCAGCAATGTGAAAGACCCTCTGTGACTTCATGAAATCCCGCCTCAAAACATAAGAGGTGCACAGGATATGTCAGTGGATATATGTCCCTAAGTTCAATCCCCAGACCTTGAAAAAAAAATTCAATTGATCTCTCTCTCAAAAAAAAAATCCAGTTATCCATTTTTATGATAACTTTTGCATTTCCCTGCCACAATTTTAAAATTGTCTAATGTACTAGATTTTATACCCAATCTTCTTATCAGAGCAGGAGGGAGCATGCATTAAAGTTAAATCTTCCTGACTGCTCACCCAAGCATACTTGCTACCCAGATTCTGTAGCATGCCCTTCTGGCAGAAGGAAAGTTGACCTTCAACACCCAGATCCTAGAAGAGGTTTGATTTTTTTTTTTTTTTTTTTTTTGGTATTGCTAACAATTTCTGCACCAGCTCCAGGGTTCCACAAACTACCTCAGGGTTGTGAGGATGCCCCACATTAGAGCAGAATCCTTCTACTTCCTTGTTGCTTGGCTGCAGAGCATGGGAGAAATCTGTGATCACTGAGGTTGACAGTGGACCCAAAATAGAAAGTTGATTGGCACCACACAGAGAGGGCCATGCAAGCACCATGGCAACCAGGTAACTCCAAGTAAAGACCCAGGGAGGAAATTCTATTGTTCACCTTGATAAACAAGTACCACTATGGTGGTTGGGACATCCCAGAGGTGGTGTGAGTGTGACTGAGACAAGAGTTCATCAAACTTCCCAAAAGAGCAGGGTCATTGAGGCTCTATTCAGAAACACAAACCAATACCCAGGAAAGCAGGAGTGGTGTGTGAATGAAATCCCCAGTAAGGAAGACTGAGCCTACAGGGGGCCCAGGTGTGCAAGAAACCTCAATGAGGTGGGGTTCAGCACAGTGGGAAGCTTAATTCCAAGATTGGGGAATAAAAATTCTAGGCCTAGGAATTGGGAAGAATAATGGAAGATCTCATATGTGTAAATTTTCTTTTCCACTGAAGAGCAGGGAAAAAACAGTGTTGGTGGTGGGAGTAAATCTGCCTCTGTGGAGGACACATGGCCACCTGAACCTTTATTTTTGGTGTCCACCATGGCTGGCACACTATATTCCTAATTTTTCCCACTACACAGGCCCTTTCAAGTCACGGTCATCCTGTAAAAATGTGCAACAGGCTTTATTTTAACCCATGTGTTGTATTCTGTGTCTGTGTACATGCTTGTCTATATTATGTGCATGTCATCATAATTGGCTGATCGATTGATATGTACTCATAAATGTCATGATTGGATACAAATGAATTTTAATTCACATGATTTAAATAAAACTTTAACAAAAAGGGTCCATCTAAATTGGTAAGAACAAAGGTGACTTTGATTCTACTAAACCATGCATTTTTCCAGGTGCCTAGCCAGATTGTTCGTTCCTATAAAATGTTTAAAGTGCAATGGCCATTGTTTCTAAGGATTTTTCTTTCACAGTAATAACTGACTTAAAGTTAATTAGACTTGTTTCATACCTTGCTTTCTAGGGGTATCCTAAGTTACAAATGAGCAAATGAGTTTTTACATAAGTGTGATTAACCTTCATAAATGGGTTTGTTAGAGGAGACATCTGATTTATAAGCAGTGTTAAAATACTAACACAGGGGAATTTAGAACCTCAGCCATGGCCCCCTTCTTCCTGCTGGGAGAAGTCTGTATTATAACCTTTAAATAAAACCTGCTTAATATGCTTGCCTTGGCGTGCTTCTCTAGTGTTCAATCTTCAACATTAGAAGGAGAAGAACTCGTCACCAGTAAACGACAGTATCAGATTTGGAGGTCCCACTGTGATTTCCACTAAGGTAAGAAAGCTTCTCTCTACACACACCCCACATCTGTTTGAGGTGCATCTTTCTGTCTCTTTATTTTTGGAGGGCAAAATGGGCACCCCTTGGCTACTTAAATGCAGTTAGTGCAGTCGCCATTCTTAAGACTTGGGTGAGAGGTTTCCTGGCTCAGGCAAGTTTCCAATCTCCTGCTCTGTAGGCATGTTGGACTCTGCTGAAGCCATTTCCTACTTTTCTGTCCAGGTCATGAGCTCAATTGCCCCCCGTACACCATGTCCTGATCTGCCCAGGATGCATGGAGGTGGAGGAAGGGTTGGAACAAATGCAGGGTTCTGGGCCCGGGCTACTGTCAGGTGGACCCCAAAGGTTCCTTCTCCGGACTCCCCGTGCTGACCGCCCTGAGGGGTATCCAGTGTGATCGGTAGATGAATGGCACTGAGGGAAAGCGGCAATTACCTTTGCCTCAGTATGGGCCGTGCAGTTCACAACACTCTGCACATCCAATTCCTCCTGGATTCTCCCCTTCCCTTGTCAGACATTAGGAATTCAAACTGTAGGATTAATGCCTGGGATGATCAGTATGAAAATGCCCAGGTTCCCTTTGTTTGAATAGTTAGCCTTCACTAGTCTAGACATCTAGAGTCTCCCCATTACTGTTCCTGTGCTTAAATGTGCTCACTGTGTTCTCTTTAAGCTGCAAGAGGGATGCATTTAAAAACCCCTCCTGTGAGACCCTCCAAGCAAAGATGCCTAACAACCAATAGATGTCCCCTCACCCTCCAGAGTTTCCTTTAGTCTACAGGGCAAAAAGATAAGCAAAAGGCACACTTTTTACTCTTGTCATAATTTTTCATAATTAGGAGTTTATAGTGGCAGGAGGAAAGCAGTAATGCCCTTAAGTCTGAATCCTCCCAGGGTCTCTAGCACAGGACAAACTAGGACCCTAGCACTTTGCCAAAGAAAGCCAGAAATAACTTTGGCAAAGCCAGGTAGTGAGAGATGGGTTTTTCTGGACCATAAGGAAACTCAAAGTTAGGGAGATGTCCCTAATACTTCTAACTCAGAAGGGAGCTTCTCTCTCAACAGTATTGCCAGGTTCACCACTAGCCTGCATACTGCTAAATTGCAAATGATCAAGAAAAGTGCCTTTCATGTGTTACCATGCTTGCCATCAATAATCTCTACCATGAGAGGAGAAAGCCTTGAGGAATTACCTACTAAGGGAGGAAAATTGAGGGGACCCTCCCAACTTAAGACAGACAAAAATAAATTTAAAGAGGCTTTTGGAGAATCCTAATAAATATTGAGATGTTTCAAAACTTATGCCAGGTATTTGACTTCACCTGACAAATTATGCTATTAACCATCTAGAGCACAGGCAGTTCCCAGAAACCATTCTAACTGGGATTCAAATAATGAGTAGTATGCCTAAACAGGAATAGGAGGAAAGTCTTGCTATTTTCACAGAAAGACTCAGGAAGGCAATAAGAAAACACACCACCCTGAATCCTGAATCCATAAAGGGCCACCTACTTTTAAGGTACAAATTTATCATTTAGTCAGCTCCAAATATTTAGAGGACATTTCAAAAATTGGCACGTGGCCCTGATCAATCCTTAGATGATCTTCTCCAGCTTGGGCCTTCCATTTTTAATAGAGATCAAAAGGAAAGAAAAGGGAACATAAAGACAAGAAAAAGGACTTATTAAAGATCACTCAAAATGACAGAAACTTTTAATGCCTTGCAACCCATGCAATTCACCCATTTTAGGAGTTAAAAAGCAAACTGCCTAGTTCAAAACCTTAAAAAGATGAAGCAGTAATTTCTCCCACCTCATACTTCTTAATCCATACACTTTTATCTTGGATTCCAACTGCTGCTTGGTTTTCTAAGTTAGATTTAAAAGATGACTTTTCCTGTCTATGCTAGATTCTGAATGGCAATTTCTGTTTGCCTTTGAGGAACCAGATACTGTATCTCAACTAACCTAGACAGTGTTGCCTCAGGATTTAGATGGCCCTCACATGTTCTAGACAAACCTTAGCTAAGGACTTAACAAAATTCAGAGTTAAAACATCTGTGATTGTTCTCCAGTAAGTAAATGACATCCTTTATGTGCCTCCACCCAGGAGGAATATCAAAAGGTCATTATGGAGTTCCTACACTTCTTAGCTAATAGTATTTATAAGATCTCAAAGATAAAGCTTAATTATGTCATCAACAGGTTCAATACTACAGAAAATAGCCACCATAGGACAATATTCTGCCCCAAGAATATCAAGAAGGGGGACTTACTTCAAGCTCCTGTCCTCAGCTTACCTATGAAGCAAGATTTAACCTGTTTGTCACTGAGGGGAAAATAAATCCCAGATACGCAACTATATGCAGCTCAATAACCAATGGCATATCTCAGTGAGGAACTTAGCAAAGTAGCTTCATTCTCAAAAATAATGGAAAATACGGTCTCATGATTTTCTTTGACATCCAACCTGTCCTGATAAGAGATGACTAAAATGCCCTAGGCACAAGGTTTCTGTTAAAACCTGTTAGATCCTTCCAGATCTCAGTCAAGGCTTACATTGAGATGTAAATAGAGGAAGCCTAAAGGCTAGGTAGGAGACTGGTCTCAAACCCAAGAAAAAAAGGTAAAAAGAGTGTTACCTAAACTCCAGCAAAAGTAAATTTTATGGTGCTTTACTGAAGTAATTAATGGCCATATAAATTTTCCAAGACTCTTTTTTTTTTAATTCTATATTTTTTTTTGAGCTCATGACTTTTTTTTACAGAAAAATACATTTTTTTATTTTTTTATTTTATTTTATTTTTTTTAACAAATGCATTTATCTTCCTCTTTTTTATTATTGTAAACAAATGGGATACTTGTTGTTTCTCTGTACATGGAGTAAAGGCATGCCATTTGTGTAATCATAAATTTACACAGGATAATGTTGTTTGATTCATTCTGTTTTTTTTCCCTTCCCCCCACCCCTCCCACCCTTATTTTCCCTCTATATAGTCCTTTCTTCCTCCATTCTTGCCCCCCTCCCTAACCCTAACTCTAACCCTAACACTAACCCCTCCCACCCCCCATTATGTGTCATCATCCGCTTATCAGAGAGATCATTTGACCTTTGTTTTTTTGAGATTGGCTTATCTCACTTAGCATGATATTCTCCAGTTGCATCCATTTGCCTGCAAATGCCATAATTTTATCATTCTTTATGGCTGAGTAGTATTCCATTGTATATATATACACCACAGTTTCTTTATCCATTCATCAATTGAAGGGCATCTAGGTTGGTTCCACAATCTGGCTATTGTGAATTGAGCAGCAATGAACATTGATGTGGCTGTATCTCTGTAGTATGCTGATTTTAAGTCCTTTGGGTATAGGCCGAGGAGTGGGATAGCTGGCTCAAATGGTGTTTTCATTCCAAGTGTTCTAAGGAATCTCCACACTGCTTTCCAGTGTGGCTGCACTAATTTGCAGCCCCAGCAACAAAGTATGAGTATATCTTTGTCCCCATATCCTCGCCAACACCTGTTGTTGCTTGCATTCTTGATAATCGCCATTCTAATTAGGGTGAGATGGAATCTTAGGGTGGTTTTGATTTGCATTTTTCTTATTACTAGAGATGTGGAACATTTTTTCATATGTTTTTTATTTTATTTTATTTTATTTATATTGTAAACAAATGGGATACATGTTGTTTCTTTATTTGTACATGCAGTCAAGGCATACCATTTTGTGTAATCATAAATTTACATAGGGTAATGTTGTTTGATTCATTCTGTTTTTTTCCCTTCCCCCCCACCCCTCCCACCCCTCTTTTCCCTCTATACAGTCCTTCCTTCCTCCATTCTTACCAACCTCCTTAAACCTAATCCTAAACCTAACACTAACCCTAATGCTAACCCCTCCCACTCCCCATTATATGGCTCATGACCTTTTTGATCAGTTCTATTTTTTATTCAACCAGAGTTTTTGAACATCTGTTACATTGTAATGGAGATTCACCTATAAAGTTACAAGTCCTTTGATTTTGTGTTATTTGTATGTCATGCTGTCTGATGTCATGTTGTGTCTGTATCAAAACTGAGCACTCCTAAAATTAAAATTTAAAAATGGATCCAGATACTTCCAATTCACATGATTTAAAAAGGTTCAATTCAAATTGGGTAAACTAATAAAAGTAAAATGTCTTTGAAAGTAACTCGCCAATCTTTAGGTGGTCAAGCTAATAAAATATTGATGTTAATAAAATGTCTAATATCAATTGTTTCTAGGACTTTCCTTCAACAGGAAAGAGACAGCAAATACTGTTCAGTACACTTGCTGATATCTTGGTTTTTACAAAATAAGTGAATTAAAGTTGACATGTATGGGATTACTCAAATGTGTTTGTGGAGACATTTGATTAATTTATAAAGTTAAAATGCTAATTGTTAAATAACATCAAGTGCTCTTAACTCCTTAAATTCCATGGGGTATCATACTTAAACATTATTGGTGTTTTCATAGGTTGGTAAATAAAAGGGTTTAAACTTGCTTTGTGTCATCACTAAACTAAAAACAAGGTTACTAAGAGTTATGTCCTAACAAGTGCAATTCTATATACAAAGGGTCCCAAAAGTTTCAACTGTGCTTCAATTAGAGTACTATAAATAGCAAAATATTTAATCTTATTAAAATAGAATAATTTATCTAAATTCAGAAATTTCATAAGAGTTGTTTCAGAATGTGAACAAAAAGGGGTCAACAGATAGGAAAGAGAAAATAAAAGATTCTGGGTATGGAAATATATTTAGTAAAAGGGAAAAGGAAATGTTTCTGGGTAAGAAAGTGCTTGTGTGATGAAATACATCAGGGTCTAAGTCTAAGAAAGTCTGTGTGTAAGTAAAGGGCGAGTTTCAACAAGTTTGTGGATAACTAAGTTGGTTGTATGTATGTGAGACAGCTAAAGCTATTTAAGGTTTTTCCTAAGATGAAATACTAATGTTCTGATATAAACCAAAGTTCAATCTATATGGTAAAATGACAAGGATTTCTTAGAAACACTAATTTACTCTTAACTTTGTGTCTATTAAATTTTATTCTTTAGAACAATTAATGCTAAAAATTGGGGTTTATTCAAATTATGGTTAAACGACTGTTAGAGTATTGTACTATGTTGAAGAGTCTACATTTTTCTTTAAACACTAAATTTGGTAATATAAAGGTGTGAAGGTAATTGTGAAATGGTCACTCTTTGTATATTAAATGTGTTCATATTTTCCAGGTATTCTAGTTTTTAAAGCAGGGAATTTATCAAGCTACTATTCTCCAGATTAAACGTGTCTGTAATGGTAATTGTAAACTTATAAAGAGTACAATTTAAATGGGGATTTATTTCTATCATTTAATGTTCTATTATAGGACCTTTTATCAATAGGGTATATGTAAAATTTTTTACTTTTTACACTGAGATAAAGAATTTCAAATATAAATGTATTTATAAAAGTTAGAGCCTGACTTGTTTAATGGTTAATATTGTGAAACATGAAAACATTTTGCCACGTTGACACACAAAAGGAAAGTTAAGAGCTCTCTCAGCCTTTCTTTGATTCATGTTTTAGATACAATGTTAAATTGTGTTAATTATAAAGCTTATATAGACTCAGGAAACAGTATGTGTAAACTTCTTAAAATGATATTTAAGGAAGAAAGCAAAGATCAACATCAGAATTAGAACACTTAAGATCTGTAAAGAGTCACGCCTTACCTGAGATACGGCTCTGCCTCCCACCTCACTGCATGTAGAATGGCTCCAAAATAAGCCAGACTCCAGCTTCTTTATAGTTATAGTCAAAAGATTGATTTTTGTTGTAAAATACAGTAATCTCAAACAGGGGATATAATGTGGTTCTCAGTCAAAATTTAAGATAACTATTATACAAGTTGAATATATAGTTTTACTCTTGCTAAAACTGTTAATGTTTTACAGACAGAGCTGCTTCAAGAACACACAACCTAGGTAACTTTTTGATAATAAGCCATCACCTATAGAACAGATAGTGGTAATTTCCAGTACTAATACAGACTCCAGTTAGATAAAAGGGTAGATAACTGTAAAGTTATAGACATTGAAGTTAAAGTCCAGTACTCTTAATTTATGACTTGTGAGACTGGCTTGCTGGATGATTAAGATCAAATTTAGAGATTGAGATTAAATGCAGAGGGCAAGATAGACCAGTATTTTAATCTTTTGCCCTCAGTAAGCCTGAACCCAGGGAACAAGTGACTTCTCTAAGGAGCATTGCAACTCTGGGTCACACAACCTCCTGATCAAGGAGATTGTTGAGATCACTAGAGGATGAAAAATCACTCAGTGCATCTGCTGCAGAGGAGTGTCATGGAAAAAGTGAGATATCCCTTGATGCTTCCAAAGGAAGCCACCTCATCAAGGAGACCTTGCCTAGCCAATGGCACTAATGGAGCTAAGAAGCTGCTCTTAAGTTCTCTACAAGTGACCCCTGTGGGAACTCAGTTGACTCTTTAACAAGACAGGAACAAGCCAGTTTGACCAGCTTGATCTTAGACTCCCAGAAAAAACATTTAAATCAAAATATAGCCATTCTTGGGCATTTAAAAGAAATAGTAGTTAAACATAAATTAAGATGTACACTTGTGTTAGTCCACTAGAATAAAGACTAAAAGATACAAAAGAGAGATTCTTAGGCAAATGTGTCTGATAACTATCAAGAGAAACTGCCAGAGTCAGAAGTTTTTAGTCAGTTTAAGGCCTGCAGACCTTCCTAAGCTACACAGATAGACTTAATCTGTGTTTGCTCGTATGATTATCTAGCCCTAAGTAACAGAAGTACAGAGATCTCTACTAAATGTTGTGTTTATATTCCTGATAACCTAGACAATGTTAAAGTTCCCAAATAAAGGCCTTGTTCTCTCCAGCATTTGCTAGGCCTTGTTATGGGAACAACTTCTCAGTTCTTCCACCCCCTGGTGAGTAATTATTGACTTCTCTCATCTTTATGATATTCATTGACATGTTCCAGATTCTGCAACATTTGTATTATATTAATCTCATGTCAGTACTCAGGTCTTTTTGTTCTTCTATCATAGAAACACCCACCTCCAATGGCTTTAAAACCTGCTCTTCCCCAACCAGACTTCTACCTTGGACCCCTCGATTGACCCAATTTTTAAAAAAAAGAAACTCCAAACTGCTTGCCCCTCACTGCCCCCTTTCAGTTTCAAAGCAGCCAGGACAATCGGCACCCCATTTGTTTTCCTTACAGTAGTTAGGAGTTACTAAAGCAAAAGGGTGGAATGAAGCCAGAATTAAGGACAGGTAGTTAGTGTAGTAATAGGGGGATCAGTCAAATGGAGGAAATGAAGTCATGAAGCCATGTGCCTCTGGAAGTTGGAGATTGTTCCTGGAAGAATGGAATGTCAAGGACCTCCAGAACCCATTGGTTACCAAATTTATCTGTCTTTATCAAGGACTGCAAGCATGGAGCTGCTAGTTAATGCCCCCTGGACTCTTACCACCTGAATCACCTTGGACCTACCCCTGCCCATGGCTTCTCACATAATGCAAAACCAGACCTAGTCATGTAGGCAGGAAGGAGAGATAAGGGGGGAGAGAACTGGAGAACAAAAGAGACTTTAACCTATAAAAGATGTAGGGTGTGCTCACTTCTTGGGAATTTAGAACATCAGCCATGTCCCCCTTCTTCCTGCCAGGAGAAGTCTGTATTGTAACCTTTAAATAAAACCTGCTTAATATGCTTAAAAAATAACAAAAATAAAATGCTAACACATTGACTAAATATAAATTCAAGGACTCTTGGCTTCTTGAATTCCATAAGGTAACATGCCAAGAGCAGCTTGGCAGTTAATTTAGAAACCAGAGAGGAGTGATGTGGGATGGAGGAAAGATAGACAGACCCACAGAGGGCAAAAAAGCTGGGACCAGGGGGTGATTTATTTTCTGATGGAAGATGAATGACTCAGAGCAAGGTCAGCATGTTTATTATATAGGTTTTTTCATCAAAAATTTATTTGTGAGAAAGTTTCAGCAAAGCAGACAGACCTGAAGATCACAGTGAAACTTGGGAGACATTGGGGTTATCTTGTTATGCCCAGAATGATCTGTCTCTAGGACATGGTGCCTGATCTCAAGGCCCCAACTGATGAACCTCGGTGCCTTTGCACAGAGCCTTGTTTGGCTGATTTTCACCACAGCAACTGGGCCATATTGACCTGCAATTTTGCACAGGAAGTTCCCAGGCCAAAGACAGTGATGAGACTATCAGAAGTCATGGTTCAAGTCACCACTTTCACAGTAACATGTATCTGGGTCTACTAAATGTGTTTTAAATCAGTTTATTTTAAAAAGGAATTATGATTGTGCATTTCTGGGTCCTAACTATGAGCAAGATTATATGGGTTAAAATTCTAACAGTTGTAAATTTGTATGCATACAAAAAAGTTTCAGCTGTGTTTTAATTAAAGTACTGTAAAGGATCGAAGTATTATATCTTATTATAAGGGAGTAAGACTTGTGTGAATGAGAGAAGAAGGAACTCCTGTAATGGAAGGGACAACCTAAGAAATATTTTATGATTTCTGGATGAAGGCATTGATCAAAGTCTGTGCTGAACAGAAATTCAAAAGCTTTGGACCTAAGGTTGAAATCTATGTTGTACAGGCATTGGGAGGATACTGTGGTTATTGCTTCACTCATGCTTTTTTAATTGACTATGCTTTTAGTCCCCGATTGGAATTTTTTAGTAATCTCCATATGGATAAATCCTCATTTCCATCTGCCCCCCTCTACCTCTCTGGGATAAAGGTGTTGGCTGGAGTGTTTAATATCATGGGGTTGGCCTTTACATTAAAATTTAAAACCTTAATTGGGTCCCATTACTCTGAGTGCCAGACTATTAACTGTCCTATGTTATCCAAGCTGTGAAAACTGCCAGTCACAAAGAATGGTTCCAGCACTATTACATTATAAGCTGGGGGAATTCTTAAGGCACATATTTTATTTTTTGAGTGCCATATTATCTAACGCTGGATCTCTCTTCTGTGATAAGTTTGTATGTAAATGAAATGTACAGATGACATTCTCATACATAGAGTAACAACTTTATTGGAAAGGGTCTCCCAGGAAAGGGAAACAAATTCTGCTGAGTGGTGGTGTACATGGAGTTAATAAGTTCATTTGGGTTAAAGGGTTCTTGAGAAAGAGTATCATGTTATCTTTTTTAAAAAAATATATTTTTAGCTGTCAAGGAATCTTTATTTGAATGTGGTGCTGAGAATTGAACCCAGTGTCTAACACATGCTACGAGGTGCTGGACCACTGAGCCACAACCCTAGCCCCTGATCAAATTATATTAACCAAGATATTGTTCAACCAAAAAATAACTTGCCACAAAAAGTATAGACATAACACCTTAAGAGAGAGGCATTAATGGTGACCCATAATTTCCTGGATGACTCTTTAAAAGATGAATTGAATCAGTTTAGGGGAGCACTTTACCACGGTAGTGTTCTCCAAACCAAAGATTTCTGTAGTGGTAATGGCCTTCAGATTTGTATGAAAAAGCAAATTTAATTGGAGAGTTATTTATTTCATTTCATGTTCTGATTACCTGTTTTTCAATAAGATAGGCATAAACTTTTTTGTGAATTTTTACACGAGGGTGGAAATTTAAATGTGTCTTAAAAAATAATGAGAGCCCGATTCCTTTAAAAGCTGACATGGTGAAATAGGGAAACTTTTGGCCACTTTTTCTACACAGAGTAAGTTCAGATCTCTCTTAGTTTATTGATTATCTTTCAGATGAAAGGTTGCATTGTGTTATTTGTCAAGAGCCCTGCCTTATTGAAATAAGACTCAGCCTCTCACCCTGTGTTAGACTGACTACAAAGAAAGTTAGACTTCCACTCATTTTAAATTATATTCAAAAGAGAGATTTTTGTTGAAAGATTACTGTAATCCTACTGGGCCTGGTGGCTCATACCTGTAAACCCAGCAGCTTGGGAGGCTCAGGCAGGAAGATTGTGAGATTCAAAACCAGCCTCAGCGACTTAGTGAGGCTGTAAGGAACTTAGTGAGATGCTGATTCTAAATAAAATACAAAAAATGACTGGGGATGTGGCTCAGATGTTAATTGCCCCTGGGTTTGATCACCTGTATAAAGAAAATTACTATGATCCTAAAATTATCAAGGAATATCACACAAAACTAAGTAAAGATTTGGATAAATTATAAAAGGTATGTCAGGTTGTAAGAGAGTTTTAAAAGAATTTGAAATTTGTAAAGGGTTTTGTATGTCATTGAGTTGATACATTCATGTGTCTCTGAGGAGGCAATATGGACACCAAGATATACCAGTGTACTATAGATATTACGTTGCTTAGTTTAAAGCTATTATGAAAACTGAATACATTTTTATTCTTTTAAATTTCATTTTGTATTTTCCACATGGAACTTTGTAATTTTTCGATGTTAGGGTTTTGAAGAAGTTTTCCTCCTAACACAGCAACCTGAGTTAATTTGAGATAATAAGACATTACATATAGCATAGAATAGGATAAAAGACTGACTTCCAGTACTAATATAAAACCCCATTTCAATGGAAGGAGTAAGTATAAGATTATATACATCAAATTTACTAATAAAACTGAGTTGATGGATGTTTAAACCCAAAACTTGGAAACCAAAGGCAAGGAAGTGAAACTGCCAAGGAAAAGTGACAAGTATTTGGCCCTTGCCCTCTGAGGTCAGCTAGGACCCAGGAACACTGGGGCTTCTCTAAGGGCTTTCCAATTCTGGGTTTCATGGTCTCCCAATCAGGGGCTTCAAGGGGACCCTAGAGAGCAGGAGGCAACCAGTGCACAGTCTGCAAGGAGGAGGATCTCTGGAGAAGGAAATATCTCTAATGCTTCCAAGGGAAGTCAAATATGGTCTGCAAGACCCTGGTCCACCATGACAGATGGTACAACTGCTAGAAGAATAGCTAATATAGCCAAAAGCCTCTCACATGTTCCTATGAATGATCCATGACAAATCTGATCTGACTCTAACAGTACATAGAAACAAGTCAATTTTGTCAACTTGTCCTTAAACACCTGGCAGGAGGACGTAACCAAAGTACAGGCACACAAGGGCAATTAAAATACATGCAATGTTTCTTTTCATGTAACCAGAGGAGTTCATTAGTGTCAGTGCTCCCAAAAGTAAGTAAAACTGAGAAATTATACAGGAAGAGATTTGCTGCATGATTCAATTAAAGATTTATCAGTGCTTTGCTTTTTCATTATCTTCAGATGAATAGTTGCTCAGACACCCCTTCAAGAGCTTGCCATTCATCACTTCCAGCCTGGGGATTTGATTTTAATCAAAACCTAGAAAAGACACAAACTTCAACTTGACTGCAAAAGACCTGAACAAGTGCTAGCAATCACTGGGATGGCTACCGGGATGGCTAACGTGGGGAGAACTCATTATGGTGGAGGATTTCCACATTAGAAAATTTATATATCTTGAATGGATGATACCTCCAATGGGGACATCAGCAAAATGAAAATGAAATTAAATGTTTAAAAGCTAAAGGGGGAATTTGTGAGAAATGGTGCATTTTCAAAACATAGTATTTAGCCTTAATTGAGTTGTAAGAGCAAGCTGTAGTCATTTTATTTATAGCCTTCCCCATTCTTTGCCACAAATTTAAAATTCACCAATAATATAGATTGTGACCCTGAGGTCCCCCAGTCGGGCCAGGCATAGTGCCACAATAGGAATAAATGATAAGTGTTTTCCTAGCTGGGTTTTATAGAATGACTTTCAGGCAGAAGTAAAGCTTCTGCACACTCTCATTTTCAAGCACAAGTTTCATTTCTTGTGGCACCTCAATTTTTTACACCCTGAGGTCCACTGAAAGTGGGATAGCCATAAGCCTCACTAAGACACTTGGGAAGGCCCTGAGGGACACTGTGGTACTAGGGAAGGTCCTGACCAACAATCAGGGATAACCATTGAGAAACAATGAGACTTACAATTGTTACCAGCTCCACTGATTTCTGGGGAAGTTCATGAACCCAGGTGAGAAACAGTAAAGTGATAGGTCCTTATGGAAGGACATAGAAACCAATTAGAACCTGGAGAAGGCTCTGAGAGCTTCGAAGACCTCAAGGAAGGTCCCAAGACCCACTGAGATCATGAGAAAGGCCATGAGCCCCATAAGTCCCCCAGGAAGACTAGGACACACAGTCACATCCTAGAAAGAGTATCATCTTCACTGAGACTTGGGGATGACCCTGAACATCACAGAGTTCTTGGGAAAAGCTGTGAACACGATTGCAAATGTAGAGAAGGCCCTCTCCCCCATGAAATCCTGGGGAAGAACCTGAGCAACATTGGGACCCAGAACAAGGCATTTAGCCCAACAGAGAACCTGGGGAATGTCCTGAGACCCAGTGAGAATCTGGGGAAAGTTGGAACTCCACTGAGATCATATAAAATGCCCTGAATGTGGTGGGACCTAGGACAAGGCCCTAAGCTTGGACTGAGACTTGACAAATGGCCCTAATCACCACAGAGACTCTAGGTAAAAATCTTAGCCTTACTGAGAACCTGTGAACAGTCCTGAGTCCCACTCAGACTGTGGGGAAGACTGTAGGTCCCACTGAAACCCTGGAGAATTTTGAGAGCCACTGAGTCCTTGTGAAGACCCTGAATGCAGTGGGAATATGGGAATGGAGCCAAGGTCGAGTGAAACTCTAGGGAAGGTCCTGTGAGACACCCACAAAATCCATGATGACTACAGAGATATTGGGGAAAACTCTGAGCCCACTTTCCCTAGTGTAGACTTAACTCCACTGAGAATCTGTGGAAAGTTCTTAAAAGTACTTTGACTCTGAGGAAGGCTCCTATTCCCTCTTAAACCCTGTCAAAGTCCCTGAGCAACACTACCACTCTGAGGTAAGGCACTGAGTCCCACTGAGAGCCTTGGCAAAACCTGGGATTCCCTGAGATTTTGGTAAAATCTCTGATCCCTCTGGATTCTTGGGGAACTCTGTAATGTCCCTGAGAACCTAGGCATTTCGGGAGCCCCTCTGAGAATTCTGAAAGACTCTGAGTCCCACTAAAACTCTGGGAAAGACTGTGAAAACAATAAAATACTGGCATAGTAAATGAGCTCTACTAAGATGCTGGGTAAGGTCCTGAACCTCATGGAGACAATGGGGAATGATCTGAGTCCCACTGAGAACCTGAGGAAGGCCCTCAGCCCCATTAAGTACCTCAGAGAGTCTGAGGCTCAATGAGATTCTGAAGAAAGCCCTGAGTTTTACTAAGACTCTAAGGAAGGCCCTGAATCCATTTGGTTGGGGAAGTACTTAAGCTCTATTAAGACCCTGGAGAAGTTCTTGAGCCCCTCAGAAAATGTGTGAAATGATCTATGTTCCACCAAAACTCTGGATAAACCACTGAGCCCCAGTGAAATGCTAGTGAAGGTCCTGATACATGTTATAAACCTGCAAAGTTCATGAGACACACAGAGAACTTTGGTAAGTCTGTGGGCCTCAATGAGATTCTGGGAAAGATATTGAGTTCCAGTGAGTTGCTGGGAAACACTGAGCCTCAATGAGAACCCCAGAGATGGTATTGAGCTCTATTGAATCTCTGGCTAAGGTCTTGATTTCCACTGAGACTGGGAAAGGATCAATCTGCATTGAGAAACTGGGTAATGTCCTGTACTCCACCTGAGCCACACTGAGGGTCTGGGGAGGTCAATGAGATCAGTACAATTCTGGCAAAGACCCTGAACACCACTTTCACCCTTGGGAAGCCTCAGATCCCTCTGAAAACCTAGGGTAGGTCCTCAGCCACAGTAACACACTGGGAAGATCTTAAGCCCCACTGACAATCTGGGCAAGGACCTGCAACTCAGTGAGACTTGGGCAAAATACTCATCCCTTTGGATACTTGTGGAAGTCCCCATTCCCCACTGAGATTATAGACATTTTCCTGAGTACCACTGAGAAAATCTGAAAAACTGTGTGCCCCACTGAAACTCTGGAAAAGGCTCTGAACCCAGTTGGACCTTGGGAAGGCACCAGTACCCCAAGGCAACTCTGGGGAAGCCCTGAGACCCGAGGGCCCTCAGCCCAGTGAGAAAATTATGTAGCCCCTGAGCCTCAGTGAGAATCTGGGGAAGTCCTTGAGCCTCCATTGAGACTCTGGACTTGTACCTTATCCCAACTGGGAACCTCTAGGCCTCACTGAAACTGTGGATATAGCACTGAGCCCAGTGAGACACTAGGAAGGTCCTGATACAAGTTAGACACCCACAAAGATCATGAAGCATGCACTTGGGGAAGTCTCTGAGTCCCACTGAGACTCTGGGAAAGACCCTGAGCTGCAATGAAATCCTGAAAAAAGACCTTCAACTTGAAAGAGACCCTCAGAAAGGTTGAAAGACCCACTGAGAATTGAGAGATTTGTGGAAGTAATGAGACCTTGTTGAATGCTCTGAGTCCCTCAGGTACCCTCGTGAAGGCCCTGATTTTCACAGATATTTGGGCAAATCTAGTCCCAATGAGATCCAACAACCCTATGAATGAGGAAAATCCTATGCATGACTGTGAACATGTAGAAGGTCCTATGCAACTGTGATCTGGAGAAGGTCCCTACACATGATTATTAACCTGGGGCAGGGACCTATGCATTAACTTGACAAGGCGGAAGGGCTGAATGCATGACCCTGACTAGGGAAGGGGTATGCATGACTGTGACCTTAGGAAAATCCCTATTCAGTTCTGTAACCCTGTAAAAGGCTGTATGTATGACTGTGACCATGGGGAAGGGCCCTATGCATGACTGCATGACAGAAAGTGTCCTATGCATAACTTTGACCTTGCAGAGAGGCCTTATGCATGACTGTGAGACTGAGGAAGAGCCTATGCATGACTGTGACAATGGGGAAGGGCCTATGCATGACTCTTACCCTGGGGAAGTGCCTATGCATGAGTGTGCCCCTGCAAAAGGGAACTATGACTGTGACTCTGGAGGAGGTCCCTATGCATGACTGTTTCCCTGGGGAAGAATCTATGTTAGACTGTGAGCATGGGGCATGGCCTACAAATGACTATGACAATGGGGAAGATCTATACATGACTGTGACCTTGTGGAAGTGCCTATCCTTGATGGTTACCCAGGAGAAGGGTAATATGAATGATTGTGACCCTAAGGAAGGGCCTATGCATGACTGTAACCATTGGAAGGGACTATGACTGTGACCATGGGAAGTGACTATGACTGTGACCCTAGAGAAAGTCCCCATGCTTGACTGTTACCCTGGGAAATGGCTCTATGCATGAATGTATCCCTGGGGAAGGGTTCTATGCATGGCCCTGACCTGGGGAAGAGCCTATGTATGCGTGTGATGCTGGGGAAGGCCCTAAGAAGGACTGTGACGCTGGAAAATGCCATAGGCATGATTGTGACCATGGAAAGGGGCCTATGCCTGACTGTGACCCTGAGAAATTGCCTATGTATTACTGTGACCCTCGGGAAGGTATATGCATGACTGTGACTCTGCAGAAATCACTATGCATGACTGTGTCCCTGAAAAATCTACTATGCATTACTGTGACCTTGAGGAAGGGTTACACGTGATGGTGACCCTGAGGAAGGGCCAATGCATGACTGCAACTCTGGGGATGGGCGAATGCATGAGTGTGATGCTGAGGAAGGGACAATGACTGTGAACCTGCAGAAGGTCCCTTTGCTTGACTGTTACCCTGGGGAAGTGCCCTATGCATGACTGTGATCATAGATAGGGCCTATGCATCACTGGGACACTGGGAAAGGGCCTATGCATGACTCTGACCCTGAGGAAGGGCCCTATTCATGACTGATGCTGAGGAAGGACCTATGAATGACTGTGACACAGAGGAAGGGCCTATGCCTGACAGTGACCCTGAGGAAGAGCCCTATACATGACTGTGATGCTAAGGAAGGGCCTATGGAGGACTGTCACACTGGGGAAGGTGATATGCATGACTTTGATATGGTAGAAGGGCCTTATGCATGACAGTGACCCAGAGGATGGGCCCTATGGACGACTGTGACTTGGAGGAAGGATGCTATTCATGACTCTGATGCTGATTAAGGGCCTCTGCATGACTGTGACCCTGGAAAAGGGCATATGTATGACTTTGACATTGGGGAAGGGCCTATGCTGACTGAGAGCATGGTGAAGTGCCTATGCATGAGTGTCACCCTGAGGAAAGGCCAATGCATTACTGTGATACAGGGAAAGGGTCCTATGCATGACTCTGACCCAGAGGAAGGGCCCTACTTATGACTGTCACCCTGAGGAAGGGCCTATGCTTGACTTGACACAGGTGAAGGCAGCCTGTATGAATGTGACCCTGTGGAAATGCCTGTGCATGACTCTGACCCTGGGGAAAGGCCCCATGCATGACAGGGTCCATGGGTACAAGTCTCTGCATGATTTTAACCCTGCGGAAGGTGGTAGGCATGACTGTGAACCTGGGGAAGGGCCTATGCATTACTGTGACACTGTGAAAGTGCCAAATTCATGATCCTGACTGGGGAAGGACCTACGCATGACTGTGACCCTGAGAAAGGGCCTATGCACGACTGTGACCATGGAGAAGGACCCTATGCATGACTGTAAGCCTGCAGAAGAACCTATCTATTACTGCCACCCTTGTGGAAGAGCTCCATGCATGACTGTGACCCTGAGGAAAGGCCCATGCATGACTGCGACACTGTAGAAGGTCCCTATGCATGACTGTTACCCTGAGGAAAAGTGTGTACATTACTCTGAAACTGGGGAAGGTTCTATGCATGTTGTGACCCTGAGGAAGGGCCCTATTCATGACTGTGACACTAAGGAAGGGCCTATGCATGACTGTGTCTTGAGGTAAGTCATATGCATGACTGTGACACTCAGGAATGGCATATTCATGACTGTGACCAGGAGGAAGATTCTATTCATGACTTTGAGCCTGGAAACTGCCCTATGCTTGACTGTGAACCTGAGGAAGTGCCTATGCATGGCTGTGACCATGGGGAAGGACCTATGCATGGCTGTGACCATGGGGAAGGACCTATGCATGACTGTGATCATGGGGAAAGGTCCCGTGCATGACTGTTCCCAGGTATGGCCCTATGTATGACTGACACCTGGGAAGGTTGTATGCATGACTATGACTTTGCAGAAGGGCCTTGTGCATGACTGAGACTCTGCAGAAGGGCCCTCAGCATGACTGAGACCCCGAGTAATGGCATTATGAATGATTGTGACCATTGGAATGGTCTATCCATGACTGCGACCCTGTGGAATGTCCCTATGAATGATGGTAAACCTGAGGAAAATCCTATGTATGACTGTGACCATGCGAAAGGGGCTATGCATGACTGTGACCTTAAGGAAGTTCCCTATGCATGACTGTGATCCTGGAGAAGAGACCTATGCATGATTGTAAGCCTAGGGTAGGGCCTATGCATGACTATGACACTGCAGATGGACCTAACCATGACTGTGACCCTGGGGAAGGCCGTATGCATGACTGACCATAGGGAAGTTCCTATGAATGACCATGATGCTGAGGAAGGGCCTAAACATGACTGTGACCATGCAGAAGGGACCTATGAATGAGTGTATCCTTAGGATGGGCCTATGCATGACTGTGACCATGGGGAAAGGTCTATGCATGACTGTCACCTTTAAAAAGAACCTATGAATGGCTGTGACCCTGCAGAATAGCCCCATACATGAAAGTGAGACTGAGGATGAGCCTATGCATGACTATTATCATGGGAAAAGGCCTATATATGACTTGACCCTTCAGAAGGGTTCTATGTATGACTGTGACCCTGGGGAAGAGCCTATGCATGACTGTGGTCATGGAAAAGGGTTTATACATTCCTGTGTCCCTGCAGAAGGGCCGTATGCATGACTGTGACACTGAGCAAGGGTCTGTGGATAACTGTGCCCCTCTAAAGGCCCTAACCATGAATGTGACCCTGCAGAAAGGCCCTATGAGTTACTGTGTCCCTAAGGAAGGGTCTATGTGTGATTGTGACCCTAAGAAAGGGACTAAAACTGTGATCCTGGAGAGATATCTATGCATGACTGTTACTCTGGGGAATGGCCCTGTGCATGACTGTGACCCTGGGACAGGTCATAAGCATAACTGTGTCCCTGAGGAAGAGGCCTAAGCATGACTGTGACCCCGGGGAAGAGTTGTGTGTGTGTCTGTCACCCTGCACAAAGGCCCTATGGAAGACTGTGACCATGTGGAAGGGTTATGCATGACTGTGACACTGGAGAAGGGCTCTATGTATGACTGTAACCCTGGGTAAGGGTCTATATATGCCTGTGACTCTGGTGAAGAGTCTATGCAGGATTGTGACCCTGGGGAATAGCCATAAGCATGACTGTCTTTATTTGGAGGGCTGTACGCATGACTGTGACCCATGGGAAGTGTTCTATTCATGACTGTAACCCTGTGGAAGGACCCTGTGTATGGCTGTGACCATGGAAAAGAGCCTATGCAAGACCATGACTCTGATGTAGGGCTTATGCATGACTGTGACCCTAATGTAGGGCCTGCATGACTGTGACCCTGATTAATGAACTATGACTGTGTCCCTGCAGAAGGTCTCGATACATGACTATTACCATGGCATATTAGGCCATATGCATGACCCTGAGTGTGTGGAAGAATGTATGCATGACTGTGGTCTTGAGGAATGGCCTATGCATGACAGTGACCATGGGGAAGGCCTATGAATGACTGTGATCAAGGGGAAGTTCCTGTGCATGACTGTGACCCCGAAGTAGGGCCTGTGCATGACTATGACTCTGGGGAAAGGCCTATGCATGACTGTGACACTGCAGAAGAGCCCTAAACAAGACTGTGATTCTCAGGAATATCCTATGCATGACTGTGACCTTGTAGAAGGGCGTATACATGACTGTGAACCCTGGAATTTTGGTGCATGACTGTGAGCCTGGTGAAGGCCTCTGTGCTTTACTATGACAATGTGGAAGGACCTATGACTGACTATGACCCTCGGGAAGAGCCCTATGCTTCTGTGACCCCAGGGAATGGCCATTTGTATGACTGAGTTGTGGGGATGGGCCTATGCATGGCTGTGACCTTGGAGAAGGGCCTATGCATGACTATGACCCTGAGGAAAGGCCTATGCATGACTGTTACCATGAGGTTCTATGCATGACTGTGACCCTGTGGAAGGGCTATGCATGACTGTGACCATGAGGAAAGGCCTTAGCAAGACTGTGACCCTGGGGAAGGGCCTATGCATGACGGTGTCATTGGGGAGGCACTATACTTCCTTGCAGAAGACTGACCTTGCAGAATGGTATGGTGAATGATTGTGACCCTACAGAAAGGTCCTATGCATGACTGTGAATCTGAGGTAGGGCCTAAGCATAACAGTGACCATGAGAAAGTGCCTATGCATGACTGTGACAATGGGGAAGGTTGTATGCGTGACTTGGACTTGAGGAAGCACATATGCATGATTGCTATCCTGGAAATGTGCCTGTGCATGACTGTGACTCTGCTGAAGTGCCTGTGCATGACTGTGACCCTGGGGAAGGGAACTATGCATGACTGTGCCCAAGGGAATGTCCATATGCATAACTGTGACCTGGGGAAGGTACCAATGCATGACTATGACCCTGGAGAAGGTCCCTATCCACGACACTGTTCATGGGGAAGTGCCTATGCCTGACTCTTACCCTGTTGAAGGGCCCTAAGCATGACTGTCATTATGGGGAAAGGTTCTCTGCAAGACTGTGACCCTGGGGAGGCCCTAATGTGACTGTGACCATGCAGAAGAACCCTATGCATGACTGTGACCATGGGGAAGGCTGAATGCATTTCTATTATTTCTATTACCATGGGGATGAGCCCAATGCATGACTGTGACCATGGAAAAGGGCCTATCCATGACTGTGACCCTGCACAAAGGCCCTATGCATGATTTGACCCTGAGGAATGTCCTGTGTATGACTGACAATGAGGAAGGGTCTATGCTTTATTGTGACCCTGAGGATGGATGTTTGCATGACTGTGACCCTGGGGAAGGGCAATGCTTGGCTGTGATCCTGAGGAAGGGCCTATGTGTGACTGTGACCCTGGGGAAGATATTATACATTATTTCAACCATGGCAAAGGTACTGTGCATGATTGTGACCCTGGGGAACTCCCAGAATTCCATTGAGAGTTAGGGAAAACCCCAGAGATTCATTGAAACTGTGAACATGAGAAAGGGCCCTTTGCATGACTGTGACTTTGTGTAAGGGCCATATGCATGACTGTGGCTATGTGGAAAGGTCTGTGCATGACTGTGACTCTTGGGAAGTGTCCTATGCATTTCTGTGACCATGGGAAAGGGCCCTTTGCATGACTGTGACCATGGGGAATGGCCTATGCATGACTGTGAACCTGGAGAAGGACCTATGCATGACTGCGATCCTGGGAACAGTCCATGCATGACTGTGACTCTGGGGAAGTGCTATGTATGACTGGGAATCTGAAGAAGGCCCTGGGCATAAATGTGACACTGGGGAAAGGTCCTATGCATGACTGTGATGCTCAGGAAAGGTCTATGCATTACTGTAACCCTGTGAAAGGGCCTATGCATGAGTGTGACCCTGGGGAAAGGTCAATGTATGATATGACCCTGAGGGAGGGCCTATGCATGACTGTAACCCTGGGGAAGTGCTTATGCACTACAGTGCATATATATATTTTGTACTGGGAATTGAACTCAGTGGCACTCAACCACTGAGCCACATCCCCATCACTACTTTGTATTTTATTTAGAAACAGGGTCTCACTGAGTTGTTTAGCTGTTGCTGCCTGCAGCAATACTACTGCAGGAAAGTATCGGAGGTGAACTGGGAATGAACTACTTCTTTATCTTTTTCTGGGCTGCTTCCTTGCTTGATTGCTTGCTCCCTAGTTTATAGAGGAAGAGAGGCTTGCTTGCTTTTAGAGGAAGAGAGGTTTACTTGCTTTTAGAAGTGCTACGCTTTCAGAGAGGCTATGCTTTCAGAGAGGCTATGCTTTCAGAGGGGTTCTGCTTTCAGAGAGGCTACGCTTTCAGAGGTGCTACTTCTTAGAGGCCTGCTGCTTATTAGAGGTGCTGCCTTCTTCCCAGGTGAAGAGAATGTATTATATACACTATGGCAGCCAATCAGCATATATAAGGCTGTCTTCTATATGCCAGCCACCATCTTAGGGCTACTTTCTCAAACAGTTGTAAACATGTCTCTAACTTAGCACCTCACATTGGCTGAGGCTGGCTTTGAACTTGTGATTCTCATGCCTCAGACTTCTGAGCCACAGGGATTAGTCATGTGCCAATATGCCTGGCTTCCTTTTCCAACTTTAAAATTAGACAGTCACATAATTATATTCCCAAACTCCTTCTATCAGAGCAGAAGACAGTTCTGCATTGGGATAAAAATAGGTAGACTGCCTGTCAACGTGTACTTGCTTACAGACTTTGGTAACCCACCCTCTGCAGAAGTAAAGTTTGCCTCTGCAAGCTACTTCTGAGAACATGCTTCATTCCTTGAGGCATGCTGATATCTCTAAAATGTTGACACCCAACATGGGGATTCATTCATCACCTAGGGATTCATGGGAACTTCCCTTTATAGAAGTTGCATCCCACTGCCTTGTTTTCATGAACTTGAAATGAGAGATAATACCTGTGATTTATGGGACTAAAAAGAGTTCCCAAATCAAAAGGTGATCAGCAACAGAGAGAGAGAGAGAGAGAGAGAGAGAGAGAGAGAGAGAGAGAGAGAGAGAGACAGAGACAGAGAGAGAGACAGAGAGAGAGACAGAGAGAGAGACAGAGAGAGAGAGTGCACCCTGGTAAGTACAGCAGCACACAGGTAGCTCCAAGTACACATGAAGGTAGGAAAGTCTGTTCTAAAGAAAGAAGTTCTTCCTTGGGGTCAGGACATCCTGGAGGCTTTCTGAGTGTGATTGAGATGCAAGGCAAAGAACCTCCCAAAAGGGCAGTTGAATCCCTTTTCAGAAAAATGAGCCCACAGCTAGAGTGTAGGATGACATGTGGGAACAAGAGACCACCCGGAGGATTTTTGAACCTTTAACAAAAAACCTCTAGAGAAGGAGACACCAGCAAGGAAAAAGATACTGAAATTCCCCCAGATAGTCCTAGGGGCTAAAATATTGGAAAGAGAGTCTTAGGACAAAAGGAAAAAATATAACAAAGGTGATAAAATGCTATTGTTTTTTAAGCACTCACTGAGTGTGCAGGGAGTTTGGGGTGTGCAAGGAATCTCCAGGAAAAATTATAGGCCTAGACACAGGATAGAAAAGTGGAAAACACAGGGCCTTCCCAGGTCTGAGTCATTCTGTAAAATATGTGACAGGCTCTATTTCAGTTTCTAAAGCCCTAAATCTAATAGTTACTTTGCTCCCTAATGTGTAGAAATTAAAACTCAGGAAAAAGGTACAAAATTCTTGTTTCCTGTCTGTTGTATGTTTATCTGTGCCTATATCTGTTGTCTCCATATATGCTTGTGTCTGTATTATTTACATGGTATGAAAATTACAAATAGATAAATGAACACTTACAAACTAAGTAATCAATCACCCAAATGGATCCAAATGCCTTTCAGTTCACATAAGTTAAATTGGTTAGGAGTAAAGATATCTTCAGAATTACTAATCTACATGTTTCTAAGTCACAAAATCTATAATTTATATAAAGTGCAATGTCCATTGCTTCTAAGTATTTTTCTTTGATAGGAATAAGGGACTTAGAGTATTAACTAGACTTGTTTTATATCTTGGCTTTTAAGGGTAACACAAATTAGAAGTGGGTAAATTTATTTTTGCCTAAATGAAATTCAGCTTCATAAAGGTATTTGTGAGAAGAGCACCACAATGCACTCAATGCAGAAGACTGTGCAACCACAAGTAAACAAATGGATGTGGGGATGAATAAATTTTATTTCTTTACATAACCAATAGGAGACAGTAAACCTAGGTGACATTCTGGAAGATTGTACACCTCATAGTACTCAGCCAATGAAGAAACTAGTGCTCTAGTGGATAAAATGCTAGTTGTACCCAATCTATATGTTCCTGACCCATAGGTACATGGGTCTTTCAAGACCATCTTTAAGTAAAGCCTCACTTTTTCCTCTACCTATATCTCTTAGTCCAGTCTTTGGTCTTGGACACATGAGTGCATTTCTGACAATCAGCAAGTGGACAAAGAGAGATATAAGAAAGCTATAGGTATGAAAATTTAAAAGAAAAAAAAAAAGTCTGTATGTTTTGTATGGTAAACAAATTGTAAGAAGCCTAAGTAAGATTCAAAAGGTTTGTGGAAAGTAAATCTCAAAAAGTTTATGAATGTGATTGTGTTGGTTATAATCACTAGGTTACATAAGGGTTTTTTTGCTAAGGTGAACCTTTAATATGCTAATTTTCTATGTTTAGAAACAGCAAGAAATTCTTAAAACAATGATCTGGTCTTATCTGTAAATATAATTTATTTTTTTTTAGGTTTTATTCCTCATGAAAACTAAGTCTTAAAGGGATTAACAGTGTGCCTGCTTTAAAGTCTTTTAAAAAAATAAATAAAGTTTTTAAAATGATTACTTTGGGACTGATTAAATAAACAACTGTTATGTGTACATCTGGAACTGTTTGAGCCTTGTGTAAGTTTCAATGTAAAAGTTAAATTTAGTTAATGAGGAAATATATGCAAATGCGACCCTATTAATGACTGACTTCTGTGTATATCATATGACTTCAAGTTCTTCAAGTATACAATATTTTAACATGTAAAGCTTAGAGGAGCATTTTACCAAGTTGATGTTCTCCCAATACTGTCCTTCAGATTTACATAGAAATGACCAAGTTTATGTATACATATATCATTTAATGTTTTGTAACTGGATTAATGTTACATGTTATTATAAGTTATATAAATAATTTTATATTACTCTTTAGACAGAGATGGGAATTTAAGTGTATTTTTGGAAGGTATTAAGGGAGAGTCTGAATTGTTGAAGTTAAGAGCTCTCTTGGCCTTTATGTTTAATTCATGCTTCCAATTTAATGTTGTATTTTGTTAACTGATATTCAGATAGATTAAGGAAATAATACATGAGAACACTGTGAAATAATATTTAAGAAAGGGACAAAGATCATTTTCAGAAAAAGAGCAATTTACCTAAAATTTTCAAGAAGTGTCAACTGAAATAAGATTCTGCCTCTCACATTTCATTTTAGTTGACTCCAATATACTCTGGAATAATGTTAATTAAAAGTTTGTTTACAAGTTAGCTTTTTTGTTGTAAATGTTACTGAGATCTCAAAATAAACAGGAGATATAACACATAACTAAGTAAAGGTTTGGGATTATAAAAATTATACTTCATGGAGATCAAAGTCAAGTAAGTCAAAGAGACAAGGAAAAGTCACCAATATTTAGTCCTTGTCCTCTAAGGTGAACCAGGATCCAAGAAACAACAGGACACCTCTGAGAGCCCTGCAACTCTGTGGAGTCACCTGACCTGTTGATCAGGGGTGTTGAGAGTATCCTAGAGAACAGGAAGTGAACCAGTGCACAGGCTGAAAAGAGTAGGGTCATTGGAGTGGATAATGGCAAACCACATGAGACCAGAAAGGAAAAAGCATATGGTGTCAGCAAGACCTTGATCCATCCTAGAAGATGGCACAACTGCTAGAGGAAAAGCTAAAGGAGCCAAAAGGCTCCTCCAGAGTTCCCAAGATAAATCCCTGATAAATCTCAGCTGACACTAATAATAGAGAGGAAAAAGGTCAGTTTTGACAAACTTGGTCTTAAAACACCTGGCAAGAGAATATACCCAAATCACACCACACATGGGCATTTAAAGGATAGGACAATGGTTCTTTCATTGTCAATTGAGAAGTACTTTTCTGTCAGTTCTCCCAGAAGCACGTACCACTATGCAATGGTATATTACTCAACTTTAAGAAGAATAAAATTCTGGCATTTGCTGGTGGATGCATGGATTTAGAAAACATCCTGCTAAGTGAAATAAGCCAGACCCAAACACAACAGGCCATTTTTTCCTCTGATATGCCGAAGTTAATTGACAATAAGGAGGGGAGAGGGAAGAATAGAGTTACTTTATATTAGGTAGAGGGGAGTGAAGCCGGGGGAAGGGGTGTGGAGGAAGGAATGATAGAGTGAAATAGACATTATCACCACATGTACATGTATGACTGCATGATCTGCAACATGTATAATCAGAAAAATGAGAAGTTATACTCCATTTAAGTGTGATCTTTGAAAATGTATAATTACATTCTACTGTCATGTACAATCAATTAGAGCAAATATAATAACAAATTTTAAAAAGTAAAGGAAGTGTTTTTATGCAGGAGGACTGATAAATATCACAAAATTCTCTGTCAGAGTCACAAGTTTTTGTCGAGTGAATTTGAAACCTTACAAATCTTCTTAACCTCCTGCCTACATGAACTTGTGTCTCTTGCCACTTTTTTCTGGTATCATTTTTCTGAGTTGCTGCTCAGACCTCTACCCCTTTGGAGTCTGCAATTCATCATTTCCAGTATGGCAACATGGTTTCTTCAAAACAGGATACAACTGATACCATGGAGAGAGACCTGAGCCCACTGAGAAACTTGGAAAGACCATGAGTACTACCGATATCCTACAAAAAACTGAGAGCCCATGACACACTGAATAAAGGCTGCATTCCACTGAGATCCTGGGCAAGAGATTGAGCCCCACTGAGATCCTTGAAAGGGCCCTGAACCTCACTAAGACACTGGAAAATGCATTGATCATCACAGTTACCCTGCAAATGGCCTAACTTCACTGAGCACCTGGGCAAGGTCCTGGGATTCACTGAGATCCTCATGGAGGCCCTGAACCTCATGGACTCTGAGGGAAGACTCTGAGTCTCACTTATTCTCTGGTAATACCACTGAACCTCTTTGAGACTCAGGGAATAGAGTGTTTGCAAACCCAGTCCTGGTGATACCGCCGTTTACTGGTGATGAGTTCTGCTCCTTCTAATGTTGAAGATTGAACACTAGAGAAGCACGCAAAGGCAAGCATATTAAGCAGGTTTATTTAAAGGGAATAATACAGACTTCTCCCAGCAGGGAGAAGGGGGCCATGGCTGATGTTCTAAAGTCCGAAGAAGTGAGCGCACCCTACATCTTTTATAGGTTAAAGTCTCTTTTGTTCTCCAATTCTCTCCTCCCTTATCTCTCTCCTTCCTGCCTACATGACTAGGCCTGGTTTTGCATTACTGAGAAACCATGGGCAGGGGGAGGGCCAAGGTGATTCAGGCAGGTAAGGGCCCAGGGGGCATTAATTAGCAGCTCCTTGCTTGCAGTCCTTGATAAAGGCAGGTAAATTTGGTAATCAATGGGCTCTGGAGATCCTTGACATTCCATTCTTCCAGGGGCAGTCTCCAACTTCCAAAGGCAGATGACTTCATGGCTTCATTTCCTTGAATTGACCCGATTCCCTATTTCTACACTAACAACCTGTCCTTAATTCTGGCTTCATTCCCCTCTTTAGCTATAGGAACTCCTAACTGCTTTAAGGAAAAGGGGGCGTCTGTCGTTCTGGCAGCTTCGAAGCTGAAAGGGGGCAGCGAGGGGCAAGCAGTTTGGAGTTCCTTTTTTTAAAAATCGGGTCAATCGAGGGGTCCAAGGTAGAAGTCTGGTTGGGTAAGAGCAGATTGTAAAGTCATCTGGGGATGGGTGCTTCTATATAGAAGAACAAAAAGACATGAGTACTGAAATGAGATTAGTACAAAGTAAATGTTGCAGCATCTGGAACATGCCACTGAGTATCATGAAAATGACAGAAGTCAATCTCTCACCAGGTGGTGGAAGAACTGAGAAATTGTTCCCATAACTAGACCTAGCAAAGGCTGGAAAGGACAAAGCCTTTATTTGGGAACTTTAACATTGTCCAGGTTATCAGGAATGTAAACACAACATTTAACTCTTAATGTCATAGATGTCCCCAGAAAATATAGTTAAGCTACTTAATGTCATTTGATTCTTGTAAAATATCCCTTTATTGGTATAACCTGTGTTTAGTAGAGAGCTCTATACTTCCATTACTTAGGGCTAGATAATCATATGAGCAAACATAGATTAAGTCTACCTGTGTAGCTTAGGAAGGTCTGCAGGCCTTAAACTGACTAAAAACTTCTGGCAGTTTCTCTTGATAGTTTTCACGCACATTTGCTGAAGGATCTTTCTTTCATTTGTAGCTTCCAGTCTTTATTCTAGTGGGCTAATACAAGTGTACATCTTAAGTTACATTTAACTATTATTTCTTTTAAATGCCCAAGAATGCTATATTTTGGTTTTAACTGTTTTGCTGGGTGTCTAAGATCAAGCTGGTCAAATTGACCTGGTTCCTGTCTTGTTAAAGAGTCAGCTGATTTCCCACAGGGGCCACTCGTAGAGAACTTAAGAGCAGCTTCTTAGCTCCTCCAGTACCATTGGTTAGGCAGGGTCTCCTTGATGAGGTGACTTCCTTTGGAAGCATTAAGGGATGTCTCCCTTTTTCCATGACCCTCCTCTGCAGCAGATGCACTGAGTGATTTTTCATCCTCTAGTCTCAACAATCTCCTTGTTCAGGAGGTTGTGTGACCCAGAGTTGCAGCACTCCTTAGAGAAGTCCTCTTATTCCCTGGGTTCAGGCTGACTGAGGGCAAAAGATCCAAATACTGGTCTATCTTGCCTTCTGTATTTAATTCCAATCTCTAAGTTTGATCTTAATCATCCAGCAAGCCAGTCTCACCAGTCATAAAGTAAGAGTATTGGGCTTTAAATTCAATGTCCATAACTTTACAGTTATTTACCCTTTTATCTAACTGGAGTCTGCATTAGTACTGGAAGTTACTACTATCTGTTCTGGTATCTGTTACCACTATCTGTTAGGTGATGGCTTATTATCACAAGTTACCTAGGTTGCGTGTTCTTGAAGCACCTACTTCTGCAAAACATTAACAGGTAACAGTTTTACAAAATGAAATTAGCAAGAGTAAAAATATATTTTGCTTTTATAATAGCTATCTTGAATTTTGACTGAGAACCACATTATATTCCCTATTTGAGATCATAGTAATTTTACAACAGAAAAACAATCTTTTGATTATAACTTTAAATAAGCTGAATTCTGACTTATTTTGGAGTCACTCTAACATGCAGTAAGGTGGGAGGCAGAACCTTATCTCAGGTAAGGCGTGGCTCTTTACAGATCTTAAGTGTTCTTATTCTGATGTTGATTTTTGTTTCTTTCTTAAATATCATTAAGTAGTTTACATATACTGCTTCCTGAGTCTATATAAACTTTATAATTAACACAATTTAACATTGTATTTAAAACATGAATCAAAGAAAGACTGAGAGAGCTTTTAACTTTCCTTTTGTGTGTCAAAGTGGCAAAATATTGTCATGTTTCACAAAATTAACCTTTAAACAAGTCAGGCTCTAATGTTTAGAAATACATCTACATTTGAAATTCTTTATCTCAGTGTAAAAAGTAACAAATTTTACATATACCCTATTGATAACAGGTCCTATAATAGAACATTAAATGATAGAAATAAATCCCCAATAAAATTTACTCTTTATAAGTTTAAAATTACCATTACAGACAAGTTTATCTGGAGAATAGCAGCTTGATAAATTCCCTGCTTTAAAAACTTGTATACCTGGAAAATATGAACACATTTAATATACAACTAGTAACCATTTCACAATTACCTTGACACTTTTATCTTACCAAATTTAGTTTTTAAAGAAAAATGTAGACTCTGTAACATAGTACAAGACTCTAACAGTTGTTTAACCATAATTGTATACACCAAAATTTTTAAGACTAATTGTTCAGAACATTAGTATTTCACCTTAGGAAAAACCTTAAATAGCTTTAGCTGTTTCACATACATACAACCAACTTAGTTACACGCAAACTTGTTGAAACTTGCCCTTTACTTACACAGACTTTCTTAGCACTTACTTAGACCCTCATGTATTTCATCACACAATCACTTTCTTACACAGAAACATTTCCTTTTCCCTTTTACTAAATATATTTCCATACCCAGAACCTTTTATTTTCTCTTTCCTATCTGTTGACCCCTTTTTGTTCACATTCTGAAACAACTCTTATGAAATTTCTGAATTTAGATAAATTGCTCTATTTTAATAGGATTAAATATTTTGTTGTTTATAGTACTCTAATTGAAACACAGTTGAAACTTTTGGGACCCTTTGTATATAGAATTGCACTTGTTAGGACATAACTCTTAGTAACCTTGTTTTTAGGTTAGTGATGACACAAAGCAAGTTTAAACCCTTTTATTTACCAACCTATAAAAACACCAATAATGTTTAAGTATGAAACCCCATGGAATTTAAGGAGTTAAGAGTACTTGATGTTATTTAACAATTAGCATTTTAACTTTGTAAATTAATCAGATGTCTCTACAAACACATTTGAGTAATCCCATACATGTTAACTCTAATTCACTTGGTCTGTAAAAACCAAGAAATCAGACAAGTGTCCTGAACAGTATTTGCTGTCTCTTTCCTGTTGAAGAAAAGTCCTAGAAACAATTGATATTAGACATTTTATTAACATCAATATTTTATTAGATTGACCACCTACAGACTTGTGAGTTATTTTCAAAGACATTTTACTTTCATTAGTTTACCCAATTTGAATTGAACCTTTAAATCACGTGAATTAAAAGTATTTGGATCCATTTTTAAATTTTAATTTTAGGAGTGCTCAGTTTTGATACAGACAAAACATGACATCAGACAGCACGACATACAAATAACACAAAATCAAAGGCCTTGTAACTTTATAGGTGAATCTCCATTGCAATGTAACAGATGTTCAAAAACTCTAGTTGAATAAAAAATAGAACTGATCAAAAAAATCATGAGCTCAAAACAATATAGAATTAAAAAAAAAACAAGAGTCCTGGAAAAAATGATACGGCCGTTAATTACTTCAGTAAAGCACCATAAAATTCACTTTTGCTGGAGTTTAGGTAAGGCTCTTTCTTACCTTTTTTTTCCTTGGGTTTGAGACCGGTCTCCTACTGAGCCTTTAGGCTTCCTATTTACATTTCAATGTAAGCCTTGACTGAGATCTGGAAGGATCTAACAGGTTTTAACAGAAACCTTGTGCCTAGGGCATTTTAGTCATTTCATTAGGACAGGTTGGATGTCAAAGAAAATTATGAGACCTTATTTTCCATTTCTTTTGAGAATGAAGCTACTTTGCTAAGTTCCTCACTGAGATATGCCATTGGTTATTGAGTTGCCTATGGCTGTCTATCCAGGATTTATTTTCCCCTTTGTGACAAACAGGTTAAATCTTGCTTCATAGGTAAGCTGAGGACAGGAGCTTGAAGTGAGGCCCCTTCCTGGGGCAGAATATTGTCCTATGGTGGCAATTTCCTGTAGTATTGAACCTGTTGATGACATAATTAAGCTTTATTTTTTGAGATCTTATAATTCCTATTAGCTAAGAAGTTTAGGAGTTCTGCAATGGCCTTTTGATATTCCTCCTGGGTGGAGGCACATAAAGGATGTACTTTACTTACTGGAGAACAATCACAGAATGTTTTATCTCTGAATTTTGTTAAGTCCTTAGCTAAGGTTTGTCCGGAACAGGTGAGGGCCATCTAAATCCTGAGGCAATACTGTCTAGGTTAGTTGAGATACAGTATCTGGTTCCTCAAAGGCTAACAGAAATTGCCATTCAGAGTCTAGCATAAACAGGAAAAGCCATCTCTTAAATCTAACTTAGTATACAAAGCAGCAGTTGGAATCCAAGATAAAAGTGTATGGATTAAGAACTACAGGATGGGGGAAATTACTGCTTCATTATTCTAAGGTCTTGGACTAGGCAGTTTGCTTTTTAACTCCTAAATGGGCAAATTGCATGGGCTATTGCAAGGCATTAAAAGTTTCTATCAGTTTGAATGATCTTTAATAAGTCCTTTTTCTTGCCTATATGTTCCCTTTTCTTTCCTTTGATGTCTATTAAAAATGGAAGATGCAAGCTGGAGAAGATCACCTGAGGATTGATCAGGGCCATGTTCCAATTTTGAAATTTCCTCTAAATATTTGGGGACTGACTAAATGATAAATTTATACTTTAAAAGTAGGTGGCCCTTTATGGATTCAGGATTCAGAGTGGTGTGTTTTCTTATTGCTTTCCTAAGTCTCTCCATGAAAATAGCAGGACTTTCCTGAAGGCTGCATAATAGTTTTTTTAGGCATCCTACTCATTATTTGAATCCCAGTTAGGATGGTTTCTGGGAAGTGCCTGTGCTCTAGATGCATAATTTTCCAGGTGAGGTCAAATACCTGGCATAAGTTTTGAAACATCTCAATATTTATTAGGATCCTCCAAAAGCCTCCTTAAATTTATTTTTGCCTATCTTGAGTTGGGAGGGTTCCCTCAATTTTCCTCCCTTAGTGGGCTGATTCCTTAAGGCTTTCTCCTCTTATGGTAGAGATTATTGCTGTCAAGCATAGTAACATATGAAAAGCACTTTTCTTGATCATTTGCAATTTAGCAGTATGCAGGCTAGTGGTGAACCTGGCAATACTGTTGAGAGAGAAGCTCCCTTCTGAGTTAGAAGTATTAGGGACGTCTCCCTAACTGAGCTTCCTTACGGTCCAGAAAAACCCATCTCTCACTACCTGGCTTTGCCAAAGTTATTTCTGGCCTTCTTTGGCAAAGTGCGAGGGTCCTAATTTGCCCTGTGCTAGAGACCCTGGGAGGATTCAGACTTAAGGGCATTACTGCTTTCCTCCTGCCACTATAAACTCCTAATTATGAAAAGTGACAACGAAAGTAAAAAGTGTGCCTTTTGCCTATGTTTTTACCATGTAGACTAAAGGAATCTCCGGAGGCGTATAACGCCCTTTGCTTGGAGGGTCTCACGGGAGGGTTTTTAAATGCCTCCCTCTTGCAGCTTAAAGAGAACACAGTGAGCACATTTAAGCATGGGAACAGTAATTGGGAGACTTTAGATGTCTAGACTAGTGAAGGCTAACTATGCGAACAAAGGGAACCTGGGCATTTTCATACTAATCATCCCAGGCCTTAATTCTACAGTCTGAATTCCTAATGTCTGACCGGCAAGGGAAGGGGAGCATCCAGGAGGGAGTGGATGTGCGGGAGTGTTGTGCACTGTACAGCCCATACGGAGGCAAGGGTGATTGGCGCTTTCCCTCAGTGCCATTGTCTACTGATCACCCTGGACACCCCTCAGGGCTGTCGGGAGGGGGAGTCTGGAGAAGGAACCTTTGGGGTCCACCCGAGAGTAGCCCGGGCCGAGAACCCCGCAGTTGCTCCAACCCTTCCTCCACCTCCACGCATCCTGGGCAGATCAGGACTAGGGACACTGTGTACTTGCGGCAATTGCGCTCCAGGCCTGGACAGAAAAGTAGGAAACGGCTTCAGCACAGTCCAACATGCCTACAGAGCAGGGGATTGGAACTTGCCTGGGCCAGGAAACCTCTCACCCGAGTCTTAAGAATGGCGGCTGCACTAACTGCATTTAAGTAGCCGGCAGGTGCCCATTTTGCCCTCCAAAACGAAAGAGACAGAAAGAAAGATGCACCTCAAACAGATGTGGGGTGTGTGGAGAGAGAAGCTTACTTACCTTGGCGTAAGTCTCGGTGGGACCTCCAAATCTGATACCGCCGTTTACCGGTGACGAGTTCTGCTCCTTCTAATGTTGAAGATTGAACACTAGAGAAGCACGCAAAGGCAAGCATATTAAGCAGGTTTATTTAAAGGGAATAATACAGACTTCTCCCGGCAGGGAGAAGGGGGCCATGGCTGATGTTCTAAAGTCCCAAGAAGTGAGCGCACCCTACATCTTTTATAGGTTAAAGTCTCTTTTGTTCTCCAATTCTCTCCTCCCTTATCTCTCTCCTTCCTGCCTACATGACTAGGCCTGGTTTTGCATTACTGAGAAACCATGGGCAGGGGGAGGGCCAAGGTGATTCAGGCAGGTAAGGGCCCAGGGGGCATTAATTAGCAGCTCCTTGCTTGCAGTCCTTGATAAAGGCAGGTAAACTTGGTAATCAATGGGCTCCGGAGATCCTTGACATTCCATTCTTCCAGGGGCAGTCTCCAACTTCCAAAGGCAGATGGCTTCATGGCTTCATTTCCTCGAATTGACCCGATTCCCTATTTCTACACTAACTACCTGTCCTTAATTCTGGCTTCACTGGTTGTGAAATAAGATTGTAGAAATATTATGGTAATGTTATTGGCACAACTTAAGAACAGACTAATCACCACCGAGAAGTCCAAATTTGAGAGTCTTTATTATGCCAACTGGCTGTCTCATACAATGACCCAAAAAATGACTATTGGGAGAAAAGTCCCAACTAGGGGTCCTTATACCAAAAATTACATTAATCATAAGTGTCTGTTGCTATGATTCAAAATTACACATTAACATCATGAGATCACCGACAGTGGGAAGTGGGTCAAAATGACCCTTACCTAGGTACAAACTAAAGAATGGTTACTGACATCCACACAATCACCATTCACATGGTGTATTGTTTAGGAGCTATAGGAATCGAAAGAGAGCAATTTTTCTTTACATAGGAATTATCATTCTTTATTGTTAAACATGCCACACTAAGTAACTGATGATGGGCACAGAGGCGGGGTGTTCCCATGGGAGAAGTTTATTTCCTACATAACATGGAGTTTCAGAGCAAAATGGAGTCTGTTTAGTCATTTCCCTTAGATTATGGCCTACAACATTCTCATGGAGCCAGATCTGTCAGCCCATCACAGTAAGAAACCTATCCCTGGGGAAGGGGATCAGTTCCCTTCACCTCTCTCAGCATTTCCCAAGAAATCTCATTGGTCATGGGCCCTTATCTTTTGGATTGCAGATAACTTCACCTGGGAGCCTGACACCTCCCCTTTGAAGTGTAAATGTACCTGTAGGGACTCAGGACCCAAGGTTGGAGATTTTCTGAAGGCCTTGTAAGAGGAGCCAGTTCTTCCCCTTACTTCAGTCTGCTGCTCTAACATACTCCCTACTAGAGCCCATGTACAACCATATGTCTGGTAGACTAGAAACTTAGGGCACTACATAGTGTTGTGGGGTGCAATTTAAGAACAGATTGATTGCCACTACAAGTCCAAATTTGAGAGTTTTTTTTAAGCTGGTCCGCTGACTGTCTCACACAATGCCCCAAAAAGACTATTGGTTTTAGGGTTCTTATAACAATAATCACATCAATCATATGTATCTGTTGCTATGATTCAAAATTACAAACTAACATCATGAGATCATCATCAGAGGGGGAAGTGGGTCAAAATGACCCTTACCTAGGTACAAACTAAAGAATGGTTACTATCATCCATACAATCACCATTCACATGTGCATTATTTAGGACCAATAGGAATCAAAAGAGAGCAATTTTCATTACATAAGAATTGTCATTCTGTATTGCTAACCATGTCTTGCTACTTAACTAATGATGGGTATAGAGATGGGGGATTCTTATGGGAGAAGTTCATTTACTACATAACATGGAGTCTCAGAGCAACATGTAGTCTGTTTGGTCATTGCCCATATAGACTGACCTGTAACATTTCCAGGAGTCAAATCTGCTAGCCCACCACACAAAACCTATAATTATTGTGAGAAACTGTGGACGGGTGCTCAGAATTTGGAGTTTGGTTTTCCTCTGGGCCCCAGGTGTAAAATAATTTATTTGGAGTTCTCCTCTCTGAGTGCTATTTCTTGATCACTCTTTTTCCTACAATAGCCCTGAGCCTGTTGTGGTTTAGACATTAGGTATCCCCCAAAAGCTCATAAATGAGACAATTCAAGAATATTCAGAGACTAAATGACTGGTTTATTATAGCCTTAACCCAATCAGTAAATTTCTCCTCTGATAGGGATTAACTGAGCAGTAACTGAAGACGTGTAGGGTGCATTGATGTGGCCATGTCACTGTAGTATGCTGATTTTAATTACTTTGGGTTATATACCAAGTGGTGAGAAAACCAGGTCAAATGATTGTTTCATTCCAAGTTTTCTGAAGAATCTCCATACTCCTTTCCAGTGTGGTGGCACCAACTTGCAATCCTACCAGCAGTATATAAGTATACCTTTCCCCCACATCCTCTCTAAACCCATTGTTGCTTCTATTCTTGATAATTGTTATTTGATGTCGTCCAGCGGAGTCAATTTGGTGTGGGGACAAAAGAGTAGCGAGATTCTTGAATTCAGAACGGTTTAATGATGAATCAGGAAACCTGGGAACTGGAACATCGAACTTGGAACCTCCAACCTCGAACTACGAACCTTTAAAAAACCCCCCTCCGGCGCTCGAGGAGAGCAGGCTTATATCCCCTCCAGGAAGCAAAGGGTAGGGCTGACGCCAATTATGCAAAAATTTGGTGAGAACTAGCTGCCCAATCATGGAAAAGTTCAGAACAAGCAGGCACCAGCAGGAGCACCTGTGCACACGTTGTGTGCATGGACATAATTGGATATGGCCAATGACAAATCACCTGGGTGTGCTTATGTCAATCAACCTCCTCACCACATATGTGATCAAAGCATCCTCTGATTGGCTGCCAAGCACCATCCCGGCGCCGTCCACACAGCATAGCCCCCAACAGTTATTGTGACTATAGTGAGAAGAAATTTCAGTGCAGTTTTAATTTGCATGTATCTAATTGCTAGAGATGTGGAATGTCTTTCCATATATTTGTTCACTATTCATACTTCTGGGAAATGCCTGTTCAGTTCCTTTGCCCATTTATTGATTGTTATTGGTTTCTTTTATTTTTATTATTTTGGTGTTACATTTTTTGAGATTATTATATATCTGTGTCAGCTAATGTTTAATTTGAATACATGGGGACCACATGATGGAAGGTTTACTAGTACCATGAGAGACTTTGTTCTTTAGCCTGCTCAGCCCACCACATTTGGGTCTCTGATGGCTATGTTCACCCATATGTTGGGTGCCCCTTTAGTGAAGTTACTAGCATGATGGCTGACCTGGGAGAAGCCCTAGCAGATGGCTGTCCAAAAGGTGCACAGAGTGAGTCCTGGAGGTGAGACAGTTAGAAAGTGCCCATCCCAATCACTCACATGCAAATGAGGGCTAATCTCCTGGCAGAAGGGGTGGATTGCCAGGAGATAGCACCCAGGCTACTTTGGTCCTTCTTGAGCTGTGGGAACAGATATGTCCACCAGCTGTACCTGAAAGAGGCAGAGGTAGACAAGCATCCTGAGAAGCCTGACCTGTGCAACTGAAAGTTGACCTGGTGGCTATGTCTAGGAGGAGTGAGGGGACTGTGTTTCAGCATGACTAGGAATCCAGAGATGGGGCCAAGATTGCCTTGCTGGCAGTGGATATGGCTATATGCTTGTTGGTGTCCTTGTGGTCAAGCAGGTCAGAATGCTATGTCCTGTGCCCTGACAGTGTTGATAGCCTTGTATGCACTTCCCTTCACAGTAGAGCCACCAGGAACCATTTCACAGGTCATGGTGGCAGCAATGGCAGATGGGTTACAGATTCCATGGTGGCTGTACATCTCCCACCACACACAGGCTGCAAGCATGATAGAGAGACAAAATAGCCTGCTTAAGCAAGGACTCAGGACTGCAGTCCACCTGCCTTCCATGAAGGGGTGGGCACAGTGCCTGTGGTAGTTGTGATAGCTCTGAATGAGCATCCTGGAGAGGGATGAGCTCCTGTGGAGGCCTTGGTGCACTGCCCAGCAGACCCAATGCAGTTGTGGTGGTTCCAAGGTTGTTGTACTTAAACCTGCATCAGGGAAGCGCATGAATATTCATTTCCCTGCTCCCTCTGCATTCAATAGGTGCACAAACTGTAGCATACATGGCCCTGGAAAGCAAAGTCCCCTGGCATTGTTTGGTAGTCTGATAGTCCCATGGGAAATGGTTTGGAGAGAGACTGCCTTGAGACACCATGGATGGCTAATGAACTACCCTCCCCCAGGAGCATGTGACATGGCTAGGCCCTACAGATGGGACATGGGGTATAAGGCAATGTTTATTTTCCCCCTGTCCATGTATGTGTTCCCTGGCATTGGTGTACATAGAGCTAGCTGAGATTTAAGACCTAGCGGTGGTGTGGTATCACCACCCTGGCAAGTTGCCACTGGCTGCCATTGTCCCTTCCTGGAACTCAGAGATGCCATTCATCCTGCTACATGATTACCTGTGCTAGTTCCTTTAAGTTCTGTGTCCCTTCATCCATGGTGTGTCATCACCCACATCCTTGTGAAGAGGCATATGCGTGTGCTAGTGTAGCCAAACCTCTGCAGCTGCGTGTGCACGGAAGTAACCTGAGCTTTGCTGGGAGACCCTGGTGAATCCAGAATATGATTACGGACTTGCAGGAAAGCCTTGAGCTGCCACCTCAGTATGGGCAAGGTTGGCAATGGGTTTAGTGATCCTAGGTGATGGGAACTGCTTTCTGACTGTGTGTTGTTGCGGCTTGTATTGGTGTTGTGGCCTGTGATTCAGAGCTCTGCCCTCCTCACTAAAGGATTATTACAGAAGCTTTTAGAGGTTCAGATGCATAAAATGTAAGGCACATAATTCTAAAGGGGTGGTTAGTAGTATAGGCATAAAATAGCCACAGTTAGGTTCCTCACTGGGGCTTCCATTGGGCTAGGTTTTTCCTGTGTGGTCAATGTCATGAACTCTGATTCAGTGCATGTACTCAGGCCATAAACATGTCTGTGAGCTGCACCTACGATGCAACCTGATGACAGTGTACCTTTTTGTCTGGTCTACATGTAAAATAGTCATATGAAAAAGGGGGATAAGTGGAATTGGCTGGGGGATGAAGCTAGAGATGGGTTCTCGAGAGAGGCTACTGTGATGTCTCAGTAAAGAATGTTTCTCTCCCAACTGTCTTCTACTTTCTTCCACCTGCTAGGCTCCCACATCTGTTTCCCAGAATCAGGGACTCCACAGTGGAAGCCATGAAACCTACTAATCTCCTGAGCAAGGCCCTGACATCCACTGAATAAGTGGAAAGGGCCATTAGCCTCACTGATCAGCTAAAATCCCTGAAGTCAATGATACACTGAAAAAACTCCTAAAATATACGTAGACTGTATTGAAGACCCTGTGTTGGGGTCTTAAGTCCCCTTGCTCTTCTTGACCAGTGACAAGGGAAGGGGACACTCCCCAACAAGGTCAGACCGGGATAGGTAGGGCCGCCTGACCACCCCTCCCAGTCCTCTGGGCGGAGAACAATCAGACAAGTCAGGGAGACCAGTCACAGCAGAAACTCATTTATTGAGGAAACCACACAACTTTTATGTAGGGTGGGGGCTAGGCAGGAACCAATCAGCCTAAAGGTCAGCAAGGCATGGGAGGTTCACGCAGGTGAGAGTCCCATAGGACTATATGGCAAGCACGAGCTGATCACGTTTGCGGAACTGTTGTTAACCAATCCCTGATGGTGGTCTGATTTATCATCATTAACCAATGAAACCGCCTATGAGACCTTGATCTTTCTCACTTGCCAGGGAGTAAGGAGTCAGCCTGATTTAGTTAATGTGTCATTAGTCCCAACAACCCTGAATCCCACTAAAACATTTTTGAAATCCTTTATATCATATGTACACTGGGAAAGGATCTGAGACCCAATAAAATACTGTGAACAGCTCTGAACACCACTGGAATAATGGGAAAATTCCTGAGACCAACTGATAACTGATGGAAGGCACTGAGACCAATGATGCCTTGGAAGAGCCATGAACCCCTCTGATGAGCTGAAAAAGTCTTGAGACACACCAGACACTACAAAAGACCCTCAACACAATGTAGAGTCCACTGGAGCCAAGAACACCAATAAGAGTGTAGTGAAGGCCTTTAGCCTCAGAAAAGCACCAGGGAAGGAGAATCTCATTCTCACTAAGATCCTGTTGAAAACCCCAGTGCCACTGAAATTTGGGGGAAGACCCTGTTACCTAATGATGTTCCAAAGAAGGTTAGTGTAAGATAGGATTTTGGCCACAAAGAGATCAGACCACAGGCATCTCAGCAAAGCTTTATTGGGATCAGTTCTCCAGCAAGATTCAGTGGTCCACCAAGGTAAATGGTGGGGGATGTCTTGCTAGGTCTCTGATTGGGTGGCATTTTTGTACACTGGGGTAGGTGAGTGTAGGCTCGGGGGTAGATGTATCTTCCCTGGGGTATCTGGAGACCCTGCTGGGACCCATGTTCTTCTGGGATTAGATGGAAATTCTGCTGAGTGACTGGTGGGTGTGAGATGCCATTAGGGTTTATGTGTCATCATCTGGTTGCACTTTGGCATGCATGGACTGCCTGAAGCCCTGCCCCCATTCAGTCACTTCTGACTTCCCCAAGATTTTGGTCTATTTGGTGATATAGGGCACTGGAATCCATCCGGTTACTTCTTGCTTAATAGGGGGAATCATGGGGAGAAAGCTTGGATGTGGGTTCCCTAAGGAGGTGGCTATAAGGTTGCAAGAGCATTTGGTTGTATGTTACTCTGGCAAACTCACTCATGCAACTCCAGACAGACCTGAAAAGACAGGGAGCAATCATTAGTAGGAGGTTATCACTATAATGGGGTAAGGACAGTGGTCAGCCAGGGAACAAGAGTGGAATCTAGCCATCCTGACCAGGGGCCATGTGACTGTTGTTGCTTCAGCCTTTCATTCAGACATCTGGAGCCTGGACATTTTTCTCGACCAGCCCAGTTTCATTGATGTACTAAAAATTTCATTAGGAAAAGGCACGTTCTTCCTTTGACTGCAGTCAAGAGATCTAGTGCCTGATGGTTCTGTGAGGAAGCTTGGGCAATAGGAATAATTTATCTTTGTAATGATGCCAGGGAGGCAGCAGAGACTTCTCCTGCCCCTTGGAATTGCTGTTCTAGCTTCTGAGTGGCAGTTACTCAATAACTAAGTCCTCATGCACCCAACCCAGAGATTTCTATTGAGGAGACTCAGGATATCCTGACCTCCTCTGGTAATAATAAGGCCCATCCCATCCTAGGGATAGGATTCTAAGCAAGTAGGTGGATTCAACTTCACTCTATAATATCAGCTGAGCAACTAAAGTGGAGGTTACAAAGTGGAAGGCATATTATTCTAATTTCTTTGTTACAGTGCCATTGCCTGAGAGAGACAGGAGTAGGAGGAGTCAGAGTGGATTGTTGAGAGATTTTGAGTTTCATGAGTCCCAGAATAGTGGAGGCCCAGGACTGGGTATCTGAGATGGGTGCTTTTTTAAGGTGGGAGACAAGGTACCACGAGAAGCGGCCTAGCTGCGGTTGGGGTGGTAAGTATAACCATAGGATGTGCAGTCTAACCTCACTAGTTGCAATGACTGAGGATGTAATTTCCAAAGCAACATATGTCACCCATTTTCAGTGGGAGGATGGTTGATTATGGTGGTGGCTCAGATGGAAATGAGGCTGTGAATGGTCCAGGGCTACAGAAGTGTGTGTACTCCCTCAACAGCTTGTGCAAGAGTGTGAGATAGGGTAAGTAGGATACCACAGGGGAAGAGGTACCTGGGAAGTTTTGATTGATTAGGAAAGGGCACCCATAGAGCAACTCAAAAGGTCTAAGGCCTTTGGGTACTCTGGGTGCTGCCTGAATGCAGGTAAGGGCCAATGGAAGGAGATTGAACCAGGAGAATTTGACTTCAATGGTAAGTTTAGTCAAATGATCCTTGAGGGTGCTGTTAGTCCTTTCAACCTTACCTGAGGCCTGGGGTCAGTAAGTGATGTGCAGCTTCCAGGTGACATTGAGGCTTTGGACACTAGTTGAACAACCTGAGAGGTGAAGGCAGGACAGTTGTCTGACTGGATGGATGCAGGAAGTTTGAATCTCTGGATGATCTGCTGATGACGATGGAGGCAATGGTGTCTGCAGTTTTCCTGGAGGTGAAGAAGGCTTCTATCAGCCAGAAAAAGTATCAGCCAAAGTAAGTAAGTAAAGGAGCTTTTGTGTCTAGGCATGTGGGTGAAGTCAACCTGCCAGTCTTCACCTGGCTGTTGGCCTCTATCTGGTGTGTTGGCAATTTTGGTTTGATGCCTCCTTGTGGGGATATTGTGGAGCAGCCAGAGCAAGTGAAGTGGAACTGCTACAGAATAGATCTCAATCTGGGTGAAAAAAGAGGGAAAAGAGGTGTTGGCAAAAGTTCAGAAGATGCCTGGGTTCACTATGAAGAGAGTTATGATGTCCATCAGCAAGTTGATAGCTTGCTGCTTAGGAAGGGTAAGCTGGTTCCCCAGAAAGATCCAGCTGTCATTCTGAAGATGGCTGCAGTGGGTTCTTAGGTCTTCCCAGTCATGTGGAGAATATTCAGGTTTCATTATAGTGGATATGAAAAGAATGGGGGCTGTTGAGGACTTTGTTTCCAAATCCCCCACCCACAGTATGGAGTCTGCCTTCTTGTTACTCATATAGGTCTCAGGGATTTTGATGTCCTTAGTAGTATATGATGGCAAGTTGGGATAGCAGCTGAAGTGACTCCAAATGTTTGGAAATCAGGGAGGCAAGGAACACTGGTGACCCCATTGTGGTTAGAAACCCACGCTCCTTCCAAATTGCCAAATGTGAGTGAGCAATCAAGAGGGCATCTATGGAGTCTGTGTAAATGTTAACCTGTTTGCCTTTGGGTAGAATGAGGGCCCTAGTGAGGGTGAAGAGTTTGGCTTTCTGTGAGGTTGTCCTATCTGGAAGGCAGTTGGTTTTGCAAGAAGGCTGTGGCAACACCCTATATTTCATTGTTAAGAGGTGGCAAGGACAGTTAGGGTTTGGGAGAGAGAGAGTAGGGGAGGATGTAAGAGCATCCCTGAGCTTGTAAAAGGAATTAGCTCTCATATTTGGATCACAAGGGGCCCATGACAGGTATCCATTGCTGCCTGGTATAGGGGTTTGCAAGGAGTGCAAAAGTAGGGGCCCAGTGCCTGAAGAAGCCAGGAAGACCCAGGAAGTAGAGAATGTAATCTGCCATTTTAGGTGACTGGAGGTCACTGAGGGCCTGGATTCTGTGTGTTGTGAGGCTCTTAGAGGTAAAAGTAAGGAGTATGCCTGAATTTGTGACTGAATTGGTGGTGAGCTGGGCCTTGGCTGGAGGCACCCAATAGCCCTGAGACCCCCAAAAGTTAAGGAGGTGAGCAATGTGTGTTTGAGAACTTTGAGGGATGGGAGAAGTTCATCCACATACTGTAGGACTGTACTATCTCCTACATCACCAGAAGCCAAGTCCTGATCTAGGGCTTGCCCAAAGAGGTTGGGGCTGTCCTGAATCCTTGGGTAAGCCTGTCCATGTTGTCTGTCGAGACCTAAGAGATGTAGGATTCTCCCTTGTGAAGATAGAGGTAGGAGGAGTCAGGGCAAAGGGGAGCTGTGAAGAATGCATCTTTAAGATCCAGGAATGTGAAATAAGTGGTAGATGGAGGAATGTGGGAAAGAAGAGGGTAGGGGTGTGGAACCCTTGGGAGAATGGGAACAACTGCCTCTTGATCAGGTGGAGTTCTTGGATTAAGCGGTAGGTGCCTGATTTTTTGCGGACTGGCAATATGGGGATTTTACAGGGAGAATCTGTAGGAATAAGGAGTCCCTCAGTAAGCAATTTGCGTATGATAGGATTCAGTCCTTCCCTCTGGGTGGAATAAATACGAAATTGAGGATGTGAAGGAAATGTAGTTTGAGTTTTAGTCGGATAAGGACTGGCTTGTGGTGGGAGGTTATGACTGGCTTGGAGGTGTCCCCAGACTTGGGGATTGACCGTATCTCGAGGCAGTGGTAGGGTAGGTGGTGTGAAGGTGTTACAAAGTGTAAGAACTAGAGGTAGAAGAAGAAGAATAATAGTAGTGTCCCTGGGGAGAGGTTTTGGGGTGGCTCCCAGGAGTTGAACATCTCTACATAGGAGGGGAACTGGACAGGAGGGATTGATCAGGAGTGTGGAAAAGGATGTCCCTGCAGGGCACAGGCTAGGTTAGCTGTTCTGTTTGGGAAGGAGGGTTTTCCATCAATTCCCATAACCAAAATCTGGGAAGGAAACAAATGCTCAGAGTGGGTAGGCAAACAGAGTAGGTAGCCCCGGGGCCACAGGAAATGTAATGAAGTTACCTGCCACATGGAGAGTGACCCTGGACTCAGTGAGGGTGAAGGGATACTCGAGTCCAGGCTCCTTTAGTCTTCTGCAAATCCCAGCAGCTTGAGAGAAGGTACTGCTTGTCCACTCACACCTCCATATGGAGGCACTGGGGAGAGACATGCCATAGGGCAGTCGCTTTTCCAGTGTCCTGCTTGTTTTCAGGAGGGACATGGCTTGGAATGGGGCTGTGGATTTGGACATTGATGAGTCCAGTGACCTCCACATCCACTTCTGAAGCAAGCCCCTGGTGGGAAGGATTGCTTGTCCCCATTTAAATCTCTCTCTGGAGCTGCAGGCCACAGGGAAGCCACCACAGAATAGGGATTGGAGCATTACCTTTTTCTGTAAACTAGCCTGCCTGGCCAGTTCAGCTGCTTCCTCTTGGACATTATATACTTTGAAGTCCATTTTTACCAGTTCTTAGAGAGGGATCTGAGGGTCCTCCTCAGCTTGTTTGAGCAGTTTTCTAACATCAGGGGTCAACTGAGAAATGAAGTGGGTTGCTAGCACTGTAGACTCAGAGGGGGATTCAGGGTCCAGTTTAGTGTATTTGGAAAGGGCCTATGTAACACAGTTAAGGAAAAGGCTGGATTCTCATCCAGATCATGGATAATTTCCCTCATTTTATGAAAGTTTACCACCTTATTGGAGACTGCCTGCATGTCTGCTATGAGATATTTGACCATGCAAGCACAATGGTTGCAACCCTGCTGGCCTGCCTGGCAGTTCAAATTTGGTCCATTGTTGGGACTGCTGCTGCACCTGTTGGTAGCATATGTCTTTTAGGTGGACTTGGTCATCATGATCTTGTGCTGCCTGCTGGATGAGGGCCCCATTCATCTGGGGTGAGGGTGAGAGATAGAATGACATAAACATCATGCCAGGTGAGATCATAAGCCTGATAAAGATATCTACATTCTTTAATGTCAGTAGAGGAGTCAGAATAGAAAGATCTTAAGTGCTTTTCAGTCTGGGAAAGATCCTGGAGTGAGAATGGGAAGTGGACACACACAATGCCCTCTGCACCAGCCACTTCCCAGAGAGAACAAAGGAGGGCTTGTTTGGGTGGTTGGAGGACTTGATGAGATGGGGTGTGAGTGCTAACAAGAGAGGAGTGAGATGGAGAAGAGGTGGAAGAACTTGCTGAGGAGGAGAAGTGAGTGGAGTTGTAGCTATAACAGGGAAAGAGAGATAAGGGGAGGAGGGACCTGTAAGAGGAGAAGAGGGAAGAAAGGAGGGACCTTCCAGTAGAGAAGAAGGAGGAGTGTAAGCAGGTGGTCTAAGAGTGGCATGGTAGGTGGAGGAGGAAGTGGGGAAGAAGAAGAGGAGGAAATGTGACCTGAGTATGAGGGACAGGCTTACCACATGGAGGACTAAAAGCAGTTCCAGTGGATCTGAAAAGAAGGAAGAAGATGCAGGAGAAGTGGGGGAGAGGCTTGGGACCCTCTCTAGTGAGGATAACTTAGGCAGTGGAACAGGTAGAACAAAGGGAGAAGTGAGCATGTAAGTCCCAAAAAGTTTGAATGTAAGGCAATTCTGACCATTTCTGTGCCCTGCAACAGTAATTGTCCCAAATCACTGAAGATTTGAAAGTCAAAATTCCCTCATGCTGGCTATTTTAGGCCATTGTCCAAGACATACTGAGGCCAAGACTCAGTTGAGTAAAAGACCAGTTGCTTATGGTATAAGTTTTGGATGAGTCCTAATTTAGCAAAATTAAAATATAGACAGCCCAAAGGAGTTTTGGGGTCTAAGAAAGACTTGAAGTTTCCCATGACCTTTCAGTATTACTTAAAGGGTGAAGAGGAACAGAAAGAAGTGTCCCAAATCTGATTGTGCTCACCTGTGAAAAGGAGGCAGGTGGGCCAGAGGCTAGGACATCTCTTTAGCTCTAAATGGATGGTGGGGGGTCTACAAGAGACTGGAACATCTCCACAATCTACTGGGGCCCAAATGGAATGGGTGGGGGTCTGGTGTGAGTGCAGGACTTATGGACAGATCCCCTTTTAGGAATTTGCAACGAAAAGGCAGAGGGAAATGAAGGAACTTACCCCACTTGACCCAGGTGAAGAGAAAGGAAGTAGTACAGGAATTTCCTGGCTCATTTGAAGGAAATTGGACCAGAGGACCCTCTCCCAAATGTAAGATGGGATGCTGGACAAAAAGGGATGAGACCACAAGCATATCAATAAAGCTTTTTTGCTATCAGCTCTCAGGTGAGAGTCACTGGTCCACCAAGGTAAAGGACCAGGGAAGTTGCACTTGGGTTCTCACAGAGCAGAGTTTTTATACCCTGGGGTAGTCAGGGGGTAGGCTCAGATAGGCAGGGTGTGGATATATTTCCTATGTTTGGCCAGAGACCCTGCTGAGACCCATGTCCTTCTGGGATATGCTGAGGATCCCGGTTAGTGACAGACAGTTGCAAGATGCCATTAGGGTTTATCTATCGGCATGTGATTGGTTGCTTTTTGGCACAAAGACACTGCCTGATGCCTTGCCCCCATTCAGTCACTTCTGACCACCCCAAGAGTTAGGATTCAAAAAGAACCCCTCTCTAGGGAATGCCCTAAGGCTCTGTAATCTTGGGAATGGTACTGAGGCAGACTGAGATCCAAAGGTCCACTAAGAAGTTTGAGATGACCTGAGCACAATCAACACACTGGGGAAGGCCCTGAGCAGCACTCTGATCTGTAGAAGGAAGGCCTGGAGTTCAATATGAGTGTGGAGAAGACTTTGAATAGCACTCTATGCCTGGGAATGGCACTGAGCCCCACTGAGTCTATGGGAATAGCACTGAACAAAACTGAGACACTACAAAAGGTGCTAAGAAAAATGGTCACTGAGTCCCACTGATATCCTGGGTAAGATCATTGCCCCATTGAGGACTTCATGAATACCCTGAACCACGGTGAGAATGTCCAAGAACCCCACTGATTGCCTGGAGAAGAAAAGGAGACCAGTAAGACTCTGGGGAAGGCCATGAGCACCACTGGGACACTGAAGAAGGACAGACTCCATTAGAAATCTAAGGAAGGCCCTCAGCCACACTGAAACACTTGCAAGGGCATGAGGCCCACTTAAGATCTTGAAAATCCTGAGAAATCTTACAGATTGAAAATCCTGAGAACCATCCAGAACACAATGAGTGTCCAAAAAACCACTAAGACACTAGAGAAGGCCTCCCAGAAAACTGGGGAATCTTCTAAATCCAACTTAACCCTTGTGGAGTACTCTGAGGTCATGCAAATACTGGAGTAGACCTGAGCTCCAATAAGACACTTGGGAGGACCCTGGACACAAATGTGACACTGGGGAAGGCCCTGAGCCTCAATAATGCTCTAAAGAAGAACCTGAGTACCACTGTGATCCTGGGAAAGCAATGTCCTCCACTGAGAACCTGGGCAAGGCCCTGGGATCCACTGAGACCGTAGTAACATCTGAAATCAGTGAATCTTAGAAAATTTTCTGAGCCTCATTTCAACAATAGGAATACCACTGAGTTCCACTGAGAACTTGAAAAAGTCCATAAGACCAATTAAGATCCTGGGGAAAATCAGGGGAAATACCTTACCCCACTGAATCCCAGGAAAACCATGTTTCTGGGGGAGACAATGAGAACACAAGATTCTGAGGAAGGGCCTACACAGGACTGTGACCCTGAGGAAAACCTTAGCCTTATGATAACCTTAGGAAGGACATGAGTGCCACATAAAAACTTGGGAAATTTTTAAACAATGTCATGACCTGCAAGACTCTTGAAACCCAATGACACTGGGAAGGACTATGAAACTCATTAAGACCACACTGAATGGGCTGAACCACACTGAGACTCTAGTTAAGATCTAGCTTCTCAGAAACAGTTCCTAAAGATCGGATGCCCACAAAAATTATGTGGACTGCTCCAAACATCACTGAAATTCTGGGAATGAGAATGTGTACTACTAAGTCCCTGGGCAAGGCAATGAGCCCCAATGAGACCCCAGGAAGATCCTGCATACCACTGTGACATTGGGAATGTATGGAATCATCATAATTTTTTGGATGGCAATGACAATAATAAGAGAGTTGGAAAGACTCTGCATATCATGGTGATCCTGGGGAAGACCCTGAGCTTCACTAAGACTCTGCACAAGGCCCTGAACACCACTTGGACTCTATTGGAAGCCATCAACACCACTTTGATTCTACTGAAGGCCTTAAGTGTAACAGAAACACTGAGGGTGTCTGAGCCCCAATAAAATTGTGTGGACGATTCCAAATGACTGAAATTCTAGGAAAGATCATGAGATCACAGAGGGGTTGAGGAAGGCATTCAGCCCTATTGAAATCCTGGTGTAGGACTGAACTGCACTAAGAATCTGGGGAAGAGCAGAGCACCACTGTGACTCTGGGATTGGAGCTGAGCTCCACTGAGAACCTGTGTAAGAACCTACAACTCACTGAGACCCTCATGAAGGTCCTGACTTCAGTGGGTTGTGTGTGGGGGGACACTCAGAGCCTCACTGAGAGTCTGAGAACAGCACTGAGCCTCACTCAGGCATATGAAATTGCACTGAGCTCCACTGAGACTTTGTAAGAGGCCCTGAGACACAGTGAGATGCTGAGGATGCCCCAAGTTCCTCTGAAGGGATGGGGTAGGAAGTGAACATCAATGAGACCCCAGACAATGTCCTGAGCCCCACTGTGACCATGAGAATTGCTGTTAGTGGTTCTAGGAACCTGGATAAGGTCCTCAAATTTACTGGAACCCTGGTGATGGTCCTGAACCCAGTGTGTCCTTGGGAAGTTTCTGAGCCACATGGAAGTTCTGGAATCACAATTAGCACCACAGAGACATTGCAAAAGGCCATGAGAATAGCTGATATGGAGGTAAGTCTGTGAGTCCTGCTGAGAACTTGTTGAAAGACTGTGTTCCACTGAGAATTTAGGGAATGTCCTCAACCATACAGACCATAGAAATACCTACCTGTACCACGGAGTGCTTGGGGATGTGAGCAGATCACTATGCCTGTGGAAGAACAAACTCTGACTGTGAGACTGGAGAAGGCTGTAAAACCCACTGAAACTCTGGGCAAGGCCCTGATCCCCATCATTTTTTTTATTATTTTATTGTAAACAAATGGGATACATGTTGTTTCTCTGTACATGACGTAAAGGCATACCATTTGTGTAATCATAAATTTACATAGGGTAATGCTGTTTGATCAATTTTGTTATTATTTTCCCTCCCCCCCCACCCCTCCCACCCCTCTTTTCCTCCTATACAATCCTTCCTTCCTCCATTCTTGCCCCCCTCCCTAACCCTAACTCTAACCCTAACACTAACCCCTCCCACCCCCCATTATGTGTCATCATCCACTTATTAGCGATATCATTTGTCCTTTGTTTTTTTGAGATTGGCTTATCTCACTTAGCATGACATTCACCAATCTCATCCATTTGCCTGCAAATACCATAATTTTAACATTCTTTAAGAACTCCATAGAAAGCACAACCAATAGGATAGAACAACTGGAAGACAGAACCTCAGATATTGAAGACAAAATATTTAACCTTGAAAACAAAGTGGAACAAAAGAGAAGATGGTAAGAAATCATGAACAGAATCTCCAAGAATTATGGAATATCATGAAAAGGCCAAATTTGAGAATTATTGGGACTGAGGAAGGCTTAGAGAAACAAACCAAAGGAATGAACAATCTATTCAATGAAATAATATCAGAAAATTTTCCAAATCTGAAGAATGAAATGGAAAATCAAGTTCAAGAGGCTTATAGGACTCCAAATACACAAAATTACAACAGACCTACACTAAGGCACATTATAATGAAAATACCTAACATACAAAATAAAGACAGAATTTTAAAGGCTGTGAGAGAAAAGAACCAAATTACATTCAGGGGGAAACCAATAAGGATATCAGCAGATTTTTCAATCCAGACCCTAAAAGCTAGAAGGGCCTTGAACAACATTTTTCAAGCTCTGAAAGAAAATGGATGCCAACCAAGAATCTTATACCCAGCAAAACTTACCTTCAAATTTGATGATGAAATAAAATAATTCCATGATAAACAAAAGCTAAAAGAATTTACAAAAAGAAAGCCAGCATTACAGAACATTCTCAGCAAAATATTCCATGAGGAAGAGATAAAACACAAAGAAGCAAATCAGCAAAGGGAGGAATTATCCTAAAGGAACTGTCAAATAAAGGAGGAACCAAGTAGTGCCAAAAAATAAATAAATAAATAAAATTTAAAAAATGAACCAAATGACTGGGAATACAAATCATATCTCAATAATAACCCTGAGGGGCTGGGCAGATAGCTCAGTTGGCAGAGTGCTTGCCTTGCAAACACAAGGACCTGGGTTCGATCCCCAGCACCACAAAAAAAAAAAATCAATAATAAACCTGAATGTTAATGACCTGAATTCATCAATCAAAAGACATAGACTGACAGATTGGATCAAAAAGAAAGATCCAACAATATGCTGCCTGCAAGAGTCTCACCTCATAGAAAGAGATACCCATAGACTAAAGGTGAAAGGATAGGGAAAAACATACCATGCACATGGACTCAGCAAAAAAGCTGGAGTACCCATCCTCATTTCAGATAATGGGGACTTCAAGCCAAAGTTAGTCAAAAGGGATAAAGAAGGACATTTCATACTGCTTAAGGGAAGCATAAATCAGCAAGACATAGCAATCATAAACATCTATGCCCCAAACAGTGGCTCATCCATGTATGTCAAACAAATCCTTCTCAATTTTAGAAATCAAATAGACCATAACACAATAATACTAGGTGATTTTAACACGCCTCTCTCACCACTGGACAGATCTTCCAAACAAAAATTGAACAAAGAAACCATAGATCTCAATAACACAATCAATAATTTAGACTTAACAGACATTTATAGAATATACCATCCAACCAAGAGCGAATACACTTTCTTCTCAGCAGCACATGGATCCTTCTCTAAAATAGACCATATATTATGCCACAAAGCTAATGTTAGCAAATACAAGAAGATAGAGACACTACCTTGTATTCTATCAGATCATAATGGATTGAAGTTAGAAATAAATGAAAGAGTAAAAAACAGAAGCTACTCCAGCACCTGGAGATTAAACAATATGCTATTATATGATGAATGGATAACAGAAGATATTAGGAAGGAAATTAAAAAATTCTTAGAGGTAAATGAGAACAAAGAAACATCATATCAAAATCTCTGGGACACTATGAAAGCAGTACTTAGAGGAAAATTTATTTCATGGAGCGCATTTAATAAAAGAAGTAAAACTCAACAAATAACCTAACACTACAGCTCAAAGCCCTAGAAAAAGAAGAACAGACCAAGACCAAAAGTAGTAGAAGACAGGAAATAGTTAAACTCAGAGCTGAAATCAGTGAAATTGAACCAAAAGAAACAATACAAAAATTGACAAAATAAATAGTTGGTTCTTCGAAAAAATAAACAAAATTGATAAACCTTTAGCCACACTAACAAAGAGAAGATGAGAGAAAACCCAAATTACTAAAATTTGGAATGAACAAGGAAATATCACAACAGACATGACTGAAATACAAAACGTAATTAGAAGCTATTTTGAAAATCTATACTCCAACAAAATAGAAAATTTCGAAGACCTGATCCCCATTTTTGACTAGGAAAGGCCATGTGTCCCATTGAATAGCACCAAGACACAATGATATAGTGGGAAATTCCTGTATCTCATTCAGATCCCAGTGAAGTCCCTGACCTCCCTGAGATATTTTAAAAGCCTTAGATCCCCAAAACACTGGGAAGTATCCAATATCTAACAAAGTACTTTGGACAGCTCTGAGTCACACTAAAATATGAGGAAAAATCTTGAGACCTAATGATATTCAGTGGAAGGCTCTGAGCTCACAGGACTTGGAAAAGCCATGAGTTCCATTGATGACCTGGAAAATCCCTGAGGAAAAAATGCAACCCTGGGGAAGGTCTTCATCTCCATTATATCCTGGCAGAGGTCCTGAACCCCACTGAGAAGATAGCAAAGAATTTAGCTTCAAATAAACACGTGGGAAGTATCTGAGCCCCGTAATTCTGTGCACACCCGAAGATGCATTGACATTCTGTGGAAGGACCTGTAATACTAAGGGAACAGTTATGATCTTCATAAAAAACCTAGGGTACGGCCCTATAATTTATTAGAGAAAGTGATGAACCAGAATGAAATACTAGGGAAAACCCTGAGCCACACTAAGAAACTTGGAATATCCTGAGTTCCATTAGCTCTGTGCAGAGGACCCTGAGCACCTCTGTGACAATGGGAAGGGCCCTAAGTCCCACTGACACACTGGGCAAATCACTGAGCCCCTTTGAGACTCTACTGAATGCCCTGAGATTCACTAAGACTCTGGGAGATGCCCTGAGCACCATGTGACCCCTTGTAAATACTCTCAGCTCCACTGAGTGCCTGGGAAGACAGTGAGACAAAGTAGATTCTGTGGAAGGTGTTTGAGTCTCACTCTGAAGGCTCTTGTTCAATACTGGTCAATAATAAGACTCTGGATGTGATAAATAGAAAGTGTGATAGTCCATTTTAAGAATATATCATTTGGCCTTATTACAAATGTGAGCCCCAATTGTATCCAGGTGAAATGGCACACTCCTATACTCCCAGCTGCTCAGAAAACTGAGGCAGGAGGATTGTGAGTGAAAAACCAGCTTGAGCAATGTGAAAGGTCCTGTGTGACTTCATGAGATCCTGCTTCAAAATAAAACATAAAAAGCGCAGAAGATGTTGTCAGTAGATATGTGGTCCTAAGTTCAATACCCAGCACCAGAAAAAAAAAAAAAAATTCAATTGATCTCGCTCAAAAAAAAAAAAAATCCAGTTATACCCATTTTTATGATAACATTTGAATTTGCCTGCCACGATTTTAAAATGAGCTAATGTTGTAGATTTTACAACCAATCTTATCAGAGCAGGAGGGAGCATGGATTAAAGTTAAATCATCCTGACTGCTCACCGAAGCATACTTGCTAGCCAGATTCTGTAGCATGCCCTTCTGGCAGAAGGAAAGTTGACCTTCAACACCCAGCTCCTAGTACAGGTTTGATTTTTATTTTTTTTTTTTTGGTATTGCTAACAATTTCTGCACCAGCTCCAGGGTTCCATAAATTAACTCAGGGTTGTTAGGATGCCCCACGTTAGAGCAGAAACTTTCTACTGCCTTGTTGCTTGGCTGCAGAGCATGGGAGAAATCTGTGATCACTGAGGTTGACAGTGGATCCAAAATAGAAAGTGGATTGGCACCACAGAGAGAGGGCCAAGCAAGTACTGTGGCAGTCAGGTGACACCATGCACAGACCCAGGGAGGGAAATCTATTGTCCAGCTTTAGAAACAAGTACCACCCTGGTGGTTTGGACATCCCAGATTTGGTGTCAATGTGACTGAGATAAGAGTTCAACAAACTTCCCAAAAGAGTGGCGTCATCAATCCTCTATTCAGAAACACAAGCCAACACCCAGGAAAGCAGGAGGGGTGTGTGAATTAAATTCCCAGTAAGGAGGACTGAGCACACAGGGGGCACAGGTGTGCAAGAAACCTCAATGAGGAGGGATTCGGGACTGAAGAAGCTTAATTCCAGAAATGGGGAATGAAAATTCTAGGCCTAGGAATTGGGAAGAACAATGTAACATCTCGTATGTGTAAATCTCCTTTTTCTTTGAAGAGCAGGGAAAAAAAAACAGTGTTGGTTGTGGGAGTAATTCTGCCCCTGTGGAAGACACGTGCCCACCTGAACATTTATTTTTGGTGTCCACCACTGCTGGCAGACTCTATTTCTAATTTTCCCAAGTGCACAGGCCCTTTCATATCATGGTCATCCTGTAAAAATATGCAACAGGCTTCATATTAACCCATGTGTTGTATTCTTTGTCTACGTACATGCTTGTCTGTATTATGTGCATGTCATCAAAATTGACTGATAGATTGATAAGTACTCATACATGTAATGATTGGATACAAATGAATTTCAATTCACATGATTAAATAAAACTTTAACAATAAGGGTCATTCTAAATTGGTAAGAACAAAGGTATTTTTATTCTACTAAACCACTCAGTTTTCCAGGTGGCTGACCAGAGTGTTAATTCCAATAAAATGTTTAAAGTGCAATGGCCATTGCTTCTAAGGATTTTTCTTTGGCAGTAATAGCTGACTCAAAGTCAATTAGACTTTTTTCATACCTTGTTTTCCAGGAGTATCCTATGTTACAAATCGGTAAATTACTTTTTTCATAGTTCAATTAATCTTCATAAATGTTTATGTTAGGGGAGACATCTGATAATTTGCAGTTTTAAAATACTAACATATCAACTAAATATAAATTCAAGTACTCTTGAATTCTTCAATTCCATAAGGTAAAATGCTGTGTGCGGTTTGGCAGTTAATTCGGAAACCAGTGAGTGATGTGGGATGGAAAAAAGATAAAAGACACACATAGAATGAAAAAGCTGGGACCAGGGTGGGATTTACTTTCTGATGGAAGATGAATGACTCAGAGCAAGGTCAGCATGTTTATTATATAGGTTTCGTCATCAAAAATTTATTTGTGAGAAAGTGTCAGCAAAGCAGACAGACCTGACGATCACAGTGAAACTTGGGGGACATTGATGTTATTTTGTTATTCCCAGAAGTCTCTATTCCTAGGACTTGGTGCCTGAGCTCAAGGTCCCAACTGATGAACCTTGGTGCCTTTGCACAGAGCCTTGTTTGGCTGATTGTCACCATAGCAACTGGGCCATATTGACCTGCACTTCTGCACAGGAAGTTTCCAGGACAAAGACAGTGATGAGAAAATTAGAAGCCATGGTTCAAGTCACCGCTGTTCACAGTAACATATATTTGGGTCTACTAAATGTGTGTTTTAAATCAGTTTATTTTCAAAAAGGAATTAAGATTGTGCATTTCTGGGTCCTAACTAAGAGCAATATTACATGGGTTAAAATTCTAACAGTTGTAAGTTTGTATGCATACAGAAAAGTTTCAGAATTTTTTAAATTAAAGTACTGTAAAAGATTGAAGTATTGCATTTTATTAAAAAGTAGTAAGACTTGTGTGAATGAGGAAAGAAGGAACTCCTGTAATTCAAGAGACAACCTAACACAGGTTTTATGGTTTCTGGATGAAGACATTGAACAGAGTCTGTGCTCAACAGACATCCAAAAGCTTTGGGGTTAAGGTTGAAATCTATGTTGTACAGGCATCGAGAGGGTACCAAGGTTATTGCTTCACCCATGATTTTCTAATTGACTATGTCCTGTTAGTCCTTCATTGGAATTTTGAGTAACCTTCATATGGGTTCATCCCAACTTCCATCTGCCCCCCTCTACCTCTCTGGGACAAAGGTGTTGGATGGAGTGTTTAACATCATGTGGTTAGCCTTTACATTAAAAATAAAACCTTAATAGGGACCCATTACCTGTGTGCCAGAATATTAACTGTTCTATCTTATCCAAGTTGTGAAAACTGCCAGTTATAAAGAACATGGCAATGGGTACCAGCACTATTACATTATAAGCTGGGGGAAACATTAAGTATCCTATTTTATTTTTTGTTTGCCATATTTTCTAACTCTCTATCTCTCTTCTGTGACAAGCTTTGTTATGTAAATTAAATGTACAGATGACATTCTCATCCAAAGAGTAACAACTTCATTGGAAATTGTCTCTGAGGAAAAGAAAGCAAAGCCTGCTCTGCTGGGGGTGTCCTAGGAGTTAATAAGATCATTTGGGCCAAAGAAATCTTGAGAAAAGGACCAAGTTATCTTTTTTAAAAAATTATTTTTATTTGTCAAGAAACCTTTACTGTATTTATTTATATGTGATGCTGAGAATTGAACCCAGTGCCTAACTCATGCCAGGGAGGTCTAGACCACTGAGTTGCAAACCTAGCCCCTGATCAAGTTACCTAAACCAAGATTTTGCTCAATCAAGAAATAACTTGTCACAGAAAGTGTAGACATATCCCCCTTAAGAGAGAGGCATTAATGGGGACCCATTATTTCTTGGATGACTCTTTAAAACATGAACTGAATCCCTTGAGGGGAGCACTTTACCAAGTGGGTGTTCTCCAAACCAATGTTTTCTGTAGTGGTAATGACCTTCAGATTTGTATGAAAAAGCAAATTTAATTGGAGATTTATTTATGTAATTTTATGTTCTGCTAGCCTGTTTTTCAATAAGATAGGCATGAACTTTTGTGTGAATTTGTACACAAGGGTGGAAATATAAATGTATCTTAAAAAATAATGAGAGCCTGATTCCTTTAAAAGTTGACATGGTAAAATAGGGAAGCATTTGGCCACTTTTTCTACACAGAGTAAGTTAGGACTTCTCAGTTTATTGATTATTTTTCAGATGAAATGTTGCATTGTGTTATTTGTCAAGAGCCCTGCCTTATTGAGATAAGACTCAGCCTCTCACACTTTGTTAGACTGACTACAAAGAAAGTTAGACTTCCACTCATTTTAAATTGTATTTAGTAGAGAGATTTTTGTCAAAAGTATTACTGTAATCCCACAAGGCCTAGTGGCATATATCTGTAATCCCAGCAGCATGGGAGGCTCAGACAGGAAGATTGTGAGATTCAAAACCAGCCTCAGCAACTTATTGAGGCCCTAAGGAACTCAGTGAGACCCTGTTCCTAAATAAAATACAAAAAATGGCTGGGGATGGGGCTCAGTAGTTTATTGCCCCTGGGTTGGATCACCTGCACAAAAGAAAATACTATGATCCCACAATTATCAAGGAATATCATACAAAACTAAGTAAAGATTTGGGTAAATTATAAAAGGTATGTCAGGTTGTAAGAGAGTTTTAAAAGAAATTAAAATTTGTAAAGGGTCCCATATATGATTGAGTTGATCAATTCATGTGTTTCTGAGTAGGCAAAATAAACACCAAGATATACCAGTGTAATATAGAATTTATGTTGCTTGGTTTAAAGCTATTATGCAGAGTGAGCATATTTTTCATCTGTTAAAATTCATTTTGTATTTTACACATAGAACTTTATAATTTTTGGTTGTTATTGTTTTGAAGAAGTACTCCTTGTAACAGAACAACCTGAGTTAATTTGAGATAATCAGCCATCACATGTAGCACAGAATAGGATATAAGATTGACTTCCAGTACTAATATAAAACCCCAATTCAATGGAAGGAGTAAGCATAAGATTACATACATTAAATTTACTGATGAAACTTAGTTGCTGGATGTTTAAACTGAAAACTTGGAAACCAAAGGCAAGGAAGTGAAAGTGCCAAGGAAAAGTGACCAATATTTGGCCCTTGACCTCTAACGTCAGCTAGGACCCAGGAACACTGGGACTTCTTAAGGCCTTTGCAATTCTGGGTCTCATGGCCTCCCAATCATGGGCTTCAAGGGGACCCTAGAGAGCAGGAAAGCAACCAGTGCACATTCTGCAAAGAGGAGCCTCTCTGGAGAAGAAAATGTCTCTATTGCTTCCAAGGGAAGTCAAATATGATCATCAATACCCTGGTTCATCCTGGCAGATGGGGACAACTGCTAGAAGAATAGCTAAAGGATCTAAAAGCCTCTCACATGTTCCTATGAATGATCCATGACAAATCTCAGTTGACTCTAACAGTACATAGGAAAAAGTCAATTTTTCCAACTTGTTCTTAAACACCTGACAAGAGAATGGAACCAAAGTACAGGCACACATGGACATTGAAAATGAAACACAATGGTTCTTTTCATGTAACTAGAGGGGTACATTAGGGTCAGTGCTCCCAAAAGTAATTAAAACTGAGAAGTTCTACAGGAAGACATTTGCTGCCTGATACAAAAGTTTGTCCTGATTCAATTAGAGATAATCTGTGCTTTTCTTTTTTATCATGACCAAATGAATTGTTGCTCAGATTCCACTTCAAGAGGTTGCCATTCATCACTTCCTGCCTAGAGATTTGATTTTAATGAATACCTTGAAAACACACAAGCTTCAACTTGGCTGGATAGGACCAGAACAAGTGCTAGTAATAACTGGAATGGCTATTGGTATGGCTAATGGGGGGAGAACTTATTATGGTGGATCATTTCCACAATAGAAAGTTAATATATCTCAAATGGATGACACCACTGATGGGAACTTGAGAAAAATTAAAGTGAAATTAAATGTTTATAAGCTAAAAAGGGGATTTGTGAGAAATGGAAAGTCTGGTGTTCCATTTTCAAAATATAGTATTTAACCTTAATTGAGATGTAATAGAAAATTGAGACATTTTATTTATACCCTTCCCCATTCTTTGCCCCAAATTAAAATTAAACATTCATATAGATTGCAACCCTGAAGTCCTCCAGTCAGGCCAGAGGTAGTGCCACAATAGGAATAAAGGAGGTAGACTGCATGCCCAAGTGTGTTTCCTAGCTGGGTTTTACAGAATGACTTTCTGGCAGAAGTAAAGCTTCCCTAGCCCACTCACTTCCAAGCATATGTTTGATTTCTTGAGGAACCTCAATATTTTCACACCCTGTTGTCCACTGAAATACTGGGATAGTCATGAGCCTCACTGAAACACTTGGGAAAACCCTGAGGAACACTATGGTACTAGGGAAAGTCCTGACCAACAATCATACATGCGGAAGATCCTGAGCACCACTGTAATCATGAGTGTGACTCTGAACTCCATGGAAAACTTGGGAAAGACCCTGGGATTTGCTGAGAACCCAATGAAGACTATGAAACCCAGTGTTTTCTTGGGGAAGATTTGGACCCTCACTGAGATGCTAGAAATACCACTGAGCCTCACCTTGCCTGGGAATAGCACTGACCCTTATTGACATGCTGAAAAAAGTCCTGTGTTCTACTGAACCCATAAGGAAGATGATGGAGCCCTACTGACCCCTGGGGAAGGAATAAGTTCTACTGTATTTTTGGGAATGGTCCTAACTCTGCTGAAAGTCTGGCAAGGCTATGAGAGCACTATGTCTCCTGGAAATTTCTACATACAACTGTGAACGTGTGGTAGTTTCTCAGCCTCATTAAGACCCTGTAGAAGATCTTGAACACCACTAAGAAAATAGTGAAACATTGAACCCCTCTAAGATTCTTGTGGAGCCCTTAGACTCTTCAAAACACAATGGGGAATTATCTGAATCCCCAAAAGTTCATGTGAAAATTTCTAAGTAAAACCAAAATTGTTGGGAATACCCAGAAAGCCAATGGAACTATGAAAATACCCTGAGTTCTGCTAGAATCTAGGGTTGGCCCTGAGTCTCCACTGACATGGGGAAAGGGCCTGAACCCCTCTGGTAACCAGAACAAAGCTCTGAGTGTTACTTAGATGCTGGAGAAGGCCATAAGCACAACTCTGACATTGGGAATGGCACTGAGCTTCATTGAGACCCTGGGAAATGCTCTGAGATTCACTGAGACCCTAGCAAAGAAATCAACTATGTGTGCACTTGGGGAGAAATCTCAGCCCCAGTGAGACTCTGAGAAGAGCACTGAGCATGACTGAGATACTGCAAAGGCCCTGAGAATAAAAGAGCCTGGTAAAAACCAGAAGTCCATCTGAAATACTGGCCAAGATATGTGGTCCATTGAGAACCTAGGAACCCTCCTGAAACACAATGAGAAGCTGGGAATATTCAAGAATTTCACCCAGTGATTCGTGAAGGATATGAGACCATGTAGAATATGCAAAACACCCTGAACATGGCTGTGAGACTGTAAAAGTCCAGTAAGCACACTGACAAGTCCTGGACGAGGTCCTGCAATCCACTGAATCACTATGAAAGTCAATGAGCCTCTTTAGAGACCTGGAAAAAGCCAGAAATTCAGTGATGTAATATGAAAAACCTGAATTTTATTCAGAATCCAGTGAGGACCCTGAACTCTACTGAGATACTTTAGAAGGCCTTTAGATCACACAAATTCTGGGAAAGAACTTGAATTCCACTGAAGTACTATAAAGATTCCTGGAGAAGGATCCTTTGAAATACTGGAGAAGCTCCTTTGAAGTTCTGCTAACTTGTGGAAGGCACTGCATCCCACTGAAGCCCTCGGAAAAGTCATGAGCCCCTTTATGTGCAGGATGTGCCCTGAGACACAATGCAATACTGTGAAAGGATCCCTTTAGTGTACTGAGAAATTAGTGAAAACCATTAGCCTCAATGAAATACTGGTGAAGAATCTAAATCCCCTATGAACCCATGGACACCTCAATGTTCTACTGAAATTCTGGAGAAGGACCTTAGACCTGACAACTCAGTGGATTGTCCTGAGTCTTTTTAAACCATCAGAGAAGGTGCTGATCCAGACTGAGACCCTGGAGAAAGTTCAGTTCTACATGTAGAATCTTGGGATGGCTCTGAGTACCACTGACCTGGTACAAGGTCCTAAGCTTGGACTGAGAATTTACAAAGAGCCCTAATCACCACAGAGACTCTAGGTAAAAATATGAGTCCCACTGAGAATCTGTGGACAACCCTGAGTTCCACTGAGTCTGTGGGGAAGACTGTAAGCCCCCTGATACCCTGGAGAAAGTAGTGAGCCACTGAGTCCTTGGGAAGGCTCTGAATGCAGTGGCATTGTGGGAATGGAGCCACGTCTGACTGAAACTCTAGGAGAGGTCTGTGAGACACCCACAAAATCCAGGATGCCCACAGAGATAGCCCACTGAGATCCCAGTGTAGATTGAGCTTCACTGAGACCTTGTGGAAGGCTCTGAAAACTACTTTGACCCTGGGGAAAGCTCTAGTCCTTCTGATACTCTGTCAAAGTCCCTAAGCAGCACTACCACTCTGAGGTAAGGCACTGAGCCCCACTGAGAACCTTGGCAAAACCTGGGATTCACTGAAATTTTGGTAAAATTTCTGATCCCTCTGGATTCTTGGAGAATACTGTGATGTCCCTGAGAACCTCTGTATTTTGTGAGTCCCTCTGAGAATTCTGAAATGATCTGAGTTCCACTGGGAACTTGGGAAAGACTGTGAACACAATAAAATTCTGGGAAAGTAAATGAGCTCTATTAAGACACTGGGCAAGGACTTGAACCTCATTGAAATGCTGGGTAATGATCTGATTCCCACTGAGAACTTGAGGATGACTCTCAGCCCCATTAAGTACCTCAGAAATTCTGAGGATCAATGACACCCTGGGGAAGGTCCTGAGTTTCACTAAGACTCTGAGGAAGGCCTTGAATCTATTTGTTTGGGAAAGTTCTTAAGCTCTATTGAGACTCTGGACAAGTTCTTGAGCCCCTCAGAAAATGTGTGAAGGGATATATGTTCCACCAAAACTGTGGATATGCCAATGAGCCCCAGTAAGATGCTAGTGAAGTTCCTGATACATGTTATAAACCTGCAAAATTCATGAGACACACAGAGAGCATTAGTAAGACAGTGAGCCTCAGTGATACTCTGGGAAAGATATTGAGTTCCACTGAGATGCTGGGAAACACCCTGAGCCTCAATGAGAACTCCCAGAGAAGGTCTTGAGCTATATTGAATCTCTGGTTAAGGTCTTGATTTCCACTGAGACTGGGGAAAGGATCAATCTGCATGGAGTAACTGGGGAATGTCCTGAACTCCACATGAGCCCCACTGAGGATCTGGGGAAATCAATTAGATCAGTACAATTCTGGCAAAAACCCTCAACACCACTTTTAACCTTGGGAAGCTTCAGATCTCTCTGAAAACCTAAGTAAGGTCCTGAACCACAGTAACACACTGGGAATACCCTAAGCTCCACAGGATGATCTAGGCAAGGCCCTGCAACTCAGTGAGACTTGGGCAAAATGCATCATCCCTGTGGATCCTTGTGGAGGTCCCTGCTCCCCATTGAGAGTGTAGACATTTCCCTGAGTATAACTGAGAATATCTGAAACAATTTTATTCCCACTGAAACTCTGGAAAATTCTCTGTACCCAGTTGGACCTTGGGAAGGCACCAGTGCCCCAAGGCAACTCTGGGAAGCCCTGAGACTCAAGGGGCCTCAGCACAATGAGAAAATTATGTAGCCCCTGATCTTCAGTGAGAATCTGGGGAAGTCCTTGAGCCTCCATTGAGACTCTGGACTTGTACTTGAGCCCCACTGAGAACCTCTAGGCCTCACTGAAACAGTGGATATAGCACTGAGCCCAGTGAGACACTAGGCCCATCCTGATATAAATTTGAAAACCACAAAGATTATAAGGCCTGCACTTGGGGAAGTCTATGAGCCTCACTGAAACTCTGGGAATGACCCTGAATTCTAATGAAACCCTGAAAAATGATCTTGAGCCAGAAAGAGACCCTGGTAAAGGCCCAAAGACCCACTAAGAATTGGGAAAGATTTGTAGAAATAATGAGACTTTTTGAATGCTCTGAGCCCCTCAGGTACCCTGGTGAAGGCCCTGATTTTCACAGATATATGGGGAAAATCTAGTTCCAATGAGATCCAACATCCATATGAATGTGTATGAACCTGAGGCAAATCCTATGCATGAGTGTGACCATGTGGAATGTCCTATGCAACTGTGATCCTGGAGAAGGTCCCAATGCATTACTATTACCTTGGGTCAGGGGCCTATGCATTAACTTGTCACAGGGGAATTGCCTATTGCCTGAACTGACCCTGACTGGGTAAGTGTCTATGCATTACTGTTACCCTTTGGAATTCCCTTTGGAATTCCCTTTGACCCTGGAAAAGGCTGTATGTATGACTGTGATGGTGGGGAAGGGCCCTATTCATGACTGGACCACAGAAAGGTTTCTATGCATAACTTTCCTCTTCAGAAAGGCCCTATGCATGACTGTGACATTGAAGAAGGGCCTATGCATGACTGTGCCCATGGGGAAGAGCTCTATGGAAGACTGTGACCCTGAGGAAGGACCTATCCATGACTGTGACTTCAGAAGGTCCCTATGAATGACTGCAACCATTGGAAAAGGCCTATTCATGACTGTGACCATGAAGAAAAGCCTGTGCATAACCCTGACCCTGAGGAAGGGCATATGCATGACTGTGACCCTGCTAGAAGGACTATGACTGTGACCCTGCTAGAAGGACTATGACTGTGACCCTGGATAAGGTCCCTATGCATGATTGTGACACTGTAGAAGGCTCTGTTTAAGACTGTGAGCATGGGGCAGGGCCTATGCATGACTCTGACACTGGGTAACAGTGTATACGTGACTGAGAGCTTGGAAGGCCTATATGCATGACTTTGACCCTGAGGAAAATCTGATGCATTACTGACAAACTGGGAAAGAGTCCTAACCATGACTGTGACCCTGTTGAAGGATGTATACATGTCTCTCACATTGCCTAAGGGTCCTACACATGACTGTGATGCTGAGGAAAGGCCTAGGCATGACTGTGACCTGTGACCATGAAGAAAGTTCTTTTGCATGACTGTGACCCTGGAAGAGTGCCATATGCATGACTGTGATCCTGGGGAAGGGCCCTTTGCATGAGTGTAAGCCTAGGGAAGGGCCTATCCATTACTGTCACTCTGTGGAATGGTCCTGTGAATGACTGTGATTCTGATAATCAGCCTATGCATAAGTGTGACCCTGGGGAATTGCCCTATGCATGTTTCTCACATGAGGTAAGGAATATGCATGACTGTGACACTGGGGAAGGGCCTACGCATGACTGTGACCCTGAGGAAAGGATGATGCATGATTGTGACCATGGGGAATGGCTTTTTCATCACTGTGACCCTTCAAAACATCCCTAGGAATGAGTGTGAGTGTGAGGAGAAACCTATGCGTGACTGTGACCACATGGAGAGGCCTATGCATGGCTGTGCCCCTGGGGAAGGCCATAAGCATGACTGTGACACAGGGGAATGCAGTCTGTGTGAACATGACCCTGTGGAAGGGCCTTTGCATGACTGTGACCTTGTGGAAAGACCCCAAGCATGACTGTGATCCTGGGGAAGGGCTTATTCAGATCCAAGGTAGAAGTCTGTTGGGAAGAGCAGGTTGTAAAGTCATCTGGGGTTGGGTGCTTCTATGATAGAAGAACAAAAAGACATGGGTACTGAAATGAGATAGTACAAAGTAAATGTTGCAGCATCTGGAACATGCCAATGAATATTGTGAAGCTGACAGAATTCAATCTGTCACCAGGAGGTGGAAGAACTGAGAAATTGTTCCCATAACAAGGCCTAACAAAGGCTGAAGAATACAAATTTGGGAACTTTAACATTGTCCAGGTTATCAGGAATGTAAACACAACATTTAAGGCTTAATGTCATTGATGTCCCCAGAAAATGTAGTTAAGCTACTTAATGTCATATGATTTTTGTAAAATATCCCTTTATTGGTAGAAATCTCTATACTTCTGTTACTTAGGGCTAGATAATCATACTAGCAACAAATAGAATTAAGCTTACCTGTGTAAACTGACTAAAAATTTCTGACTCTGGAAGTTTCTCTTGATAGTTATCAGGCACATTTGCCCAAGACTCTTTTATTTGTAGCTTCCAGTCTTTATTCTAGTGGGCTAACACAAGTGTACATCTTAAGTTACATTCAACTATCATTTCTTTTAAATGCCCACGAATGGCTATATTTTGGTTTTAACTGTTTTGCTGGGTGTCTAAGATCAACCTGGTCAAATTGGCCTGTTCCTGTCTTGTTAAAGAGTCAGCTGAGTTCCCACAGGGGTCACTCGTAATGAACTTAAAAGGAGCTTCTTAGCTCCATTAGTGCCATTGATTAGGTAGGGTCTCCTCCATGAGGTGGCTTCCTTTGGAAGCATCAAGGGTGTCTCCCTTTTCCATGACCCTCCTCTGCAGCAGGTGCAATGACTGACTTTTCATCATCTAGTGGTCTCATCAATCTCCTTGATCAGGATTTTGTGTGACCCACCCAGAGTTGCAAAATTCTTTAGAGAATTCCTTTTGTTCCCTAGGTCCAGGCTGACTTTGTGGGCAAGATACTGGTTTTATTCTTGGCCTCTGTATTTAATTTCAATCTCTAAGTTTGATCTTAACCATCCAGCAAGCCAGTCTCACCAGTCATAAAGTAAGAGTACTGGGCTTTAACTTCAATGTCTATAATTTTACAGTCATTTATCCTTTTATTTAACTGGAGTTTGTATTAGTACTGGAAGTTACCACTATCTGATCTATAGGTGATGTCTTATTACCACAAGTTACCTAGGTTGTGTGTTCTTAAAGCAGCTACTTTTGCAAAACACTAACTGGTAACAGTTTTACAAATTGAATTTAGCAAGAGTAAAAAAAAATTATTTGGCTTATATAATAGCTATCTTAAATTTTGTCTGAGCTATACATTATATCCCCTGTTTGAGATTACAGTCATTTTACAACAAAAAACAATCTTTTGAATATACCTTTAAAGAACCTGCTGTCTGACTTATTTTGGAGCCATTCTAACATGCAGTGAGGTGGGAGGCAGAGCCTTATCTCAGGTAAAGGGTGGCTCTTTACAAATCTTAAGTGAAGTGTTCTAATTCTGATGTTGATCTTTGCTTCTTTCTTAAATGTCATTTTAAGAAGTTTACATATATTAATTCCTGAGTCTATATGAACACTAGTTAACACAATTTAACATTATATCTAAAACATGAATTAAAGAAAGCCTGAGAGAGCTTTTAACTTTCCTTTTGTGTGGCAAAATGGCAAAATGTTTTCATGTTTCACAATATTAACCTTTAAACAAATCAGGCTCTAACTTTAAGAAATACATTTACTTTTAAAATTCTTTATCTCAGTGTAAATAGTAACAAATTTTACATATACCCTATTGGTAACAGATCCTATAATAGAACATTAGATGATAGAAATAAATCCCCAATAAAATTTACTCTTTATAAGTTTAAAATTACCATTATAGACAAGTTAAATTTGGAGAATAGCAGCTTGATAAATTCCCTGCTTTAAAACTTGTGTACATGGAAAATATGTACACATTTAATATTCAAAGAGTGACCATTTCACAATTACCTTGACACTTTTATAGTACCAAATTTTGTTTTTAAAGAAAAATTTAGACACTGTAACATAGTACAATACTCTAACAGTTGTTTAACCATAATTGTATAAACCCCAATTTTTTAAGACTAATTGTTTTAAAATATAAAACTTAATAGACAGTAATCTAAGAGTAAATTAATGTTTCTAAGAAATTCTTGTCATTTTACCATATAAATTAAACTTTGGTTTATATCTGAAAATTAGCATTTCACCTTAGGAAAAACCTTAAATAGTTTTAACTGTCTCACATACATACAACCAACTTAGTTACATGCAAACTTGTTGAAATTTGCCCTTTACTTACACAGACTTTCTCAACACTTACTTAGACACCCATGTATTTTATCACATAAATACTTTTTTCCCAGAAAGATTTTGTTCTTCACTAAATTTCCATATCTAGAACCTTTTATTTTCTCTTTCCTATTTGTTGACCCTTTTGGTTCACATTCTGAAACAACTCTTAAGAAATTTCTGAATTTAGATAATTACTCCATTTTAATAAGATTAAATATTTTGTTATTTATAGTGCTCTAATTGAAACAGCTGAAACTTTTGGAACCCTTTGTATATAGAATTGTACCTGTTAGGACATAACTCTTAGTCACCTTGTTTTTAGTTTAGTGTTTACACAAAGCAATTTTAAACCCTTTTTATTTACCAACCTATGAAAACATCAATAATGTTTAAGTATGTTACCCCATGAAATTTAAGGAGTTAAAGTGTACTTGATGTTATTTAACAATTAGCATTTTAACTTTGTAAATTAATCAGATGTCTCTAATACATTTGAGTAATCCCATACATGTTAACTCTAATTCACTTATTTTGTAAAAATCAAGATATCAGACAAGTGTCCTGAACAATATTTGCCATCTCTTTCCTGTTGAAGAAAAGTCCTAGAAACAATTGATATTAGACTTTTTATTAACATCAACATTTCATTAGTTTGACCACCTAGAGACTTGTGAGTTATTTTCAAAGACATTTGACTTTTTATTAGTTTACCCAATTTAAATTGAGCCCTTTTAAATTGCATGAATTAAAAGTATCTGGATCCATTTAAAAAATTTTAATTTTAGGAGACTTCAATTTTGATACAGACAAAACATGACGTCAGACAGCATGACATACAAATAATACAAAATCAAAGACCTTGTTACTTTATAGGTGAATCTCCATTGCAATATAACATATGTTCAAAACTCTAGTTGAATTAAAAACTAGAACTGATCAAAAAGTCATGAGCTCAAAAAATATTCAATTAAAAACAACAAGAATTCTGGAAAAATTGATACATCCGTTAATTACTTTATTGAAGTATCATAAAATATACTTTTGCTGGAGTTCAGGTAAAACTTTTGCTTTTCTCTTTTGTTTCTTGGGTTTGAGACTGGTCTCCTAATGAGCCTTCAGGCTTTCTCTGTTTACATTCAATGTAAACCTTGACTGAGATCTGCAAGGAGCTGAGCTAACAGGGTTTTAGCAGAAACTTTGTTCCTAGGGCATTTTAGCCTTTTCCATCAAGACAGGCTTGGATGTCAAAGAAAAAACATGAGACCTTATTTTCCATTACTTTTGAGAATGAAGCTACTATGCTAAGCTCCTTACTGAGATGCCATTGACTATTGAGCTGCCTCTGACCCCCTATCCAGAGGACAGTGTAAGCTCGGGCAGGCTCAGTGGGCTCAGCAGCAGGATCAAATGTAAACTGGGTGGGTCTCGGCGGGCACAGTTAGCAGCCAAATAAATTGGGACAGAAAAGTGGCCGAAGCAAGCTTTATTGGAATTTGGCTCTCGGGTGAAATTCCCAGACCCCCTCCCCCTGGGTATAGGGACCCAGAGAAAATTGCACATGGCCCTGGCTGTCTAGGATTTTTATAGACTAGGATGGGAGGGGGTCTTGTTGAGTGACAGGTGGGTGTGAAGGGTCAGTGGAACTTTCCATCCACCTTGCTGTGAACTTTCTGGTCACTTTTGGCGGGCTGGTCTTTGTTCTGGCTGCTCAGCTGTGTCCCCTACAGTTGCCTAATTTCCGACCTAACATCCCAACCTTTTTGGTGATATAGGGTGCTGGAGTCTGTCTGGCTACTTCCTGCATGTTAGGGGGCATCGTGGGGAAAAACAGGTTCAGGTTCTAGGTCGGTGGGGAGGTGACTATAAGAGTGTAGGAGCATCTGGTTGTAGGTCACCCTGGCAACCTCACTTATGCGGTTCCTGGGAAACCTGAGAAGACAGGGAGCAATTGTTAGCAGAAATTTTATCACAAATAGGGGAGTAAGGGTAGGGGTCAGCCAGGAGACAAGAGTGGAGTTCAGCCATGCTGGCCAGGGGTCATTTGATTCTTCTTGCTTCAGCCTTTTATTTAAATGTCTAAGAGTCTTGACATTGCTTTTATTAGACCAGTTTCATTGATGCAGCAACAACATTCTTTTAGGAAGAGGTGTGTTCCTCCTTTGTCTGCCATTAGATCTAGTGCTCCATGGTTCTGCAAGGAAACTTGAGTAATAAATATTATTCATCTTTGCAGGGATGTCAGAGGGGTAGCAGATGCCTCTACTGCCTTGTGGAGTTGCTGGTCTAACTTTTGGTTGGCAGTGACTGCATAATTAAATTCTCTTGTTGGTATAACCTGTGTTTAGTAGAGATCTCTATATTCTTGTCACTTAGGGTTAGATAATCATACTAGCAAGCACAGATTAAGCTTACCTATGTAGTTTAGGAGGATCTGTAGGCCTTAAATTGACTAAAAACTCCTGATTCTGGCAGTTTCTCTTGATAGTTAGCAGGTACATCTGCCTAAGAACTTATCTCTTGTAACTTCCAGTCTTTATTTATTTTAGGGAGGTTAACACAAGTGAACATCTTAGGTTGCATTTAACTATTGTTTCTCTTAAATGCCAAAGAATGGCTATATTTAGGTTTTAACTGTTTTGTTAGGTGTCTAAGATTAAGCTGATCAAATTGGCCTGTTACTGACCATTCTTGGTCTCTGTATTTAATCTCAATTTCTAAGTCTGATCTTAACCATCCAGCAAGTTAGTCTCACCAGTCATAAAGTAAGAGTGCTAGGCTTTAACTTCAATGTCTATGACTTTGTAGTTATTTATCCCCTTTTATCTAATTGGGGTTTACATTATCTGTCCTATCGGTGATGCCTTACCATTTCAAGTTAATTTACAGTGTTTGCTCTTGAAGCAATACTTCTGCAAAAATTAATCAGGCAACAGTTTACAAGGAAAATACAAAATGGAATCACCAACAGTAAAATATTCAGTTTGTACAATAGGTATCCTGAATTCTGGCTGAGTTATTCATTATATCTCCTGTTTGAGATCACAGTAATCTTTATAATAAACATCAAACTTTTGAACACAACTTTAAATGAATTAAAGTCTGGCTTATTTTGGAGCCATTCTAACATGCAGCCAGGTGAGGCAGAGCCTTATTTCAGATAACGTGGGGCTTTTCACAAAACACAGATTTTGAAGATTAAGCAGAGATCAGATGCAACTCTGTTCTCTGATGGAAATGTAGTTCTAAAGAGTTACATCAGCAATCTTTATATGTCTTATTATTAAGTTAAAGATTACATAAGCATTATTCTTTGTTTTCAGGAAAGTTATGGAGAATAGGACATCTATGCAACTTTTCACTTCTGCAAAGGGAAATGCTAGCAGCTCTGTGTTGCTTTCATGGAAGTCCACTGTCCAAAGTTACTGTAAGGCAGGCAGGAACCAGAGAAGGGAACTGAGGAAACACTGGTGTCAGGCAAAGGAATTCCTTTCTGCCTGAGATCTGTGTGCCTGAGATCAATGTCAGAGCTGATAGGATTCCTGCACAGAGCCTCCCTAGTGAGGGTACTGGCATAGCAGCCAGGCATCTTGTGCCCCTGCACAGGAGCACTCGCAGGTACTAGGCTACAGCCTGTCTCATGTACATATAACCAACTTAGTTATATGCAAACTTGTTGAAATTTGCCCTTTACTTACACAGTCTTTCTTAGCACTTACTTTGACCCTCATATATTCCATCACACAAGAATTTTCTACCTTAGAAACATTCTTTTACTTTTTACTGAATACATTCCCATACTTAGAACCTTCTGTTTTTCTTTCCTATCTGGTGAGCACTTTGTGGTGAAAAATTCACACTCCTTCCATATAGCTCAATGTGAGTGAACAACCAGGAAGGCATATTTGGAATCTGTGTAGATGTTGACCTGTTTACCTTTGGATAAAATTAGAGCCCTGATTAGAGTAAAAAGTTCAGCCTTTTGGGAAGTGGTCCCTTCTGGAAGGCAATTGGCTTCCAGAACTGAGGCAGTGGTGACATCTGCAAAAAGTGGCTCTACAACATCCATCAGGACCCAGCACAGAACTGCCATCTATAAAAATGGTTAGGTTAGAAGAGGGGAGTGGGTAATTGAAGAGGTCTTCACAAGGTGAATGTAGCATCTTTAGCACCTGTGGGAGTGGAAGGGATTTATGGTTTAAGAGGTCCTGCAGTTGATGGGTGGAAAACACAGTTACTGGTTGAAGTAGGGTGAGTTTTAGAGCTTCCTTAGTTGATTCAGCTGCTGTTGCCAGAGCGACATGGTAGTCACCCATGAACCGTGGAATCAAGCTGCCTGGAGAGATGCCACCAATTTGTGAGAAGGTCCAGTAGGTTGTGCCAGGAGGTCAGTGGCAATACCCTGCTTTTCATCCGTGAAGAGGTGGAAAGGGCGGTTAGGGTTGGGAAGAGAGAGCAGGGGAGGATATAAGAGCATCCCTGAGCTTGTAAAAAAGTTAGCTATCATCTTGGGGAGGTAAGGGGCCTATGTGGAGTCTCCTTTGTTGCCTCATATAGGGTTTTGGCAAGGAGTACAAAATTAGGGACCCAGTGTCTAAAAGAAAACCTGTTAAACCCAGGAAGGGGAGAATGTAATCTGCTGTTTCTGGCAGCTGTGAGTTATGCAGGGCTTGGATTCTGTCTGTTGTGAGCCTCTTAGAGGTAGGAGTGAGGAGTATGTCCAAATATGTGACTGAAGGGGTGGTGAACTGGGCTTTGGCTGGAGACTTGATGGCCTCGAGACCCCAGGAAGTTAAGGAGCTGGGCAGTGTCAGGGAGGCCTTGAGGGATGGGCTGCATAGGAGGAGGTCATCCACATATTGTATGAGTGTGCTACTTTCCAAATCAAAAGTAGCCAAATCCTGAGCTAAGACTTGCCCAAAAAGGTGAGGACTGTTCCAGAAGCTTTGGGGTAAAACTGTCCATGTCAGCTGTTGAGACCTAAAGGATGTAGGATTCTTCCATGTGAAGGCAAGGAGGTAATAGGAGTCAGAGTGAAGGGGAACTGTAAAGAATGTGTCTTTGAGATCCAGGACTGTGAAGTGGGTGGTAGAAGGGGGGATGTGAGAAGGAAGGTGTAAGGGTTAGGAACCGCAGGGTGGATGGGAATAACTGCCTCATTAATTAGACGAAGGTCCTGGACCAAGCGATAGGTTCTTCAGGGTTTACACACTGGCAGTATGGGGGCGTTACAGGGAAGTCAGTAGGGATAAGGAGTCCCTGAGTCAGCAACTGGTCTATAATGGGTTTAAGTCCTTCCCTGTGAGTATGGGAAATTGGAAACTGGGGATGTGAGGGAAACTTAGCTTGAGGTCTCAGTTGGATAAGGACTGGCTTGTGGTGGGAGGCCATGACTGGCTTGGAAGTGTCCCAGACTTGGGGGTCAACCAGGTCTGGGGCAATGGTAGGGTAGGTGGTGTGGGCGTGCTAGAGAATGTATGAAGCAGAGGTAAAAGAAGGTGAGCACTAGCTGTGTGCCTGGGAAGAAGCAGTAGGGTGGATCCTAGGAGTTGGAGAACATCTCTTCCTAGGAGGGGACTGGACAGGAGGGAATAACTAGGAGCGAGTGTGTACAAGGATGTCCCTCCAGGGCGCAGGCTGATCTAGCTGTTCTGCTTGGGAAGGAGGCTTTTCCATCAATTCCCATAACCAAAACCTGGGAAAGAAATAAAGGCTTAGAGTGGGCAGGCAAGACAGAATAGGTGGCTCCCATATCCACAAGGAAAATTATGGACTTACCCGTTACCCGGAGCTTTTACCCTGGGCCTGGCTAGATATAGGGGTCCTCGAGTCTGGGCTCCTTCAGTCTTCTGCGAATGACAAAAGTTTATGGGAAGGGACTGCCTGACCGGCCACACCTCACACCTCTGCGTAGAGACACTGGGGAGGGACCAGCCATAGGGCAGTCACTCTTCCAGAGTCCTGCTTGATTGCAGGTGGGACACGGCCTGGGGGGGGCATGGGTTTGGATATTGACAAGCACAGTGGCCTTTATGTCTGCACTTGAAGCAGGCCCCTGGTGGAGGGGGTTGCTGGCTCCCCTTTGAAGCTCTCACTGGAGTCACAGGACACAGGGCAGCTACCAAGGCTTGGGATTGGAGTGTCACCTTTTTCTATAAATAAACTTGCCTGGCCAATTTGGCTGAGTTTTTGGGCATTACAGACTTTAAAGGTCATTTTTCACCAGATCTCGGATAGGGGTTTGAGTGCCCTCCTTAGCTCATTTGAGATTTTTTCATATATCAGGGGCTGACTGAAAAATGAAGTAGGTTGCTAGCACTGAAATGCCAGAGGGAGATTTAGGGTCCAGTTTAGTATATCTAGCAAGGACCTCTGTAAGGCTGTTAAGAAACAGCTGGATTCTCATCTGGATTCTGGGTAATTTACCTCAGTTTATTAAAGTTTACCACCTTATTGGAGACTGCTTGCATGCCTGCTATGAGGTATTGGACCATGCAAGCACAGTGACGGTGGCCCTGCTGACCTTCCTGGTAGTTCCAGTTTGGTTCAGTTGTTGGAATCTGCTCCTGTGGATAAAATTATGTCCTTTAAATAGACTTGGTCAGCGTGGTCCTATGCTGCCTTTTGGATACTGGGAGTGGAAGAAATGATATTAAGACTATAAGTTTGGGAAAGATACTCAAATTCCTTAATATACGTAGAGGAATCAGCAGAGAAAGACCCTAAATGAGAATGGAACTTAGATTCACATAACCCTTTTGCACTAGCTATTTCCCGGAGAGGATAAGAAGCTCTGGGTTAGGCAGTGGGAGAGTCTGATAAAGTTGCCTGTTAGTGCTGACAGGGGAGGAGGGAATAGACAAGGCAGAGAGATGTTCTGAAGGAGGAGGTGGGAGGGGAAGTGGGAGGACTCCGAGGAGGAAGGGGGGAGGAGCTGCATCCGCGGGACCTTAGAAGGACAGGAAGTGGAGGCGGAGTTCTGGCCAGAGCATGGAGGTGGGCGGGGTTTGGGACTGCTCAGGGAAGGAGAATGTGGGTGGTGGAGCAGGTAGAAGGAGGAGCGGGGTGAGCGCCAAATTCCAAAAAGAAAGCTTGCGAATGCTTGCGAGTGCCTTTTGGTGGCCATCTTGAGATCTAAAACATACTGAGGCTTGAATAAAAAAAAAACTAGCTGCTTATGGCTTAAGTTTTTGGAAAGTCCCAGTTTAATAAAATTATTGCGGATATACCCCAAATGAGTTTTGGGGTCTAGTGAGCTCCCGGTATTTCCCATTAGCTGTCCAATTTCACCTGGACAGATGTGCCAGAATCAGAAAAGGCATCCCAGTTCTGACTCCTGCACACCGGAGAACGGTGGGCGGACCGAAATCAAGATGTCTCTTGACTTTCGGGGGCCCAAAAATGAAAAAATGGGGGGCTCACTGGAGGTTGGAACGTCTTCACAACAAACAGAGCCCAAACGGAGCAGAGGCCTGTGGGGCACCCACAGACAGACCTCCTGCGAAACGGAGGTGGAAAAACCCAGGGAACTTACCTTGCTTTTAAGTGGGATGGATTGGAATCTCCTGGTTCTTCTGAGGAGGGGGTGGGTCTCAACCCCGAGGTGGGGGAGCCCAAAAAACCCCCCTCCCGGGTTTTGGCACCAAGTGTAAGCTCGGGCAGGCTCGGTGGGCTCAGCAGCGGGATCAAATGTAAACTCGGCGGGTCTCAGGGGGCACAGTTAGCAGCCAAATAAAATGGGACAGAAAAGTGGCCAAAGCAAGCTTTATTGGAATTTGGCTCTCGGGCGAAATTCCCAGACCCCCCTCCCCCATATAGGGACCCAGAGAAAATCGCACATGACCCTGGCTGCCCAGGGTTTTTATAGACTAGGGTGGGAGGGGGTCTTGTTGAGTGACAGGTGGGTGTAAAGGGTCAGTGGAACTTTCCATCCACCTTGCTGCAAACTTTCTGGTCACCTTTGGTGGGCTGGTCTTTGTTCGGGCTGCTCAGCTGTGTCCCCTACAGTCACCTAATTTTCGACCTAACAGACAGGAGCTTGAACTAAGGCCACTTTTTGATATTCCAGGGACAGAATATTGTCTTATGGTGGCTATATTCCTGTAGTATTGAACCTGTTGATGGCATAATTAAGCTTTATTTTTTTTGAGATGTTATCATTCCTATTAGCTAAGAAGTTTAGGAGTTTACATACTGGAGAACAATTACAGATGTTTTATCTCTGAACTTTGTTAAGTCCTTAGGTAAGATTTGTTCAAACAGGTGAGGGCCATCTCTAAATTCTGAGGAAACACTGTCTAGGTTAGTTGAGACATATTATCTGGTTCCTCAAAGGCAAACAGAAATTGCTATTCAGAGTCTAGCGTACACAGAAAAAGGCATCTTTTAAATCTAACTTAGCAAACCAAGTAGCATCTGGAATTTCAGATAAGAGAGTAAGAACTACAGGGTGGGGGAAATTACTGCTTCATTATTCTAAGGTTTTGGACTAGGAAGTTTGCTTTCACTCCTAAAATGGGTGAATTGCATGGGTTATTGCAAGGCATGAAAAGTTTCTGTCATTTTGAATGATATTTAATAAGCCCCTTTTCTTGTCTTTATGCTCCCTTTTCTTTCTTTTTGATCTCTATGAAAAAAAATGGAAGATGCAATCTTCGTCTAAGGATTGATCAGGGCCACGTGCCTATTTTTGTAATTTCCTCTAAATGTTTGGGGCTGACTGAATGATAAATTTATACTTTAAAAGTAGGTGGCCCTCTATGGATTCAGGATTCAGGGTGGTGTGTCTTCTTATTGCCTTCCTGAGTCTCTCCATGAAAATAGCAGGATTTTCCTGAAGGCCTCATAATAGATTTCTAGGCATCCTATGGTAGGTCGGAAATTTAGGTGACTGTAGGTGGCAGAGCTGAGGAGTTGGAACAAAGGCCAGCCCATCAAAGGTGACCATCAAGTGGGCTAGAAAGTTCCACTGACTCTTCATGTCCACCTTCACTCTTCATGTCACTCAACAGGACCCTCTCCCATCCCAGTCTATAAAAACCCTGGGCAGCCAGGGCCACGTGTGATTTTCTCCGGGTTCCTATACCCCGGGGGTCTGGGAACTTTGCCTGAGAGACAAATTCCTATAAAGCTTGCTCTGGCCACTTTCTGTCCGATTTTATTTGGCCACTAACTGTGCCTGCTGAGCCCGCAGATCCCAACAATCTTACATATGGTGCCGAGACCCAGAAGGTGTTTTTCAGGCTCCCCCACCTTGGGGTTGAGACCCACCCCCTCCTCAGAAGAACCAGGAGGTTCTGTCCTGTCCCGCTCAGCTCTGCTCGGTTTGTTCCATCCCGCTTCAAAGCGTGGTAAGTTTCCTGGGTTTTTTTCCCATTTGCAGTTCCAATTTTCCTTCCATTCCACTGAGGGTTCTGTTCCCTTGGTGGGCCAGACTCCCTCCACCCATCCAGCCTCCCTCCACCCATCCAGCTCTGGTCACAGCAGAGTTGTCTGGGCTTCTAGTTAGTCTCCGTGTCTATCTCAGGCCCCCAAGACTTGAGAGAAGTCTCAGCTTTTGGTTCACCCGCCATTGTCTTGTGTACACAAGTCAGAACTGGGGCACTTGTTCTGCTTCTATAAATCTCTCTCTGGGTAAAATTGTATGGCTAATGCGAAATACCGGGAGCTCATCGGACCCCAAAACTCCTTTGGTGTGTATCCACCGTAATTTTACCAAACTGGGACTTGCCAGAAACTGAAGCCATAAGCGGCTAATTGTTTATTCGACCTTGGTCTGGCCCCAGTATATTGTAGGCAATGGCTCAATGGCCACCAGAGGGCACTCTAGACTTTCAAATTCTCACAGACTTGGGCAGTCATTGTTTTAAGGCAGAAAAGCGGTTAGGTTTTTATTTGACCGTGGTCAAGCCTCAGTGTTTTAGATGGCCACCGAAAAGCACTAACAACCATTTGCAAGCTTTCTTTCTGGTATTTGGCGCTTGCCCCACTCCTCCTTCTACCTGCTCCACCACCCACATTCTCCTCCCTAGAGTGGTCCCAAACTTGGCCTCCCCCCATGCTCTGGCCAAAACTCTGCCTCCTTTTCCTGTCCTCCTCCTGCAAACGTGTCCCCTCGTCCTGCGGATGAAACTCCTCCTCCATTCCTCCTTGGAGCCCTCCCACTTCCCTTCCCACCTCCTCCTTCAGAAAGCCTCTCTGTCCAGTCTGCTCCCTCCTCCCCTGTCAGCACTAACAGGCAACTTTATCAGACTCTCCCACTGCCTAACCCAGAGCTTCTTTATTCTCTTCGAGAGGTAGCTGATGCAAAGGGGTTATGTGAATCTAAGTTCCATTCTCATTTAGAGTCTTTCTCTGCTGATTCCTCTACTTATATAAAGGAATTTAAGTATCTTTCCCAAACTTACTCTTAATATCATTTCTTCCACTCCCAGTATCCAAAAGGCAGCACAGGACCACGCTAACCAAACCCATGTAATGGACATTAACTTACCCGCAGGCACAGGTTCCAATAACTGAACCAAACTGGAACTATCAGAAAAGTCAGCAAAGTCACTGTTACTGTGCTTGCATGGTCCAATATTTCATAGCAGGCATGCAATATTTAGTAGAGATACTAGCAAACATAGATTAAACCTACCCCTGTCTGTAGACCTTAAACTGACTAAAACTTCTGACACTGGCAGTTTCTCTTGATAGTTATCAGGCACATTTGCCTAAGAATCTCTCTTTTGTTGCTTTTAGTCTTTATTCTAGTGGGATAACACAAGTGTACATCTTAAGTTACATTTAACTATTATTTCTTTTAAATGCCCAAGAATGGCTATATTTTGGTTTTAATTGTTTTGTTAGGTGTTTAAGATCAAGTTGGTCAAAGTGACATGTTCCTATCTATTAAAGAGTCAGCTGAATTTCCACAGGGGTTACTCATAGAGAACTTAAGAGCAGCTTCTTAGCTCCACTAGTGCCATTTGTTAGTCAGGGTATCCTTGATGAGGTGGCTTTCCTTTAAAGCACCAGGGATGTCTCCCTTTTTCCTTGACCCTCCTCTGCAGCAGGTGCACTGAGTGATTTTTCCTCTAGCAGCCTCATCGATATCCTTGCTCAGGAGGTTGTGTGACCCAGAGTTGCAAACCTCCTTAGAGAAATCCTCTTGTTCCCTGGGTTTGGGCTGACTTTGAGGGTAAGACCCAAATATGGCCTTTTCTTGACCTCTGTATTTAATCTCAATCTCTAAGTTTGATCTTAACCATCAAGCAAGTCAGTCTCACCAGTCATAATGTAGGAGTACTGGGCTTTAACTTCGATGTCTATGACTTTACAGTTATTTACCCCCTTTTATCTAATTGGGGTTTACATTATCTGTCCTATAGGTGATGGCTTACTATTCCAAGTTAATTTACGGTGTTCACTCTTGAAGCAATACTTCTGCAAAATACTGATCAGACAACAATTAGAGTTTACGAGGAAAATACAAAATGGAATCACCAACAGTAAAACATTCAGTTTGTGCAATAGCTATCTTGAATTTTGGCTGAGTTCCCATTTGAGATCACAGCAATCTTTACAACAAACATCAAACTTTTGAACACAACTTTAAATGAGTTAATTTCAGGCTTACTTTGGAGCCATTGGAATGTGTAGCACGGTTGTGAGGCAGAGCCTTATCTCAGGTAATGTGTGGCTTTTCAGTGAGGGGCAAAGGAGTATTAGAAAATATAAATGCAGATTTTGAAGATTAAGCTGAGATCAGATGGAGCTCTGTTCTCTCTGATGGAAATGCAGATCTAAAGAGTTATGTCAGCAATGTTTATATATGTATACAAGCATTAAAGAAAAGCTGAGAGAGCTTTCAACTGTCCTCTCAATAACTTAGAAATACATTTAACAAATTTTACATATACCCTATTGATGACAGGTCTTATAATAGAACATTAAATGATAGACTTACCATTACAGACAAGTTTAATTTGGAGAATAGCAGCTTGATAAGTTTTCTGCTTTAAAGGCTTGTATACCTGGAAAATATGAGCACATTTAATATAAAAAGAATAATGTTTTTAAGTATGTTACTCCATGGAATAACTTTGTAAATTAATTAGATGTCTCTAACAAACACATTTGAGTAATCCCATACATATGGACTCTAATTCACTCATCTTATTGTGGAAAAACCAAGATATTAGACAAGTGTACCAACAGTATTTGCCATCTCTTTCCTGTTGAAGAAAAGTCCTAGAAAAATTGATGTTAGACATTTTATAAACATTAATATTTTGTTAGTGTGACCACCTAGAGACTTATGAGTTAATCTTAAAGACATTTTACTTTTATTAGTTTACCCAATTTAAATTGAACCTCTTTAAATCATGTGAATTAAAAATATTTGGATCCATTTTTAAATTTTTAATTTTTATGCACGTTTATATTTAACACAAAAGTAAAGGCCTTGTAATACTTATCTCCATTGCAATGTAACGGATGTTTAAAAATAACTCTAGAGTTGTATAAAAAGAACTCATCAAAAATCATTAACCTAAGTATGTAGGATCAAAACTGTGAGCTCAAAAATATAGCATTTAAGAAACACAAAAGTCCAAGAAGAAAAATGATAAAGGTTATTAATTAAAGCATGAGAAAATGAGATGGAGAGAAAAGATGAAAGGGAGAAAAGTATTCTGAGTTGTAGCCCAGGAGAAATTTAAAATGGACACATTTTTCTTTGGGTTTGAGACTGATCTCCCACTGCACCATCCTCCATTTACATTTCAATGTAACCCTTGACTGAGATCTGAATCTGAAAGGGGCTAAAATGTTCTAGCAGAAACTTGATGCTTAAGTCCTTTTAATTTAGGTTTGGATGCAGAAAATTGTCAAACAATTATCTCCCACTTCTTGTGGGGAATGGGGCTGCTTATATTATATGGGAATGCAGGAGAAGATGGAGGAGCAGGATCTGGAGGTGCTTGAGCCTGCAGGAAGAACCAAGAAAAGAGAAAGATGAGACTTGAAGATAAGGAATCCCTTTCCATCTGCCCGCTCGCTCATGGAAGCTGTGTGCCATTACACAAATGGATTTTGATGGCTTTAAGTACTGGGGGTTGGGTGAAGTGTTCCCAGAGTTGAATCTGCCAGATTGGAGGACCCAGATTCCATGGTGGGGACTGATACAGCCATGTCTGTGTGCCAGTGTCCCCAGGCCAGAGTACTGGGTTGGAGATGAGGGGCAACACATTGATCATGTCATCACACAAACATCCTTCCAGGCTCCTTTAGTCTTCTTCAAATCCCAACAGCTTGAGAGAAGGAACTGCTTGACCAGTCACACCTCCACGTGGAGGCACTGGGGCAGGACATGCCATAGGGCAGTCACTCTTCCAGTGTCCTGCTTCTTTTCAGGTGGGACACGGCTTAGAAGGGGGTCATGGATTTGGGCACTGACAAGCCCAGTGACCTCCACATTCACATCTGAAGCAAACCCCTCGTGGAAAGGATTGCTTGTCCCCATTTGAAGCTCTATCTGGAGCCACAGGCTGCACAGCAGCTACCAAAGCTTGGGATTGGAGTGATACCTTTTTCTGTAAACTAGCCTGCCTGGCCAGTTCAGCTGCTTCCTCTTGGGCATTATATACTATGATCTGTTACCAGATCTCAGAGAGGGGTCTCAGGGTCCTCCTCAGCTTGTTTGAGCAGTTTTCTAATATCAGGGGCCAACTGAGAAATGAAGTGAGTTACTAGCACTGTAGCCCCAGAGGGAGATTCAGGGCCCAATTTAATGTATTTGGTAAGGGCCTCTATAAGGCGGTTAAGGAAAAGACTGGATTCTCATCCAGATCCTGGGTAATTTCCCTCAGTTGATCAAAGTTTACCACCATATTGGAGACTGCCTGCATGCCTGCTCTGAGATATTGGACCATGCAAGCACAATGGCGGCAGCCCTGCTGGCCTTCCTGGTAGATCAATTTGGTCCGTTGTTGGGACTGCTGCTGCATCTGTAGCATTATGTCTGTTATGTGAACTTGGTCATCATCATCCTGTGATGCCTGCTGGATGAGGGCCCTGCTCATCTGGGGTGAGGGTGGGAGAAAGAATGACATAAACATCATTCCAGGTGGGATCATAAGCCTGAGAAAGATATCTAGATTCCTTAATAAAAGTAGACAAGTCAGCAGAGAAAGATCCTAGGCACTTTTTGATTTGGGAAAGATCTTGGAATGAGAATGAAATGTGGACACACACAATGCACTCTGCCCCAGCCCCTTCCCAGAGAGGACAAAGGAGGGCTTGGTTGGCTGGTTGGAGGACTTGATGCGATCTGGTGTGAGTGCTAACAGGGGAGGAGAGTGATGGGGAAGAGGTGGAAGGACCTGCTGGAGAAGAAGGGGGTGGAGGTGTGACTGTAAGAGGAGAAGAGAGATAAGGGGAGGAGGAACCTGTAAGAGGAGAAGAAGGAAGAGAGGACGAGGGACCTTCCAGTAGAAAAGAAGGAGGAGTGGAAGCAGGTGGGCCTGAGAGTGGCATGGTAGGTGGAGGAGGACCTGGGGGAGAAGAAGAGGAGGAAGTATGGCCTGTGTAAGGAGGGGGAGGGTGGGGCACATGGGAGGCTGAATGCAATTCCATTGGATCTGAAAACAAGGAAGGAGGTTCAGGACAAATGGAGGAGAGACTTGGGACCATCTCTGGTGAGGAAACTTGGGCATTGGAGCAGGTAGTACAAAGAGAGGGGTGAGCATGTAAGACCCAAAAGTTTGAATGTAAGGCAATTCTGACCATTTCTCTGTCCTGTGACAGAAATTGCCAAATCAGTGAAGATTTGAAAGTCAAAAGTTCCCTCTGGTGACCACTTGGAGCCATTGTCCAAGACATAGTGAGGCCAGGCCTCAGTTGACTAGAAGACCAGCAGCTAACAGTGTAAGACTTGGGTGTGCCCTAATTTGGCAAAATTAAAATATAGACAGCCCAAAGGAGTTTTGGGGTCTAAGGAAGACTTGAAATTTTCCATGACCTTTCAGTATCACATAGAGGGTGAACAGGAACAGAAAGAGTTGTCCCAAATTCTGATTGTGCTCACCTGTGAAATGGAGGCATGTGGACCAGAGGCTAGGACATCTCCTTAGCCTTTGGGAGCCCAAAATGGGCAGAGTGGGGTCAGTCAGAGACTGGACTTCTCCACAATCTACCAGGGCCCAAATGGAATGGGTGGGAGTCTGGTGTGAGCACAAGACTTATGGGCAGATCACCTTTTTGGAAGGTGCAACTGAAAGGCCGTGGGAATTCATGAAACTTACTGCACTTCTGTCAACCCAGGTAAAGAGAAAGGAAGTGGTGCAGAAATTCCCTGGTGCATTTGAAGGAGAGGGTAGACCTCAACCCTGATGGGGGGACAGCAAGGACCTTCTCCCAAATGTAAGATCAGATTCTGGCCAAAAAGTAATGAGACAACAAACATCTCAACAAAGCTTTATTGTGATCAGCTGTCAGGTGAGATTCACTGGTCCACCAAATTAAAGGGCTAGAAAAGTCATGCTGGGTCTTTGACAGGGAGGAGTTTTGGTACCCTGGGGTATGTAGGGGGTATGTTCTGCAGTGAATGTTTTTCCTGCAGTTGGTCAGAAACCCTGTTGGGACTTGTGTTCTCTGGGATTGACTGGGGATCCTGCTGAGTGACAGGAGGTTGCAAGAAGCCATTAGGGTTTATCTGTCTATGTCTGATTGGTTGCGCTTTGGCATGAATGGTATGCCTGATGCCCTGTGCCCATTCAGTCATTTTCAACTGCCCCAATAGTTAGGTTTCAGGAATACCCCATCTCTAGGGAATGCCTAAGTGTCTGTAACCTTGGGAATGGTACTGAGCCACACTGAGATCCTAAGCTTCAGTAAGAATCTTTTGAAATGGACCTGAGGACCATTAACACGCTGGGGAAGTCCCTGAGCAGCACTGTGACCTGGGGAGGGAAGGCCTGGAGTTCAATATGAGTGTGGGGAAGACTTTGAGTTACACTCTATGCCTGGGAATGGCACTGAGCCCCACTGAGACTACGGGAATAGAACTGAACAAAACTGAGACATTGCAAAATGTGCTGAGATAAACAGACCCTAGTAATGACCAATAGTCCCACTGAGATCCTGGGTCAGGCCTTTGCTCAATTGAAAACATCACGAATATCCTGAACCACACGGACAATGTCCAGGAGCCTCCACTGACTTCCCAGGAAAGGTAAGGAGACTACTAAGACTCTGGGGAAGGCCATGAGCACCCCTGGGACACTGAAGAAGGACAGGCTCCACTGATATGCTAAGGAAGGCCCTCAGCCACACTGAAACACTTGGGAGGGCATGAGCCCCACTGATGACCTGAAAATCCTGAGAATGCTGACACTGAGAAAGGCCCGAGAGCCATCCAGAACACAATGAAGGCCCAGAAACCCACTAAGACACTAGTGAAGGCCTCCCAGAAAACTGGGGAACATCTAAATGCAACTAATATCTTATGGAGTATTCTGAGGCCCATGGAAATACTGGAGAATACCTGAGCTTCAAAAGACTCTTGGGAAGACCCTGGACACCAATGTGACACTGGAGAAGGCCCTGAACCTCGATAAGACTCTGAAGAAGAACCTGAGTGCCACTGTGATCCTGGGAAAGAAATGACCTCCACTGAGAACAAGGCAAGGTCCTAGGATCCACTGAGACCCTAGCAAAGTGTGAAATTAGTGAGTCTTAGGGAAGTTTCTGTGCCTCACTTCAACACTGGGGATAGCACTGAGTCCCACTGAGAACTTGAGAAAGTCCATGAGACCAACTGAGATCCGGGGGAAAATCTGGGGAATGTCTTACCCCACTGAATCCCGGGGAATGATCAAGTTTCTGGGGAAGACCCTATACAGGACTGTGACTCTGAGAAAACCCTAACCCCAATGATACCCTTGGGAAGGATCTGAGTGATACAGAAATACTTGGAAAGGCTTTAAACAATGTCATGAACTTCAAGAGCCTTGAGACACAATGAGAGACAGGGAAGAATTGTGAACCTCATTAAGGTTACACTGAATGGGCTGAAACACACTGAGACTCTTGTTGAGGCCTGTAGCTTCTCAAAAACAGTTCAGAAAGATCTGATACTCACAAACATCACATGGACTGCTCCAAACATCACTGAAATTCTGGGAATGACCATGTGTACTACTGATTTCCTGGGCAAGGCAATGAGCCTCATTGAGACCCCAGTGAAGGTCCTGATTACCACTGAGACATTGAGATTAGAAGTGAGCTTCATGATTTTCAGGAAAGGAAATGACAATAAGTCTCCTTGGGGAGACTCTGCATATAACTTTGACCCTGGGGAAGACACAGAGCTTCACTAAGACTCTGCATAAGGTCTTGAAAACAATCTGGAGTCCACTGGAGCCCATCAACTTCACTTCAATTCTACTGAAGGCCTTTAGTGTAACAGTTACATGGGGAAAGAGTCTGACCCCAGAAAGACAATGTGGGCAACTTCAAATGACATTGAAATTCTGGGAAAGGCCAAGAGTTCACAGAACAAGTCCTTGAAATTTATGGAAATCTTGGAGTAGGATTGAACTGTGCTAAGAATCTAGGGAGGATCATGAGCACCGCTGTGACTCTAGGATTGGTGCTGAGCTCCACTGAGAACCTGTTTAAGGCCCTACAATTCACAGAGACCCTCAGGAAGGCCTTGACCCCAGTGGTCTGTGTGGGGGGAAACTCAGAACCCCACTAAGACTCTGAGAACGAAGAGCACTGAGCCTCACTCAGGCATTGCGAATGGCACTGAGCTCCACTGAGGACTTTGTAAAAGGTCCTGAGAAACAGTGAGATGCTGAGGATGGCCCAAGTTCCTCTGAAGGAATGGGGAAGAAAATGAACCTCAGTGAGACCCCTGGGAATGCCCTGAGTTCGACTGTGACCCTGGGAATTGCTGTTAGTGGTACTAGGAACCTGAATAAGGTCCTCAAATTCACTGTAACCCTAGTGATGGCCCTGAACCCAGTGTGTCCTTGGGAAGTTTCTGAGCAACATGGAAGCTCTGTGAATACAGTTAGCACCACAGAGACACTGAAAAAGGCCATGAGAATAGCTTATATGGAGTTAAGTCTGTGAGTCCTGCCGAGAACCTGTTGAAAGACTGTGTTCCACTGAGAATTTTGGGAATGTCCTCAACCAAACAGAACCTAGCAATATCTACATGTCTCGCTGAGTGCCTGGGGCAGGTGAGCAGACCACTATGCATCTGGAAGAACAAACTCTGACTGTGAAACTGGAGAAGGTTGTGAAACCCACTGAAACTCTGGGCAAGGCTCTGATCCCCATTTTTGAGTAGGAAAGGCCATGTGTCCCATTGAAAAGCACCAAAACACAATGATATAGTGGGAAATTCCTAAATCTCATTCAGATCCCAGTGAAGTCCCTGACCCCCTGAGATACTTTTCAAATCTTTGAAGCCTACAAACACTGGGAAAATATCCAAGCCATAATAAAGTACTATAGACAGCCCTGAGCCACACTCAAATGTGAGGAAAATTCCTGAGACCTAATGATATTCACTGGAAGGCACTGAGCCCACAAGACTTGGAAAAGTCATGAGTTCCACTGATGGCCTGGAAAATCCCTCAGACCAAAAGCAACCCTGGGCAAGGTCTGCATCTCCATTATACCCTGGCAGAGGTCCTGAACCCCACTGAGAAGATAGCAAAGAATTTAGCTTCAAATAAACACGTGGGAAGTATCTGAGCCCCATAATTCTGCGCACACCCGAAGATGCATTGACATTCTGTGGAAGGACCTGTAATTCTCAGGGAACAGTTATGATCCTCATAAAAACCTAGGGTCTGGCCCAACTCCTATGATTTATTTGAGAAAGTGATGAGCCAGAATGAAATACTGGGGAAAACCCTGAGCTACACTAAGAAACTTGGAATATCCTGAGTTCCATTAGCTATGTGCAGAAGGCCCTGGTCACCCCTGTGACAATGGGAATGACCCTAAGTCCTACTGAGACATTGGGCAAGCCACTGAGCCCATTTTATACTGTACAGAATGCCCTGAGTTTCACTAAGACTCTGGGAGATGCCCTGAGCACCACTGTGTCCCCTTGTAAATACTACCAGCTCCACTGAGTGCCTTTGAAGACAGCGAGACAATGTAGATTCTGTGGGAAGTTTTTGAGCATCACTGTGGAGGTCCTTATTCAATACCAGTCAATAATAAGACTCTGGGTGTGATAAACAGAATGTCAGATTCTCCATTTTAAGAATATAGCATCTAGCCTTATTTGGGATGTGAGCCCCAATTGTAGCCAGGTGAAATGGAATGCTCCTGTACTCCCTGCTGCTCAGGAAACTGAGGCAGGAGGATTGTGAGTGCAAAATCAGCCTCAGCAATGTGAAAGGTGCTCTGTGACTTCATGAGATCCTGCCTCAAAATAAAACATAAAAATGTGGAGGATGTTGTCAGTGGATATGTGGCCCTAAGTTCAATCCCCAATCCAGAAAAAAAAAAAAAGTCAATTGATCTCTCTCTCAAAAATAATCCAGTTATACACATTTTTATGATAATCTTTGCATCTGCCTGCCACAATTTTAAAATTATCTAATGTTGTAGATTTTACATCCAATCTTCTTATCAGACCAGGAGGGAGCTTTCATTAAATATAAAGCATGCTGACTGCCCACCCAAGCATACTTGCTAGCCAGATTCTGTAGAATGCCTACCCTTCTGGCAGAAGTAAAGTTCACCTTTGACACCAACTCCTAGCACAGGTCTGTATTTTTTTTTTTTTTTTGGTATTTCTAATAATTTCTCCACCAACTCCCGGGTTCCAAATTACCTCAGGTTTGTTAGGATGCCCCACATTAGAGCAGAAACCTTCTACTGCCTTTTTGCTTGGCTGCAGAGCATGGAAGGAATCTGTGATCACTGAGGTTGACAATAGACCCAAAATGGAAAGAGGATTGGCACCACAGAGAGAGAGGGCCAAGCGAGCACTGTGGCAAGTACCACCTTGGTGGTTGGGACATCCCAGAGGTGGTGTGAATGTGACTGAGACAAGAGTTCAAGAAACTTCCCATAAAAGTGGGGTCATTGAGGCTATATTCAGAAACACAAGCCAACACCCAGGAAAGCAGGAGGGGTGTGTTTAAGAAATCCCCAGTAAGGACGACTGAACACACAGGGGGCACAGGTGTGCAAGAAACCTCAATGAGGAGGGATTCAGGACAGGGGGAAGATTAATTCCAGGAATGGGGAAAGAAAATTCTAGTCCTAGGAATGGGGAAGACCAATGTAAGATTTCATTTGTGTAAATCTTCTTTTCCTTTGAAGAGCAGGGATAACAATCAGTGTTGGTGATAGGAGTAAATCTGCCCCTGTGGAGGACATGTGGCCACCTGAACCTTAATTTTTGGTGTCCACCATGGCTGGCAGACTCTATTCCTAATTTTCCCAACTACACAGGCCCTTTCATGTCATGGTCATCCTGTAAAAATATGCAACAGGCTTTATTTTAACCCATTTGTTGTATGCTGTGTCTATGTACATGCCTGTCTGTATTATGTGCATGTCATCAAATTTGACTGATAGATTGATAAGTACTCATACATGTCATGATTGGATACAAATGAATTTCAATTCACATGATTTAAATAAAACTTTAACAAAAAGTGTCCATCTAAATTGGTAAGAACTAAGGTGTTATTGATTCTACTAAACCATGTATTTTTTTCAGGTGGCTGGCCAGCGTGTTCATTCCTATAACATGTTTAAAGTGCAATGGCCATTGTTTCTAAGGGTTTTTCTTCGGTAGTAATAACTGACTTAAAGTTAATTCGACTTGTTTCATACCTTGCTTTCCAGGGGTATCATAAGTTACAAATAAGCAAATGAGTTTTTACATAACTGGGATTAATCTTCATAAATGTTCTTGTTAGAGGAAACATCTTATTATTTGCAGTGTTAAAATACTAACACATCGACTAAATATAAATTCAAGTACTCTTGGCTTCTTCAATTCCATAAGGTAAAATGCTGTGTGCAGCTTGGTAGTTAATTCAGGATTCAGCGAGGAGTGATGTGGGATGGAGAAAACATTGACAGACACACATAGAGCAAAAATATCTGGAGTCAGGGGGTGATTTACTTTCTGATAGAAGATGAATGACTCAGAGCAAGGTCAGCATGTTTATTGTATAGGATTGGTCATCAAAAAGTTATTTGTGAGAAAGTTTCAGCAAAGCAGACAGACCTGAAGATCACAGTGGAACTTGGGAGACATTGAGGTTATCTTGTTATGCCCAGAATTCTCTATCCCTAGGACTTGGTGCCTGAGCTCAAGGTCCCAACTGATGCTCCTCAGTGCCTTTGCACAGAGCCTTGTTCGGCTGATTGTCAGCATAGCAACTGGGCCATATTGTCCTGCACTTCTACACAGTAAGTTCCCAGGACAAAGACAGTGTTGAGACTATCAGAAGTGATGATTCAAGTCACCACTTTCACAGTAACATATATTTGCATCTACTAAATGTGTGTTTTAAATTAGTTTACTTTAAAAAAGGAATTAAGATTGTGCATTTCTGGGTCCTAACTAAGAGCAATATTACATGGGTTTAAATTCTAACAGTTGTAAGTTTGTACACATACAAAAAAGTTTCAGCTGTGTTTTAATTAAAGTACTGTAAAAGATTGAAGTATTACATCTTATTAAAAAGGAGTAAGACTTGTGTGAATGAGGGAAGAAGGAACTCCTGTAATGCAAGGGACAACATAAGAGAGGATTTTATGGTTTCTGGATGAAGACATTGATCAGAGACTGTTCTGAACAGATATCCAAAAGCTTTGGATTTAATGTTGAAATCTATGTTGTACAGGCATTGGGAGGGTACCAAGGTTATTGCTTCACTCAGGCTTTTCTAATTGACTATGTCCTGTTAGTCCTTGATTGGAATTTTTCAGTAACCTTCACATGGGTCCATCCCCAATTCCATTTGCCCTCCTCCACCTCTGTGGGACAAAGATGTTGACTGGAGTGGTTAACATCATGGGGTTGCCCTTTACATTGTAAAATAAAACCTTATATGGGGCCAATTTCCTGAGTGCCAGAATATTAACTGTCCTATCTTATCCAAGGTATGAAAACTGCCAGTCACAAAGAACATGGCAATGGGTTCCAGCACTATTATATTATAAACTGGGGGAAACATTAAGGCCCCTGTTTGATTTTTTGTGTGCCATAGTGTTTAACCCTCCCCATCTCTTCTGTGAGAAACTGTGTTATGTAAATTAAATGTACAGATGACATTCTCATCTAAAGAGTAACAACTTCATTGGAAATTGTCTCCCAGGAAAAGGTACAAAGCCTGCTCTGCTGGGGGTGTCCTAGAGTTAATAAGTTCATTTGGGCCAATGGAATCTTGAGAAAAAGTTTCAAGTTATCTTTTTTAAAAATTATTTTTCTTTGCAAGAGACCTTTATTTATTATATATGGTGCTGGGTATTGAACCCATTGTCTAACACATGCCAGGGAGAAGTTGGACCACTGAACCACAACCCCATCCCTGATCAAGTAATCTTAACGAAGATTTTGTTCAATCAGGAAACAACCTGCCACAAAAAGTATCGACTTATCCTCCTTAAGAAAGAGGCATTCATGGGGACCATTATTTTTTGGATGACTCTTTTAAACATGAATTGAATCCATTTAGGGGAGCACTTTATCACGGTAGTGTTCTCCAAACCAAAGTCATCTGTAGTGGTAATTACCTTCAGATTTGTATAAAAAAACAATTTCAATTGGAGAGTTATTTATGTCATTTCATGTTCTGGTAACCTGTTTTGCAATAAGCTAGACATGAACTTTTGTGTGAATTTTTACACTAGGGTGGAAATTTAAATGTAACTTAAAAAACAATGAGAGCCTGATTCCTTTAAAGGTTTACATGGTGAAATAGGGAAGCATTTGGACCAGTTTTTCTACACAGAGTAAGTTAGGACCTCTCAGTTTATTGATTATTTTTCAGATGTAATGTTGCATTGTGTTGTTTGTTAAGAGCCCTGCCTTAGTGAGATAAGGCTCAGCCTCTCACCCTGTGTTAGACTGACTACAAAGAAAGTTAGACTTCCACCCATTTTAAATTATAATCAAAAGAGAGATTTTTGTTGAAAAGATTACCCTAATCCCACTGGGCCTGGTGGCTCATACCTGTAATCCCAGCAGTTTGGGAGGCTGAGGCAGGAACATTGTGAGATTCAAAGCCAGCTTCAGCAACTTAGTACGGGCCTATGAAACTCAGTGAGATGCTGTTTTTAATAAAAATACAAAGAATAGTTGGGCATAAGGCTCAGTAGTTAATTACCCCTGGGTTTGATCACCTGTACAAAAGAAATTACTATGACCCAATAATTAACAAGGAACATCATACAAAACTAAGATTTGGGTAAATTATAAAAAGTATGTCAGGTTGTAAGTGTGTCTTAAAATAAATTAAAATTTGTAAAGGATTTCATATGTGATTGAGTTGATATATTCATGTGTCTCTGAGGAGGCAAAATGGACACCAAGGTATACCAGTGTAATATAGATATTATGTTGCTTTGTTTAAAGCTATTATGCAAACTGAACACATTTTTGGTCTTTTAAATTTTATTTTCTATTTTCCATATGGAACTTTATAACTTTGGAATATTAGTGTTTTGAAGAAGTACTCCTTGTAACAGAACAACCTGAGTTAATTTGAGATAATAAACCATCTCCTATAGCAGAGAATAAAATATAAGGCTGACTTCCAGTACTAATGTAAACCCCAATTAAATGGAAGGGGTAACTATAAGATTATATACATTAAATTTACTGATGAAACTGAGCAACTGGATGATTAAACACAAAACTGGAAACCAAAGGAAAGGAAGTGAAAACTTTAAGGGGAAAGTGGCTAATATTTGCACTTGCCCTCTAAGGTCAGCTAAGAACCAGGAAAACTGGGACTTCTCTAAGTGCTTGGCAATTCTGGGTCTCATTGCCTCACAATCAGGGACTTCAAGGGGACCCTAGAGAGCAGAAAGGCAACCAGTGCACAGTCTGCAAAGAGGAGGATCTCTGGAGAAGGAAATATCTCTAATGCTTCCAAGGGAAGTCAAATATGGTCAACAAGACCCTGGTCCATCCTGGCAGATGGGACAACTGTTATAATATAATAGCTAAAGGAGCCAAAATCCTCTCACATGTTCCCATGAATGATCCATGACAAATCTCAGCTGACTCTAACAGTACATAGGAACAAGTCAATTTTGCCAACTTGTTCTTAAACACATGACAGGAGAATGGAACCAAAGTACAGGCACACATGGACATTGAAAATAAAATACAATGGTTCGTTTCATGTAACTAGTGGGGTATATTAGGGTCAGTGCTCCCAAAAGTAATTAAAACTGAGAAATTATACAGGAAGAGATTTGCTGTCTGAAACAATAGTTTGTTCTGATTCAATTAGAGATAATGTGTGCTTTTCTTTCTCATCATGATCAAATGAAGAGTTGCTCAGACTCCACTACAAGAGGTTGCCATTCATCAATTCCTGCCTATAGATTTGATTTTAATGAAGACCTTGAAAACACACAAGGTTCAACTTGGCTGGATAGGACTAGAGCAAGTGCTAGTAATGACTGGAATGGCTACAGGGATGACTAAAAGGGGGAGAACTCCCTTTATTATTATGGTGGATGATTTCCACATTAGAAAGTGAATATATCTTGAATGGATGACACAACTGGTGGGCACATGAGCAATATGAAAATGAAATTAAATGTTTAAAAGCTAAAAGTCGGATTTCTGAGAAATGGAAAATCCAGTGGTCCATTTTCAAAATATGTTATTTAACCTTATTTGAGATGTCAGAGTAAATTGTAGTCATTTTATTTAAAGCCTTACCCATTCTTTGCCCCAAATTTAAAATTAACCTTATAGATTATAACCCTGAGGTCTTCCAGTTGGGCCAGAGGTAGTGCCACAATAAGAATAAAAGAAGTAGACTGCATGCCCAAGTGCGTTTCCTAGATAGGTTTTGTAGAATGGCATTCTGGCAGAAGTAAAGCTTCCCTTTCCCACTCATTTTCAAGCACATGTTTTATTTCTTGTGGAACCTCAATAGTTTCACACTGTGAGGCCCACTGAAATACTGGGATAGCCATGAGCCTCACTTAGATACTTGGAAAGGCCCTGAGGAACACTGTGGTACTAGGGAAGGTCCTGACCAACAATCAGAACTGGGAAAGACACTGAACAGCATTGTGACCATGGGTGTGGCACTGAACTCCATGGAAAACCTGGGAAAGACCCTGAGATACACTGAGAACCCCAGGATGACTCTGAAACCCAGTGTTTTCTTGGGGAAAATTTGGACCCTCACTGAGAGGGTACAAATACCACTGAGATTCACTGAGACTGGGAATAGCACTGAGCCCCACTGAGATGTTGAAAAAGGTTCTCACTTATACTGGGCCAGTAAGCAAGATGATGTAGTCCTACTGAGACTCTTGGAGGGCATTACATACCACTGTATCCTTGGGAATGGTCCTGAGATCCACTTAGAGCCTGGCAAGGCTGTGAGACCACTAAGTCTCCTGGAAAGTTGTATAAACAACTGTGATCCTGGGGAAGTCTCTCAGCCTCATTCAGACTCCGTAGAAGATCCTGAACACACTGAGAAAAGAGGGAAGTCATTGAACCCCTTTAAGATTCTTGTGATGGCCTTGGACTCCTCAAAACAGGGGAATTATCTGAGCCTCAAAAAGATCACACTTCTAAGCTTAAATATAATTCCTGGGAAGACCCGGAGTCCCAGTGAAACTAAGAAAAGACCTGAGATCTTCTTAGAAACTAGGGTTGGCCCTGAGTCCCCAGTGATATGGGGAAAGGGCTTGAACTCCTCTGCTACCCAGAACTAAGCTATGAGTGTCACATAGATGCTGGAGAAGGCCATAAGCACAACTCCAATATTGGGAATGGCACTGAGCTTCTTTGAGACCCTGGGAAATGCTCTGAGATCACTGAGACCCTAGCAAAGAACTCAACCATGAGTGCACTTGGGGAGGAATCTGAGCCCCAGTGAGACTCTGAGAAGAAAACTGAGCATGACTGAGACACTGCAAAGGCCCTGAGCATAACAGACTCTGGTAAACCAGGAGTTTATCTGAGAAACTGGCCAAGATATGTGGTCCATTGAGACCCTAGGAAGCATCCTGAACCACAGTGAGAGGCTGGGAATATTCAAGAAGTTCACCCACTGCCTGCTGAAGGGAATGAGACCACTAAGAATATGCAAATGACCCAGAACATAACTGTGAAATTGCAAAAGACCAGAAAGCCCACTCACAAGCCATGGACAAGGACGTACGATCCACTGAATCACTATGAAAATCAATGAGCCTCATTAGAGACATGGAAAAGCCCAGAAATCCAGTGATGTAAAAGGAAAATCCCTGAATCCCCAGTGAGGGCCCTGAACTCTACTGAGATAATTTAGAAGACCTTTAGGTCGCACAAATTCTATGAAAGTACTTGAAATCCACTGAAGTACTATAAAGGTCTCTGAGATCCACTGAAGTACTGGAGAAGGTCCTTTGACCTACTGCTACCTTGTGGAAGGTGCTACACAACACTGAATCCCTTGGAAAAGCCATGAGCCCATTTGAGGTGCTGGAAAATCACTGAGACACAATGCAATACTGTGAAAGGTCCCTAAACCCTTAAAACCCGACTGAGAAACTAGTGAAAATCATTAAGAAACACTGTGGTCCATTGAGACCCTAGGAAGCATCCTGAACCACAGTGAGAGGCTGGGAATATTCAAGAAGTTTACCCACTGCCTGCTGAAGGGAATGAGACCACTGGTGAAGAATCAAAATCGCCTACGAATCTGTGGACACCTCCAAGATCCACTGAAATTCTGGAGAAGGTCCTTAGACCTGACAACTCAGTGGAGTGCCCTGAGCCTTTATAGGCCATTGGGGAATGTGCTGAGCCAAACTGAGACCCTGGAGAATGTCCTGCCCTACACATATAAACTTGGGATGGCTCTGAGTACTACTGACATACTGGAGAAGGTACTAAGCCTCACTGAGGTCATGGAAATGGTTTAAGACCCATTATCAACAAGGGTAACCATTGAGAATCAATGAGACTCACAATTTGTTACCAGCTACACTGAATTTCTGGGGAAGGTCATGAACCCAGGTGACAAATTGTAAAGTTATAAGTCCCTATGAAATTTGTGGAAGGGCATAAAACCCAATTAGAACATGGAGAAGGCTCTGAGAGCTCCGAAGACCACAAGAAAGGCCCCAAACCCCATTGATCATGGGAAAGGCCCTGAGCACCATAGTCCCACAGGAAGACTAGGAGACACACATTGTAGAAAGAGGATCATCTCCACTGAAACCTGGGGATGTCCCTGAACACCACTAGGTTCCTGGAAAAGGCTGTGAACACTATTGCAAATGTGGAGAAGCCCTCTTCCCCAATGAATTCCTTTGTTAGAACCTGAACAACATTGAGACCCAGAGCAAGAACTTTAACCCAACAGAGAACCTGGAGAATTTCCTGAGACAAAGTGAGAATCTGGGTAAAGGTGGAAATCCACTGAGACCATATAAAATACCCTGAATGTGATGGGACCTGGGAGAAGGCCCTAAGCTTGTACTGAGACTTGACAAAGGGCCCTAATCACCACAGAGACTCTAGGTAAAATTCTGAGAATCTGTGGATATCTCTGAGTCCCACTGAGACTCTGGGGAAGACTGTAAGCTCCACTGAAACCCTGGAGAATTTTGTGAGCCACTGAGTCCTTGGGAAGGCCCTGAATGCAGTGGTATTTGGGGGATGGAGCCAAGGCCCAGTGAAACTCTAGGGAAGGTCCTGTGAGACACCCACAAAATCCATGATGCCCATAGAGATAGTGGGGCAAACTCTGAGCTCCCAGGAACTCTAGTGGAGACTGAACCCTGAGAAGACCCTGAAAACTACTTTGACCCTGTGGAAGACCCTGAAAACTACTTTGACCCTGGGGAAGGCTCCCACTCCTTCTGACACCGTCAAACCCCTAAACAACACTATCATTCTGAGGTAAGGCACTGAGCCCCACTGAGAACCTTGGCAAAACATGGATTCACTAAAATTTTGTTAAAGTCTCTGATTCCTCTGGATTCTTGGGGAACACTGTGATGCCCCTGAGATCCTAGGATATCCAGGAGCCGCACTTAGAATTCTAAAAGAATCTAAGTCCCACTGAGACCCTGGGAAAAACTGTGACCACAATAGAATTCTGGCAAAGAACATGAGCTCTACTGAGACTCTGGGCAAGGTCATGAACCTCGTGGAGACACTAGGGAATGATCTGAGTCCCATTGAGAACCTGAGGAAGACCCTCAGCCCCATTAAGTACCTCAGATAGTCTGAGGCTCAATGAGACCCTGGGGAAAGCCCTGAGTTTCACTAAGACTCTGAGGAAGGCCCTGAATCCATTTAGTTAGGGAAGTTCTTAAGCTCTATTGAGACTCTGGACAAATTCTTAGGCCCACACAGAATGTGTGAAAGTATCTATGTTCCACCCAACTCTGGATATACCACTGAACTCCAGCAAGATGCTAGTGAAGTTCCTGATACATTTTATAAACCTGCAAAGTTTATGAGACACACAGAGAGCATTAGTAAGTCTGTGAGCCTTAGTGAGACTCTGGGAAAAATATTGAGTTCCACTGGGATTCTGGGAGCCTCAATGAGCCCCCAGAGAAGGTTGTGAACTCTATTGAATCTCTGGTAAATGTCCTGATTTCCACTGAGATTGGGGAAGGATCAATATGCATAGAGCAACTGGGGAATGTCCTGAACTCCACATGAGCCCCACTGAGGGTCTGGGGAAGTCAATGAGATCAGTACAATTCTGGCAAAGAACCTAAATACCACTTTCACCATTAGGAAGCCTTAGCATTCCTCTGAGAACCTTGGGTAGTCCTGAGCCACAGTAACACACTGGGAAGAACCTAAGCCCCACTGACAATCTGGGCAAGGCCCTGCAACTCAGTGAGAATTGGGCAAAATATCTCATCCCTGTGGATTTTTGTGGAGTCCCTGCTCCCCACTGAGATTGTAGACATTTCCCTGAACCACACTGAGAATATCTGAAAAAAAATATGAGCTCCACTTAATCTCCAAAAAGGTTTTGAACTCAGTTGGACCTTGGGAAGGCACCAGTGCCCCAAGGTAACTCTGGGGAATCCCCTGAGACTCAAGGGACTTCAGTTCAATGAGACAATTGTGTAACCCCAGAACCTCAATGATAATCTGGGGAAGTCCTTGAGCCTCCATTGAGACTCTGGATTTGTACCTGAGCCCCAATGAGGATCTCTAAGCCTCACCCAAACTGTGGATATTGCACTGAGCCCAGTGAGACACTAGGAAGGTCCTGATACAAATTAAACACTCACAAAGATCATGAGACCTGCATTTGGGGAAGTCTCTGAGCCTCACTGAGACTCTGGGAAAGACTCTGAATTCTAAAAAAGCCCTAAAAAATGTCCTTGAGCCAGAAAGAGATTATGGGAAAGGTACAAAGACCCACTAAGAACTGAGGAAGATTTGTAGAAATAATGAGACCTTGTTGAATGCTCTGAGCTCCTCAGAGATCCTGGTGAAGGCCTGATTTTCACAAATATGTGGGGTAAATCTACTTCCAATGAGATCCAACATCCCTATGAATGTGTATTAGCCAGAGGAAATCCTATGCTTGCGTGTGACCATGTGGGAGGACCTATGCAACTGTTATCCTGGAGAAGTTCCCTATGCATGTCTATTTCTCTGGGGAAGGGACCTATGCATTACCTTGACACAGAGGAAGGGCCAAATGCATTAACCTGACTGGGGAAGTGTCTACACATGACTATGACACTTGGGAAAACTGTAATCAGTACTTCAACCCTGGAAAAGGCTATATATATGACTGTGACCATGGGGAAGGGCCTTATACATGACTGTACCACAGAAAGGGTCTTATGCATAATTATGACACTGCAGAAAGGCTGTATGCATGACTGTGACCTGAGGTAGGGCATATGCATGACTGTGACACTGCAGATGGGTCTATGCATGACTGTGACCATAGGAAATTCACTGTGCTTGACCATAACCCTGAGGAAGAGCCTATGCATGACTGTGACCATGAGAGGGGCTCTATGCATGACTGTGTTGCTGAGAAAGGGCCTATCCTTGACTGTTACACTGGGGAAGGTCCCTGTGAATGACTGTGACCATAGGGAAAGGCCTATGCATGACCCTGAGCCTGGAGAAGGGCCTATGCATGATGGTGACCCTTTGAAAGGGACTATACTGTGGCCCTAGGGATGGTCCCTATGCATGACTGTGATCCTGCAGAAGGCTCTATGTAAGATGTGTGCATTAGGCAGGGCCTATATATGACTGTGACACTGGGGAGTGATCTATGCATGACTGTGAGGTTGCAAGGGCCCTATGCATGTCTTCGACCCTGAGGAAAACCTGATGCATGACTGTAAAACTGGGGAAGAGTCCTAAGCATGACTGTGACCCTATTGAAGAATGTATACATGTATGTGACACTGTTGGTGTCCTTTGCATGACTGTGACCCTGGGGAAGGGCCTATGCATGACTGTGACTCTGGGGAAGGGCCCTGTATTGTGCATGATTGTTCCAAGGTGATGGTCCTATATATGACTGTGACACTGGGGAAGGTTCTCTGCATGACAGTGACTTGCAGAAGGGCCTTGTGTATGACCGAGAGCTGAGGAAACTAGTATGCATGACTGTGACCATGTGGAAGGGCCTATACATGACTATGATCCTGGAGAAAGTTTCTATCCATGACTGTGACCCTGGGGAAGGGCCTTGTGCATGACAGCCCCTAGGTGAAGGCCCTATGTATGACTGTGACAATGGAGAAGGTTGTATGTATGACTGTGACATTACAGAAGGGTGTTATGCATGACTGAGACCCTGAGAAAACACTTATGCATGTCTGTGACCCTTTGGAAAAGTCCTAAGCATGACTGTGAGCCTGAGGAATGGCTCCATGAATGACTGTGACCATGGCATAGGGCCTAACCATCACTCTGACCCTGTGGAACATCCCTAGAATGATGGTGAGCCTGAGGAAAATTCTATGCATAACTGTGTCCATGTGGAAGGACCTATGCATGACTGTGACTCTGGGGAAGGGCCCTATTCTGTGCATGATTGTTCCAAGGTGATGGTCCTATATATGACTGTGACACTGGGGAAGGTTCTATGCATGACGGTGACTTTGCAGATGGGCCTTGTGTATGACTGAGAGCTGAGGAAACTCCTATGCATGACTGTGACCATGTGGAAGGGCCTATGCATGACTATGATCTTGCAGAAGGTCCCTATGCATGACTGTTACCCTGTTACACTGTGATACTGGGGATGGGCTGAATGCATGACCCTGACTGGGGGAGGGTGTACTCATGACTATGACCCTTAGGAAGGGCCTATGCATGACTGTGACACTGGGGAAAGGGCTATCCTGTGGAAAGGCCTAACCATGAATGTGACCCTATGGAAAGGCCCTGTGAATGACTGTGTCCCTGAGGAAGGGCTTATGCATGATTGTGACCTTGGGGAAGAGTTCTATGTATGACTGTGTCCCTGAGGAAGGGACAATGACTGTGACCCTGGAGAGGGTCCCTATGCATTACTCTTACCCTGGAGAATGGCCCTATGCATGTCTGTGAAAATGAAAAAGGACCTATACATAATTGTGACCTTGGGAAAGGGCATAGAGATGACTGTGACCCCAGCGAAAGGCCTATACATGACTGTGACCCTGTGGAAGACACTCTGCATGACTGTGACCCTGGGGAAAAGCTCTGTGCAATACTGTGACCATGGAAATGGGCCTATACATGACTGTGACACTGAGGAATGGTCTATGCATGACTGTGACAATGGGAAGAGCCATATGCATGACTGTAATGCTGAAAAATTGCCTAACCATTAATGTGACCCTGCGGTAAGGCCCTATGAATAGCTGTGTCCCTAAGGAAGGGCCTATGCATGATTGTGACCAAGGGTAAGGGCCCTATATTTGACAGTGACCCTGAGGAAGGAACTATAACTTTGACCTTTGAGAAGATCTCTCTGCATGACTGTTACTCTGGGGAATGGTCCTATGCATGACTGTGACCCTGCAACAGACTAAATGCAAGACTGTGACCCTGGGAAAAGGGTGTGTGTGTGTCTGTCACCCTGCACAAAGGCCCTATGAAAGACTGTGACCAGGGGCTGGGGATGTGGCTCAGTTGGTAGAGTGCCTGCCTCATGAGCACGAGGCCCTGAGATCAATCCCCAGCACTGAAAAAAAAAAAAAAAAAAAAGAAGACTGTGACCCTGCAGAAGGGCCCTATGCATGACTGCGAGCCTGGGAAGGGTCTATGCAGGTTTGTGACCATGGGGAATGGCCATAAGCATGACTGTCACAATTGGGAGGGCCATGTGAATGACTGTGACCCTCAGGTACCATGTGAATGACTGTGACCCTCAGGCAGGGTTCTATCCATGACTGGACTCTGTGGAAGAACCCTATGTATGACTGTGATCATGGAAAAGAGCCTATGCAAGACTGTGACTCGCTACGATTCAAAATTACAAAGTAACATAATGAGAATATCAACAGAGGGGTAAGTGGGTAAAAATGACCCTAACCTAGGTACAAACTGAAGAATGGTTACTAACATCCACACAATCACTGTTCACATGGTACGTTGTTTAGGAGCAATAGGAATCAAAACAGAGCAATTTTTTGTTACATAAGAATTGACATTTTGTATTGCTAAACATGTCATGCTAAGTAATATGATGATAGAGGCAGGGCATTACCATAGGAGATCATTTACTATATAACATGGAGTCTCAGAGCGACGTGGAATCTGTATGGTCATTGCCCATATAGACTGGCCTGTAACATTTCCAAGGAGCCAAATCTGCCAGCCCATCACACATAACCTATAAATATTGTGAGAAATTGTGGATGGGTGCTCAGAATTTGGAGTTTTGTTTTTCTCTGGGCTTCTGGTATAAAATAATTTATTTGAAGTTCTCCAATCTGAGTTCTGCTTGCTCTTTCTTGGTCAGTCTTTTTCCCACAACAGCACTGAACCCGTTATGGTTTAGACATTAGGTATCCCCCAAAAGTTCATGGGTGAAACAATTCAAGAATATTCAGATCGTAAATGACTGGTTTTTACAGCCTTAACACAATGAGTGAATTACTCTCTGATAGGGATTAACTGAGCAGTAACTAAAGGGATGTAGGGTGCATTGATGTGGCCATGTCACTGTAGCATACTGATTTTAATTCCTTTGGGTTATATACCAAGTGGTGGCATAACTGGGTCAAGTGGTGTTTTCACTCCAAGTTTTCTGAAGAATCTCCATACTCCTTTCCAGAGTGGTGGCACCAATTTGCAATCCTACCAGCAGTATATAAGTATACCTTTCCCCCAACATCCTCCCCTACACCATTGTTGCTTCTATTCTTGATAATTGCTATTGTGACTAGAGTGAGAAGAAATCTCAGTGTAGTTTTAGTTTGCATGTATCTAATTGCTAGAGATGTGGAACATTGTTCATTATATTTGTTGACTATTCATAATCCTGGGAAAAGCCTGTTCAGGACCTTTGTCCCTTTATTGATTGTTATTGGTTTCTTTTATTTTTGGTGTTAAGTTTTTTGAGATTATTATATATCTGTGTCAGCTGATGTCTAATCTGAATACATGGGGACCACATGATGGAAGATTTACTAGTGGCATGAGAGACTTTGTTCTTTAGCCTGCTCAGCCCACCACATTTGGGTCTCTGATGGCTATTTTCACCCATATGTTGGGTGCCCTTTTAGTGAAGTCACTAGCATGAAGGTTGGCCTGGGAGAAGGCCTAGCAGATGCCTGTCCACAGAGTGCACAGAGTAAGTCCTGGAGGTGACACACAGAAAGAAAGAAAGTGCCCATCAGAATCACTCACATGCAAATGAGGACTGATCTCCTGGCAGAAGGGGTAGATGCCAGGAGATAGCACCCAGGCTACTTTGGTCCTTCTAGAGCTGGGAACAGATATGTCCACCAGCTGTACCTGAAAGAGGCAGAGGTAGACAAGCATCCTGAGAAGCCTGACCTGTGCAACTGAAAGGTGACCTGGCTGCTTCTAGGAGGAGTGAGGGGACTGTTTCAGCATGACTAGGAATCCAGCCAAGGCACCCACCCTGAAGGAATGTATGGGTGCTAAAGGCCACATGTGGAGCTGTCCACCTACTGGTCCCCAAACAATGTGCTGACCCTGGTGGACACTGGGGCTGAGTGCAGCCTCGGGTTTGGCAAATGGGTAAGTTCCCAGGCCCATATGCCATGTTGATGGCCACAGTCCTTAACAATCAAATGAAGGAAGTGTCCCTACTGCTGGGGACAGACCACACCCCACAAGCACACATGGTGCCTTTGCCTTTTGTGCTGGAGTGCATCTTAGGTGTAGATTTGCTCCCAGGGCTGTGTCTACAGGCCACAGTAGAGGGGCAGTTGTGAAGGTGGTCATTACTGGACATGCAAGACAGCGGGCCCAGGTCCCGGCACAGCCCCGGAGGACTGTGGAGTGAAGCAGTTCTGCCTTCCAGGGGGACATGCAGGAATCAGCTTCCATCCTGCAGCTGGAGCAGGTGCTCTCTTAAGTCTCCTTAGGGCCAGTGGAGAAGCCTTAGGCACCTGCAGCATGATGGGGTGCCATGGAGAGCTGATGCAATGCTGCCTTCCCTGTAGCCGCCATCCTGGGCACAACCTCAGGGACCAGCCGGCCTCACTGTTGCCCACATAGTATTACACACTGAACCTGGCTAGTGCATCCTTTTCTTTTTCTGGACAGCCAGGTGCAGTCTGCCCTCACAGGGGAAGGCCTGCAGGGGACATTTCAAGTGTTGCCACAGGGTTATTTGCATAACCTGACCCTATGCCATGTTCGGTGGCCAGTGACTTGGCCCAGTGGTCTCAGCCACCCTCAGTACATGTTTTCTCCCCAGATGATGTGCTGTAGACTTCTTACTGTCTTGCAGATAGAAAACTTACAGCCTTGACCTTAGTGGTCCATTTTGAGACACATGGCTGGTCAGTAAAGGAGCCCATGGTGCCAAGACCTGGCTGGTCATTCAAGTTCTTGGATAAGTTTCCATTGGGTAGGACAAAAGCTTGCCTGAGGGTGTTATTGATAAAATTCTGGTAGATCTGTGACCAAAAATTCTTGTTTAGTTGCAGACCTAGTTGGATTATCGTGACATTGGTGGTTCCCATTTGGTCCAGTTGTGTCAGCCCTGTTGCCCTAGTGAAGAAAGGGGTTTGGTGGGACTGGACTGCGGTCACTGAACAGATGCTCTAAGACACTGTTCAGCAAGCTCAGGCCTTGCCTGTAGCACACCCAGCTTGCCCCATTGAGCTGAATGGGTTTGGAAGAGGCCTGTGGCAGTGCATGAGCATCCAGGGAGACCAGTAAGTTTCAGGCCACAGTGGTGGAGGGTGCAGAGGTTCACTACCCTGGTAGAGAACCAGCTGTCACCTGTGTATGCAGCCCTTGTCACCTCAGAGTCTTTAGAGGGCTGCTGAAGTTTTGGTGCATGCCAAGTGTCTGTGGCAGAAGGAGTTGGGGTTGGCCCCTTACCCCAAGGACAGGGGGAGGTCAGACACCAACCCTAGGAAAATGAGGGGCAGACTTCTGACAAAGGAGTGCCTTGTCTACTATTCCATGTCCCTTGAGCTCCTACACATTCTAAGACCCATGCAGTGTCCAATGAGAAAGCACCAGGCAGTGCTGATACATATGGGTTAAGGAGCCAGAGCTCTTCAAGGTGGGAGCAGCCCCTTGGCTGCCTGTGCTTGATGCCCTAAGGATCCATAGAGGCCCTGGTCTCCTTCCACTGCTGCTGCCAAACAGCCCTCTGCTGCCACCTTGTGTTATGATGTGGGAATGGGCAGAGCATATCCTGGGCTGAATCACATGCTTTAGGAATGGTGGCACCACATGAACCAGGACCTCTGATCTTCTGTACCGACAGCTGGGCCGTGTTTAGGGGTCAACTCGGGGTTACTACATGGAAAGTAGACAATGTCATGAGAGGACATTTTCTTTGTGGGGTTGAACACTTGGGAGGACCTTTGGGCCATGAGCCATGCAAAGCACATGACTACTACACGTTCCTGTCCAGGCCCCTGCAAAACCCAGGGAGGGATGGAGGCAATGCTCTGGCTGGGGTGTGGTGGTTCCAGTGGGTGCTTCCCGACCTTCTGTCTTGGCTGCATGGCTGCCTGAGCTGCAGGGGTGAAACCATGTAGAACATAGGGAAACAGGGGGCCCTGCCTTCAATGTCAGATGCACATAGGGACCTGCCAGGCCAGTGTGGCTTGGGCTCAGGAGTATTCACAGCCCTGACACCTTGGAGTCACAGATGGCCAGGTAGTGTAGGACATGACACGTCCCTTTGACATTAAGTCAGGTTGAGTTCACTTGCCCTTTACAGGGGTGAGAAGGGGCCATGTTTGCCTTGATGACAGTGGATATGGCTACATGCTTGTTGATGGCCTTGTGGTCAAGCAGGTCAGCATGCTATGTCCTGTGCCCTGACAGTGTTGATAGACTTGTATGCACTTCCCATCACAGTAGAGCCACCAGGCACCATTTCACAGGTCAGGGTGGCAGGAATGGCAACTGGGCTACAGATTCCATGGTGGCTGCACATCCCACACCACCCACAGGCTGCAGGCCTGATAGACATAATGGCCTGCTTGAGCAAGGATGCAGGACTGCAGTTCACCTGCCTTCCATGAAGGGGTGGGCATGGTGCCTGTGGGTAGTTGTGAGAGCTCTGAATGAGCATCCTAGAGAGGGACCAGCTCCTGTGGAGGTCTTGCTGCACCACCCAGCAGCCCCAATGCAGTGCAGGTGGTTACATGGGTGCCACACATAAACCTGGGTCAGGGAAGCATGGAATGTTGTTTTTCCTCCTCCCACTTCATTCAATAGGGTGCAAACTGTAACATACATAGCCCTGGGCAATAAAGTCCCACAGCTTTGTTAGGTAGTCCGTCAGCCCCATGAGAAAAGGTTTGGAGTGTGATTGCCTTGTGACACCATGGAAGGCTAGTGAACTACCCTCCCCCAGGGGCATGTGACATGGCTAGACCCTGAAGATGGGACATGGGGTATAAGGTAATATTTAATTTCCCCCTGTGCATTTTTGTGTCCCCTGGTGTTGTTGTACATAGAGCCAGTCGAGTTTCAGGATCAAGCTGTGCCTGTGTGCTATCGCCACCCAGGTAAGCTGCCACAAGCTGTCACTGTGCCTTCCTGGGACTCAGCTGGCATGCATCCTCCCACATGATGTGATTTCCTGTGCTAGTTCCTGCAACTGCTGTGTCCTTTCATCCACGAATGTGACGTCACCCACACAATTGTTAACCAGCACATATGTATGCCAGTGTAGTCAAACCTCTGCAGCCAAGTGTGCACTGAAGTATCCTGAGATATGCTGGGAGACCCTGGTGAATCCAGAATATGATTATGGATGACTGGACTTGCAGGGAAAGCCTTGAGCTGCCACCTCAGTGTGGGCGAGGCAGGCAATGGGTTTAGTGATCCTCGGTGATGGGGACTGCTTTCTGGTTGTGTGTTGTTGTGACTTGTATTGGTGTTGTGGCCTGTGATTCAGAGCTCTGCCCTCCTCACTAAGGATCATTACAGAAGCCTTCAAAGGTTCAGATGTGTAAAATGTAAGGCATGTAATTCTAAATAGTTGTTAGTAGTATAGGCCCCAAATGACCATAGTTAGGTCTCTGGCTTGACTTCCAGTGGACTAGGTTTTTCCTGTGTGGTCAATGTCATGAACTCTGATTCAGTGCATGTACTCAGGGTATAAATATTTGTTTGTGAGCTGCACCTACAATGGAACCTGATGGCAGTGTGCATTTTTGTCTGACCAACATGTAAAAAAGTCAAGTGGAAAAGACTCAGGGGCTAAATGGAACTGGCTGGGCAATGAAGTAGACATGGGGGCTGGCTAGAGGCTACTGTGACATCTGAATAAAGAATGTTACTCTCCCATCTGTCTTGTATTTTCTTCCACCTGCTAGGCTCCCATATCACTTTCCCAGGGTCTGAGCCACCACATGGCATCCATGAAACCTTCTGATCCCCTGAGCAAGGCCCTGACCTCCAATAAAACACTGGAAAATGCCATTAGCCTCACTGATCAGCTGAAAATCCCTGATACCAATGATACACAGTGGGAAACTCTGAAAATATATTTAGACACCTGTCACGAGCACGTCGTAACACTTGCGGCCTGTACTGGATCGGGAACCGGGTAGGAATAAGATAGCACTCACGTAGCCGGTCGTTGGTCCTCAGATGAGGTTTTATTGATGCTCGGTTCACAGCAAACGGCAATCAGTCAACGGAGTAACAGCATGCAGCGACCAGGGGCCTCGAGCTGGGGAGCACTATCTTGTCACTTGTCAGCGGGACATAGTGACAGACTCTGTCGGTGGAGTAGTGCCCGCTCGCTCCTGATCAGTCTGCAGTTTGTATAGTCACATCAAAACAAGTTCACACATTACCTAATTTGTTTTTCAAGTCCTGAATTCTGCAAATTCATCTAGTAAATACTTTTACCAGCTTTACCATTAAAACTAATGTAAATTTGGTGTAAACAAACTGCCAAATGTTTTTCTCAGTGACTGCATAGTCACTGTGTGCGTCACTGCTCGTGACTTTACTTATCTTAACGCTACACACACATTTTGTTTTGATCTATCACAGCAAACAACATGTTTTTTATAAGTTTCACAAAATGGGGTCAGAAAGCAAAATGGGAGTTGTTTGGTTCACTTCAGCAATGTTCCATACAACACCACTGAAGGCCCTGAACCCCACTAAAACATTTTTGAAAGTCTTTAGATAACATACACACTAGGAAAGGATTTGAGCCCCAGTAAAATACTATGGACAACTCTGAACCCCACTGGAATTCTGGAAAAATTCCTGAGACCAACTGACACAGATGGAAGGCACTGAGACCAATAATGCCTTGGAAGAGTCATGAGCCCCACTTATGAACCGGAAAAGTCCTGAAACACAGCAGACACTGCAAAAGGCCCTCAACACAATGCAGAATCCAGTGAAGCCCCAAACACCAATGAAAGTGTAGTGAAGGCCTTTAGCCTCAGAAAAGCACCAGGGAAGAAGCATCTCATTCTCAATATGATCCTGTTGAAAACCCCAGTGACACTGAAATTTGGGGAAGACCCTGTGACCCAATGATGTTCCAAAGAAGGTTAGTGTAAGATTGGATGTTGGCCACAAAGAGATCAGACCACAGGCATCTCAGCAAAGCATTATTGAAATCAGCTTTCAGGTGAGATTTAGCGGCCCACCAAGGTAAACGACCTGGGAAGTCTCGCTAGGTCTCCAATGGGGTGGTGTTTCTGTACCCTGGGGTAGGCGGGGTAATCTCAGGGGTGGATGTGTTTTCCTGGGGTAGGCTGGAGACCCTGTTGGGACCATCCTTCTGGGATTGTCTGGTGATCCCACTGAGTGACAGGTGGGTGCGAGATGCCATTAGGATTTATGAGTCAGCATCTGGTTGCTCTTTTGCATGCATGGCTGCCTGATGCCCTGCCCCCATTCAGTCACTTCTGAATTCCCCAACATTTCAGTCTTTTTGATGATATAGGGCACTGGAGTCCATCTGGCTACTTCCTGCCTAATAGGGGGCATCGTGGAGAGAACCCTTGGATGTGGGTTCAGTAGGGAGGCGACTGTAAGGGTGCAAGAGCATGTAGTTATATGTTACTCTGGCAACCTCCCTTATGTGACTCCAGACCGACCTGAGAAGATAGGGATAAATCATTAGTAGGAGTCTTATCACTAATGTGGGGGTAAGGCCAGTGGGACAAGAGTGGAATCTAACCATCCTGTCCAGGGGCCATGTGACTGTTGTTGCTTCAATCTTTCATTCAGACATCTGGAGCCTGGACATTATTCTTGACCAGCCCAGTTTCATTGACGTAGTAACAACTTTCTTCTATAGGAAAAAACATGTTCCTCCTTTGACTGCCATCAGGAGATCTCGCTCCTGATGGTTCTCTGAGGAAACATGGGCATTAGGAGTTATTTGTCTTTGTAATGATGCCAGGGAGGCAGCAGAGACCTCTCCTGCCCTTGGAGTTGCTGTTCTAGCTTCTGGGTGGCAGTGACTGCATAACCAAGTCCTCCTGCCCCCAACCCAGAGGCTGCCAGTGAGGAGGCTTGGGGAGCCCGATCTCCACTGGTAATAATAAGGCCCATCCCACCCTAGGGATGGGATTCTGAGCAAGCAGGTGGATTCAGTCTTACTCTATAATGTCAGCTGAGGAACTAAGGCAGAGGCACAGAGAATGTGGAGGGCATATTGTAATCTAATTTCTTTGTTATGGTGCCATTGCACCAGAAAAAGAATCCTGGGGGAGCAAACATCAAGGAAGAGACCTGAACAGTAGAGTTGTGAGGTACTGAGGTAAAGGAAGTGTAACAGGAGGTAAAGTTGAGGAGTAGTGAAAAAGGGGATCCCCCTCCAATGGTGGAGAGGGGTTCCTGTGAGTTGCTGAGAAAGAGTTAAAGTGGAAATTGATAGGGATGGCTGTTCAGGTATCCGATCTAAATCTGGTTACAGAAAGCAAACCATGCTGTTGTTGACCATGGACAAATTGAGAAGATGAAGGCCTTGACGTATCAAGGGAAGACCTGAGATGGTGTCAACACTGGGATGAGCCACCTTCTTGAGTTGGCATTGAATTTCTTCTTTCTGCTCTTGGATGGTTATATGAACCTGTGGAAACACCTGAGTAGAGACCCTCTGGATTGTAAGCAGAAATGTGGGAAGTTTGTCTCCATACACATGTAGAGCTTCCATCAAACCCGATGACCATTTGGGGGCCCAGGGGTCTTTGATATTGATGTTTGTAAGGTTCAATTCACCATTTGGGCCAATCAGTAAGTTTCCATTTGGGTTCTTTTTAGGGTCAATGAGGTGCCTTTCACACTGGTGGTAGAGTAGCCCCCATAGGTGGTGGGTCACTTTCTGCAGTATGTTTTGGTCTGGTCAAACAGAAAGCAAGCCATAGAAGTAGGGCTGTGAGGGGAGATACATATGGAAGATATGGAAGGTGAGCCTCCAGTCACGTTCTGTGGGGGAACAGTTCTTCTCCACTCTGATCTGAGACTGGGAAGTCCCATCCTGCTGCCAAGTTTTCTGGACTTAGAAACACCACCTGTAGACTTGGCCAATGTCCTGAGAGAGATTCATGAGTAGGTGGAGTCATAGAGGATAGGTGAGAGATTTTGAGTTTGGTGGGTCCCAGTGTAGTGGAAGCCCAGGACTGGGTATCTGGAAAGGGTGCTTTTTTAAGGCAGCACACATGGTACCAGGAGGAGAGTCCTAGAAGTTTGGCCATGGTTGGGGTGGTAAGAATAACTATATGAGGTTCAGTCCAGTCAGGTTGCAGTGACTGAGGATGTAATTCCCAGAGCAAAGTCAAATCACCCAGTTGCAATGGAAGGATGATTGATTCAGGTGCTGGTTCAGCTGGAGATAAGGCTGTGAATGGCACAGGGAGACAACAGTCCATGAGCTCCCTTAGCAGCTTGTGCAAAAGTGTGAGATAGGGTAAGTAAGATGCCAAAAGGGGAGGGATGACTGGGAAGTTTTCATTGATTAGAAAATGGCACCCATAACAGCTCAAAAGGGCTGAACCCCAATGAGAGTATAGTGAAGGCCTTTAGCCTCAATAAAAGCACCGGTGAAGAAGAATCTCATTCTCACTAAGATTCCGTGGAAAACCCCAAGTGCCACTGAAATTTGGGGGAAGATCTTGTGACCCAGTGATGTTCCAAAGAAGGTTAGGATTCCAAAAGATTCTTTGTCTCCAGAAAGCCTTAGGCCCCTGTGTAACTGTGGGATAGGTGCTGAGCCAGACTGAGATCCTAAGGTCCACTAAGAAGCTTGAGATGGACCTGAGCACCATAAACACACTGGAGAAGACCCTGAGCACCACTGTGACCTTAGGAAGTAGCCTTGAGTTCAGTAAGAGTGTGGGGAAGACTTGGAGGAGAACTCTGTCCCTGGGAATGTCACTGAGCCCCACTGAGACACTGGGAATATTACTGAGCAAATCCCATACACTGCAAAAGGTGCTGGTAATGTCCATGAGTTCCACTGAGATCCTGGATCAGGCCTTTGCCTATTGAGAACTTCACAAATATCCTGAACTGAGAATAGCCCCACTGAATGCCTGGGGAAGGCAAGGAGACCACTAAGACTCTGGGGAAGGCCACGAGCACCACTGGGACATTGAAGAAATCCAGGTTCCACTGATAAGCTAAGAAAGGCCCTCAGTCCCACTGAAACACTTGGGTGGGCCTGAGCCCCATTTAGAAAATTCTGAAAACACTGCCATTGGGAAAGGCCTGAGAGCCATCCAGAACATAATGAAGGCCCAGAAACCCACTCAGATACTAGTGAAGCCTACCAGGAAACTGGGGAAACATCTAAATCCAACAAAAGTCTTGTGGAGTACTCTGAGGCCAAGGAAATACTGGAGTAGACCCGAGCTTCAGTAAGACTCTTGGGAAGAATCCAGTCACCAATGGGACATTGGAAAAGGCCCTGAGGCTCAATAAGACACTGGAGAATACACTGGAGAAGGTTCTGGACCTCAATAAGACTCTGGAGAAGACCCTGAGTAGCACTGTGGTCCTGGGAAAGCAATGACCTCCACTGAGAACCTGGACAAGTCCCTGGGATCAACTGAGACTCTAGCAAAGTCTGAAATCAGTTATTCTTAGGGAAGTTTCTGAGCCTCACTTCAACACTGGGAATAGCACTTAGTCCCACTGAGAACTTCAGAAAGTCTATGAGATCAAATGAGAAACTGGGGAAAATCAGGGGAATGACCTATCCCACTGAATTCCAGGGAAGGACCATGTTTCTGGGGAAGGCAATGAGACTGCTAGGATTCTGACGAGGGCCTACACATGACTGTTACCCTGAGGAAAGCCTTAGCTCCATGATAACCTCGGGAAGAACCTGAGTGCCACAGAAAAACTTGTAAAAGCTTTAAACAATATCATGACCTGCAGTTTTGAGACCCAGTGAGAGACTCTTAATGGCTCTGAACCTCATTAACACAACACTGAATGCGCTAAACCCCACTGAGATTATAGTTAGGACCTTTAACTTCTCAGAAACAGTTCAGCAGGATCTGACCCCACAAAAATCATAGGAGTGCTCCAAACATCACTGAAACTCTGGGGATGATCTTGAGAACCAGTGACTCCCTGGACAAGGCAATAACCCCCCATGAGACCCCAGGAAAGTCCTAAGTATGACTCTGACCTTCCAAATGGCAGTGAGCTTCATATCTCTCATGAAAGGCAATCACAATAAGACTCTTGGGAAGGCTCTGCATGTGATTGTGACCCTGGGGAAGACCCTGAGCTTCCCTAAAACTCTACATAAGGCCCTGAAACCTTATGTTGAGTCCAACAATATTTGGATTCCACTGGAGGCCATCAACTCCACTTATATTCTACTGAAAGCCTTTAGTGTAACAGAAACACTGGGGAAGTCTGAGCCCCAATAAATTAGGTGGGCAAATCCAAATGACATTGAAATTCTAGGGAAGGTTGTGAGGTCACAGAGGGTTTGAGGAAGGCATTTTGCCTTATTAAAATCCTGGTGTAGGGCTGACCTGCACTAAGAATCTGGGGAGGATCAAGAGCACCACTGTGACTCTGAGATTGATGCTGCGCTCCACTGAGCAGTTGTATAAGGTCCTACATTTGCTGAGCTTCTCATGAAGGCCCTGACCCCAGTGGGTTGTGTGGGGGAACTCTCAGAGCCCCACTGAGAGTCTGAGAACAGCACTGAGCCTCACTCAGGCATTGGGAATGGCACTGAGCTCCACTGAGTCTTTCTAAAAGACCCTGAGACACAGTGAGATGCTGAATGTCCTAAGATTCTCTGAAGAGATAGGGAAGGAAATGAACTTAAATGAGACCCCAGGGAATGTCCTGAGCCCCACTATGACCCTGGGAATTGCTGTTAGTGGTACTAGAAACCTGGAGAAGTTCTAATATTCACTGGAACCCTGGTGATGGCCCTGAACCCAGTGTGCCCTTGGGAAGTTTCTGAGTCAAATAGAGCTCTGGGAATAACACTTCACACCACTGAGATATTGCAAAAGTCCATGAGAATAGCTGACATGGAGGTAAGTCTGTGAGTTCTGCTGAGAACCTGTTGAAAGACTGTGTCCCACTGAGAATTTCAGGAATGTCCTCAACCAAACAGACCCTGGCAATATCTACGTGTCCCACTGAGTGTCTGGGGATATAAGCAGACCATTTTGCCTCTGAAAGAACAAACTCTGACTGTGAGACTGGAGAAGGCTGTGAGACCCACTGAAACTCTGGGCAAGGTCCTGATCCCAATTTTTGACTAGGAAAGTCGATGTGTCCCATTGAAAAGCACCAAGACACAATGATATAATGGGAAATTCCTGAATCTCATTCAGATCCCAGTGAAGTCCCTGACCCCCTGAGATACTATTAAGAGACTTTGGATCCCACAAATACTGGAAAAGTATCCAATCACTAATCAAGTACTATGGACAGCCCTGAGCCACACTCAAACATGAGGAAAAATCTTGAGACCTAATGATATTCATTGGAAGGCACTGAGTCCACAAGCCTTGGAAAAGCCATGAGTTCCACTGATGTCCTGGAAAATCCCTGAGGCCAAAAGCAACCCTTGGAATGGTCTGCATCTCCATGATACCCTGACAGGTCCTGAACCCACTGAGAAGATAGCAAAGACTTTAGCTTCAAATAAACATTTGGAAAATATCTTATCCCCATACAACTGTGCACACTCCAAGACTCATTGACATTCTGTGGAAGGACGTGTAATGCTCAGGGAACAGTTATGCTCTTAAGTAAAACCCTAGGGTATGGCCTAGCTCTGTGATTTATTAGAGAAAGTGTTAAGCCAGAATGAAATACTAAGGAAAACCCTGAGCTACACTACAAAGCTTGGAATATCCTCAGTTCCTTTAGCTCTGTGCAGAAGGCCCTGAGCACCCCTGTGACAATGGGAATGGCCCTAAGTCCCACTGACATACTGGGCCAATCAATGAGCCCTACTGAGACTCTATAGAATGCCTTGAGTTTCACTAAGACTCTGGGAGATGCCCTGAGCACCACATGACCCCTTATAAATACTCCCAGCTCCACTGAGTGCCTGGAAAGGCAGTGAGACAACGTACATTCTGTGGAAGGATTTTGAGCATCACTCTGAAGGCCCTAGTTCAATATGGGGCAATAATAAAATTCTGTGTGTGATAAACAGCAAGTTTGATGGTCCAGTTTAAGAATATATTATTTGGCCTTATTAAGGATGTGAGCCCCAATTGTAGTCAGGTGAAATGGCACACTCCTATACTCCCAGCTGCTCAGGAAACTGAGGCAGGTGGTTTGCGAGTGAAAAACAGCCTCTGCAATGTGATAGGCCCTGTTGACTTCCTGAGATCCTGCCTCAAAACATAAAAGGTGCACAGGATGTGTCAGAGGATATGTGTCCCTACGTTCAATCCCCAGAACCTGAAAAAAAAATTCAATTGATATCTCTCTAAAAAAAATTCAGGTATATCCATTTTTATGATAACTTTTGCATTTCCCTGCCACAATTTTAAAATTGTCTAATGTAGTAGATTTTACACCCAATCTTCTTATCAGAGCAGGAGGGAGCATGCATTAAAGTTAAATCATCCTGACTGCTCACCCACGTACACTTGCTACCCAGATATTGTAGCATGCCCTTCTGGCAGAAGTGAAGTTGACCTTCAACACCCAGCACCTACCACAGGTTTGATTTTTTTTTTTTTTGGTATTGTTAACAATTTGTGCACCAGCTCCAGGGTTCCATAAACTAACTCAGGTTTGTTAGGATGCCCCACATTAGAGCAGAAACCTTCTACTGTCTTGTTGCTTGGCTGCAAAGCATGGGAGGAATCTGTGATCACTGAGGTTGACAGTGGACCCAAAATAGAAAGTGGATTGGCACCACACAGGGAGGGCCATGCAAGCACCATGGCAACCTGGTAACTCCAAGTAAAGACCAAGGGAGGAAATTCCATTGTTCGGCTTGATAAACAAGTACTACCTTGGTGATTGGGACATTCACCAAGTGGTGTGAGTGTGACTTAGACAAGAGATCAAGAAACTTCCCAAAAGAGTGGGGTCATTGAAGTTCTATTCAGAAACACAAGCCAACACCCAGGAAAGCAGGAGGGGTGTGTGAATGAAATCCCCAGTAAGGAGGACTGAGCACACAGGGGGCACAGGGGTGTAAGAAACCTCAATGAGGAGGGGTTCAGGACAGGGGGAAGCTTAATTCCAGGAATGGGGAATGAAAATTCTGGACCTAGGAATGGGAAAGAACAATGGAAGATCTCGTATGTGTAAATCTTCTTTTCCTTTGAAGAGCAGGGAAAACTATCAGTGTTGGTGGTGGGAGTAAATCTGGCCCTGTGGAGGACACATGGCCACCTGAACATTTATTTTTGGTGTCCACCATGGCTGGCACACTCTATTTCTAATTTTCCCTACTTCACAGGCCCTTTCATGTCATGGTTATCCTGTAAAAATATGCAACAGGCTTTATTTTAACTCATGTGTTGTATTCTGTGTTGATGTACATGCTTGTCTGTATTATGTGCATGTCATCAAAATTGGCTGATAGATTGATAAGTACTTATACATGTCATGATTGGATACAAATGTCTTTCAATTCACATGATTTAAATAAAACTTTAACAAAAAGTGTCCATTTACATTGGTAATAACAAAGGTGCCATTGATTCTACTAAGCCATACATTTTTCTAGGTGGCTGGCCAGATTTTTTCTTCCTATAAAATATTTAAAGTGCAATGGCCTTTGCTTCTAATGATTTTTCTTTCACCATAATAACTGACGTAAATTAATTGGACTTGTTTCATACTTTGCTTTCCAGGGGTATCCTAAGTTACAAATGAGCAAATGAGTTTTTACATGTGTGATTAACATTGATAAATGTGTTTGTTAGAGGACACATCTGATTATAAGCAGTGTTAAAATACTAACACATCAACTAAATATAAATTCAAGTACTCTTGGCTTCTTGAATTGCATAAGGTAACATGCCATGAGCAGCTTGGCAGTTAATTCAGAAACCAGCGAGGAATGGTGTGGGATGGAAAAAAGATTGAAAGACACATATAGAGCAAAAAAATCTGGGGCCAAGGGGGGACTTACTTTCTGATGGACATGAATGACTCAGAGCAAGGTCAGCATGTTTATTATATAGCTTTTGTCATCAACAAGTTATTTGTGAGAAAGTTTCACCAAAGCAGACAGACCTGAAGATCACATTGAAACTTGGGAGACCTTGAGGCTATCTTGTTATGCCCAGAACTCTCTATCCCTAGGACTTGGTGCCTGAGCTCAAGGTCCCAACTGATGAACCTCAGTGCCTTTGCACAGAGCCTTCTTTGGCTGATTGTCATCATAACTACTGGGCCATATTGTCCTGCACTTTTGCACAGGAAGTTCCTGGCACAACGACAGTGATGAGACTTTCAGAAACCATGGTCCAAGTCACCACTGTTTATAGTAACATAGATTTAGGTCTACTAAATGTGTGTTTTAAATCAGTTTATTTTAAAAAAGGGATTAAGGTTGTGCATTTCTGGATCCTAACAAACAGCAATATTCCATGGGTTAAAATTTTAACAGTTGTACGTTTGTATGCATACAAAAAAATTTCAACTGTATTTTAATTAAAGTACTGTAAAAGATTGAAGTATTACATCTTATTAAAAAGGAGTAAGGGAGGTTTCAAGATGGCGGACTAGAGGGCGGCTGAATTTCATGTTGCTCCAGGACTCAGGATTCAATAGAGGAGATAGTGAGTGACTTGGGACCAATCAAAGCTGCCGGGTGTCTCTCCCATTGCGGAGGCGTCCTGGATGGGGCGGTAGTTCCTGAACGCAGGGAACTTTGTGAAATAGAGTTGCCTGGCAAGACACCCCTCCCCCCACTGGAGCGGTAAACACAGACAACTGGGAACTTTGCAGAGGAAGCTGCTCAGCACAGCGCTTGGTTTCAGAGTAACCCGCTGGGCTTCGGCGGCTGCCCACAGAAGGGACTGCATAGGCAGGTGAATTAGGTGCAGAGCAGGGTCCCAGGACCTAGGCGGCTTTTCAGTGGAAGAGCTGCAGAGACAAGCTGAGGGGCGGAGTGAAGGTTCCAGGACTGCGGGGAGCTTCTCTGAGGAGGGGCAACCTAAGGAGACTCATCTGCGAAGGGTGAGGCTCCCAGGCCCAGGAGATAGGTCCAGGCCCCTGGGAACATTGCCTGGGAAGGCTGCCCTGCCCAGGTGGTAGTCGTGGACTGAGTGGAACCTCTAGGAGGGGAACTGACCATCGAGACATCCCCACCAGGACAGTCTTTCCCGCCAGGTGAAGTTTTCCCACAAGGATGGTAAAACCAGAGACACAAGCCCAAACAGGCCTTGCCTCAGTACACAGCCTAGTTCCCCTTTGGATGACCATTGTTCAACAAGTGGAGGCACCTCTGTCCACTACAGGGAATATACCCCACCTGAAGGCCACCACCCCTAGAGAGGCAGCTTCCTTGGGGAGCACCGCATTATCAATTTCCTCAAAGATTTCAGGCTACTGAAGGATAAGAGGGGATACACTAGCAATCTTCAGGGACATTACAAGTCAATAGTGGAAATCTGCAACATCTCAGCAGTCCACTGATACCTGAATGACATGAGAAAACAAGGGAAGAAAATGCCTCAAACAAATCTAGATGTTACATCAATAAAATCCAATGACATCATGGCAGAAGAAATGTCAGAAAGGGAGTTCAGAATGTACATAATTAACATAATAAGGGAAGCAAATGATGAAATGAAAGAGCAAATGCAGGCATTGAATGATCGCACCAATCAGTCAGTTAAAAGAGCAAATACAGAAAGCAAAAGACCATTTCAATAAAGAGTTAGAGATTTTGAAAAAAACCAAACAGAAATCCTTGAAATGAAGGAAACAATAAACCAAATTAAGAACTCCATAGAAAGCACAACCAATAGAATAGAACACCTGGAAGACAGAACCTCAGATATTGAAGACTAAATATTTAACCTTAAAAAAAAGTGGAACAAACAGAGAAGATGGTAAGAAATCATGAACAGAATCTCCAAGAACTATGGGATATCATGAAAAGGCCAAATTTGAGAATTATTGGGATTGAGTAAGACTTAGAGAAACAAACCAAAGAAATGAACAATCTATTCAATGAAATAATTTCAGAAAATTTTCCAAATATGAAGAATGAAATGGAAAATCAAGTTCAATTGGCTTATAGGACTCCAAATACACAAAATTACAACAGAGCCACACCATGGCACATTATAATGAAAATACCTAACATACAAAATAAGGACAGAATTTTAAAGGCTGTGAGAGAAAAGAACCAAATTACATTCAGGGGGAAACCAATATGGATATCAGCAGATTTTTCAATCCAGACCTTAAAATCTAGAAGGGCCTGGAACAACATTTTTCAAGCCCTAAAAGAATATGAATGCCAACCAAGAATCTTATACCCAGCAAAACTTACCTTCAGATTTGACAAAGAAGTAAAATCCTTCCATGATAAACAAAAGCTAAAAGAATATACAAAAAGAAAGCCAGCATTACAGAACATTCTCAGCAAAATATTCCATGAGGAAGAGATGAAAAAGAAAGAAGCAAATCAGCAAAGGGAGAAGTTATCCTAAAGGAACTCTCAAATAAAGAGGAACCAAGTCATGTCAAAAATAAACAAATAAATGAATAAAATGAGTCAAATTACTGGGAATACAAATCATATCTCAATTATAACCCTGAATATTAATGGCCTGAATTCATCAATCAAAAGACATAGACTGGCAGATTGGATAAAAAAGAAAGATCCAACAATATGCTGCCTACAAGAGACTCATCTCATAGAAAGAGATACCCATAGACTAAAGGTGAAAGGATGGGAAAAAACATACCATGCACATGGACTCAGCAAAAAAGCTGGGGTATCCATCCTCATTTCAGATAATGTGGACTTCAGGCCAAAGTTAATCAGAAGGGATAAAGAAGGACATTTCATACTGCTTAAGGGAACCATAAATCAGCAAGACATAGCAATCATAAATATCTATGCCCCAAACAGTGGCTCACCCATGTATGTCAAACAAATCCTTCTCAATCTCAGAAAACAAATAGACCATAATAGAATAATAATAGGAGATTTTAACATGCCTCTCTCACCACTGGACAGATCTTCCAAACAAAAATTGAACAAAGAAACCATAGAACTCAATAACACAATCAATAATTTAGACTTAACAGACATTTACAGAATATACCATCCAACGAAGAGTGAATACACTTTCTTCTCAGCAGCACATGGATCCTTCTCTAAAATAGAGCATATATTATGCCACAAAGCTAATGTTAGCAAATACAAGAAGATAGACACACTACCTTGTATTCTATCAGATCATAATGGATTGAAATTAGAAGTAAATGTGAGAGTAAAATACAGAAACTACTCCAACACCTGGAGATTAAATAATATGCTATTATATGATAAATGAATAACAGAAGATATTAGGAGGGAAATTAAAAAATTCTTAGAGGTAAATGAGAACAAAGAAACATCATATCAAAATCTCTGGGACACGATGGAAGCAATACTTGGAGGAAAATTTATTTCATGGAGCGCATTCAATAAAAGAAGTAAAACTCAACAAACAAATGACCTAACACTACAGCTCAAAGCCCTAGAAAAAGAGGAACATACCAACGCCAAAAGTAGTAGAAGACAGGAAATAGTTAAAATTAGAGCTGAAATCAACAAAATTGAAACAAAAGAAACAATACAAAAAATTGATAAAATAAATAGTTGGTTCTTTGAGAAAATAAACAAAATTGATAAACCTTTAGCCACACTAACAAAGAGAAGATGAGAGAAAACCCAAATCACCAAAATTCGGAATGAACAAGGAAATATCACAACAGACACGATTGAAATACAAAACATAATTAGAAGCTACTTTGAAAATCTATACTCCAATCCAACAAAATAGAAAGTTTCGAAGACATCAACAGGTTTTAGAGACATATGAATTGCCTAAACTAAACGAGGAGGACATACACAATTTAATAGACCAATTTCAAGTAATGAAATAGAAGAAGTCATCAAAAGCTTACCAACAAAGAAAAGTCCAGGACCTGATGGATTCTCAGCTGAATTCTACAAAACCTTTAAAGAAGAGCTCATTCCAATACTTTTAAAAGTATTCCATGAAATAGAAGAGGAGGGAACTCTCCCAAACTCATTCTATGAAGCCAATATCACCCTGATACCTAAACTAGACAGAGACACATCGAGGAAAGAAAATTTTAGACCAATATCCTTAATGAACATCGACACAAAAATTCTTAACAAAATTTTAGCAAATCGCATACAAAAACATATTAAAAATATAGTGCACCATGATCAAGTGGATTTCATCCCAGGGATGCAAGGTTGGTTCAACATCAGGAAATCAATAAATGTAATTCACCATATCAATAGACTTAAAGTCAAGAATCACATGATTATTTCAAGAGATGCAGAAAAAGCATTTGATAAAATACAGTACCCCTTCATGCTCATAACACTAGAAAAAATAGGGATAGTGGGAACATTCCTTAACATTGTAAAGGCCATCTACGCTAAGCTCATGGCTAATATCATTCTAAATGGTGAAAAACTGAAAGCATTCCCCCTAAAATCTGGAACAAGGCAGGGATGCCCTCTTTTACCACTCCTTTTCAATATCATCCTTGAAACTCTAGCCAGAGCAATTAGACAGACCAAAGAAATTAAAGGGATATGAATAGGAAAAGAAGAACTGAAACTATCCCTATTTGCTGATGATATGATTATATACTTAGAGGAACCAGGAAATTCCACCAGAAAACTGTTAGAACTCATAAGTGAATTTAATAAAGTAGCGAGATATAAGATCAATGCTCATAAATCTAACACATTTTTATACATAAATGATGAATCTTCAGAAAGAGAAATTAGGAAAACTACCCCATTCACAATAGCTTCGAAAAAAATAAAATACTTGGGAATCAATCTCACAAAAGAGGTGAAAGACCTCTACAATGAGAACTACAGAACACTAAAGAAAGAAATTAAAGAACACCTTAGAAGATGGAAAGAACTCCCATGTTCTAGAATAGGCAGAATTAATATTGTCAAAATGGCCATACTACCAAAAGTGCTATACAGATTCAATGCAATTCCAATTAAAATCCCAATGATGTACCTTACAGAAATAGAGCAAGCAATCATGAAATTCATCTGGAAGAATAAGAAACCCAGAATAGCTAAAGCAATCCTTCGCAGGAAAAATGAAGCAGGGGTATCGCAATACCAGAACTTCAACTCTACTACAAAGCAATAGTAACAAAAACGGCATGGTATTGATACCAAAATAGACAGGTAGATCATTGGTATAAAATAGAGGACATGGACACAAACTGAAATAAATATAATTTTCTCATACTAGACAAAGGTGCCAAAAATATGCAATGTAGAAAAGATAGCCTCTTCAACAATTGGTGCTGGGAATATTGAAAATCCATATGCAACAGAATGAAACTAAACCCATATCTCTCACCTTGCATGAGACTAAACTCAAAATGGATTAAGTACCTCAGAATCAGACCAGAGACCCTGCAGCTTATAGAAGAAAAAGTAGGTCCAGATCTTCAACATGTCGGTTTAGGACCAAACTTCCTCAACAGGACTCCCATAGCACAAGAAATAAAAGCAAGAATCAACAACTGGGATAGATTCAAACTAAAAAGCTTTCTCTCAGCAAAGGAAACTATCAGCAATGTGAAGAGAGAGCCTACAGAGTGGGAGAAAATCTTTGCCAATCATACTTCAGATAGAGCACTAATCTCCAGAATCTATAAAGAACTCAAAAAACTCTACACCAAGAATGCAAATAACCCAATTGACAAATGGGCTAAGGAAATGAACAGACACTTCACAGAAGAAGATCTACAAGCAATCAACAAACATATAGAAAAATGTTCAACATCTCTAGTAATAAGAGAAATGCAAATCAAAACCACCCTAAGATTCCATCTCACCCCAATTAGAATGACGATTATCAATAATACAAGCAACAACAGGTGTTGGTGAGGATGTGGGGAAAAAGGTGCACTCATACATTGCTCGTGGGTTTGCAAATTAGTGCAGCCACTCTGGAAAGCAGTATGGAGATTCCTTAGAAAACTTGGAATGGAACTATCATTTAACCCAGCTATCCCACTTCTTGGCCTATACCCAAAGGACTTACAATCAGCATACTACAGAGATACAGCCACATCAATGTTCATTGCTGCTCAATTCATCATAGCCAAATTGTGGAACCAACCTAGATGCCCTTCAGTTGATGAATGGATAAAGAAACTGTGGCATATATATACAATGCAATATTACTCAGGCATAAAGAATGATAAAATTATGGCATTTGCAGGCAAATGGATGAAATTGGAGAATATCATGCTAAGTGAGATAAGCCAATCTCAAAAAACCAAAGGAAGAATGATCTCACTGATAAGAGGATGATGACACATAATGGGGCATGGGAGGGGTTAGTTTTAGGGTTAGATTTAGGGTTAGGGAGGGGGGCAAGAATGGGGGAATGAAGGACTGTATAGAGGAAAAAGAGGGATGGGAGGAGTGGGGGGAAGGAAAAAAATAACAGAATGAATCAACCAACATTACCCTATGTAAATTTATGATTACACAAATGGTATGTCTTTTCTCCATGTACAAACAGAGAAACAACATGTATCCCATTTGTTTACAATTAAAAAAAATATCCGTTTCATGTAACAATAGGTATAACCCCCTCTTAATTACCTTCACCGATAAGGGAAAGCAGGATAAACAATGGATAACAACCTGATCATGGGGGTTACGCCTCTATGCTGAGGGACCTGATTTGGGGGTGGTGTTCACTGTTCAGATGATTATAAAGCTTTTCACTCAGCAATTAGGGCCTAACCCAATTTTACGCCCTCAGGCCCAAAGAATTCCAGTTATCCCCCCCACCCAAGGTCCAAAAATTATTAAATTAGTTACTAGCTTCCCAAATATCCCACAACCAACCATCCACTCCTTAGGTGCCCCCTACTTAAGGACTAAACAACCCCATGAACAGTCAATTGTAGATCCAATTCAAAGGGAAGCTCACCCCCTTCTGAGCCTTTTGTCTTGGTCCTTCCTGGTGCTCAATGCCACCTATCCTAATTTGACCAGGTCCTGCTGGCTCTGCTATGACACTTCCCCCCCCCCCGATTATCAGTGAGTAGCAGTGCAAGCGTATGTTGCTATCTCCACCAAGCTCCAGGATTGCTGCTGGTGATCTACACAGTCCCTAACCCTAGAGCAAGTGTCAGGGCAAGGGCTCTGTTTAGGAGCAGTGCCCTATGCCAGCCAGTTCCTCTGTCATTCTACATGGGAAATCCAACCGGAGACAGAAACCTCTTTTATAATACCCCACAATGATACCTGGTGGGCTTGCTCCTCTGGACTCACCCCCTGCTTCCACTGAAGTGTGTTAAAACAGTCAAAGGATTATTGTGTTCTAGTCAGATTGGTTCTGAGGCTAATTTACCATGGGCACCAGAGTTTTATGACTATGATTGAACAAGGATGGGGCCTGAAACAGAACCCCATTTGACAAAAATGGGAATCTATTACCACTCTCTTAGTCTGCTGCTCGGGGCTAGCTTGGGAGGGATAGGAACTGGAATAGCTTCCTTAGTCACTCAGAACCGACATTACTCCAATCTAAGAGCAGCGATAGATGTGGACATGAAGCGTTTGGAAGATTCAATCTCTCATTTAGAACAATCTTTAACTTCCCTAGCTGAAGTGGTCTCACAAAACAGTAGAGGTTTGGACTTAATATTTTTACAACAAAGAGGCTTATTTGTGGCCCTAGGAGAAGAATGTTGTTTTTATATAGATCACTCTGGGATAATCAAGGATAACATGGCAAAAGTCAGAGTAGGACTAGCAAACAGAAAGAAAGAACGGGAAGCTAGTCAGAGCTGGTTTGAATCCTGGTTCAATTTTTCCCCTTGGTTAACTACTCTGGTGTCCGCTATAGTGGGACCCCTATTATTGTTGCTATTAGCTTTAACTATGGGACCTTGTATACTCAAGAAGTTAATTGCTTTTGTTAAAGATAGAATAAATACAGTACAGCTAATGGTACTGGAGCCAGAATTGGGGACAGGCAGTTAGTGTAGAAATAGGAAATCGGGTCAGATCGAGAAAATAGAGGCCATCAAGCCATCCGCCTCTGGAAGTTGGAGACTGTCATGGGAGAATGGAATATCAAGGACATGCAGAACCCATTGATAACCAAATTTACCTGCCCTTGCCAGAGACTGCAGGCAAGAAGGTGCTAATCAATGCCCCCTGGGCCCTTGCCTGTCTGAGACACCTTGACCCTCCCTCTGCCCCATCCGCTTTTCGCTTTTTACATTTCAAAACCAGGCCTAATCTGGTGGGCAGGAAGGGAGGAGATAAGGGGGTAAAGAGATGGGAGAATGAAACCCATAAAAAGGACAAGATTTGCTCATCCCATGGATTCCGCCTTTGGGTCCCCTTCTTCCACCCGGGAGAAGTCTGCTTTTCCTTTTCTTTAATAAAGCTGCATTTTCCACTCTACATTTGCCTCGGCGTGCTTCTCCAGCGTTATACTTCAACACCTGAGGAAGCAGGACTCGTCACCGGTAAAGAGCGGTATCAGATTTGGAGGTCCCACCGAGATCTACGCCGAGGTAAGTGAGCTTTTCTCTTCACGCACCCCAATCTGTCCGAGGTGCATCTTTCTGTCTCTTTCTTTCTGGAGGGCAAAATGGGCACCCGTTGGCTACTTAAATGCAACTAGTGCAGCCGCCATTCTTAAGACTCGGGTGAGAGGTTTCTCGGCTCAGGCAAGTTTCCAATCCCCTGCTCTGCAGGCACGTTGGGGCTCTGCTGAAGCCGTTTCCTACTTTTCTGTCCAGGCCCGGAGCGCAATTGCCGTGAGTACACAGTGTCCCTAGTCCTGATCTGCCCAGGATGCGTGGAGGCGGAGGAAATGTTGGAGCAACTGCGGGGTTCTCGGCCCGGGCTACTCTCGGGTGGATCCCAAAGGTTCCTTCTCTGGACTCCCCCTCCCGACCGCCCTAAGGGGTATCCAAGGTGGTCAGTAGACAAATGGCACTGAGGGAAAGCACCAATTACATTTGCCTCCGTATGGGCCGCGCAGCACACCGCACACATCCATTCCCTCCTGGATGTTTTCCCTTCGCTCGCCGATCAGACATTAAACATTCAGATAGTAGGATCATAGGAAAATCAATAGGAAAGTACTCAGGTTATCTTTGTTTGCATATTTAGCCTTTGTTAGTTTGTTTAAAGTTTTCCTGTGCTTAAAGGTGCTCAGTGTGTTCTAAGCTGCAAGGAGGATGTATACTTTAATTCAACCCCTCCCTTGAATCCCTCAGAGAACAGGGTATTATATGTCTAACAATCAATAGGTGTCCCCCTCACCCTTTGGAGATCCCTTTAGTCTACAAAATAGGCAAGAAGATGTACAATTCTTCTTTTGTTGTAGGAATTTATAGTGGCAGGGAGGAAAGCAGTAATGCCCTTAAGTCTGAATCCTCCAAGGGTCTCTAGCACAGGGCAAACTAGAGCCCCAGCACTTTGCCAAAGGAGGCCAGAAATACTTTGGCAAAGCCAGGTAGTGAGAGACGGGTTTTCTGGACCGGATTGAAGCTCAAACTTAGGGAGACGTCCCTGCACATAGTCTCCGGCGTGGGCGCCTGAGGTCTATTTTTTTTTTCTTCCACTTAGATGGGAGCTTCACTCTCAACAGTATTGCCAGGTTCACCACTAGCCTGCATACTGAAAAACTGGGACAAATTTGACCCACAGACACTCAAGAAAAAGCACCTCATTTTCTTCTGCCGCCAGGCCTGGCCTCAATACAAACTCTCTGATGGAGAGTCTTGGCCGCCAGAGGGAAGTACAAATTTTAATACCATTTTACAGCTTGATAGATTTTGCAAAAGGGAAGGAAAATGGTGTGAGGTACCTTATGTTCAGATCTTCTTTATTCTAAGGGAAGACCCCAAATTATGCCAACAATGTAAAATAGATTCAGCCAGAACCACTACTCTAAAGGAAGAAAGCCTTAAAGAGTCACCTACTGAGGGAAAGGAATTTTCTGCTAAAGTCCATCAGCAGGCCTCCTGTCCTCCATACCCTGGTCCTTCTCCATCTGCCCCAATGGACAGATCAAATGTACTACCTCTCCAGGAGATGCCGGGAGGAGAATTTGGACCAATTAAAGTATACAACCCCTTCTCCCTCCAAGACCTAAGACAGATAAAAACAGACCTAGGGAAATTTTCAGAAGATCCAGATAAATATATTGAGGTGTTTCAAAACCTATGCCAGGTGTTTGACCTCACCTGGAAAGATATTATCCTGTTACTTAACCAGACTTTAACCTCCAATGAGAAGGAAGCCACCCTGAAAGCAGCTGAACAATTTGGGGATGACCTACACCTTGCTCATGCCCCAGGAGCCCAAACTAGATCTAAACCCAACTATCCATCGGGAGCACAGGCAGTTCCAAGAAATGACCCCAACTGGGACCCAAATGATGAACAGGATGCTTGGAAGATCAGACACTTCCAGATGTTAGTCCTTGAGGCCCTTAGGAGAATCAAACAGAAGCCTATTAACTATTCTAAGGTTTCTGAAATTACACAAGGTCCCGAAGAAAGCCCGGCTATTTTCATGGAGAAACTCAGGGAGGCAATGAGAAAACACACCACCGTGGATCCTGAATCCACAGAGGGCCATTTACTTTTAAAGGACAAATTTATCATTCAGTCGGCCCCAGACATTCGGAGGAAATTACAAAAATTGGCATATGGCCCCGATCAATCCTTAGATGATATCCTCCGACTTGCAACTTCCATTTTTTATAATCAAGATGTAGAGGAAAAGAAGGAAAAAGAGTGTAGAGACAGAAGAAAAACTGAAGCGCTGGTCTTAGCCCTAAGAGGAGTTAGCTTCCCGGGTGATGAAGAAAGAAAACGGAATGTACCTCAGGCCACAAAAGGGATTTGTTTCCGTTGTGGAAAGGAGGGACATTTCAGACAGGAATGTCCCCAAGCCAAACGGCCACCACCAAAGCCCTGCCCCAAGTGTCAAGGCAACCATTGGAAAAGTGACTGTCCTCAGGGGCGTAGGTCCTTGAGGCCAGACTCTTCCACACAGGCCTGACGGGGCCCGGGGCCAATTCTAATGGCTCCCGTAACTCCTATCATTACGCATGAGCCCCGGGTATGCTTCTCCGTAGGGAGCCAAGAGGTCAACTTCCTCTTAGATACTGGCGCTAGTTTTTCAGTGCTCACCTCTTATCCTGGACCTCTTTCCTTTAATACTATAACAGTGCAAGGGGTGTCTGGATGGCCTATTACCAGAAAGTTTACTCTCCCACTGAGTTGTGAGTGGGATGGGATGATGTTTTCTCATGCATTCCTGATAGTGCCAGAATGCCCTACCCCTCTATTGGGAAGGGATTTACTTTCAAAACTTCAGACTTCCATTACAATGAATTTGGGACCACAAGGATCATTATGTTTACCTCTACTAGAATGTGATATAAACCCTGAGGTATGGGCCACTAAAGGCAAGATTGGACGGGCAAAAAGAGCAATCCCAGTTAAAATAGTCTTAAAGGATCCCTCTGTCTTTCCACATCAGAGACAATACCCGCTACGCCCAGAAGCAAAAAAGGGCTTATTAAAAATCATCCAGAACCTCAAACAGCAGAAACTTTTAGTACCTTGTAACAGCCCATGCAATACACCAATTTTGGGAGTTCAAAAATCAAATGGGGAATGGCGTTTAGTCCAAGACCTCAGAATAATTAATGAAGCAGTTGTTCCCCTCCACCCAGTAGTTCCTAATCCATATACTCTGCTATCTGAGATTCCAGCAACTGCCGCTTGGTTTACTGTGTTAGATTTAAAAGATGCCTTCTTTTGCATACCTCTGGATTCTCAGTCTCAGTATCTGTTTGCCTTTGAGGAACCAGATAGTGGATCTCAACTAACCTCGTCAGTACTCCCCCAAGGATTTAGAGATAGCCCCCACCTATTTGGACAAACTCTAGCTAAGGACTTAGCAGAATTCAAAGATAAGACAACTGCAATTGTTCTCCAATATGTGGATGACATCCTGTTATGCGCCTCCACCCAGGAGGAATGTCAAAAAGCTACTACAGAACTCTTAAACTTCTTAGCCAATCAGGGTTATAAAGTCTCAAAAAAGAAAGCTCAATTATGTCAGCAACAGGTCCAATATTTAGGATTACAACTATCCCAAGGAGTCCGCAAATTAGGACAGGAAAGAATAGCTCCCATAGGACAATATCCTCTGCCTCAGACCCTAAGGCAACTTAGAGACTTCCTAGGAATAACTGGATACTGCAGACTTTGGATTCCTGGGTATGGAGAATTAGCTAAGCCTCTTTACAGTCTTATAAAAGAAACTTTGCAACAAGGAACAACCAACCTAATATGGGAACCAGAACATATTAAAGCCTTTGAGACATTAAAAAGGGCCTTACTCCAAGTCCCTGCTCTTAGTTTACCTACTGAAGAGAAATTTAACCTGTTTGTCACTGAAAGAGGAGGAATAGCCCTAGGAGTGGTAACCCAAAAGAATGGGCCTATTCAACAACCAGTAGCCTATCTCAGCAAGGAACTTGATATGGTATCTCGGGGATGGCCCCACTGTTTACGAGTAATTGCAGCTGTAGCTCTACTAGTCCCTGAGGCAATCAAAATCACCCTGGGAAGAGACCTTATTGTCTACACTTCCCATGATCTCTCAGGAATTTTAAACTCAAAAGGAGGACTATGGCTTTCAGATAGTCGCCTTCTAAAATATCAGGCTTTACTTCTGGAAGGACCCATAACTCAAATAAGGACTTGTTCTACTTTAAATCCAGCTACTTTCCTACCAGAAACATTAGAGGAAAGTCCTGAACATGACTGCCAACAGGTCCTAGCCATAAATTACTCAGCCCGAGAAGACCTTCAAAACCTTCCCCTGTCTAATCCAGACCTCACCATGTTCACTGATGGAAGTTCCTTTGTGGAACAAGGAGAACGCAAAGCTGGATATGCTGTGGTGACTTTACATGACACTTTAGAAGCGCAATCTTTGCCCCCAGGCACAAGCGCACAACTTGCAGAATTAATAGCCCTAACAAGAGCCCTGGAACTAAGGAAACAACAGAGAATTAATATTTATACTGACTCTAAATATGCCTACCTAATCCTGCATGCACATGCAGCAATTTGGAAAGAAAGAGGATTTCAAACAACTGAAGGAACAGCTATAAAAAACTATAAACAGATCTTAAAACTATTAGAAGCTGTCCATTTACCCAAAGAGGTAGCAGTAATCCACTGCCCTGGACATCAAAAAGGAATAGATGAAATAGCAGAAGGCAATAGACGAGCAGATCAGCAAGCCAAAGAGGCTGCTAAGGGAACTTTGCAACAAATAGCGACTTTAGCCCCTTTGATATGGACAGGCCCTCCCCCAGAGATAAGGCCCCAATACACCCAGGAGGAAACACAGCAGGCTTTATCTAGAGGAGGTAACCTCTTGCCCTCTGGGTGGATTCAAATGGAAGATAACAAACTCTACTTACCTGCTAACTCCCAGTGGAAGATTTTACACACCCTACATCAATCCTTCCATCTGGGAGAAGAAAACACTCTCAAATTAACTCAAGAGATATTTGAAGGGAAGCATATTTCAAAAACAATCCAACAAATAGTCAAAGCCTGTGAAACGTGCCAAAGGAATAACCCCCTTAACTCTACCAAAAAGCCCCCAAGGCTACAAAGAACAGGACAATTCCCTGGAGAAGACTGGCAACTTGATTTTACTCACATGCCAAAAAGTAATGGATTTCAATATTTATTGGTTATGGTAGATACATTTACAGGGTGGACTGAGGCCTATCCCTCCAGAACTGAACAGGCAGGAGAAGTAGTCAAAGCCTTATTACAGGAAATAATTCCTCGATTTGGTCTGCCCCGCAGCCTCCAAAGTGACAATGGAGCTGCTTTCAAGGCTGCTGTCACTCAGGGAATATCCAAAGCCTTAGGCATAAAGTACCATCTCCACTGTGCATGGAGGCCCCAGTCCTCAGGAAAGGTAGAAAAAACTAATGACATCCTAAAAAGGCACCTAAGAAAACTCACTCAAGAAACTCACTACCCATGGCCTAAAATGCTTCCTCTAGCCCTACTCAGAATCAGGAATACCCCCAAAACATTAGGGCTCAGCCCATTTGAGCTCCTATATGGAAGACCATTCCTAAGAAATGATATCCTTAAAGATCAGGAAACTGCAGATTTAGTGGCTCATATCACAAAGTTGGCCAAATTTCAAACTGAGATCTGTAAATACCCTGCATCTGAGCCAATCCCTTCTCCACCTCTGTATGAGCCTGGAGATCTAGTCATGATAAAAACCGTACCTTCAAGTTCTCCAAATTTAGACCCTATTTGGAAAGGACCTTTTCCTGTAATCTTATCTACCCCCTCTGCAGTAAAAGTGCTGGGACAAGAGAACTGGATTCACCACTCTCGAGTTAAAGCCTGTCATCCTGAGTCGACTCCCAAAGAAACTTCCTCCCAAGGAACTGAGGAGCAATACTCCTGCACTCCGATAGAGGACCTAAAATATCTCTTCTGCAGAGACAATGGTGATATGTAAACTTTTCCTCCTCTCTTTCTTTATTATTGTAGGCAGATCCACTGAAACTAATTCTTTCCTAAATTGGGCCCAGCAATATGCCACTAAATTACAAAAAGATAATTGCTGGATATGTGGACTATTACCCGTTTCCAGCACCTCTGGACTACCTTGGTGGGTATCTCCTTTACAGGGAAATGACTGGACAAATTTACAGTCCTTAATATTAGAACAAAAGAAGGAAAAACCCTCCTTACAAACTGCTACTCGTGCCAATGTTAGCTTATGGCCTATCAATGAAACTCTATCACTATCAGGTCATAAAAAGGCTTTCACTTTAGAGCAAACCAATGTTCAAATTTCTACGGCTGTTAAGTCACATGCAGGCCCATTCACTTCTAACTCTCCACCACCGCCACCCATATGTCACAGATACAAAGATGGTTATTATCAGGTTTGGGACGGAAATTTATGGCTTACACCCACCATTGGGCATCTAAACCAAAAGGCCCCAATCTGTTGGGAACAACATAACCATACTTATGATATATGGCCTAATAGTACTCGAGAATTAGGATGGACCCCAGAGTCACAATGCCAACAAATTGTAATTTTACAAGCCAATGATTGGTTTGGAACTAATTGGCTCTCTAGGCCTGAAATTAGCTGGCCAGCACCCAATGGGACACAATGGATATGTGGAACTAACTTATGGCCCTGGCTTCCCCCAGGCTGGATAGGAAGATGTACTATTGGGTACCCCTGAATGCAAGGGAGATGGACCCCAAGTATAGAACAGCCAGCAAATCTCCCCAATCTCAAACATAGATGGGGACGATCTGTTTTTCGTTGGTATGATCATTTAGCTTCAATGTTTATCCCACAAATTGGTTTAGAAAGTGTAATGTGGCATGTGGAGACCCTAAACAATTATACCCAAACTGCCCTCCATGATGTTGGAGAAAGCATTTCTCTCCTTAATACAGAAGTGACACTCATGAGGAAAGCTGTCTTACAAAACCGGATGGCTTTAGACATCCTCACTGCAGCCCAAGGCGGTACTTGTGCTATTGTTAGAACTGAATGCTATGTTTACATCCCTGACAACTCTAACAATGTAACTAACATCCTTAAAGATTTACATTCTCAGATAGAGGCCATGTCCTCTCCAGACTCATCATGGGAACAAATTCTTAGTTCCTGGTTCTCTGGTACCTCCTGGTGGAAAACATTATTAGTCTCTATAATCATCATCATACTCATTGGTGTGTTCCTATGTTGTGGCATTTACTGTTGCATTAATCTTATCCCGGTACTCATAACTTCTTGTTTCTCTTATAGACCGCCCATCTCTCAAATGACCCTCCAACCTATCACTCTTCAACCAGACTTTTACCATGGACCCCTCGATCGACCCGATTTATAAAAAGGAACTCCAAGCTGCTTGCCCCTCGCCGTCCACTTTCAGCTCGAAGAAGTCAGAGCGGTCATCAACCCCCTTCCCCAGCAGCATGGAGTTCCTAAGATTAGAGGGGGGAATGAAGTCAGAATTGGGGACAGGCAGTTAGTGTAGAAATAGGAAATCGGGTCAGATCGAGAAAATAGAGGCCATCAAGCCATCCGCCTCTGGAAGTTGGAGACTGCCATGGGAGAATGGAATATCAAGGACATGCAGAACCCATTGATAACCAAATTTACCTGCCCTTGCCAGAGACTCCAGGCAAGAAGGTGCTAATCAATGCCCCCTGGGCCCTTGCCTGTCTGAAACACCTTGACCCTCCCTCTGCCCCATCCGCTTTTCGCTTTTTACATTTCAAAACCAGGCCTAATCTGGTGGGCAGGAAGGGAGGAGATAAGGGGGTAAAGAGATGGGAGAATGAAACCCATAAAAAGGACAAGATTTGCTCATCCCATGGATTCCGCCTTTGGGTCCCCTTCTTCCACCCGGGAGAAGTCTGCTTTTCCTTTTCTTTAATAAAGCTGCATTTTCCACTCTACATTTGCCTCGGCATGCTTCTCCGGCGTTATACTTCAACACCTGAGGAAGCAGGACTCGTCACCGGTAAACAGCGGTATCAGTACTAAGGGCCCAATATCAGCCCGTGAAGCAGCAGCAAGGGTTAAAACAATAGAGACCCAAGATTGGCTCTCTAAATGCTCTTGGGGAGGGGGGAATGAAAGATAGAGGGAGCCCACACCTGTATAAACACAGGCTTCCTCAAACTGCCCCCAGCCCCTCATGAAAGTGGCAAAGAATTTTTCATCTCTTATCTTATCTGTGAAGGCCAGGGGGGCTGACCCAAGAGCAAACCTTGCTAACAACAACCCTCCTCTCGGAGGTCAGGGTGACCCAGAACTTAAGATAACATGCTTTACAATTGTTTATGTTAACCAATTAGAAAGAACACTGTACAACTGCTTGCCTTTCATTATATAAACCCTGCTAACGAGGGCTCTGGGCCTCTTAGTGTCACCGGTTTTTGAGGGCCTGGAGGACCAGGCTTGAGCTTGCTAATAAATGACTCTTTGTTGCTTGCATTGATCGTGGTCTCTGGTGGTCTTTGTGGGGTCTTGAGCCTTTGGGCACAACAACCTCTCACCTGAGTCTTAAGAATGGTGGCTACACTAACTGTTTTTATGTAGCCGACGGGTGCCCATTTTGCCCTCCAGAAAGAAAGAGACAGAAAGATGCACCTTGGACAGATTGGGGTGCATGAAGAGAAAAGCTCACTTACCTCGGCGTATTTCTCTGTGGGACCTCCAAATCTGATACCGCTGTTTACCAGTGATGAGTCTTGCTTCCTAAGGTGTTGAAGTATAACACTGGAGAAGCACGTTGAGGCAAATGTAGAGTGGAAATGCAGCTTTATTAAAGAAAAGTAAAAGCAGACTTCTCCTGGGTGGAAGAAGGGGGCCCAAGGGCAGAATTCGTGGGATGAACAAATCTTGTCCTTTTTATGGGTTTTATTCTCCCATTCTCTCCCCCTTATCTCTTTCCTTCCTGCCTAAAGGATTAGGCCTGGTTTTGCAGGTGAGATGTAAAAAGTGAAAAACTGGTGGTACAGGGAGAAGGAAAAAGTGATTCAGGAAGGTAAGGGCCCAGGGGGCATTAATCAGCATCTTCCTGCCTGTAGTCTCTGACAAGGGCAGGTAAATTTGGTTATCAATGGGTTCTGCAGGTCCTTGACATTCCATTCTCCCACAGCAGTCTCCAACATCCAGAGGCAGATGACTTTCATGGCCTCAATTTCCTCGATCTGACCCAATCCCCTATTCTACACTAACTGCCTGTCCCCAATTCTGGATTCACATGCACCCTGGGTATGTCAGAACTAGGGACACTGTGTACAAATGGCAATTGCATTCTGGTCCTGGACCGAAAAGTAGGAAATGTCTTTGGCAGAGTTTAACAGGCCTGGTCTGCACAGCGCAGGTGATTGAAAACTGACTGGGCCAGAAACCTCTCACCCAAGTCTTGAAGGATGGCACCTGCACTGACTGCATTTAAATAGCCAATGGGCACCCATTTTACCCTCCAAATTGAAAGAGACAGAAAGATGTACCTCAAACAGATATGGGGTGCATGGAGAGAGAAGCCTACTTACCTCGGCGTAAATCTCAGTGGAATCTCCAAATCTCACCGCCATTTACCGGTGATGAGTTCTGCTCCCTCTAATGTTGAAGTTTGAACACTAGAGAAGCACGCCAAGGCAAGCATATTAAGCAGGTTTTATTTAAAAGTAGTAATAATAGACTTATCCTGGGAGGGAGGGGCCCATGGCTGATGCTCTAAAGTCCCCAGAAGTGAGTGCACCCTACATCTTTTATAGGTTAAGGTCTCTTTTGTTCTCCAGTTCTCTCCCCACTTATGTCTCCTTCCTGCCTATGTGACTAGGCCTGGTTTTGCTGCAGGTGACATGTAAAAAGTGAGAAGTGGATGGGGCAGAGGGAGGGCCAAAGTGATTCAGACAGGCAAGGGCCCAGGGGGCATTAATTAGCAGTTCCTTGCTCACAGTCCTTGACAAGGGCAGGTGAATTTGGTAATCAATGGGCTCCAGAGATCCTTAACATTCCATCCTCCCAGGGACAGTCTCCAACTTCCAGAGGCAGATGGTTTTCATGGCCTTCATTTCCTCGATTTGACCTGGTCCCCTATTTCTACACTAACTGCCTGTCCCCAATTCTGGCTTCACTATCATTCCTTCCTCCACACCTCTTCCTCTCCCTTCACTCCCCTCTACCTAATATAAAGTAAGTGTATTCTTCCCTCTCCCCTCCTTATTATGAATTAACTTCTGCATATCAGAGAAAAAAAAATGGGCCTTTTGTTTTTTGGGTTTGGCTTATTTCATTTAGCAGGATATTTCCTAATTCCATCCATTTACCAGCAAATGCCAGAATTTCATTCTTCTTTAAAGCTGAGTAAAATTCCATTGCATTGTTGTACTTGCTTCTGGGAGAACTGACAGAAAAGTACATCTCAATTGAAAATAAAAGAACCATTGTCTTATCTTTCAAATACCCATGTGTGGTGTGATTTTGCTATATTCTCTGGCCAGGTGTTTAAGAACAAGTTCCTCAAAATTAAACTTTTTCCTCTCTACTATTAGAGTTAGCTGAGAATTATCAGTGATCACTTGTGGGAACTCATGAGAAGCCTCTTGGCTCCTTTAGCTTTTTCTCTAGCAGTTGTGCCATCTTGCAGTATCAATCAGGTTTTGCTGATCCCATGTGGCATTCCTTGGTTTCCCTTTCTGGCCTCATGTGGAGTGGACCATTATTCACTCCAATGACCATGCTCTTTGCAGAGTGTGCACTGGTTCATTTCCTGTTCTCTAGGGTACTCTCAACACCCCTGATCAAGAGGTCAGGTGACTCTCCAGAGTTTCAGGGCTCTCAGAGGTGTCCTGTTGTTCCCTGGATCCTGGTTCACCTTAGAGGACAAGGGCCAAATATTGGTGACATTTTCCTTGTCTCTGACTTACTTGACTTTGATCTCCACATTTTGGTTTTAAACATCTAGCAAGTTAGTTTTGCCAGTCTTGAAGTTAGATTTCTGGGGTTTTAATTTTAATGTCTATAATTAATTGGAGTCTGTATTAGAACTGGAAGTCAGAATTATATCCTATCTGTCCTCTAGGTGATGGATTATTGTCTCAAATTAACTCAGGTTGTTCTATCAGAAGAAGTGTTTCTGCAAAAAACTAACAGGCAACAGTTATAATGTTTATAAGGAAAATAAAAGATAAGTTAACAAGAGCAGAAACATCCAGTTTTTGCATAATAGCTATGAACCAAGAAGCATAATTTTTTAAATTCCAAAGCTTCACTTAGTTATGTATTACATCCCTGTTTATTTTAAGATCTCAGTAACATTTACAACAAAAATAGTTAAATTTTGAACAAATTTTAAATTAGCTTAATTCTAGAGTACATTGGAGCCAACTAATATGAAATGTGAGAGGTAGAATCTTATTTCAGGTGAGGGTTCTTAACAAATTTTAGGTAAAGTGCTCTATTTCTGAAGATGATCTTTCTTAAATATCTTTTCACAGTGATCTCATGTATTATTTCCTTAATCTATCTGAATATCAGTTAACAAAATACAACATTAAATCTGAAGCATGAATGAAACATAAAGGCCAAGAGAGCTCTAACTTAAACAATTCAGTGTCGGGGTTTCCGGGACCCCCAGCCTTGGGCACGGTCAAGATGGCGCCTGGCGCTGAGCCAAAAGTGGCCAGCTATACAGTAAACAACCAGCGAATTCCAATGATTGGCTAGTTAACGATGTGATTAGAGCATGTCCCCCTCGTGTACCTATTCTATGCCTGCAGCTGTCCACGCGTTTACCTCGTGTGCTCTCCCCTGATTGGTTGAAGTGTATATAAGCTTGGTGGTGGGGGAGTAAGAAGAAGCTGGGAGTAGGAAGAAGCTGAGAGTAGGAGTAGAAGCAAGGAAGAGGAGTGCGAAGCAGGCGTGAGCCGAGCGGGAGAAGCGGAGCGGCCAAAGCAGGTGTGAGCCGAGCGGGAGAAGCGGAGCGACCGGAGCAGGCGAGAGTTAAGCAGAGGGAAAGAGAGCGAGAGAAAAAAAAGAGAGAAGAGAAGCTGAGAGTAAGAAGGAAGCTGAGAGTAAAAAGAAGCTGAGAGTAGAAGAAGCTGAGAGTAGGAGAAGCTGAGAGTAGGAGTAGAAGCGAGGAAGAAGAGTGCGAGCGAAGTAGGCGTGAGCCGAGCGGGAGAAGCGGAGCGGCCGAAGCAGGTGTGAGCTGAGCGGGAGGAGCGGAGCGACCGGAGCAGGCGAGAGTTAAGCAGAGGGAAAGAGAGCGAGAGAAAGAAAAGAGAGAAAGGGATAGAAAAGAGGGAAAGAAAGGAAGACTGTGCACAATAAACTTCCAAAGCTTCAGACGTTTGTCGTGTCTCTCTCTGCGGGCAGAGGGAACGCGATAATTCAGACTCTTCTTATAACCTTTCAAAAATACACTAAATTCCCATCTCAGTGTAAAGAGTAACACAAAATTCTTTATATAACTTATAATAACATGTTACATTAATCCAGTTACAAAATATTAAATGTCATATATACCCACCAACTTGGTTATTTCTATATAAATCTGAAGGAGAGTATTGGGTGAACATCACTTGGTAAACTGCTCTCCTAAGCTTTACATTTTAAAAGATTGTATACTTGAAGAACATGAAGTCATCTGATATACAAAGAAGTCAGTGATGGCTAGGGTCACATTTACACACTTGCCCTCATTAACTAAGTTTAACATTAACATTGAAACTTAGACAAGGTCAAACATTTCTCAGATGTACACATAACAGTTGTTTATTCAATCAGTTCCAAAGTAATCAATTAAAAGACTTCATTTATTTTTTTAAAGACCTTAAAACAGGCACACTGTTAAACCCTTTAAGACTTAGGTTCCCTAAGTAATAAAACATAAAACAAAAACAATAAATTATATTGACAGGTAAGACCAGATCAATGTTTTAAGAAGTTCTTGTTGTTTCTAAACATACCAAATTAGCATATTAAAGTTGACCTTAGAAAAAGCCTTTAAGTAACTGACTGATTATAACCAACTTAATCACATACATGAACTTTTTGAGACTTACCTTCCTGAAACCTTTTGATACTTACTTAGGCTTCTTACAACTTGTTTACCATACAAAACATACAAACATTTATTTTTCCTTTTAAATTTCCATACTCCAATATATTTCCATACCTATAACTTTCTTACATCTCTCTTTGTCCAGTTGTTGACTGTCAGAAATGCACTCACCTGCCCAATCCCAAAGAATGGAATAAGACACACAAGTTAGAGAACAAAGCGAGGTTGGGTACCTATTGGTCAGGAACACACAGATTGGGTACAATCAGCATTTTATCCCCTAAAGCACAAGAGCCCTCCCCAGGTTCCTCATTGGCTAAGTACTATGGGGATGTACAACCTTCCAGATTATCACCTAGGTTTACTGTCTCCTATCATTTATTTAAGGAAATAAAATATATTTGTCCCCACATCCATTTGTTTTCTTGTTGTTGGAAAGTTTCCTGGGTTGATTGCCTTGTGACACTCTTCTACAAATACATTTATGAAGTTGAATTTCATTTAGGTAAAAATAAATTTACCCACTTCTAATTTGTGTTACCAAAGAAATCCAAGATACCAAACAGGTCTAGTTAATACTCTAAGTCAGTTATTTCCTGCCAAAGAAAAGTACTTAGAAGCAATGGACATAGCACTTTATATGACTTATAGTTTGATTTGCTACCTAGAAAGCATGTACATTAGTAAACTTGAAGATATCTTTACTCCTAACCAATTTAACTTATGTGAACTGAAAGGCATTTGGATTCATTTGGATGATTGTTTACATAGTTTATAAGTGTTCATTTATCTATTTGCAATTTTCAAACCATGTAAACAATACAGACACAAGTATATATGGAGACAACACATATAGGCACAGATAAACATAGAATAGACAGGAAACAAGAATTTTGTAACTTCTTCAGTGTTAAATTTCTACAGGTAGGGGACAAAGTAATTATTAGATTTAGGGCTTTAGAAACTAAAATAGAGCCTGTCACAGATTTTTACAGTATGACTCAGACCTGGGAAGGGTTTGTGCTTTCCAGTTTCCTTCCTTGTATCTAGGCCTATAATTTTTCCTGGGAATTCCTTTTACATCCCAAATACCCTGCACACTCAATGCGTGCAAAAAAAAAAAAAAATAGCATTTTATCAACTTTGGTATCTTTTTCTTTTTGACCTAAGACTCTCTTTCCAATATTTTAACATAGGGACCTGAGGAATATCTGGAGCAATTTCAGTGTTCTTTTCCCTTGCTGGTGTCCCCTTCTATAGAGCTTTTTTTCCTTAGAGTTTCAAAAATCCTACTGATTGTTTCTTGCTCCCACATGCCATCACACTCCTTGGCTGTGGGCTCATGTTTCTCAAAAGGGGTTCAACTGCACTTTTGGGAGTTTCCATACACTCACACAGCCTGTAGGATGTCCTGACCCCAAGGAAGGACTTCGTTCTTTAGAACACTTTCCTAAGTTCATCTGTGCATGGAGCTACCTGGGTGCTGCTGCACTTACCAGGGTTCTCTCCCTCTCTCTCTCTCTCTCTCTCTCTCTCTCTCTCTCTCTCTCTCTCTTTCTCTGTTTCTGATCAAACTTTCAGTTGGAAACTTTTCTGTCTCAGGGATCAAGGTATTATCTCTCAACCCAAGTTTATAGCAACAAGCCAGAGGGGTGCATCTCCTCTAAAGCAAAGTCCCCATGAGCCCCTAGGTGATGAATGAATCCCCAGGTTGGATGTCAACATTTTAGAGATACCAGGGTGCCTCAAGGAATCAATCATGTTCTTAGTAGTAGCTTGGAAAGGCAAACTTTACCTTAGCAGAGGCATGGGCTACCAAAGTCTGCAAGCAAGCACAGGTTGACAGGCAGTCTGCGTATTTTTATCCCCAATGCCGAACTGTCACCTGCTATGAAAGGAGGAGTTTGGGGTTACAATTATATAAATGGCTAATGTTAAAATTGGGGAAGGAGGCCAGGCACTGTGGCAGATGACTAATCCCAGTGGCTCAGAAGTCTGAGGCAGGAGGATCACAAGTTCAAAGACAGCCTCAGAAAATGTGAGATGCTAAGTAACTCAGTGCAACACTGTTCCTAAATAAAATACAAAGTAGGGCTCGGGGATATGGCTCAGTGGTCGAGTGCCATTGAGTTTAATTCCCAGTACAAATAAAAAATTAGGGAGGGGAAAGGAAGGGCTATAGTTAAAATGGCTGTGTTTGGATGCATGTTGGGAATCCCAAAATAATTTATATTGAATCTTATATCCCAGAAAAGGCTAAATACTATATTCTATATACTCAGTGTCATTCTTGAGGTCACAGTGGTGCTCAGGGCCTTCCACAGGGTTTCAATGGGAATCAGTGCCTTGCCCAGAGTCTCAGTGTTATTCAGATCATCCCCAGGATCACAGTAGTTCTTGGGGTCTTCTCCAGTGTATAAGCAGGTCTCTGGGCCTTCCCCAGATTCAAAACAGTGTTCAGGGATTTTGCCAGAGTCTCAGTGGATTCTTCCCTTTCCAGAGGAACTCACTTGGGCTCTTGAATCTCCTCAGGGTGTCTGTGGATTTCAGAATATTCCCAAGGTTTTTCATGGGGCTCAGGCCCTTGCCTAGGGACTTAGTGGGACTCATGACCATACCCAGAGTTTCAATTTGTGTCTGGGACTTTCTCAGAGTCTCAGTGGTGTTCCCAGATCTCAGTGTGGCTCAGAAAATTCCTCCAGGCACACTGGGTTCAGGGTCCTCACAGGTACTTAGTGCATCCCAGGAGTTTACCTATGTCCTCAGCGGAGCTCAGCACCATTCTAGGATCACACTGGTGCTCATTTTTTTCCCTAGTGTTTGAATGGGGCTCAGCACCTTCCCCAGTTTGTCAGTAGATCTCACAGCCTTCTACAGGGTCTCAGTCAGGTTCAGTGCCTTCCCCAAGTGTTCTTAGGAGCTTGAAGCATTTTCTAGGGTCTCATGAGAGATCAGAACATTTCCCAGAGTATCACTGTGACTCAGGCCTTCCCCAAAATGTCAAAAGAACTCAGGACTGTCTACAAGTTCTTAGCAATTCTTCCCCAGTGTTTCTGTGTTTAGTGTTCACTATTCTCAGTGGTATTCAGAGCCTCCTCTGTGGTGGTGTAAATGGAGTGCAGGGCCTTTTTCAGTGTCTCATTGGTTCTCAGGATTTTCCAGCATATCAATGTGGCTCATTGAATTTTTAAGTAGTTTCAGTGGGACTCTGGGCCTTGCCAGGGTCTCAGTGGGATTCTGGGTTTTCCTGAGGATCACAGTCATGTACAGATCATTCCCCAATGTCACAGTCATGTCTAGGACCTTTCCAAGGTTCACACTCATGCTTACACCCTCCCTCAGGGTCACAGTTATTCATAGGTTATTCCCCATGATCACAGTCATGCATAGGGTCTTGTCCGTGTTCACAGTCATGCATAGAACCATTTGCCATGGTCACTGTATTGCATAAGGCCTTTCCCCAGGCTTACAGTCTTGCATAGGCCCTTTCCCAGGGTCAGGGTCATGCATAAGCCCTTCCCCAGAGTCACAGTCATGCGTGGGCTTTTCCCAGGAGCACAGTCATGCATAGGTCCTTCGCCATGGTCACAATCTTGTATAGGCCCTTCCCCAGGATCACAGTCATGAACTGGCCCTTCCCTATGGTCACACTCATGCAAAGGGCCCTTGCAAAGGGTCAAAGTCATTCATAAGGCCCTTCCCCAAGGTCACAGTCATGCTTGCAACCATCCCCAGGGTCATAGTCATGCATAGGTCCCTTCCCTATTGTCATAGTCATACTTAGGACCTTTCCCCAGAGTTGCAGTCATGCACAGGCCCTTCCCTGTGGTCACTGTCTTGCATAGGGCCATTTCCATGGTCACAGTTCTGCAAAGGGCCCTTCCCATGGTCACAGAAATGCATCGGACCCTTCCCGAGGGTCACAGTCATGCAAAGGGCCCTTTCCCATGTTCACAGTTTTGTGGAACTCTGGGGTTTGCCCTGCCTCTCAATGGGATTCTGGGCTTTCTCCAATGTCACAGTCATGCACAGACCCTTCGCCATTGTCACAGTCATGTATTGTCCCTTCACCAGGGTCACAGTCATGCATATGGCCCATCCCCATGGTAAGAGTCATGCATTTGGCCTTCCCCAGGGTCACAGTCATGCTTAGGGCCATTCCCCAGTGTCACAGTCATGCATAGAGACCTCTTTCCCAGAGTCACAGTCATGCATAGGACTCTTCCTCAGGGTCACATTCATGCATAGACCCTACCTCTGTGTCACAGACATGCTTAGGGCCTTTCCGCAGGGTCACAGTAATGCATAGGCCCTTCCCAAGGGTCACATTCATGCATACAGATATCCCCATAAGCACAGTCAAGCATAGGCCCATCCCCAGGGCCACAGTCATGCATACAGACATCCCCTTGGGCACAGTCATGCAAAGATACCTTCACCATGGTCACAGACATGTATAGGGTCCTTTGGCAGGGTCACAGTCATGCACAGGTGCATTTCCATGGTCACAGTCATGCATACACTATTCCTCTAGTCAAAGTCATACATAGGCACTTCATCATGGTCACAGTCATGCTTAGGCCCTTCCTCAGATTCAGTCATGCATAGGGCCTTTCTGTAGGGTCACAATCATTCAAAGGGTCATTCTACAAGGTCACAGTCTTGTATAGGGCCTTCCCAATGACACTGTCATGCATAGGCCCTTCCACATGGTCACAGATATGCATTCAGTCATCTGAAATGCCACAGTCATAAATAGGACCATTCCCCAGGGTCACACTCATGCATGGGGCTCTTCAGCATGGTCCCAGTCATACATAGGTCCTCCCCAAGGGTCAGAGTCATGCATCAGGCCCTTCCACATTGTCACACTCATGCCTACAAACTTTTCTCAGGGTCAGAGTCATGCATAGGCTCTTCCCAAGGGTCACAGTCATTAATACAGCCTTCTCTATTGTCACAGTTATGGACGGGCCATTCCCCGTAGTCACAGTCTGCATAGGGTCCTTTTCCAGGGTCACAGTGATGCATAGGACCCATCCACACGATCATAGTCATGTATAGACCCTACCTCTGGGTCACAGTAATGCATAGAACACTTCCCCAGAGGTAAAACAGTCATGCATACACCTTTCCCCATGGTCACAGTTATGTACACAGTCTTCCCCAGGGTCACAGTCCTGCTTAGAGCCTTCCTAGGGTCACCATCATGCATAGGCTCATCCCCAGGCTCAGGATCATGCAAAGGGCCCTTCTACAGGGTCACAGTCATGCATAGGCCCTTCCTCAGGGTCACAGTCACACATAGGTCCTGCCCTGCCCCAATTGTCACAGTCATGCATAGGGCCCTTCTGCAAGGTCACAGTCATGCATAGACCATTCTCCAGGTTCACAGTCATGTGTAGCCCCTTCTTCATGGTCACAGTCTTACATAGGACATTCCACAGGGTCATAGACATGTATAGCATTTCCCCAGGGTCACAGTTATGCATAGGTCTTTCCTCAGGGTCACAGTCATGCATGGGGCCATCCCTAATATCACAGTCATGCACAGTCCCTTCCCTATGATCACAGTCATGCATAGGCCATTCTACAGGGTCATAGTCATTCATAGGACCTTCCTAAGGGTCACAGGGATTCATCAGAACCTTCTGCAGGTCACAGTTATGGATAGGTGCTACCACAGGGTCACAGTCATGAATAGGCCCTTCCACAGGGTCAAAGTCATGCATAGGCCCTCATGGTAACTGTCATGCTTAGGCCCATCCTCAGTGTTACAGACATGCACAGGGCTCTTCTGCAGGGTCACAGTCATGAATAGGCCTTTCCTCAGGGTCACTGTCATTCATAGGGCCTTTCCCAAGTTTACAGTCATGCATAGGACCATTTCATGATCACAGCCGTGCATCAGATCCTTCCCATGGTCACAGTCATGCATACAACCTTCCCCAGGGTCACAGTCATGGTTAGGGCCATCTGCAGTGTCACAGTCATTCATAGACCCTACCCCAGGCTTACAATCATACACACCACTCTTCCCCAGGATCAGTCATGCATAGGGCACTTCTCCAAGGTCACAATCATGCATAGGCTCTTCCCCACATTCACAGTCATGCATAGGCCCTTCCTCAGTGTCAAAGTCATTCATAGGCCCTTTTTCATGGTCACAGACATGCATAGGCCATTCCCCCTCTCCCAGTCATGCATAGGGTCATCCCCAATATCACAGTCATGCACAGGGCCCTTCCCCATGCTCACAATCATTCATAGGCCCTTCCCCATGATCACAGTCATGCATAGACCATTCTTAAGAGTCACAGTCATGACTCTCATGTAACCTTCCCCATGGTTACAGTCTTACATAGGGCCTTCCACAGGGTCATAGACATGCATAACCCTTCCACAGGGTCACAGTCATGAATAAGTCCCTTCCCCATTGTCACAGTCATGCATAGGCCCTTCCTCAGGGTCACAGTCATTAATCTGGATCATCTGCTGGGTCACAGTCATGGATAGGTCTTACCTCAGGGTCACAGTCATGAATAGACCCTTCCTCATGGGCACAGTCATACATCAGCCCATCCTCAGTATCACAGTCATATATAGGGTCTTTCCATAGGGTCACAGTCATGCATAGAAATCTCTCTAGGGTCACAGTCATGCATAAAGCCCTCCCCATGTTCAGAGTCATGCTTATGTACATTCCCCAGGGTCACAATCATGCATAGACCCTTACCTTGGTCACAGGCATGCATAGGGCTCTTCCCCAGTGTCACAGTCTTACATAGGGCCTTTTCACAGGGTGACAGACATGCATACAACTCTTCACCATGGTCAAAGTCATTTTTAGGCCTGTACTTCAGGGTCACAGATATCATAGGGCCCTTCCTGAGGGTTATACTCATACATAGGCCCTTCCCCATTGTCACAGTCTTGCACAGAACTTCCAAGAATCACAGTCATGCATATGCCCTTCCATAGGGTTACAGGCATGCATAGGATATTCCCCAGAATCACAGTCTTGTTTAGGGCTCTTGCACAGGGTCAGTCATACATAGGCCCTGCCCCAGAGTCACAGTCATGCACAGGCCCTACCTCAGGGTCACAGTCATACATATGCCCTTCTGCAGGGTAACAGTCATGCTTTGGGGCCTTCTGCAGGGACACAGTCATGTATGGGACCATTCCCCATGGTCCTAGTTATGTATAGGCCCTTCCTCAAGGTCACAGTCATGCATAGGCCCTTCCTCAGTGTAAGAGTCATGTTTAGGACAGAGTCATTTATAGGTCATTTTCTATGATCACAGTCATACATTCACCCTACCTGAGGTAACAGTCAGGCATAAGTCCTTCCTCAGGGATATAGTCATGCTTAGGCCATTTTCCATGTTCACAGTCATGCATAGGTCATTCTCCAGCCTCACAGTCATGCAAAAGCCATTCCCCAGGTAACACACATGCATAGGCCCTTCTACATGGTCACAGTAATGCATAGAATTTTCCTCAGCATCTCAGTCATGCATAGAACCTTCCCCAGTGTCACAGTCATACATAGGACCATCATGTGGGAAGAGTCCTACACAGGTCCTTCCCCAGGGTCACATTCATGCATGGCCCCTCCTCATGGTCACAGTCATGCATAGGCCCTCCCCCATGGTCACAGTCATGCATAGGCCCTTCCCTGGGGTTACAGTCATGCATAGGACCTTCCCCATGGTCACAGTCAAGCATAGGCCCTTCCTCAAGGTCACGGTCATGCATAGGCCCTTCCTCAGTGTCAGAGTCATGTTTAGAGCAGAGTCATTTATAGGTCATTTTCTGTAATCACAGTCATACATTCTCCCTACCTGAGGTAACAGTCAGGCATAGGCCCTTCCTCAGGGATATAGTCATGCTTAGGCCATTTTCCATGTTCATAGTCATGCATAGGCCATTCTCCAGTGTCACAGTCATGCAATATGATCGCCCACCACCCGCGGGGACAATCACAACGACTACACTCTTCTTGATCACAGGAACCAAAAGCAGTTTATTCCGCAAGTCTCAGACTTATATCAAGAACATCAGCCTATCAGAGAGTAGACTACCAGGAAAGTCAGGCTATCAAGGAACAGTCTCCAGGCAGATACCAGGATTGCCTCATGTACAACAGCCAACCAGAGTTACTTCCTAAAACTTGTTTATGAGTGCAGCTATGTCTGGCAAGCTGCCAGGTGCCATCTTAGAGATCAGGCCAGGGTGCAGCTCTGGGGCTTTCAGAGCCTGCCCCTGACAATGCAAAAGCCATTCCCCAGGTAGCAAACACACATAGGACCTTCCACACAGTCTCAGTCATGCATACGATTTTCCTCAGGGTCTCAGTCATGCATAGAACCTTCCCCAGTGTCACAGTCATACATAGGACCATCATGTGAGAAGAGTCATACACAGGCCCTTCCCCAGGGTCACAGTCATGCATAGGCCCCTCTCCATGGTCACAGTCATGCATAGTCCCTTCCCCATGGTCAGTCATGCATAGGCCATTCCTCATGGTCACAGTCATGCATATACCCTTCCCCATTGTCACAGTCATACATAGGACCTTTCCCATGGTCACAGTCAAGCATAGGCCCTTCCCCATGGTCACTTTAATGCATCGTCCCTTCCCCAGGGTCACAGGCAAGCATAGGCCCTTACCCATGGTCATGGTTATGTATAGGACCTTCCCCATGGTTACAGTCATGCATAGGACCTTCCCCATGCTCACAGTCATGCATAGGCACTTCCTCAGGGTCATATTTATGCATAGGGCACTTCCCACACTTAGTCATGCATAGGCCTTTCCTCAGGGTCACAGTTATGCAGAGGCCCTGCCCCAGTGTCACAGTCATGCATAGACCCTTACTCAGGGTCACAGTCATGCAGCGGCCCTACACCAGTGTCACAGTCATGTATACACTTTTCCTCAGAGTCACAGTCATGCATACACTCTTCTTCATTGTCACAGTCATTCATAGGGTCCTTGAAGAAGGTGACAGGCATGCATAGGTCCTTCCCCATGGTCACAGTCATACATTGGGCCATCATCTGGGACAAGCAATGCACAGGGACCTTCCCCATGGTCTCAGTCATGCATAGGCTCTTTTTCAGTGTCACAGACAAGCATAGGCCCTCCTCCAGTCAGGGTCATGCATTTGGCCAATCCCCAGTGTCACAGTAATTCATAGGAACCTTCTCCAGGATCACAGTCATCCATAAGGCCCTTCTGTATGGTCACAGTCATACATAGAATGTTCCCCATTGTCACAATCATGTATATGCTTTTCCTCAAAGTCGCAGGTATGCATAGGGCCCTTTCCCAGAGTCACAGTTAAGCATAGGCCCTTCTCCAGTATCACAGTAATGCATGGGCCCCATCCCCATGGTAAGTCATGCTTAGGGACCTTCTCCAGGATCATAGTCATGCATAGGCACTCCACATGGTCATAGACATGCATAGGGATTTCTTTGGGGTCTCAGTCATGAACAGGCCCTTCTGAAAGGTCACAGTCATGCATAGAACCTTCCCCAGTGTCACAGTCATACATAGGGCCATCACCTGGGAACAGTCATACACAGGGCTCTTCCCCAGGGTCACACTCATGCATAGGTCACAGTTATGCTTAGGATTTTCCTCAGGCTCACCATCATTCATAGGGATGTTCCACAGGGTCAGAGTGATTGTTAGGCCCATCCCCATGGTCAGTCATTAGTAGGGTCATTTCTCAGGGTCACAGTCATGGTTAGGGATTTTCCACAGGGTCACAGACATGCATAGGTATTTCCTCACTGTCTCAGTCATGCATAATGCCCTTCTGTAATGTCACAGTCATGCATATAACTTTCCCCAGTGTCACAGTCATACATAGGGCCATCACCTGGGACCTGTCATGCACAGAGCCCTTCCCCAGGTTCACAGTTATGCAAAGGTGCTTCCACAGGGTCACATTCATACAGACTGCATTCCCCTGGGTCTCAGTCATGCATAGGTCCTTCCCTGTGGTGACAATCATGCATTTTCCCTTCCTCAGCATCACAGTCATGAATAGGGCCCTTCCTCAGGGTCAGAGTCATGATTAGGGCCCTTCCTCATGGTGACAGTCATACATTGGACCCTTCCTCAGGGCCACAGTCATGTATATAGTCATGTGAACTTCCTCAAGGTCACACATTCATAGGTGCATTCCACAGGATCACAACCATGCATAGCCCCTTCCTCTTGTCACAGTCATGCATAGGACCATCACCTGAGAACAGTCATGCAGATGTGCATTTGCCAGAGTCACAGTCATGCATAGGCCCTTCCACATAGTCACAGTCATGCATAGGAACTTCCTCAGGGTAACAGTCATGCATTGGCATTGACCCTTCCTCAGTCAGAGTCATGCATTCAGCCCTTCTGCAGTGGTACAATGATGCATAGGCCCCATCCCCAGGGTAACATTGATGGATAGAAACCTTATCCAGGATCACAGTCGAGCATAGACCCTTCCACATGGTCAGTCATGCATAGGCCCGTCCACGTGGTCACAGTCATGTATTGGCTTTTCCTCAGGCTCATACACATTCATAAGGATGTTGGATCTCATTGGGACTGCATTTTCTCCATATATCTGTGAAAATCAGGGACTTCACCAGGATCTCTGAGGGGCTCAGAGCATTCAACAAAGTCTCGTTATTTCTACACATCTTTTCCAATTCTCAGCAGGTCTTTAGGACTTCCCCAGGGTCTCTTTCTAGTTCAAGGTCTTTTGTCAGGGTTTCATTGCAGTTCTGGGTCTTTCCCAGAGTCTCAAAGGGGCTCAGAGACTTCCCCAAGTACATGTTTCATGATCTTTGTGGAAAACTAACTTGTATCAAGACCTTCCTAGTGTATCACTGGGCTCAGTGCTATATCCACAGTTTCAGTGAGTCCTAGAGGTTCTCAGTGGGGCTCAGGTACAAGTCCAGAGTCTCATTGGACACTCAAGGACTTCCCCAGATTCTCACTGAGGCTCAGGGGCTACATAATTTTCCCATTGGACTGAGGACCCTTGAGTCTCAGGGCTTCCCAGAGGTGCCTTGGGGCACTGGTGCCTTTCCAAGGTCCAAATGGGTTCAAAGCCTTTTCCAGAGTTTCGGTGGGACTCAAATTTTTTCAGATATTCACAGTGGGGCTCAGGGAAAAGTCTACAATCTCAGTGGGGAGCAGGGACTTCCACAAGGATCCACAGGGATGAGATATTCTTCCCAAGTCTCACTGAGTTGCAGGGCCTTGCCTAGATCACTCGTGGAGCTTAGGTTCTTCTCAGTGTGTTACTGTGGCTCACGGCCTACCTGAGGTTTTCAGAGGGATGCTGAGGCTTTCCAAGGGTGAATGTGGTGTTCAGGGCTTTTGCCAGAATTGTACTGATCTCATTGACTTCCCCAGAGCCTCAGTGGGACTCATGTGGAGTTCAGGACATTCCCCACTTTCTCAATAAAGATAGATTTTACCCAGTCTCAGTGGAAATCAGGACCTTAACCAGAGATTCAATAGAGCTCAAAACCTTCTCTGGGGTTTTATTGAGGCTCAGAGTGTTTCCTAGCATCTCAGTGGAACTCAATATCTTTTCCAGAGTCTATTGAGGATCAGAGACTTACCAAAGCTCTCTGTGTGTCTCATGAATTTTGCAGGTTTATAACATGTATCAGGACCTTCACTAGCATCTCACTGGGGCTCAGTGGTATATCCAGAGTTTTGCTGGAATATAGATACTTTCACACATTTTCAGTGGGGCTCAAGAACTTGTCCAGAGTCTCAATAGAACTTAAGAACTTTCCCAACCAAATGGATTCAGGACCTTCTTCTGAGTCTTAGTGAAACTCAGGGCCTTCCCCAGGGTCTCATTGAGTCTCACACTATCTGAGGTACTTAATGAGGTTGAGGGCCTTCCTTAGGTTCTCAGTGGAATGCACATCATTCCCAAGTGTCTCAATGAGGTTCAGGCCCTTGCCCAGGGTCTCAGTAGAGTTCATGATCTTTGCCAGAGTTTATTGTGTTCACAGTCTTTCCCAGCGTCTCAGTGGGAGTCAGATTCTTTCAGATTTCTCAGCTGGACTACCAGACATACTTAGGTTCTCAGGGAGATCACAGAGTTTCCCCAAATCCAAAGGAATGTGAATTTCACCGAAATCTCAGTGAATCCCAGGTTTTTCCAAGGTTCTCAGTGGGGCTCAGTGCCTTGCCTCAGAGTGGTAGTGTTGTTTAGGAGATTTGACAGGGTGTCAGAGGGACTGCGAGCCTTCCCCAGTGTCTAAGTAGTTTTCAGGGTCTTCCAAAGGGTCTCAGTGGAGTTCAGTCTACACCAGGGTCAGTGGGCTCAGAGTTTTCCCCACTACCTCTGTGGGCATCATGGATTTTGTGGGTGTCTCACAGGACCTACCCTAGTGTTTCAGTGGGCCTTGGCTCCACCCCCCAAATCCCACTGCATTCAGGATCTTCCCAAGGTCTCTGTGGCTCACAAAATTCTTCAGGGTTTCAGTGGAACTTACTGTCTTCCCACAATCTCAGTGGGATTCAGGGCAGTCCACAGATTCTCAGTGGGGCTCAGAATTTTACCTAGAGTCTCTCTGGTGATTAGGGCCCTTTGTCAAGTCTCACTTCAAGCTTAGGGCATTGTCCCAGGTCCCACCACATTCAGGGTATTTTCAATGGTCTCTGTGGAGTTCAAGCTTTCCCAGATTCTCACTGGGTCTCTGGACATTCCCCAGGTTCTCTGTGAAGCTAAAGGCCTTGTTCTTGGTCTCAATGTTGCTCAGGTTCTTTCCCAGGATTTCATAGGAAGAGGTTCTTCTCCACATTTGAAATAGTGTTCACATCCTTTCCGAAGAAATCAGTGGTGTTCAGGGTCATCCCCAGGTCTCAGTGGAGATGATCCTCTTTCTAGGATTTGACTGTGTATCCTAGGGTTTTATGGGGGCTCAGGGCCTTTCCCATGATCTCAGTGGGTTTTGGGGCCTTCCTTGAGGTCTTAGGAGCTCTCAGAGCCTTCTCCAGGTTCTAATTGGGTTCTATGCCCTTCCACAAGTTCTCATTGGGACATATCACTTTACTGTTTCTCACCTGTGTTCATGAACTTCCCCAGAAATTCATTGGAACTGGTAACACATTGTGAGTCTCATTGGTTCTCAATTGTTACCCCTGTTGATAATGGGTCTTGAGACCATTCCCATGATCTCAGTGAGGTTTTGGACCTTCCCCAGTATGTCAGTGGTATTCAGAGCCATCCCAAGTTTCTACATGTAGAATAGGATTTTCTCCAGGGTCTCAGTCTGGTTCAGCATCTTCCCCAATGTCTTACAAAGGCTCAGGGCATTCCACTGAGTTGTAAGGTCTAAGGTCTTTCTCCAGAATTTCAGTGGAACTTGGAGGTGTCACCAGGTTCATAGTGGGATTTAGATTCTTCACCAGTGTTTCCTTGAGACTAATGACTTTCAGTAGTATCTCAATAGGGTTCAAGGGATTGAGGGCCTTTCACAGTATTGCATTGTGTCTCAGTGATTTTCCAGCACATCAAAGGGACTCATGGCTTTTCCACGGGCTTCAGTGGGGTGCAGTACCTTCCAAAAGGTAGCAGTACATTGAAGGACCTTCTCCAGTACTTCAGTGGAGCTCAGAGATATTTATAGTACTTCAGTGGAGTTCAACTACTTTCCCAGAGTTTGTGTGATCTAAACACCTTCAAAAGTATCTTGGTAGAGTTCAGGGTTCTCACTGGGATCTCAATGGAATGCAGGGTTTTTCCTATTACATCATTGGATTTCTGGTTTTTTCCAGGTTTCTAGTGAGGCTCATTGACTTTCATAGTGATTCAGTGGATTGCAGGGCCTTGTCCATTGCCTGTCAGTGGGCTTCCTGGTCTTTTGCAGTCTCACAGTCATGTCTAGTGTGTTTTGCATATTCTTAGTGGTGTCATTCCATTTACTAGCCAGAGGGTGAAATTCTTGGACATTCACAGCATCTCATTGTGGTTCAGAATATTTCCTGTCTTCTCACTGGACCACATATCTTGTCCAGTATCTCAGATGGACACCTGGTCTTTATCAGAATCTGTTATTCTCAGGATATTCTACAGTGTCTCAGTCATGCTCCATGCTCTTCCCAGAGTCTCACTGGGACTCAGATCCTTCCCCAAGGGCACACAGGTTTGTGCTCTTTGCTAAGATCTCAGTGAATCTTAGAGCATTTCCCAGGGCCTCAATGAAGCTCAGTGATGTTCCCAATGTCAGAGATGTGCTCATCGCCTTCTGCAGCATCTAAGTGACACTCAGAACCTTGTGAAGGGTATCAGAGGAGTTCAAGCCCTTTCCCCATGTCAGTGGGGACACAGGGCCTACCCTAGCATCTAAGCAGTTCTCAGGGCCTTTTCATAGTTTCACTGGGACTCGGGTCTTCCCAGGCATTACATTCAAACTTAGAAATGTTCACATGATCTTTTGGGGGCTCAGATAATTCCCCTTGTGTTTTGAAGAGTCCAAGGCCATCAAAAGAATCTTAGAGTGATTCAATGCCTTCACTGTTTTCTCAGTGGTGTTCAGGATCTTCTACAGAGTCTGAATGAGAATGAGAGCCTTCCCCAGATTGACAGTTGTATGTATAACTTTTCCAGGAGACTAGTGGTCTCATAGTCTTCTCAGGCTTTATACAGAGCTCAGGACCATTCCCAAGGATACAGTGGTACATAAGACCTTCTCCAGGGTCTCAGTAGGGCTCTGTCATCTTGCTTAGGGGCTCAGTACAAGTGAGAACATTTTTCAACATCTCAATGAGGCTCAGTGCTATTCCCAGTCTTAGTGAGGCTCAGTAGTATTTCTAGCCTCTCAGTGAGTGTCCAAATCTTCCCCAAGAAAACACTGTGTTTCAGAGTCTTCCTGGGGTTCTCAGTGAATCCTAGGGTCTTTTCCAGGTTTTCCATGGAGTTTAGTGCCACACCCATGGTCACAGTGGTGCTCAGGATTTCACCAGGTCTGATTGTTGGTCAGGACCTTCCCTAGTTCCACAGTGTTCCACAGGGCCTTCCCAAATATCTTAGTGAGGCTATGGCTATCCCAGTATTTCAGTGGACATCAGGGTGTGATAAATATTGAGGTGCCACAAGAAATAAATCATATGCTTGGAAGTGAGTGGGCAAGGGAAGCTTTGCTTCTTCCGGAATGCCATTTTACAAAACCTAGCTAGGAAACACACTTGGGCATGCAGTCAACCTCCTTTATTCCTATTGTGGCACTACCCCTTGTCCGACTGGAGGACCTCAGGATTACAATCTATATGATTGGTGAATTTTAAATTTGGGGCAAAGATTGGGGAAGGCTATAAATAAAATGACTAGAACTTTCTCTTATATCTCAATTAAAGTCAAATTCTATATTTTGAAAATGTACCACTGGACTTTCCATTTTTAATAAATAACGCTTTTAGGTTTTAGACATTTCTTTTCATTTTCATTTTGTTCATGTCCCATCAGTGATGTCATCCTTTCAAGATATATTAACTTTCTAATGTGGAAATCACTCACCATAATGAGTTCTCCTCCTTTTAGTCATGCCAGTAGCCATCCCAGTGATTGCTAGCACTTGTTCAGGTCCTTTCCAGCCCAACTGAAGCTTGTGTCTTTTCTAGGTCTTGATTAAAATCAAATCTCTAGGGTGGAAGTGATGAATGGCAGCCTCTGGAAGTGGAGTCTGAGCAAGAATTCATTTAATCATGATGAAAAAGAAAAGCACTGATAGATCTCTAATTGAATCAGAACAACTTTTGTATCAGACAACAAATCTCTTCCTGTATAACTCCTCAGTTGTACTTACTTTTCGGAGCACTGACACTAATGTACCCCACTACTTACATGAAAAACACCATTGAGATTTATTTTAAATGTCCATGTGTGCCTGTACTTTTGTTACATTCTCCTGCCAGGTATTTAAGAACAAGTTTGCAAAACTGACTTGTTCCTATGTACTGTGAGAGTCAGCTGAGATTTGTCAGGGATCATTTATGGTAACATGTGGGAGGCTTTTATCTCCTTTAGCTATTCTTCTAGCAGTTATAAATAAGTAAAGTAAAGGTTCCATGACAATGAAAAATATTTAAAAAAACAAAACTTGATCTTATTTCTCAAGATCCCTTTGGCACAAATGATGTTATTAACTCCTAGTACACCCCCAGCAGAGCAGGCTTTGTTTTCTTTTCCTTGGAGACACGTTCCAATGAAGTTGTTACTCTTTAGGTGAGAATGTTATCTGTACATTTAATCAATATTACAAAGCTTATCACACAAGAGAGATCGAGGGTTAGAAAATATGGCACACAAAAATAAAATAGGTGCTTTAATGTTTCCACAATCTCATAGTGCAGGAACCCATTGCCAAGTTTTTTGTGACTGACAGATTTCACACCTTGGATAGGACAGTTAATAGTTTGGCACTTAGGTAATGGGCCACAATTAAGTTTATTTTTTTAAATGTAAAGGCCAAATCCATGATGTTAAACACTCCAACGAACACCTTTGTCCCAGAGAGGTGGGGTAGGGCAGATGGAAGTTGGGATGGACCCATATGGAGGTTACTGAGAAATTACAAGCCAGGATTTAAAGAACCTAGTCAATTAGAAAAGCATGGGTGAAGCAATAACCTTGGTACACTTCCAATGCGTATACAACATAGATTTCACCCTTAACACCAAAGCATTTGGATATCTGTTCAGAACAGTCTCTGATCAATGCCTTCATCCAGAAACCATAAAACCTCTCTTAGGTTGTCCCTTGCATTACAGGAGTTCCTTCTTCCCTCATTCACACAAGTCTTAATCCTTTTTAATAAGATGTAATACTTCAATCTTTTACATCACTTTAATTAAAACAAAGATGAAACTTTTTTATATGCATATAGAATTACAGCTGTTAGAATTTTAACCCAGGTAATCTTGATTTTAAATTAAAACCAAGAAATACACAACATTAATTCCTTTGTTAAAATTAACTATTTTAAAACACACATTTAATAGACTCAAATATATGTTACAATGGAGAGTGGTGACTTGAATCATGGCTTCTGATAGTCTCATCACTGTCTTTGTCCTGGGACCTTCCTGTGCAAAAGGGCAGATCAATATGGCCCAGATGCTATGGTGACAATCAGCCAAACAAAGCTCTGTGCAAAGGCACTGAGTTCTGTCAGTTGGGGCCTTGAGCTCAGGCACCAAGTCCTAGGGATAGAGAATTCTGGGCATAACAAGATATTCTCAATGTCTCCCAAGTTTCACTGTGACCTTCAAGTCTCTCTGCTTTGTGAAAACTTCCCCACAAATAACTTTTTGATGACAAAACCTATATGATAAACATGCTGAGCTTGCTCTGAGTCATTCATCTTCCATCAGAAAGTGAATCCCCACCTGGTCCAGCTTTTTTGCTCTATGTGTGTCTATATTTTCTCCATCTCACATCACTCCTCACTAATTTCTGAATTAACTGCCAAACTGCTCACGGCATGTTACCTTATGGAATTCAAGAAACCAAGAGTACTTGAATTTATATTTAGTCAATGTGTTAGTATTTTAACACTGCATTTAATCAGATGTCTCCTCTAACAAACACATTTATGAGATTAATCACACTATGTAAAAACTAATTTACTGATTTGTAACTTAGGATAACCCTGCAAAGCAAGGTATGAAACAAGAATAATTATCGCTTTAAGTCACTTATTACTGCCAAAGAAAAATCCTTAGAAGCAATGGCCATTGCACTTTAAACATTTTATAGGAATGAACACGCTGGCCATCTGCCTGTAAAAATGCATGCTTTAGTAGTATTAATGGCACCTTTGTTCTTACCAATTTAGATTGATCCTTTTTGTTAAAGGTTAATTTAAATCATGTGACTTGAAAGGCATTTGTATCCAATCATATATGAGTACTTATCTATCAGCCAATTTTGATGCCATGCACATAATACAGACACAAGCATGGATGTAGACACAGCATACAACACATGGGTTAAAATAAAGCCTGTTGCATATTTTTATAGGATAACCATGACATGAAAGGGCCTGTGCACTTGGAAAAATTAGGAATAGAGTGTTCCAGTCATAGTAGACACCAAAAATAAATGTTCAGGTGGCCCCGTGTCCTCCACAGGGACAGATTTACTCCCACCACCAACACTGGTTGTTTTCTCTGCTCTTCAAAGGAAAAGAAGATTTACATGAGAAGATTTACATAAGATCTTACATTGTTCTTCCCCATTCCTAGGCCTAGAATTTTTGTTCCTCATTCCTGGAATTAAGCTTCCCCCTGTCCTGAACCCCTTCTCATTGAGGTTTCTTGCACACCTGGGTCCCTTGTTTGCTCAGTCCTCTTTACTGGGGATTTTTTGAACACACCCCTCCTGCTTTCCTGGTGTTGGCTTGTGCTTCTGAATAGAGCCTTGATGACCCCACTCTACTGGGAAGTTTGTTGAACTCTTGTCTCAGTCACACTCACACCACCTCTGGGATGTCCCAACCACCAAGGTGGTACTTGTTTCTAAAGCTGGAAATAGAGTTCCCTCCCTGGGTCTGTGCATGGGGTTACCTGGTTGCCACGGTGCTTGCTTGTTCCCTCTCCCTGTGGTGGCAAGTAAAGGTCAACTTTACTTCTGCCAGAAGGGCATGGTACAGAATCTGGCTAGCAAGTACTCTTGTGTGGGCAGTCAGCATGCTTTATCTTTAATGCATGCTCACTCCTGCCCTAATTTGATGATGGTGGGATTAAAATCTATACAATTAGCTAATTTTATAATTGTGACAGGAAAATGAAAAGGTTATCATAAAAATGACTATAACTGGATTTTTTTTTTTTTTTTTTGAGAGACAGATCCATTGACAGTTTTTTCTTCTGGTACTAGTATTGACCTTAGAGTCACATAACCACTGAAAAAATCCTCTGCCCTTTTTATGTTTTATTTTGAGACAGGATATCATGAGGTCACAGAGGGTCATGCACATTGCTGAGGCTGGTTTTACACTTGCAATCCTCCTGCCTCACTTTCATGAGCAGCTGGGAGTACAGGAGTGTACCATTTTCCCTGGCTACAATTGGGGCTCACATCCCAAATAAGGCCAAATGCTATATTCTTAAAGTGAACACTCAGACTTTCTGTTCATCACACCCAGAGTCTTATTTTTGACAGGTATTGAACTAGGGCCTTCACAGTGATACTGAAAAACCTTCTACAGAATCTATATTGTCTCACTCTTCGCAGGCACTCGATGAAGCTGAAAGGGGTCAAAGTGGTGCTCAGGGCCTTTTCCAGAGTCTCAGTGAAACTCAGGGCATTTTGTAGAGTCTCAATGGGGCTCAGTGACTTGCCTAGTGTGTCAGTGGAACTTAGGGCTATTCCCATTGTCACAGGGGTGCTCAGGGCCTTCTGCACAGAGCTAATGGTACTCAGGATATTTCAAGTTTCTTAGTGTAGCTCAGCCTTTTCCCTAATATTTCATTCTGGCTCACCACTTCCTCTAATAAATCATAGGGATTGGGCCATACCCAATTTATGAATATCATAACTGTTCCCTGAGCATTACAGGTCCTTCCACAGGACATCAATGAGTCTTGGGTGTGCATAGTGTTGTATGGGGTTAAGATATTTCCCACATATTTATTTGAAGCTAAAGTCTTTGCTATGTTCTCAGTGGGGTTCAAGACATCTGCCAGAGTATAATGGAGATGCAGAACTTTCCCAGACTTTCCTTTTTTCACATGGATTTTCTGGATCATCAGTGGAACTCATGTCTTTTCCAAAGTCTTGTAGACTCAGTGCCTTCCACTGAATATCATTAGGTCTCAATATTTTTCCTCATATTTTCATGTGACTGAGGACTGCCTACAGTACTTTATTAGGACTTGGATACTTTCCCAGTGTTTGTGGCATCTAAACTCTTTTAAAAGTATCTCAGGGGGGTCAGGGACTTCACTGGGATCTGAATGAGATTCAGGGATTTCCCACTATATCATTGTGTCTTGGTGCTTTTCAGTGGGACACATGGCCTTTCCTAGTCAAAAATGGGGATCAGGACCTTTCCCAGAGTTTCAGTGGGTTTCACAGCCTTCTCCAGTCTCACAGTCAGAGTTTGTTCTTCCAGAGGCATAGTGGTTTGCTTACATCCCCAGGCACTGAGGGGTACACATAGATATTGCCAGGGTCTGTTTGGTTCAGGACATTCCCTAAATTCTCAGTGGGACACAGTCTTTAAAAGGTTCTCAGCAGGACTCACAGACTTACCTCCATGTCAGCTATTCTCAAGGCCTTTTGCAGTGTCTCTGTGGTGCTAACTGAATTTCCAGAGCTTCCATGTGACTCAGAAACTTCCCAAGAACACACTGGGTTCAGGGCCATCACCAGGGTTACAGTGAAATTCAGGACCTTATCCAGGTTCCTGGTACCACTAACAGCAATTCCCAGGGTCATAGTGGGGCTCAGGACATTCACTGGGGTATCATTGAGGTTAAATTCCTTCCCCATCCCTTCAGAAAAACTTGGACCATCCTCAGCATCTCACTGTGTCTCAGGGCCTTTTACAAAGTCTCAGTGGGGATCAATGCCATTCCCAATGCCTGAATGAGGTTCAGTGCTGTTCTCAGACTCTCAGTGAGGCTCTGAGTATTCCCACACACAGCCCACTGGGTTCAGGGCCTTCATAAGGGTCTCAGCAAATGTAGGGCCTTGTACAGCTTCTCAGTGGAGCTCAGCATCAATCTCAGAGTCACAGTGGTGCTCTTGATCCTCCCCAGATTCTTAGCGCAGTTCAGCCCTATAGCAGGATTTCGATAGGGCTGAATGCCTTCCTCAAACCCTCTGTGACCTCATGACCTTCCCTAGAATTTCAGTGTCATTTGGTGTTGCCCACCTAATTTATTGGGGTTCAGAATTCCCCAGTGTTTCTGTGACACTAAAGGCCTTCAGTAGAATATAAGTGGAGGTGATGGCCTCTGGTGGAGTTCAAATATTATTGGACTCAACATAAGACCTCAGGGCCTTATGTGGTCTTAGTGAAGCTGAGGTCTTCCCCAGGGTCACAGTCATATTGAGAGCCTTCCCAAGAGTCTTATTGTCATTGCCTTACCTGAGAGTTATGAAGCTCACTGCCATTCTGAAGGTCACAGTCGTACTCAGGAACTTCTTGGGGTCTCTTTGGGGGTCATTGCCTTGCCCAGAGAGTCTGTGGTACTCAAGATCATCCCCAGAGTTTCAGTGATGTTTGGAGTACTCCTATAATTTTTGTGGGGTGAGATCCTGCTGAACTGTTTCTGAGAAGTTGAAGGTCCTAACTGTAGTCTCAGTGTGGTTCAGCCCATTCAGTATGGTCTTAATGAGGTTCAGAGCCCTTCACAGTCTCTCACTGGGTCTCAAGACTCTTGCAGTTCATGACGTTGCTTAAAGACTTTCCAAGTTTTTGTGTGGCAGTCAGGTTTCTCCCGAGGTTATCATGGAGCTAAGGCTTTCCTCAGGGTCACAGTCCTGTGTAGGCCCTTCCTCAGAATCTTAGTAGTCTCATTGCCTTTCCCAGAAACATGGTCCTTCCCTGGGATTCAGTGGGGTAAGAATATTTGCCAGATTTCCCCCCAGATCTCAGTTGGTCTCATACACTTTCTCAAGTTCTCAGTGGGACTCAGTGCTATTCCCAGTGTCGAAGTGAGGTTCAGAAACTTCCCGAAGACAAACAGATTTCAGACTTTGCTAGGGTCTCAATGGATCGCAGGGCCTTGCTGAGGTTCTCAGTGGAGGTCATTGCTTTCCCAGGATCACAGTGCTACTCAGGGTCTTCTCCAGAGTCTTACTGAGGCCCAGGGCCTTCTCCAGTGTATTCTCCAGAGTCTTATTGAGCCTCAGGGCCTTCCCCAGTGTCACATTGGTGACCGGGATCTTCCCAAGAGTCTTACTGAAGCTCGGGTCTCCTCCAGTATTTCCATGGCCTCAGAGTACTCCACAAGACTTTTGTTGGATTTAGATGCTTCCTCAGTTTTCTGGGAAGCCTTCACTAGTATCTGGGTGGGTTTCTGATCCTTCATTGTGTTCTGGATGACTCTCACACCTTCCAAATGACAGTGTTCTCAGGATTTTCTAGGTCATAAATGGGGCTCATGACTACCCAAGTGTTTCAGTAGGGCCAAGGACCTTCCTTAGCATATCAGTGGAGCCTGTCCTTCAGTGTCCCAGTGGTTCTTGTGGCTTTCCCCAGAGTCTTAGTGGTCTCCTTGTCTCCCCTGGACATTCAGTAGGGTTCTTGGATATTCCCATATTCTCAGTTCAGGATATTTGTGAAGTTCTCAATGGGGCAAATGCCTGATCCAGGATCTCAGTGAAACTCATGGACACTACCAGCACCTTTTGCAGTATATGAGTTTTCTTCAGTAATATTTCCAGTGTCTCAGTGGGGCTCAGTGCCATTCCCAGTTACCGAGTTCTCCTCGAAGTCTTCCCCACACTCTTATTGAACTCAAGGCTCCTTCCTTAGGTTACAGTGGTGCTCAGGGCCTTCTCCAGTGTGTTGATGGTGCTCAGGTCCATCTCAAGCTTCTTGGTGGACATTAGGATCTCAGTCTGGCTCAGCACCTTTCCCACAGTTACACAGGGGCCTAAGACATTCCCTAGAGGGTGAATCACTTGGAATCCAAACCTTCTTTGGAACATCAATGGACCACAGGATCTTCTCCCAAATTTCAGTGGCACTTGGGGTTTCCCACAGAATCTTAGTGAGAATGAGATTCTTCTTCACTGGTGCTTTTTTAGAGTCTAAAGGCCTTCACTAGACTCTCATTGGGGGTCAGCCCTTTTGAGCTGCTATGGGTAACATTTCCTAATCAACCAAAACTTCCCAGTCACCCCTCCCCTTTTGGCATCTTACTTATCCTATGTCACACTCTTGCATGAGCTGTTAAGGGAGCTCATGGACTGTTGTCTCCCTGTCCCTTTCACAGCCTCCTCTCCAGCTGAACCACCACCCAAATCAACCATCCTTCAATTGCAACCAGGCAACGTGACTTTGCTCTGGGAATTACACCCTCAGTCACTGCAACCTTACTGGAGTGGACATCATATGGTTATTCTTACCACCCAAACTGTGGTCAAACTTCTAGGCCTCTCCTCCTCGTACCATGTCTCCTGCCTTAAAAAAGCATCTATCCCAGATATCCAGTCCTGGGCCTCCACTACGCTGGGACCCTACCAAACTCAAAATCTCTCACAAATCCTCTGTGAATCCTTCTACTCATGAATCTCTCTTAGGCCTCTGGCCAGCCTACAGGTGGCATTTCTATGTCCAGGAGACATGGCAGCAGGATGAGACCTCCCACTCTCAGATCAGAGTGGAGAAGGACTGTTCCCCCACAGAACATGACTGGAGGCTCACCTTATGTCTCGTAGATTTTTAACTCTACATATCTCTCCTCACAGCCCCACTGCTATGGCTTGCTTTCTATTTGACCACCACCTCTGAGGGGTACCCCTACCACCAGGTGAAAGGCACCTCATTTACCCTGTGAAAAATCCAGAGGGCAACTGACTGATTGGCCCAAATGGTGAATGGAACCTTACAACCATCAATATCAAAGACCCCTGGGCGCCCGTATGGTCCTCGGGTTTGATAGCAAGTTCTACATATGTACGGAGACAAACTTCCCACAGTTCCACTTACAATTTAGAGGGCCTCTACTCAGGTGGTTCCAAAGGTTCACATAGCCATCCAAGAGTAGGAAGAAGTAATTCAATGCCAACTCAATGAGGTGGCTCATCCCAGTGTTGATCCATTCTCACAGCTTCCCCTGATACATCAAGTCATTCAGTTTCTCAATTTGTCCAGGGTCAACAACAGCATGCACTGCTTTCTGTACCCAGGTTTGGATTGGACCCCCCTAACAGCCATCCCTATCAATTCCCCCCTTAACTCTTCCTCAGCACCTCACAGGAACCCCGCTCCACCTTTGGAGGGGGATCCCCTTTTTCACAACTCCTCAACTTTACCTACACTTCTTCTACCTCAGTACCATGCAACCAAACTGTTCAGGTCCTTCCTCGATGTCTGCTCCTCCAGGATTGTTTTTCTGGTGCAATGGCACTGTAACAAAAAAATTAGATTACAATATGCCTTCAGCTTTCTCTGTGCCTCCACTTGAGTTCCTCAGCTGACAATATAGAGTGAAGTTGAACCCACCTGCTTGCTCAGAATCACATCCCTAGGGTGGGATGGGCCTTATTCTTACCAGTGGAGGTGGGGCTCTCCCGAGCCTCCTCACTCGCAGCCTCTGGGTTGGGGGCAGGAGGACTTGGTTATGCAGTCACTGCCACCCAGAAGCTAGAACAGCAACTCCAAGGGCAGGAGAGGTCTCTGCTGCCTCCCTGGCATGATCACAAAGACAAACAGTTCCTATTGCCCAAGTTTCCTCATAGAACCATCAAGAACTAGATCTCCTGATGGCAGCCAAAGGAGGAACATGCCTTTTCCTAAAGAAGGAAGTTGTTACTGCATCAATGAAACTGGGCTTCTTGAGAAAAATGTCCAGGCTCCAGATGTCTGAATGAAAGGCTGAAGCAACAACAGTCATGTGGACCCTGGCCAGGATGGCTAGATTCCACTCTTGTCCCCTGGCTGACCCCTGTCCTTACCCCCATATTAGTGATAAGACTCCTACTAATGATTGCTCCCTGTCTTCTCAGTTTGGTCTGGAGTTGCATGAGTGAGGTCGCCAAAGTAACATACAACCAAATGCTCTTACACCCTTACAGCCACCTCCTTAGGGAACCCACATCTGAGCTTTCTCCCCATGATGCCCCCTATTAAGCAAGAAGTAACCAGGGGGACTCCAGTGCCCTATATCAACAAACAGACCAAATTTTTTGGCCAGTTGGAAGTGACTGAATGGGGACAGGGCATCAGGCAGCCTGTGCGTGCCAAAGAGCAACCAGATGCTGACACATAAACCCTAATGGCATCTGGAACCCATACGTCACTCAAGGGGATTGCTAGAAAATCCCAGAAGGACATGGGTCCCAGCAGGGTCTCCAGCCAACTCCAGGAAGACACGTGCACATCTGAGCTTACCCCGCCTACCCCAGGGTACAAATACCCCACACCATTGGAGACCTAATGAGACTTCCCTTGCTCTTTAACTTGGTGGATGGCTGAATCTCACCTGAGAGCTGATTACAATAATGCTTTGCTGAGATGCTTCTGGTCTGATCCCTTTCTGATCAACATCCAATCTTACACTAACCTTCTGTGGAACATAATTGGGTCACAAGGTCTTCCCCCAAATTTCAGTGGCACTTGGGGTATTTCACAGGATCTTAGTGAGAATGAAATTCTTCTTCCCTGGTGCTTTTTTGAGGCTAAAGTCCTTCCATACACTCTCTTTGGGGTTCAGGGCTCCACTGGAATCTACATTCAGTCTGGTGTATCTCAGGACTTTTCCGGCTCCTCAATGAGGCTCATGGCTCTTCCAAGGCATCATTGGTCTCAGTGCCTTCCATCAGGTGTCAGTTGGCCTCAGGACCTTTTCCAGAATTGCAGAGGGATTCAGAGCTGTCCATAGTATTTTATTGGGTCTCAGATACTTTACTAGTGTGTATATGATCTAAAGGCTTTCAAAAATGTTTTAGTGGGGTTCAGGGCCTTCAATGGTTTCTAAATATATTTTCAGAATTTTTCACAGTGTATCATTGACTTCAGGGATTTTCAGCTGATCAGTGAGGCTAATGGCCTTTTCCAGTGATTCAGTGGAGGTCAGGTCTTGCTCAGGGATCAGAAGTTTTCATGGCTTCCATGTGGAGGCTCAGACCATGGGAAACAGATGTGGGAGCCTAGCAGGTGGAAGAAAATACAAGACAGTTGGGAGAGTAACATTCTTTACTCAGATGTCACAGTGCCCTCTCACCAGTCCCCATTTCTAGCTTTATCCCCCAGACAGTTCCATTTAGCCCCCTGAGTCTTTTCCATATGACATGTTTGCATGTTGCCAGACAAAAATGCACCCTGCCATCAGGTTGCATTGTAGGTGCAGCTCACAAACATGTTTATGGCCTGAGTACGTGCACTGAATTAGACTTCATGGCATTGACCACACAGGAAAAACCTAGTCCACTGGAAGCCTCACCCACGGACCTAACTATGGTCATTTGGGGCCTATACTACTATCCACCCCTTTAGAATTACATGCCTTACATTTTATGCATCTGAACCTCTGAAGTCTTCCATAATGATCCTTAGTGAGGAGGGCAGAGCTCTGAATCACAGGCCACAACACCAATACAAGCCGCAACAACACACAATCAGAAAGCAGTCCCCATCACCTAGGATCACTAAACCCATTGCCACCCATACTGAGGTGGCAGCTAAAGGTTTTTCCAGCAAGTACTGTTGTCCAGAATTCTGGATTCACCAGGGTACAGTTGTCCAGAATTCTGGATTCACCAGTGTCTCCCAGTAAGCACTTCAGTGCACACTCAGCTGCAGATGTTAGGCTACACTGGCATACGTGTGTTCTGCTTCAGAATGTTGTGGGAGAGGACACAGTCATGGATGAAAGGACATAGCAGTTACAGGCAGTAGCACTGGAAATCACATCATGTGGGAGGATACATACCAGCTGAGTCCCCAGAAGGCACAGTGGTAGCCTGTGGCAGCTTACCTGGGTGGCGATACCACACAGGCACAGCTTGGTCCTGAACCTTGGCTGGCTCTATGTACATCAACACCTGGGGACACATAAATGGACAGGGGTAAAAGAAATGTAAGAAATGTTGCCTTATAACCAGTGTCCCATCTGCAGGGCCTAGCCCGGTCACATGCACCTGGGGGAGGGTAGTTCACTAGTCATCCATCGTGTTACAAGGAGATCACAGTCCAAACCTTTTCCCATTGGGCAAATAGGCTACCCAAAAAGGCCGGGGGACTTTACTGTCCAGGGCCATGTATGTTACAGTTTGCACCCTAGTGAATGCAGTGGTATCATGGAAAGGAACATTCTGTGCTTCCCTGATCAAGGTTTATGTGTGACACCCTTTGTAGTCACCTGCACTGCATTGGGACTGCTGGGCAGTGCAGCAAGTCCTCCATAGGAGCTGGTCCCCCTCTCCAGGATGCTCATTCAGAGCTCTCACACCTACCCACAGGCACCATGCCCACCCCTTCATGGAAGGCAGGCGGACTGCGGTCCTGCATCCTTGCTCAAGCAGGCCATTATGCCTATCATGCCTGTAGCCTGTGGGTGGTGTGGGATGTGCAGCCACCATGGAATCTGTACCCAGCTGCCTTTGCTGCCACCCTGACCTGTGAAATGATGCCTGATGGCTCTATTGGGATGGGAATTCTATACAAGACTATGAACACTGTCAGGGCACAGATCATAGCAGACTGATCTGCTTGACCACAAGGTCATCAACAAATATGTAGCCATATCCACTGATATCAAGGCAAATGTGGCCACTTCTCACCCCTGAAAAGGGCAAATGGACTCAACCTGACTTAGTGTCAAAGGGACGTGTCATGCCCTGCACTACTTGACCATCCATGACTCCAAGGTGTCAGGGCTGTGGATACTCCTGAGCCCAAACCACACTGGCCTGGCAGACCTCTATGTGCATCTGACATTGAAGGCAGTGCCCCCTGTTTCCCTATGTTCCACATGGTTTCACACCTGCAGCTCAGGCTGCCATACAGCCAAACCAGCAGGTCAAGGGAAGCACCCACTGGAAGCACCACACCCCAGCCAGAGCATTGGTCAATCCATCCCTGGGTTTCTCAGGGGCCTGGACATGAACGTATACTGGTCATCTACTTTGCATGGCTTATGGCCCAAAAGTGCTGCCAATTGCTGATCCCCACAAAGGCGATGTCCTATGATGACATTGTCTACTTTCCATGTAGTAATTCCGAGTTGACCCCTCAAACATGGCCCAGGTGTTGGTACAGAAGATCAGAGGTTCTGGTTCATGCAGTGCCACCATTCCTAAGACATAAGACTCAATCCAGGAGCTGCTCTGCTCATTCCTGCATCATACTACAAGGTGTCAGCAGAGGGTTGTTTAGCAGCAGCAGTAGAAGGAGACCAGGGTCCTCTACTGGATCCTTCAGAGCACCAAGCACAGGCAGCCAAGGGGCTGCTCCCACCTTGAAGAGCCCTGGCTCCTTGACTCATATGTATCAGCACTGCCTGGTGCTTCTTCATTGCGCACTGCATGGCCCTTAGAATGTAGGAGCTCAAGGTACAGGGAATAGTAGACAAATCATTCGTTTCTCACAAGTATGCCCCCCCATTTTCCTAGGGTAGGTGTCTGACCTCCCCTTGTCCTTGGGGTAAGTAGCAAAACTCAACTCCTTCTGCCATAGACACTCGGCATGCACCAAAATTCTCTAAAGACTCTGATGTCACAGGGGCTGAATACACAGCTGCCAGCTGCTTCTCTATCAGTGTAGTGAATCTCTGCACCCTATAGCACTGTGACCAGAAGTTTACTGGTCTCCCCTGGATGCTCATACACTGTAACAGGCCCCTTCCAAATTCATTCAACTCAAAGGGGCAAGCTGGGTGTGCTACAGGCAAGGCCTGAGCTTGCTGAAGTGTCTTAGAGCATTGTTCAGTGGCCACAGTCCAGTCCCACCAAACCCTTTCCTTCACTAGAGCATCAGGGATGACACAACTGGACCAAATGGGAGCACCAATGTTCCAATAATCCAACTAGGTCTGCAACTATACAAGAATTGTTGGTCACAGATCTACCTGAATTTTATCAATAACAGCCTCAGGCAAACTTTTGTTCTACCCAATGGATACTTACCTAAGAACTTGACTGACAAGCCAGGTCCTGGCTCCTTGGCTCCTTTACTGCCCAGCCATGTGTCTTGAAATGGGCCACTAAGGTCAAGTCTGCAAACTTTCTATCTGCAAGACAGTCAGAGGTCAACAACACATCATTCGGGGAGAAAACATGTACATAGGGTGGCTGAGTCCACTGGGCCAAGTCACTGGCCACCGAACATGGCATAGGGTCAGGCTATGCAAGTAACCCTGTGGCAACACTTGAAATGCCCACTACAGGCCTTCCCCTGTGAAGGCAGACTGCTCCTGGCTCTCCAGAAAAAGAGAAGGAAGCACTAGCCAGGTCCAGTGCATAGTGCTATGTGGGCTGCTGAGAGGCCAGCAGGTACCTGAGTTCATGCACAGGATGGTGGCTGCAGGGAAGGCAGCACTGGGTCAGCTCTCCATGGTACCTGCCATGCTACAGGTGCCTCAGGCTTCTCCACTGGCCAGAAGTAGACTTAGAGGAGCACCTGTTCTAGCTGCAGGATGGAAGCCGATTCCTGCATGTCCCCCTGGAAGGTGGAGCTGCTTCACTCCACAGTCCTCCAGGGTAGTGGTGGGACCTGGACCTGCTGTCTAGCATGTCTGTCATGAGCACCTTCACAACTGTCCCTCTGCTGTGGCCTGTAGATGCAGCCCTGGGAGCAAATCTACACCTAAGATGTACTCCAGCATAAAAGGCTCAGGTACCGTGTGTGCTTGTGAGGTATGGTCTGTCCCCAGCAGGAGGGACACTGCCTTCATCTTGATTGTTGGGGCCTGTGGCCATCAACATGGCATATGGGCCTGGGAACTTACCCATTTGCCAAACTCTATGCTGCATTCAGCCCAAGTGTCCACCAGGGCCAGTACATTGTTTGGGGACCAGTAGGTGGACAGCTCCACATGTTGCCTTTAGCGCCCAGGCATTCCTTCAGAGTGTGCACCTTGGCTGGATTCCTAGTCATGCTGAAACACAGTCCCCTCACTCCTCCTAGAAGCAGCCAGGTCACCTTTCACCCTGCAGAGGTTAGGTTTCTCAGGATGCTTGTCTACCTCTGCCTTTTTCAGGTACAGTTGGTGGGCATATCTGTTCCCTCAGCTCAAGAAGGACCAAAGTAGGCTGGGTGCTATCTCCTAGCAATCCATCCGTGCTGCCAGGAGATTAGCCCTCATTTGCATGTGAGTGATTCTCATGGACACTTTCTTTCCTTCCGTGTGTCACCTCCAGGACTCACTCTGTGCACCTTTTGGACGGCCATCTGCTAGGGCTTCTCCCAGGCCAGCCATCATGCTAGTAACTTCACTAAAGAGGCGCCCAACATATGGGTGAACATAGCCATCAGAGACTCAAATATGGTGGGCTGAGCATGCTAAAGAACACAGTCTCTCATGCCACTAGTAAATCTTCCATCATGTGGTCCACATGTATTCAGATTAGACATCAGGAGACACAGATATATAACAATCTCAAAAACCTTAACACCAAAAATAAAAGAATCCAATAACAATCAATAAATGAGCAAAGGAACTGAACAGACATTTCCCAGGAGTATGAACAGTCAACAAATATATGGAAAAATATTCCACATCTCTAGCAAATAGATAAATGCAAATTCAAACTACACTGAGATTTCTTCTCACTCTAGTCACAATAGCAATTATCAAGAATAGAAGCAACAATGGTATTGGGTAGGATGTGGGAGAAAGGTATACTTATATACTGCTGGTAGGATTGCAAATTAGTGCCACCACTCTAGAAAGGAGTATTGAGATTCTTCAGAAACCTTAGAATGAAACCACCATTTGACCTGGTTATCCCACCAGTTGTTATATAACTCAAAGTATTAAAATCAGCCTGCTACAGTGACAGGGCCACATCAATATATCTTACAAGCCTTCCGTTACTACTCAGTTAATCCCTACCAGGGCATTAATTCACTCACTGAGTTAAGGCTGTTATAAACCAATCAATTAGGCTGTGAATATTCTTGCAATGGCTCACCCATGAACTTTTGGTGGATACCTAATGTCTAAACCATAACAGGCTCAGTGCTATTGTGGGAAAAAGACTGATCAAGAAACAGCAAGCAGAACTGAGAGGAGAACTCCAAATAAATTATTTTACACCAGGGACCCAGAGAAAAATCAAACTCCAAATTCTGAGCACCCATCCACAGTTTCTCACAATATTTATAGGTTTTGTGTGATGGGCTGGAAGATTTGGCTCCTTGGAAATGTTACAGGTCAATCTATATGGGCAATGACCAAACAGACTCTATGTTGCTCTGAGACTCCATGTTATATAGTAAATGAGCTTCTCCCCTGGGAACACCCCACCTCTGTACCCATCATCAGTTCCTTAGCGTGACATGTTTAGCAATACAGAATGTCAATTCTTATGTAATGAAAAATTGCTCTCTTTTGATTCCTATTGCTCCTAAACAATGTACCATGTGAACAGTGATTGTGTGGATGTTAGTAACCATTCTTTAATTTGTACCTAGGTAAGGGTCATTTTGACCCACTTCCCCCTCTGTTGATGATCTCATGATGTTAGTTTGTAATTTTGAATCATAGCAACAGACACTTATGATTTATGTGATTTTTGGTACAAGAACCCCTTAACCCTGTGGTCGGGGCTGTTCTCCCAATAGCCATTTTTGGTGCATTGTGTGCCAGTCAGCCACTGGCTTAATAAAGACTCTCAAATTGAACTTCTCAGTGGCAATTGATCTGTTTTTAATTTGCACCCCATAACACTATGTAGTGTCCTAAATGTCTAGTCTATTGAACATATGGTTGTGCCTGGGCTCTAGTAGGAAGTATGTTTACAGAAGCAGACTACAGTAAGGGGAAGAACTGCCTCCTCTTAGAAGACCTTCAGGAAATCTCCAGCCTTGGGTCCTGAGCCCCTACAGGTACATTTTACACTTCAAAGGGGAGGAGTCAGACTCCCAGTGGAAGTTATCTACAATGTAAAAGATAGGGGCACATGGCCAATCAGACTTCCTGGGAAAAGGCTGAGAGAGGGGAGGAGAACTGACCCCTTCCCCAGGGATAGGTTTCTTACCATAGCATTTCTACAATCTTATTTCACAAGCAGGTCTGGGTTTACAATCACACACTAATCCCAGAGTCTCACAGAGGTTCAGTGGTATTTGTTAGGTCAGAAATTAGTTGACTGTAGGGGGCAAAGCTGAGCAGCTGGAACAAAGACCAGCCCACCGAAGGTGACAAGAAAGTTTGCAGCAAGATGGATGGAAAGTTCCACTGACCCTTTACACCCACCTGTTACTCAACAGGACCCCTCCCATCCCAGTCTATAAAAACCCTGGGCAGCCAGGGTCACTTGTGAGTTTCTCTGGGTCCCTATATCCCCGAGGGTCTGGATATTTCACCTGAGGGCCAAATTCCAATAAAGCTTGCTTTGGCCACTTTCTGTCCCATTTTATTTGGCTGCTAACTGTGCGCACTGAGACCCAGCGAGCTTACATTTGGTCTGCCGCTGAGACCCGCCTGAGCTTACATTTGGTGCCAAAACCCAGGAGGGGGTTTTTTGAGCTCCCCCATCTCAGGGTTGAGACCCACCCCTTCCTCAGAAGAACCAGAGATTCCATTTCGTCCCGCTCAGCTCTGCTCCATTTGCTCCATCCCGCTTCAAAGCACAGTAAGTTCCCTGGGTTTTTCCCCATACACTCTTTCAAGTTATACCCTCTGTTCCGCAGGAGGTGTGTTCGTGGGCGCCCCACAGACCTCGCCACTGCTCTGTTTGGGCTCTGGTTGTTGTGAAGATGTTCCAGTCTCCAGTTAGCCTCCCATTTATTCCATTTTTGGACCCCTGAAAGTCGAGAGATGTTTTTTATTTTGGCCCATTGACCGTTCTCCGGTGTGCAGGAGTCAGAATTGGGACTCCTCTTCCGATTCCAGCATACCTGTCTGGGTGAAATTGGACAGCTAATGGGAAATACCGGGAGCTCATTGGACCCCAAAACTCCAAATTATGGCTATCTGTGCCATAATTTTACTAAACTGGGACTTCCCAAAGACTTAAGCCGTAAGCGGATAATTTATATTCAACCCTGGCCAAGCCTCAGTATGTTTTGGATCTCAGGATGGGCACCAAAAGGCGATTGCAACCATTAGCAAGCTTTCTTTTTGGAATTTGGTGCTTGCCCCGCTCCT